>NC_069788.1:56186564-57436564 GCF_027406575.1 Nycticebus coucang
AGGAAGAGATGACAGCTACTGCCTTAAGTGTGAACTTTAATGGGGCACCAAAAAAGCTTATAAATGACATTTTAATGCAATAGTTTAAAATGTTAAATCATAAAACTATAGCCTATGGTATAGACTCTTGTTTTTACAAATAAAGTTTTATTGAAATCTGGGCCAGAATTACAGTGAGATGAGTGAAGCAGGGCTATGCAAATGAAGGGTCAGATCTGGTCTTTATTGAAAATTTTATATTTAGTCATGAATTTTTTTTTAATTTATTATGGCTTTTTGGTATAGGTCTTATGGATACTTACTGAACTCTACTACACTCTGGCTATCTCACTCTAACCTCTTAATTTTTGCTTCGTAGAGGGTGAAAATTATTTATTTATTTATTTGGAATTGTCCCCTTTAAGACACGTTTACTTTGAAATCCCTTCTGTGTATTTCTTGTTTATTCTGCTAGTTATTCTCCTCCCCCCCACTCCAGATTTAAACTCGAGTCACTTTTTCTGTTTGTCTTAGTCACCTTGGATTTCTATAACAAAACAATATAGACTGAGTGGCTAAAACAATAGACATCTATTTCTGGCAATTCTTCAGGCCAGGAAGTCCAATATCCTGGCACCGGCATGGTTGGGTTCTAGTGAGGGCCTCTTCCTGACTTGTAGACAGCTTCTTTCTCTCTGTAGCTACATCTGGGAGAAAAAGAAAGAAGCATCAATCTCTCTAGTGTTCCTTGTTATAAGGGCACTAATCCCATCAGGAGGTTCTACGCTTGTGCTTTCACCTAAGCCTAATTGCCTCCCAAAGGCCCTACCTCCTAACACTATCACATGTGATTATGGCTTTGACGGATACATTTGGGAGGGATACACACGGCCCATAACACTGGTCACACCAACTCACGATCAGGCCCCTTAGCTGGCATTGCTGGTCTCACTTCCTGAGTCCTAAGTCAGTGCTTGCTGGTCATGCAGAGGGCACACAGGAGACTTGAGCCTCTAAGACTGGCAGTTGTTTTTGTCTTGTTCCCTTTGTAAAAGCAACTGTTTTGATCTTTCTGATTTCTATGCACTCAAGTAATTTTGAGAGTGTAATTTTTACTTTGAATTTTCATAGATGTGAAATTATCTCATATCCTTGGGAGAGATTTGGGGAAACTGGCTACTACCTGCCTGCTGTTGCCTGCAGCTACTTGGATATCTCCTGGCCAGTATGATTAATTAATTCTCTATAATGATATCATGTATTCCCAAGTGATATACAAACAAACTAATAAACAACTTCAAAAAGTATCAGGAATTATCAACCTGAAACAGCTGAAGTGAACTGAAAACTGTAACAGAAATCCTGGTATCTGAAATTGTGAAAAGCAGGTACAGTTGTCCATAGAAGAGAATGATGACACGGCATGCAGAAGGATGGTTGAGTTCCTAGATGAGGCATGTGTTTTGAAATTGAATATATCTGCGTTTGGAATGCCAAATGTATAATCCTGGAAAAATTTCCTATCCTTCCTAAGTCTCTTTTTATATCTGTGAAATCTCCAGGGTGTTGGGAGAAATAATGGGGTTTTATGTTAAAAGGTATCTAGCAAGAGTGCCTGGCCTACTAGGTATCCAAAATGCTCCTTAACTCACTATTTTCTTTTATTTCTCTTGCCATTTTTATTGATATTATATGTTATCTTGAGTATTCCTTCTTTGTCAGGTTTGTGTGTTGGAAATACAGTCCTCATCTTAACATAAATTTATCAACTTTTTCCTTCTGCCAAATATTGAGGAGCCAATCATACCACATTTTGAGATCTGTAATTCTTAATGCACGGAATCAATTTTAGCTCTCCTCATGAGATTTTTTTACTGCGTAAAAATTGTGTACAAATGTATCTAATAAACAGCTTCAACTATTGGTGCTGAATCCAGTTTGGCATTGATTGGAATTGTAATAAATGTTGTAGGTTTTTTTTTTTTTTCTATTTTCTGTTATCATTTGAGTGCTTCATCACTGGGCCGATTAAAAATCCAGAAATTTACCTCATATTTTACTGTACTCTGGTTGAGCTTAAGCAATTTCTTAGGAAACCCATTTTTTTTCTAGTTTTCCTTTAAATTCTGCTTCATTCAGTCAACTACTCAACTCTATTCAATGCAACTCAAGTCAGTTCAAATCAATTCAGTTAAGTTTTAGACTTTTCTGTTCCAATGTACAGAACAAGTGCTGCAGACTGGGTACTGGGCTTGTCACTGAGAAAATGAAGTTGCTAAGGGAACTGAAGTCTATTAGACCACCTACAGAAACCCAAAGTGATGTTGTCACCCCAGCGAGTCAGATGCAGTGCATTGGGATCAGAGGGAGAGTGGTCGTTCTACCTGGGTTTTGGAACAGGTTCAATAAAAATTCTAGGCAGGGTGTTATTTTAGAGATGATCTTCATAAAATGAGTAAAATTTTACCAAAAATGAGATGATTGGATATGGCTGTAGGAATTCCAATAAAGGTATTATTTTTAGAAATGACCTCAGGCTACTTATCAGCTAGTGGTTTTTAAACAGAACTGTTCAAGGCCTAGATTTTCTCTGGAGACTTCAGAGGCTACCAAAAGGACAGTGCCTCAAGGGGAAAAAGAGTTGAAAAAAAGAGTTTCAATACTGAACATACTGAACATAGGTGATATAGACCAATCATTTTGCATTTCAAAAAAAAATCTGCTAAATCTTAGATTTCAAAGAATTAACTCATCTTTATCCTAATAAAAGGGTCCCTTTTCTCTAAATCACACTGTTGCTTAACATATTCATGCTTTGTTTTCTTCTTGATCAATTCTATCATTTACCTTCATGTTTGTGACCTGGTCCCCATGTCTTTAATTTATTGCTTAGTTTGTATTTTGTTTCTCCAATCCTTCCTTCTTCCCCGCAGTCCATCAGCTATCTGCTGACCTGATCTCTAGGACCACTTTCAATTAGGTAGGTCAATTGGATTGAGAAGGCATTGTTGTGGGCATGTATATGGTGTAAATAGGTAGATAGATGTAAATACACGAATGAAGTGGGTTATTGTGATATTCTGCTTTTAAAGCTTGACACTCTTCACGGCTTGTTATAAACCCTGCCTATGCCTTTTATTTTCCTTCTCCTTAGTCTCTTCCAATAAAAATCATAACTCTTTGGAAACTTTAGGAAGAACAACCCAAATTTCAACCTGTTATTTTCCAGCTAAATGTGAAGACGAAGTGTGACCTTAGAAGCTTCCAAATGAAGACGAAAGAGCTACTGTCAGCCTGCTTTCTTGAAGAACTAACCAGAACTTCACTATCCGAGGTGCCAGATGCTAAGTGACTAAGAAGTCACCTTTGTTGTGTTAAGATCTGGAGATTTAAGGGCAGTGTTTATACATCAGTCAGCATTACAAACCACCAGAGACATACACCTTTGTGTTTTTATAGCTATATTCCCTTTTCTAAGGTCCATTAAAAAAAAGTCTTGAAACATTTCTGGGAAAACTGTGTTGCCCAAGAGACATAAACAAACATAGATAGTGCTGAATAAAAATGCTTAGGATAAATTAAATATTAACCTACTAGCAAGATACATAGCTCGTTTGCTTGTTTTATTGGGAATTACTACAAACAAATGTCCATGTGACTAGGGCCTAGGAATGGGCTTTTTACATAAAAAGATAACAAATATTTGCACTGCAGACTGCTAACCCTGGTGGTATGTCGTACAGAGAAGCAGAAAAGTCTTCGTGAAAAATGTAAGCAGAATTTGAATAAACTATAGCAAATGCAAATACATATTCATGTATTTATAATTTCCACTAGTCTTCATTTTTTTCAGCAGATCTGAGTGTCCATGTGCTATAATTTCACTTTGTCCTGAAGAACTTCCTTTATCATTCTGTGTGGTGCAGATCTCTTGATAATATATGCTGGTATTTTCAACATCTGAAAATGGATTTTTTTCTTAATTTTTGAAAAATATTCTTGTTAATTATATAATTCTTCTATGAGAGATTTTGTTTTTTCTATTTTGGCTCTTCAAAAATGTTATCCCACAATCTTCTAATCTCTAGGTTTTTGTGTGCTATTAACACATAAGTTTTAAATTGTTAATTATCATGGGTACATAATAATTATATATCTTGATTAAGGAATTAGTAATAATTTATAATTATTCTCCTGTGTATTATAGATTTATGCCTGTGTTTATTATCTTTTTTTAAAAAATCTTGATTTTAGCCGTTTTAGGTTAATATACCCAGGTATGTTTTTCATTTTATTTATCCAGTTAGACATTTCTTCGGTTTCTAAAATGTATAAATACAACTCTCTCTCCAGATTTGCAGGTTTGGGGTCCTTATTACTTTATTTTTATTTATTTATTTATTTATTCATTTATTTTTATTAAATCATAGCTGTGTACATTAGTATGATCATGGGGCACCATACACTTGGTTCATAGACCGTTTGACACATTTTCATCACACTAGTTAACATAGCTTTCCTGGCATTTTCTTAGTTATTTTGCTAAGACCTTTACATTCCACATTTACTAAGATTCACATACACCCTTGTAAGATGCACCGCAGGTGTAATCCCATTAATCCCCCTCCCTCCACCTACCTCCCCCCTCCCTCTCCTCCCTTTCCCCCTTCTCCCTATTCTTAGGTTGTAACTGGGTTATAGCTTTCATGTGAAGTTCCTACGTTAGTTTCATAATAAGGGTGAGTACATTGGGTATTTTTTCTTCCATTCTTGAGACACTTTACTAAGAAGAATATGTTCCAGCTCCATCCATGTAAACATGAAAGAGGTAAAGTCTCCATCTTTCTTTAAGGCTGCATAATATTCCATGGTGTACATATTTATTAATCCATTCATGGATCGATGGGTACTTGGGCTTTTTTCATGACTTAGCAATTATGAATAGGGCTGCAATAAATATTCTGATGCAAATATCTTTGTTATGATGTGATTTTTGGTCTTCTGGGTATATGCCCAGTAGAGGGATTACAAGATTGAATGGCAGATCTATTTTAAGTGTTCTCCATATCTCTTTCCAAAAGGAATGTATTAATTTGCATTCCCACCAGCAGTGCAAAAGTGTTCCCTTTTCTCCACATCCATGCCAACATCTCTGGTCTTGGGATTTTGTGATGTAGTATTTTTTCTGCCCCATTCTTTCCTTTCTCTCTTCTTGGGACTCTGATTATGTATATATTAGATGTTTTCCTATTATCCTATAGGTCCTTAAGCTTCACTCCTTTCTTTCTTTTCCAATTATTTCCATCTCATTTTCTAATATATTAATAGATGATTTTGGTTTTCTTTTTCTTGCCTTATATTACTAGTTAGTTCGTCTAGTGCAAATTAAATATAAGTGATGAGAGTAGGTACTCTTCTTTTTCCCAATGTTAAGAGGAAACTTTAGATCTTTTATCATTAAATATGATGTTAGTTGATATTTTTTTCATTGATATCCTTTATCAGGTTGAAAATATTCCTTCCTATTTATAGTTTTGTGGAGAGTATAGATAGACAGATAGATACATGGATAGATAGATAGATAGATATAGATATATAAGTGATTTTATATATATAGTATATCAGAAGTGATACTGGATTTTGTCAAATTTTTTTTGCATAGATTTAAGTAATCATATAACTTTTCTTCTTTACTTTGTTAACAAGGTTAATTACAATGACTGACTTTCTAATGTTAGAAGACCTTTGCATTTCTAATATGAATTCCACTTATTGATGGTGCATTCTACTTGAATATATATATATATTTTTGTATTAAGTTTGCTAAGACTTGTTTGGAATTTTTACATCTATCTTTATCACAGATATTATTCTACAGTTTACTTTTCCTATATATTTTTTTTTTATTAAATCATAGCTGTGTATGTTAATGTAATCATGGGGTACAATGTGCTGGTTTTATATGCAATTTGAACTGTTTTCGTCAAACTGGTTAATATAGCCTTCACGACATTTTCTTAGTTATCATGTTAAGACATTTATATTCTACACCTTTTAAATTTCACAAGTACCTTTGTAAGATGTACTGTAGGTGTGGTCCCACCAATTAGTCTCCCTCTACTCATCCTCCTCCCTCCCCTCTCTCTCCCCCTTCTTCTTGGGCTATAATTGGGTTATAGCTTCTATACATTGGTTTCATAGTAAGACTGAGTACATTGGATACTTTTTCTTCCATTCTTGAGATACTTTGCTAAGAAGAATATGTTCCAGCTCCAACCATGTAAACATGTAAGAGGTAAAGTCTCCATCTTTTTTTAAGGCTGCATAATATTTCATAGTGTCAGGAATGAGAGAGGTGTCATTGCCACAGCGTCTATGAATTTAAAAGGGTAATGAAAATATTACGAACAACTTTATGTTTATGAATTTGACATCTTAGATGACAGGGGCAAATTCCTTGAAGGAAAATACCAAAGCATGCTCTCTCTTTCTCTCCTTCTCTCTCTCTCTCACAGACACACACACACACACACACACACACAAGCTAACCCTAAATAGTCCTAGATCTCTTCAAGGTCTCTACTTTTTTTGATATTTTCTCCTCGAATATAAATCTTTTGAAGGTTTCAAGGTTTTCCAGGTTTTGATCACTGCCAAATAAGTTGCAAAATGGAATAGTCTTTGTAGTACTTTAATTATAGCCAGATGACAAGGAATTCTTTTCAGCCTTTTCCTTCTGAAAAATTACATGTCCTTCTAAATTTGTATTCATCTATATACCCCTTTTTATTCTTGAAGTGACCTATAATGCCAGTTGTAATTGTGGATGAGAAACAATCACACACACACAAAAATAAACAATTGAGAAAAAGCAAAAGTTTTCTGATTTTTAAAAGATTATTAGTTTAAGGAAAGGTGTTCCCCAGGTGGTTTCCCAAACTAACAGCTTAATAAGGCATATAGAAATATTAACATTTGTAACAAGATTTGGGTACACTGAAGAGAACACTGAGGTCTGCACACTCTCTGGTTTGTCCTGCTCGCATCTCCAATGATGCTGTAGGGTGTCCCAAAGGTGCCATATGTAGGGAAACTGGGAAGTTGTAGCTAAATGTACCTCTATTTACAAAAAATTAATCACAAAATCTACAAAATATTCTCTATGTGTTGGCCGCCTCCTTCTACATACACACACAAAGTCTTTTCTCCCATTTTTGGGGAACATGTTTCAAGATATCTGTTGTTGCGCAATTTCTCCTATGCATGGAGATTTTCAGAACACCCTGTAATTTGCCCACTTTGTGCATAAATACTGGTAAATACTGCTTTTGAAGGGAGTTAAAAAACTGATTTGATTAATGAAAGAAATGCTATCTCTGTAATCACTAGTGTTTGTCACTAGCTGCTCTCTCAGAGCCCAGTACTGGAAACTGTGACACATATAGAATTGTGAAGGAAAGCGAACAGGTGATGGTAACATTCACCTGAGTTCTTAACAACAAAGATAGTGATGGCAGCAACTACAATTTAAATAGCAGTTTCATGTACTTACATTTTGTGAGAAATTGACATATCATTATAATAATGTGAGTAATTAATATTACTTAAGTCTTACATGCAAATTTTGAAATTGTGAAAATCTCTCCAAATTAAAAATTCTATAAGCATCAGGAAATTCAAAATCTTGGTTCAAGTAAAATTTAACCATGTTTTATGCTATTGCTACAACATGTTAGCAAATTAAGTAGGTAACCAGAAACAGAGACTACATTTGTCAGTGTTAGTCTTTTGTTATGTGGGATGTGAAGGATGCAGCATCCTCAGAATTGGGTATCCTGCATAGACTAATATATAACCTTGTTATACTGTCTCATCTATCTTTGAATGCTAAGATAGGTTCATCTTGAAGATAAGGTTATAATCTCATCTTGTGGGTAGGTACTCATCTTGTAAATTTGCAGATAAGAACTCTGAAATTCAAAGTGAATGAATAACTTGTATGAATTTATTCAGCCTTTAGGTACTGATATTGGGAATAGAACCTAGCTGTTTTGATTATATCCCATGCTCTTTCTACTGTATCCTGACAAATTAAAAAATGGTTTACCTTTTTAGCCTACCAAAGCATTGACATTGAAATGACCATTGTCTTTTATTCTTTTTTTTTTGGTCTGACTTCCAGACCAAGAATTCAGACCAAAAAATTGGTCTGACCCAAATATTCACAACTGAGTTCAAGTCATGTGTTAGTGAAAGATTTCAGAAAACCAGCAAATAAGATGTCCATATCTGATTATTTACATTGGAATACTGCTGTCTAAAGAATCTCATTACAGTAGTTAGTATCTCTCAACATCAGAACAGGGTGGTTTGAGATATATTTGGTATCTTCCCATCACTGTGTCTTATTCCATAGGCATACTATAACAAGAAATATGTGGAATCAGTGACAGGTGCTAATTTTCAGCAGGGAATGAAAAGACAGAGGCAAGAAGCTTGAGTGGAACCAGGATGTGGTTTTCAAATATGTTCTTTCAAGTCTCCGTATCTTTAGAAGTCCCCTCATCTCAGCACTACACTTGAACTCCAGTAAATGTTGCTAAAGCAGTTTTTGTTTGTTTGTTTGTTGGAGACAGAGTTTCCCTTGATAGAGTGCCATGGTGTCACAGTTCACAGCAACCTCAAACTCTTCGGCTTAAGCGATTTTCTTGCCTCAGCCTTCCAAGTAGCTGGACTATAGGTGCCCGCCACAATACCTGGCTATTTTTGTTGTTGTTATTGTTTAGCAAGCCTAGGCTGGTCTCAAATCCACCAGCCCCAGTGTATGTGGATGGCACCCTAACCACTGAGCAATGGGCACCAAGCCCCAAAGCAGTTTCTTATTCATTGTTCTTTACAGCACGCTTTCAGTAAGATTTCTTTTTAATGTAAAGGTCTCTGGCTAAATGAAACTTTGTAAACCAGGGGAGGAGGACTGAGATGGGGATGAGGGGTGATTAAAGAATTCCCCAGATCTTCCCAGGTGAGCTTGTACCTTTCACTTGACCAATCCATGTTCTATTACCAGATTCCCTCTTAGCTCCTCACTTCCACACTTAATTTTAAAAGAGGTGAGAAAATGAAGAAAGTAGTTGACTAAGATGAGGGTCTTTAATCCAAAGGCACACAACTTGTTCTAATAGGATGGTATTCAGCAAGCACTGAATTCAATTTGATTCTAAGAAATACTTGGTTTAGATGATGAACCAGTGGTTC
Source organism: Nycticebus coucang (assembly GCF_027406575.1). Classification (NCBI taxonomy): domain Eukaryota; kingdom Metazoa; phylum Chordata; class Mammalia; order Primates; family Lorisidae; genus Nycticebus; species Nycticebus coucang. The sequence continues at coordinate 56,195,799 of NC_069788.1, forward strand.
TGCCCTTTTAAAGTATATCATTGCCTTGAAACAATTATAAATAACTTCTGAAGACATAATTTTCAAGCATCCTACTATGGGAAAAAACATAATCTGTCAATGCTCTGTAATGGTACCACTGCCCAACATGCTAATAAAGCTCATTACTACGCAGTTGTTACATGAGGTCTCTAGTCTATCAACGTCTTACTTTAGTCACCCCGAGTTGAGACAGAATCAGACCTTTTATCTATGTGTTCTTCAAACAATGGCAAGGGGCCCAGGACAAGGTGTAAAATGTTTGTGGCAGCTCTAGTGCTCCGTGAGCACTGAAGTCCATTCTTCTGCTCTCCATCATCAACATACCAGCTCTGTGCGAATCAGATTCATCTTTGTCTTGTTCAGCAGTGATGCAAGCCATTCTGGTTTAACCTTATTAGAACTGTGCCCCTCCCCATATCCTCAATTCTTCCTAGTTTTTGTTATAAGCTTGACATGCTTCATTTGGAATTTACGAGAGCAATTTATGTTATAAGGTTATCGTGCCCTTTTTCTCAAAGCAAGCTTGATGCCAAATGTAGGTTAGGAAGCAATGTGAATCCCGATTATTAGTTACTTCTTGATTTTTTTTTTCCTAATGATGTTACTTTCATGGCTATACACTGGCAAAGGTATTTAGAATTTTACTCTTTTCTTTTTATAAAACTACATACTGTCTTTCTTAACTCATTTTCCCTGTGAATATATACATGGTGCCAGAAATTATATTTAAACAACTTGCTTATTAAAGTAGTTACTGCAATTTTCATGCTCTCGATGTGAAAGCATTTTAAATTTGGTGTATTTAAGGGTTTAAAAGCAATGACAACACTCTCCCTCCACATCCCCACTCCTGGTTACTGCCTCAAAATTGGAAAACCACCTTCCTTCCTTTGTAGAAGGAAGAACTGGCAGGGTCAACTGCCTGGGCCTTGTGCTTAAATTGAGGGGGTGGGGAGAGGTAATTCTTGTCTTTTCTACTTTCTTTCTTTCTTTTTTCCTTGAAGATAACTGCTATTTTCACCACAGAGGAAAAAAGATTTTACTGTACATTTCTGTAATGGAGCTAAAAGAGTTGAGCAGCCTCTCTGAATTGAAAGGTCTAATTAGATTCTACTGTAATGTAATATGTTAGCTTCAAGGTACTTAACCACTAAAAGAAAGAGGGATTTACAAGAGGAAGCTATAAAATGTTTAAATATAAGCATCTTAAGTGTATAACTAGGAAATGAAAACACAATGCACTGTATACACTGGAAATTTTCTAATCTATTCAGAAAACTATCTTTGTGCTTGTTTCCATTCAGTATATATCCTGTTCTCCTAAAGCAAATGGTGATTAAAAAGGAGGGGGGTGATGACCGAAAAGATTCCAGCTAGATCTCCACATTGAAATAGTGGGAGATGTTGTAATATCATTAGTGGTACAAAGAGGTCACGACTTCTTACTCTTGGCCCACCAAGGGCAATATTGTTACATTTTATTACAGATGAAAGATATGGAAGGTCATTTTCATTTTTCAGTTTTTCTGGACTGGAAAAATAGAAACTGTTAATGAATTTCTCAGTGTAAAGTAACATTAAGTAGTACGTTATTATTTGGTTTTCCATATGGAAGCTTGGGATAAATGCTCCTGAAACACACCTGCGTATGGAGCTTCACAACGCGAATTATTCAATGGTCCTTTGATTATGTGCCCTAAAATACTAATTCTTTAATATGTCTGCAAATTGGGACTTTGTCAAGGTAGGTGAAACCTGTAACTCCTCCAGTCACCTCGGCTGCTTAGTTAAAAAAGCTGTCTGCCAATGACAGGTTAAGCTTCAGGGAAAAGGAAATTTCTCAAGCATGAGCTCTACAATCTGGAATTTTTTTCTACTCTAAAATTAATTTCATAATTGAAGTGCCTTCACGAACCTTTCAACTCAGCAATTTTGTAAACTTGCTTATATTTTTCTTTTGCTTTCTCTTGTTTAAAAATGTCTCTTGCCTTTTATTTTCTCATAGGACCAAAAGAAAAGTGTTGTGAGAAACATAGTTTTCTGGCCTTTACACTGTGTGTAAAAAAATAGCAGGGCCTTAAAGAATGCTTTTAAATAAATGTATTTTATTGATGCCTGTAGCTTTTTCTCTTTAAAATGATATTAATATCAAGAAATTTAAAGACAGACACTTTCCTAACATTCAGGAAATATTTATAGAGTGACTGTGATGTGCCCAGCACTCCAGAAATACTACAATTTAATAGCAAACAAAGATAGATTACCACATAAAAAAATGCCTAGATGAGATAATTCTGCTAGTTTGACATCTTTTAAAAAGTAAATGACCTGGGAATGGTAGCTCATGCCTATAATCCCAGCACTTTGGGAGGCTGAGGCAGGAGGATCACTTTGAGGCTGAGACTTGGAGACCAGCCTGGGCCACATAGTGAAGCCCCATCTCTACAAAAAATAATAGAAATTAGGCAGTTGTGGTAGTGTTCACCCATTCTTCCAGCCACTCAAAAGGCTAAGGTGGGGAGGATAGCTTGAGCACAGGAGTTTGAGGTTGCTGTGAGCTATTATGGCACCACCGCACTTGAGCCTTGGCCAGGGAGAAGATTCCATTGCAAACAAGTAAATAAAATGAAAGCAACTGGGCTCAACTTTTTTTATTTTTTTAAAATAAAAGTGCACATATATTCCAGAGCTCCATATACTCAGCCCACCTGTTTCCTTGGTTGTTAAAATTACTGTGGTATATTTGTCCAAACTAATGAACTGATACCGACATATTATTATAACTAAGGTCTGCTATTTGGATATTTCTCTAATGTCTATTTGCTGTTCTGGGATGCCATCCAGAATGTCATATCACCTTTAGTCATCAGACCTCCTTAGATTCTCTAGAATGAAAATTATTCAGACTTACCTTGTTTTTGAAAGTCTTGACAGTTTTGAAAATTACTAGTCAAGTATTTTGCACAATATCCTCCTTTTTTTTTTTTTTCCTAGTGTTTTTCTCCTGGTTCATGGGTTTGGGTAAGAATGATGACAGGGGAAAACTACGATTCTGTCACATCTTCAATGGCACAGGTTGTTAACATGATTTATCACTGTTAATGTTAAGCTTGATCAATTGGCTAAAGTGGTGTTTTTCAGATATCTTCACTATAAAGTTCCCTTTTCTCCTTTTTCCATACGGTACTCTGGAAGGAAGTCATTACATTCAGTGTACACTAAGGGGTAGAGAGTTCTGTGTCAAGCCTTTGAGGAATGAGCATTTACCAAAGTTATGTGGAAATTCTCTCTATGGGAGATTTGTTTATCCACCTCCATTTATTTATTCTATCATTGATTTATATCAGTATGGACTCATGGACAGTTCCTGTATACACTGGGTTATAATCCAATATTATGATGTTTATTTCATTGCTCAGGTTGTTCCAGCTTTGGCCATTGAGTTATTTCCAGTTGGCTCCTGTCTGTCTGTGACACACACCCAACCCTGTGTTTTTGAGCACTCCTTTAATTTCTGGCACTACGTGAAGCTTCTGTCTCATCTTGTTCACTCTCTGCTCCAGCCCTGCAATTGTCCACTTCTCTGAGGAGCCCTGGTTCCTTTTATTGATTTATTCTTTGGACTGTATATACTTAGGATTTTAACAAATCTATTTTATTGTGTGTCCATTACTATAGTATTACAATTTCACTACTCTGCAAATCCTTTTTTACATGTTAACTATACCCCTCCCAGACTTTGGAAACCACTGATTGATTTTCCATTTTCAGAGTTTTGCCTTAGAACCCTGCTGTAGGCCACCTTTTCAGACTGACTTCATTTACTTAGCAAAGCTTAGTTAAGAGTCATCCATGTCCTCATATGGCTTCTCAGCTCATTTCTTTTTTATTGACTAGTATTCTCTTGTATGGCTACACCATGCTTTGTTTATCCACTCACCTATTGAAGGCCATCTTGGTTGCTTCTAGTTTGCAGCGATATAAATAAAGCTGAAGAAATAGTCATGTGTAGAGTGTTTGCTTTTGACTTTTGTGTTGCGGACATAGGTGTTCAAATCATTTGAATGAATACTTAAAAGAATAATTGTTAGAATGAATAGTAGCACTATGTTTTAGCTTTGTAAGAAACTGAAACTATTTTTCCAAAGTTGCAGTCGTTGTTGAGTTACCACCAGCAATGAATGTCTTCCTATTTTCCTCCTTCTCTCCTTGAATTGGTATTTTCAGTTCCCTCCACCTCCACCCTTTTTAGACATCCCACTAGGTATATATAGATCTAACTGTTATTGTAATTTGCCTGCACCCGGTGGCAAATGGTGTTGGGCATCCTTTCATCTGCTTATTTGCCTTCTGTATATCTCCTATTGTGAAGTGTCCCTTCAGATCATTGACTTACTTTTCAACTGTGTTTTTGTTGTTGTTGTTTCCATGTTATTATGTTTTAAAGTCTTATGTATATTCCAGACATAAGAAATTTATCCAATATGTGATTTGCAAATATATTGTCTCAGTTTATGGCTTGTCTTTTCATTTTTTTGGCAGTGAGTTTCACAGAGCAAAAGTTTTTAATTTTGATGAAGTCTATCAGATCAATTGTCTTACATGGATCGGGCTTTTGGTGTTGTCACTTATTTTGATCTTTTATTCTTTTTGGAAATGTTTTATAATTTTCTGAATAGAGATCCATACATACATTTTTTAGATTTGTACCACTCTCATTTTTCAGTGTTAGTTGAAAGAGATTTTTTTAATTTCAAATACTAATTTTTCATTATTGGTATATAATATGTATAGCAACTAGATTTTATTTATTTACCTTTTATCCCGTGACCTTGATGTGTTGCTTATTAGTCCCCGAATTTCTTTTTCAGTAGATTCTTTAGGATTATTACACAATTGTGTCATCTACAAGAGAAGATAGTTTTATTTCCTTCTGGCTTTAATGACACTAGGCGTGACTTTTAGTACAAAGTTGAACAGGAATAGTAAGGAAGAATATCTTTGCCTTATTCCCAATGTTAGTGGAAAAGTGTTTACTTGCTCTTAAGTAAGTATGCTGTTAGCTATAGATGTTTTGTATATCTCCTTTATGAATTTAAGGATATTCCCTTCCAATCTTAGTTTTTCATACATTTTTGTTATGAATCAGTGTTTGATTTTGTCATATGTCCTTTATGAGTATACTAATATAATCATATGCTATTTATTATTTAGTCTGTTGCTATGTTGAATTATGTTGAGTAATTTTCAAATAGTGAACCAACCTTGCATCCCCTGTAATAAACTCCACTTGATCACAATGCAGTATTACATTTATATATTAATTGATTAGGTTAGCTCATATTTTATTAAGGGTATTTGTCTTTCTTCATTAGAAATTAATATGTGGTTTTATTTTCTTATATTTATTCGGTTTGCTGTTAGGATACTACTATATTCATAAAATGAGCTGGTAGGTTCTCTCTTCTCTATTTTCTAATTGTATAGAATTAGTTTATTTCTTATGTAAATGTTGATAAAATTTACCCCTGAAATCATCTGGATTAACTACTGGAAAATTTCTTTTTGGGGGGGAGTATTTTTCACTGGTATTCAAATTCTTTAATAGATATAAAACTACTCATGTTATCTATTTCGCCTTGAGTGGATTTGGTAGCTGGTGTCACCAAGTTATCAGTTCATTTCATCTAACCTATCAAATTTGTGAGCCTAAAATATTTTATATGCTCCCTTAATATCCTTTTAATGTCCATGAGAGCAGTGGTGAGTACCCCTCCCATCCATTCCTGAATGGTAAAAATGTTCCTTTATCTTTTTTCTTTAGTTAGACTAGCTAGAGATTTATCACCAATATTCATCTTTTTTGGGAATCAGAATTTGTGTTCATTGATTTTCTCTCTTTTTCTGTTTTTGATTTTATTGATTTCTGCTCTAAATTTGATTATATTTTTCCTTCCGATTTCTTTAGGTTTGACCTGATCTGTTTATATAGATTCCTGAGGTAGAGGCTGAGATTACTACTTTTAAATTTCCTTTTCTAACGTACTATTATTCTTATTATAGAAGGATTAAAGAATTTTAGGTTACTTTTTTATTTTCATTTAAATAAAAAACTTTTTAGGGTGGTACCTGTGGCTCAAGGTGTAGGGCACCGGCCCCATATACTGGAGGTGGCGGGTTCAAACCCAGGCATGGCCCAAAACTGCAAAAATAAATAAATAAATAAATAAAAAGATTTTTTAATTATCTTGAGACTTTTTCTATACTCCATGCATTAAGTAAAAGTATGTTGCGTAATTTCTAAATTCATGGGAATACTCCACATGTCTTTCTGTTCTTGACTTTTAGTTTAATTCTGCTGTGGTCTGAGAATATGCTCTGTATGATTTCTATTATTTTCAATGTATTGAGATACTTTTTGTGAATGAAAATGTGGTCTATCTTGATAAACATTCCACATTTATCTTGAGAAGAATGTATAATCTGTTGTTGAATGGGGTATTTGGTAATTGTCAATTAGATTGATGTGCTATTCAGATCATTTATAATCTTATCGATTTTCTGCCTACTTGATCTTTCAATAACTGACTGAGGATACTGAAGCCCCCAAGTATAACTTTCTGCCTTTTAGCTATAATCCTCTCTTATTATACTGCAGGCTTGTTGGTGTTGTGTTAGAGTGTGAAGTCTTCAGACAAAGATCAGTCTGTTAGTGGGCCTGTTTCTCAGACTTAAGGCTCCATGTGTGTTTCTGCTTCTCTCCAAAGTGTACAGTTTTCACCCTCATTCTCGTACTCTCTGCCTGGCTGCAGCATTCCCTACCTATGTGCTTTGAAGTGGAACTTCCTTCCTTGACTGAGGTAAGGTTTCAGATTTTCCCTTTGGTGAATGTCTCTGGAACATAGACTCTTGTTAGAGGGTAGAATCTGTGTGGGCTTAAAGATTACTATTCATTCCTCCAGTCTGTGCTATATTTCTCAGATCCTTGTTATGATATAAAAGCAGATGTAAGCATGAACCCTCCCTAAGAGTGCTACCCCCAAGAACTTTTCATACTCACACTAGTCTGAACTCAACCTCTATCAATTCATTACATTGCCGAAGTTTTCCTATCAGCGATAGACTCCAGTGGCTTCTGTTCCAGACAGGCAAACCTTAGGAACAGTAGCTCTCTGGATACATCTGTCTCTAGATTTCAGGGTGGTGGTTTGTTCTGTGACTACAATTCTCAGATTTGCTGAAGAAGAATTATTGATTTTTGGTTAGTTCAGCTTTTTTCTTATTGCTAAAGAACCTCTTTGTATGTTGAAAGTTAAACTCAAAGCTCTGGACCAAGCTTTTAATTAGTCATGTAGACCTGGACTTATTATTTAATCTCTGAGCATCAATTTCATGCCTCTTTAAAAAGATAATATTAGACTATGAATTCTAAATTCCTTCAAGCAAATATAATTGAATGCCAAAGGATTGATGGACATGGAAACATGTAGATGAAGCCTATCAGCAACATAGGTATTTTAGAGCCCCTGAGAGTATATAGAGATTTAACTTAACATAGGTAATATATTGCCAGTATTAAAATGTCACTAGATCCTGGGCATTGTGTCTACTAATAAAATAATATATTATCAAATCTACTAATCAAATATTTTAGAATCTAAAGTGAACATTAAAAGCTTGTTCTAATAATTACACTTTACCGATCACCTATGAACTCACTCTTTCCTTCTCACTCCCATCCAGTGTGGAACATTCAGTTATTATGAAGATTATGCTACTCTCATGATAAAAATTAGGAAGATTACTGAAGAAAAACCAAAACCAAATAATTTTTCCTTGCTAATTTATATGACAGAAGGATTTAGTGTCTTGGCATGATTACTCAGATGATCGTTCATTTTCACAGATGCCTAAGACTATAGATTAAAATCTCTAGAACAATGAAAATGAAACCATACCAACAATACTAGTAACAAAATAAAATATACTAGTCTACATGATCACTAAGTCTTTTTAATGTGTCTTTTACTATTCTACCATCAATGTTTTAGGCATGGGGGCTTCAGAAGGTTTGAGTTAATTATAAATTATCATTACATTTTTTAGCTAGCCATGTCAATCAGGTAATGACCTCACCTCATTCATGATCAAACATATACAAGACAGGAGTCATAAAAACCATGTGGTTATCTTAAGAGATAAGGAACAAAGGTCAACCTTCTTTCATGATAAAAACTCTCAACAAAATAGATATAGAATATTTATTCAATATAATACAGTCTGTTTATGAAGAACCCACAGCTAACATCATAATCAATGGGGGGAAATAGGAAGTTTTCCTTTAGAATTAGGTCTGAGGCAAGAATGACTACTCGCTCTACTTCTGTTCAACATGGTAGTAAACATACTAGCAAGATCTATCAGATAAGAGAAAGAAATAGATGGCATCAGAATTGGAAAGGAAGAAATACAATTCCCTGTCTTCACATGACATGATCCTATATGAAGAAAGCTCTAAAGACTCAATAAGAAAACTGTTAGAACTAATAAATGTATTCAGTGAAGTGGCATATAAACTCAACACGTAAACTTCAGTTGCATTTCTTCAAATCAACAGTGATCTATCTGAAAAATTAAGAAAGCAAGACAACAATTTCATTTACAATGGAATTAAAAATTAAATTACTTAGGATTTAATTTTGGCAAGGAAATAAAAGATCTGAACACTGAAAACTATAAAACATTAAGGAAAGAAATTGAAAAAGACACAAACAAATGGAAAAATACCTCATGTTTGTGGATTAGAAGAATTAATATTGTTAAAATTTCCATACTCTCTAAAACATTCCATAGATGCAATGTAATCCCTATGTAAATTTCAATGGCATTTTTAATGAAAATAGAATACGCTACTTCTAAAATTTATATGGAACCACAAAAGACCCCAAATAGCTAAAACAGTCTTGCAAAAGAAAAAAAAAGTTGGAAACATCTTCTGTCACCCTGGGTAGAGTGCTATGGCATCATAATTAACAGCTACCTCAAATTCCTAGGTTCATGTGAACCTTCTTCCTTAGCCTCCACAGTAGCTGGTACTACTTTTCACTTGCCTTGATCCGGCTAATTTTCTTTCTTTTTTTTAGAGACAGAGTCTCACTTTATCACCCTTGGTAGAGCACTATGACATCACAGCTCACAGCAACCTCCAACTCCTGGGTTTAGGCAATTCTCTTGCCTCAGCCTCCCCAGTAGCTGGGACTATAGGTGCCTGCCACAACACCTGGCTATTTTTTATTGTTGTTGCAGTTTGGCTGGGGCTGGGTTTGAACCCACCACCATTGGTATATGGGGCCAGCGCCCTGCTCACTGAGCCACAGGCGCCACCCAATCTGGCTAATTTTCTATTTTTAGTAGAGATGGGGTCTTGCTCTTGTTCAGGCTGGCCTTGAACTCATGAGGTCAAGTGTTCCACTTGCCTGGGCCTCCCTGAGTGGTAGGAATACAGGAGTAAGCCACCATGCCCAACCACAATTAACTAATTTTTGATAAGCCCATCAAGAAGACACAGTAAGAAAAGTACAGTCTCTTCAATAAATGATGCTGACAGAACGGAATATCCACATACAAAAGAACAAAACTCTACAGTCACACTAAACACAAAAATCAACTCAATTAGAATGAAAGATCTAAATGTAAGGTTTGAAATTGTGAAACTCCTAAGCAAACATGTAGGTGACAAACTCCTTGACATTTTCCCTGACAATAATTTTTTTGATATCACAACAAAAGCTCAGGCAACAAAAGCAAAAATAAGCAAGTAGGACAACATGAAACTCAAAAGGTTCTGTACAACAAAGAAAATGATCGACAAAATGAAAAGACACCATATGGATTAGGAGAAAATATTTGCAAACAATGCATCTAATGAGGGGTTAGTACCCCAAATATATGAGGAACAAATATATGAGCAAATATATGAGCAAAAATACAAATAAGTTGGCAAATAAAATACTAAAAATAAGCCATGGTTTTTAATAAGTATTTTTCATAAAAAGGTATAAAAATGACCAGCAGATATACAAAATGATACTTAACATCATTGATCATCAGGAAATACAAATCAAAATTACAATGAGATGTCTGTCACCTCACACCTGTTAGAATGGCTGTTATCAAAATGATAAGATATAACAAGTGTTGAGGAGGGTGTGGAGAAAAGGAAGCCCTTATGCTTTATTGGTGTGGTGTAAACTAGCACAGATTTTATGGAAAACAATATAGATATTCCTCAAAACCTTAAAAACAGTGCTATCATATGACCCAGAAATCCACTGGGTCCAGTTCAAAGGAAATGAAATCAGAGCCTCATAGACATATCTGTACTTCCATATTGATTGCAGTATTATTCACAGTAGCCAAGATATGAAACAACCTAAGTGCCCACTAATGGATGAAAGGATAAAAAATTATGGTATATATACACAATGGGATATTATCCATCTGTATAAAAAGGGATACTGCCATTTTAAATGACCTGGAGGAACATGGAGAACATTATCATAAATGAAATAAGTCATAAATACTTTGTTTCTATGCATACACTATAAGAATTTATTAGGGGTTTATACTTAACAGATGACAAAATAGCAATCTGGGGGACATGGGAGGAGGATGAGGATACTTGCTGTGTAATCATCTCAATACACAGGAGACAAGACAATCTTTCCATTCTTCCTCCTTCTAAATTCTGAGCTTGGAGCAATTATTTTTCGCTCTTGAAGGAAATTTTATAAGATATGCATAGAAGTTTATGAGTCTAAATGAATTCACAAACTAGTGTTTGTTTCTACGTTTTGGGCCTTACTACTCCATATTTCTTCCTAGTTTCCGAGCAATGACACAGCAGAGTCAAAATGTCCTATTTCTTTGGAGGATTTGTTAGCGCAGTACGGAGTCTCATGTTTTTACACTTTCTATGGCATTTTTTCACATTAACCTTATTTGCCATAATGGATTTGTGTTTTATTAAATTGTGAAAATGGCACTTTCTACAATAAGAGATTGGTTAATTTGCCATTTTACTGAAATGGCTAATTGGGGAGGTTTTCATACTGAATTAGCGGTATAACACTATAGATTTTAAAACACATAATGGACTCTCTGTATGCTGCAGTGATTGCTTTGTTTATTCTTTAACCACTTCTGTTGCAAAATGGACTTGCCTGTCTGATGATTCTAGTTTTACTCTAGGAAGATATTTGATGTTCTTTGTCCTTTTTCCTTTTGATTTCACAAGCAAATTTAGACATTTTTATTCATGCCTTTTAGCTTTGAAGTTTGGGCTTTTAAAATCCTTCTGATTTGTTTAATTCTCTAAAACATTTTGTTGTTCTTCCAGTTTTAGGAGATGTTTAAAACCAACTGCTTCAAGTGCACTTTTATTGAGACTGAAAACAAAATCACCCAGAAACAAGTAAAACTGAAACATATTGCTACTACCCTGTTTCCCCGAAAATAAGACAATGTCTTATATTAATTTTTGCTCCCAAAGATGCGCTGGGTCTTATTTTCAGGGGATGTCTTATTTTTCCATGAAGAAGAATACGGTACACATTTATTGTTAAATGAAAATAAAGGAAATTTATTACCTGTATATGGTATGGTAGTACAGTAGTTGTCAACACAAACCAGACAAACTGTGACTCCTACCTTCAGTCATCATGAGGGCGGCCGCGAGCATCAGGCAGTGTCTCCAGAGACAGACCAGCACTCACCACCTTCGCGGCATCCGGCCTGCTCTGATCCTCCTGTTCTTCTACACGCATCTGTGAAAGTCTCCACCTCTCTCCCGCCCCCGCTCACAGCTCACTCCGACCTGTAATCCGCCTCCACACAGCAGTGACGTCAGGACTCCTTGTAACGTCACTGGTTGCTAGAGGCCAGGTGGGGCGGCCCTAGCAACCAGTTCACATAAATTAATTTTTATTCTGAGACAGAGCCTGGGGGCGCCTTATTTTCAGGGGGATACCTTATATTTCACCCAGAAGGAAACCTGTAAGTAGGTCTTATTTTCGAAGGATGTTTTATTTTCGAGGAAACACGGTACCTTATAGTAAATTATGTATATAAACATATATTTTGCTATATATTAGCACATATACTAACATAAATGACATATACTTAATACATACTATACTCCTACTTCTATAAAAAAGAGAAAATGTGTAAAATAATAGACATTAAACAAGAAAAACTGACCATGTTATAAAGTAGAATGTGTGGAAAGGAAATGATATAATTTTACCAATTTAGCAGTACAATTGAAGCAATTCTAATGTAGTTTCAGGTGTTTTTGCATGCTGCAAATGTTAATATTGTTACAATGATAATTTATGCAAATTGTGTCCCCCTCTTTCACTTAGAATTAAAGGCATATTTCCATGTTATTGCTTTTTTAAAACCTGTTTAGATTCTTATAATAAAAGCCCATTTCTAGGTCATTTTCCCATTTACTAACAAGATAATTTGAGAAATGATTACATACTTACAAATAAGGAGTCACACTTAGAAGTAACATTTGACTGGTTTCTAATTAAAAGCTTGAAAGTGGTCTCTTGTACATTTAATATAGCATCTTCACTGATGGACAGTAAATGAGAAATTAGTAACCCAAGATCAGAAGTCAGGTAATGGCCAAGGCAAATCATTACTGCTACTGTGGTATTATCTGGATATAGAAAATGACCTGTGCTTTTAACAGAAAATGATTATCATTATGTTCTGGATCTTATAAAATTATAAATTTCATACAGATAGTAATTGTTGCTTGCTATAATATGCTAGCAAGGAAAAGATGGTTTTTTAATGACTATGACGCCAGGTTGAATTGAATTGACTATTTCAATGTAATCTCTGGTTTCATAGATCCACATTTATGTATTTGAATGAACTTTTTTTGTTTGTTTGTTTGTTTTTCTTATTTGAATGAACTTGAACCAAAACTCTATAATGTTTACTGACTGCAGTGGACACTATTAAGATCAAATTTTTGTCAGTTTCAATCAATTTAAGTGAATGTTGTTGCTTCTATTTAACAAATGTTTGTATCTCACATGAAAAAAAGATTTATTTTAATTTTAAGACAAATAACCCTCTACTTAAATCATATGGTGTTCAAAGGAAGTATTGACTCGATTAAAATATTTTTTTGTCTCACCATTCTTTACCCTATTCTTTTTTTCACAGGTTACATTGATCAGAAAAAAGCACTTCAATGAAATTGCAATAGAGAAATATCTGAGGTCTACAGAAATGCGAAACTAAAAAGTTAGGTAGGTGATTAATGGCACATTCTTTTTAAGAAAGTTATTTATTCATAACTTAAAAATAAGTGTTTGATGCTTCTAATGTCTGTTTTGAGTTTCTGTAGCATGTATCATTCCTAGCAGTGAATGAGGTAAGATATTTTTATTTAGGTAAGAAATTTTTACTAATGAGTTTTAAAATGTATCCTAGTAAAAAGAGAGCTACTGAGCTATTCAGATACCCTTAACTAAGATGTATTATTTTATAGCATTGCTGAGATAGATTTGTGTAAGGTTGGTATATGTTATCCAGATATTTAAATATTGTCACATGAGACATGTATCTGAGATATCATAATTTTGGTGTAGTTTTGTTTTTTAGGCTTAGTAAGCACCTTAGTGTAGGTTGCTAAGGTGCTTACTTTGAGTGCTTGATAAGCACTTAATAACGGTTTAGTTTGATGAGCTCCATATTTCTCTAGCAAATGTCCCGTAAGACTGACATAATGCCTTGGAAATCTCACAGATTCATCTTTGGAGATAGGAGTTCTCATAGAGTGTTTCCCAGACTTTGTGAAGGCACAGTTCTCTGTATTATGTGATGGATTTCATCTTTTCTGGATCATAGAGGATAAAATACTATCCTGATAAGATGATGCTTCTTGTTTAATTCTCAAGATCTGTCTCCTTGTTTTCAGAAACTATCAGACCCGATACTGACTTGGGAAACACCATGAATCCTTTTCCACAGTAGTTTTTTAAGTGTGTTAATATATTTGAGATTTTTTTCTTTGTCTTTCATGAAGTCAGTATGACTTGTTTTTTCCAGCAAAACCTATCTCTAGAAAGAGCTCAAAAATGGAACATTCTGGAAAGAGTTCAATTGTCTGCTCCCTGGGTATTGATCAAAACTCACTAATGTCTGGTGCTACCTTTTGTAATAATTGCTAATATACTGCATCAGACGTTGGCTTACATTGACCTCAGTGGCTAACTGTTGGTCTACTGGCTGCTTAGAAGGGAAAAATATGAAGTAGCACATAAATATTTCCTTTGAGATTTTTTTTGGACAAAAACTTTGAAAAATATTGACCTCAATATCAAACAAAAATAATTATTAAGTAAAAAATGTACCGATGGAGGGCGGCACCTGTGGCTCAGTCGGTAAGGTGCCGGCCCCATATACCGAGGGTGGCGGGTTCAAACCCGGCCCCGGCCAAACTGCAACCAGAAAATAGCCGGGCGTTGTGGCGGGCGCCTGTAGTCCCAGCTACTTGGGAGGCTGAGGCAAGAGAATCGCTTAAGCCCAGGAGTTGGAGGTTGCTGTGAACTGTGTGAGGCCACGGCACTCTACCGAGGGACATAAAGTGAGACTCTGTCTCTACAAAAAAAAAAAAAAGTACCGATGGCTAACATTTATGCTGGTAGAAAATTGTCTCCAAAGTCTACACCTTTAAGGTTGTAGTGTAAGCTTTAGAATAGCTTGCGATTACGTGATTTGCACCTAAGCACATCCTGTGATTTTTCCATGAAAAAATCGTATTGAAAATCAGATTGCACTTTCTTTTTATTAGCTTCTTATAAGGTCAATATTTTGAAAGATGATGGATGCATATTTTTTCCACTAGGTTAGATTATTTTCTACCTATGTAGAAAATAAAACTTTTCTTACAAAGGGAGTATGGCTCAAAATTGTGGCCATACTCCCTTTGTAAGAAAAGAAGGAAAAAGATCTGGAATCTCTGATTTCTTATAAAAATCTAGTTGCTGGTTGATTTGTCTTTGTTGATGGGAGAGGAAAGACTGCTGTTTTATTTAAGTTCAATACTCCTGTGGTGCCTAACAATTTAGTTCCCAATATTCAGGCTGTCATCATCCATTTATGTATCAACCAATCTCATTTTGCTCCAAGAAAATGATTAAATTGCCTAAGTCATAATGTCATTTGGGTTTCATAGTTTAAACTATCTTGTCACTAGTGTCCTTGTCATCCAAATAATTTCTCAACTACCTACCTCTATATAGTTTTATGCTTTCTGGCTTTAAAATTAAGTAAAACAATATGTTCTCTGCCCTCTAGGAGTTTACGATCTTAGAATAATTTTGTTCTGGCAACTTTGACAATTTCTATGCAATTTGTTTAACTGTGATTTTTTTTTCCCTTTGTCATCTTACAAGTTCCTATCTCCAGATACATTGTCTTTAAATGGAAGAGCAGAAGGTAGTAGCAGTGTGTGTGCGTGCATGTTCACCTAGGTATGTGCACATCTTAATTGGATAGACATGTTTTATTAGACCATAGACTTGGCATGACCCACTTAGGAAAAAAGATGGTAGAAACATTTTCACAATATTCCTATTCAAATTTAGCTCTGACCCCAATTCTTTGCCAACACACCACTCCTGACCAGAGAAAAGATGAGGGCACAGAAAATGCACCTTCATTTACCATTACCCTTTTGCTTTTGGGCCAGCCCAATACTAACTTAGTTCAGTTGCTTCCATGTGGGAGGTAGCCCTTGCACTCCTTTTCCAATAGGAAGTACAGATCACAAGGCACTTGGGCCTTCAGTAGCCCTGAAACAAACAGAGGAAAACTGAGAGTGGTCTGAGGGGACACAGGAGGATTTCTGCTCCTTATCTTCCTGTCTCCCCTAACAGCGCTACCTCGAGACTTTGCACATTATCAATAGCTGTCATTTTCCTCCTGAACAAATCACCTCCACGCAATTTGCACTGAAGGGTACTGGAGAGTGTCCTGCCTATCTCTGCACATTAAATAACCTCATTGTGCTGCTGAGTCTGCCCAGGTCTCTCCCTTTCTCTGTGGCAGGTGTATTTATCATTTTCCCCACTCTGACATTCCTAACTTCAGCTGCCAGACCAAGCCTGGTGCTTTTCTCTCAGTAGATTAGTTTGCATTCTACAGGATTAAAAAGGTTTAGAGAGCAACTGGGAGTTGGCAGGAAGAGCCTGAGTTGTTTAGAAATGTCAGGAAAGTGTCAAGACTGCCAGTTTTCTGGGGGATAGAATGGGAGGAGGAACAGTAGCACTTTTCAATCGGAGTCTCGCAGACAAAACATCAGGAGAAAGCAGCAGCCAGGATCGCTAAGATAATAAGAAATTCTTGTATTCTAAAGCAGGATAGGGAGAGAAAAGAAGAGGGAGTGGTGAAGGGGACAAACAACTCTGCTTTTCCATGAGGCAATTGAAAGTTGACAAATTAGACAGCCCAGTACATCACAGGATGGTGTCTGTCCTCTGTATCAGTCAACCTCGCAGAAAACAGCCATGGGAGAAGACACCACAAGAAATGGGGTGCTCTGAAAACAAACACGTGACTAACGCATTTGGCAGCACCTCACATGCTAATTTCAATTTCTGCTTGTATTCTGAATTCTTTGATTATTTGCGGAGAAGGCTTTTGTCTTCAGTGTGTTTCCTTAGAGTGAGAAGACACTTCCCAAAGCTCCAAAGAAGTCTCCATCTCCTGAAGATTCTGTGCAGGTGACAGGGAAAATGTGTGAAAGATATTTTTTAAGACTCTTTCTATCCTATGCACAATTGTAACTGCTGGTAACAATGAGCAATGCTGCATCTGAAAACCCTGAAAGCTGGAATAAGTATGAAAACAAATCAGAGAGCTTTACTGTTGTGTTGTATGCATGGATAGAGTAGCTTTACTGTCCTCACATTGTTTTCTGTCTTCCCTGGGCCATGTATTCTAAGCAGCCTTGGAAAGAGCGTGAGACTCAATGGTACCAAGAAAAAGGACTGAGACCGAGAAACATGGCAAAGAATTTCCTTAGGTTTGGCTGAATTTGAAGTGAAACACTGAAGGCGTTTGGGAGACTTTCACAAGAGTGAGTTCCGCTATGCCAAGCACCAGCTTCTATCACACTCTGGTACCTTCTTCAGCAGAGAAGGAAGAAGCATAGGCAAAAGCAGTGTTTTTGGCTTTTTCTTTATGGCATGAAAAGTGGAAATAGTCTTAAATTAGAATTCAAGAAAAACTAGAGTTCTAATCAACCTCTCGGGCTTTCCTTTTTTTATTTATAAAGTAGGTTGGGTAGGGGCTGGTGGTTGGCTCATAAGATTTTTAAGGTTCTTTTATAAAGTTTTATAATTCACATATTAAACTCACACCTTTAGCCTTAACCGCTCAACAAAGTTAGGGAAATCTGCCCCACCCCAGCTGTTCTTCTGTGCATGTGTCTCATTTGAAGGTGTTACTTAGGAAGAAGTGATCTTACCTTCTTTGCTGCAATTACTTCTTAACTAGACATTGAGAATTTAGAGGTCAATGTCAAGAGCAACCGAAGATATAGGGACAAATGAAAAATCTCCTTTTGGCTAACGTGTTGTTTTTCAAGTGTACCATAATTAGTTAATTATTTCTTATGAAGAATAGATTTCTCAGGGAATGCAGATATGTTTTCTGTCTGAAAGAAAGAATTGAATCCTCTTAGGATGACTCTTCTTAAGTTCTTTATCTGCTAACATATATGAGGCCTCATTCCACCAATGAGTCCTCTCTTCTGTGCCTCTTTTCTTCTTTTCCATGGGATTCCTCCCCTCAGTCTACATGTGTGCCCAAGTCTCCTTTAGTCACACCCTAACTCAAGGTAGCTCTTTCCAGATACCTCCATCATATATATATGTATATATAATTGAATATAATATGTATATATATATATAATTTATGTATCAATACCTAAGGGACAAGTTGTAGAACAACTGGCAGCAAAGACCCTTGCACTGGTGCAGTTAAATTTCTAGTATGCTCTGGGGAGATGTGGAGGGAGAGGCTTCAAGGTAGAATGATGAATGATCAATAAGATACTTTAACACAGTGACAATTGTTTAAAGATGATCAGGTTAGGGGATTGAAGAGAAAGTGAAAGAGAGGTGCAGTGCCACATAAGATTATGAAGCGAAGAGGGTATTTCTGAGGAATTTGAACAGAGACTAGAAATTACAAGTAACGTCTAGTTTCTCAAAGTTCTGTGGCAAAGCCTTCAAGACGAGCAGTAGAAAGGAGCTACGCTGTTGAGACCAGAAGGAGCTTGGTGCTAAGAGGAGAGAGAAGGCCAGTGCGGCTCCCTGCTGTGCGGAGGGAGGTGGTAGGAGACAAAGGCAGAGAGAGGCAGGCCTGAGTCCTGAGGATCTGAGGCCTGGTGTTCTGTGGTTGGCGCAGGATTTGGAGGCTGCCTTTGGAGAATTTTAAGAAGAGGATGATGCAGTCTGGTTTATGTTTTTAAAACTCACCCCTGCTGTTGTGTGTAGAGCTGTTGGGAGACAAGCAGGAAGGCCAGTGAGGAGGCTGTCCTATTGGTCAAGGCCTGGACCTGGTCCCTGTTGGAAACACAGAGAGGGAAAGGAGGAGCAAGGTCAGGACGCTGTTCTGAAGTGGACTCGACAGGGTTTGGGGATGAGTTAGGGCCATGGGGTAAGGCAGGACAGAGCACTAAGAATGAATCGCAGGTCTCTGGCCTGGAATGGTTGAGTACGTAGAGGAGACAGTGACCAAGAGGGGAAAAGCTGAGGGCTGTCCAAGTCTGAGTGTTCATGAAGGCTAAAGATTTATTTCACTTCAGCCTTCTTATTTACATCGTAGTTTCAAATAACTATTGTGATTTCTTCGGGGGCAGGGAGATCCACACACTTTTCCTGTTTCCAGGTGGTGAAACTTCAGTGAGACTAATACTCTTGACCTCCCCCTGTCCCTCCTTTCCGGGGAGGAGAGCTGGCTTCATGGTGTCTTTCTGAGCAAGAACTGGGCTTGTGTGGCTCTGCTCCTCACACCGTCTTTTTCCTTAGTTTTGCCTTTGCTGAGTTCACAGTCTAGCCTGGCTGTGACCTTTCACTTCTGTTGTCACATGCATTTGACGCTCACATTCAATTGATGAGCCAAGTGGATCCTCTCTGTCACAGCTCTCTTGTAGCTCCCTTTGCCTGCCATTCTCCAGTCCTCATAGCTTATCATTTGACACCTTGACTACCAACCTACGTCCTCTTCCCAGGTAGGCAATGTTAAATGACCACTTTGTATTGGTGACTTTCAATGACTCCCTCAGGCCAATCACAATTTGACCTCAATTGGCTCTTTTTCAATGCATGCTCTAAGAAAAAGTCTTCATTTCTCTATAGCACTCCACACTGTCCTGTCTCCATGGACCCTTCATGCTAGGCTCTTAGCCTAAACGCTTCTGACATTTCTGCAAAGGCCAAGTCTGTAAAATCCAGCCTTGAACCCACCTGCAAAATGAAATATTTTCCATCAATATCCCCAAATAAATATAATTTCTGTCCCCAATGTTATTTTAGAATTGTTACCTATAGAACAACAAGGACCCTGGACATATCGTAGACATGTTTGTGTTTGTACACACATCTTCCACTCCAACTCTAATTTTAAATAGTTCTTACCATTGTGCTTTGTAAAAGTAGATTTTTTTTTTTTTTTTGTAGAGACCGAGTCTCACTGTACCGCCCTGGGGTAGAGTGCCGTGGCGTCACACAGCTCACAGCAACCTCTAACTCTTGGGCTTACGCGATTCTCTTGCCTCAGCCTCCCGAGTAGCTGGGACTAATAGATAGTACAATGAGTCTTACACCAATGTGCTTTCACAGAATTGTGCAGCAGATTTACATATCTGGACTAAATTAACCTGACCAGGGAAAATTAAGACAGGTTTATAAACCACGCATGCAAACACACACACACACACACACACACACAATTTGCAAAAACCACAAAAGAAAAAATTCATTTTCTATTATTTTAATTTTGCTACATTCAATATTTATATGAATTTTTATTTCTTGGTGAAATGCTGGGACAAAGGCAGAAGCTAAATGAAATCAAGTCTATTTTGCTGAATTTCCCACTGTTTTAATCTAGAAACTTGGCATTCCCCAGATCTACCCAAATGTCATGTATCATTAGAGAGAAAAAAATTTTTCAGGAAGATCTTGATATCCTGCTACCCTTCCATTTTCTTATCTTTGTTCTCATCTATGTCCCAAACTCTTTTAAGTGCCAAATTAGGGAAGGAATTTCCAGTGGAAAATAATTTGAGATTGAAGCCATAGAAATGGCAACTTTGACGATGTAAAAATGACTCTGGCAGCACCGTTGGCCATCCTGGTTCAGTGCTCAGAAGTCTCTGGTGATTATCCACGGTGGGCCCTGCATCATCCAGCCTGAGCCTCCTGTCTGCCTTTCCCCTGGATACCGGGGCCAATCTTGTCCATAAGTATGCACCAGTCACCAGATCCTGTCAATCATGCAGACACAGGATCTATCTCTATTTTGCTAAGCTGCCATAACAAAAAGTACCATGAACTAGATGGTTTAAACAACAGAAATTTGTTGTCTCACAGTTTTGGAGGCTGGAAATCCAAGATCAAGTTGTGGCCGGGTGGGTTTCCTCTGAGGGTAGGGAGGGAAGGACTTGTTCCAGACTTTACCTGGCCTGAGGAGGGCCTTCTCCCTCTGTCTTCACATCCTCTCTCGGTATTTTCAATAAGCACCAGGTCTCTGCTGCCTCAGGCTTTCTCAGTGCTAGTCCTTGAGTCCTTAACCCCTGGAAGTTCTAAGAGAGTCAGACAGAGTTTACTTACTTCGTTCTTTTGAGCGCCAATCTAGAAAAGTGCCCTTCACAAAGGAGGTTTTAACAAAATGGGTTACTAAAATATCCACAAAGAAACTTTAGACTAGGAGTCTATGAAAGCAAAAATGAAATCTCTTTGGCAAAAGTTGCTTAACTCTTTTGAATAGGTCATGCTAACATTTTAAATGCTCTCATCAGTTCATAGCACATTAGTTTTACTAATTCCATTTATATATACATTGAATGGTAAACTTGCAGGAATGTAAGAGTCTGTAGTAAAGATTGGGGTGCTAGCCTGGCCTCTTTTAATTCCTATTCTCACCTTTCATTCTGTTTTACTTTCAGTCATAGCACTGATTTATCTTTTTTCATCTTTTCTCACTTTGTTCTGCGTAAGCCCTTTGTTGGCTTTCTGAAAGTTATTGCCGCTGAATTAGATTTTAATGGAGTTAATGTATCAGTATGTTATTTAGTGTTTTAGTCTGTGATTAATCCTAGAAAAGCTGGGTGAGGGCCTTACCCGAGGGCTGTGGGTTCTCCAGGTTGACACATTACTCATGTCAGATGCAAACGGACAAACACAGAGCAGCAGGAAAAATGAGGTGACGACACAGGGGCGTCTGGGCTTTGGTGCAAGAGGGGGAGGTGGAAAATGTTCTTATCAAAGTTCAACTTTCAATTCTAGGGTCGCTGTAACCATGCAGGGAGACTTTAATCTTCCCTTAACTGGGATGAAAATGTTATCGATTTCTGATCTATGTTTAGTGATGAATTAATAGATTTGCATTTATATTCCACCAGAAAGCACCTTGAATCTAAACAAAGGACAGGTCCTTAGGTCACTCAGAACTAACATTTAATAGTTCTCTACATGTTCTTCTCTCTCCTTGCTCAGCAGAAAGGGGTTTAATCTTTATAGCACTCCAGAGAACAATATTCAGACCAGATAAATCTGATCCCTAATTTTTACGCATGTGACCAAATCTGCATCAACCTTCCTGTATTGCTATTCTGGTTCACAGGCAAAGCAAACACCAGCAGGATGTCTACCTGAATTTTCCTGGTCAAATATAGATAGCTACAAAAACACGAAAGGGTTATACTTTTCTACCCAAAAGATTCCCCCCAAAGCTGGAGATTCTACCAGTCTGGGCTGTGATAGCAGCACTTCCTCCCAGATGCATTTTCTCGACCATGGCTGCCAATGCATTTCCTCCCTAGGGGGTCCTGGACCTGGGGTGGAACAGAGTGACTTTTTTTATTCAAGACACCTGGAGCTACAGGTCACTTTTGAAACCAGCAAA
This sequence comes from Nycticebus coucang, assembly GCF_027406575.1. Classification (NCBI taxonomy): domain Eukaryota; kingdom Metazoa; phylum Chordata; class Mammalia; order Primates; family Lorisidae; genus Nycticebus; species Nycticebus coucang. The sequence goes on from NC_069788.1 coordinate 56,218,044, forward strand.
AATAGCTAGCAGTTCTAGGTTACTTTGACATAGGTAATAACTTAAAATTCCTCTGAGCTTAGATTTTACACTCATGATTCTTCAAATTATCTCTCATTATCCCTGCAGGTTTCTGCCTTTTGAGCTTTTAAAGTCATAGGTTTCTAAAATAACCAGGACAACAAAGTCCTTAGCTCCTAAGACACAAATCCCTGCAGGATGGAGGGGAGATGTGTGTACGCTAGTTGGGTGGTAGGAGTTATAGTTAGTGAAATAAATAATTAGAAAATTGCCCTAGAGTGAGTGGAAGAAACAGTGCTGGCTATGAGCTACAAAGGCACTCGCTGATACCTGACTGAATCTGTACTAGACCTGGGTACAGACTTTGACAGAAGAGGAGCATTGAGGAAGGTAACAGAAGGAAGTTGCATGCATTACCCCCCTCATTGTCCTGTCCTCCATCGGAAGCCAAAATAATCAAAAATACTAGGCCAGGATTTCATGTATCTTAATTCACGTGTTGTGGTTAGGTTTAACTTTTAGGATCCTACACAGTGAGTCTTCACCAATATAATATTTTCTGTCAGCAACAAATACATTATGGACCACTTATAAGCATAAATGGCAAGTATTATTTTTATTGTGTATACAATCAGAGAGCTTGCAAGGAAGCTAAGATACCATCAACACTGTCTGACTATCATGGTGCAAACGTGACCGCTCTTACAGAAAGCAGTGGACATATGGCTATCTGGACTGTTTTCAAAGGATATGGACATCCCTCCCGTGAATGAGTCATTCCTGCTGTTTAACAACCTTTGCAGTTGAGACGTGCCTTCTCATAAAGAATTTGCTTTTAGAATGGACGAGGGTTTTTCCATTTGGCTGGACGAAATACACTGCTTTGTATTGTTTGACCACATGCTAATGCTTCTGCAGTGAAAGAATTCATTACACCGTGAATACACGAATATGGTGAATATTTCCTCAGAGAAGTGCTCCCTCCCTGGAACCTCTGCAATTTCAGATGGGATTGTCTCTCCCAGTCTTTCCCTTCCCTTCTGGGTTACAGAGCACCACACTAGATGGCAGTAATACCCCAGCTTGAGAGTCCATTTTATATTTCCCCTTCCCCCACATACAATCTTTTCTTGTCCACAGCAATATGGAATAAAACATGCAAATAAAATCCCTTCATTTTGTGCAAGGTTTATTCAGAAAAGCTTATATACAATTAAAACTGATAAGGAACGAATATGTTAAATGGTATAAAAAACTCAGATGTTGTAGGTTTTTTTGTCAAGGAGCAGTCTCTGGTCTGTTTCTTTGTTTGATATTGTTGTTTTTCAGATATAGTTTAATTGCAAAAGAAAATTTATTGATGCCAAAAGTCTAAACTTCAGTGAGAAGGTAAAAGTGTGTTTCTGAGAAAAAAAAGGAATTCAGCCATGCTGTTGATTTATGTTTTCTAAAATCCTGTGCTTCTTCCAGCACATTGGCTATGCTTTTATGCAACATTAACCTGGATTTTCTATACAGGGATGGTCACATGCGAGCTGAGGGCCCTATGTATTTTGCCCACTAACAGTGAGTAGAACGATTGGAAGGAAAAACAAAACCAAACTAAAAGCTCCTGATACGATGAGGACCCCTTTTCATTGTGTTGATATAAATCTGGAGATCTGCAGATGATTTGCAGAGACAAATTCAGTTTCTATAATATATTCTTAGGCAGCTGATGCAGACCCCCAGAATGCCCTACTAAATGGCAGCTATCTGAGAAGGATACGCAACAGCCCAGCTCTGCTCCGACTGGCAATAATTCATTTTGCATCTAAAGCAGTAAAAACGTAAAATGTTTTTATCAAAACAAACTTGTCAAGCATTTAAGTTGATGTTACAAGAATGTTATTTTTTTTTTCTCTCTCTCTCTCTCTCGCAGTTTACAGCCCTAGGCTTTATATTGGAATTCACAGGCACAAGGCTCTCATTTTAAAAGAAAGCGTGTAATCACCTTTTAAAGGTTACTACACAGAAAACTGAACAGTATCATAAGAAGCAATGTGAATTCATGAGAAAATATGAAGAATGTAACTCAGCCCACATGTGCAAATGCTTAGTGCATTATTTATAGATATTATTTTACCGGGGAGAACAAGGTCATGTGTGGACTCCTGGGCAATGGGTCAAGTCTTGAGAGGCTGTCCTGCTAATCCCTGCTGACAGTTTCTTGGATAGTGCTGGTGTACTTTAAGTGGATGTATTTTCCCACTTGGAGGGAACAGTGCAAAACTTATTTTTAATTAGTTAGCTACTCATTTATCCAACCTGATCACAACTCATTAATTTTGATCAGAAACAGTGTATGGGATAGGGGTGTTGCTATGTTCACATTCTCTCTTTCTAAACTCTTTGAATCATTCCACTAGATGAAATATATATTTAACCTTTCCTGGTAATAACTGCTCCTTACCTTCCATCCCTTGCCAATGATGTTTCCATAGATCCCATTGTCCAGAGTAAAGCAGGCTCGGTGATAGCATAACTTATAACAAAGTACTGGAATTCTAGGGTGTTTAAAAATTACAGTGAAAAACTATTTCTTTTTTTTTTTTTTATTGTTGGGGATTCATTGAGGGTACAATAAGCCAGGTGAAAAACTATTTCTAAATGCTTTTCAAAATAAGTATATATCAAATATTTTAGAATTCCATACTTTTAACTTGTTACCCTCCTGGGCCCATTTTGTTGTATGTGTCTCTCTTGGGTTCTCCTGTATCACACAGGAGAGGTAGACCTGCTTGCTCACATATCCATGGGACATGATACTGAGATCCCAACCTCTTCCAGCATTAAATGGATAGTGGCATATGGTTAGGGGAGAGTGGGCCATTTTCTAGTGTAGGCATAAGGGGATACATTATTAGCAGAGAATTTAAAAACAATAGTAAACCCAACTAATAGGCTTCGTTTTTTTGTTTTTTTTTTTTTTTTTTTTTTGAGACAGAGTCTCATTGTACCGCCCTCGGTAGAGTGCCATCACACGGCTCACAGCAACCTCTAACTCTTGGGCTTACGCAATTCTCTTGCCTCAGCCTCCCGAGCAGCTGGGACTACAGGCTCCCGCCACAATGCCTGGCTAGTTTTGTTGTTGTTGTTGTTGCAGTTTGGCCGGGGCTGGGTTTGAACCTGCCACCCTCAGCATATGGGGCTGGCGCCCTACTCACTGAGCCACAGGCGCTGCCCAGGCTTCATTTTTATTACAACTGTGCACAAGCAATTCTAAACAACGTCAGTTATAAAATAATCCTCCTTGCCAAGCAGACCCTTCCTACTCCCTATCCCTTGTTGAGAGCTGTCGAAATGAGAATTTCTTAATGTCTTCCTCCCAGGCCAAAGGGGCTATATTTTCTGTCTAGGTGTATGCAAAATTAAATAAAACAAATGCACAAAAGTTCTCATATCCTAATTTTTTATAATCTTTCCCAGGTTAGTCCTCTATATTTCCTTCAATTTTAAGATTTCACATATCAACAAAATCCTAGCCAATAGATTACAGCTTATCATCAAAAAAGTCATTCATCATGATCAAGTAGGCTTCATCCCAGGGATGCAAGGCTGGTTTAACATACGCAAGTCCATAAACGTTATCCACCATATTAACAGAGGCAAAAATAAAGATCACATGATCCTCTCAATAGATGCAGAAAAAGCATTTGATAAAATCCAGCATCCTTTTCTAATTAGAACACTGAAGAGTATAGGCATAGGTGGCACATTTCTAAAACTGATTGAAGCTATCTATGACAAACCCACAGCCAATATTTTACTGAATGGAGTAAAACTGAAAGCTTTTCCTCTTAGAACTGGAACCAGACAAGGTTGTCCTCTGTCACCTTTACTATTCAACATAGTGCTGGAAGTTCTAGCCAATACAATTAGGCAAGACAAGGAAATAAAGGGAATCCAAATGGGAGCAGACGAGGTCAAACTCTCCCTCTTTGCTGATGACATGATCTTATACTTAGAGAACCCCAAAGACTCAACCACAAGACTCCTAGAAGTCATCAAAAAATACAGTAATGTTTCAGGATATAAAATCAATGTCCACAAGTCAGTAGCCTTTGTATACACCAATAACAGTCAAGATGAGAAGCTAATTAAGGACACAACTCCCTTCACCATAGTTTCAAAGAAAATGAAATACCTAGGAATATACCTAACGAAGGAGGTGAAGGACCTCTATAAAGAAAACAATGAAATCCTCAGAAAGGAAATAGCAGAGGATATTAACAAAAGGAAGAACATACCATGCTCATGGATGGGAAGAATCAACATTGTTAAAATGTCTATATTTCCCAAAGCAATCTACCTATTCAATGCCATTCCTATCAAAATACCAACATCGTACTTTCAAGATTTGGAAAAAATGATTCTGCGTTTTGTATGGAACCGGAAAAAACCCCGTATAGCTAAGGCAGTTCTTAGTAATAAAAATAAAGCTGGGGGTATCAGCATACCAGATTTTAGTCTGTACTACAAAGCCATAGTGGTCAAGACAGCATGGTACTGGCACAAAAACAGAGACATAGACACTTGGAATCAAATTGAAAACCAAGAAATGAAACTAACATCTTAGAACCACCTAATCTTCGATAAACCAAACAAGAACTTACCTTGGGGGAAAGACTCCCTATTCAATAAATGGTGTTGGGAGAACTGGATGTCTACATGTAAAAGACTGAAACTGGACCCACACCTTTCCCCACTCACAAAAATTGATTCAAGATGGATAAAGGACTTAAATTTAAGGCATGAAACAATAAAAATCCTCCAAGAAAGCATAGGAAAAACACTGGAAGATATTGGGCTGGGGAAAGACTTCATGAAGAAGACTGCCATGGCAATTGCAACAACAACAAAAATAAACAAATGGGACTTCATTAAACTGAAAAGCTTCTGTACAGCTAAGGAGACAATAACCAAAGCAAAGAGACAATCTACACAATGGGAAAGGATATTTGCATATTTTCAATCAGACAAAAGCTTGATAACTAGGATCTATAGAGAACTCAAATTAATCCACATGAAAAAAGCCAACAATCCCTTATATCAATGGGCAAGAGACATGAATAGCACCTTCTCTAAAGATGACAGACGAATGGCTAACAAACACATGAAAAAATGTTCATCATCTCTATATATTAGAGAAATGCAAATCAAAACAACCCTGAGATATCATCTAACCCCAGTGAGAATGGCCCACATCACAAAATCTCAAAACTGCAGATGCTGGCGTGGATGTGGAGAGAAGGGAACCCTTTTACACTGCTGGTGGGACTGCAAGCTAGTACAACCTTTCTGGAAGGAAGTATGGAGAAACCTCAAAGCACTCAAGCTAGACCTCCCATTTGATCCCGCAATCCCATTACTGGGCATCTACCCAGAAGGAAACAAATCCTTTTATCATAAGGACACTTGTACTAGACTGTTTATTGCAGCTCAATTTACAATCGCCAAAATGTGGAAACAGCCTAAATGCCCACCAACCCAGGAATGGATTAACAAGCTGTGGTATATGTATACCATGGAATACTATTCAGCCATTAAAAAAAATGGAGACTTTACATCCTTCGTATTAACCTGGATGGATGTGGAAGACATTATTCTTAGTACAGCATCACAAGAATGGAAAAGCATGAATCCTATGTACTCAATTTTGATATGAGGACAATTAATTACAATTAAGGTTATGGGGGGGGAAGCAGAAAGAGGGACGAAGGGAGGGGGGTGGGGCCTTGGTGTGTGTCACACTTTATGGAGGCAAGACATGATTGCAAGAGGGACTTTACCTAACAATTGCAATCAGTGTACCCTGGCTTATTGTACCCTCAATGAATCCCCAACAATAAAAAAAAAAAAAAGATTTCACATAATATTCATTAGACATTGAAGATTTTGTGCCAGTTACCAGGTTCTATGAATACTGAACATTTCTAGATTAATCAGGGTTTTCTTCAAAATCTTAAAACCACATGAATTATTTTGGATCATCTTTACATCCAGGATCAGGAGGTCAGAAATCATTAAAAATAATAGGAATCCTTCATATTAACAAAATACTATAAAATCAAAATATTCAAAAAGAGATGTCCCTACTTAACAGACAATGGGATTAAAGAAAATAGAAGGTAGCAAAAGGCCTTGTGCAGAGGACGTCAGGGAGGAAGTTATCACTAAAGCTGATATGAGTCAGGATAGTCACTAAGCAGGTAGCTCAGGACATCTTTGTTTTGATTAAACACCCTTGCATGAAGATGTTTTTAGAGCAATTAAAAAGATCAATGGTTGAATTTATAGTAAAACTGATTTATGAAAGGAAAGCAGTATTGCTATCATTTGTGTATTCCAGAGAGGGATGTAAACAGGATCCAGGATTCAAAGCATAGATTTAGAAGTCAAGAAGCCTAAGGTTTTAACCTTTATCCCACTGTATACTAAATGTCTTTAAGACCCAGTCTTCTCATCTAATAACTTGATATAAAAATAATATAATAGGCATGGCACCACAACTCACACCTATAATCTTAGCACTCTGGGAGGCTAAGGCAGGTGGATTGCTTAAGCTCAGGAGTTCAAGACTAACCTGAGTAAGAGCTAGACCCTGATCTCTACTAAAGTAAAAAAAAAAAAAAAAAAAGAAAAAAGAAAAAGAATAGAAAAACTAATGAGACATCATGGTGAGTACCTGTAGTCCCAGCTACTCAGGAGGCTGAGGCAAGAGGATCATTTGAGCTCAAGAGTTTGAGGTTGGCATTAGTTATGCCAGAGCACTCTACCCAGGGAGAGGGAGTGAGAATCTGTCTGGAAAAAACAACATAGGCTATATAACAATAGCCTATGAATGGCTTGCCATGAGGTTTGCATGATACAAGTAGGCAAAATGCTCTCTATGTTCTTGGCACAAAGACAACTCCCCCTGTTTCCTATTTGCTTGATTCCACATGGAGTTCCATGTGGAATTCTGGTCTCATCTAGCTACCAAGTGAGTCAGCAGTGGATTCTCAAGGCTTGGAGCAGGTGACCACTCTGCTCCTCCTCTTGTCTTTCTTTCTTGTATCACTGTTACTAAGGGAAAAAATAGGTTTATGTTTAGATTATTAACTATGAAATGTTTGATTTCCGTAAGTACTAAGTTTGGTAGTTGCTATCTCTGACATTCCATTTTAATACTTATTGTTTTTTTTTTGTTTTTTTTTTTGAGACAGAGCCTCACTATGTCACCCTTGGCACAGTGCCATGGCATCACAGCTAACTGCAATCTCAAACTCTTGGTCTTAAGCAATTCTCTTGCCTCAGCCTCCCAAATAGCTGGGAGTATAGGTGCCCACCACAATGCCCTGCTATTTTTTTGATTGCAGTTGTCATTGTTGTTTAGCAGGGCTGAGCCAGGCTTAAACTGGTCAGCTTTGGTGTATGTGGTTGGCACCCTACTCACTGAGCTACAGGCACTGGGCTGATTTTATTTTTTAATTGTGAAGGTGCATCCTCATTCTTTTAAGTACACATTGTGGCTTGTGATTATCTTTCAATTTTTTAAAAGCAATTTTTTTGTAGCTATAGATAAGTCAAGAATTCATGTTATTTTCTAATATGAGTTCCATTGTGGAACCAATGCAGCACAAATAGCTTGAAATATTAGCAAAGGGTTTGGGAAGGATGTGGCTAATGAATGCACAGAATGTTGATCAACCATTCTGGTGATTTTAATCTTGAAAATGAGCCACATGGGCAACTTGAGACCGAGGTGGATAATGATAAACTGAAAGCCTTAGTGGCAGAGAACCCATCTCAACCTATATGTGAATTAGCAGCAAAGTTTAAGATTACTATTCCAACAATTCTGGACTATTTGAAACAAATCATCAGAAGATGGTTTTCTCAGATTAAATGAGTGTCAAAAGATAAATCATCATCTTGAATCTTACCTTTCTTTGCTATCATGACATCATGATAAACAATTTGTTTCTACTTCATATTGTTACATGATGAAAAATTGAATATTTTGGACAATTGCAAGCATTTGGCACAATGGTTGGATAAAGATGGAGTGCCAATACATAGTCCAAAATTGGGTATTCATCAATAAAAGCTAATGATGCCAGTTTGTTGATCCAGTGCTGATATTATCCATTACAGCTTTATGAAATCTGGTCAATCAATTACAACAGATGTTTACTGCAATCAATTGGATAAAATGATGAGGATGGTTTTGATTAAGCAGCTGAGATTGATCAATAGAGACAGGCCAATCATCTTTCAAGACAACACTCAACTACATGCCACACAACACAGCTCAAACTACAGAAGCTGGACTTGGAAACTGTCTGTCATCCACCATATTCACTAGATCTTGCACCAACTGACTACCACTTTTTTCAGGCTTTGGACCACTTCTTACAAGAAAATATATTCAACTCGCAACAACCTATGAAACCCCTTTCACGATTTCATTGCCATTTGCTCTCTAGGTTTCTTCACTGATGGCATACACAAATTACTGTTAAGATCGCAAAACTGAGGCAATCTTCAGAGTGGGAAAAAAATACTTGCATTGCAAAACTGGCAAGGTTTGATAACTAGGATCTATAGAGAACTCTAATTAACAAAAAAAAGAGCAAACAATCCTGTCTATCACTGGGCAAGAGACATGAACAGAACCTTCTCTGAGGATGACAGACAAATGGCTAACAAACATCTGAAAAAATGCCCATGGCCCATAGTCATCGGAGAAATTCAAATCAACCCCCAACCCTGAGATATTAATCTAATCTTAGTAATATTAGCCCACATCACAAAGTCCCAAAGTTGCAGATGCTGACGCACATGCTAAGATAGGGGAACACTTTTACCCTATTGGTGGGACTACAAGTCTGGCCTTTTTGGAAAAAAAGTATGGAGAATCTTAAAAGAACTAAAATTAGATCGTCCATTTGACCCTGCAATCACACTACTAGGCATCTACCCAGAAGAATAAAACATCCTTTTATCATAAAGACATTTGCACTAGCTTGCGTATAGTGGCTCAATTTACAGTCACCCAGACGTGGAAACAACCAGCAAACTGTGGTACATGCATACCATGGAATACTAGTCAGCCATAAAAAGATGTGACTTTACTTCTTTTGTATTAACCTGGAGGGGGGATTGAAATACATTCTTCTCAGTAAAGTATCATAGGAATGGAAAAGCAAATATCCAATGTACTCAATACTAATATGAGGCCAGTAGACAATCTAATTTATGTCCACATAGGAGAAAAATTCATTTCAATTCAAGTTGGGTAGAGGGGAAATGAGGGAGGGAAAAGGGGGCCTGCGGTTGTTTCCACTTAATGGGCATAATGTAAGGCTGTATGGCACACCTTTCAGGTGTAGGACACCACTACCAGAGGGACTCTACCTAACAAATTCAAATATTGTGACCTGGTTGTACCCTCACATTAATCTAGAATTAAAAACAACAACAAAACAGTCGTTAAGTGAGTTGATAGGGGCCAGGTGTAGTTGGGAAATTGAGGAAAATGATAAGGGAACTAGAAATTTACTATTTTCATACCTTGAAATTAGTCCATGGAATATTGCAAGCCTATGTCATTTCTGTGATAGGACTAGCAAGGTGAATAAAGCCAGACTGGACAGGATTCAACAGTTTTCAATCTTGGAGATATTAGATCTATTTTGTTATTAACTTAATATTTTTTTCTTTTATATATCATATGTCTTTTTTTTTTTAGTTTAGGATTAATATGAGGGTACAAATGTCTAGGTTACAGTGTTTTCAATTATAAGGTAATGCTCAAGTTGTACTTCAGCCCTGCACCCAGGGGGCGTGCTGAACACACTCACATTATGCTTATCCACTTAATATTTATCAAGGCTTTGGAAAACAAAGCACAGAATTAGCAATGTTTTAAATAAAAATCACAAAAGAATTTAAAAAAATCTCAAAACTATGTTGATAATTTAGGCTCATACTTTGATTAACTGTACTACTTCTTGTTTGAAACGTAATAAACTAAACTTTTGATTCAAAATTGAACATCTCACATGTATTGACCTAAATACTTCAGGGGGAAGAGAGCCTTATTTCTCCTAAAGGATAACAACAAATTGGGTGGCCATTCCAACAGGTTTGGAAGCATAGCCCTGGCCAGAAGTCAGGCACATGCCTTCAAAGAAAAGACTAAAGGGAGCAAGATTTTACACTGAGAAGGGTGGTCAAACATAGGCATTCCATCAGCTCTAGGAGGAGTCATGAATATTTCCGAAGGGAAATCACACCCATGTCATTGTGCTTTACATCTTTTCCAAGCCATCAGGGCTGGACACTCAGTTTTTTCTCAAGTCTCTTTGGCCAACAGAGATCCATTCAGTTAGAAGTTGATGTTTAGCTCACTTTCTCACACCTCAGTCCCAATTGCTAGGTCAGGCTTTGATTAATTAGACAGTGCCCCTTGTCCTCTCACCAGTGTGTAAGTAATAACAATATTATACTCCTAAGACATGCGATGATTTTTTACCACAGAAAAAAGAAGACGCAAAAGATAGTGTGGACTGGAATCAGAGACAGTTCCCCTGGCAGGGAGTTCCTAGAGATCAGTTTTACAGAATGGGACAGTGTGGAGGGAGGAGAGCAGGAAGATTGGGCCTCAGGGTTGGGGAAAGGCACAGCCTAGGGATGGGGGGATGTATCATGGGCAACCTGAAATCAGGTGGGCAGGATGGGCAAGGCTGGGCGCAAAGAGCCTTGAGTGCTCCCCAGAACTCTATAAACACCACTTGGGATTTGCGATTCAGAGCTGGAGCCAAGATGTAGGGTGGGCGCTGAGGTGGGGCTTGGAACTAGAAGTTCCAGTTAGAGTTTAGAACTGAAGCTGGAGTTGAGGATCAGTTTTGGGCTACTCATGTATACAAAAGGAAAATGAATATGTGTATGAATGCATACATTTTAGAGGATCCAAATTCCCTGAAGTTAATCAATGGTTTCTATTTAACAGTCTTGAAGCTCCCTCTCTTTATATGTATACACGTGAGGTCAGACAAGTTCACAAATTAATTCTAGAAAAAGTGCTACATACCTCATTGCTGTGGTATGAGCACTGTGGGCTCCAGATGGCCAAAGGGAGTAGTTAGGTGACTGTCGTAACACAATGCATTCATATGTATATATATTCAAAGCAGCGTCATATTATAGGAAATATCATCTCACATGTTTGCTAAACTGAATAATAAAAATAACAACTACCATTTACTTAGCCCAGACACTGTGTTAAATACTTCATATACGTTACCTAATTTTTTTTAATTAATTAATTAATTAATTTTTTTAATTGTTGGGGATTCATTGAGGGTACAATAAGCCAGGTTACACTGATTGCAATTGTTAGGTAAAGTCCCTCTTGCAATCATGTCTTGCCCCCATAAAGTGTGACACACACCAAGGCCCCACCCCCTCCCTCCGTCCCTCTTTCTGCTTTTCCTCCCCCCCCATAACCTTAATTGTCATTAATTGTCCTCATATCAAAATTGAGTACATAGGATTCATGCTTCTCCATTCTTGTGATGCTTTACTAAGAATGTCTTCCACTTCAATTTTAACACTGGAAATGCAGAAGAGAGATTGTATTTTGGAGTGTAAAGGCATGAGGGCTCAAACCATAAAAAAGAACAAAAACTAAATAGAAATCTGTTGGCCAAATCTAAATGTGAATTGATGAAGTGGGCTCTGGAGGGTGGTAAATGGGAATGGGAAAGGAAAGGAAGGAGGAAAATGTGAGAAATACTAGCAAAGGAACAAAGACAACACTTTGAAAAAGACCAGATAGGAGAGCATTTACAGAGGGAATGCTGGAAGAAGTGGGTGAATTTGATAACTTGGAAGGCTGCAGCCACAGGAGCGGCTCTGCAATGTTTGTAAACTGCAATGTGCGTATTATAACACAGGAGGTATTATTACATTATTTTACGCATCCAGACAACTCTTTCAGAATACTTGACCTCTTGCTGTATAGTGTCCTCTGCTAACCTGCCAGCCCTTCTGTGACTTTGTCTTCTCCTTGTTTCCAAGCAGGTGAGAGAGAAAATATAACTATAGGCTGGTTCAGTTCAATTATATCAAACCCTAGGGCCTACTCTTTTCCAATCAGGACATGGTTACCCCGGCAACCAGCTTCTCGCTCGCTCTGTGTGTGTGTGTGTGTGTGTTTTCCATTATCTCTCCCAAGAAATACAACTTGGTTTATATAGACTAACTGAAGAAACCTATTCCCTATGTTCTGCATTTTACAATTTGGCTCTTCTAAACATATCACAGTCTTTCTCTTTCTTAAATGGGTCAGGATTTTTTAATGGTTTTCCAAATTTTAAAAAATGCAACTTAAACAAAATAGACTAAGTCATGGAAAAATCTCTTCATGAAAGCAATTTATTTCACTCTACCAGTTGTTGAGGCTGACAGTATAATGGGTGGTTTGGTGACATCGGGAAACATTAACAGTGCCCTGCTGAACTTAAGGTCCACACTAAGATGATGAAATTATGATTTATTTGTCTCAAATCTTCCATTCTCCCTCTTGTCATCACTCAGCTGGCATTCTCAGGTATAAACATTGTGGTCCATTCCACACTTCACAGAACAAGGTTGACATTTAGCTAAAAGTGGGAGTGGATATGTAGAATTCAAAGATGAGGTGGGGTAGTAGTGGTGCTTTCCCTAATCTGGTGGTTTTTGAGTTGGAAGGCTGATGGTTATGACAGGACAACACGGTGTCAAGCATCATAAGAAAGAATAGTCCTTTGCTACAAAGAAAGATCTCACTGACCCCTCTGGCCTGTTTCTTTTTAAAACATTTTCCCCATGGACCATGTTGAATATTGACCTTTTGGACTTCCTATCATAAGGTTTTTCTTCAGTACGAGTCCATCTCATTTTAGAGATACCAAGAGAAGAGTTTAAGAAAAGATGACTTGAAAAATTTCAGGACCACTACTCAATTGTTATCTCATTCATATCAACGCATATTCAGTTGGTGTTGAACTACTTGCAAAATTTCAGTTTGACGCAGCAAAGAAGTTTAAATTTGAAATGGCTAGAATTATACTGGGGGAATCATACAATCTAGCCATCAATGTTCATAGTATTTTTATTAAAATCTTCTCCAGGGGGGAGTTGAAAAATTAAGTTGCTAGGCATTTGAGAATTCCCAAATTTGGGGGATTGATTTAGAGTTTCCTCAATCTACTGGTAACAGGATAGTCAATGTGGACCTCAGGAGGAAGTGAAGAGGGTGATTTGGGCAGAACATTGGAGGAAGTGAGGATGAGCCTTGGAAACATTTGAGGGAAGAAAATTCCAGACAGAGGAAATCTGTAGAGAACGGTCCTAAGGAGGAAACGTGCCTGAACCTTTGGAGAAGAGGAAGGAGGGAGTAAGAAGGGAGTAGATGATGAGAGAGTAATAAGTGATGAAGTCAGAGAGAGATTAGGGCAGGGACAGGCTAGGATAGTGTGCCGCTGTGCAGGTCACTGCAGGAAATTGTAAGGATATGGACCTTTATTCTGAGTGCTAATTTCTGCTAAAAGATTCTGCATCAGTTACCCATAACCTGAGAGTTATCAAAAGAAAGGCTGATACACCTTTTTAGAAAGTAGATATAATAGGCTTGCTGGCCATGTGTGATCTATCACAACCACCCAATCCTGGTGTTGTAGCACAGCAGCAGCCATAGGCAATGTGTGTAAAATGGTGTGTGGCTGTGTCCCAGAAAGATTTATTAACAAAAACAGGTACGGGCGGCGCCTGTGGCTCAGCGAGTAGGGCACCGGCCCCATATGCCAAGGGTGGCGGGTTCAAACCCAGCCCCGGTCAAACTGCAACAACAAAAAAAAATAGCCGGGCGTTGTGGAGGGCGCCTTTAGTCCCAGCTACTAGGGAGGCTGAGGCAAGAGAATCGCGGAAGCCCAGGAGTTAGAGGTTGCTGTGAGCCGTGTGACGCCACGGCACTCTACCGAGGGCGGTACAGTGAGACTCTGTCTCTACAAAAAAAAAAAACAAAAAACAGTCAGGCAGTCCATAGGCTGTAGTTTGCCAACTTCTGATCTAGAAGGTTAGTCTGATGTGTTCCTATTTCTTCCAAGGAAATCGAGCTAAGTGGAAATGAAGAAGAAACTCACAGTGGCTATCCATTATGTGCCAAGAAGTGTTGTAGGTATCATGTGTGTCTATAAACATGCATAAATACACATGGACCTATACATTCGTGTGTATGTGTGCATGTAGATCACACAATTACCTATTTCAGTCCCTATTATAGCCACTGACCCAGGACAGCTTTATCTCTCATGAAAATAACTTCAGTGACCTCTTTTCTGCTTCTGTTTTGTTTATACACCTCCGCAACTCATTTTGTCAAAGTGATTTTTTAAAAATATGAGCATTCTAAATATTTAAAGAAAGAGTTACTCCACTCCTGTACAATTTCTTCCAGAAGACAGAAGAACAGGAATCAGAAGTAAGGCCAGTATTACTTTGATAATAAAACGGGACAAAGGCAGTTAAGTGTCTATAGAACAATATTCCTCAGGAAGCATAGTCATAAAAACCTTCAATGAAATATCATAACCTAACAATATAAAACAAAAATAACACACTAATACCGAGTGGATGTTATTCCAGGAGTTCAAGGCTGAATCAGTATATTAAAAATCAAAATATTCTGCAAATAAAATCAAAACAAGTAAAAGCACACAACCATACCACGTGGTGTAGAAAAAAAAAGCATCTAAAAAAATTTAACCCCGTTCATGATGCAATCTCTCAGTGAATTGGGAATGGAAAGGGTTAGCCTGTTTGTAAAAATCATTTACAAAATAACCTGTAAGATAACATCATACTTAATGGTAGAAGAATGAATACTTTCTTCCTAAAGGAGGGACTAAGTCAAGAATTTTCATTCCCATCATCATATTCAGCACGTTACTAGAATCCTAGCCAGTACAATAAGGCAAAAGAAAGAAAAAGACATAGCAGAAAGAAAGGAATAAAACTTTTACTATTTAAAGATGATAGTAATAATTTCATATGTAGGAATTAATAATGGAAAACTGATATTCAAAATAAATATCATTTCTAATAATTTCCAAAAATGAAATACTTAGGTATAAATCTAACACTATATGGGTGGGATCTATATGGTAAAAAACACACTATACTAATTAATGAAATCAGAGGCCTAAATAAATGAAGAGGCATATTGCAGTCAGGGTGGAATAACCGACAGGATAAAGACGGCAGTGCTTCCCAAATGGGTCTGTAGGTTCACTGCAATTGCTAGCACAATCTCAGCATGACTTTTTAACTATATAGGCAAGTTGATTCTAAAATACATATGGAATGGCAAAATAAACAGGAAATTTGAAATGATCTGGAAAAGAAAAATAAGGTTGGAGAAATCACAAAACCCGATGTTAATTGTTTATGGCTACAGTCATCAGAACAAGGTGGAGTTGGCAGAGCAGCAGATGCAGAGATCGATGGAGCAGAATCGATGCACACAGGTGTGCAGACCTGATTTTTGGCAAAGGAGGGACTGCTCTTGCCTTGGTCTTCTCTATGACAGTTTATGGAGTCTTCATCCTTTTGGCTGGTCAGATCTAAAACTAGAAATATCATTTTAATTGTGCCCTTTCTCTCACACCTTTATTTAATCTATTACAAAATTCTAACAGCTCTTCCTTCAAAGCAAATCCGGAACCTGATTACTTCTCACCTCTTGAACTGCTAATACCAGAGTCTAGACCACCATCACCTTCTGCCTAGATTGACAATAGACTTTTCATTGGTCTTAATACTTTCAGACTCGGCCACTGCATTGTCTATAATCCATATAGTTGCCAAAAAAATCTATTTTGAATGTTAAGACATATTATAGCAATCCGGGACTTAAAAGGCTTCCCATTTCACTGAGAATATAAACTAAAGTCATAACCATGGGGTTCAGTGGCCCTGCACGATCTGATCTGGCCTCTACCATCACTGCTTTCAAATTCTCTCTCTCTCTCATTGGCCACCTGGATATTTTATGAAGATGCCAAGTATACTACAACCTCCTAGTTTTTGCACTTGCTGTTTCTTGTGCTAGAAACTTTTCCCCAGAAATCAAAAATACTCCCAATTTTCTACAGTTCTCTGCTACTATGATATCATAGCAGAAAGACTTTTCCTGACTACCTTAGGTAAAAAAGCAAACTTCTCATCTCTGGCATTGACTACCTGATTTATTTTTCCATTTCTTTTTGATATATACAGTCTACTGATGA
Organism: Nycticebus coucang; assembly: GCF_027406575.1. Lineage (NCBI taxonomy): Eukaryota > Metazoa > Chordata > Mammalia > Primates > Lorisidae > Nycticebus > Nycticebus coucang. Next base: position 56,234,402 of record NC_069788.1, read on the forward strand.
ATTATATACTTTCTTCTTTATCAAATCCCATGAGTAGAATTTAACTTCCATGAGGGGGGAGACAGTATGTGTTCTATTTACTGCTATATCTCTAACATCTAGAATTGCTTCTATAATTTCATAGGTACTTAATACATAGATGTTTAATGAACAAATTAATGAAGGTAGGTCTTGATATCCAACTCAGAACCTAAGAACACGCTTACTAACCAAAAGCCCTGCCTTCTGTAAGACATATGATCTGACAGTATGTAAGTAATTGATGTTACATGAAGAATCATTATTATTATCTTTTCTTGTCTTTAATATTAGCCATTTTTTTAGGGAGGGATTAGGTCCTACAAAGTTCTTTCCAGGGTAAACGCTTTTATCGTCTATGACTTATCATTATTATTTGCAGGGTCTAGATTTTGTGCTAACGAGGCTCCTATTTCCTCCTTAGTACTTTAAATTAAGAAATGCTCCTTCCAGGTGTGTGCTGGGTTCCGCCATACATTCAAATAGCCAGTTTTAGTATAAGTGTGTTTAATTGTAAGAGAAATCAATGTTTTGGCTTTTTTTTCCTCCATGTTTTTATCACAGTTTGGATTGATAAGATCATACATTTTAATTTTGAAAAATGTTGGCAAAACATTTACTAACATTTGCCTTGTTTCTTATTTAGTTTATTCAAAGACAAATATAAAATTTAAAGTCTTAACTGAAAACTGTTCCATACTATAGAACTTACATTGAAAGCCTTCTAAACACAATCAACAATCTTTAATCTTTAAATGAGAGGTAAAAATAAGAACGAATTTCAGAGTACATAAATAAGTTTGTGTACCATGAGATGCTTCTTTTATATCAAATGATAATTAAAATGTTGCAGTAAACAAACAAACACAAGAAAAAAACAGAAGGAGAAATAAATGAATAAGCATCATTATATACCTAATTCTGCAGGAAATTATCAGCAAAAACGCTTCATAAGCAAAGAAGCATAATGTTTACCCTTAAATTGTCTACAATCAAGGTCATAGGAGAAGCCAAACCCACAACTTCCACTACATGACAACAGATGAAAGAGAGACTAATTACTACTGAGTTTGGGGCTCTAAAGCCTCTCAGGGGTATTGGGAACTTGCAGGGAATCCAGAGAAGAGCCCCGAGATGATTAAAGAGTTATAAAATGGGACTTCTGATGATAGGTCCTTGGTTTTGGGATTATTTAGTTTGAAAGTGAAGTGATTAAAAAGAGGTTTCATAATAGCTTCAAAAAATACACCATGTTAGTTAATTGAAGATAGTGACCAGATATTCTCCAGAATCAGAAGAAACAGGAAAAATATGCTACATGAGAGATTTAAGTGTATAGTAAGGGGAAATTTTCCGAGATTAATGATAGAATGGGTAGCCAAAGTGTGATACTGTTTTCCCTTTGTTTTATTTAATCTTTAAAAATAGACAAGAGATTTATACAGCTCAGAGGCAAAAGCAGAGGGTAGCAGTCAGTCATTTCTGCATGCTACAGCACTAGATGACTTCTCAAAATATCTTCAGTTATGTGACTTTGGGACTTATTCAGTATTTGCTGGGTAGGCTTAGTGTTAATTTTGAGTAGGAAATCTTGCACCCTTTCCTCTCTTTTATATGACACTAATTATCTCTAAAGATTGAAATTTTGAGTGCTTGGCATTTTTTATCTGCTTATAACAAGGCACACCAAAATATCATAAAGGGATACATTATTTGTTTTCTATAGGAAATATTTTATTATTCATTGGTAGGTGATGTATACTCCTCTGGTATATATAGCCAGGCTGGAAATAACCACTACTTCCTTGGGAATTACAATTTGTCCTACATTTAGTATCTTCCAATAAATTTTATAGGAAAAAATCTGAAGTAATCACATTGAATTTCATTTTTTTACTTAATAACAATTATTTAAATAAAGGAATGGCTAATGCAATGATTATGAAACTATATTTTTCTGGTCCAAAGGCAATAATTCAATTGAAAACCTCATGAAAAACAGCATTCTGACACAACTCATCTCTCTCAAAGCTTGGATAATGTTTGATTTCTTCCAAACCAAATTTCAAACAGCCTAAGTAAACCCAAACTTATGTGAGAACCCAACTCTTATTGTTTGCTTTTTCAGTGGTTTTTTTCTTGGCAACAAAGAGCCTGAAGTCTTAATGAAGTTGGGAACTTACTTAAGTGCAGTGATGAAGAAATTGGGCCAATGCTTTGGGAAACTGTTTGCCAAGAAATTTCAGAATGATTGCATTTTAAGTATTGTTCCATTTAGGAAGTGGAATTAAACTTCCATGGAGCAAATTTGCCGTATATGCCTTGTCATTAGGAGTGTGCTTTGCACAATCTTAAATGAAATTAGGTTTCTCATAATGAAGCAAATAAATCTGAATTTATTTCCTGAAAAGACAAGATATAGATTTCAGTAATAGTGTTTTAAAACACACTCTTGTGTGTTTACCTACATTTCAAAGTAATAGAATCTTGGCCATCAAAAGTATCTTCATTAATTTCACACTGTGTGCATAGAAATAAATAGCTAAAGTCAGCATAGACTTCCTAAGACTTTCAGCCTCATCCATTCATCTACCCGTTTACCTTCATTTGCTGTGATATTAGAACCAGCTATTTAACCACCTTTTTAGTAAATGAATTAACGCATGTTAAAGGTAAAATTGTTTTTTATTGTGTGAAATTTGTCATATTTAAGCCAGAAAATAATTTTTTAAAGAAGAAAGAAAGTGAAGCACCTTTCTTCTGCCCATCTCGTATTGAGATATCATTCTCTTAGATAGAATAATAAAAGGACCATCTAGTATTACGGCAATGGGTAGTCTGGGCGGTGATGGGATACACAGTAGATGATATTCTGAAGGGGAAAGATTAGCTGAGTTCCATGCTTCTGTTAACAACCCCCTTTTCTGTAGCATACGATTGCCAAATTAAAACAGATTATTTCTAAGATAACTGGAAGTTTTACTCAGGAATTTACATAGCTGTTAAGAGAAGTGTGATCCCTTCTGCATGGAACACCTGTAAGGAGAAAAAAACACTTAATGACATTTTACTCTACCTTATTTGGGATACAAAAAAAAAAAAAAAAAGTCACCTAGGTAAAATTATGAGCACCAAGCTTCTTACCTCTGAAGTTTTAAAAGATATGCTGTCTCCCACTAAGGCTCCTTTTAGGCAGAAATTAAATTTCTACCCTTATCAGCCTTGCAGGTTTCCGGGGAGTCATGCCCACAGAGCTTACTCCAGACAGCAATATTTTATTATCCACAAATCTCAGCTATTCTAATTTAGGGTGTGTTTAGGAATATGAATGTAGTATTTTTACATGCCAGGCTAAAAATTGGAAGCGTACCATGCAGCAGAAAATAGGATCTCACGGAAAGAGGAAAACAAAAAGAACTCAGGTATTTTACTTTAAATTGACAAATGGGATGTTCCTGAACTCCAAGGAATTATTTAGCTCACCGTTAATTGCTATTAAAAAATGTATTACTGAGACAACAGGACCAAATTGAGATTCTTTGGGAAATAGAATTTCAGTATCTTTTCTATTATTCACAGTGAGAATTAGCACCAGACTGTGCATGTCACTGAGTTAAATGTAATACAAAATGAGTTAAGGGGGGAAAGCCTGTCTCCTCTGGAAACTTGAGATGAGGGACACTGATGCAGAAAGAAATGGGAAGGATAGCTTGTCACTTGTTATGTGGATACTCAAGGGAGAGAGCACATTGTAGCCATGTGTTTAGACTGAGTGATTCATGAGAGATTGCCAAATCTCTTCTTGATAAGATTTGATTTGGATGGAATTCAGGTGATGCCTAAAGGTACAAGGATACAAATTTAAGACACAGGGGAGAGTGGGGCATTATAGGGTTATGGTAAAAGCAAAAAGGAAGTTCAGAAAATGTATTGCAATGACTGGGACATTAGCGAAGGGAGGTACACAAAAAGACAACAGTATCCAGTTTTTGCCACTGTCTCTCTTAGAATATTGCTTTCTTGATGCGTTGCTTAATGTTATAAGGATTAGTACAAGGTGGTCATAGATATCTGTGGAGGAGTTTTGAAGCCAGTCCTGATGGACAGTTTAAAGGCAAAACTTCCTCACACTCATTAAAGTTATTTGGGTGAAGAAGCAGCTTTTAAGCATTATTATCTACTGGCCATTTTTGATTTCTCAGTATACTTGGCATTGGGAACATTGGGAACATCATGGATTTTTTTCAGAAGAGCAATGTTCACAGGCACCAAAGGAAGTATGTGACAGGTACACACGCACACAGGTGCACAAGGTCTATCATCACAAGGGTCCCTTTTAAGTCTATGCCACCCCCCACTTCTGTATTTTATTTTGGTTGAAGTAGTTGTGTTACTTATTTTACTGTTGAGCATGAATCGATTTATGAGGTTGTAATAACACATTTAAAAGGATGGTGTGAGAGTCTAGTTATATATAAAAGTCTTGGAAATGATTTTTTTTTTTTTTTTGTAGAGACAGAGTCTCACTGTACCGCCCTCCGTAGAGTGCCGTGGTGTCACACAGCTCACAGCAACCTCTAACTCTTGGGCTTATGCGATTCTCTTGCCTCAGCCTCCCGAGCAGCTGGGACTACAGGCGCCCGCCACAATGCCCGGCTATTTTTTTGTTGCAGTTTGGCCGGGGCTGGGTTTGAACAGCCACCCTCGGCATATGGGGCCGGTGCCCTACTCACTGAGCCACAGGCGCCGCCCTGTCTTGGAAATGATTTTTTGGAGGTATGTCAGTTATATCAAGCCCTTTTAAAACGAATGCATTGACTTTATTTTTAAAGACTGTCCATGGCATTGTAAATTCCTCAGGTAAGTCCACAAAGTCTTTATAAGGAACTGAACAGCTGGTAAAGTAAAATAAATTCATTTTAGTAATGGACTGCATGTTTAATAAAGTGTTTATTAATGTATTTTATGTACTATTGAATAAGTCATTTGTAAACACTCATTTTTTAGGAATTTGTAAATGGAAATGAACCATGAGGCACTTGCTCTTACAAAGCACTTACAAAGTAAGCTCTAGTGACATACCGGTGACAGATGAACTAAGTCAGTGGTAAGCAGGTATCCCTGCTCTTTCTCTACCCAGTATACATAGCGCATGCTTCACCCATTCTTGGTTCCTGTTACCCCAGTGGGGCACATCTCCCGTATCCTGTGGGAAAGCAGTCCACAGATAGCGCTCAAGGTTCAGTAATGTTCTCTCCAAATAATGTTAGAAATTACACGTTAATGTGAATAATAAAAATTGTTGGTTGAAGTTCATACACAACATTTTATGGAAAAAATACATTATACTTTGATAAAGTTTTTCTAAATGCCTGCAAAATCCATGGCAATCGTTTTAAGTTGTTTCATTAATACTTCCCATTTCTTTTGAGAATTAGATCTTTAATACTCAACTTTATTGTTATACATTTATTACATCAATATCTTGTCTGCTGTCAGTCACTTGGTGAAGTATAAGTATAAAAAATGATTTCAAGGTCCCTCCATCATTTGTCCTTCTTTCATGCCCAATCAGCCAGGTTGTTCCTTTAGATCAGTGGTTCTCAACCTTCATGAAGTACCAACAAAAATAATTTTATGGTTGGGGGTCACCACAACATGAGGAACTGTATTAAAGGGTTGCGGCATTAGGAAGGTTGAGAACCACTGCTTTAGACGGAGATCTTAGCTTATGTGCTTTATTTTCCACATAAGGTTTTATATATTTATTTGTATTTGTCCTATCTTTGACATCAAACATTAATCACCATAAGGGTCACCCTCTTATGTCCAATAACATAATTAGAGAACATTTTTTATACGTATATAATTTGCCTTAAAATAATCTAAATGGAAACAGGTACACTGAACCAAAAATGAATTTGGGACATTCAAGATGATTTATTGCCTTTTATTCTGTTTTGCATTCTTTTTTGGAAGGCAGTCGTACTATAGGGTTAAAAAGTTCTATATTTTCAGCCAGCATTCCTAGGTTCAAATTCCACTGGGTGAACTTTGTTAATTTTAGCATTATGTGTCCAAGTTTCTTTGTCTATAGAATGGAGTTAAAATAATTTGGTAGATCATAGAGTTCTTATAGGTACTAAATGAGGTAATGCATGTAGATAGAAACTTATTAGAGTATCTGCTCATAGTTGGTATTTAGTAAGTAATAATAACCATTTTAATTTGGAAAAAATCAAGAAAAAATGAATTAATAACTTGCTGGTAGTAGACATAGAGGTCACAATCTTTGGAGAGGCCATACATCTTAATGTTAAAGGCATAGATATAAAAGTCTAGGCATTTAGGCCCAAACCAAAAAAGCTACAATAGGCCATTCAAGCTCCAGATCTCCCAGGGGAAGGAGCTGAGGCTTCCAGGACTGCATCTCAGCCTACCTCTCCCTCTTCCCTCCTGCCAGAAGGCTCAGGCAGATGCAAAACCCACTGTATTAGAAACAACCTCAACACTAAATCCTGTGCAGACTCTGCTCTCCAGACAACCCAATCTGCATCCTTGCTGTACAAAAGAATTTTTGAAAAGATGAGATTTTCTAACAAATAAATCTTTAATTCAAAAAGATTTAAAAATGTAAGAAAAATCTTCAAAACCAAAAGTGTTATTTAAAGTCCGCACACATGTCTTCAGCATCACTTCCAGTTAGCTTCCTCAGAACGGCATGCAAGTTTAAAGAGAATTAATTATATCTAGTGAGTTACTGAAATACTTTTATACCATGAGGTTATAATCCTCACCAAAAATCTCATCTCCAAATGTCTATAAAAATTACTATATACAATGTATGTGTTATGCTATAACTGATGTAATTGTTCAATGGAGTATGACATTTTCCAAAGTATTCATTAATTAAAAATATAGGAACCATTAGTATTTCTAAACAAGATCAGATTCCAGGATAACAGGCGTACACAAATAGTATACTAAGAAGCCAAGACATGTGATCACCCTAGAAGAACAAAATGAACAGTCAATTATTTTTACTCCATTGCATTTTGAAAGGATTGTCCCCATACATTTTGGGGAGGAGAATACAAGACCTAAGAGAGGACATTGAGTGACCACAAAGTAAGCTTTAGTGATATACCCGGTGACAGATGACTAAGTCAGTCATAACAGGTATCATTATAATTGGATGGATTTTTGTAGATAATTAGGAAATAAAATCAATAGGATTTCGGTCTTATATTAGCTTATGGAATACGAGAGAAAGTTGAAATAACGACGTCCACATGTGGGGATTTTGTAAGTAGGTGGATGGTTGTTTTATTCTGTTTCAGAGAGGATCACTGAAAGAGGTTTGAGATTGTAGGAGGACTATCCTTGAAATGGATGGCTTTTACTCATTTAGGAAGTGAAGTAAACAGCTGACTAAGTCTGGAATGAATGAGGAAGAAATGAGTGCAGATACTCTTAGACAAGTTGTAAAATGAGGAATTTCCATCTGATCAGTTACATTTCCTTGTGTAAGTAGGGCACAAAGATTTTATTAATATTGGGTGATGGTTGGGATGTAAAAAGAGAGAGACGGGTTTTAGGAGACTGAAAGTATTATGATTGCTGTTACTGCCTAAAGGCAGATGCGTGAATTGACTGAGGGTCTGGAGAAGGCTGTGGAGCACCAGCGAGTCTTCTACACTGTAATAGGGTCAGACTGAGTCAATGCCATGGATTAGTGTAAAATTCAATCACTACACACTTACTTGTGAAAAGAACTGGAAACCCTGTATGCATGGTCTTTAGTGACCGTATTTTAAATTATATTTAATATAATGACACTTTTTTCTTGATAAATGTTTGAGTTGAAAACAATTTATAGCTTTCTTGGCAAATATTATATGTGGTTCCAAGTGAAGCATAATCAGTTTGTGTCCCCCTTTTCTTTTTTTTTTTTCCCAGGATTCTCATTTTATTTCTTTTATGAGCTGATTATATACATTAAGAATATAGGCAACCCATATTTTCATCATTCTCACTATAAAAAATTAAATTAATAGATTTTCAGCATAGAGTCTATTCCTTCTCTGTTCTCAAACATCTTCCTTCCCCCGTGCCCTTCCAAATCCTACTAGCCCAGATTCCGCTGGACTGCTGTTTTTTTTTTTTGTTTGTTTGTTTTTGTTTTTTTGATGTGTTGTTGGATTCTGTTTGTTAGGATCTTATTGAGTATTTTAGCATCTATATTCATTAGTGATATTGGTCTATAATTTTATTTTCTTGTTGGGTTTTCCCTGGTTTGGGGATCAAGGTGATGTTTGCTTCGTAGAATGTGCTGGGTAATATTCCTTCTTTTTCTTTTTTTTTTTTTTTATTGTTGGGGATTCATTGAGGGTACAATAAGCCAGGTTACACTGATTGCAATTGCTAGGTAAAGTCCCTCTGGCAATCATGTCTTGCCCCCATAAAGTGTGTGTGTTCCCCTTTTCTTAGCCCTCGCATTCTAGAAAAGCGTAGGTAAAATGACTTCACTAAATCTCTAGATTGACTTGTAACCTGAATGAAGAAAACATGATTATTGTTTATGAGTTTTTATTCAGACATTAAAATATATTGTGTGCTTTATTATAAGTCAGTTTGACATGCCTATCTGTTAAGGTGAAGTTCATAGAAAACAGAGTTAAATCTTCTCTAGAGTTGTATATAATATTCAAGAGAACTAATGTCTACGGATTGTGTTGATTTTTCAGAGGTCATCCATATTCTTCAACACCTCTTACCTTTAAAATAAAATTAAAAGGTCATAGTTAGCATATATAATTACTGTGTATAAAATTTGTGTGTCTAAAAAGAATGAGCACTTTTTTTTTTTGAGACAGAATCTCAAGCTGTCATCCTGGGTAGAGTGCTGTGGCATCAAAGCTGGCAGCAACCTCAAACTCTTGGGCTTAAAGTTATTCTCTTGCCTCAGCCTCCCAAATAGCTGGGACTGCAGGTGCCCACCACAGTGCCCAGCTTTTTGTTGTTGCTGTTGCAGTTGTCATTGTTGTTTTAGCAGGTCTGGGCGGGATTCGAACCTGTGAATCCCAGTGTATGTGGCTGGCACCCTAGCCACTGAGCTATAGGTGCAGAGCCAAGAATGAGCTTATTGATGAGACAGGACTGACCTAACTTTTACTCACATGCCATTTCTTAGATACTTAGATAAAAGAAAATTCTTTAGAAAACACAAACTGATTGTCTTCCAGTTTCAAACAGAAGCAAGTGAGACTCCTTCCAGTCAAAAGCATTTATCTCATCATCCTTAAAAATTTCTACATCTACCTTCTTTTATCTATTTATTAGTCTGATAGGAAACTTTACGATGGTTCTTTTGTGTGTGCTGTTCCCTGACAATCAGCCTGTCCCAAACTAAGGTAGCCGAGTAAGAGGAGGAATGAGGTTATTCTGCCACCAACCTCTGCCCAGATCACTGGTAATGAAGAAGAAATAATAGTTTGGTCACTCAATTTAGAGAAGTTTGGGATACTAATTTCATAATATCTTCCTCACTTTCATTGGATTTTTATATTCGATTTGTAGTTCTATCCCTTTATTTCCTCATTTCTTTTAGTTTATTTCATTATATTTTAATATATATATTTATTAATATTCATTTCAAGCATCATTCATCTGAGTAGATAACTCTAAAACTTCAGCATGTTAGAAGTGAAAAGAAATAAATTCATCCACCAAACCCACTGGTATCATTTATTTTATGTCTCTGGGAAGAGAAAACAATTGGCAGAATTTCTACTTACTGTTAAATCATTCTCTGAGCTCTCCTTTTTCATTTGATGGTCTGGGCATATAAATTAAGGACATTCATAAATATTCAATGCTTTTAAAAATATAGCAAAAACAATTTAAAGTCACCACCAACAAGTAGATTTGGAAAACTGTTGATTTCCATACAGACTGTGGGGGGTCCTAGGTAGAGTGGGTGGGTGTGCAATGTACCTGATGGTTGTAGAGGGTGGGAAAAGAAAAATGAGTCAATTGCTTAACTTGAAAAACAAACAGGCACCACCCCTTTGTTCTGACCGTTATATTCCAAAACAATGAAAATCTGTCAACCAAAAAAAAAAAAAAACCAAAACACTAAGTAATTGCCTTAACCTGCTAAAGATCCCTTTTTACTCCTCAATCTACATGTCTACAACATGAAGTTTCATGTCCACCCCCCACAGCAAACTCACAAGTGGAAAGAGCAATAAGCACCAGGTTGTTGGAAGGTCTCTGAAGGTCCTCATTAAGATACTAGAAAAAAAAGATGCTGAAATGCATTTGAGAATCTAAATACATCATTTAATATTTGTTAAAATTTATTTCCCAAGGGAAAGCTATGACCCCCTAAGTCATTTGTGAAGCACAAAACTGATTCTGTCCCTGACAACACACAAAAATATATTCTATTTTTTTTCCAGCATACTAAGAGTCGTCTTGTGCTAGATGGCAGTGACTTCCCCTTTTTTATTTATTTTTTTATTATTTCTCTTGAAAATAATGAAATGCTGGCTCTTGTAAAATATTTAAGTAGATGTAACTTTCACAAAGAGACCTCAAGAGTGGGACAGGAAATAAAATGCTTAGTTGGTGGTAGATTCCCATAAAACTTGGATATCGAATGTAACTGTATCAATATTTTCTCAAAAATAAATGATGGTAGTCACAGTTTTTACCGATGATCTGAAATTTCAGTTAACATTATAATTACTCAGAAAATTCATGAAGCTCTTAAACATATTCTCTTCATTATTTTTTAAAGATCTTAAATCTTCCCTTTTTTAAACATAAGTTTTATGTTTCCAAGTAGAAATACATACTACTGTAAATAATGAGCTATTTCAAAAGTATAGGAACTTTACCCTGGAATACACTTTGTCTAGTGTCTGTGGACTGGCCTAAATACACAGGTATTTATTCTAAAAACATTCACTGATTTCACTGTGGATGCAACATTGTTCAAAAACAAATTGTTTCTTTCTTCAATGGTAAACAAACTAAAAGGAGAGGAAAATAATTCAACAAATACAATATAGACTTATGCAATAAAAATATCATAGAAGTGGTATAGAGAAAAATATATATTAAACAGGGATCCCATAAACTTCCCTCCTGAATCCTAGATCTGTATATCTAACAGCTTATGTGACATCTCCATTTGATATGTAATAGACATCTCACACTTAACATATAGAAAACTGAACACCTAATATTTTCCAAATCTGGTCTGGTCTTCAATTTGTAAATATCAACTTTATGGGATCAAAAAAAAAATAAGTGAAGTCATCTTAAACATTTCTCTTTTCCTTTTATACCATATCCCATCATTCAGCAAGTCCTGTGGTCTCCATTGCTGTCATTTTATCAAAGTCTCCACAATTTGTCATGTGACTGATGCAATAGTCTCCTAACGAGGCTCTCACTTCCACCAGGCATCTGCTTTATGCATTTTCAGGACAGCAGTGGAGGTGAAACTGTTGTAACTACAGCCTTGCCACGTCACTACTCAACTCAAAATTTCCCAGGGGCTTACAGTTTCCCTGAATGAAAACCAAACAATGATTCGTGAGGTCCTATAAAATCTAGTTGCCTCTTTCTTCTGTGAACTCAAATCCTCATATTCCCTCTTCAGCATTCTGATCCAGATACACTGGCCTCCTCTCTGTTTCTCAAACACTGAAGATGGTCTTCTGATTCAGCCTCTACTCAAAATACTCTTCTCCCAAATACCTGCATGACTCTCTCTCCTTCAGATCTGCGTTCACCTGTCACTTTTTCAGATGCCCTGCCTTGCCTATACTTTCTGAGAGGGTGGGAGTAAACTAGCTATCATAATAAACGAGGCCTAAACATGTATCCTGCCCCAAGATAGTACATGTTTATTTCTCGGTCACACGTGGTCTGAGGCAGATGAGGTTGGTGGGATGAGGAGTCCTTAGCTGGTGGGGTACTTCTTTCCATGTGGTGATTCAGTTTCTGTTCTACCTGTGGGTCAACATTCTCTATGGCAGAGGCTAGCAAATACCTGCCTACTGGCCCCTTCACAGTTTCTCAGTTTCTGTATGGCCTCCTAGTAATTTTTTTCAACATTTTTGAAGGGTGGGTGTATGTGTGGGGGGTGAATGGGAAAAGAGTTTGCAAATTAGATATGATTTGAAAAATTTAAAATATTTAGTATCTGGCCCTTACAGGAAAAAAAAATTGCTACTCCACAATGAAAAGTCTGGGCCTTAGATTAGAGCCAGATTAAAGGAAATCACCTAACAGCCTTCAAGTCCCATACTTCTTTCTTTTACTAACACAAAAGAAACAAATTCCTAGTTTGTGACCCATACAAATGGAGATGGAGGGCTAGACATGGCCTGAATCTGTAGTTTCTAAGTCTGGCTCAGGGGCAGTCATTCACTTTAGAGATAAAGTCATTTTCTACACTTCATTCTCAATAGATACAATAGAATAAAAAAAATTATTATTAGCAAATACAAAAGCTATCAGCTTAATAACCTCACTTTATGTTAAAAGAATGGGGTTGTTAGTTAAGGGAAGGAGGAAAAATACATCTGTTCACTCCTTGGTGTCTTTCAGTTGCTCCCACATGGACTGTGTCTTGCAGTAGGCTGGTGGCCACTGGGAACAAAGAGTTACTATGGTATACAAAGGTCCTAGGCAGTCCTGGGTGATCATTTCTACTCGAGTTGAACTTTTACTTTAGCAGCCTGTAGGGGTAGCTATAGGGAAAGTAATTATTGTACAAGTCAGGGCAATGAACTCCAGTAAAAAGGAGACTTTCCCCTACATGTCCTGATAAAGCTGAAGGCATAAAGCTCCTGTCACTTTAAATCCCTCTCTCTCTTCTGTGGTCTCTGTATGCATGCCAGCAACATTCGCTGTGAATTGTAACATTTCCTTACATGTATGACCAGGATGATAAAAATAACTACCTCCTGCTAATAGAATTTATTTACTTTGTGTCAAATTTCAGGCATGCTAGCCCCCTTTGAAGATAGAAAATCGTAACAAGCTGAAGCAATGACTACCACTGTTTTGAAAATTGGAGAAAATAAAATTTTCCTGAGTGTTGGGGAAATAAATATTTGGGTGGAAAAAAAGGGCATGGAAACTGCACATGCCAAAATAAAAAGTAATGAGGTGAAAGTTCCCTTTGTTCTCATGTGAACTGAGTTAATATCAGGTGATGTTTAACTTAACAATGAGGACACTGGAAAAGAACTGGACACTTAATATTAGGTCAATTCACACCAGTTCTCATCTCCATTTCTCTGTATTTTGCAAGATGTAATCTAGATTTATAACGTAGTTAAGCCAGTGCATGTAGCATGTTTTTAGTTCAATTTGACATATATTTGTTGAGGGCCTGCTACTTCCAGGCATGTTGTCAGTAGACAAGGTATAATAATTATTTTTGTGCCCTGCAACCACTAACCTATGGGTTGTTGGAGAAGACAGCACCTAAAAAGACCACTGTAGTATGCTGTGTTTATAAAGCCATTGTCCTACCTTAGGAGGCACTGGGCTGGGAATTAGCTGGTATGCATTTAAACTCCCAGGTTGCTATGGTGACCTTGGACAAGGTTTGATGTACCCTTGCTGCCATGTCTTCACCTGTAATACTGAGGAGCTAATACCTGCCTCTGGATAGATAATAAGTAGATGGGGGGAGAGAGATAGTGAGAGAGAGAGAGATATTGTCTATATGATAACATCTGGCATAAAGAGTGTTCAATAAAGAATTATTTCTTCTTTCCTTTACCTAATCTTATTAATTGTGTATCTGGATTAACTCAAGATTTCAGAACATATAAAAGATTAAAAATAGTAATATAATTTTTGCTTCTAACACCACCCCACACTTTTTTTTTTTTTTATTGTTGGGGATTCATTGAGGGTACAATAAGCCAGGTTACACTGATTGCATTTGTTAGGTAAAGTCCCTCTTGCAATCATGTCTTGCCCCCAGAAGGTGTGGCACACACCAAGGCCCCACCCCCCTCCCTCATTCCCTCTCTTTGCTTTTCCTCCCCCCCCATAACCTTAATTGTCATTAATTGTCCTCATATAAAAATTGAGTACATAGGATTCATGCTTCTCCATTCTTGTGATGCTTTACTAAGAATAATGTCTTCCACTTCCATCCAGGTTAATACAAAGGATGTAAAGACTCCATTTTTTTAAATAGCTGAATAGTATTCCATGGTATACATATACCACAGCTCGTTAATCCATTCCTGGGTTGGTGGGCATTTAGGCTGTTTCCACATTTTGGCGATTGTAAATTGAGCTGCAATAAACAGTCTAGTACAAGTGTCCTTAGATATTGCATCAATTTCAAAATTATACCACTTGTGGTACTATATCCATTTACTACCTTGCTTTTCTTGAAAGATATTTCAATAACCAGCAAGACCCCCCCATTTGTGAATTAAAGGCAGTTTGCCACATTCTTTTTTTAGTATTTCATAGGAAATATAATTCTTTTGTTCATTTATTAAAGAAATTATAACTGAACTATATTTTTATTCTATCTATGCCTTTGACTATCGGGTTTTAAGATTTCTTAGGATTATTAAATATTTGTAGAGATTTAACATCTGCAAAACACTTTGCAATCAGTTATTGGCTATTCATAGTACTGTAATTAGCATATATAAAAAATATGGTTTGTTAATATTGTCACAAATACCTTTTCTTTATTTGCAATATGAAAGTGTCCTCACAATGTATGTCTTATTAGAAATGTTTTTAATTTATATTGCAGGTGTTTTTTATTACACAATATCCGAGTATTGGAACAGAATTCATTATGCAATACCACATGACATAAATTAACAGAAACCTTCCAGTAGCATGTGTAAATGTTTCATCCCAACTGTGTGACTCATCAAAACAGAATTAGTTGTGAGGATGGATCTGTTATCAGTGAATTCAAAGGAAAATATAAGCTAACTTAGAGTACAAAAATAATTATAAAAAATACTGTTTGCAACAACTAGGGCGAAACTAGAGACCATTCTTCAAAGTGGAACATATTCTTCTTAGTAAAGTGTCTCAAGAATGGAAGAAAAAGTACCCAATGTACTCACCCTTATTATGAAACTAATGTAGGACCTTCACATGAAAGCTATAACCCAGTTATAACCTAAGAATAGGGAGAAAGGGGAAAGGGAGGGGAGGGAGGGGGATGGAGGAGGAAGGAGGGGGATTAATGGGATTACACCTGTGGTGCATCTTACAAGGGTATATGTGAATCCTAGTAAATGTGGAATGTAAAGGTCTTAGCAAAATAACTAAGAAAATGCTACAAAAGCTATGTTAACTAATGTGATGAAAATGTGTCAAACGATCTATGAACCAAGTGATCTATGGTGCCCCACGATCATACTAATGTACACAGCTATGGTTTAATAAAAATAAAAAATAAAAAAAAAGTGAAGTATTATAAGAATAGAGAAGCAAACACCCATGCAATCAATACAAATTAGAACTAGTTGATCAACACTTAGGTGCACACAGAGAGATAAACCTCAGAGAGTCAAGTAGGCAGGAGGGAAGAGAAGGGGTGGGGCTCATTCACACCTAGTGGGTATAATGCACTCAACTAATCTGATAAATGGACAACTTTAATCTGGTTATCTCCAAAACTATGTAACAAAAACACGTGTACCCCTGTAAAAAAAGAAATCCACACACATTTTATGTATCACTAAGAAGAAAAGAACTTTCAATTAAAAAATACTTCCTTTAGGGTGGCGCCTATGGCTTAAAAGGGTTGGGCGCCACCCCCATATGCTGGAGATGACTGGTTCAAACCCAGCCCTGGCCCAAAACTGCAAAATAAATAAATAAATAAAAATACTATATTAAAACACCTAGTAAGATAATTTTATTTCTTCTGCTGTTATTTTACTTTCATGGGCACAAGCTCCCACAAGTCCTCAATACAGTTTTCCAGGATATGAGACACTTGGGCAACTAGAGACTTTTTTTTTTCATATCTAATTATTTTTTGGATAGAGTGAGACAGCTAAAGTTTCTCAGGACTTAAAGGCTGAAAGGAAACAAAGTTATGTGGCCATCCTGAAGGAGGAAGGGATACCTGAATGCTTATCTAAAACAGATGGAGCAGTTTAGTGTAGCAAAAGATGTCACTAGCGGGGCCTTGGGTGACGCATAAGAAACCCCTGCATGAGAATTTGTGTTTAACCCTAAGGACAACTAGATAAGGGCTTTTGGAATCAAGGTTGAAAGGGTAGAGGCTCTGTAGCTCTTCTCTATCTTCCATACCTATGAACCAGCTAGTGAAAGAAGATTTAAGGAAATAGATTTGGAGCAAAAAGTGAAGATTCTGTTTTGCCATTAGAAGTTATGGACAGTAGCAAACTTAAACGTTATCAATATGTTGAGAAAAATGGGAAATGGTGTCTCAGAGAAGAAAATCAGGGAAAGCAAATGGACTACAATGATGATTTTTGACAGAAACATGATCAGTGTTGTCGGGTGTCCCATTAAGCAGATTCCAGAGAAATTTTTGCATGGGAATGCAGTTCCTCCATTTTTATAAATGAAGTCATCTTCTTAGTGGTGATAATGGCTACTGGGAAAAGTAAATGTAGGATACTGTCTTTTTTTTTTTTTTTTTTTAGGATACTGTCTTAATACACAACAAGGCATGTTAGCAGGCTGGGGCCATCAGAGGTTTTCAGAAAGAAGCAAAACCAGCGCTGAAAAATGAAGAAAAACTAGGAGTGAGCCAATGGAGTGAGTGTATGGGGAGGAGGGAGCTGAGCCACACATTGAAGTAGAGGGAGGTTTCCACCAGGGGGCATCACAGCTTGTCCATTCCACTTAGGTCTGCCCTGAGTCCTTTTGTAGTGAAGGAGCAGACGTAGAAACAATGGAAAAGATGGAGGGATGGAGGAAAGTAAAAAAAGAGGAAAGTCAAATAACAGGAATAAGCAAATGCTTAGCAACCTGTATTAGTTCTTTTTCACAGAAGGAATGATATATTAAAGATTTAAAAACTCAAATAATTATCATCACTTTCAAGGCACCATTACTCTGATTTAAAAAAAAAATCAGAATGTTTAAGCCTTCTTAATAATCAATCTAATTTAGTTCAATGAAGAACACTTACTGTGACTTTTTGTTTTTAAGAAATTAATTTTTTCTCATCTATGCCTTTTTTAAGTGTTCTTATCATAAAGGGTGTTGAATTTCGTTGAGTGCTTTTTCTGTCTATTGACAGGATCGTATGATCCTTGTTTTTGCATCTATTTATGTGGTGGATTACATTTATAGATTTGTATATATTGAACCATCCTTGCATCTTTTGGATGAAGCCTACTTGGTCATGATGAATTATTATTATTATTTTTGATATGCAGTTGAATTTGATTTGCTAAGATTTTATTGAGAATGTTTACAGCTATATTTATAAGGGATACTGGTCTTTAGTTTTCTAGTTTTGTTCTTTCCTAGCTCTGGTAGGCAATATTAGCCTTATAGAACAAGTTAGGGAGGATTCCTTTCTCTTCAGTATTATGGAATAGTTTCTGCAGTATAGGTATAATCGCTTCTTTTTAGGTTTCTTAAAATTTGGTTGTGAAACTGTCTAGCCTGGGACTTTTTTGTTAGAAGACTTTTTTATTGCTGCTTCAATTTCAGTGTTTGATATGGTTTGTTTAGAAGTTCTATGTGTTTCTGACTGAGCTTGGGGGGTGTGTGTTTCCAAGAACTTGTCCATTTCCTCCATGTTTTCAAGTTTGTGAGCATAGAGATTTCTATAATATTCTCAGATGATACTTTGTTATTTCTCCCTTTTTATTTTGCATTGAGCTTATTAGAGCCCTTTCTTTTCTGCTTCTGATTAACCTAGCTAGGTGCTTGACAATTTTATTTATCTTTTCAAAGAACCAACTTTTTGTTGGATAAATCTTCTGTATAGTTCTTTTGTTCTCAATTTCATTTAATTTTGCTCTGATCTTGATTTTTTCTTTTCTTCTGCTCTCAGTATTTTTGCTGCATCTCACAGATTTTGATAACTTGTGTCCTCATTATCATTTAGTTCAATAAATCTTCTGATTTCTATCTTTATTTTGTCATTGACTCAACTATCATTCAGCCATAGGTTGTTTAGTTTCCATGAACTTGTGTAGGAATGAGTGTTTCTGTTAGAACAGTTTATAGTTTTATTCCACTGTGGTCTAAGAAGATACAAGGTATAATTTCTATCTTTTTAAATGTGTTGAGGCATGACTTGTGGCCTAGGATGTGATCCATCTTAGAGAATGTTCCATGAAATGATAGAAGAATATATTTTCAGTAGTTTAGCAGGCAGAATGTTCTGTAAATGTCTATTAAGCTCATATGTCTGCTTAAGTTGCTTGTTCCTTTGCTTGTTTTCTCTTTGGAGGATTTGTTCTGTTCTGTTGGTGGGATGTTGAAGTCCCCAGAAATTATAGTGCTGCAGTTTATCATTTGCACAAGGAAAAATAGAAAGCATTCCTGCAAAGAACTGGAACCACAGAAGGTTGCCCGCCAACTCCATTCTCTGTTCAACATAGGGCTGGAAGTCCTAGCCAGAGCAATCAGGCAAAAGAAGGAAATCAAGGGTATCCAAATAGAGAAAGACAAGGTCGAATTACTACTTTTTGTGACCACATAATCTTATAACTAGAAAACCCCAAAGATTAAACCAAGAGACTTGGAATTAATAAATAAATTCAGTAAAGTATTGGGTTACATAATAAATGTACAGAATTCGGTAGCTTCTATATACACCAATAGAAGTCAAGATGAGAAACAAATAAAAGATGCAATACCTTTCATAGTAGCAGCAAAGTAAATAAAATACCTAGGAATATACTTAACAAAGAGCTCCCTAGGGAGGCTTCATAACTGAAACACTGAGGAAAGAAATTGTAGAGGTTGTAAACAGATGGAAAAATATACCATGCTATGGATCAGCAGAATCAACACTGTTAAAATGATTATAATACCCAAAGAGTCAATGCAGAATTACAGATTCAATGCAGTTTTTATTAAAATACCAATGCCATTTTCTCCAGATCTAGAAAAAATAGTTTTATGCTAGCAGAAAAGACCCCAAATAGCCAATGCAACCATATGTAAAAAGAACAATACAGAAAGTATCAGGTTATAAAACTTAAAGCTATATTATAAAGCTATGGTAACCAAAATAGCATGGTACTGAGTTCCCTGTTTTGAACAGAAACAGACCTATGAATCAGAACAGAGAACCCAGAAATGAAATTATCCTCATATTCGTATCTAACTTTTGACAAAACAGATAAAAACATATACTGGGGAAAGGAATCCCCGTTTAAGAAATGGTGGTAGAAAAACTGAATAGCTACGTGTAAAAGACTGAAACAAGATCTACATCCCTTACCACTTACAATGAATAAAAGACATAAACCTAAGGTAGGAAACTATATGAATCCTAGAAGGAAATGTGGGAAATACTCTTAAAGAGTTATAGGCAAAGAATTCATGAAGAAGTGCTGAAAAGTAATCACAGCACCAACAAAAATAAATCAGTGGGACCTGATAGAATTAAAAAGCTTTGTAAAGCCGAAGGATAATCAAAAAAGTAAATAGGTAACATAATATACATGATATACATGATAAAGGACTAATAACCAGAATCAACAAAGAACTCAAACAAATCAGCTAGAAAGAACCAAACAACCCAATTTAAAGGAGACAAAAGACATGAACAGAAACTTCAACAAACCCATGAAAAAATGTTCAACATTTCTAATCATTAGGGAAATGAAAATCAAAATTCACAGTGAGATGTCACCTAACACCAATGAGAATGACATCATGCAGACATGGATGTAGAGGAAAAGGAACTCTTAATACACTGTTGGTAGGAATGTTATCTAGTACAACATCTATGGAAAACTGTATGGAGATACCTCAAAGAACTTAATGTAGACCTACTATTTCATCCAGCAATCCTACTGCTGGGCATATACTCACAGGAAAAAGGTCATTTTATAAAAAACACACCTGTACTTTTATGTTTATAGCAATACAATTCACAATTGCAAAGACTTGGAAACAACCCAAGGGCCCACCATTACATGAATGGTTTAATAAAATGTGGTATATTCATACTATGGGGAACTACTCAGCCATAAAAATGGTGATCTAGTATCTTTTGTGATAACTTGGATGGAGCTGGAAACCATTCTTCTATGTGAAACATCACAAGAATGGAGAAACAAACATATGTACTCAGTGCCAAATCGGAACTAATCGATCCATGCGTCAGTGCACATATAGACGTAAATCTCAATGAAAATCAAGCTGGGGGATGAGGAAAGAGGAAATGGGCAAATTCACACCTATTGGGTACAGTTCATACTATCTGGGGGAAAGGCACACATAACTTTGATTCTATCTGTACAAGAACAAATATGTAAACAAAACACACATACCCCATAATATTCTAAAAAAGAAATGCATTTCTCTTACAAAAAAAAAAAATTACTAGCATAATTCTCATTTCCAGTCACCTATCTCACTAGCAAATCCCAAGGGCTGATGATGCAGCAGAATTTAGCCATAATGAATGAACTAGTGATTCATATGAACACTAAGGCCCCAGTGCATATTCTAGACTTTCAACCACAACAAATAGCAGCCAAAGGAGTCCACAAGACATGAGTTTGAAATTGTTATTTTTAATAAATCAAAGTGCTTTAGGTGATTATGGATAATATATAGTGATTCCCCTAGAATTTCTGTGGAAATCAGAATGTTAGCATTCCAGTTCCTTCAGCAAAAGCACAGAACATCTCTGTGAGGAAGCCAGGCAGGCAGAGGTTACCTGAGCCCCTTCCATGGCTGAGGGGGGAGCAGCAGTTTCCTCCCACAGGCTGGCTACACACGAGACAGAGACAGGGTTTTGAATTGTAAGGGTGAAAGAAGACCAAACATTCTTGTTTTAAAACTAGAAGGGAAATCACCACTACTTGACAACAGACTCCTAATTTTATAAGGAAACAAATGATTGAAATTTCATTAATATTAATGACACAGTTAATGACAGAACTTAATATTACCTTAGTATTAATATCACACAGTTAATGACAGAACTTAGATTCTAACCCAAATCTTTGGTTTCTTGAAACAAAATGCTTTCTTATTATGCCATGTTACTACGAGTTATTCAGTGCAGGGTTTAAAAAAAAAGTACATTTCAGAATTTATTTATTTGGCTATCAAGTTTGAGAAAAATAGTAATTGTGAATAAAATTTGATTCAAGTATTTTTAAACAGGTGCTTCCATTTGTAACAAGAAAAAGTAAGAACCTTTCTGCAGTCAATTGTACATGGGTATTAAGTGAATAGAAATGCAAAATGGAGCATTATTCAGGCCCCTTTCTTTCTCTAATCTCCGAAAAACCTTTTGTTTCTAAGTAGAAATTAGCTAGAGAAAGGAGCCCAGTACCTGAAAGACAGGGCAGCCATGTTATCAGCCAGCTGTACCTACCGCCTTCCTCTCTCCTCCCACTCCCTCTTTTAGTATCTGGAAGGATCTATTGTGTTTTCCTATTGGCATTACATTCTTAATTATGCAGTTGTCCCTTTTTTTTCTAAATAACTCAGGATTGGTCTCAGAAAAAAGGAGAGGGTGAAGAGAAGAAAGGAAGAGGAAAAAAGGCAGAAATTCACTATGATTTTGCAAACTGCTCATTATGGTGAAAAGCCACAAAGGGCATCGGAGAATGTAGAGAATTACTATTAAGAACAGAGGAAAAGAAATAAAAATACTCCAGACTATATTGGGTGTGAAAAAGGCTCTCTGGTAATAAAGCAACTGGACTGGAAAGAGTAATGGAACACAGTGAGGCCTCTCGGTAAGACACACGAGGAGAAGGCGGAAGAATGATTTTGTCATTTCTAGCTGAATGTATCAGATGAGCCAATATCCAACACAGAGTGCTTGTGGTCATGTGTAGCTACTGTCCCTGATTTCCTTCTGTAATTCTGCAGTGGTCTTTAGTGTCACAACCATTCCTTTTCTTCTATCTTTCTCCTCAACTTTCTGCAGGAGTTTCGTTGAGACTCTAGTCCTTGTTTTCTAAATAGACTCTTCAGTGGTCGCCCTGATTAGCACACAGGACTGCAATAGCAGCCCATCAACGTATAGGCAGAGACATTATGGTGACTTTTATTTCCAGCTTTAATCTCGGGTTTAAATATAAAGCCTATAGCCACGATCTCAAGAATAGATCAATGTCAAGGGGGGTGAAGGAGGTCAAACTGAGCACAGGAGAGCTGGAGGGGCTGAAAATCACATCACGGCAGCAGGTCATCGTAATTCCACTTCGTGAATACTTCACAAAGCAGGGATGGGTGGGCCCCACACCATTTAATACTTTTCTTGCTGTGCCAGGCAGCCTGCACAGAATTCTGACCGTCAAACATTAGCACCTTGAGGGTTCTCCAAGTTTGGTGGAGTTTTCAGTTTATTTGTTGTCTGTCTGTATAAGAGCAGTTGATTTATAATAGAGACGTGGGTGCACTGGTTTGTTTATTCCTGATATCAGGATCATCTCTGCAGCTGTGATGAAATAAGCAGTGGGAGATAGAAGCTTTCAGGTTGCAGAGGGAGATAGAAGCTGCACGTATAGATTCAGTGTTCCACACACTCGATAAATTCAACACATGCAGTATGTTTACTGAATAAAGGTGTAAAAAGTAGAATGATAAAAGCAATAAAGGAAGAATGAAGGAAAAGAGAAAGGCTGGAAGGAATGAAAAAGGGTAGGAAGAATGAGAGAACAAAGGGCAGAAGTAAAGGAGAGGAGAGCGTCAAAGGGAGGGGAACAGGGGTTTTTGTTTGTTTTGCAGTTTTTGGCCGGGGCTGGGTTTGAACCCGCCATGTCCAGCATATGGGGCTGGCGCCTTACTCCTTTGGGCCACAGGCACCACCCTGGAAGAGGGGGTCTTTTACATTCAACTATCATTTCACCAACCTGTGGCATTCTATTGTTTAACAGTAAAGTTACTTTTGTAGTTAGTCATCCAAACAGATGCCATTTTAAAAAAGATATGACTAGGCAATTAATGTGAATAGCCCTCTTTAAATTTAAGGGCAAACAATCGGGATGCTAGCTTGTGAGGAAAACCCATAGCTTATTTTTCATAGTTTACAATTTGATATGGGAGAATGAAGAACAAGCAAGTGGGAGTGGCCAAGTTAGGAAATAGACATGGATCCATGTGCTAAAGGGATGTCGGAGATAAAGAAATAGATGCGTAGATGAAATACTGAAAAGTTCATGGCATATCATTGTGAATTTAGATGTGTTCATCTATAATAGTTAAAAGAATTATTATGTGCTATTTATAAAGTGTCATCCTATATTCCAGATGACTGACTTCTGTGGTCTTAAAACTATTTTTGAGTTAATTCTCACATTTCACCAAAAAGGAGAAGGATTCAATGAGTGTCTTAAATGTGACATTCTACCTAGATACATGATTTCACTCACACACACACACACTCACACACACTCACACGCAGCAAAATTCATTACTTAATGAAGCAGTGCCCTGAATCATCCCCACCTCCTGAATCACCTCTATCGCCATCTCTCTTTGAGATTCCACATCCCATTATCTAATTTTCAGTGGCCTGGGGAATACAGCCCTAATAATTGTAATGAAAAAGCAGAAAACAGACCTCCGGACTTTTTAGGATTTTGGGGAAATTATGCACAGAAAAAACACTGGAAGCTGCTATAGAATGCGTGTTAAGACTGGCTGTCTGGTGGGCGATGGATTAGAGGTGATTTTCATTTTTTTCCCTTCATGCTTCCATGCATTTTCCAAATTTTCTACAATGAACATGCTACCTTTATAATGTATCATTATTTAATGAGAACATATTGCTGGTGTTATCCCTATCCAAGTGGCAAGGAGAGTGAAATCTGTATTTAATGGCACAGTGACTACTTCTTACAGTTGTTGGAAACTTTAGACATCAGTGTACGTTCTTAATTTTTATTTTACTTTATTTTTGCACAGCCCCTAATTTTACCTTCTAGATGTCTCAACAATGCCTTCGAGACTGACGAGCATTTTCTAGTACCCTTCAAGAAAGTCTGGCTTCAGTACTATTTCATTTAAAAATTGGGTACAGATTCAGACACATATACAACTTTTACAAACTCTTACAAACAACATTCTAATATAGTTTTAAAAATAAGCCCTGCCCAGACTAGAGTGCCAGTGGGTCAGCCCCAGCCCACAGCAGCCTCAAACTCTTGGGTTCAGGCAATCTTTCTGCCTTAGCCTCCCGAGTAGTGGGCACTACAGGTGTCTGCCACAAGACCCAGCTAACTTTTCTGTTTTAGCAGAAACAGGCTCTTGCTTTGCTCAGGCTGATCTCCAACTCCTGAGCTCAAGCAGTCCTCCACCTTGGCCTCCCAGAGTGCTAGGATCACAGCAGTGGGCCAGGGTTCCTGGCCATGTTAACAGTTTCTGTAAAGAGAAAAATGATTTCACACTTTTATCGATCCAAAAGTTGAAAAGGAAAAACTTTGGTTTAACTATTTAGCTGAATTTTAAAATGATAGAAATACGTCTGATATGTGACACATATGAATCGTGTTTCACTGGTGAAGTGGTCATCACCTCTCAGAGCCTTTACATTACTTGATGAAGAGAAAGAAGAGCCAGGAAATCTTGGAGCATCTAACATTTCAAACAGTTTTTTTAGGTTGTTATACTTTTTAATAATGAATTGAGGGTCAACTAATATGCCTGTATGTTAGTAAAACCAAATAAAATGCATCTATTTCTTTTTTTCCCTTCATTAGTTAAGGGAGAATGTTGCCAGAAGTCTCTCATCATAGAGAACTTTTGTTCTCACACATTTGGTGGTGTTCTTTTGTTAAATTTTCCTTTTAGGAAGCTCTTAAACTTCATTTCAGCTGTATTGAATACAGATAATATTGAAAGAGTAAGGAGGAGGGGCTTCTAGTGTTGTGTTTTAAAGGATGTCTCTGGCTAAAAGCCAGGTGTTCAAAATTTGAGCTATAGGATTGGAATACAAATACAAGCCCTGCGTCTAAGAGGCTGTGTCATTCCTGAACAAAATACCCATCCTGTGGTGAATCTGCATCTTCCTTTATTCTAGAGCAAAGATTGAGAACAAGACACCAGTGCAACATCACAACAGTGAAAGAGGCGCACAGTCAAGGAGGTGCGTATGCTGACCTCCTGCAGTCATCTCACAGCATAACAGCCTTGGCACACGTCAGCTGATGTCCCCGCAGCCTCCTCACAGGAGTGTCCTTCCATCCCAGATAAACACAGAGGAGCCACTATTCTGGGATTTTGCCCTTTAACCTAATGACACGTTGGAAGACACAGTGTTGAGAAACAGGAATGATTAGCAAATTTAATATGCAAAATGTTTCTACTCTTCCATAATTCTTTGCTAAAAATTTGCCACAGTTAAATTAATCACGAGTGATAAAAGCAGAGAAGGAGAGATTGTTTTCTTTTTACTGGAGATTCATGAGATAAAGGTTATTTCCGAAGTGTCTGACAGCGTGAGTTAAAATAATGAAAGTGCCCAGTCAGTAGGTGAGATTCTATTGACGTTATAAAGACCACGTGTCCCAGACTGGCCTTTGTTTACTACTGTGTAAAAGAAATACCAACAGGAAATGAATTGGTTTTCAAGGATGCTATGTCAGGATATTCTAGTATTATGCATGCTTTTCTATCCTTTTGTAAAAGAAAAAAAGAAAAACATGAAAGATCATTCTCTACCATAAGGGAAAGATTTGGGTCAGTAAATTCCTGCCTGGGAAATCCAGCCCCCAGGTTTCATAATCCTTTCTTCAGAAAACAAAAGGATGACTTGCTTCAGTAGTGGTGACAGGGCACCAGTTCCCTCTGTGGGCTTGCGTTGTTTCATCTGCTTTGAGAGCAGGCCTCAGTCCAAATCTGCCTTAGGAATGATTTCTTCTAGAATTGATGCAAAAGTTATTTCATGCAGATGGGCGTTCCACTGGTCCTCAGACTCTCTTAGTGTGACTCCCAGCATTCTAAGAAGGCAGGCAGGGAGCTATGCTTCCTTCTGCCAGCAAACTGCTGCTAAATGACACACTTCCTCACACCACGCCTGAATGTGTGGGTGGTGTGTGCACACACACATATCCCCACTCCTGGAGTGATTCCCGAGCAAATTATAAAAGTACAACTTTTCTGCCTTTGTTTTTACACATTTCTTCTAGTACACCTTAATCTCAACACGTAGAAAGAAGCATAGAAATAACTTCCCCTCATCCTATTGAGAGAATATGGGAGAGAGAAATGTGGGTCACCAAATGTATTTTTGTAATTATGAGAAAAATAAATAGAAATAGAAAGAAATATCTTCTTCATTATATGGAGAGAACAAGGGTTGGAAGAGTGTGGATCTCTAAATATATTCTTACAATAATTTGTCCCCCACAAATTAACTGAGCACACGTTTGCCATTTAAGCTGTCAAGATATCCTTTAGCAACCCAAATAGGGTTGGGCAGAGATTTATATTCTTGAAAAATTTTGCAGTTTTTTTGAAATTAATTTCTTGATTTTGTACCTGTGAAAGTAGACGGCTGCTGTCCTAGCAGGTTCCAAGATTGATTTCCTCAAGTTCATCCTTGCCAGCCCCATTTGACATGTACAAACATAATCAATATAGTTATGCCACAGGTAATCACTCATTAGAAGGACTCCATCCATTCCAAGTGTTGCTTGTATCAATTTATCATTTCATTTACATGCATGTCAGAATGGTGTGTTTACCTCTCAGTGGCATCATCTGAATAGACAAGGTTAATACCAACTTAATTTCACTTTAATGATCCTTTAAATGAAATATCTTGATGAACATGAAGACCTCGATAGTCTGCTGAGGAAATTCAATCAGAAATTGTCTCAATAACAGACCCGTGTTTTGATGGATGGTTGTAAATCCTGTTTTATTTGGTCCCCTCCCTGTTATGTGGTAGAGCAGAGGACTAAACACCCACACTGCCTGAGGCATGTTGATGAAGCTGACATTCACCACGGAATTGCATTTTCTTTTGGCTAAAGCCTGTTGCAAGGAACATCGGTTTTATTACCCAGGATTTTGAATGTCCTGTCTTTGCATAAAATAATCATAGAAAGAGAGAATGTGAATTGTTATCCTATTGCCAGACCTTTCCTGGATGTCAAAGAAAGTGCGCTTCTTCCCTGTGACCTCACAGCGCTTTCCTCAGATTCCTCCTTTGACACTAAGCACATCACTGTTCCAGGGTCTTTCTCCCTGCCTGTGCTGTGGTCTGCCTATTTCTTAACAGCTGAGCTGGGCGTGCCTGTGGCTCAAAGGAGTAGGGCACCGGCACCATATACTGGAGGTGGCAGGTTCAAACCTGACCCTGGCCGAAAACTGCAAAAAAAAAAAAAAAAAAAAAAAACCACCACCACCAACAAAAACAGCTGAGCTATAATTATGTCTTTTTTAGGCACATATAAAAAAGCATAGCTGGCACCCAAAAGCACTCTATTGATACTAATATTCATACATAATTCATGGAGTTTAATAGTCAGCGGATTATTTATTGTGTTTCTTATTGTGCTCTGCAATGCTGTGTGAGTGGAGATTTTTTATTCATTACTAAGGCATCAACAATCAGACAATCCCTGGACATAGTAGAAGTTCAATAAATACGTGTCGAATAAATTAAGTATGTAAATCAATAAAGAAATGTCACTAAACTTATTAGATTAAATCTCAGCCAGGCTTCCAGTGCTTCCTTGATTAAAATTTCCTAGTTTTCATCCTGGCAGCTAAAGTTTAGCTCTTCACGTCAAACCTTCTCCTTCCCTCTCCTCCCTCCAGATGAACACCAGGAAACCACCCTCACAGGGAAGAGAGAGGCCTAGAGGCAGGAGCTCCTCACCTTCTTGCCTATAAGCAGAAGAGCCCTGAACTCCACCTCGGTCCTCTCCCTCACCCTGTCACGGATGAACTTTCCACCTTTATTCTCTATTCCACTCTCTCCGGCTTCTCCTACCATCCCCCTGCATGTTAGTCCACTCCTTCTCGCCTGCCTTCTTCCTCAGACCCTGAACGTGATGCCGTCACTGACTCTAGATGCTATTTCTCTCTTCCTCCATGGACAAGGTTCTCCAAAGTGTGTCCTTGCAGGCTTCACATGTTCAACCCTCCTATACTTCTCTCACTGTTGTGTCTGGTTTCTATCCTCACCAATTCTACTAAATCCATGATCTACGATCTGATTATTGCTAAAATCAATGTTTCATTGTTGCAATTTTTACCTTAGTCTTTTTGTTGTTTTTGTTTTTCTTGACCTTTTCCTAAATTTTATAATTCCTTTGCTTTTGCAACACTCCCCTCTGATGCTACCTGGGTCTCTCTGACCATTATTCTTTCCTTTTCACTTGTTCTTTAAAATGATGGCACTTCCTAATGTGCTTTGGTTCTCTCTTGTTCTTTTTTAATATGACTCCTTGGAAAATAGTACCTATTCCAGTGATTTGGTTATCATATAATGCTAATGACCCCTAAGTCTAACTCTGATTGATGTCTTGCTTGACTTTTAATTTAAAAATCTAACTTTTCATCACACCCACTATTTCCTACATTGAATTCATTACTTTCTCTGCAGTCTGTTTATTCCAAAGTTTTGAGTCTTTTTCTCAAATGCACACTACCATCAACATGGTAACATAAACTAAGTAGTTTAGTCACTGTTCATATTTCCTTTTCTTTATGTTCCACATCTAATTGGTTATTCATTCCTCTCAATTTATTCTGCTAAATAGTTTTTATTTATCTCTCTTTCCATTTCTACTCCTGTTGCTTTCATTTGAGCTCTTACCATTTCTGTTTAGACTGTCCCTGAGGAGTATGTCTGAATCAGCCCTGGATTTTGGTTTTTGTTTTTTAAATACCTATATTCAGGCCTGGCACAGTGGCTCATGCCTGTAATCCTAGCACTTTGGGAGGCCAAAATGGGTGGATTGCCTGAGCTCATGAGTTTGAGACCAGTCTGAGCCAGAGTGAAACCCTGTCTCTAAAATAGCCAGGCGTTATGGCAGGTGCCTGTAGTCCCAGCTATTTGGGAGGCTGAGGCAGGATAATCACTTGAGCCCAAGAGTTTGATGTTGCTGTGAGCTGTGATGCCACAGTACTCTATCAAGGGTGACAAAGTGAGACTCTGTCTCAATCTCAAAAAATAAACAAACAAACAACAACAAAAGGACTAAAGACATATATTCATCCCCCTCCCTACTGCTGCTATAATTTTAATCCCAAGACAAAAATGTCATTATATTTTCTATTTTAATCTTCCAGTGCCATTTAATTACCACAGAAGAACTAATGAGTTCCTTAGTTTGCCTCACAAAAGATCTGGAATGTCCCCATCAGCCTCATCACTTACAAACCTACGTTGTTGCCTGCCCCACCCTCCTTCCCTGCTGGTCCTGTGACATCTATTCCCCTCAGACTAACTCATTTGAAGACTCCTAATCATGGCATCCCTCCACACATTTAAGTGTTTTCCATTGGTCTAGAAATCTTTTCATTTGCCAATCCCTCTTTCATCTTAAAACTTGACTTTTTATGACTCAGTTGTCAACAACTCTCTTATCCCTCCCTGACCCCAGGCAAGCATAATTGATGACTTTGTCCTTTGAATATCTACATGATTTGTGCATCAGCTTATACTTCTTGAAGCAATGACTGTAATTTTTCGTCTTCATGTTGCCAGTGTCATGCAAAGAACTGATGGCAACTGATCAGTAAATATTATTTGAATAACTTTTAAATTGCCTGTGTTCTAACACCAGTCTGCCTTACCATTTACTTCCATGTATGATTACGCGTTAGTAGTTGTGATGAGTTAGTGATGAGCAGATGAGTCTGACGTCCTGACCTACCTCTTCACTGGCTCCCTCATGTCTATACATTTGGCTGGTGAATATCAGGTGTGGAAGAAAAAGATTTTTAAGAATTTCAGATAATTGGTAAATGGTTTTTTAAAATTATATCAAATACTTGGAAGGATTATTGCATATGCTAGAAGCTATTAGGATTCAGAACTACTGCTTAGAATTTTTTTCTCTTTTTATTAGTTTATATTGCTCAGGAACAGAAGTGGCAGAAAATAGGATATAGGGCACAAGCTGCTATACAGTTTTACCTAAAATAAATGAAGTAGAGTATTATAAAAATCCTCTAAAGGTTTTATTGTGACCTATCCTTTTAATAGATTCTTAAGTACAAAATACAATGTTGTTATCTGTAGGTAGAATATTATATAGCAGATCTCTATTACTTACTCATCTTTATAACTTAAATTTCATATCCACTGATTAGCAATTCCCCAGTTTCTTCATTTCTTGGTCTATGACAACTATGATTCTATTCTTTGCTTCTGTGGATTTAACTATTTTAGATACCTCATATAAATGGAATTGCGCAGTGTTTGGCCTCCTATAACTGGCCCGTTTCACTGAGCATAATGTTCTCCACCATTCGTGTGGTCACATAGTGCATAAGTTCCTTTCTTATTTTGAAATCACAATCTCAAAGAGATATTAGGACTCTTATGCTTATTGTAACTCTATTCACAATAGCCAAAATGTGGGAACAGCCTAAATATTCATACATGGATAAATGGATTTAAAAAAAAATGGTATGTACATACAACAGAGTAGTATTCCACCTTAAAAAAAGAAGAAAATACTTCCATATAAAAACCTTACCAAAAAAACTCCATGAAAATGATTTACTTGAATATATAAAATTCTGTTTTTAGGCAGGAGATAACTTGCTATTCCTCTAGACAACATGAGCTTTTAGAAAGTTATATACAAACATATGTAATTGTGATGAATAAAGTAAAAAAGAAGTAGTAACACGTACATTTGTTTTTCAATAAAAGTGCCAGTAAAAAGGAAATTGGCAAATATTTTTCTATTTCAGGCAAACTCACAGTGTTTGAAAAATGCCTTAAGTATTTTGACAGACACCTGTCCACTTCACCCATTCTTGGTTAGATTTATTGCAAAGTACAGCCAAACTGCGAACTGTCAGGTCTATGATTATCCATATTACTGTTACACAGTTACTGTGTAAAGTCCTAAAAGGAGAGTTCTGAATACCCTAGCATTGCCTGTATCCTGCAAAGCCAGACTTTTGCAAATAATCCCCTAAGACTTCCAGAATCGTGAAAACATATTTAAATAAATTATAGGGCACAGTCAAATTTCACCAGGTTTATGTTCTGTTCACTACTTAAGTGGTGAGCGAGACTTTGATAACAAATACATTTTTTCCTGATATAACTATAATATTATGTTCATATTTTACCTATAGCTTCAACTTCAACACTGAAAATAAAAAAGCCAAGCATTACCCATCTGCCTATATTTGTTGGAACAGTGCTACAGCACAAACTGGTTGTAACTTCCTTGACAAAAAAGCAATAGATACATATTGTGACCTCCTCAAAATCCTCAGAAGCTGGGGTTTTATTCTTAATTCTTTTGCTTATTCATTGTGTGCTTGACCGTTTCTTCACACACATTGTAATGATATGAAAGCTATTTCTAATCTTGCAAAATCTAAAGTTGCAGGTGGGCTAAGGAGCTAATACTGTAACATTGTAATATTCAATGTTTAACTTCTGCAATTATAAGAGATACAAAATAAAAGATAATAAATGTTATTGACATATATTATTACAATTTTTTTTTATTAAATCATAGCTGTGTACATTAATGCGATCATGGGGCACTATACACTGGTTTTGTAGACCATTTGACACATTTTCATCACACTGGTTAACATAGCCTTCCTGGCATTTTCTTAGTTATTGTGTTAAGACATTTACATTCTACATTTACTAAGTTTCACATATACCCTTGTAAAATGCACCGCAGGTGTAATCCCACCAATCACCCTCCCTCCGCCCACCTCCCCCTTCCCCCCCCCATTCTTAGGTTATAACAGGGTTATAGCTTTCATGTGAAAGCCATAAATTAGTTTCATAGTAGGGCTGAGTACATTGGATACTTTTTCTTACATTCTTGAGATACTTTACTAAGAAGAATATGTTCCAGGTCCATCCATGTAAACATGAAAGAGAATAATTAGCACCCTCTGTGTATTTGTTGGAAATATAGGGCTATCAAATTATACGCATTCAACTATCTGAACTCTGAAAAATGCCAAGTCCATTTTGATACAATATAAAACACAACTTTTTATAAAAATAAAAACTATTAGAAATTTGACATATTAACAAATCCCAACACTTTAATTTTTAATATCTTTCTCTTCCCTTCTTGAAATTATTTAATAATAAAAATGTGTGTGTTTAACATTACTAAGCACACACATTTTTTAACAGCATTCAAGTTTAATGGTTTAGAACATGTGATTTAAAGTGAAAAAATTGTGGTTTTGAGTTTTACCTACCTCTGATTTTGTGTGATTAAGGTCAAGTTACATTCTGAGCCTCATCTCTGTAAGCTAAAAATGCATATGATAAAAATACCTACCTTATATATAAGTGTTTTGTGTGCTAGTGGCTGAGAAGTGGTTAGCGCACTGCAAAATACATGGTAAATGTAAAATAACCCTTGAATTAGTATTATCACAGAGATAATTAATGTCACTGTTTTTTAAAAGCCAAAGTGAGGGCCAGAGTGATTCTGAATAGAGCGTGATGTTTCATATGCAGAAGTTCCTTTGTCCTGGCTAAACTTCCATACCATACAGTCAGGGAGCAGCAGGGTAAATGTATAGTTCTTTCTGAGAATTTCAAAAGACTCAATTTTTGTAAGAAATCAACATGACAATGGTAACTTTTGTGGATTTGCAGAAATATTGGAGACAAAATTTTGAGGGTCTGAGTTTCTCTCTAGCCTGTGAGGATACAATTGGAAATGGACCATTTACTAACAGTTATCACTTGGAAAACTGGTTATGGACAAATTGACTCAAACTGTAGTATAAATCTGTAGTGGGAAATGAGACAAAGTGAGCGGAAGAGAGTCAGAAAGTGCACTTGCTGGAAGATTCATCTTTGTATTTAGTTTCAGGAGGTACTTATAAAAACTTCGCTATTAAAGAACTAGAGGCATAAAATACTCACGGCCTTGGGGAAGGGCCTAGCAGGTAATGGAAGCAGCACAGTTTCCCTGCAGCCATTCTCCTGTCCCAAAGCAGAGCCCCAGCTGATCAGTGCTCCTCTCAAGGCTCCCCAGCCCTCCTGCTTCCACACGCGCATATTAGTAGTTATATAATTATCTAATAACATCTGCTTGCTTTCTACCTCACAGGGATATAATAGAATTAATGATATGAATTCTGCAAGCTCCTCAAGACCCCTAGAGATATGCAGCATAAATATCTTACGATTGTATACGTTATTTCTTTAACTTATTTTGTACCTGGTACAGAGGAGAGGAAGACATATGCGTTTATTTAACAAACTTAATTTATGTTTCCAACTTAATCATTACACTATATTACATAGATGTATCAAAACATCATCCTGCACCCCATAGAAATGGGTAATTTTTTTATGTTAATTAAAAACAAAACATCATAAAAAAATAAGGTTTCATTCTTGGGATTTTCAGACAATGTAATTAAAAAAATAAGTGGCTTTTACTTTTTCTGTACCTTCATCATGATACCCATATTATTAGCAGATATCCCCATAGCTAGTATGTTTTGATTACTAGAAATAAACATCAAATCATTCTATCTCAACATTATTATTTTGTTCCAACACATCTGTTCTGTGCCTACTGCCCTGGCTTCTCCCATATCTTTTGAGTGAGAAAACAACCTGAAATAAAGGGATTAGCAATACATAAAATACATATAGACAGAAAATGCATAAAAATCAGTCTTATAAATTACTATCAGTTCTTAGAAAAAGCCATCATAGTTTTCTTTAGTAAAAGAATACATTTTATGCCCAACCAATTAAGCCGATATAACGCCATTAACCTCAGTTAAAGAATAACAGCAGCCAACTATTTAATGAGATGAGCAGTCTGCTGACCAGCAGGCCCAGCTTCTTCCTAACATGTGCACGCAGTCCTGGTCCTGATTCATCTCAGAGGCATTTCCACAGAGAGAGAACGTGCTCCTGCATATCTGTGTTGAACTGTTCTGTTTACGAGGAAGAGAAACTTTCCATAGCAGTGTGCTGAGGATATTTTTCCTCTCAGAGCCACAATGAATTATTTAGTACTTGATTTGTCAAAGACAAGCTTGGCTACACTATGGTGACAGAGATATGCTGTAGAAATAGAATGTTGTTTGAGAAATTATTGATGCAAAAAAAAGGCAACTAAAGCAGAAGGCACAGTTGGTTTTCCAAATATACACACACAGCACTCACATTTATCATTATTCAAGGGCTTGATGGGAAAAAATTCGAGCATGTTTTGCCTTTGTCAAGGTGTCTTTATATTCTACGTGCATCTTTCTTGTCTGGCATTTCCCCAGTCCCCTTCTCCCTAGTCTTCCGTATGGATTTCTTTCAAGGATCCCTTTTTGTCACTTAAATGTAAGAAAAGTAGAACATTTCTTTTACATCATCTTCTTTTCCATTACTTCTCAATCTCATATTGCATGAAGTTATCTATGTAAAATGTATTCAATAACATTGTCACTCTCTTAATGTATTTTTTAAGAATCCTGTTTTTGCTTGTTTTTTAAAAAATGTTCTTCCCCCCTTCTCTCTCCTCTGTCTCTCTTTAAAACAGGAAATTTTCATTATTCAAACTCATTTTGTGCTCAGTCTCAGTACAGAGAGCCCTTGCTTTGCCCAACTGTGAGACACACAGATTTCATTTACTCCGGTTTACTTAAATAACACTAGTGTTCCAATGGCATGTTCAAGTTTCTGTTGCCCCGGTATATAAACTGTGAGGAATTGCATAAAGTACTAACTTTGCTACCAAATCACTACAGAAATAACAGACCAGCCCCAACCCATGGCCAATACATTGTTTCTTTCAAAGTCTGTCGGTGAGCGGTCCCTGCTCAGTCCGCACACAGACAGCAAAGCATATAGTTGTGCTTCTTCCTGGTCTCTCAGAGCTAGAACCTCATGACATTGTACAAAAAATAGAGACCTAACATCTTAGAAGAAAGCAGAGCGAAGAAATAAAACATGATAAAAGAATGAAATTTCAAACAAACAGAAGTGAAATGGAAGAAATAGCTGATCCTGGGATTGCTGATCTGTTTGCCCCAGATTCTAGATAAGCAACCAGAGAATCCCAGAGGGTAAACTGATTGACATAAATGAGGCCATAATAAAAAGGGTGAAGTTGTCCCAGAGCAAATGACGCTACCATGACACTTTACCTGAGAGGAATTCTCAGGGAGAGACATACATTTCATTTCACTGGAAAAACAAAGAATAAAATATAGAAAGCTGATGGGAACTCAGAAAAGGAATGTGAGAAGCTGCTAAGGTGCAGAAAAGATGTTCACTCCTTCCTGTACTGTATGCTATGAGGAGGAGGTAAGCACGGCTTAACACTTTCGCTGGTGTTTGCAAAGAACTAAAGCACTAATTTTCATTGTTCGTAATGTTTGAAATTAAAATGAGCTAAAGTCGTTTTGCTAGTTTTTCATTCATCTATAATTTTGTGACGGATGACAGTCAGAGAGCTTTTAAGGTTTTGGCCCAATTTTTAAAAGTCACAGAACGATTGTGTTGTCCCACTGATGGTTACAATCCGATTGCACAGTTTTGCCCTGGTCAGCCCTTTGTACTGGACCACACCACCCTGGGAAGTGAGACCTGCCAGGACTTAAATGTTTAAAATATCTGAAAGTTGTAGTTAAGTTAATTCCATAACTGTGATCATACTCTTTGGTTCAAAAGGTTTATCAAGTATTTAAAATCTTTGCTGTATTTTAATGTCAGGCTGGATATTTCATGATGCACTGTTGGAAATCAAGGCTGTGCCCTGTTTTGAGGCCATTTTGTAAGTGTGTTCAATTTAATGGAGGTTCCAGAGAATTCAAATAAAAAAGTCACTGTCCAGGTGCCAAAATCATAATCCCAATAGACAGTGAGTGCTTCTATTATTTTCTAGTCATTTTTATTCTGACAAATGAATGGCATTTTAATATATAAGATTTTTTTTTTTAAGTTGGGGATATGTTAACTGTTCCTAAAAGTTCTGTAGGTTTCATTTACAAACCACATTCCTCTGACTTTCTACTGTTTATTTTTCCTTTGAAAAACTATTATTAAAAATATAGCAATAAGAAAAAAATTAGAAAAATAAAATTAATGAGTAAAAATAAATAGTACATCCATATAAAGAATGTTTCTGTTTGTTTTTTTTATGGCAAAATTTCGGTTGAGGTATTGTTCATTAGGCTGCTTAATTAACCTTGGTAAAGCTTGTAGGAGATAAGTTTTCCTTTGGAGCCTGGGTCCAGGGAAATCACTTTTTCCTCCCCCATGAACAGCCTTGCATCTTTGTATCTGTATTAGTTTCCTATTGCTGATGTAATTAATCACTGCCAACTTAGTGGCTTAAAACAACATAAATTTGTTATCGTACAGTCTGGAAGTCAGAAGTCTTAAAGTCCCGGTGTCAGCAAGGTTTTGCTCTTTCTGGAGATCCTATGGGAGAGTCTATTTCATTGCCTTTTCCAGTTTCTCAAGGCTTCTTTCTGGTCCTTGCATACTATCCTCCACATTGTGGAACCAGCAACAAGGGATGGAATCCTCATGCTGACGTCTCTGAGGGGGAAGGTTTCCTACAATTGTAAAGACCCTTGCGATTAGACCTGGCCCACCCAGACAATCCCCATCTCAAGATCCTTACCTTTAATCATAACTGCAAAGTCCTCTTTGCCATTTAAGCTGAATAGTTTTCAAAAGGTAGGATGTGGGCATCTTTGGTGGCCATCTTCAGACAGCCACTTGTATGTGACAAAGAGAGTGAAAAAACAGTTGAGCTCCTCCTTGCTAGGTTCTTACAAAACGCAAAGCCAAGAAATATACTCATTGTACAAATTTCTTTTTCTTTCTCCCTTCCCTTCCCTTCCCTTCCCTCCCCTCCCCTCCCCTCCCCTTCCCTTCCCTTTTTCTTGTGTGTGTGTGTGTGTTTCTTTTTTGAGACAGACTCTCACTCTCTCACCCGGGTAGGGTGCTGTGGCATCATAGCTCAGAGCAACCTCAAATTCTTGAGCTCAAGTTATCCTCTTGCCTCAGCCTGCCTTGCAGCTGGAACTACAGGTGCCCACAATGACTTCTGGATAATTTTTCTATTTTTATTAGAGATGGGGTCTTGCTCTAGCTTAGGCTGGTCTTGAATTCCTGAGCTCAAGTGATCCACTCACCTTAGCCTCTCAGAGTGCTTGGATTATAGGCCTGAGCCAGTGTGCTCAGACCCATTTGTTCTGATTTCAAATTTCACTTTTTCCTCTTGAAACCTTTCTTTGCCTTTTCCTTTTTACTTCCAATTTGCTGTTTTTATTGTAAGGTCTTGATTGCACCTGTGCTTTTACTACAAAAGAGTAGTTGTTTTCTTTCCATTTATTAATAGGTAAATTAAACAAAAAATAATATCTGCAGTGTCTAAATATTTCAACCTTTTAATTTGCCAAATATTGATGCTAAAATGAAAAAAAAAAGAAAAACTAACACCACACAAATTTTAACACAAAAAATATAGAATGGATATGATCACAGAATAATGGCATTTCTTTCAAAGAAGATTGAAATGGCCAACCTAACATTTAGGTATTAATACCCCAGTAGAATAGAATTAAAATGCAGATAAATAAGATTATATTTTGATTTTACATTTTTGCAGTTTTCTTTCATGTAAGTGTATTAATTTGATCTGTTGAGTCATGACAACTGACGTGGAGGTTACATGCCAAAGTATTTTGGTGTTTCCTCCTTACTCTGTTTCACATAAATAAACTGCTCAACATGGAAGCAACCAACTACTACATGTCTCAATTTGGAATATTTTGTTTATAAACATATTTAATTGATTTTTTCTCTAATTTTTCTAGAAAATTGGTATTATATAGATACCACTATCTATGTCTTCAAAATGGCACAAGAGGATATGTCATATTAATCCCTCTATTCCCTTGGCACGTGGCAACAGTTCAAACTAGTACTGTTTTGCTGAGGTAATATACATGCAGTAAAGATGCCAATCATTTTCTCTACTTATTATGATCTCAGCATCTCATGTCCTTCTTTTTTGGAGCAGTTACTTGTCCTCGCCTTTCACAGAACATGTTTTTATGGCCACAGCGGAGTGGACAGTGAGCCAGGCAACCCCAAAGTAGCCCTTGACTCAAGCAAGATCAACTGAATTCTTGCTCTCAAGAATTTAGACTCAGAACATGGAGATTGAGTCGGCTAGCGGGTGGTGCCCACATGGTGAACTCACATAAGAACTGGGCTGAAGCGACTGTTTTCTGTTATTTTGGAGAAAGAGCTGAAAAATCTAGGAAACAAAGAAAGGGAAAAATAAAGAGATGCTGAGAGAGATGAGTGTCTGAAGAACAGGTGAGTAAAAAATCAGCTGGATTGGGTGGCGCTTATGGCTCAAAGGAGTAGGGCGCCAGCCCCATATGCTGGAGGTGGCTGGTTCAAACCTAGCCCCGGCCAAAAACTGCAAACAAAACCAAAACAAAACAAATCAGCTGGATTTCCTGGGGCCACTCCCATTTGCTTACAGCTCCCCATAAAGCCCACTTTCAGATTTTTATCTTCAGTTCCATGTGTCTCTCTAATAACTTCAGACATTTCTATTTTAGATAAAGCACGTTTTTCTGTCACTTGCAACCTCAAGGCTTTCTAAGACTTTAATCCATGGGAGCACTCC
The DNA here is from genome assembly GCF_027406575.1 of Nycticebus coucang. Taxonomy (NCBI): domain Eukaryota; kingdom Metazoa; phylum Chordata; class Mammalia; order Primates; family Lorisidae; genus Nycticebus; species Nycticebus coucang. The sequence continues at coordinate 56,273,449 of NC_069788.1, forward strand.
AGTTATACAAAATATGGAAAAAAATATTTTGATAAATATTTGGGAATCAATTAGGCATATCTGGGGCAACAAATATTTAATGAGTGCCTGTCGTGCGTCACGTGCTGAACTGGGTCCTGGAAATACAAAGACAAGTAAGACATGGACTCTTTCCGGTCAAATATTTTTCCTACAAGAGGAATAAATGCAATGCTCCCTTGGGTCAGACAAAAGAACAGTCCCCTTCACTAGCCCTTGCTTATACAGTATAACCTTCAGTATTCATGGCCAGAGTGATTCCATGTTAATGATGCTTGGATGTGCTACAGCAAATCTTATGATCATTCAGACCTGTCAAACTTGAATTTAAGTTTTTATTTAAACAGAGTGAGCATAGTAATGGAATCATGGGAATGTGGTAAATTTAATCCGAAAAATTTCCTAGATGAGAATTTTACGAGGGATCCACGGAATTTGGTTATATCTAGCTTTGAAAGATTTAGGAACTACATTTCAAGGGAAAGGTTATTTGATACTGTTATGCTTTTTTTTTTTTCTCTGTCTCTGATGCTGAATCCCTTCTTTTTGAAGTATGCATGGCCCATTGGTTAGGAGTGGAAGCTTCTGAGACAGACTTACTGGCTTTGAATCTGGTCCTGCCATTTTCTCATTAATCATTTCAGCTAATTCAAATATTTGTTCCTATTGTGTTATCTTTACAAAGAGTATGTGGGCCGAGTGTGGTGGCTCAGGCCGATAATCCCAGTACTCTAGGAGGCCAAGGTGGGTGGATTGTTTAAGCTCAGGAATTAGAGACCAACCTGAGCAAGAGTGAAACCCCTGTCTCTACTAAACATAGAAAAATTAGTTGGGCCTGTGGTGGGTGCCTGTAGTCCCAGCTACTCAGGAGGCTGAGGATGAGGCAGGAGGATAGCTTGAGTCTAGGAGTTTGAGGTTGCTGACACATGGCTCTCTAGCCTGGGCAACAGAGTGAGAATCTGTTGGAAAAAAGAAAAAAACATAAAAAGGATATAATCAGATCACAGTGATACGGGCATTTTTCAAATTAAATAAAATTTAAAAATATATAAAACTCCTAAAACAATACCTAGTGTATATCAGGTTGCATACACAATAGCTGTTATTATTAGCATCTCTAAGGGCCTATGCAAAAACATAGCACAGCTACACATGGAAAAATAGACTCATCCCAAGAAGAGGAAAGCACGAAGGTCTGAACTCATTACCTTCTACAGAGATGGGAAATGCTGCATTACGTACATGTATGTGCAGTGACTACATTATATTCCGTAGCTTAGAGTTAATTATGCAAGCCATCCTTTATAGCTTTGCTATTCAGTAAAAGATCAGTTTTATTGTTATTTACTTGAATATGCTTTTTATCTGGTGTAATAATTAATGGAGAAGGGATGCTTATGGTTACCTTTTGTTTTTTCATCAGAGAATAAGACTGGGATACGGTGAGTAAATACAGATTTATTTCTGACAATAGCAGTGTAACTAGAAAAGTTATATGCTAAGTTATTCCTTCCTTGTGAAAGTTACACAAACACAACTGAATTTATTTGATGGATTGAGGTTAAATGAATGTGGTATAAATATTTATGAAACAGAATTGTATTATGTACATAATTTAGATATGTGATACATATATACACATACACACATACACACACATATTATATAATGGAAAATGTATTAAGAAATAAATTCAGCACACAAAATTGTGCAGAGAGGTTAAAGTACCCCTATCCAAAAAAATGGGAAAATGAGAAGACAAGGAGATATGCCCCAATAATCAGAAAAAAAAACAAACCTAAGATATACCTGCAGGGTTTTCAAGGTATTTACTTTATGACGAGTGTTGAGGCATTACAGTTACTAATTGTATATAAAAATGTTCCTCCTTGTAATGACCAATAAAAAGTTAACCCAGATAAAAATATATTGTTGATACATGGTACTAGTCAAGGAAATATCTCCCTCGTGTTATCTTAACTCTCTCTCCCTGTATTAATCAAGTGTTGATGACCATGACTTAAAGCCTGAAAATATTATGGTAGAAAATCTTGGCAGAGAGAAAGCCAAGTTGTACGTGCCTGGGGTTATTTATCATGTTATCACTGAGCGAACACCCAGGGAAGTGCAGTGCCAGCTAATTTATTACAATGTTGTGTTCATTTTTACTGGGCGCAGAAGGACTCACACAGAGGTCATCATGCTGAGATCTGCACTGGAACCGCTGCAGTGACGATGCTACTTCCCTTGTACATTCTTTACGGCCCGTATTTTTCCCTGACTCTGCAGTTTCCCATAACGTTTAACGATGTTCTTTATGATCGGTAGAAATTAAGGGCTATCTGCAAAGGTAGGGTGAGTGGAGGCTAGAGGGGAGCTGGCCGAAACAAATGGACGCTGACTGAGAGCTATGTTCATGTTACTTGCAAATATGACTCCTTGAAACCTGCAATGCTTTACATGAGGTGCCTCAATCAGCAAGACCTTTCAGCTGCAATCTAAATGGGGTGGTGCTCCACGAAGGTGAGAGAAGAGGATCAGAAGTGGCACTGAGCTCCTGGAATGGCTGACTTTTCTTTAGCTGATATAAATACACATAAAAAATGAAATTGGGTGTAGTAGAGAGTGATGAGTTGAAAGTCATGACACCTAAAGAACCTAAGAATTTGTTTTCATCTTGTGCAAACATTACATACGTGATTGCCCGCGTTTCTCATACAGTCAGAAAGTGGCTTAATTCATTTAAGATTTAGATTCCTCAAAGAGGTTATGAACCAGGAATCAGTCATTGTAAGTCACGGACATTTCCTGAGAAGGTGTAAGAGGTTTAATAAATATACATCTATCTATGTATATGTATATATACACATACCCACAAATATATGTAATACTTAAAGGCAGCATCCAATAGAAATAGATACTGAATATTTAGCTTGGAGTGGTGAATGTTTTTTGCAGGATACAAAAACCACAAAAATTAAAGGACAAAAAAGAAAAAATTAAGTTTAACTTCATCAAAATTGAAATTTTCTACTGACTGAAAGACACTATAGGCTGGGAAAATTAGTGTGTGTACTCCTGTGCAAGTATGTCTCCAGAAAATGTATGAAGAACTACAACTATAAAAAAAATGAGTGAAAATGGGGCAGAATAATGCTCCCCACCTCAAAGATGCCCACATTATAACCTCTAGCACCTGTGAATAGCTTACCTTGCCTGGCAAAATGGACTTGCAGATGTGAAAGTGATTAAATTAAGGATCTAGAGTTGAAAACACTATCCTGGATTATCTGGCTGGGCTCAGTTTAATCACCAGGGCTCTTTGAATTAGAAAACATTTCCTTGCTGAGTTCAGAGAGAAAGAGAGTTGTGACTGCAGAAGAATTGTTAGAGAAATGGAACATTCCTAACTTTGAAGATGAAAAAAAGGTCCACAGGTCAAGGAATATGAGCAGTTTCTAGAAACTGGAAACAGCAAAGAAAGGTCCTCTTTGCCCTAGAGTCTCCAGAAAGGAATGCGGCCCTGCCAGCATCTTGATTCCAGCCCAGTGAGATTTGTGTCAGATTTCCAATGTATGGAGCTGTAACAAAAATAAATTGATATGGTTTTAAGTTACTAAATTTCTACCAATTTTTTTTTATCACAGCAATAGAAAACTTTACAACCTAACTAAAAGTGGGCAAAAACTTGAACAAATAAAACTTCACAAAAGATAAAAATGTCCAATAAGTACCTAAACATGTGCTCAGCTTCATTCTTCGGTAGTAAAACAAACTAAAATGAGAATGAGGTGCCGTTCTACACCTATTGGAATTAGTATTATTTTTAAAAAACCCACATGATATACGAATTGAGTAGAGTGTGAAGCAACTAGTTGGAATGTAAGGTGGCATCATCACGTGTAAAACTGGTTAGCAACACGGTGGTAAAGCTAAATACTCTACCACCCATTGCTTCCATTCCTAAGTATCTGCCTCCAAAGAGTATGAATATATGTTCACAAAAATTTTCAGAGCCACCTCATTCAAAACTCCCCCAAACTGGAAACTACAAAGCCATCAATGAGGGACCAGATAAACAAACACTGATAGGTTTCAACAGAAAAATACTAGTCGACAATGAAATGTACCGTGACTACCCATAACAAAAGGGATAACTTTCCAAAACATTATGTTGAGTGGAAGAAGCCAGGGACAAAGGAGCATATGCTTTCTTTGTCTTTATTGAATCTTAACTGTGTATGTTAATGCATTTATGGGGTACAATGTGCTGAATTGCTACACAATGTGGAATGCTTACATCAAACTGATTAACATAGCCATCACCTCACTTACTTGGTGTGGTAAGACATTTATACTCTATTCTTAATAGTTTTGAAATGTACTATTGCATTGTGCACAATAGGTGAGCTCCTTCCAAATACCTTCCCTCCTTTTTTTTTATTACACTAACATTGTTATAGGACAGATAAACTAAAATTAAATTATTAATAAATTAAATCCACAATTTACAGTGCTAAAAGTCAGAAAGCAGTCAGGAAGAATTCAAGAGAAAGAGATTTTAGAACCTCTCTAGAATGATAGCAAAAGTCATATATTAGTAATATATGTGGTGGGTTTTATAGTATACAAGATCATTTGTCTTGGAGGTACAATGATCAACACTCCATGAACTGAAAATTTAAGATTGGTGCATTTTATTTTACGTTTATTTTGCATCAGTAATAAAATGACTGCAAGCAGAACTCACTCTGGCCTTGCACAGATGGTGACTTCTTGTTCCCGTGCTACATACCTCCCATGAGTCTCTCCGGGGGTGCCTTCCAAGTGAGGACGTGGGACGCAGGGGAACTGGCTCTACCCACTCAAGGGATGGCAGCTGATAAAGCTGCTTCTTCCTCATCCTTTGTGGCAGAGAGAGCTGAGGTCGGTTCCATGAATGTCTTCTGAAGCTTCTGAAGCTCAGGTGAAACCTCACCCAGGTGTCGTGGCTTTTCCCTGCTAGGCCTTCTATGTCACTCTCCAAATCCTGCTTCCTGAGGACACAGTCCCACATAAAATAACTGAATACAAGAATTTTTCTTGAGTTCTGTGCAGGGTAAAGCAAGGCTAAGATGCCAAATGTAACTCTCCCTCCCGAGTAATGTGTGTAGTTTTTCATCCACTGGACCTCTTATAGCTATAGTATATTTAATAGAGAGATTGCTCTCATGATGCAATATTTACATATAATAATTTGATTGAAAATTGTGTGTGTGTTTTACATTTATATAAATGTAAGCAATGGTAATCAGAAGCCATTACACAGGTTTTTAAAGGTCAAATTAGATTCAGCATGCTTTATATATTAACTAGCAAGAATGATAGCAGAAATATTTGTTTTGTCCAAGGAAATTCCTTTGATACTGGCATATATTTCATATCATGTTATATTGTTCAGTTCCAGATTTTTTATTATATACATGCTGAATAGTCCTTTGTCATTTACATATTAAAATCAGTAGTACAGTTTACATCTTCAGATACCTTAGCCATAATATCAATCAATTTAAAACTCAGAATTTTAACATTGGAAGCTTCTTCATGGCTAACCACTTTAAAGTAACCCAATCAAATAAAATTTAACTTCCACAGGCCAGCCTGGTATGACACCAATTTTCTGAAGTATCCCTGTTTGTTTTCATTTTGTCTCTTTATGGAATTTTATTTCCCTGAAGATATTACCTTCCCATTGAGGGTAACTCCCATTCAGCTAGGACTGATGTTTCTTTACTGTTACATAATTAAGGCAGGATTTTGGAGTAGGAGAAAGAGAGATTTATTCTCTTCCCCAGTACCTGCCAGTTGCAGCTCTGTCGAGTAAATGTCTACCTTTTAGTTTCCTCTCTGGATCAATAGCTCTGGTCTCTGATGTTCTTCTAACTTGCCACTTGCTATTGAGAGGTAATGCTTCCTCTCACTCTCCACATCCCTGCTTTAACCTGGGCAGGTTTCTGACTTTTCCAGTGAATGCAGTAGAGCACAAACAATGTCATATGACATTGGCTAGATTAGAAAATGCAATGCAGTTTCCTCCTGGCTCTCTCTTTCTCTTGGGATATTTGCTCTTGGTTGGAATTCAGCCGCCATGTTGAAGGGAAGCCCAAATAGGAAGCCCATCACTTAAGAATGTCAAATAGAGAGCCCCACCAGGAAAGAAACCAAGGTTCTCAGCCCAAAGCCAGCATCAGCAGCTAGACATTGAACAAATTAGCTGTCAGATTATTCTTGTTCCAGACTTCCAGTCTTCCCCTGAGGCCCCACCATACTACCTCTGCTGTTTCTTGTCCAAATGCATGAACTACACCATCCCTGAGCAACAAAATGGTTGCTCTATGCCACTGAGTTTTGGGATGATTTGTTATGCAGCCATAGTGACTGGAAGAGATTTTGGTACATGGACGTACCATAGGATCTGCCACTATGAAACCTAAAAAAGGTGGCAGTAGTTTTGGAACTATGTGGTAGCACAGTTGAAAGGGCCTTGGGAAGTGGGCCTTTTCTCAGCCCACTCACAGTCCAGATACGGGGGTCTTCAAACTGCGGCCCATGGGCCACATGAGGCGGTGTGATTGTATTTGTTCCCACTTTGTTTTTTTACTTCAAAATAAGATATGTGCAGTGTGCATAGGAATTTGTTCATAGTTTTTTTTTAAACTATAGTCTGGCCCTCCAATGGTCTGAGGGACAGAGAACTGGCCCCCTGTTTAAAAACTTTGAGGACCCTGGTCCAGAAGAACTGATAAACACACACGTCTGTGGTTTTGATCATGTCTTGAAGTGTTTCTTGATTTGACTGGAAAAAGAAGTTTTGGCATTATGCAATGTTTCCTGGGAAATGCCATTCTTATTGACAGCATTAACACAGTCTTCCAGTTAAATATATTTTTCTTTTATTTTTATTTTTATTTTTTTGAGACAGAGCCTCAATCTGTCACCCTGGGTAGAATGTCATGGCATCACAGCTCACAGCAGCCCCAAACTCCTGGGCTCAAGCCATTCTCGTACCTCCGCCTCCCAAGTAGCTGGGACTAAAAGGTGCCCGCCACAACGCCTGGCTATTTTATGGTTGCAGCCGTCATTGTTGTTTGGTGGGTCTGGGCTGGATTCGAACCCTCCAGCTTAGGTATATGTGGCTGGTGCCTTAGCCGCTTGAGCCACAGGCGCTGAGCCAAGTTAAATATATTTTTCGATTCTGCTATTACTTTGACTTGTCTACTGTTGACTCAATGATACAATAACAGAGACAAGATAATCTCTATGCTTACAATCCTTATTTTGGATAATAAAATGAATGTGATCACTTGAATTTAGTTGTTTTCTTACCTGATAAGAGATCTCTCCCCCTGTGTGATTCTGCCACTTTCTCTAAAATATTTTCCTCTCCTTAAAATCCCTTTTATTTTCTTGTCCTTTAAACTAAACTACTTCAATCCTCAAGTTTATAGTAAAGAAACAGCTGACAGGGATAGAACATAATTTATCAGCTTTGCTATTTTCTGCAGTTTTCATATTTCATTTTTCTATCTTTTAGATGGTAGCTCAACTTGACTGTTCCACCTTTACTAGTTGAAGAAGCAATGGATTCATAATTCCCACAGGATTCCTTGTTCCTGGGTCCCATCCTGGTGATAAGGCCTAGCCAAAAGTGATACTATTACATTGTTAGAGTAACTCAAGTTAGTAGCTCTGTCTCTTCTTTTATTGCCCTTTTGTTTTGATTTTTCCTCTCTAGCTTTTACTCTTCCCCTGAAGTAAAAATGCAATTGTCAAACTGTGTACAGGTGAAAGGTGAAGATAAAATGGTTCAAGGAGAACCCAGATGATGCTTCCAGTCTTTCAAATAAGCTCAACAACAATAGCCCAGAGAGATTTATCATTGCACTTTGTAAACCTTCTCAATTTGTTTATTTATTTATTTTTATTATGCCTGTCTCACCCCCTCACCCTCACTGTCTACCTTCCACTCAGTGGCTGCTGGTTCGTGTTTATCATTTATTTAAGGGGTATGTTTCATCCATTCAGGAAAAGGTGACACCACATCCATTTCAAGTGACAGCTACCAAATAGCCTAGTCTAGCCTGATTAAGTGCAGAGGGAGTTTCTTTCCCTTTTTCTTAAAAAAAAAAGAATTATCCTCATAGATTGGAGGGGGGAGTAGAGTTTGGGCATAGAAACACATTTATCTTTTATTTATAATGGTTAAAATTTAGTTAACTTTTAAAACTTTGTCAATTGGGGACATTCTGCAGTCAGCCCCAGGATTTGTTGTTCTGTAGGTTTGTATGTAAGTTGAAACAGGTATATTTACTATTACTTGCTATTGCCTCCATCCATACGAGTCATACATAAGTCAGATGTTTGTAACTTGGGGGCTACCTGTATATTTCTGAAGATATTTGTTTAATTGTCTGAGAAGGGAGAGCTGCATTTACCAAGGCAATCATTCAGTAAACAAAGGTAACAATGAGCTAATGGAAGCTTATAATTTTACCCTTAAATAAAACATAAACAGATCATTGGCCATGAAAAGACCCATTGTCTGTGAATCAGCCAAGTGAAGATTCAGAGTGAATAGGGTACAGATTTTGACAAATGTGTATTCCTATTCAAGTAGATATTAAAAGCACAGAAGCAATGATCTCTTATGCCTTTAAAAAGTGGAATACTAGGCATTCTTTCTCATATAGAATTAAAGTAATTAGTTAACAATGTTAAAATAACAAAATTAAGAGACAGCCTAACTTTCTATGGTGTTTAATAGTTAGAATTTTGTTTTTAGAAGAGTCAAGTTTTTCAGAGAATTGTTAATGTGAGCTGGAGAATAGGTGCATATTTCATGATGTTGGGTGGTTCTGCCTGGGCAATATTCTCTGTCCTGAGAGCAACAGAACTTGGACAAAAGCAACTGAGTAAGGCCATTAGCCTCGTTGGCTTTCCTTCATGCTTGGGGATTCACTGGCTATATCACCTTTAAGTTCAAAGACTTTTTTTGTTTATATTGTTTGTCTATGTTTTTCCACATTTAATAATTGAGTCCTATCGATAGGCAGCCCAAAATTTCCCTGTCAAGCCCCTCACCTGAAGCATCCAAAGATTTGTGGAGTCATACTCAGTTTAAAGGCCTATTTTCAAATGCCACAATGGACAGAGAAAATGGCTGTTGAATCAATGAAAGTGGTATTGCTTTCCTCACTTCTCTCCTGATGCATGGGGCTATGGGCACCACAGTGTCCTTGTTAGTGCAGGTCTCTGCACAAGACCCGGCAATGCCTCAGAATTGGGTATAAAAGGAGGAGGATTTTTAGTTCAGACTCAGGTGTGAGTGGGCACCAACTTCAGCCACACACTTGGCTGCCATTGGGCTTTCTCCATGCAATGCCAGAGTTTGCTGGAAAACCCAGATGGTCAGTGCAAGCTCTGTTCTCCTTATAGGGAGTTCTTCTCTGAGGCCTTTTTGTCCCCATAACAACTCAGAGACAGCCACCTTAATCCATCCACTTAATCTCAAAATACAGTCTTCTGCCAGAAGATTCCCTCAATCCAGAGAGATTTACCCTGGGCCTTCCAAGAATGATACCAACCAAGAATGGGAAGGAATGGTAACATTGGTTAAGCGACAGAAAACTTTCAGAAGGGCTAGTGATGCTTCTAAATTTGCATTTTTGTCATGAAATAGGATCTTGCAGGAGATATAGAAGGAAGTAAAGAACCTTTCCATACAGAAGATCTTCTATCTATATTGCTAAACAGAGAAACTTCTAAAGTTCATCCTGTTAGAAGACCTATTTTATCTACTTAGTGGAGCTTCTGTTCCGTTACATTATTTTATTTGTCTAGAGCCCCAATATGTGATACAGACGATGTTTCTCTTCTTATACGCTTCAAATACACATATTAAAAAAATAAATCAATGTAGGGTATATAGCCACACACACAGTGCAACCCAAATATGAAAGTAAATAATTAGAAAAAGTAGAAAGAAAGAAATGCACTAAAATTAATAGCAACTACTTGTCAGTTGTTATTGCAAAATACTCACATAGATATTAAAAGCAACTTGAAATAGATAATGCCTTAATGTTCTTTATTATTACTGTCAGAAACAAATGTGTATTTATTAAATTTATTCTTTCTGAAAAATGATTCAATTCTCCAAAAAGAGATTTTAGGCATTAACATAATAGCTTGAAAAAAAATAATAATTTAACAAATAAATATGTCTAGGGAAATTTTAAGACAAATGACAAAGATCATTTTATATATACACGCACACATATATGAAGTCAGACAATTAAGTTCATGACCTCGTCCTAGAAAAAGTGCTGCATACCTCATTGCTGAATGTCACTATGGTCACCTTTGAAGGGCTCCCCTGGGCCATCTGTTGACCTCAGCAATGAGGTATATAGCACTTTTTCTAGAAGGACTTTGTGAACTTAATTGTTTGACCACATAAATGCTCTGTATTCTAAAAAAAAAGAAAAAAAAACTTTAAAGAGAATTTGGGGACTTCACAAATTAGCCAGGCACAAAGCCATAGACCAAATAAATTTTTACAGATTTCAAAAACCCAAAATAGGGGCAGTGTTGTGGCTCATTCCTATAATAGTAGGACTCTGGGAATCCAAAGTCAGAGGATTATCGCTTGAGCTCAGGAGTTTGAGACCAACCTGGACAAGAGGGAGATCCTGTTCCTACTAAAAATAGAAAAATTAGCCAGGTGTTGTGGCAGATGCCTGTAGTCCCAGCTACTCAGGATACTGTGGCAAGAGGACAATTTGAGCCCGAGAGTTTGAGGTTGTTGTTAGGTAGGCTGACCCCATGGCTGTTTAGCCTGGGCAACAGAGTGAGACTCTCAAAAAAAAAAAAAAAATCAAAAAATACCTATTTATTAATTTTAAAATGTTATTTTATTTCTTAAGATAAAGAAGAAATCAGAAATCAATTTAAAAATTAGAAATTCTTTAGATGTCAGCAAATATTGGGTAGCACATTTTAAAATCTCAGGGAAGTGACTAAAATCATGTTCAGATGAAAATATTTACCCATAAATAGATTTGTTGAAAATAAGAAAACATAAAATAAGTGATCCAAGCTTCATATCAAGACAGTAGAATCAAAACCATACAAAACAGGAATGGAATAAATAGATAAGAACAAAATTTTCAAAAAAGGGTAGTTTTAACCAAAATGCTGAAAACTATCATTTGAAGAGACTGTTAAATAGACATATGGTGGCAAGATAGTAAAGGGAAATAAAAGAGTAACACTACAAATAGGTACTATTAGAAGTGATAATAAAGACTAATTATAGACACAGAGCACTATTAAGTAGAAAGATAAAAATATATGAAGAACCGTGCTCTGGATTGACTTGTGTATCTCACATATCCAAATGTCGAAGTCTAAACCTCAGTGCCTTTAAAATGTGTGTTATTTTTATAATTTGAGATAATACTAATAATTTAAAAATCAATACATAAGAGGTGGAAATTATGGCTTTTCTTCATTGTTTTATTTTTGAAAGTAGAAGTTATATATATTTCAAAAATAAGAAATCATATTGTCTAAAACATAAAACCCAAGGGATTTTTGTATTGCTCTATGGTATAACTTTTTAGGGTGCTTATCTCTGAAAATAAAACTTCTATATTCAAATGGATTAATGGTAGTTACTCTTCACACAACTCTCCTCAACTATTCTTAGCTTCTATCTACCTTGAGATTTGAAGATATCACCTGCAAATTTATGCCAAACTTCTTAAATTTATGTTTTTATCCTGAGAATCTTTGATAACAACCTGTTCTAGATGTCTGCTTGCAATCATGTAAAATTTTACTAACCTTAAAATATTTCTCCTTTGCAGTGTGTCTGATTTCATCGCCTTTGATACCTTCTGTAATGTTTTGCCCTACTCTCAGATCTTTATTTAGTCTTTGGCTTTCTGAAATTAAAGATCCCACTTTCCTTTTTCAGTATATTCTGACCGAGAAATGGCTCAAATCCCTTCATAATTGTATTCGCCTCTCCTAGACAATTTAGTTTCCTGTAAGAGTATTGACCAGCTCTGTGTAAGAAGTGCTAAGAAGTACTGTGCTAAGAAGTGGGTTGTGTTTTTCTTGCCTTTTCCAACTTAGGTGAAAGAATGCATTGATTGTTACTTCAAATGCTTCTAAAAAATGCCTCAATGGAAAAAGGGAAGTCTTTAGGGGGGAAAGAGGAGCATTGCCATTATAGCTCTGCTTCCCAAATACCCCCCATCTGCTTTCATTTTCCTTCCAAATAAATATAAACAAATAAAGAAATCCTCTAGAAGTGCTTGAGAAAGTGAGAAACACAGAAAAATAAACCAGGTCATTTGTGAGCAATTTCAACCGTAGTATTTTCAACCGTAGTATTTTCCTACGGTTAGATTTATATTTTGCACATTCTTAACTTCCACTTAGCTCTTGCCCACAGACAGTGTAGTTCTGGTCCATGAGGCTTTACTACGGACAAAGGCACATCCTTTATCCATGTGCCAACAAACAACTAAATGTGTTTCTTGGCCTCAAAAATTTAGGTTATGCTAGAGGCAATAATTTTGTAGAGATTAATTGTATTTGAATATTGGTAAAAACCTCTTTTATATTTAATCCATTTATTTGTCTTGCATCTCTCTATATAGGTTTTTGTTAAATTATGGTAGATGAATTAACTTTGCAAACCTAACTTTCTTTTGATAAAAACAACTGCCAGTTATCAACTGATGCTAAAACTATTGAGTGAAAGATATTGTTACACAGCATATTCACCAGGTTTAAAAAATCACTTACCTTTGTCTTATTTACTAAAAACATAACAGATACTTTTATAATGGACAGATTGTGGAGTGCCACCTCACCCTATTCATCAAATGTAGTGTCATCAAAAGTGAGATGAAACTCATGTTAATACCACTCCATGTGAGGCAATGCTAAAAAGTACACAGCATTCCATATGTGGTATTTTTGGAAAAAAAATAGTTAACATAAATGTTGATAATTATGAGGCAGTAATCGAAAAGAAACCGACTGTGTGACAAAATTGGGCTGAACTCTTCAAAAAATCATGTCATAATTTAACATTACAGACTAAGAATTTGTATAATTAAATTAATTTTACTGCTTACAGGTGTTTAATTGTACTGTATTTATGTAGAAAAATGTACTATTCTCAAGAAATGCATGACAGAGTATAGTATTTAGAGGTAAAATGTCCCGATGTCTGCAACTGACTTCCAAATGGTTCATCACCATCATTAATACCAAAAGGTATTAACATATACGGATAGAAGAAAAATAACAGTGGCAAAACATTATCAGTAAAAAAAGTGAAATGTAGACAAACATTAATTATGTTGTATTTCCAATTTTTGCAGATTTAAAAACTTTCAAAACAAATAATGGGACTTAAGAAAAAAAATAAAGAACAGCAGTAAATATAGGAAGTAAACTAGCCTCTGTGAAAAAAGCTTCACAGAATCCCCAAGTTGCACTTCTGGTTAATGATTTTTTTTCACTTAGCAATTCTCTGATAGCTCAAAAAAGCACAAACGGAATCATGTCTTCTTACCTAGTTAATGCGATTGCTTGTTAGCTTTGCCATTGCCTGGAAGGAACATGTTTAGTAGATGCTAAATGATCCTCCTACCCTGGGCTGAAATATTTGAAAACAAACTGAAAGCCAGTTCAAAGAAGTGTGTCTCCTTCCAGGGACTCTCAAGGGGCTGTGTGTGCAATTCATTCATCGTCAGGTGTTTATTAATGGCTGGAGATTGTTTAGAAGTGGCGTACAGAAGAGCTATCACAGAGACCTCTGGGAGTAAAATTTGTGGCATACGTGACCATAAAAGTATGAATATAAATGTGTGGATGTGGATAAGAGAGATAATATATATGTATATAGCAGTATACGATGTTCATGGGTGCAGAAAATTTAGGAAGAGCTATTTATAATTAAGAGCATAGTGTGGGCTGTAGATTGTGAGAGTGTGCACTTTCTCACTCATATATGATTTTCCAAGGTGCACGAGAGAAAGGTAGGAGGATCAATACTACTCTGGTTGATTACAGGAGGCTGGGAAGATTAGGGTGAACATTTTTGCAGACTGAATAACAACAGGAAAAATCAAAAACGTTGAGGTCAAATAAAAGGCAACCAGATCCCTGCACCTCTGTGGACAGTGCTGAGATCACTCCTCAGACACAGCACAGAATCACCCAACACAGATGCTTACTTACATATTTCACCTCTTTATGCCACTGGGAGCTGTGGTTCTCATTATCTGCTCTGAAACCCTAAGAGAAGAACAAAAAGGCTCTTTCTGCTTTTCAGTTAACTTCCCATTTTATAAGAGAAACCTCGATATTGCAAAATACCCACGTAGAAATTAAAATCAACTTGATATATCTTTGGAAAAAAGAACCATTCCTTGGCCATATGTTACACATATTCAAATAGGTCTGGCTGAATGTTGCCTCTGCTCTTATCTTCCTTTATAGCTTTATCAGCTTTAAAGGTCAATTGCAATAGTGTTTATTAAATAAGAAAGGCAAAGGAATTTGCTTCACCTTTAAATGTTTCACATAATTTGCATCAGGCTTTCTTTTTAAGACACATAACCTGTTTAAACAATTATGCCTCATTTGTGAATTATAAAACCTGTACAGTTTTTCTTTGTTATGGAAGGACTGTTACCTTTTTAATACATGTATAATTCGAAATTGAGAAGAAAAGTGTTAAGTACATGTATCTTTCATCTCCTTAAAGGATTAATAATCAATGATATTCTTGAATCATCAGCCAAATACTTGCAGGTATCATATACAACTCAATCAAGTCCAATAGGAAACACGGTATGGGAACTCATTATTCATTTTTTTGCTTGCCTATCACTTTTAATAAAAAAGAATAATCATTCACATTAATGTTACTCATCAAAGCAGAAAAGTGAGAATTTTCTATTTATCAATTCCTTTTATTCTCAGACACAATCCCACATACTTTTCTAAGTGAATTCACTTTTAAAATTAAAGATAACTTTAATATTTAGGTACATATTTTGTATGAGAAAAAGCATTTCTGGAAGTTATATATATATATATTTTTTTTTTTTTTTTAATTGATGGGGAATATTGGCAAAGGAGATTGAGAAGCCAGAGCTAGAGGCATATAGACCCCAGGAGAAAGCGGGGTAATGGAAGTTAAGAAGAGAGAGCGCCTTCAAGGGGTTAAGGATGCCAACTGGGTCAAATGCTGCTGAGAAAATAAGATAAGCCTGGCAAGCGTCCACTGGATTTATTGCCACAAAAGTCAGAGGTGGCCAATTTGGAGGAATAGAGAGGACAAGAACCAGACTGGGGTGGCCTGAGGACTCATGCTCAGGAGCCAGAGTTTGCTTTATTACTGAGAACTTCCTATTTTTTAGACTGTCTGACAGGGCAATGAACTACTTGGGAGATAACACGTTTCCTGTAAGTAAAAATGCTCAAGGCCACATGGAATTGCCAGGTTCCAGGATGGTATGGCACAGATGTCAGCACCTGCTCGGAGGTCAATAAGAAAACAGGTTGTATATTCCATACCCCTCAGGGCCTTGCAAACCCTGAGGACAAGAGTTCTCAATTTTATAGGATTTAATCTTATTCATCTATAACTGATAATATTATCAATAATAAAACATATTAGTGTTAATTAAGTGCTTTATAGCTTATACAAAATAACTTTTGTTTACAGAGCTTATCTAATCTTCGTAAGAACCCTAAAAAGTAGGGATAGACAGTCGTTAACCATAGAGCTGTGACATGTCCGAGCAAAGGCTTCACCCCGGTCTGCGGACTTCACCTGCAATCCTTTGGGTTTCACATCCTGATGTTCACATGTATTAACGTTCTTCCTGATCATTTCCTTTTACTCACTGGTAGTCGCAGTTGTACCCTCTGGGGTCAAACTGGAAGAAAAGCCTCTGAACACACAGCTCTCTACTCTGTGCTACAACCATGTATGGACCTTGGGCCATCTGGAAAGTGTCACCTGGGCCCAGGCCTGGAATAGGCACAAGTGAGAGGACTTGCCCTGAGCATAATCACTGCATTTTAACTACATTGATATAGCATGTGACAACTGGCTACCAAAAGTACTCATGGTTGGCCCTTCCTAAAACAGGAAGGACAGATCGTTTATTGCTCAGGCCACAGCCTCTGGGGCATAGGGAAGGCCCGATATCTTTTAAATGAAGTTGATCTCACATCACTGAATACAATGTATTTCTTGTGACGATAAGTACCATACCCTTGATTTCATTTCTGGGTAAACATCCTTAACTATCTTCATTTTCCTGCCTTGGACAAATTTGTGCCTTAGGTGCATGTCAGGAATGTGTACTTCTTGGTTAACAAGTTCCTAAGTGAAATTAATTTGGCAGTCTGTACCTCAACAGAAGTATATATATCAGATGTCGTGGCTCTGATATACGATGGTTATGAACAAACATGCCTCACCCCCATTTCCAGTGGCGCCACCTGTTCACACCACTAGTCTGCCACAGGCTATGTGATTGAAACAACCTGTCTAGAAACTGGAGGGTGGAGAAAGCCCTTGACTACTTCCTTCCTTGAGTCTTTATTGGCAAGGTTGTTGTACAAGTCTAATCTACAGAACCAAGCCACAGTTGTAATCTCACAACCACATATATGATGAATGTTCTCAAAATAACTTTCCAAGGGTCATGCAAAAGAATGAGAGAAAAATATA
This sequence comes from Nycticebus coucang, assembly GCF_027406575.1. Lineage (NCBI taxonomy): Eukaryota > Metazoa > Chordata > Mammalia > Primates > Lorisidae > Nycticebus > Nycticebus coucang. Next base: position 56,290,283 of record NC_069788.1, read on the forward strand.
GATGTTTGTACTTTTAAAATGGATAATGATTTTTAATGTGACCCCATCATAATTGATATAGATTTTAACCTGAAAATGAGAATGTGTACACTTTAATTTATCAGAACTCATGGAGGAAAGAACCAGTTTATGAGCTAAAGAAGAAGTAGAAATTATGTTTATATTTTTACATATGTCCATAGACTTTTTGAGCTATAAGCACTACATTAGCAGTTACAGATCATGATCGAGACATATGCACTCTGAGACTCTTCTGTAGGATTAAGCAAAAGAAAATCTCTGGTAGTTGAAAGACAAAAAAGAATGTCTGCAAAATCATAACAGAAATATCATTCCCTCAAAATTACTAGGAAAATAAAATTGGGGTTGATAGAAGTATAATCTCTCCAAATATAATCTGGAAAAGTATTGCCTTCAATTTAAAATAATTAAAAGTAAAGAGAAGGAAAAAACACAGAAAGTAGGGTAGACCTTTGGCCTGAAGAAATAAAGTCATATCAGAAAACAAATAAAATATTCAAAGTTATAAAATTAAACATGGGTTTATGTAACCAACAGTGAATTATAATGGTTCAAAGGTGAACAGCAACGTTGAACAAGAACATATCTCACTACAGGAAAGATCCTAATCTAAAATCAAAATACTTGAAATCTCCTGTCCATGGCTCCCCTCATTAAGGATGGCAGATATTGCCACCTTTCTAGGTATATGATGTTAGGGTTAACTTAACAAATTTTTCTAAATACCTACTGTGTCCGTAACATTGTTTTGGGTTCTAGGAAAATATCAGCAAACAAAACATACTAACATCTCTAAATTAATGAGTCATGTTCTAAAGCAAGATAGTAACAATGCAAGGATAACATGTCTAGGATGCTAAGAGTAATAAGCACTGAGGTGAAAAAGTAAAACATAATGGGGGTATAAAATGTCAGGGAACAGAAGCTGGAATTTTAAATAGGTGCCAAGAGAAGACCTCACTGAGATAATGACTTTTTAAGCAAAAAAACAAAAACAAAAAACAAATGAAGAAACCCTGAAGAAAATGAGGGAAGGATTTAAGAGTATCTAGGAGAAAAACCATTCCAAAAACAGAAAGAATTCCAATGCAGAAGACCCCAGAGTAGGAATGTGAATGGTTCATTCCAGGAAAAGCTAGAGGCCAGCATGTCCTGGGAAGAGGGAAAAAAATGAAGAGGAAGTTGGAGCCTAACTTAGAAAGGTAACAAGGGGTTGGGTAGATCCAATAGTACTTTGCAGTCATAGGATGGATGACCAGTCAAATGACCATCCACCAGAGGGGTGGCAGCACCTGTCTTCCACTCTAAGGTTATCTCTGACTACAGAGTTAGGATAGCACTTGAGGAAACAAAAGTGACTTCACAACTCCACACATGCAGCACCAGGGGTCTGGAACAACTGTGAGGATAGAAAGAAGTGGTTGAGCACAGACACATCTTGAAGACAGAGCAGATAGTATCAGCTGAGAGATTTTCTGTAAGTTGTGAGAGAGTGAATTCAAAGAAGAAACCGTATTTACTGAAGCCTGAACACTGAGAAGAATGGCCTTGCCCTTTCCTGAGATCAGGGAGATCATAGGAGGAGCAGGTTTGGGGGTTGGGTAGGTCAAGATCAGGATCTCTCATTTTAGAAATGTCACATTTGCAATGCCAAATTAGACCTCCAACTGGAGTTGTAACAGAGCCAGTTGGATATAAGTCTGAAATTCAGAAGATAGGTCTGTGCTAAGAACAGATTTTAAGACCTCTTAGCACATATATGAAAATTGAAGAACTAAATCTGTGAGAGGTGATGAGATTGTTGGATAAAACATCTTTAGTAATTTTTGAAAAAAATTTATTACTTTTTAAAATTTCAGATTAATATGAGGGTACAAACAATTAGTTTACAGTGTTTGCATTTGTCTGGAGAACTCCAAGTTGTAGGTGAGTTCTTCACCCAGGAGGTGGGCAGTATACCCATACACTGTGCCCGTGAGGTGAGAGCTTGCCAGTCCTCTGCCTGTTCCCCTCTCCCCTCCCCACCTCTTCATTTGAATTTATTTGTGTTTTTCTTTTGTGTGGGTAGGTAGTTATTTTTCTCTTGTTTTCATATTAGTATTAAGTACATTGGATACTTGCTTTTCCATTCTTTCTTTCTTTGTTTGTTTGAGACAGATTCTCAAGCTGTCACTCTGGGTAGAGTGCTGTGGCATCATAGCTTACAGCAACCTTCAACTAGGGCTCAAGATATCCTCTTGCCTCAGTTTTCCTATTTTTAGTAGAGACAGTCTTGCTTTTGCTCAGGCTGGTCTTGAACTCGTGAGCTCAAGAATTCCACCTACCTTGGCCTCCCACAGTGCTAGGATTACAGGCGAGAGCCACCGTGCCCTGCTTGTTTTTCCATTCTTATGATACTTTACTAAGGAAAATGTTCTTCAACTTCATCTGGGTTAATACAAAAGATATAAAGTCACCATATATTTTATGGCTGAATAGTATTCTATGGTATACATATACCACAGTTCATGAATCCATTCATGTGTTGATGGGCAGATGGGCACTTGGGTTGATTCCACATCCTGGCAATTGTGAAATGAGTTGCAATAAACATTCTAATGCAAATTTCATTAAGGTTAAATGATTTTTTTTTTCTGGGTAGATACCTAGTAATGGGATTGTGGTATCAAATGGAAGGTCTACTTTTAGCTCTTTGAGGATTCTTTATACTTCTTTCCAAAGAGGCTATGTTAGTTTACAAATCCACTAACAATATAAAAGTGTTCCCCTCTCTCCACATCCATGCCAGCATCTGGAGCCTTGGGACTTTGAGATGTGGGCTATTCTCACTGGGGTTTGGTGATATCTCAAGATGATATTGATTTGTATCTCTCTGATCATTAGGGATGATGAGCATTTTTTTGTGTATGTTTTGGCCATTTGTCTTCTTCAGAGAAGGTTCTGTTCATGTCTCTTGTTCACTTATAAATGGGATTGTTTGCTTTTTTCTTACTGATTAGTTTGAGTTCTCTGTAGTCATCATCCCTTTGTCAGAATCAGTAACTTTAAAGAAAAGCGTAACTGGCTGGGTGCAGTGGCTCACGCCTGCAGTCCCAGCTACTCAGGAGGCTGAAGCAAATTGCTTGAGCCCACAAGTTGAAGATTGCTGTGAACTTGAGCCCACAAGTTGAAGATTGCTGTGAACTATGATGCCATGGCACTCTACTGAAGATGACAAAATGTGACTCTGTCTCACAAAAGAAGAAAAAAAAAAGAAAAGTGTAACTAATGATTTTGTCAGATTGTCAGATATCATGTATAGTGGTCCTCTGTATCTGTGTGTTCCCATCTCATGATTCAACCAACTGTAGATAGAAAATATTTGAATAAGAATAGAATAAAATACTACATAATACAAATAAAAAACAATATAGTATGACAACTATTTACATAGTATTTCCATTGCATTAGATATTATAATTTAGAGATGATTTAAAGTATGCGGGAGGATGTGTGTAGTTTATATGTAAATACTACTCAATTTATGCAAGGGACATAAGAATCCATAGATGTTGGTATCTGTGAGGGATCCTGGAACCAATTCTCCACGGATGTGGGGGAATGACTGTATCTTACTAAATGTGTACCTGTCCAGTCACTGTATCTCTGTATGTGTGTATGCACATACACGTGTATATGTGTACACACGTACATGCATATAACACATGTTAGTATTAATAACATTGTATTATTATAAATATTAACCTTTTCTCTAAGTAAGACTAGAAATTGAATGAAAACGTTGTCCATATGGATATATAAATAAGGAAAATACCGTAATATATAAATTAGTATTCCTATACTTGGAGAATCCATCTCTATAGTCATCTTTCTATCTATCATCACTATTCTCACAAGAGCCACATTATTGTTGAATTTGCTATTCATTCAAAGGTTGGCTGTCAGCCTTAGTCTCAAAAAGTGGATTTTTTCAGTCCTGTGAGTCCGTATTGTGACAGACTTTTAGTGGCGGAGGAAAGACATTTTTTCCTTCCTCTTCGGGGCACACCAGACTGCATTGCTCATCTTCTCCGCAGTTACGTGTGGCAAGAAGCAGTGGCAGTGATGCATGTCTTTGCCAGTCTGCACAGAAAAGAAGCTCACGCACACTTTTCCACGCTCTTTTCTCTCTCTGAGTTGAACAGAAACGATTCCAAATTATCTTAGAAACAAAGTTTTTAGGAACTTCGTCTGTGTACATTTTTACTGTTCTGTGACTCCAAAACTAATAAATGAAAACCTAAACACTTTTGTTTTAAGCCATGATTATTAATGTATCAAATGGGCAGATTTGCATTAATCTCACATTGCAATATAAAGCAGATTGCCAATGAGAAGGGCGACTGTTTCTGTCTGCGTGACCAACCATCCTCTTCTTGTCAGTGATTAGTTGCAATGTCAAGAAGCGGAATGTGGAAGGGCAGGCTGACTGGCATTACCTATCATATTTTCTGTTAGTCCTTCTGAAAACTTCTCCAAATTGAAATATTACCACATTTAAAAAAACTTTTTTTAAATTTACATATTATTTTAACCCAGGCCTCAATTTCATATATTCCATCCATATTGTTAATTGCTAATATTGAAATTTTGAAACTGCTAATGGAGTAGATCTGTACAAGAAACATAATCAAGATGATTCTTGGTGAGTATGTATCAGGAGACAAGGGAAGTGGGTGAAATAATAATTTAATAGTATCACAAGAAGATGGCTAAGTATGTTCATTTTATAATAAAATAGAAATAACCCGATCAACGACTCCAGAATGAGATTAATTTTGATTTAGGTTTTCGGTATCTGAGATACAGAAATTAATTTTGAATTTTTTCCCCATGTTTCCACTGGCTCATCTTCCTGTTTTGAGTCACTCTTCCCTTCTTTATACCTGGTAATAACTTTGATAAACTTACTATGACATCTCACTGGTCTGGGACATTGGCTCTACACAATGGACCTCACTTTAGAGGAAAATTTTGACAAGAAGCTGCACAGATGTTACATAGTATCTATTAAACCTCCAATAAGGAGATTCCTGGAATTGATAAACAAATGCAGCAAAGTCTCAAGTCACAAAAGCAGCATACAAAAATCAGTGGCATTCCTATATACCAACAATAGGCAAGCTGGGAATCAAATCAAAGACTCAATACCTTTCACAGTAGCAACAAAGAAAATAAAATCCCTAAGAATATATTGAACCAAGGAGGTGAAAGACCTCTACAAGGAGAACTACGAAACACTGAGGAAGGAAGTCACAGACGATGTAAACAAATGAAAGAACAAAACACATCATGCTCATGGATCGGCAGAATCAACATTGGTAAAATGTCTGCAATACTCAAAGTGACCTCCATGTTTAATGCATTCCCCATTAAAATACCAACATCATAAAAAAAAAAAAAATACCAACATCATTTTTTTCAGATCTAGAAGAAATAATTTATACTTCATAAGGAACCAGAAAAGACTCCAAATAGCTAAAGCAACTTTAAACAAACAAACAACAATAAAAAAAGAAATTGGAGACATCACTTTACCAGACTTTAAGCTATAATACTAGGCCATGGTAATCAAAACATAATGCTCCTGGCCTACATGTAGAGACACAGAGCAATGGATCAGAGCAAAGAAAATACAAAATTACCTTCATATTGCCATTTGTTCTTTGACAAAGTGGACAAAAATTTACAATAGGGACAAGAATCCCTACTGAATAAATGATGCTGGGAAAATTGGATAGCCATGTGTAGAAGACTGAAATAGGATCTGCACCTCTCACCCCTGACAAAAATTAATTCATGGTGGGTAACAGACTTAAACATAAGGCATGAAACTATAGGACTTCTAGAAGAAGAGATTGGAAAACTCTTATAGAAAGGCAAAAAAATTATAAAGAAGACCCCAAAGGCAATCCCAGCAACAACAAAATTAAATCAATGGGACATGATTAAATTAAAATCTTCTGGAGTGAATAGACAACCTACAGAATGGGAGAAAATAGTTGCCTCCCGTATATGTGATAAAGGGCTATTACCCAGAATCTACAAAGAACTCATCCAAATAAGCAAGAAGACATCAAACATTCCCTTTAAAAAGTGGGCAAAGACATCAACAGAAGCCAATGAACATATGAAAAAATGCTCATGTCTCTAACTCATCAGGGACATGAAAATCAAAAACACCTAGGTATCTCCCAACTCCAAGGAAAACAGCTTGTATCCAAAGGTCTCCAAAACGACAGATGCTGGTATGCATGCAGAGAGAAAGGAACACTTATTCGCTATTGATGAGACTCCAAACTAGTACGATGGAAAGTAGCAGGAGATACCTCAAAGAACTAAAAGTAGACCTACCATTTGATCCATCAATTCTACTCCTGGGTATTTACCCAAAGGAAAAAAAGTCATTTTATAAAAAAGACACTTGCATTTGAATGTTTATAGCAGCACAATTCACAGTTGCAAAGAAGTGGAAACAACCCAGTGCCCATCAATGCAAGAGTGGATTAACAAACTGTGGTGTACGTATACCTTGGAGTATTACTGAGCCATATAAAAAAAGGGTGAACTAATATCTTTTTTAATAACCTGAATGGAACTGGAGACCATTCTCCTGATTGAAGTATTACAAGAATAGAAAAACAAGCACCACAGTTGGTCACTTTTAAATGGAATTGAATAATTAATACACATGTGTCCACAAGGTAATAAAATTCAATGGAAATGAAGCACATGGAAGGACAGGTGAATTCACACCTAACAGACACAATACAATGCACACTCTCTGGGGGATAGACACAATTATGACCTTGACTGAAATTAACCAAAACTTTCTATCCCTGTAACATTCTAAAATAAAAAATAAATAAGTAAATAAAATCTTTCAATTATCAAGAAACACCATAAAAATATTATAGTTGTGTTATTCACAAAATACTCAGAAGATGCAAATAAATACATAGCAGCAAAGTAACAAGGAAAGAAAAGAAGAAAACTACATAGGACTTAGTGTAACACAAAATACACTTCACTTTGCTTTTATATTTTAATTGAGAATAAGTTATTTTCCATGCTTTAAGTTCTTGGGGGAAGAGGAAGGTCTTCAAACATAGACAAATGTTCTAAGCTAATAATCTTTGGCCTCTTTTCGTTCCTTAGGAATTATTCCCTAATGCCCAAAGATTAATGATGCAAGGTTCTAACCCATAGATTTCAGAAAACCCTTTCTTTCAACCATGTCCACTTGGGAAGAGATTATTATGAATTTCCAAAGTCCACACTGGTTGTCAATTGTCACCTTGTAATTTGCCAAAGCTTTTCATTTTGGATCCTTGCAGATCAACTCTTAGAACAAGCTTCTCTGTATTTCCCCCAACTGTTTGCCAGGAACTAGTGTGCCCCAAATATGGATATAACTAGTCGCTCAACTTCCAGAGCTCAGTTTACACAAAGCAAAGCTCGGCATGATGCAACTTTAAGGTGGCAGGGGAACAAAAGTAAAATACTGAGAGTGATTTCGACTGTTTTCTAGGTCTCATTCACTACTTTAGCTCACTCCCTCCTGTCCTGCAGTATGATAATTTGTATGGGACAAGCCATTCCCCTCAGGGGAAATCACTCACCTCAGAACACGGAGATGGCCTTCCAATAGAAACACATGCATATTTTCAACTGTCTGCCCTGTTCTGTCTTATTACAGCACTCACAAAATGCCAGTAGTTCAATGTATGTTGTGTTATTTTAAGTCTTGTGCAGTTTCTTATCAAAATATTCCTCTAAGGTGAGATCAAAAAGAAATTCAAATCATTAGTTCTTCCAGGTGCTATCCCTTTATTACAATTTGACTACATAGCTCTTTAGTACAGAGAATATTTAAACATAAATTTATTTTGTAACTTCCCTTATTCTCACTTTCTTACAGCTGGCAGGCAGCCAAGTTGCTCTGACCCATTCTTGTTATCAATCTAAAAGTGTTACTTGGGGTCAGTGCTATACTAACTAAAGTCTGCCCCCTGATACATGTGACCTTCCCCATTTTTTATAAGGAGTCTTATCCACGGCTTTGGATATGAAGTTTATTTAAAGGGAGTCAAAAGCTATTAGGAAAACCATAGACAGCTGAAATGCTTGTTTTTCGAGCACCAATATCAAACATCCACAGGGTGTGTGACTGCAAGATAGAATATAGCTTAATCTTTTCTTAAAAGGCAAAGCAAAGAAAATATTTTAATATCATTATATGTTACTGTTGGAAAAAAATCCTGATTCCCTGAAATGTTACATAATGTTTTGTATAAAATGAAGAAATTTACCAGAAAGGTACTGTAGTAATTTGAAGTGCGCATACTCATAGATTCTTCTAATTCTAATTTGTCTTTTCCTGGTAGTCAGCAAGATCTTAATGCTTCGCTTGACTACTCAAAGAGGTGATTTCTTTTCAGTAAATTGAATCAATTTCCATTTGTTCGGGGTCTAGGAAATTTTATTTTCTCTTGTCTCTATTCAATTTTCAATTTATTTTTCCTAGAGCATAAATCAATGTCTTCCCTTGATTTCATGATAGACATCCCTATTTCTTGTTGCATTCTAGTAAAGCAAGGAAAAAAATAATTATATTAAGCATCATTCCAAGCTTTGAGGCTACAGTGGTGCCAAGTAATCAATTAATACCAGGGCATTTCTAACTCTTCGGAAAATACCAACAGCTTAATACTCATAGTGCATGAATACCTTAGGAACAATAGTTAGAGACCCTTGAGTAGGTTTACCATTTTAGCACAGTATCAAGCAGCATAAGTAGCATAAATGAGAAAAAGCATTCCTGTATTTACTGTCAGAAGAACTTAGTAACAATTTTAATAAAAGTCTTCTTTTCCTAGTGCAAGTCTACCTGCCTTTGTTTAGATTTAAAATTGGTACTAATTAGTTTGCTAGGGCTACCATTACAAGATACCACAGACTGGGTGGCTTAAACAATAGAAATTTATTTTGCACAATTCTGGATAAAGATGGCAGCAGGGGTTTCTTCTAGTGCTTTCTCCGTGACTTGAAGATGGTCTTCTTCTCTTTCCTGTGTCTTCATATGAACTTTCATCTGTGCATGGCTGTGCCCTAATCTCTTCAGTTATCTTACATGAGGGCTCACCCCAGTGACCTAATTGTAACTGAATTACCTCTGTAAATAGCTTATCTCCAAATTCAGTTCATTCTGAGGTCCTGGAGGTTAAGAATTCAGATCACGAATTTAGGGTTAAGTGGAGAAAATTCAGTGCAAAACAGGTACAATGATCCCTAAAGTGCTCTCTGTGTGGCCTGATGGAGATCGTAGAGACGGTTTCCCAGGAAATCAAGTACTTAGGGGAAATTCAAATTCTTCTTTTGCAACTGCATAATAAAAGGTAAAGATATAGAAAACAGTAATGCGTACTTATGACCATATGTATCAAAACACTGGTGGATCAATGAAAACTTTAAATTCTTCTCCTCACATGGTATTGAGAGACTTAATCCTCTCTCCAGCCCCACTACGCTTCCATTCCCCACAATTCCCTCTCAACATCTAGAAATATTTGTATGGGAATTATGAATATAGAAGCTGAAGTTTCCTCTATTCGTAAAAGGAATGATTTCTTTTTGAGACCTGGAATCAATGCCCCTTCAATTTTAAGTATTCTCTTATCATTATGTAATTTAAAATTTAATCCCTATGAGGATTACATTTTTTAGCACATATCTAAGTCTTCATCCTTCTTAAAATTATTTACATGATGTAAAAATAATGTTTTAAAACATTATTTAGCAACAAAAACAGAGCTCAAGGTGAAGTAGATTTTTAAAATAAAAATTTATTTATACTAATTGATATGTCTCCGCAACAGTAGACCGAAAAATAAAAATAGCTAGGGCCAATGACATCATGATAGAGCCCGACTTCTGTGGGCTTTAGGAATTCTCAGATTAAAACACATACAGGTGGCAGAGAATAGCAGGACCTCATGAGGAGGACCAAGTGCTACAGTGCTTGGACATGTACTTCATTAGTTTAAGAGTGACTTTAAAGGTCCTCTCACATACATTTGCAATTGTACTGCTTTCACCTGAAGCCTTTTTGAAGCAATAGCACTGAAGCTCTTTATATCTATTGCAGTCAAATTAATGGAACATATGGAAAATGTGAAAAGACGATGAAAAATTGATAAGCTCCAACTCATTCACGTGGCAAGTATGTTGCAAATTTATATAATATTAAATATCCATACGTTTTAGGAAAGCCAGTCAGTACTGAAGTAATGCTCAATAACTTAATTGATTGTCACTCAAGTTTGCGACAGGCTTGTCGATAACTAGCATTCTATAAACAAAAATACAGACGACTGATATTTTCACTTTTTGTCACCATTTCCATGCGCTCTTTAAACTCGCTTTTTATTGTTTCTGAGTTTACTTCTGCAGTTTACTTCTGCAGTTACCCTTGGTTGAGTCTTTTATCTTCAGATAATTTAAGATGAAGAAAAACATAAAGTCTAAGAAAACCTCCAAGGTATTTAATTATGTGGCTTTACCCAAACATGAAAGCCAAGGACAATTATGGCGTTCTTCATTTCAATCACTGAGATTTTTCTTTATGTAGCTGTTGATATTAATAAAATACAGCAATCAAAAATTTCCTTGTAGAACATATTTCTAAGTTGCCAGGATAGTTTTCAAAGTAAGGTAATTTCAATAGAACTCTCATTGAAATGAAGGACAGCGTCAAACTATAAAAAACAGAAAATAAATAAAGTAGACCAAATGGTTCGAAGCATTCTCAGCTCAATTATTAGACCTGCTGGAATGAAATAAACATGTCAGTTCAAGACATTTGTTTTATCCCAATTTATGTAAATGAGCACCTGGTAAACTAATAACAGTTTTTCAGAACAGATTTTCACAAATATTTTATTTGAAGGTGTTTTCAGTGTCATTAATTTTTAATATTATGTTAAAATTATATCTAGAGATAGACCTTTTAACAGATATGTGTATATACAGGTACACATGCAGATATGTTTGTATAATACACCTATCATAGGTAGTGTATGTATACGTCATATACTGACTGATAGATGATATATACACATTCACATTATGCATATAGATGCCACACACAAATGCACATGTATTCTTCTCTTAAGAAACTTATAGTCATGATGCATGTAATAAGCCTCAAATACTAGATTTTATATAAAATGTCAAGAACCACAAAACTCCTCATTTTATGAGGCCTGTTTTTGTTTTTTAAAAATGCAATATTTGGGGCGGCGCCTGTGGCTCAAGGAGTAGGGCGCAGGTCCCATATGCCGGAGGTGGCAGGTTCAAACCCAGCTCCGGCCAAAAACCACACACACAAAAAAATGCAATATTTTTTGAGAGCATGAATATCCTCTGACCATAACAACACCCATAATATTCTTAACAGCATATTGAATACACAATATAGGCCTGTTTATTCAGTTTAGTTGAAATAGGCAGACAGATATTACTTTGTAAATTGACAGGATCTCGATCTCTCTCTTTTAAAATTCTTTCCTGGCCAAATAAGAACAACAGCAAAAACTGGATGAGAACCGAAATCAAAACAAAACAAGCAGGAAATATGTTTTACCTTTTATTTTATATAAATGAAGGAAGCTGATTTATGTTATTTTGGTATTTTTTTATAGAAGTAAAGAAGACTTACTGAAGTCTATAATTGTATTTTTTAGCTTTCTCATAAAAAAGTCAAAATATGAAGTAGTATGCAATTATTGAATATATTATGTGTAAAAATTGTTTAAGGTATTCACCAACAAAAACAAAACAAGGCAGCACCTATGGCTCAAAGCAGTAGGGTGCTGGCCCCATATACCAGAGGTGGAGGGTTCAAAACTGGCCCTGGCCAAAAACTGCAAAAAAAAAAAAAAAAAAAAAGAAAAAGAAAAAAAAAATTAAAATGTTGAAAAAATTTAATTATACAATGTACAATGCATTCTATTAAAAAATAAAATATGTATCATATAATAAATGGGCTTCTAATTTAACAGGAGATAGACATGATCATGATTTTCTTTTAAAATTGTAACAGTAATAAATGCGATTCTATTATTTTAATCTCTATCACATTCAAAAAACACAGTTCAATAGTTAAAAAATGTAGCTTTAAAATAATAAAATTATTGGATTTCAGCAATACTAAAGGGAGCATGCAGAGCATGACAATATCTGAAGTTTCTTTTCCCACACTTTATGTTTCCCGCAGAAACCAAAACGACCTTCTGATTCTCACTATAAATTATCTACTTGTTGGCAAGACATACATGCCATCTTTCAGCACCTGCCGTGGAGAATTAAGTTCTCTTTTTCGCATTTCTCAAAAGCATCTGCTTATCTCCAAAAGTTACTCTTTTTCTTTCTACTTCTCTACTCAAAAAAGGGCCAACAAGTATGAATGAGGGTGTATGGTCTGCATGTGGGAAGAGAGCTGGCACCCAGCAATGCCGCATTTCGTAAGAACCCAGTGAAAGTATCAACCTTGGCTGGGGACCATTTTTCTCCTTCCTTCCTTTCTCCTTCCCTCCCCCCTTCCTTCCTTCGTCTTTTTTTAAAACCAGACTAGATGTCCCTTGAGGACCTCACTGAATAAATTCTTTACTGTCAATACCACTCATTTTCAGATAGCTAAACTGATTAATGAGAAGAAACAAATCAGTCCATAATTTCTTATTAGGATGTGTTTCTTCAGAGTCTCTAAACAAAGGTTTGACTTATTGACTTTATTGATTTATTTTTGTCAGGATGCTTCTTAAAGCAAAGTGAAGGAGACTGGTCATATTTTAAAGAGTATTTTTTTTAATTTGATGAACAAACCTGAGCATCATTTTACATTACATATATTAGCTATCATAGATAAGGAAGAATTCTGATTTTATTCTGATATGTCTGAAAATAGATGAATTATAGATTATGACCTGGTCATAATGTCTTTGCTATGAATGTTCTACATTTCTAAAACTCTTTGTTTATATTCAATATTGATTATTGGTGATTATTTGAACCCTTATCTTACTGTATTACATTTTGAAATCTCAGATTGTAGTTTAAAAGTCCTCTTCAATTTTGGTCCATTATCTAGAAGATTTTTCAGCATTTTCAATGTCTTGATATACAATAATTTAGGATTACACAGCAACCAAACTTGAAACTGCTTTTGGATTGCCTATGAATATGAAGAATCACTTATTTGTGATTCTAACTAAGATCTGAATTCTAATTGATAGTAAAAATTAAATAACCTGCTGTGGACATATTCAAATTGTAATTGAAAGAAAGCTATAATACAAAGAAAAGCTATACTACAAAAAACATTACATTCTGAAATAAAAAAAAAAAATAGAATAGCATTCTTTGGTTCCCTTAATCCCAGAATCTAAATGAATATATATTCTTTTTTTTTTTTTTTTTTGTAGTTTTTGGCCGGGGCTGGGTTTGAACCCACCACCTCCAGCATATGGGGCCAGCGCTCTACTCCTTTGAGCCACAGGCGCCACCTGGATGTATATTCTTTTTCAACATGATACACACATGTATACCCAAGCTACCTATAAGATAATAGAGAAGATACATAAAATGATTCATACAATTTGGAGTTTAGCTTCTGTAGTACAAGGTGATAATCAGATAATATGCATCATTATTTAACAATCTTACGTGCTTAGATAAATATTTGTTGCAGCTTAAAAACAAGGACATCCCTCAGAATTCTCTTCATTCCCTTTTGCACATCCTCCCCTCTCATATGTTCCTATCTAATCTCCCAAGTCAAAGCAGGATTTTTAGTAGATTTTTTGAATTTATCCAATTAATTTAGTGTCAAAATGAATGGAGAATAACATTTATTCCAAAATGCGTGGGGACAAAGAAAAAAATGATTAAGATTAACTAGATATGACAGGTTAACATATGTATTCTTTCTTCCTAATTAAAGACAAATGTTGCACTAGACGTTAAAAAGCAACATGTTCTGAGCGAATATGTGGTGCTTAAAGTACTTTGATTTAATTTTTACCTCCCTCCCATTTTTCTTAAAACACACCCCACAATTATTCAGAGCAGAGGTGATAAAGATGGTTCACAGTAGGGTGAGGATTGGGAAGATTGCAGAAAGAGCTATTCCAAATATAAAACCAATATAGAACCAATATAAAAGATGACATGTGTTGGTAGAATATGACTTTCTGGGCTATCTATGATGAAGTAGTACGTGGTGGCCATGCTTTATTTTTGTCAAGAGAATTAGGAGTTGACTATTAAGCACTCCTTTCCATTTCAGTGAGAACTTCAGATTAATTCAGAACAGGTTCAATTGTAGTCCCATTATTTTTAATAGCAGTGAAGTGCTGAGTCTGTGGTGAGAAATGATGTGCAATCCCCTTCTGAATATCGGTGATTCCACATTAAGGAGAAAAATAATGAAAGTCTGACCTACAGATAAAAGCTTTCTCTTTCATATTGGCATTCCTATGCTAACAGCCGTGATGATATAATCCCCATCTCCTAAGTTTTGTTTATTTAAACATTCAGTTTCTGGAATTTGGAAAGCACCTTGGAAGAGTAGGGAAGAGGATTCCATTGAATAATGTCACTTCCTAACTCACAAATCTCTGTATTAGGATTATCTCATAAACGTCTGCCTGAAACTACATTGCAAAGTAAAAATCATCTATCTTGGGCTCCTTCTCACCCTCGTTTCTTTACCTCTATCTCATAATTTATTTTTTGTCTACTAGAGCCACAGAAGACACAAGGAGTTAGGTATTCCTTTTTTAGAATAAATAGCTAACAGCAGCAGCAGCAGAGCCCCCAGTGTCAGACGTTCTCTGCCGGGTCCCATTCCTTGAGAACAAGTTATCTCATCTGGGTCTGGGAGGGCAAGTAATCTGAAGAAGTGGAAGATTTTAATATGGTATGAGGGAGGTTTCAGAAATGGTGTCATGTTGGCAACCATAAACTCAAGCTAGGCTGTGTATGAGCAGGGCAAATAAATAACACAAAATTATTTTCCCTACAGGGCTAATTTCTGTTAGGTAAAATTCAGGTCAGACTTAGGTCCTTCTTTCCAAAAACTTATACATTCATCTCTGTTTTAACTTTACTCACCCTAGATACAAATCAAATCAAATCAAAACATTTACTTTTAGGAAGTGAGAAACATATGTCAGTTCACAGCCTCTATGTACGCTGGGTTTAGACTCCTGCTACTCAAGAACCACAACATGCATTTTAAATTCAGAGCTTTCTTTGGTCAATTATGTCCCCCAAAGTTTGTCATAAGCAACTGAAGTGAAGCAAAGTGATTTTTTCTCCAGGGAGACACTGATCAGGCTGGAAGTATCGGTGATTTGAGCCACTCTATAAAGTCCAGAGAGTGCTCTGTTTTCGGCATTAGGCATTAATTCAGTTTGTTGGACTGTTAGAGTTGATCCTTCAGGCATAAAAGAGTGTTTAGTCATCAAATAGGATTACTGTATCTTGGACTTCCGCCCCTGGAAACCATTAGTGGGGTGTGTCATGGGAGGCAGGGGTGGAGGTATAGAGGGGGAAAGTCAGGTTCCTACCTTTCAGAGACCCATTCAATGAAATAAACTTAAACTTACTAAGAGATTTTTAACACTAGCCCTTCTTTTTGTTCCCAATCTATTCCATACAATCTTAGATGGAAGAGGCCCTAGGGTGTTCTAAGCAACTTCCTACCCAGGGCAAAAAGCATTTCTGCAAAATAACTATGACAAATGCTTATCACAGCCTTAAATTTTAAAAAAAAACCTTGTATTTTGTAAAAATTTGCTTTTCTATATCTTTTACCTTCTGGAGATATTTTGTACCCAGATGCAATGAAGATCAATAAATCAAATCCCAATCTCTTTTTGACAGAACTGGCAGACCTAGTAAGACAGCAATTATATCCTCTAAATTCACTTTTTCTAAGTTAGACAAACACAGTTTTGTTACTTCCAATGCTTTTGCATGAGTCGAACAGCTTAACCTCATATATCTGTGAAGCAGATTGTACTTGAAAAATCAGAGTCCTGGAGAAGTACTCTGAAGCCTTGTGACTTATGAGGTTAAGAAGGGGATTGTGGTAGAGTTTGAACCAGGCTTATTGGTTCCAAAGTTGAGTGCCCCTTCACTATTTCACACTTTCCTTAGCACATATGACCACCTTATTAAAGATGACTCCTTCCCCAAGCTACATTAGCTGAAAGGAGGGTTAAGACTTACCTGTGAGTGGATTTTCTTATTAGAAAAAGAAGGCTGTCAAAATAGATATTATCTATGAATAATTCAATCACTGAAATCCCCAATGCAGTTGCATTGCCCAACCTGTCACAGTCTTCTCTCTGATCCCTCAGTGTGTTTTCATTTTTATTTTAATATATCCTTGATGGTGGTTGAGCCCTAAAGCCCTCTTCATTTGAAGTGTTAATTGTATGGATTTTCAAAATTTAAAATTAAAATGCATGCAGAGGAATGCTAAACCATGTAGGCATTACATATTGTTGGTAGATGTGAATTTGCAAATATGACAGTGGTAAGGCTGTGTTGTTACACTATAAAAATTAAATAATTTAAACTCATTTTCCTCATACATATACCCCATTATCTTTATGGCTAATATTTATAACAACTAACATGCAAGCAAGGACATTATTAAATAACACAATTTGAAGTAGACTTATCAGCCACCAGAGGTGAAGCATAATTGCTCTTTTTCTGTGCATTATCAGAGAGCTTAAGGATTATATACAAAATACTTAAGTATTTTAATGTTTCATTGGGTAACATTAAATCCCTGTTCTGTGAGTATCTCTGGGTGGAAGTGTCTGATCAGAAGTAGAATTGCTGTTTGGAGGAGACCTGGATGCATCCTTGGAAAGGCTGAGGCTTGTGCTGAGGAGACATGCATTTTTCCTTTCTCCTGGCACCCAGGGGAGAGAATCTGCTTAGTCCTTGTCTTAGGAAAGCAAAGCTCACTGTTCTTTAAAGACATAACCATAACACAGAACTTGCTGACAGTTTGTAAATTTGTTGTTTTAATTTGGTAGGGGAAACTGTCCCCTTTCACTGGAAGGCAGAAAACTGTGAAGCAGCTAATATCATCACAAGCCACAAAGACATCTTCACTGCTGTTGCTGATACAAGCAGCCATGCCAGATGTGTGACCTCTATAAGAATGGTAGAGTGTGCATCTGTTGGAAGAAACCCAAGACTCAAGGGAAATGGCTGTGTCCCTAGCAGTCTGGTCTTCCTGGAGTAGGAATCAACTGCTGCTTTAGGGACTAGCAGCCGGTCATATGGGACAAGTATTAAATTCCCCTGTCCACCTGGCACTGTATAAACATTTCATTATATTAGAGGTCAAAGCAATGGCATGGTTAGAGTTCAGTTTTTTGTTTGCTTGGGTATTGTTATTTTTTTGTTTGTTTTGTTTTTCTTTATTTAGTAAACTCCAAAGTCGCTTTCATTAAACTTCACTTCACCATGGCTCATTGTCCTCATGATGAAGTACAGACACAGAAGACCCTTTATAATCTAAAGACCCACATACATCTGCAGTCTCATCTCTTGTCTTTCCTGTATGACCTTTCTGCATTGTGCAGACTTTCATTCCTTAGAATGGCCATGATGTTTTCCTCACAGGGCCTTGGAAAGATTGTCCAGTCCTTACAGGACTCTTTCTATCACCCCTCTCTTTCCTTGATTTTTTTCACTGATTTCTCTAATCCTAGGGCTCAATTGCCTTTTTTTCCATATTTCTGTAGGCTGGGAGTACCACAAAGGGGGAGGTGGTGTGTCTCCCTCACCATGGCTTCCTGAATACCCAGCACTGATTATATGAATGCACGTAATCAAGGATTGTTGAATAAATAGATCAGGGAAAATTAGAAGATATTGTAGTGACAATCATGGGACATAAAAAGGAAAAGTCATAGAAAATTTAATATCACATTTATTACCAGAATGTTTCAAAGATTTAGTCTAATCTCCCTTGGTGTCCATAGCAGATATTTTTTACAGTTCTCAGTTCCAGAAAATATTTTAAGACTAAAAAACAGATTGGTTTTCATTTAATTATTCATTTTTTCCTTTATTTTGAATTAATTAATGTATATATTTATATGTCCTAACTGAATATGTTTCCTTCTTTTCAATAGTTGCTGTGAAGCACAGGTCCAAATTTGTGGCTCTATTTGGTCCACTGACATTACTTTTGAATACATTATATTTTAGTTTAACTCTGGTCTCTCTGTTTTAGTCTTTTTGATTTTGAAATTTTGCTTCATATGATCCTTCATTTTTATTTTCATTTCCTTTTCTTTGTAGGAGATAAGTTATTATTTAGCGAATTACTAAATTATTAAATGAACACTTACTCATTAATTTTTATATAAATGTTACGTTAATTGGACTTATTTTCATGTTCTAAGTCCTTAGAACTTTGTGTTATTAAAAATTGGGTTCTATATATTTCTCCCCCGTTGTGCTATGAAGATTTACAAAATTGCTTTTCACAAGTGTGTGAAGAGTGTCAGAAACAGAAACTAATATTTCTTGGGTTGTACAAAAGGCCACTAGTGCTACTTGAATGAACCAAGTAGATTTCAACTCAATACTGGAGTTCTAGTCAAACATAAACTGTAGTTTATTCCTTAAATGAGAAATGACTAGGCTGAACATTCAGACTGAGCTATATGGTATTATGTGTTATTCTTAGGAAAGTTCTAATTGATAGATTTGGGTTAATAGGTACTATTTTCCTAAAGAGGTGTTAGATGGCCCTAGAAATAATCATTTTTCTAATCCTACCATTGAATAGCTTATTTTTGGTAATTGGTTTGAGCCTATCTTTTAGTCAATATAAGCTCAGGAATACTCCATTACTAATAATTTTTATTCGGCCTTAAAGAGCTTAGGGAAGACAAAGGTTAAAACATGCACTTCCTTGAAACCATCTTTTGCCACAGATGACAGCCTTTGGTTTGCACAGATATTGTGAGGATCTGGTTGAAACTGTAGAAAAGCAAAATGCATGTAGCAAGTTATTTCCCAGCTACTTTTTGTAATTTTATGAGAGCCAAATATTCATTGAAAAGGTATACATTTGAATTGTGATGTTTTCATTCTCTTATTTTGAACTGCAGCTCTTGACTGGGGAGATGCAGTGATAGTATCTTGTCTAGCCAAATGAGCCGATATTTTTCTTAGTACATAAAAGTGAACATTGAGATTATGCTGGGAAGAAAAGTAAATATTTTTTATCAAATACATCGGATTTGTCTGAACCTGGCAGGCCAAATCAAGGAGACCAAAAGTAACATATACAATTTTGTTCCAAGCCCATGAAGAGCCAGCGTGGTGCTTCCAGAGTTGCTTGCAATGTCACGTCCATGCTGCATGGTGCATGTGGGACTGAAACTTGGAATCCCTGTGTAAATGAATATAAACATGGCCTCATAAAATACATCAGATTTGTCTGAACCAGAAATAAACATTCAGTGTGGTAAGTCACTGGGATTTAATTGTTTTGTAGTTTAATGTATCACCACTAAACCACACTGTGTCCAGGCTTTTCAATTTTTAAAAAATGAACTCAGTTCTGAATGTTCAAATTGAGAAGAGACACAAAGAATGGAGGATTCAAGGGGAGTGTGAGAGAAGCCCGGCCTCCTGAACCAGGATGTCTGAAAGGGCCTTAAGAATGTGGTTATGAAGTAACCTAGGAAACCAATGACCAATAGAAAGAGACCATCAGTGACCAATAGAAAGAGACCATCAGTGACCAGTAGAAAAGGGCAATACTGCCTGGAGACCAGAGAAGCCAATGAAAGCCTTGCAACCAATTTCCAACAAAATATTTATGCTGCTGCAGACCTTTGCATTTTGTCTTGGTTTCTTTCACTTTTTCTCTTTCAGGAGAGGGACCCACTTCCAACCCCCCTTTGAAGTACTCCAAATTTCTCTTTGTTCTTCCTAAATAAAATCTCTCTTTGTTACCTTAGAACTTGCATACGTTACTTTTACTTTCTATCCACACTGCCTCTGCTGCTCCAGTTTATTTTCAGTTCCCACTCACTTTTGCTTTTAGTTACCATTGTGCCTCATGCCTCGGTTGAACCTTCTAGCTCAGCCCAGAAACTGAGCAAGGTCAACTGGGTTGAAATTGGGACTCCACCTTCAACACAAATATGTTCTGGTTTATGTCTACATTCTCTCTTTGGAATAAATAGAATAAATTAATGAATATTTTCATTGTCAATTTCTTACAGAATACTTCATATGAACTCTAGGATTTTATAATATTTGGGGTATAATTTAATTTCCACCAAGATCAGCTATTGAGATTTAAAAAGTGTCTTAAAGATTACCAAATGTAAATATTACAAATCAACAATTGGTTCATTAATTTCATTGTGAAGACTCTATTCAAAAATACAGCAGCAAATATTTTGAATTGAAATAAAATGGAATACGAGATCAAAGTGGTTTTAAACTTGGGGTGTTAGTCTAAAGATATTTTGGGTTTTATCACTTTTTTGTTGATGTTATTTAGAAACAAACTGAAGACAAATGAGGGCGGGTAAAGGTGATGATGATAAATAAAACTTTATCTTTGTATATAAATAAAAATTAGTTGATATTTAGTTATCAACAGGTTTTTTTTTTAAACTAATTATGACTACTCCTAATGCTTGGTGCTAAAAATAGAGTAGACTAGAATAAGTTATATTCCATGCCCTTACGGAATTTATAGCTACTGTGGGGAACAGATTAGAGAGCACATGATAGCAATACATGCTAAAAAAAGGAATGCTGTACGTGTATTCAATAAGCTAAAAGGAATGCTATAAGTGTATTCAATAAGCTAGGGAGCCATGGGGTGGCAGTAGGGAGGTGATATAAGCTAGGCAGGGAAGATTTTTATTTTTGATTTATATTTAATTTTTATTTACTTTACATTTTATTTTATTTTAGATTTTTGTTTTATTTTAGATTTTTATTTTGGAGATTCAAAATAAAATGCACTCTATTTTTTGACTCTGTAAGAAATACATAAAAAATAATTCTACATTAGAATTGCTCTCCCTTTGAAGTAATTCAAATATTCAAAATATTAAAAGTCAATAGTTTCCATGAACTAGACAACCATTTCAAGTAAAGGAAAAGTTAGGATTATAAGAGAGGGAGAAAATGTCAAACTGATAAAATAAGGGAGGAGTACAGGACCATCCTACGAAATCTTTCTCTTGAAAATAAGTCAGGAAACACAAGGTCATCTTTAACAGGCAATGCAAAAGAGAAAGATAAGATGCACACAAGGGATCTGGATCTTTTACTGATTATGGACACATGGTTACTTATCTGTAAATAAATATCAAAAGTTATTTTTTTCCTACAAGCCCATTCCTCGAAGACCTAAAAGTGAGAAAAAATATTCTAGACTTCTTTCTTCCATGAAAAATTTAACTTTAACCATGAAAAACTGGACTGCAACATGGAATGTTTTCTAACTAATGTTTCTGCTAAGGATTCCAAGCATGAAAAAGAAAAGGAAAGAGATTTTAAAAAATCACTACAGTCATACCTGAAAAGGTTAAGCATAAAGAAGAGGGAAGGAAAATGGTGAATATTTTTATGTTTTAAGGACAGATGAGAACATGAAGCATTGACCAAAATCAGACAGAACAATTATGATTTGATTCTTAGAAGCTCACATATGTTGAAATACGTGCTTAGCTTACAAACACTAATTCTGAAAAATTTATTTTGTAGGTAAGAAAACTATAGTAATACTTATAGGGTAGGCTGTATATAACATTCTCTTTCAATCTCTTGCATTTTATAAATAATCTCAGTGGCAGCTTCACCAT
This sequence comes from Nycticebus coucang, assembly GCF_027406575.1. Classification (NCBI taxonomy): domain Eukaryota; kingdom Metazoa; phylum Chordata; class Mammalia; order Primates; family Lorisidae; genus Nycticebus; species Nycticebus coucang. Next base: position 56,312,287 of record NC_069788.1, read on the forward strand.
CGTTAGTCAAGGAAGGCAGAATGTCAAGAAAGAAAAAGGAGCAGCTTTATATTGAGGAATGAATATAATTATAGTTATTATCTCAGAGAAAATGAGGCAGAACAAGTTTAAAAGAATGAAAGTATGATCAGGGATCAATTTAAAATACATTCTCATCGTGCTGTAAATACCACACAATATACCTCTGAAAAACTTCATACATTTAGGTAGGCCTATTTAATATTTTTAAATGGCTTAATCCATTACTGCCCTCATAATGCTCAAAATAGAGATCTAAATTTGTCTCATTTAATCCTCATACACAGGTAGATGTTAATATTTATGCCTTATTTTTCTTATCTATAAAATTGGAATAATAAGCAACTTGTCCATTTCAAATAGTTAAATAGTTCACAAAACTGAGATTCCAATGTGATGTATTTTCATGTTGCTGAAATATCTTCCAGAATTTTTCCTTTATCGCACAAGATTTAACACAATTCTTTCCCACTTCTCTCTTTTCCAACACTTCAGAATGAAATAAATTTCAATTTAATAAAAATGTGTCAAAAAGGATATTTATAAGGAAGGTGTAGGGTGTTATGAAATTTAAGTATGGTCACAGCCTCCCTCAATTGAATTTATTCTGATATCGTCACCTAATATATCTGCCCTTGCTTGTGGGGGATAAATGTACATGTGCATAAGCAAGGCCTCCATGAGTTATCCAGTATGAAGAATCTGGAAAACATTCTAGTTGAGAGCCAGTAATCTCCTGTACTAGAAAAATTCAAAGCATCATTACTCATGAAGAAGAATAAAAGGATTTGAGTCAAAGTCTACTAGTATGACCAAAAAGTATGGATTAATCCTTTGGGTTTGCCCAACACATTATATTTCACTGGCACTACCACTACATGATCTAATCCATTTGAACAACATTTCTCTTGTTATAAAAAAAAGTAATAAAGTGGATCCTGATAACCTGGAAGAGTCTTGTACCTAAGTCAACCACCAAATGAATTTCTGGAAGATGTAGTACTCATGCCTTAGTGACAAAGACTGCCAAATCTGCTAATTATCCTGAAAGCATTTGGATCCTTAGACTACATCATCATGTCATGTTATGCTTTAGACAGTACCCTTTCACGTTTGCACAATGCTTTTGCTTGAATTTGTTAGCCATTTGTCACAAGAGTCCTGTAAGATGTGCCAACCATCATCTCTTTATTTTTACAAGGCTAGGAGGCAACAGAGACATGGGTACTTTAAATGATTTGCCCCTGGGCTCCAAGTCCATGCTAGCCTGTAACGGAACAATGTTATTGTAATTGGGTGGGGTGGAAGTTGCTGAACCTTGTTCCAATATGCTTGCAGCCGTTTCTCTGGATTTCATGTCTATGTTCAGAGAAATGAACACATGTAACATGAACAAGGTTTTGTTAGGTCATTTTTTCTGCTACAAAAATCAGAAGGCGAGATGACAAAATCTCCACCTCTATGATAAGTGGGAATGGTCTCAGACACCCCAGAGCTGATTTTAAGTCTCCTAAGATTAGTGGAGAAAAAACAAGTGGTGAAGATTCTTGTGGGTCTGGAAAGCATTAGTGGTAAATCCTGAGTATAAAACTCATTTACACCACTTTCCCTTAATGAGCGTCTAATCCAGCAATATAATACAGTCCCTGTTGTCAGGACTACACATCTGCTATCCACATCCCGGCAGGGTTCCAGTTTTCTTGGAAGAGGACTGAAAGTCTCTGCAATACCCATTATGCCCTTGAAATCATGCATGGGCATTTTGGAGTAAATCTAATCAACGGACTTGGCTAAGTGAAAACTGATCTGGACTTTCAGTTCTCCCTGAAATGATTAAAAGCAAATAAAAAAATATGTATCTCCAAATATGTATGTTGATTAGCAATGAATCTTTAGTACTAGTTACAGTGAAAGCACTTAGATAAGTACTATGAAAAGGGAAAAGGTTTGAGGTAAAGGAGGCATTTTAATGGAAGAAGGATATTAGTAGGAAAAACAGATATGTAAACCAGAACTTATGGGAACTTAGGTAATTCCAGATAGTGTAAGTAAAAATCTAAGGGCAGGAGAAGACCAATGTTCCTACTCAAGTAGGCAGGTAGAAGGAAAAGAAACAAATTCTTCCTTTTCTAACTACATTGGATGATGCTCACTTACATCAGGGAGGACAATTTACTGAGTCTACTGATTCGAACACTAATCTCATCCCATCCAGAAACACCCTTATAGACACACTCGAAAATAATGTTTAATTTGGACACCCAATGGCGTGATCAAGTTGACACATGAAAGTAACCATCACAAACACATATTCTAGAAATATTTAAATAAGCAGGTATAGCTCTTGTATCAGTTCTGTAAAGCCCTGGACTTTTGTGGTAGTCAAGAGGACCCCATCAATCTGCAGGTCCTGGTATTCATGTGTAGTCTTCACCCCCATTGAGTAGGAATGACCCATGTAACTAACAAGATAATAGAGACTGATGGTATATGAGGTGAGGCTAAGTATAAGAAACATTGAGACATCTGCCTTGCTCGCTTAGATCCACCTCCAGGAAAAGCTAGCTGCTAAAGCATATGAACACACTGCAGCAGCCTCATAAGTGGGGGAAAGTAGACCACACGGACTGAATCCTCGTACCAAAACCCAGCACTGCTTGTCAGGAGTGAGGGTGAGCCATCTGGAAGCACATCTTCAGGCCCTGCCAACCCTTTAGATGTCTGTGGCCCCTGCTAACATCTTGATGGAAACCTCACGAGAGGAAGGAGAATCACTCAGCTAAACTCATCTTGGATTCCTGTCCCAAAGAAACTGTGTGAGACAGTTTTATATATGTGTGTGTGTGTTTGTGGTGTGTATAATGCCCCTATATCTTACCATAGTTTGTTATACAATAATAGATAACTAACTTCTACAACCTTAATCAACATTTTCTGTACGTATGTAAGTTCAGAACAAGGAATGAACTTTGAATTCCTGATTCAGGATCGATGATTTTAGCGAAAGTCTAAATCCCCTCATTACTAGAGATTCAAATTGATAAATGGCTGCTCAGAACTTCGGGTATAGTTTACAGCCACATAGAATAAAGTTTTCTGTCCTTTAGAATACTGAAAACTGCCTTGATTGTGCTCTAACCTATTTGTAGATTCTGGAGTATTGGTGTGATTTTTCAAAGATACATGTTATTAGTAGCTATGTTAGAAATGATGAAATTATTTAATTAGACATGATTTAATTGTATTCTTATAACAAGAGTCTTAGTTATATTTATTATGAGTAGGAGAAAAAGGGAGCAGTTACAGCAAGTGTTCAGGAAAATGATCAACATTTCATGGCGTCCCCAGGAGGAGGATAGCTATGGTAGTAAATGCCATACGTCTTGTGTATCTCCATGGAAAAACAATTCGAAGTTAATCCACTCATAAAAACGGCAGATGAGTTATACCTTTGGGTAGTTTTTTGTGAGGAGTCTGACAGCTTCATAAACGTGATGAGGTTTTCTCACGTGTTCATAGAGACAGATTTGACTGCAAAACAGCTGGAAAGGTTGCCTAGAAATCTCAGATAATCCACACAGCGCTCAGAGGCGAGCTAGGGAGACCAGCCTGAATGTGAGATCATTAAGAGGGTTGCTGGTCTTGCTAGACTTGAGGATATATACACGACAAATAAAGTAAAGTAAAATGAGTCATGCACAGCAGGATGGAGCCAAGTGCACTGAGGAACTGAAGCTGGAGGAGAAGGAAGTGGAGACAGACGTGTAATCACGCCATGTCTAATTGTATGTAGGTGCAGAGAGAACACCAAAGGTGTGGTGGGTTCAGGGCCCAGGGAGCCATTATCCCCTTAATATCCAGAAAAGAACACAAGTGCATAGGAGTCAAGCCATGTTTACCTGGAAAAAGTAAGACAAAGAGATACGTACTCATCCCTCGAACCTCATCAAAACTACTAAAACTGTCTTTTTTATTCTGACCACGTATGTTCATGTATTTTGTTATCATATCATCAAAAATGTATTTATTCAATTAAAAGTATTTATTGAGTGTGTGGCATGTGGCCATTGTTTACATAGAACTCAGGACACAGTTGGAAACAAGATAGACCTAATCTTACACCCTCTATAGATCTTCTTCCTTCACTATTAATCTCTTTACTTAACCGTAACTAAAAAACTCCCAATAAAAATGTAAAAACATAGAAATAAAATTCTTCCTTGACCTGGTATTTCTGGGTAGCTGTTGCCAGTTGTCTGTCTCAAGTGTCTATAAAGAGTAATGTTACTCCCAACACCTTTTAATTTCTTCTGTGTCAGTGCTCTGGCTCTGTTCCCACCTCTGCACTGAAACCACACTGCATCTCTTTATAAGGTCATTCATGACTTCCTTCTTAGAGCTCCATGGTTTTTAAAGGAATTTTTCACAATTGTTACCATTGTCTTCTAGGAGGTCATTATCTACTATTTCTCTTAATTTCCCTGATGCTTCCTTCTTAACACCAAATGACATTACTCACCCACTGTTTAGCCTAAGCTTTCCCACTATGCCCTCTTTCATTTCTGTTGCATGTAAGAAATTAATTTTTCTAAACATATCTTCTCCAGCTGTAATTCTGAATAATTCACCTCTCCAGTTGATATTTCTTGAGTTATCACTGTGGTCCAGGCACAGTACTAGATTGTTGGGATTTAGAAATAAACAAAATAAAGTCGTCAACCTCATGGACTTCATTTCTAATTAGAAAAGACAGTAAGTAGTGGCCATATATACTATGATAAAACCCTTCATGATCTCAACACTCTATCTCAAGTGTTTTTTCTCTCTTACACTCAACTCCTATTTTTCTCACCATCTTTCACATTTCCCTGAATATATCGACTCAACATATCCCAAACTGAATTCACCATGAATTCATATGTACCTGCCATGCCCTCGGAAGTTCTCTTTTTCATTCTTTTTCAGTGACTTGACCTACCATGTACCCAGTTGCCTGAATTTTGATATATTTTCTATAGTACCAGGGGTATAACTTTTCCAAAATATAATAGTCTTCCGTTTGTTTGTTTTTTGATTTTGTTTTTATTGAGATAAGAGTCTTACTTTGTTGCCTTGGGCAGAGTGCTGTGACACCATAGCTCATAGCAATTTCAGTCCCTTGGGCTCAAGTAATCCTCTTGCCTCAGCTTCCTGAGTAGCTAGGATTACAGGCACCCGCCACAATATTGGGCTGTTTTTAGAAACAGGGTCTCGCTCTTGCTCAGCTGATCTTTAACTGCTGAGCTCAAGCAATCCACCCACCTTGGCCTCTCAGAGTGCTAAGTTACAGCGTGAGCCACCATGCCTGGCTAAAATATGATAGTCTTATTGTTGCCTTGCCTAAATTCTCTTTGTGGCTCTCCATAGATGGTTATGCCCAAACTTCATAAGATATCAGAGAAAACCTTCCACAGCCTTCCACTGCCTTCTGTCCCTTAGATGTGTCTTCCAGGATACATTTTTGTGCTTTCCAGAATATACTTTCTTGTTGGAGCTGCTCCTTTTGCCCATCATGTCCTCTCTCACTCAACCACTTCTCCATCTAGCTAACTCCAACTTAGGCATTCGTCAAGATAAGGAGGTCACATCCTCTTGGACACAGTTAATATGCTTTGCCTTCCTATTTGGAATCGGCATCCCTAGTGTCTCTTCATGTTCCCTCAATCCCTTACCATGGCATTGACTATAACCACTTCACATGGTAAATCACTATACTTCTTGTTTTTCTTTCACACTTAACTATAACTTCCTTGTGGGCAAGGGCTGTTTTATCCATCTTTTTCTCAAAGTATAGCACAGTTCTACCAATAAAGGAGTTTAATTGTTTGTTATTATGAATGAGTTCAGTGCATTACAGATTTACAAGATCAGTGTGCAAATCAATGCACTATACCAATATTATGCTTACTTATGTTCCTACTTACTTACAGGAATTATCCTCCTACTGGAATACAGTTGTTTCCCCCTTTTCTGTGATTTTGCCTTTTGCAATTTCATTTATAGGTAGTTAACTTTAGTCCAAAAATATTAAATAGAAATAAACAATTTATAAGCTTTAAATTGTGTACCATTCTCAGCTCCATGATGAAATTTCTCACTCTCCTGCTTGAATTTTTCCTGTGGATATTTTTCCAGAGTATCCACATTGTTTAGTCTCCCCACCCCTGAGTCACTTTGTAGCCATTTCTACAATCAGATTGACTATTGCAGTATCTCATGCTTATGTTCAAGTAACTCTTATTTTACTTAATAGTAGGCCCAAAGTACAAGACAAGTGATATTATCTATTTGGTTATGTCAAAGAGAAGCTGTAAGGCAAAACATTTTCAATTTAAGGAAGGAAAAAAATCATATCTTGAGGTTGTGGAGATCTATCATAAGAACATGCCTTGTCTCTGAAATTAGGAAGATGGAAAAAAATTCGTGCTAGTTTTGCCATGAGACCATAAAATGCAAAAGTTACAGCCACTGTACATGGTAAATGCTTAGTTGAGATGGAAAAGGCATTAAATTTATGGGCAAAAGACAAAAATAGAAACATGTTCCAATTGACAGTAGTCAGGTTTGGTACTATCCATGGTTTCAGGCATCCACTGGGGGTCTTGGGATATATCCCCTTCAGATAAGTGGGGATTACTATAATTTTACACACTATTCATATATAGTCATGTTCTCGTTTGCAATTTTAAATTTACTAAAATGGTAGCGTAGAGAACTATCCTCCTCAAGTCATTTACTGGGTAAAGGTAAGGTGTTTTTGTTTAATCTCAATTCTCCTAAGAGCAGACCTGAATGGTTTCCATGAGCAGCCATCTATTCTCCATCCAAAAGGAGCTGACAAGAATATTGTAAATCATTCCTGGGAAACCATACCTGTTGCTCACACACTGTGGTGTGAGCCTTTCTCACTCTTTTTTTCCCAAATGAAAACAAAGCAAATATTGTTCAGATTTTCTCTCTGAAACCATCCATCACCTCCCTCAACTTATGCTCCTTGTACTTGCAGCAAAAAGAAAGAAGAAAAGAGAGGTAAATTACAGAATATTATTTAAAAGAAAGCAATCTTTTAAACTCTTCACTATTTACACCACCTCCAACATCCTTTGCATGTTCAAATACATTTGGGAGCATTTTGTTTGCTTGTGAGGTGACTCTCCCTTTCTCCTCAGCAGCAGTTAAACTGGTTGTAGTCTGTCCCAGTCTTAATTCATAACCAATTATTCTAGTGTTTGGTGGAGACACAGGGATCCAAGCACTGTTGGCAATGGCTGAAAAGTAGATCCTGAGCTGACTTTATATTGCAGAGCACAAAAAAGACAGAAATTGTGGCCCTTGGCAAGATTGACTTTTTGTGGAGATATTTTTCTTTCTCACGCAGCAAGACTACAAAGAAAGCAGTGTTCTTTGGAGACCCTTGAATGCTCACTCAAAGGCATACTGCTGTGAAACTATTTTATAAAAGTGGAGAAATGGGAAATGATCATGTTCCAAAGTAGCTGGAGGCAGGCCTGGGCTCACAACCAGGCTGCACCTCCTTGGGAAGAATGATTAACTTGCCATATGTAGCACTCTGGAAAAGGATGTGAGAGGAGGTGGCGATGAGCTAAATCATGAGAAAGTAAATTGGGCCAAATAAAAATGTAAAATCTCACTGCCACTTATTAGTTCTTCCTTCATTTGTCAAATATTTTTTGAGCACCTACTCCACACAAGCACTATTCCAGGTATGAGAGATAAATCAGTAAACAAAGCCAACAAAAAAAATCCACCTTCATGATATAGCCTTCTAATAGGGGAAAAGACAAAAAATTATAAACATAAAAAATCAATTCAACAGTGTGTTTACAGAGTATCACACATGCAGTCTGACAATTAAATTCAAGAATTCATCCTAGAAAAGGTGCTACATACCTCATTGCTGAATATCACTATGGTCACCTTTAAAATACTCCACTTGGGAAGCTATGCACTAAATGCCAAGACCTAAACCACACTTCACAGCAATTTTGAAACTCTTTTTCTGGAATGACCCTCAAAGTTGTCATACCACAGTACACAGAAACATGCAACAATAATGAATGCCACTTAGCAAGATACTGGTTCACATCAATAGAGCACAGCTGTGAGACACTGATAGACTAAGGTTATAAAACCACACTGAGAAACATGGTGGAGAATTTGCAAACTTAATCATCAGACTTCATATGACAATAGCTCTAATGGTCATCCCCCAAAAGAGCCACATTGGCGAGTGAGTCATGAGTTGAAGGAAGAGAAGTGAGCCAAGTGGCTGTTTTGAGGAAGATTATTCTATGCAAAGGAATACATGGTGCAAAGGCCCTGAGGCAGGAACGTGGCTGCAAGGTTTGGAAAGAATTAAGAACAGGCCATCTGGAGCACACTGAGCCAGGACAGCAATGAAGGAAATGAAGATTAAGGGTTGGAAAACCAGGAATAAGAACAGCTGGTGTAGGGTCTTATGAGCCATTGTAAGAACTTTTGCTTCCACTCTGAAAGTAATGGGCAGCCATCCATGGAAGAACCTTGAACAGAGGGGTGGCATTAGATGACTTAGGCTTTTTTTTTGAGACAGAGTCTCATTATGTTGCCCTCAATAGAGTGGTATGGTGTCACAGCTCACAGCAACCTCAAACTCTTGGGCTTAAGTGATTCTCTTGCCTCAGCCTCCCAAGTAGCTGGGACTACAGACACCCGCCACAATGCCTGGCTATATTTTTGTTGCAGTTGTCATTGCTGTTTAGCTGGTCCAGGCCGGGTTTAAACCTGGCAGCCTGGGTGTATGTGGCCGTTGCCCTACCCACTGAGCTACAGAAGCCACCATGACTTAGGCTTTTGCTGGAGCTGTGTTCTTGCCATGTTGAGAACAGACTATAGGATAACGGTTCGAGGTCTTGGTCACTAATGCACTGAGAAAAAAAAAAATGTTCCCTTGTTTAATCCTTTAAGCAAATTTGGCATTATCATCTTTCTTACAGATGAGGAAACTAAATTGCAGAAATGTGTAATAAGCTTGAAGAAGATCACACAGCTGTCAAATGAAGGATTCTATATTTAAACCACAAAGTAGGCAATAATGTATGTTCCTTAAGCCCTGCATCAATATTCATTCTGGTTTAATTGCATGGAGGTTCATGGTTACCAATGGGGTTTTGTGTGTGTCAGGAAACAGTCCGTAGACTTTTGGGGAATTATTACTTGAATTAGTTTCTAGGCCACATATAACTGATACGATTGAAAGCTTTAACTAATATTGCCAACATTTTTAACATTTAATCAGCTAGTTTTCTGCTTAATGAAGAAAGGGTTCCCTGTCTTTCTTCACAGAATCACCTGCATATTGATCTGCACCCTTTTATAAGGATTCCAATATCATTGAAGAGGTAGAATCCTTGTTACCAGCACCAAGTTGATGCCTTACCCATTTCTTGATCATAACCCATATTGCTTCTGAAATGTATAGTATTTTTCAGAAGCAAAGGTCAGAAACAATATATAAATCAAGGACCACAGTGGTAATCAATGGTTTTCCTGTACCTACTTTTTACTTTTTTTTTTTTTTTTTAGAGACAGAGTCTTACTTTGTCACCCTCAGTAGAGTGCTGTGGCATCAAAGCTCACAGCAACCTCCAGCTCTTGGGCTTAGGTGATTCTCTTGCATGATTCTCCTATCTCAGCCTCCCGAGTAGGTGGGACTACAGGTGCCCGCCACAATGCCCGGCTATTTTTTTGTTGCAGTTTGGCTGGGCCTGGTTTCAAACCCGCCACTCTTGGTATATGGGGCTGGTGCCCTACTCACTGAGCCACAGGCACCACCACCTATAGCTACTTTTTTCTATACAATATCCTTCCTTTAGTTAAAAAAGTATGCAAAAAGGATTATACCAAAAACAAACAAACAAAAATGATGAAAGTCGAAAATATGTATGCAAAAAATGACACTGTTACAGTTTGGTACCTTCTCTAAAACCAAAAAGTTGAAAACAATAGACTAGGCTCATGAATATAGGTGAGGCTTGACCTTAGAATGTATATCAAAAAGCAAACATGGGAAAATCTCTTCTGAAATGTATTTGATTATAAATGTTATAATTACTTGAGGAGGTAATTTAGAGGATATTGTTAATTTACTAAATTATTTGATTGCAGACATTAGTTTTCAAACCATTTAAACATAAGACTTCCTGAACATAATCACATGTGATTGGACACAACTTTCTTCTGCTAGACTTGATAGAGTATTGCCCTTATTATTTACTTAGAAGGAAATCACTAAAATATATGCTCCTGCCATTTTCTTCCGGTAAAAGTAATCAGGGAATTCAAATGAACTGAATTTCTGAAAGGTTAATGCTTCATTCAAGGGAAGAAATCTCGAAGTTTATTTAAACCACATAAGGTTCACATTCAGTATCCAAATACTATCACATAAAACTATTGTGCCTAAGTCAGCCTGTGGGTTGCGATACCTTTGTAACAATGAAAATGCATCCTGGCATTAAGGAATGTTGAAAACCACTGGCTGAAGCGATATGAAGCATAAAAAAAATTAGTAGCATCCAAGCATTTGGCCTCACCTAGAGAAGAACACCTGGATAATTGATTTATGAAGAAAATGAATCTGAATGTTTGGGTATAGCGAATAGTTCCTGTTAGAAACTGGTAAGAAAAGTGGTCTTGAAGTCATTAGGGAAAAGTTCCTTATGAGAAGAATTCTCATTAAACTTTCAGTGTGACCTATTTTAAGCTTGACTGGAAAATACATAATAGTTCCATTTGAAACCAGGAAGTAGAGCAAGGCAACATCCTGTTAACGTGCAGATTTATACATAGAGACCATAATGGCCCCTCGGAAAGTCAACAGTTTTCAATTTATAGCATGTGAATAGAAACACACTTGTATGTGAGATTGGTTAAATAGGTCTCATTCAGTGCTACACTTTACCTGTGTTTGCGCATTCCACTCAATTATTAGTACCAGATCATTTTATAAAATCCAAAAAAAATCCTGTCTTTTGTTCTGATTCTGTCATAATTTTCAGAGGACTTTGCTGTTGTTTTATTTTTATTGGCCTCTAGAGATGACTTTTAGCAGTTTATCTATGCCGATTTATTGTGTATATTTTGTCCTTGTTTCTTATTGATTCAAAGCCACATGCAGGTGTTTTTAGATAAGCTTCTATATTAAGCAATGTGATCCATCTTTCAAAACCATTTCACCATGACCAATGCTGTTGGACTTCTGAGCTCTGATGATATTTTCCAACTACAGGGACACCACATACCTGTTGAAATTATGGCAAACCTTTTTGTCTTTGATTGACTCCTTTCGAATTCCAGTGAGAGTTATGAGTAAGCCGTGTGGCTTTCTATGACGGAGGCATCACATTCATTTTATCAGTTACAAATACATTTTAATGTTAAAGAAAGAAAACTGTTTTCTTTTTACTAGACACACAAACATACTAAGTTGGAAAATTAAGTTTGCCAACTGTCCTAGAAAAAGTGCTACATACCTCATTGTTGAATATCACTATGGTTACCAGATGGCCAAGGTCAATACTTTGAAGATGACCTTTGTACTATTCAGCAATGAGGTACATAGCACTTTTTCTAGAATGAGTTCATGAACTTCATTGTCAAACTTCATGTTATGACAAGCCTGATGGCCATTCCAGAAAAAGAGTTCCAAAATTGCTTTGATGGGTGGACGAGGCACTGATGTCAGTGCACAGCAGAGTGCACTGGGGAGCGCTTCTAAGGTGACTATAGTTGGTATGCAGCAAAGAGGTACGTAGCACTTTTTCTAGGCTGAGTTTTCCAACTTAATTGTCCACCTTGTACACAAATGCCCCTAACCTAGGCACATCTTAAATGTAAAGGAATTAATTTCATAGAAAAGCTTTTGTGTATGTGTGTATCTTTGTACATATCCTGATACTATGTAATTGAATCTAGATTTCAATATATAGCTAACTAGATGGATAGATAGACAAATAATTTCTTTATCTCTGTTCTAAGTGAGTATGTTTATCACATTGTACCTGTTGCATCCAGGCTTCAGGTTACTAGCAAACTATGTCAGTCTTAAACATTATGGTGTAAGATTTCCTACAGAGGGAATGACCTTAAGCACACATCTTATTTCTTCATATTAGCTTAAAACAGATTAATCATTTGTCAGTGACTTTTCTTCCTCTGTCTATTCTCACCTTATAGCAATGTCCTTGAGGCCATCATCTACCCCAAAAGGCACAGGGGTGGAAAAGGCAATAAAATCCTATTATATCTACTTTACTACTTACACTTAGCAGCTCTTGAGAAGAGCATAGTCAAAATGAAACATAGGCTCTCCATTAATTTAAATTATGATTAAGATTGTGCAAATGGTTCTCAAACTTTCATTTCTTTCATGCATTGTACATCTGCACAAGCTTACAAAATAAAGATCATTGGCAACCTGCTGACTTTTTTTAACATGTTGCCTCTAGTTATCTATGATGTTAAACAACAAGAATTCAACTTATATGATTATGCCCTGGTAATATACACTCAACAATATGTTTATTAAAACATCTGGTTTTCCTTCATAATCCCAATATGAAAATAACTATTTATTTCTTATATCAGCTTTTGATAATTCAGAAAATTGTCCACAAATATGTGCCCGGAAATATGGGAAGAAAATAGCAGTCATAAAAATCATACTATTCCATGGTCACATAAAGACCATGGAATAGAAAATAGCAGTAATAAAAATCATACTATTCCATGGTCAAATAAAGACCATTGGTCTTTATTTGACCATGGAATAGTATGGTTTTGATAGAAAGAAACATGTAACTGATTGCCTTATCATAGAATAGCAGAAAATCAGTTGTCCTACTGGGTTCTGATTGAGAAGCCAGATGGAGACTGGCAGCGAGAGTGGCATGCTGAGACACACAGAACCACATGAGGCTGTGAGCAATACGTTCATATTACTATTTGCATATCTCCAGAGCTGCACTTGACAGCAAGAACAAATTCTCTGTCCAAACATCTCCAATCAAATACATATTCTCCCAGTAGACAGTAGGAGACTTCTCTTATAACAGGCATTTTTCTAGTTTTTGTGAAAAATTCTAATTATTTTAATATAAAAAGGAGGTGGGTTCAAATATAATGAACTATTTGAAGAAACTGTGGGGATGAGTTATTTTCCTCATATGTCCATCTGAGTTGGATAAACATGTTTCTCCAGGAGGGCATTTATGCATTTTCCATGAGTTACTACATTGTACTCACTTCATCTTCAAAAGAAAAATACGAAAAATCAGTTAGGAAATATTATTCTTGACAATATAAATATGAGTTATGGAATCTTGGGCAGATTATGGAGGTATGTAAAGGACAAAGAGTTTTAAATGGCTTTTGACTAGTCTTCTCAGAAAGCATTCTCAAGCAGAAGAAGTGTACAGTGAAGGGATTAAAAATGCAGAGTTTTCTAGTCGCCTTCATTGTGACTCCTTAGACATTCCTCTTTTCATTTTTTCCCTTTATTATAAAATAAAGCTATAGATGAGGGGAGAATATCAGGACAAGGACAGAGCCTAGCAATTAAGAGTTTAATCAAGACAGAACCTCTAACAAGGGTGTCTGGAGCCTTTCCTTTGGAGATGCTCTCCAGGAGCCCAGCTGCATTTCCCTAACAAGTCTGTGGTAGGACTGCTTTTCTTGATCGCTTGTTAGGACTCCTCTTTTACACCTGGAGCCCTAGTTCAGCTAAACCTGTGGCCAAAGAGTCTGGGATTCATTTCATTCATATTACATTTTAATTTCTTTGATGTCACATCCAGAGCCCAAGGAAATTCATTTCCTCAATGATATATGTGTTCCTGCGTGGAGTCACAGGTTTGACAACGAAACAAATTTAGAAGCACCATTTAAAAACACTATGCGTTCTGAAAAAATATAAAAGGGCGTGGTAGATAGAATAATGCTGTCCATCCAAGATGTCTACTTCCTAATACCTGAGAAATGATCGGAAAAAAAAACTTTACCAATGTGATTAAGTTAAGAGTCATGCAATGAGGAGATTATCCTGAACTAAATGAGTGATTCTAACATGATTAGAGAAGTCCCTAAACTTAAAGAGGTTTTTGCAGCTGTGATCAGAAGCCATGAGACTATGAAGAATGGTTCAAGAGATGCAATGTTGCTTGCTTTGAAGATAGAGGAAGGGAGCCACAAACCATGTGTGTGGCCTGTGACTGGGAAAGGCAAGGAAATACACTGTCCTCCCCTAGAACCTCCAGAAAAGAACAGGCCCTTCTAAAATGTTGCTTTTCACCCAATAAGACCCATGTCAAACTTCTAACCTACAGAACTGTGATCATCTATACGTGTAGTTTTAAGCTACCAGTATGTGGTAATTTTTAATAACGGTGATACAAGACTAATGCTGTGCTTAAAACTACCTTTATATGTTATCCGTGACAATTTTCTGTGCCTTTCCACCAGGTCTTCTTTCATACGTCTCCCCAAACCCCCACTATATTTGTGGATGAAAAAATTATCTCCATCTACCTACCTATTAGCTAGGGGTTGTCCTTCCCAAAGCCAGTGACTTTTAAACAATAATTAGCTCTCATTTTAAAGTTATAGGATTCTTGTTTTCCTCAAAGATAACCTGTGTGATTCCATTTTTTAAATGTATCAATCAGCTCCAGGGAGGGTAAGAGTGGTTGTTAAGACTCAACTATTAATATTCACTCAGAAAGATGCATACATAGAGTATTTCCCAAGAGAAATCATATACTTACCATAAGACAAGTATCAATATATTCAAAAGACGGTAGTTAACATAACCACAAAGAGGATACTTTCTGACTACCATGAAATTAACTCAAAAATTAATAACACTTAAATATACTTATTAAATTATCTAATATGTGATAAACAAATAAGGTGTATTAAGCAACCCATAGGTCAAAGAAGAGATTGTAGAATAATTAAGAAAACATTTAAATTGAATGAAAATAAAAGCAAAGCACATCAACATTGTGTAATGCAGTTAATGTAATATTTCGAGAGAAATTTTTACCATACAGTTCTTCTTTAGGGCAGAAAAAATAGTCTAATGCAAATTGTCTAAGATTCCCCCTTGATTAACTAGAAATAAACATGTTTAATTTAACATGAATGTAAGGAGAAAATAATGAAGATAAAATGGAATAATCAAATAGCACAGAATAAACTAAATAAAGCAATAAAAGCAAAACTGATTCCTGAAAAGACCAATGCAACTGATAAATGTATGACCAGACAGATCAAGAGAATAACAGAGGAGACAAAAATTACCAATATAGGATTACCAATATAGACAATAGAATTACCAATTCTATTGCAAAGAGTGGGAAGAATGCAGAAGTATTCACTCTCACTACTTCTTTTTAACTTTGCTCTATGGAATGTAGGAATTAAATGAAAAATCTCACAATAGATTCCACAGGCATTATAAAGATAAGAGAATATTACAAACTAAAATATACAATGAATTCTGTAGCTTAAATTAAATGGAGAAATTACTTAAAGGAAACAAATTACCAAATCTGACTCAAGAAGAAACAGGTAACCTAAGTAGTTCTATAGACATTAAAGAAATACAATCCACAATTAAAAAAAAAAAACAGCTGACTTCCTTAAAAAAAAAATTCAGGAATGAAGGCTTCACTGGCAATTTCTTTCAAAAAATTTAAGTAAGCAACAATACTATTTCTAATAAACTATTCCAAAAAAATCATAGAAGAGAAGACTTCTTAAATCATTTAATGAGGCAGTGTTTATTACTCTGGTATAATCACAACAAAACTGCAGACATCTCTCAGAAATAAATAAAATCATAATAAAATGCAACAAAATTGAATATAAAAATAATAAAATAATAGTATATCATGATCAAATTGAGTTTATCCCAGAAATATTTTGTTTAATATTTTTAAAAAATCAAAAAATTTAGTTCACCAGACTAAAAGGTAAAAAAAAAAAAAAAAGATTATTTCAATGAACATTCAAAAAGTATTTGATAAACTTCAACTTCCATTTATAGGTGGAAAAAAATGTGTGTATATATATATATATATATATATATATGTCAGCTTATTTGGAATTAGGAAATTTCTTATCCTGATAAAAGCTACCTATGAAAATCTAAAACCAATATCATACTCAAATATGATAAACCATGTGTCCCCTATTGCAAAGAATGGAAAGAATGAAGAAGTATCCACTCTCACTACTTCTCTTTAACTTTGCTGTATGGACTGGCTCCAAGGTAAAAAGGGAAGAAAATGAAATAAAATGCACACAGATGTTAAGAAACAAAGCTCTATTTATTTGCAAAGGATATGATCATCTATTAAAAAGCTATTAGAACTAATAAGTAATATGACAGAATACAAGGTCTATATATAGGTCAGTTGCACTTCTGTATACTAGCAATCAAAAATTGGAAATTGAAATTAAAAAGTAAATTCATGACAGCATTCTAATGTAAAAATGTGGGGATAGCTTTAATAAAGCATTTGGGATACATGTACCTTATAATTGTCGAGAGAAATTAAAGACCCAAATCAACAAAGTCATATACTATATTTATGTATTGGAAGTTTCTACATTGTTGATGTCTATTCTTCCCATAGTGAGATATACATTTAGAAAAATCCCACTCCACAATGATACATAATTTTTGTATCAATTAATTTACAATCTGATTCTTAAATTTACATGATAATACAAAGAGAATAGAGAAGATGAAATGATTTTCTTTTTTAGTTTTTTTTTTTTTTTTGAGAAAGTCTCACTATGTCACCCTTGGCAGAGTGCTGGGGCATCACAGCTCACAGCAAGCTCAAATTCTTGGGCTTTAGTGATTCTCTTGCCTCAGCCTCCCAAGTAGCTGGGACTACAGGCTCCTGCACAACACCCAGCTATTTTTTGTTGTTGTTATTGTTGTTGTTGTAGTTGTCATTGTTGTTTGGCAGGCCTGAGCTGGTTTCGAACCCGCCTGCTCCAGTGCATGTGGCTGGCGCTCCAGCCACTGAACTACAGGTGCCAAGCTGGCAAAATGATTTTTAAAGAAGAGCAAAACTGGATGACTTGCATTACCTGATTTAAAAACATAATAAAGCCACTATAATTAAGGCTGTAGGGTATTGACATAAGGTTAGACATTTAGATAAATGAAACAGATTGATGAGTTCAAAAATAGACACAGGTATACACTATCGTTGTTTGATTTTTGGAAAGGTTGCCAAAGTAAACTCAGGAGGAAATCGTAGTTTTTCAACAAATGAATCTGGAACAATTGTATGTTCATACTTAACAACATATACAAAGATTAAATAAAAATTAATCATAGGCATAAGTATTAAATTGAAAACTATAAAGCTTCAAGAAGACATAAAAGACAAATTTGTTTGGCATTTGATTAGGCAAAACATTTTTTTAATAACACAAACATAAGAGAGAGAAATGATTTTATATATGGTGTAGAATGGGATAGAGTTTCACAATTCCTGCATTTCCAGTGTTGAAAAAATATATTAAAAAAATCATAATTTGAAATTTTTTCAAAAGTTTTGTTTCATGAAGATTTTGGAGTATAGCCAGGTTAAAATTACCAATCTGCAGCACCCATTTGGAATTCAGTCATCAATGCTGCCATCTAGCTGTCTATATTTTTATCTTATGGTTTTGTATTTTTATTTTGACTTTCATAAATAATTTTTTATCAGCTAAGTAGAAACCTTGAGAGTCATCTTGGGTACATGCTTGCTGAGATGAGTTATTAGCGAAAAGGGTATATAAAGGTGCCAACTGGCGTTTATCCATAGTGTTATTACATGATATTTTTCAAAGGAGATAGGAAAAGGTAGGAAGGAAGGAATGAGGGACTTAACAACAGATTAAGAAGTGTGGGGGAAACAGGAGCACAGCGTTCACATGTTTTTCTCACAGCTCTGTTCTGGTACAGAGTTGGAGTTCTATCTGCACCACCCGGATCCCTTCAGCTCAGCAGTCAAGGATTATAATATATACCAAAGGAGTATTGAAACTTTTCAAGATGGTGGCAGTGATGGTGATTTGTCTTTTTGTTTCTTTATACTATCAGTCCCTTGTTATTTCCCTATCCTGATTCCTTTACTTCAAAACGTTAGCTGCTTATACAAAGAAATTTTGCCAAGAATCTTAGGACTGACAACATTTCTTTGTATAGAATTTGATCGTCAACTTAGTTGTTATAATGACAGTGGGGAAAACACAAGATTAGAAAAAGAACTAATATTTACTTAATGCCAATTCTGTGTAAAGCCCTTTATAACCTTTATCTTGCTTAGTTCTCTAAAAACACTGATGATTTAGGTCTTATTTCAGTTTTAAAGATGAGGAAATTGAGACTCTGTGATGATAAAGGAACTTGACCATTTCTAAAGAGAAAGTAGGCATCAGTGTTTTTATTCAAACTGAGATCTATCCAATTTCAAAACTTGTGTTCTTTCTGCTATTTAATCCTATATCCAAAAGAATCAGGAATTTGGATTCATTTCTGTGGCCCTACTAATGAAAAGTGGCAAAGACAGTTCATTAGTCATCTATTGCCGAGAAACAAGTTACCCCAATACTTAATAGCTTAAAATAGAAGTAAACAAATATAGCTTATGTGGATCAAAAATTTAAGAGTAGCTGTGTTAAAATGTATATATACGATTTTAATTTATAGAGGTAACTGAGTAATAGCACAGGGAGACTAATACCATTGAAAGAAGAATCTATTACTTTCATTTCCCCAAAAGAGGTGGGTACATCACTCCACACAATGCCACATAGGGAAGTGTGGCAGTTAGTCAAGAGGCAGAGCAAGAGCGAGGAGAAAGTATAGCCAAGAGTCTTTATCATTTTATCCCTGGAAAAGGCAAAGCACAGCAGAGAATACAGTTGAGAACTGGCTAGTTTGAACAATGCTGGGCTGAAGGAGTGGTCTCAAGTTTTGGGGTACGTTCCTGCCCTTGAGTTGATTTAAGATTGGGAAATATGGTCTTGGTGTGTGAGTTACATAAAGGAAGTGGTTGGGCATATGGACTTGATATTGACTGGCTCACATCGCAAGTGATCACAGGTGTGTTGTTTATTACATCTAGGAATTTTCTAACCACAGGAGGAGGAATTTATCCCCAGTTATCGAGGCCTCTCAAAATGTAAAAGCATCACAAAATATATTTTTTAAAAACAGATGAACATGGCAGCACAGTTATGACATCAGGGTCTCATGTGAGGTTCCACTGATGTCAATCAGTGCTGCAGCCTTTGAGGGCTTGACTGGGGTTGGAGGATCCACTTCCAAGATGGTTCATTCCCACAATGTTGGTTATTGGCAGGAGGCCTCAACTCTTTTGGTACTAGTTTTCCATTTCTAAATAACAACCTTCTACAAACGTAATGGCTCAAATAAACGTGTATTTAGGCATGGGTTAGATGGGTTCTCCTGCTCAGGGTTTCTTCTGAGGCTGAAATATTGGCTGGGCTATGTCCTCAACTGGAGCTCTGTGTTCTTCCTCAAGCTCATTCAAGTTGTTTGCAAAGTTGTTTGCCTTATGGTTATAGGAATGAGGCCCTTGTTTTTTTGCTGATTGTTGACCAGGCATCTCTTTCAGGCTCTTGTAGAGCCTGACCTCAGGGCCTTCTCACTGCAGGGTAACTTCTTCAAAAGCTGCTGGGAATCTCTTCCCAGTTTTGTCTGATAGTCTGGAACAACATAATGTAATCATGAGAGTAACTGTGCCTTCATCTTTTCCAAGGTCATGAATATCCAATCATATTCACATGTCCTACACACACTCAGGGGAGGGAATGTGTATACCAGGGGATGGGAAGCTTGGGGACATTTTAGAATTCTGCTCTTTATGCTTCCCATGTGTGGCCCTTCATTGAATCTAGGACATGGACCTAGCAGCTGGCTTCTTCCAGAGTGTGTGATCTGAGAGAGAGCACAGAGGCATCTGCAATGCTGCTTGGGACCTAGTCTCACAAATCCTAGACTGGTAACTTCTATCTCACTCTAGTCTGTCTAGATAAGTCAATTAATCTGCCCTGCCCTTAAAGACAGAGGAATCAGGCTTCACCTTTTGAGTAGAGCTTATGAAAAAGTTGTGACCTTATTGTAGAACCACCACAGATGGCAATGAAATATTTCAGCTCTTTGTCTCCCCATCTACAGAGTGAAGAGTCTAAGCTGGTTGGTTTTCAGGTTCTTGAGGTTTATGTGTGCACGTTTACATCTTTGTGCTCACAGTAGCTTCCCTTTTGTGCCTCTAGAGGGAATTTCATTGCTGAGGGTGTGACTCTTTCTAAGAAAAACTATACTTGTATTGAAATCAATTGGTTTTCATGTTATATTTTTGCCTTTTACCATCAAAGTGAAGAGTTTTTCTCATTTCCGTAATTAAATTAATGGATGAGAGCTCATATGAATGGTTTAAATATGTGTGCATGTGTTTGTGTGCATGGAAGGGCGAGATTGTCACAACATATTTTGCCACATTTCAAACTATGAAATTTTTGTTGCTCTTTTCTTTGCAAAAAGAGTTTTTTGCAAGTAATTTTTTTTTCCTCCTGAAATAAGGGTAGAGTTAACTTTATCTTTGTAAAAGGAAAGGGGAAAAGTGAAAAAAAGAAAATCACCTTTAGTCACTCTGACTAGCCTGGACATTCAGGGAAATATGTCACATTTCCCAGGAAGTTTTCCCATGAAGGAATTGCTGTGGTTTATGGCATATTTCAGATCCATTACCTCAGAGATTTAGTGGGTCATGGATTGCCCAGCAGATATTTTGGAAATATTACCTCATGAAGAAAACATCTTTGTTATTAGACGTCCATATTTCTGAAACATAACCTTCCTATTACATGTGGCTGCCTAAGAATATACATTAATAAAAAGCCTCCATCATTAAGAAACTTGATCTTAGACAAAACAGTTTCTTGCAATAGGGCCAAATGAGCTAACACTTTTTCTCTTTGACATTTTGTGAATTAAGTGCTGCTATGCAAGTTAGGAGTATATTTGCCAGAGGAAATTTTTCCGTTAAATAAAACTACAGCTACATTTTCTCTTTTGAGGAGTGTCTAAAGCTGTAACAGTCCAAAATCATCCTCAGAGACGACGGTCTTCTCAAGAGTCATCTGTCGCTTGATTATAGCATTATTTATTAAGTATGTTTAAATTATCAAAGAAGATATTGGAAAATCTAAATAAAATCAAAGAAGATATTATTGTCAGGCCCATACTAGCCAACCAAAATTAAAGAGCGGAAATCCAGGCACTTCCTCAGGGAACTGCCTTTTCAGGGATACTGAAAAGTCAGGGTGGCCCAAGAAACAGCAGAATGAAGAAGGTTGGATGAAAAGTTCTGGAAGTTCCATTCAAGGTGGAGATGAAAGAGTCGTGTAGTGATATCTAATTTTTTTAATAATTTATAAATTGCCACAAACTGTACTAAGCCCTTTACCTTTATCTTACCCTCATTGCCTCATGAAGGAAATAGCATCATTATATGCAAATGAGAAGAAAAAATTAAGTCAGGAGAGGTCAAGTCATTTGCAAAAGGTCATCTAGCCAGAACATGACAGAGTGAGGGTTCTACCAAGGAGGGCTGACTACAAAGCTTGAACTTTTAGACATAATACTAGTCAAATTTAACTCATCTGCTACTAAGGAATATTGGTCCAAGTATATCTGACCTTCTGACTTGCTAAGAGGGATATCTAAGCTAGTCATTGTCACCAACAGAACATCTTTGCTCTTCTCTGACACAACACTCAGTCTCTCTTCTAAGGAATGACAATGAAACAATAAAGGATACCAGTTCAGAAGAATATTTGATTAATCAGATTTTCTTTTATGCAATAATGCTATATAATAAAAAATTACCCAAATCTCTGTGTTTTTCATGATTATCATTTTTTTCCCTCTTGTGTTAACACCTGCACGTTTACTGGGATAGAGCTACTTCAGGTAAGGTTTTGGGTTCTTGCACATGAGTCATGCTGTATCAGGAGATATATGGGGCACAGTATTCTCTTGGTAGATATTAAAAGAACAACATTCAAACTAAACAGCACAAGCATATTTCAGCCTGCATTCACAGCAAAACAGATATTACTTTGGCCAAAGCAACTACGTTCAAGATAAAAGTCAATAGGTTAGGGAAGTTAGGGCAAGGATGAGGAGGGAACAGATAATTGTGAGCAAGTACTACCATCCAGCAGGAGCCCCATTGCTCTTTTCTCATGAGGTTTAAATGACTCTGGGGCTTGCATCTAGAATGGCCAGTCTTTCTTCAAATGCCACATGTTACTCATTTTCATATTCTAAAATTTTAATTCTAATGGTATCTTTGTTTACTGGGACTTCTCTTTTTTGTTGTTATTATTTATTTGATTGATAGAAGACATATTCTTTCCATATGAAGCCACACAATTGACTCTCAATTCTGGGTATTTTGTATCTGCACCTCCATTCTCCACCCCAACACACACACACACACACACACACACACACACACACACCCCTCTTCCTCTTAAAGACCTAACAACCATTTGTCGGGGCAGAATGCACAATCTGATTGCAATGCTAAGTCTTTTATATCACCATTCAAAAGTTTAAACAGGGGTGTCCAACTTGCAGCCCACTGGCCCCATGCTGATTTTTTGAGGACTTTTTTTGCTTATCTGTGGTGTCAGATATCATGAAAAGTATACGTGGACCTTTCCTTTGCCAGTCAGTTTTCATTAGTGTTTGTGTATTTAATGTGTGGCCCCAGGCAACTCTTATTCTTCCAATGTATGTCAGAAAAAAAAGAAAAGGTTGGTCATCCCTGATTTAAAAGGTAATGGCATGTCCTTCCCATAAGCAGGTCACAGTGATGCCATCTTCTTTAAGAAATCACTGTTCCTCCCAGGTTTTAACAGTCGCCCACGGAAATATGCTTTCTTAGGTTCTTGAGAAAAGTCTCTCTCAGCCTGTGTCATACTGTACCCTATCTGTCTATTCTCCCATCTGTAAGCCCATTAAATTGTAAGATCTTGGAAGGCAGGGACTTAGTGTCCTGCACACGAAGTACCTAGATTAGTGGCTAACACTCTTAGATAAATTCTTCTGATTGCTATATTCATCACTATTATATCCCTGGAACTCAGCATATTTTTCTAAATCATAGCAAGTTAAACTATTTCCTTTTTGTATCTTGAGAGCAAATATGACTAATTTCTAATCAGAGGTAGGAGCTAACAGTAACTGTTGGTCATGGTATGGCCAGGACACCACTTAGTGTATCAAGTTTAGTCATCACAAAAAAAAAAAATCATGCTGACAGGTTTTATACTTGAGGAATCAGAGAATAAACAATTTGCTCAGGATGAGAGCAACGCATTCAAGCCCAAGCAGTTCTACCCTCACGCGGTGAGCTTCTGCGAGAAGGGAGCCTGGATAGGACCACTGTGAGAGCACTGGCCACTACGTAGCAGGCAAGCTCACAACGCCCACAAATCAGAACCACCTCGCTCTTGGGTTATGAAATGTATTCTGCAGGATTTTTATGTTCTTTCCTTTATACCATTTGTATAGTTCCAATTTTAAAACAAATAATAATAGGTACAAACTCTAAAATCATTTTCAACCCTAAGACTGGGCAATTCCCAAGCCCTATCTACCAGCCAAAAGCTTTGGCAGTTTGATTTTCTAGTGAGACAGGGAATGCTACTGCAAATTTATCCCAGGGCTTATAACCAGGAACTATTGGCAAGATTTAAGGAGACAAACATAAAATACATGCTCTGTGGCAAAGCATCCTCCTGAATTGCCTCCATATTTCCTAGCAAACATACTAGGAAGCCCTAGCAAACATAGGGCTTTTAAACCCACGGTATATAAAACCACGAGCCCAACTCATATGGCTCAGCACACCTCAACAACATGTGTTAAAATATATTACCTGTATATTGTATTGTGTTTGCAATGTTCCCACAGATTGGCATTTATTTTCAATAACTCAGAGAGAAAGTCTATAATGCTTACAGATTTTTTTTTTTAGCATGTTGTTGGAATGAAATAGAAACCAAATGTACAACACTTAGCAGTATCACTGAAAAAATAAGCACAAACCGTTTATGAGGGTGGTAGTTTTAACATCACCTAAATTGCCTTCTTTTCAGGGGTGGGAAAAGAGGACGAGAAAGCAAAGGGAGAGAGGAAAATGAACAAAATAATTAAAAAATACATAAGGCGAAGCCCATAGCTCAGTGGGTAGGGCGCCAGCCACATACACGGAGGCAAATCGGTTTGAACCTGGCCGGAGACAGCTAAAAAAACAACAATGACAACTGCAACAAAAAAATCTGCTTGGGAGGCTGAGGCAAGAGAATCGCTTGGGCCCAAGAGTTTGAGGTTGTTGTGAGCTGTGACACCATGGCACTCAAGGGCAACAGCTTGAGACTCTGTCTCAAAAAAAATTAAAAAAAGCATAAAACAGAAACATTGGGATTTAAGTTTTATACTTGGGCTCTAGTTACACAGTTCCCTATAATATTTTTTTTCTTAGTAGAACCAGGGTTATTTCTGAACAGATTTTTAATAACTTATTCTTCTGTTAAATATTATTCCCTTCATATGCTTTAGGTTATGTTGTTCTTTTACTCAAAACACAAGGTCCACGAATGGATTAATAAATTGTGGTATATGTACACCATGGAATATTATGCAGCCTTAAAGAAAGATGGAGACTTTACCTCTTTCATGTTTACATGGATGGAGCTGGAACATATTCTTCTTAGTAAAGTACCTCAAGAATGGAGGAAAAAGTACCCAATGTACTCAAGTACCAAGTACCCAATGTACCCTACTATGAAACTAATTTAGGGTTTTCACATGAAAGCTATAACTCAGTTACAACCTAAGAATAGGGGGAAGGGGGAAAGGGAGGGGAGGGAGGGGGGAGGTGGGCAGAGGGAAGAGGATTGGTGGGATTACACCAATAGTGCATCTTACAAGGGTATATGTGAAACTTGGTAAATGGTCTGTGAAGCTAGTGAATGATGCCCCATGATTATATCAATGTACTATGATTTAATAAAACAAACAAACAAACAAACAAAAAAAAAAAAACGCAAGGTTACCACTTCTAGAAATCATTAATGAAAGCTTCCTGATGCAACGATTTGAAGGCCTGGCCCCAAAGCAGCCGGTTTCCCTGTGTCCTGTTAAGATGGCTTTTTCGTGTCCTGTGCTCTCCAAAGGATATGGGGAGCATTGTGGTAAATTCGGTCTTGCTACAGAGCACTTACATATGTATGTACACCCCCCTCACCTTTCCTTCCAAAGGCCCCAGGAACAGATGTTTGCAGATTGATTTATGCTCCATTATATTTAGCTGTCACTTCACCCAGAACTGAAAAGCAGCCATCTCTGGAGAAAATGTGACAGTGGTTTAATGAAGTACATGGATACTGCAATGAAGGGCAGGAAGTGAAGGCTCATTTGAATCTCAACCTGTTATCTTAGAAATGGTAGAATGTTTTTTTCTATCAGGTGATCTGTGGACAAATCTGGAATGTGAAATTATCATTCAGAGAGGATTCCCTACCTGTACCCTTCTGTCCCCCTGAGCTTCCAACACACAGACTTCCCCAGGTACCACCCCTGTTTCTGACCCCCTGTGGAAATCCTCTTCACAATGGTGGCTGAATCAACCTGGATTCTTGCTGTTTACAAATGGTAGAAATGAATTTTACTGAGCATGCAGTGACTTCATTTGGCCTCATGACTCTCACTGCTCCTTCTGAAAAAGCCACCCTCTTTTAAAAGCACCCTTTATTTTAGGGAAGCATGGGGCTAGGTTATTTCTGGAGAAGCAGCCAACTATCAGTGGGGCATAGTGAAAAGCCGGAAAGCCGAGTCCCAGCCCATAAGCTCCTCCTTCCCTGCCCCCAACATGACCTCATCTCAAACCACTGGGTTTGGGAACACTTTCCGGAACACTGTTTCATTTTGTTCTCTGTTCTGGTGGTTCTTCCTGTAGAGTGAAAATTCTTCCTGAGGGAAAACTCTAACTGACTATATGGAACATGTTTCCTTCTGACTGGAGAGACCAGGGAAGGTTTCAAATGAAGGTGCTGGTTGCCTTGGAATTTAGGTGAAAAAGATTAAAAATTAAAGGACAAGAGGGAATAAAAGAAGTGGCAGAAAGCATGAAAGCCACATTGAAAATGTCCATGTAGGACAGACTTTTTTGCTATGATACAATGCCTCCTCTCACCCACTCCAAACCCTGAAGTTGTAATGCTTTTGGACATTGCCATATACATGTCCCCTGACCTTTACATATAACATCATCCAAGAAAAAGCCCAGCTTTCCTCTTTAAAACTTTGTCAGCTGTTCTGTTTTCATTATGTTATACATTTGTTGACCTATATGTTTATTTTTAATGATGTCCTAGTGCATAGCAAGCTTTTGATCATTGTTAGTGACCTGGGATTACGTCTGATTAAGCTGTAGAAAAGAAACTTGAACTTTTCCTTTTCCATAGAAATTCATTTCATTGTTATTGAAAGAAAGAATTTCAAGAGACTGGTGAGTTTCTTTTGGTTCTAAATGGCCCAGGGTGGCACTGAGGACCCACAGTGAGATTGGGAATGAACTTCTTCCCTTGGCAGAGGGTGAGAATTCCGTAAATCTGTATTACGACTTTGTTGCACTGTTTGGCAGAGGCTGGCTGCCCTCAGCCTTCATCTCATTCACTGCCCCTCACGTTTCACAAATTAATATCTAGTTTGTCCAGACAAAAAGCACATTTCCCAATGTTAAGGTTCAACTTTTTCCTTTTTTTATCTAATGATCAGTTATTGAAAGCTTACCCTACCCTAGGTGTCTGCCTGCTACTCTTATAGGCTAAAGTGATTTAATGCCCTCAGAACCACCCTAGGAGAGACATTAGGAACACTGGAGTTCAGAGAGGTTAAGTTAGTTGCTCAAAATTAAACATCTGGTAAGTGAACCAGCCTTCTCATTGACATGCATGTTGACTATGTGCCCAGTATTTTTTTTTTTCAGAACTGCTCCTCAAAACAGAATCAAGTTGTGTCCAGTCTTATTTAATCACTTCCATCTGTTTATCACTTTCCAAAAAGTTTGGCATGACAGCTTTGTACTAAATCTATCAGATCAGATTTGAAATGCTGCCTGGTTACCATGCTATGGACGAATGATGTTAGCGAATACGCTCCAGTGTGACTAACGGAATCCAAATAAATTTCAGTTCTGATTCTTCCTGCTAAGGTGTGCACCTGTTGAAAATAAATTATAACACGATCAAGAGATCAAAATATTACAATAATAAAATGTTACACCCAGGATAGTTCTCAGAAAAAGAGAGGCATTGTGAGCCTGGTTGAGATTAGAGAAACATGTTATTTTCTCTGAACCTGTTATCATAAACTCATGTGTGTGTCCCAGAACGTCACCACACAGTATCACCTTCACCTGCTTAATGGACACTGATACCAGTCTGCGCATCTCTGTCTGTGTGTGTTTACAAGAAACATTTTCTACACCATTTGCGGATACATTTACTCCATACAGGACAGAAACACTAGCCAATTTTGAGACTTTTGACCACACAAGAGAGAACAACACACGACATTTAGTGATGGAGTTGGGCGGAGGAACAGCAGTGGTTAAATACAGAGCTAACAGCCCGCCTCCATTGAGAACAGTCTCTGTGTGTGCCTTGCTGAACCATTTTCAAAGCAACTTTTCCCTCTGTTCTGAAAGGTGTTAAGTATCTCAGGGTGCCAGAAACACATCATTACCAGCCAATTCTAGGAAATTTTTTTTTTTTTTGGCCAATATTGTATTTCTTCCTTCCTGCCTGAAGGTATGAAGCTAACTGAAAGTTAGGAAAGTTCTACATATCAAGTAGAAAAGCTCGTATTTAATTTCTTTAAGTGTGGTTAAATTTTTTTTTAAGTGAGGCCTTTTAAAATAATAAGACATTCCCTTGGCGCTTGACAACTCCTATTCACTCATGGAGCCACCACTCTCCGGGGTGGCTTGCTCATAGATATACCTCACACCCAGTTGGTCGACAATCAGGAAAGTCTTTGTGTGTCTTCCATAAATAGCACCATTCCCATAGGTGATTATTTACAGAAGAATTTGGAAGTCTGATAGAAGAATGCAGGTGCTGTGTGAACCCACTGGGAATGCTGAGCTCACATTCAGAAGGGGTGAGGGGGAGATGCTGAACGCTCCTTAACCGGACACTCCTTTTCCAAAGCCCCACAGACTTCTAGATGTCAAAACAAAAATGAGAGTTAATTAAGTTGAGAGGGTAGAGACACAGACTAGAAAGGACAAAGGCTCTGATTGCAGCTAGAGTTCAAAAGTAAAGTGTCCAGGCACAGCAGCTTGGCCTCTGCCAAAGAGAACTGTTTCGTGTTTCTTCTGAACACCCTTCTTTACCTGCCTCTGTTCCAATTGTATTTCTCTACAACAAAGTTTTTTTTTTTTTTTTTTTTTTTTTAGAAAAGCTCCATGTTATGCCAAGGAATGCCCACTTCCCCGACATCATCTTTACCCTCTCTGTGTACTTTATGTTCTGGAAATACTAACTTGCTTACAGTCCTCCCCCTTCCCCTGTGCACTTCCACACACATGCACACCATGACGCCCAGGTTTTCCCTCCTTTGCTCATGCTGTGCCCTCTGCCGGGATCAGCCCTATTCATTCTTCAAAGCTCCCCCCATCAGGGAACAAGTGCCCAGAGTAGTCTTTCCTGACCCTCACAGACCTCAGACTTCAGCTTTGTTGTTCATTTTGAATTTGACATACAAGTATACTTCTATTATTACAAATGCTCACAAACACTACAATGCTATATATTTTTCCCATATCTTTTTTCCACATGACTGTGAGATTCTGGGAGTCAAGGATCATGATTGTTCACTTTTTTTTTGGATACAGAGTCTCACTATGTCACCCTGGATAGAGTGGGGTGGCAACACAGCTGACAGCAACCTTGGGCTTAAGTGATTCTCTTGCCTCAGCCTCCCAAGTAGCTGGGACTACAGGCACCCACCACAATGCCCGGCTATTTTATTGTTGTAGTTATTGTTGTTTAGCTGTCCTGGGCTGGGTTTGAGGCCAGCGCTATAACCACTGTGCTACGGGCACTGAGCCAATTGTTCACATTTTTATCACTAGTGCACAGCATAGTGCCTGGCACAGGAAAAACTTGAAATACTTTACCATGCTAATGTATTAAATAGATGTCTACCGTGAATACATTTTTACTCAAGTGATCACATTTTGAAGAAGATGTGGCTGTCACAGCTTATCACTCCTGTGAAGATAACTAGCCAAGTTCTCAGCACTACTGCCCAGCAGGGACCTTCCCTTCTCTCTACTGCGTTCACTGTGCTGGTGCTTCTTCCCTTCCCCCCAGCCTGCTTCCACCTACCTTTCTGTCAAAACCCACAGGGGCCATCACTTCCCCACAGATGCTTCTCTGCCTTGCTTAAGTAGCTGTGCCATTTCTACTAAGCACTTCTGTAGCACCTAGTACTTTTCCATAAACTATGGTATAGAATTCTTATCACACTTATAATTTTACTTTTATTGCATAATTCTTTCCTACTTTTAGATCTTTTACTAAGTTTCACAATTATAAAAACCATGCTTCTCTCTCTCATTTTTTTTAGTTTATATTTTTCAGAGACATGAACAATTCCTGGTACACAATAGACTCAATAAATTTAATAAATACTTGCTAAATAGATGAACTAAGGGACAAAATTGTCTGTCTGACTCTATGGTTAATTATCTTACTTGATTATTGCATATAATGTGCAAATGAACATTCTGGATGCTGGAGCTATGGAGAGCAGATAAGCCTGATCCTGCCATCATGTGGCTACAGTTTTATGGAGATGTCAAAAAGAAACAAACAATTGACCTGCAGTGTGATGAAGAATAGAATGGTGGACTTAGATGGCATAACACGTAGGCAGGGGAGGGAGAGTCTTGGTGCTGACTCAGGGAGCAGGGGGTTTTCATGGAAGGAACTACAGGCAAGCTGAGATGTGAGGGCGGGTCGCACGACTACTAAGACAGGGCAAACAAGCAGATCCTTGGCAAAGTCAAGCTGGTGAAATGTGCTTGATGTTCACAAAGTTGAAACTTCACAAGGGGGATGGGTGAGGAAGGAAGATGGGGAGGAGGCAAGGGGACAGTGTGAAAGGCCTCAACTTGGTTGGGGAGTCTGTGGTCAGCATCATTAAGACTCCACTGCACACAGGGTACAAGTACAGGGTGTCCCAAAGTCACCCATAAATGTTCATTGCAAAATTTTACAAAGAGCTAGCCAATGTGTAGAGAATATTTTGTAAGATTACAAATGTTATGATTTTGTATAGAAAATTTACCACAAAACATTGTATCATCCTGAAGAAAGAAAAGAATCTGAGCATTATAACAAATGCATGTTGGATAACAGTGAATTAGAAATAACTTTCCTCCAGTTAGTATGTGGCCTTCAAAATATATTGACAGTTCATAGCCTGCACTCCAAATATAACAACTTTAGACGTGATGGAAGTATTAGGATTGATCCCTTCCTTTGGGAAGTTAGGAGAGTGTGTGTGCATGTGTGTGTGTGCGTGTGTGTGAGCATGTGTGCAAGCATATGGAAGGAGATGAAAGGATGAGAATGTGAGCGGGAGGATAAATAATTGAAAATTATATGTGGCACTTACTAAGGCTCCACCTTACACCAGGTTACGTCTCATTTTATACCCTCTAAACACGCATGGATTCAGTTAATCATTTAATAATGACTCATACACAAAAAAATTAAATAAGTTTTAAGTTAGCTTTTTAATTTGAGATTTAGTAAACATTATCTAAAAATTGATATATGAAATTTTAATACACTACTTGGCAAGTTGTCAGTAGCTGTTTTTGGTTAAATCCCAGATCGTAGCACAAGTAGCCAAGTCATCAACACAAGCAAATAATACAATTCAAGATGTTTTTAAAAATGAAGATTAGATTGGAAATATTTGATTTCTTCCTTAAGTTTAACAAAGGTTTGATGATGTGATAAATTCTACAGGGAAAAGAATATCAGTTAAAGAACAAAAAGTGATATTAAAATCAAGTATCCAGACAAAAAAATAACAGGGTTTATGTTGTTGTTGTTGTTGTTATTCTGTTGCTATTGCTTTTGATAGTCTTTACTCATGAAAACAAATGAACTGCATTGCATGAAACGGTCATATTTGCTATATTTAGGCAAGCATTCTATGTCTGCTTAGGGAAAATGTCATATTTTGCATCACAGCCAGGCTGAGCCAGGCTGAGCCAGGTTAACATCAGAGGGAGAAGAAAAATAGGATGTGCCATTCTTTATTTTCAGTGGGATGGAGAGAACAGAGAGAATGCAAATCCAGCAGGAATCAATTGGAAGGGAGCCTAGTCTAGCAGTCAGGACTGTCTAATTGAAAAATAAGTGAGAAGATTAGAAATAACAAGCAAAGGGCTGAATTCAGATAAGCAGTTGACATGTACGCTGTTCACAGAGTAAGAGAATTCCGATGGCAGGAGGACAGGTTTCCTGATGAAGAGCAGGTGAAAAACTGGGAGGTTGGAAACGGTCAGACGAGAACACTGTGTTGCTAAAAGAGAAATTGAGCTTATTTCTCTGGGATACAATGTGATGGGTTCAGCTTAGAGTTTCATCACCAAAGACACAGTGAAGAAAGAGCCTTGAAAACCAGGAAGTCAGCCATTGAGTTACCAGAGGTAGGAAGGAGTAGTACTAACTCCCAGTTATTGGGCCATTACCACCTGAATGCTGCCATCAGTAACAATTAAGAAAGACTCTATGACCTCCTACCCACCGGGAAGGTCATGCACATATTTACATCTCTGCAGCCTCCCATGGCCAGGCATTGTGGGTGTCTATATGTTGGAAGTATGAGCAGCTCTCTTCAGGAAACCTTACTTCCATTATCAGGAGCCCCAGGGCTATCCAAGAACACTTTCTCTCCTAAGAGGATCCTGTATCTTATGGCCTTAGAATTGAATATTATGCAAAATTCATTTCAGCACACACCTTGTCCTGCTCATGTTGGTCACTAGAGAAAGCCAGAACTGATCCCTCATCCAATTAGTTCTAACCCTGATATCACCCAGACCTTAGCTTTTTAAAACTACTTCTATGCTCCCCCAAGCTGTGAAATCAATTCACAGAGCTTCTGGAAATCTAAATTGATTGTTAATAACTTTATCCTTGTACTTTTGCAAATACATACTTACTTAAGTAACAGAACTTCATTCCTTGAATATATAAGCCCCTAAATTACTATTTCTCTGTCCAAACTCTTGCCTTTTGTGGTAATAATTTGATTATCCACAGAAATGACTCTTTCTATAAGTTGGCATTTCTTTCCTTGACTTCCAAATACCTTGCACACTCCATCAACTCATTCTCGGGGTCTTACCTTGCCTTTGCTATTATTAATACCCTGTTTTCCCGAAAATAATACATCCTCTGAAAATAAGACCTACTAACAGGAAAGATAAGACGTCCCCTGAAAATAAGACCTAGCACATCTTTGGGAGCACACCTTAATATAAGACACTGTCTTATTTTCGGGGAAACAGGGTGGTTTCAATCCCTCCATAATCTCAATCACCAGCCATTTACTCAATGCACATGTGGCAGAAAAAATGATGATGTGGAAAAAAGCAACAGGATATTATGTTCTGCTAATAGAAAGGCCAGACCTTGACTAGATGTATCAGAGGTTACATTGAGAACATGGTGCTTGGGCTGAAGGCCTACAGATGTGTAAGCTGTTACACGTGAGAAGGAAAAGTTGCTATGTAGAGAAAAAGGGTTGAAAAAAGAACTTTCTGGTAGACGGAAGACTATATGTCAAAGCCCTGGGAGTAAAAGGGAACACATTTAAAGAATAGAAAACAAAACAAAAATAAGCAAATTGTGCAGCCTGCAGAGCTCAACCACAAAAGCTTTGAAGGGAAGAATTTCCACATCTGTGACTGTCCCTGCCAATGAAAGTCTAATACTCCATCACCACTACTTTATTTTTTGCTTTTTTTGGCCAGGGCTGGGTTTGAACCCACCACTGGCATATGGGGCTGGCGCCCTCCTTTTTTGAGCCACATCACCACCTTTTCTATTGATACCTGGATCTCTGACCTATTCTTAGATATTAAATCCATAAATGTAACTCAAGGTCTCTGCTAGCTCATATAGTCATAAAATGTCCCTTCTTTGAATAATACTTTTAAGTTAGTGTATCATGGATAAATCTCTACAGCTCTGTGCTCTGTGTCACCCCGTTTCTCACAAATGATCTCACCTGTCTGTCAACCTTGGCTAGCAGGGAACACCGCCTTGGGGAGCAGGATGCTTCTGGCCTTCCTTTCCCATGGCCTTGCCCTGGCCATGGTGGTTCACAATTACTGGATTTGGTTCAGAATCCAATGGGGAATGGACCTAGAGGAGGGCAGATGATAGGGAAACCATGAGCCTATAGTCATCGGTGAGTGTTAAGTCGAATCTTCTCACAGGTGTGTATGGCGGGAGCGTCTCCCTTTCCACTCTAGGACTTGGGTGGGAGTCTATGAATCTCTGTGTCTTGTGCCCACTGCCAGAGGAACTGCTGCATGTCTATGGTGGGAGGGGCTCTCTCTGTTTAGCATATACTCTACACCCATTCACTGTGGCCTGGACGCATCCTCTGAGCTCTGCTTTCAGCGTTTACTTTTCAGGGTGTATCTCCTTTTATCTTGGCTCCTTGAGAGCTGCTGTCCTGACTTGCTGCCTATTAGATCTTTAACTCACTTTTAATCATTTTTCCTCAAACTGTAAAAACTTTTACCATCAATCACCTGATCCAAAACACAGACTTTTGACCAGTTCTCTCCTCAGGGTGCCTGGCAGACCAGGCCGAGTAACCTGGGTGACAGACACCAGTCGCACAGATGTATACTCATTTTTATGCCAGTGTGAAGCTGATGGGTAATGTGATGTTTGAAGACTTATCGGGGGTTCTGAGGAATATAGTAACTCTGTGTTTTGGTCGATGTTCGTCAAAATATTTTTTACTTCCTAGATTTCAGTGTGTGCTTGAATAAATTCCCAATGTCATTTGCTGAAAATCACAAACTGTATTTTATGATCCCTTGAAAATGAAAAACGCATGGGTGTGTGAATGCGGCAAACCCATACTTCATCATTTTCAACCATTAAGCTTTTGCTGCAGAGGTTTTTCCTAGGCAGAGTGGTGGAATTTTAACTTTCTACTCAAGAATATTGATTTAAAAAAGAGGGAGGGAGGCTGGCAATTCTTGTCAGCTCTTTTCACTTGAAGACTGATCACTTACTGGTGGCAAGCCCCCAGAGCCTTGCGTGTCTGGACTTATTTATATAAGCAAACCCACTGTCAGAAGACGGCAGCTGTAGTCATGCCTACTATTTTGTTAACACAATTACTCCGGCTATATCTACACAATCAAAATTAAAACGGGGAGTTTAGATAATAATTGAGGTTTAAACTATATCATTAAAAACCAAAGACTTATACTTAAGTCATACGGGGGGGTTGTAACATTGATCAACTTCATCTAAATGGTTTTCAAGTTCTTCTTGGCCTATTCTGATTTTAACTAAATGTGCTTTTAACAATAATTAACAGTCAGAGGTTCTGAAAAGAAAATGGGTAGTAGGCAGTTAGCATGATAATTGTACCAAGGTATAAATCATGCTATTTGGTGTTAAGGATAGTAGTAGATTTAATGGAATATTCATAAGTATTTCCTGATCAATTTGTTTCTAGAGTCTTTTCTTATACAGTTAAACTTACAAGGAAGACTGAGAAGGGCAAAATATACACAATATAGAATTAGACTAATGTCTTAAAAGTTCATTTGGCTGAGTGATTCTGATAAGGCAGACAAATGGCCACTACTATGTTTTTCTGTGGGTTAAGATTAAAAGCAAAGTGGGAGGGAACAATAGAACCCAATTTACAATGAAATATATCAAAACAATAGGAAACCAAGACAAGGAGTAAAACATAACACTGCTTAGTGCTCCAGAAAAAGATAAGGCAGGTTGGGAATTTTTCTCCTTGCTTGTATAGATCACCATATATCACACAATAAGAAATCTGCTGTGGATACAATAATAGCGAGAAACCAGTCAAGTCTACCTTTTGTCGCAGGGATATAACAAATGAGCCTTTATTGTCTTCTCCCTTCAAGGTGGTCCAGGAATAATAGTATAGTAAGAGCATGGCAAGACTGATGACACATCATTTTTCTCCACTTGGAGTGGGAGGAGAAAGAAATCCATTTAATAAGTGTATTTTAACAATGCAGCATTTTTGTATCATAAGCCTCTTGGGCCATATGGCCCCAGCACAACACGAATAGGAATTTAGCTGGCAGCTATCCTATGAATTTTGGCTTCATGAAAAGCTGATCTGGATAACTTGAGATAAAAGGTGGGTTTTCCCTAAGATAATTGAAGGATAGGTAAATTTATGAAGAGGGTTACCTTTGGTTCAGGCAAAGCTGTCCCCTGTGGAACACAGACGGCTTTCAACATGTCTGGGTAAGACATTTGAATCATGGTGCCTATTATCTGTGAGGTTTTCAGCAAGTTGCTTATCTTTTTTTGAGAATTTGTTTTCTCATAAAAGAGGATATTACAAGATTATTGTGAGGCTCAGATATAACTTATGTTATTCTATAAATTAATCTATTATTTTATAAATTATTCTAGGTACAGAATGTCCGGAATCTTAGTAATAAGTGAACATCGAAGAGCTAAAATAGATTGAAATAGATGATGATAGATGCATAGATAGATGATATATGCATATAGATCAATAAATAGACCCTAGAGGCTATAAAATTTTTTCTTGCCATTTAAAATTGATAACTCAATTTAAAAATACTACCATAAATAACTTAAGTGCACCGTTCAAGGGCATTATCTTATTAATGCACACACATAGTTTTCCATCTCAAATTGCATACTTTTTAAACCCGTGTTTTCATATCTTAGATATCCCTCCAGGAAAGAAGGCCTATATTTCAGGAAAGATAGGATGTTTTAAAGGCAGTCATTTATATGTTTCACTGAAAGAATAATCTTTAGCTAGTCCTAACTCTGTTCAAAGGCCTAAAGTTTAATGAGAAAAACTCAACCAGTGCAAATTACAGCTTATAGTTTTCAGGCATTTGTGCAATTTAACTCTTCTAGGTACTCTTTTTCCTCTGTATTGATAGCCACTAGATGAATGTCATTAAGTTATGTGGCAACTACTCAGGCTGTATCAACAAATTACCCATGTTCATTGTTTGCCCTTGAAGACACATTAAAAACTGACGTTTGCACCAGTGTTTTCTTCCTCTGTCTCACTTTTCTCTGTTTCTTTCACCGCCTCTGCTCTCCACTATCTTAAAACCAGAACCTGGTGACCAGTGTGGTGCTTCATACCTAAAATCCTAGCACTCTGGAAGGTCTAGGGGGTGGCTTGCTTGAGCTCAGGAGGTCAAGACAAGCCTGATCGAGAGTGAGACCACATCTCTACGGAAAATAGAAAAATTAGCCAGGCTGGTGGCCCACACCTGTATTCCCAGCTACTAGGGAGGCTAAGGCAAGAGGATCACTCAAGCACAAGAATTTAAGGTTGCTGTGAGTTACAATGACACCACAGCATTCTACCCAGCATGACAGAATGAGACTCTGTCTCAAAAACAAATACAAAATAAAAACCAGAACCTGGCAATGCTATTCATTGTTTGTTCTCCAAAGAATAACCAAAAAACACATTTGGGTGATGAGAACTTCAACCCAAGTTCAAGATGTGGCATTCACCAACCAAGGTGACCTTTGTAACTTGGAGCAGG
This sequence comes from Nycticebus coucang, assembly GCF_027406575.1. Taxonomy (NCBI): domain Eukaryota; kingdom Metazoa; phylum Chordata; class Mammalia; order Primates; family Lorisidae; genus Nycticebus; species Nycticebus coucang. The sequence continues at coordinate 56,349,405 of NC_069788.1, forward strand.
GTCCTTACTGTCACATCCAACATAATCAAATGTCTCTCAGCAAGAGTTTGTGGCTTTTTACCATTTCAGTTTTCTCTAGTTGAAGGGTACAATTCCAAGGCCTTGTCCCTTTTAGTCCGTACTAGCCCACTCTAATTGACCAAACCTTACCTGGCTGATACATGAATATCCCAAAGATGTGTGCTCTTCTCTGCACAAAATGGTGGGTAAGGTGTATCAGGACAAAACCCACATACAGTCCTTGGAATTGTATCTATAAGGATAAGGAAGTAAAGAGTAATTTGCAGCAGAAAGAGAATCTTAAATTTGTCTTGGGCCTTCACTAATGTTCAATACAGATCAATATGTCTTTTCTGAAAACAAAGGGAATTTTTTTTGTTTAGATGGTGGAATGCATTCAGGAAATGCAAGGCCCCCACTCAGGGAATGAAAAGAAGCTTCTGAGTACAGGCTTCATTTAGGAACTTCGGCAGGTGCTAAATCTTCAGTCAGGGCTTCAAGGCACTGTTGATATTTTATCCATCTGCCTTGAATTTAAATGCCGAGACATTTTCATTATATGTTAAAGAAAACAAAATACAACGTTGTGAACACAAGTTTGCTGTGTTTAACTATGTTCCTGATCATCTATGCAGCCCAAATATTTTCCACATGAAAAACTACTGACATCTACTCTTCACCTGAGAGCATGTTGTGGGGTAAATTTGTGAGATTAATGAAAGTCTGTTTATAGAATTTTAATATTTATTTAAGGGTTTAAACTTAACCAATAGAAACATAAATCATATACAAAAATTACTATACTCAGTGCACAAACATGACTCTTGTCTCCACTCTGTAATCCTTACTATTTCTTAGATTTCTTATCAAAATCATTTTCAACATTTATTTGTATTGATGCCCTTCATAAAGAGCATCACACTCTTAAAATATCTGCATCATACAAACAGCTAAAGGTAATATAACAGGGCAAGCAGAATGTGAGAAATATATATTTGGTCATAACTGTGGATGGTTTTAGAAATATCACCTCCTCTGCAGGTTATAAAGGAGAAAAAAATATTCTAAGGCATTTGGCATAACTGTCAATTTCTTTGACTATAGAAGTAAAACTCTGTTTATGAATTTATTTGATTTCATAGAACATGTAAAAATTTCTTGATTGCTATAGAGTTTTCAGAGCAAACTGACAATGGATCTGCACAAATTCTTTTGTGTCCAAAAAAATAAAAAATAAAAAGACAATGCTGAGATCGGAATACTAAAGAATTGTGTATTAGCTATGATGTTCTGATGTGGACTACAGCAAGTACTTGTCACTTGGTATGCATTCCACTTATGTGTAAGTATAGTATTAATACATTACTGATAGAACCGTCAGTATCCCTTATTCTCTTCCCACGATACAATCTTCTCTTTCACTCTTGGTAGAGTGCAGTGGCATTTTGATAGCTCACTGTCTTCAAACTCCTGGGCACAAGTGACTCTCTTGCCTCAGCATCCCTAGTAGCTGGGAGTGGGCCATGACTTGGGTAATTTTATTATTTATTTATTTATTTTTATTTATTTTGTTTTTGAGACCATTTCACTCTGTCACTCTGTCACTTTGGCACAGTGCTGGAACATCATAGCTCACAGCAACCTCAAACTCTTGGACTCAGGAGATCCTCTTCCCTTAGCCTCCAGAGAATCTACAACTACAGATGACCACCACACACCCAGCTAGGATTTTTTTGTTGTTGTAGTTTGTCTGTTTCTATTTTTAGTAGAGATAGGATCTCACTCTTGGTCAGGCTGGTATCAAACTTGTGAGATCAAGTGATCCTCCTGCCTCAGCCTCCCAGAGTGCTAGGATTATAGGCATAAGCCACGGCTCATGGCCCGTAGGTGTGTTAAAATTTGGTCAAACTTGTTTTATCAGAGAATCAGGAATGTAGAGTTTTCTTTTTTGCCGGATCCTCTAAAACTAGATTTAGTGAATGGCCATTGTTCATAAAAAGTCCAAATTGCACGTCATTCAGTCAGTGTGCCATGACCTGATTGGTCAAAGACAGTGCAACTACAAAAGCACAGACACTTTTCCAAAGATGCTTAAAGAGTATTTCCTTTTAGTCCATAGGGGAGTGTGGGTGAGATCCTGAGGAGTCGCCAGTGAAACACACAAGGAAACCGCAATGGAAAGAGGATCAGCTATTTTTATCTCCATAAAAAATACTTATTTCTTTATAGCTGTCTTCCCATGAGTCAAACTCTGGCCGTTTGCTCATGCAAAGGCTGCCTCCCTAAGTAGTGCTGCCTATCACTGCAATGGAAACCAGATGTCTTTCTTTTAGATTTCTTTGCATTACTGAGCATATCCCATAAAATAATTGAATGGATACATTAATTCAGAGAGATCTTTGCCCTTTAACTTCATATATTAATTGTTTTTATAACATATTGAATAAAAATCCTTTTATTTTTACAATGGTATTATTTGCAGCAAATCTTTGCATACTCTCCATGTCCATAGTATCATCTTTCTAGTGAGTTTTAAAGTAAGTAAACAAAAGGAAACGCAAATGTTCACCATAGAATCTTCAGGATTTATACCAATCTCCTCTTTTCTTTCACTTTGGGTATGTCATTCAGGGAATGACTGTGAGACAGGGATCTGGATAAAATGTGAGACAGTAGTCCTAGTTTTGACACAGAGTTTTACTAACAGGAACTCATGTTTTATCTAAAATGGAGACAAAGAAAAGTTCCCAAGTTTATCTGTAGATAACTATGATTCAGTTTTCTCTGCGTGTGATTTTGACTGTGTTGTAAGCAGAGTAGTGACTCTCCTCCCCAAAGATGCCCATGGCTCCTCCCCAAAGATACCCATGGCTTCTTCCCCAGAACTCCAGAATGTTAGACTACATTGCAAAGGTATTTAAAATTACAAAAGATATTAAAATGTCTAATCATTGAATTTTAGTGGGGAGATTTTCCTGAATTATCCAGGTGGGCCAAGTATAATCACAAGGGTGCTTTACAGAAGAGGCATGTATAAAAAGAGGTCAGAGGAATAACGTGAGAAAGACCCAGTCCACATCAATATTGTTTTGTTTTGTTTTTTTAAGCCACAAGTCAAGGAATGTGGGAAACCTTTAGAAGCTGGAAAAAGCAAGAAAATTGATTCTTCTTTAGAGCGTCCAGAAAAGAAAGCACCTTGATTTTAATCCTATAAAATGATCTCAGAATTCCGATTTCCAGAACTGTAAAATAATAAATTTAGGTTATCTTAATTCACTAAGATTGCAGTATGCTCTTATGGCAGCCATAGGAAACAAATCCAGTTTTCCCGTTAGCGCTAATGTTTTCACGGTTTTGTGTTCCTCCTTGTTTGCACAGGGAGGGGTCAAACAGACTATGGTAATGCCACAGTTGTAGGCATGGAGGGAGGGTTTCAAAATGAAATACAATGTTGGCTTAGAAGAGCATCGCGTCACAAAAAAACGGTCTCCTTAAATTTTCTCCATGTTTATGTCCTTTGCAAGGTTAACTATGACAATAGATTGGTATCATATAAAATGTTACCTAACTTTGATTTAAACTAATAAAACAATCTCATTCCAAAGGTATTATCTTAGTAAGTTTTTCTTTTCATAAAATAAAATGATAGTCTGTTTCAATGTGCCATTTAACTAAAGTTAGATTAAATGCCATTCGGAACTCTTTCTCGATTGTAAATTCAGCTACTGAATGTGTGTGTGTTTTTCATGAAAATCTTCATTTATTTTCTATAAATCATTTTCCTTGTAACTACCTCTCACTTTGTGCATTACATTCCTTTCCATTTTTGTTCTCACCAAATCATGAAAGAGTAGACTCCACTCTTTCTACTGTTCAGTTAACTGACTTTGTTTGGATGCTGCATGTGGTTTACTGCTCTTAGTTTAAACATGTGAAGTCTTTTATCTTAAGAGAGATGTACTTAGCCTGAAGATTTTGCACTTTTAATCACTGAAAATCTGAATTATAGGATTGGGAGGAAATTCAGACTTCTCTGATTTCTCTTCATATAGACATCTACATTAATGTGCACGGCAGATAGTGCCTTTTTCTTTTTTCTTTTGCCTTTTCCAGTTCTCCTGGGAAGACATGTTCATAGCACATTAAAATAATGTAAAGCTATGTTTCAAATCATGACACTGTGTTTTGTTATCTCTAACCCAAGTCCCTCCTGATCCATTTCAAATCCACTTCCTATTCTGGTCTTGGTAGTAACAGCTCTGTATCTTCTGAGTCATCCTTCTTTTTATACTTGAAATCTTCTTAAGTCATCACTGTTAGTTAGCTATAGTTTTGTTCTTTCCAGGCTTAAAAGAAGCTAAAGTGTTTTTCTCAAATGGTAAGAGAAATTTAACAATTAATCACTCATTGCTCTCTATTGGATGCACTTTACAGATCAGTTGTGGAACCCAAACCAGGTACTCTATCCCAATTCAACTGTGACTGTCAGGAATCAAGTGGTATTAAGATGTCTCAGTGAATGTTATCTGTATCATTGTCATTTTTCTTACAATATTACTACATTGAAGACATATTTAACCCTCCAATCCTCTGTACCCTGATTTTCTTTTTTTCTTTCTCACTTTTTTTTTTTTTTAATTTTTGAGACATAGTCTCAAGCTGTCACCCTGGGTAGAGTGCTGTGGCATCATAGCTCATAGCAACTTCAAACTTGGGCTTAAGTGATCCTCTTGCCTCAGTTTTTCTATTTTTAGTAGACATGGGGTCTTGCTTTTGCTCAGACTGGTCTGGAACTCGTGAGCTCAAGCAATCCACCTGCCTCGGCCTCCTAGAGTGCTAGGATTACAGGAGCGAGTCACCGTGCCCAACCTATAGCATGATTTTCTAAACAATTAGAATGAAAGTATATTTCTATCCAGAAATTAGTTGATTTTCCCTCTGTTGAAGGAGAAATATACATACAGTTCAAAGACTAATGAACTGAAATCAGGAAACAAGTTCTTTATAAGACCTATCTTGTGGCTGGAGTTTAGTATATCTATACTCTTAAACCACTGAACTAGATAGATTTATTGTCCTGTGCCCCTGGGATATGTTTAGGTTAATTGATGTATATTTACTAAATGTATAACTAATGTCTAAAAACATTTCCCTGCTTGTTGTGAGGTGCTGCTGGATTTTATTTCACCCAGAAAATTTCAATAGTCTATTAAAACTAGTGAAACTGGTGGAAAAACCTACATAGCAATAATTTTCAATATTTTCTCCAGGGTGGGAGTTAAGGTAACAAGCATGTAATTTTTAAAGTTATTATTCCTGTAACTTTGAGACAGATTTTGAGTTTATTAGTTCACGGATGAGGGTATGTACATGTAATACACATGAACAAACTGTCATTGAAAAATTAACTACACTTAGGAAAAAATGAAAATTAACTTACTATCGGACATAATCTTTAATTATGAAATGTTACATAATCTTTAAAAGAAACTTGAAAAACACTTCAGAATAAGCAGAAATATTTAACATATAATTTGAAAATGATTAAGGCAACACAGAAGTGTCTGAATATTTTAACAGCAATTTTATAAACATATTAAACATACCTGTTGAGTATAAGAAAAGATAACTAATGAATTTTACAGTAGAGGGTAACACAAATGTTACCCACAAATTTGCAAATTTTTTATTGCAAATTTATCTGTACTTATGCACTATGTTTGAAATTATTGTATCTTATATCCTAGAGGTACTTCAAGAAATTCCTACTACAATGGAATTATATTACATAACATGAAATTGAGAAATCTCAGTATCGTCAAGCATAGTCAAAATCAATACAAGTTCAGTATAGTCAAAGTCTTCCCCTTCACAATGCTCTGTCTTCAGTTTTATTCTAGTTATGAAAATACTGCTAAGTTTGCAGTTAATGGTTATGTCTTGAAGTAACTTAAGTTTTATCTTTTAAATGTTTTTGACTATATTTTTCTTTCTTTAATATTGCTTTTATATACATAAATTTGTTTTGCTATCTTTAGAGATGGGTATATCGTGGTGGTTTTCAAAAAGTAGTTAAAATTGGCTCCAAATACAAATCAGAATATAACTTCCTTCTAGGAAAGTTGTCTCTCTCAGTAATAGCACTCCCTTTAAAAGAGAAGACCCTGAGGGCTAGGTAGGAGTAATTGAAGAATAAGGAAATGTTTTTAAATATTAAAAAGTATCCAATGTACTCAGTACTTCTATGAAACCAATTTATATTTACTTACACTTTCTTATGAAAGTTAGATCACAACTATAGCCCAGGATGAAGGAGAGAAATGGAGTGGGATGGGAGGGGAGGGTGGAGATTTGATAGAGGGAGGGTAAAAGGTGGGACCATACCTATGAAGCATATTGCAAGGGTACAAGTCAAATCTATCAAGTATAGAACATAAATGTCTTAACACAATAATCAAGTAAATGAGGCAAAAACTATATTAATTAGTTTGATGTAAGCACTCCAAATTGTATTAAAAAAATCAACACATTGTACCCCACATATGCATAAAAAATTCAAAAAAATTTACTTCTGGCTTATAAGATTTAATTAAATGTGGTTTGCACCTCTTCAACTATTCGTATTCAATATTCAAATTTTCAGCATTTATTCTACTAACAATAGTGTATGAAAATACACTAAAAAAAATATGTATCCTTCTTTAAATCAGAGAATCAAGATACAATGAGAACATGTACATAAGTAGAGTAATGCACTTCCTTTGGCCAATGGTGTCTATATAACCTTTATTCTCTTCTAATACCTCATAGATTAAGACATTTTTTTGTTGTTGTTGTTCTCAAATGCAATTGTCACAGGAATTTGGCCAGTACAATGTATTAACATCCCAATGATGAAGCAGCCACTGACAAATTCAAAAGACTTTGTTCCAGGAAATATAGTTGAATAAGATGTGACCATCCTTCTGTACTCTAAGTTTGCATGAAATTTGTTCCAGGAAAAATGCGTTCACCTGCAATGGTGCCTGTCAGAGTCTTCCCATGGGAAGCACAGATTCTCAGTGACATTCTGATACATGGGAAGACATGGAGGTGGATTGCAGTCAGGCCTTGAACTTCAAATTAATGGACAATGCCTCTGTAGAGCTACCAACTAATTTTTTCCCTGCAGGAATAACTTGTAGACTGACAGGACAATATCATCCATTATTTTTAATTGGAGAGAAAAATGACACCGTTAGAGGGACACACCACACATCCATGGCCTTACTTTGTGATGGGTATGAAATGTGCTGGCAAAGTGGACTTTCACTGGTATTCAGTTCCCTTTCATACCAATGGTAAGAGGTGAGGGGAGAAATGTCTAAATGTCAGATAGTCAGTGAGAAGGAGACTGCTGTTTCTCAGCAGAAGTAATTAGGTGGACCTTTCTCAACCCTGAAATAGGCAGTGAAGGCTCCTTCCAGGTAACCCTGCCCTTTGTTCTGTTTTCAAGAGTCACAGAGTGATGTGTATTCTCAAAAAGAAGCTTTCCCCTCTGTAATTAAATATTTATCACAGCAAGAAGCTAGCAGTGGGACTAAGTGTCTCCAATTAACCACAACAGAGGATTATTAGTGCCTACAGGACAAGTGTCAATATTTTAAAAGGGAGAGGAAGGTCAGAGCATAGCGGTGGCCAATATTCACTTTACCCGACAAGCCCATTTTTGCAAACAACATAGTTTCTTGGTAAGCCTCAGCACTTGCTAGCCTTCTTCTACTCCACCAGCAAGCTTTTGGCAGGGAGCCTGTCTCTGTCAATGAGAAGATAACTGGTAGGTAAACTCTCTTGGTTTCCAGATAATCTTGTGAGTAAAGGAAGCCTTCTAAAACGAGAGTGATGATTTTTAATGCTATAGTATTTAGAAGAATTGCTCACCAAGAAACAAAATGGGCTTAATTTCCAGGCAAAGATAATCTCCTTGAAAGTAAGGGCTGTATATAGCTTACCTCATGTACTCCGTGCCTAGATGAACAAGAGATTTTCCTGGATTGATGATGGGGAGAGTACACTTAGTCATCTGAGTCAAAGAGAAGGCAATGCTCATTTTCAGAAAAATACCATCTTTACATATTCTTCAAGAAGACAAAAATAAAGTAAGTGTGACAAAATGTCTAGATATTGCCCAGGAGAGGAAAAACATAGTACAGCATAACCACTACAAAAGAAGTACTGACGTAGTCATATTACATCCCAGAATTAAGGCATAAAACAACGGCATTTATCTGATATAAAGACAATAAAAACTCACATCTTCAGTGAGAAAGCCAGATGTTTCAAACACCAAAATTTTATACATTGGATTATATAGTACGGTTGTTTGATACTGTATAAGCAGCTCTGTTTAGCTTGAGTCACAGTGTTTTGTCACCCATGAACATGAGAATAATATCCTTGACCTCACAGAGATAGTGTCTGTGATCTCCACTAGGACCATGCCTGGGGGAGACATAGGCTCCAGTGATGACATGTTAACTGTCCTCTTTCCCTTAACTCAGATCTGCTTGCATAGATTACTAGTTTATTATAACTATTTATTTTTAGAGATGGCTAACATAAATTATCGATTATTCTGTCTTCTAATTGCCAAGATACCAGCATGTCAGCTTATACTCATGTGATAACTCAATAGACATTTTCTCAATTTCCTGGACCTTTGTGTATAATATTAGGCCTAGCAATGAACAATCCAAATTTAAAACTCACATTTTAATAATAGCAATATCTAATATTTATGCATGGCCAGGCTCTATATAGATGGCCAGAAAACTTTACATACTTTAATAATCTTTAAAAGAAAACTGAATGCACCAGACCCTTTGTTTACTATGACAATCTCATGGTTTCACATCAGGAATTCTTAGCTGACAAAACCACAAACATTAATCTTTTCAATATCTCTTGAAGTAGGCTTGATGTTTCTTGGCAAAATTTTTATGTTATAACTTAGGGTTAATTTTGTTAAGACTTAACAGAGTGTTAATTTGTCTTCCTGGCATACAGAGAAAATTAGAAGACTTTCATAGACTCTTGAGGAAGTTTGTTTCTATTTACCTTCATGTTTGTGTATTTTTTTTACAAGAAAGGTGGCAACTCCTGGCTGTGTTGTCTAACTATGTCCCTAGATGGAAATTTTCAATATAGAACTATTATGCCTATTTGATAATTGGGCATTAAATATGTTACTATCAAAATATATTAAATAATTGTGTTAGATGTGCTGGTTTATGTTAATCTATACCACAGTGTCAGTTATTATTTATTCTCAGCTGCTAGTGTTGTTTCTGAGGAATGCTCATTCATTCAGGGTACAATTCCATATGCCTAGGGCAAAGACTAGCCCAAACTACACAACTGTTTGTCTATTCCAGACCTGTTTACCAAGAAATGTGACTACATTTGCTAACATTTTCAGTGAGTGTTCTTTTCTTATCATGTACTCCGTCTCTTTCTTTAACCCTGGAGTGTTTATTATAAACATTGACAAAAAGAGAGACAAATCAAAACAGAATATAGCAAAACAAAGAAAGAAATCCCAGGATCAAATGAATAGCTAAATAGATGTAACTTAGTTTGTAACATAAATAAATATATGTTTTCTACTTATGATTACTCATCAAATTTTTATCTCCTTTCTTTGTGTAAATAGCACCACAACTACTATGGTCATGAAGAAAAATTAACATTTGTCCCGTTTAGGTGCCATTACAATGCTTAAAATACTTCTGCAAATACTGCTATAAGTGTGCACCATTGACCAACAAATCAGTGAGAAAAAGAGATGGAAGTGTAACTTGATCACTGCATTCAGTAAACACAGCAGACAAACAACAGATGTATCACAGAATCTGAAATGGTTCCTTATTGGTCCTGAGTTCCTGTGATTCTTGGAACAGTAGATGAGATCAAGGTTGAGATGTTGCTCAAGGAAGAGTGTGCAAGCAAAATACATTAAATTAAGAATACTCCTGAAGTCGCAATACATTCCACATAAATAAAGGGTCATCATTAATCAAACAAGATTATGTAGCATTTCATGGAATATATAAATTGAACCTGAGCTGCAAATATTTATCACTCTGAAATGCTGCAGGTTGGAATAAACGTGTAATATTTTACACATTCCCTAGTCATTTGAAAATGTGAAGGATTTGTATGAGTTACAAGATGAACTCTCAGGCACTTCACTTAGGAACAACTACAGTTACTGTCAGATCATTTATACGGCATCTCTGGGTGGCGCCTGTAGCTCAAGGAGTAGGGCGCCGGTCCCTTATGCCAGAGGTGGTGGGTTCAAACCCAGCCCCGGCCAAAAACCACAAAAAAAATAAATAGGGCGGCACCTGTGGCTCAGTGAGTAGGGCGCTGGCCCCATATGCCAAGGGTGGCGGGTTCAAACCTGGCCCCAGCCAAACTGCAACAAAAAAATGGCTGGGCGTTGTGGTGGGCGCCCGTAGTCCCAGCTGCTCGGAAGGCTGAGGCAGGAGAATCGCGTAAGCCCAAGAGCTGCAGGTTGCTGTGAGCTGTGTGACGCCACGGCACTCTACCGAGGGCAGTAAGTGAGACTCTGTCTCTACAAAAATAAATAAATAAATAAATAAATAAATAAATAAATAAAAAATAATAATATACGGCATCTCTCTCATTCTGTGACTGCACCATCCAGAAGTTCTTTGTATTCATTGTGCCTAAAGACAATTTTTGAGGCAAGTAACAACATTTAAACATACAGGCAGAGTCAAATTCACATGAGCAAAAAGAATAGCTGAAAGACCCTGAAAGAATGTGAAATGTGGAAATTGTGTGTGTATGTGTATGTGTATGTCCTCCGAGTGGGTGGCCTCATCATAAGCCATGCAAGACCAGCATAAGCCAGTTTCCAAAGATCAATGCTAAGACTGTGGCCATCCATCATCTCTAACTTGGGCAGGATGCAATCAATGGCAATCCATCTCTTTCCCATTGGACAATTGATTTTTTAAAAAAAAAATTTGTAGGATTGATATTTTTTCATTTTAAGAAACTGTCATTGCATAATACAGTAATCTTAAGGGTTGAGAGAAAGGAGTTTAGTTGTTTCAATAAAATTCTAATAGCATTAAATTTAATAATACTTTTATCCATAGGTTAGCCTTAGGAAAAATTATGAAGCTTCTACCTTCAATACTTTTCTATGTTCTAATTTTGGCTATTTTCTCTACCTTGGGGACTGTCCATAATGCTTTTTAAGTACTGACCAAAGTTTTCCACTAGTGTAGATCAATTTACTTTGAATTGTTTTCTGTTAAATATGCTACTAATCCTGGGACTTCCATCTTGACAGAGGTCTTTTTAAAAAATGAAAAGTTTTGTTACCCTTTCATGGCAATGATAAGTGATAAAACATATTTTTGAGTGAAAACTTTCAAAAATGTACTAAAGCTATACTACCATATGAAGCTTCTAATTTTCTCTTTCCAGCACCTAAAAGCAAAGTTCACACTCATGTGTTCATTCATTCAAGAGATATTATCTTCAGTGTGCTATGTACTGTTCAATGCACTGGATATACTTTAATTAAAAAAAAAATTCCTGAATCTCTTGCTTAAGGAACCTACATTGCAATGGAAAGAAAAGCAAAAAAAAAAAAAGTACATTGATAACTTCAGTATTGATAGGTTCATAATAGAATACAAAATAGTCTAACTTCAAAGTCACCAGAGATTGCCCTCGTTAGAGTTACTTCAAAAGGGCAGTTGGTGGAGAAGATATTATATAAAAGAAATAGAATGTTCTGAGGTATTACAAAGGAAATAGAAAGGGCACAGGAAAGAGATGGGCTGGATAAATTATATATCTTGGAAAGAAAGTCAATACAAACAAAGAACCAAAGTGCCGTTAATGACATCTAGCACGGTACCCCCAATAGACAAACACCATTGCCACCTTCCTGACAATATCTCTCCTGAGGAACTGAGACCATTAACAAAATCTTGCTCATGGAAGACTGATGCCTTCTGTTGAGTTTTGCATAATAAATTCCAATTTCTGGAAAATTTATTCAGCTCGTGTTAATTTGCACCAAGAACCAAAACTGAACTCTTACAGGACAATCAAAAATTCAGTCTTAGGGACGGAGGGAGGGGGGTGGGGCCTTGGTGTGTGTCACACTTTATGGGGGCAAGACATGATTGCAAGAGGGACTTTACCTAACAATTGCAATCAGTGTAACCTGGCTTATTATACCCTCAATGAATCCCCAACAATAAAAAAATAAATAGATAAATAAAAATAAATTAGAAATAGTAGCAGGAAAAAAAGAAATTCAGTCTTAATGACCTTGTAAAGTTGTAAATATATTGATTGACTTTAGTCTTTAATTAAACAAGAGAAATTTTCTAAGATAACTTCTTAGAATATAGAAGTATGGAAATATTTGCCTATTATTTTCCTTGCCTATGGGTTCACTACAAAAGTTTTGAGACAGACTGTGTTACTGTCCATTGTTTCACTTTCAAGAAATGTGGTTGACAGCATTTTTTCTGATTCACCTGTGCAAGTTTCAACTTGGTTGGTTTATCAATGTTTCTGGGAGGGGTTCGTTTGTTTCGATACATGCAGATTTGACGTTTCTTGACTTTTATGTATCTCAAAACTTTTGTAATGACCCATGTGATATATCAGCTTTGCAGATTAATGTTATGCTGACATTAAGGAATGGTTAGAAAATTTTATTTTCTTCTCTGTTTTGTGTAAATGTTTGGGTAGGATTGGTCTTATTTCTTTCACACATATTTTCTGGAATGAACCTATGAAAGTATTTTCTTTCTGGGAAATTTTTTGATAATTTCAATTCAGTTTTTTGAAAGAATATAGGGATATTCAGATGTACTATTTCTTATAGCGTCAGAGACATTAAGTTGTATTGTTCAAGGGATTATTCCATTTTAATTAGATAGTCATATCACAAAGAATTCAAAAAAATCAGCAAAGAAAATTGATTCATTAAAATGTGAGCCAAAGACATGACACAAACTTAAGCATTTGAAAAGTGGATGGACAAATGGCAAACAAACACATGAGAAATGCTTAATGTCACTAATAATTAGGGAAATGCAAAGTTAAAACACACAAAAAATCATCTCACCCAGTTAGAATAGCTTTTATTAAAAAGTCCACAAACAACAGATGCTGGCATGGATACAGAAAGAAAGGCACATTTACACACTGTTGATAGAACTGTAAATTAGTACAACCTCTATGGAAAGTAGTATAGAAATTCCTCAAAGAACTAAAATTAGACCTATCATTTGATTTAGCAATCCCACTACTGGGTATTTCCCAAAGGGAAAAAAAAGACTTCATCAAAAAGAGACCGGTCCATGAATGTTTACTGCAGTACAATTCACAATTACAAAGATGTGAAATCAATCCAAGTGCCCATCATTTATTCCATAAATGGATGAACAAAATGTGGTATATGTATACTATAGAATACTACACAGCCATGAATAAGAATGCCTTTTGCAACAATTCGGATGGAACTGGAGAAAATTATCTAAAGTGAAGTATCTAAAGAATTGAAAAAAAAATGTACTCAGATTAGTGATGAGCTCACATATGCACAGAGGCAAGTAAAACTCAGTGGAAATTAACTAGGGAAGAGGAATGAGGGGATGAGTAAAAACCTACCTAACAAATAATATGTACATTATCTGGGTGATGGACACACTGATAACCCTGACTCAAACATAATGAAATCAATATATGTAATGAAAAACAATTTGTATATCCATAATATATTTTGTTTGTTTGTTTGTTTTTATTGTTGGGGATTCGTTGAGGGTACAATAAGCTAGGTTATACTGATTGCATTTGTTAGGTAAAGTCCCTCTTGCAATCATGTCTTGCCCCCAGAAGGTGTAAAAATCAAACTAACTACATAAATGACTTAGTTAAATTAAAAAGCCCTGCACAAGAAATAATCAACAGAGCAAATAGATAACCTAAAGAATGAGAGAAAATATTTGCACATTATATATCTAATAAAGGGCTAATACTACATATTCAGAATCTACAAAGAACTCAAGTAAATAAGCAATAAAAGAACAAGCAACTCTATTGAAAACTGGGCAAAAGACATGAACAAAAGTTTTTCAAAAGTAGATAGAAAAATGGTCAACGTGAAAAAATGCTCAACATCACTAATCATTAGGGAAATGCAAATTAAAACCACACTGAGATACCACTTTACCCCAGTTAAAATGGCTTTTGTTAAAAATTCCAAAAACAATAGATTCTGGTGTGGATACATAAAGAAATGAACTCTTATACACTGTTGATGGAACTGCAAATTAACATAACCTCTATGGAAAACAATGATCCCTCAAAGAGCTATTGATAAAAGTCGACTTACTATTCAATTCATCAATCCCACTACTGTGTATCTACCCAAAGGAAAAGGAATAATTTGACCAAAAAGACACTTGCACTGGAATGTTTATTGCAGTACAACTCACAATTATAAAGGTATGGAATCAATCTCAGTGCCCATGAGTAATGAGTGGATAAAAGAAAATGTGTGATATGTATGTATGATACATGCACGCACATACATACACACACGCACACAAACACCATGAAGTACTACTCAAACATAAAAATGAATGAAATGATGCCATTTACAGCAACTTGGATGAAATTGGAGATCATGATCCTAATTGAAGTATCTCAAAAATAGAAAGACAAATACCATATATTCTCAATAAGTGGGAGCTAAACAATGGGTGCATATGGGCACAAAATGACATAAAGAACATGGAAATCAAGATGAGGAGAAGATGGAAGAAGAATGAGGAATAAAAACTTACCTACTGGCTACAGTGAACCTTGTCCTGTGTTCTGAACACATTGAAATCCCTGACTCCAGCATTATGGAGTATATCCATATGATAAAAATTTTCATACACCCTTAATATTTTAAAATTATAAAAAAGAAAAGTTTGGGCTTTGTTGTCTCTTCTTTATTATTTTTCTGACTTCTGTTCTATTGATGTCTGTATGTTGTTATTTCTTTTCAGTGTGAGTTAAATTTGCTCTCCTTCATTTAGTTTACTAGTGTGACAATTTATAACATTTATGTAAAAATTTCCTCTTTTCTGATGCAAATATTTAAACACATAAATATTTTTCTAAACATTACTAAAACTGCATAACTTTCATTTATTATTTGATGTGAAATTAATGTCCCTGTGATTTCTGCTTTCACACAAGTTACTTAAAGTTATGTTGTCCAATTTCTTGACACTGGTGATTTTTCAGAAATCTTATTGTTGTTGATTTCAACTTTAATTCTAAAATGTCAGAAAACATGCTGTGTAAGTTTATAATATTTGAAAATTATACAATATTCAACATCCAATTTGTCATGGTAAATAGTCCACAAAGAAACAAATGTGTGTTTAGCTATAATTGGATTTATTGTTCTATAAATGTCAGTTAGGTCAAGTTGGTTGACACGTTTGTTTGATCTTTATTATCATTTATACCTTTAATGATTTTTATGTGTAAATTACTTAGGAAGGATCTTAAAATCTCCACCTATATTTGTAGATTCACCTTTTTACCATTTACATCTTCCATATTTTAAACTATATTTAAAATACCATTATTAGTTACATGGACATTTGTAATTGCTATAACTTTTGATAAATTAGCCCTTTTACCAATATGAATTATTCTACTCTAATCCCTGGGAATATACCTTCTCTTAAAATCTACTTTGAAACTAATATAGTGAATTCCTATTCTCATATTCTTCATGCTTAGGGTTTACATTATTTCTTCTTTATTCCTGTATATAAAATGCTTTTCTTTTTTTATTATTTTATTTATTTATTTTTATTTATTAAATCATAGCTGTGTACATTAATGCAATCATGGGACTCCATGCACTGGTTTTGTATACAATTTTAAATATTTTCATCACACTGGTTAACATAGCCTTCCTGGCATTTTCTTAGTTATTGTGTTAAGACATTTATATTCTACATTTAGTACGTTTCACTTGTACCCTTGTAGATGCACCTTAGGTGTGGTCCTACCAATTACCTTCCCTCCACCCATCCTCCCCCATCCTCTCCCCTCCCTTTACCCTTTCCCCATTTTCTTAGGTTATAATTGTGTTACAGCTTTCACATGAAAGCTATAAATTAGTAGGGCTGAGTACATTGAATACTTTTTCTTCCATTCTTGAGATACTTTGCTAAGAAGAATATGTTCCAGCTCCATCCATGTAAACATGAAAGAGGTAAAGTTTCCATCTTTCTTTAAGGCTGCATAATATTCCACAGTGTACATATACCACAATTTATTAATCCATTTGTGGGTCGATGGCTTTTCTTTTTAGGAAGAATTTAGGTAGTCCTTTTTCCCCCCCGATATACTCTGATAATATCCCTCATTTAATTGAAAAATTTATCCCATTTACTTCTAATGTAATTGGTTACATAATGTGTCTACAAACTTACTGTTTTTTTATTGTTCTAGCTCTTTTCTTTTGTTCTTATATTCTTCCTTTCCCCTTTCTTTATTAGCATCAATTTCCTACTTTTAGCACATGACTTTATATCTTCTAATTTAGTTTGAGTTGATACATCTTTGTTTTATTGCGCCAGACATTTTTCTAGGGATAATATTCACTTCTTTTATTTAATGCAGTCTATTTAGAATAAGTATTGCACCACTTTAAAAAAACATGCAAAAGTCTACCAACAGTGTAACTCCATTTGTACCATTTCTTTGCTATTGATATGCATTATTTCATCTCTACATGTATTATCGTTTTTGTAATACAATGTTATTGTTGCCTTATATCATCATTTGTAATTATTAAAAATTAAGAAGAGAAGAGAAGATACAATTCTATATTTATCAGCATGTTTGCAATTTCTACCTTTTTAAAATATAAATTGCAGCTGCCACGTAGTGTAAGTTTATTTCAGCCTGACACTTCCTTTATTATACTCTTATAGATGACAAATTATTTTACTTTTTGTATGTCAGAAAAATTTCTAAGTATGCTATTGTGATTGGCAACCTCCTTCTTCTAGTTCAATACTTTACAGATGTCTTTTCATTGTCTTCAGGACTTCATAGTTTTCAGTAAGTGGTTGATCATTATTAACATGGTCATCCCCATCTATGTAATTCATCTGTTTTAAAATTTGTCTTGCTTTTAATATTTGTATCTTTATCTTTGTTTTGCAGCAGTTTAACGATGACTTTGTGTTGTTTTTTTATGGAGATAATTAAATTTGTAGGTTGATGTTTATTAAAAAATTGAGAATGTTTCTGGTCATTACTTTTAATAATATTTTAAAATACACACAAATAATTTTTTAATAGTATGTAAATATATTTTGTGTCTCTTTTCTTTGGGGGACTTTAAATACATATATTTAAATGAAATTCTGAAATTCTTTTATGTATCACTGAGTCTCTGTTATTATCTTATCATTTTTCTTCAGGTTGAATAATTTTTTTTTTAAATTAATACCCTTTTCTTCTGCCAGTAGTAAGCTGCAGGATGTACACCTCACAGACCTCACAGAAACCTCATCAGAAAGTGGGGATTGGGCAGGAAAAGAACCTTAAAAGATCAGCAGGCTGCCAGCCCACAGACTATAGTTTCGAAATAATATTACGTTTTCAAAGTTTTGTACTTATTCATGATTTCTACAGCACCAACTGTCCAAAGCACAATGAGATGGCACCGTTAGAGAAAGCTGTATCAGACCCACAAAAGGGTAATGAGACCAGTTTTCTATGGCTAAATCAGTAAAACATAATTTTCCTTCTTTCATTCCCTGGTCATCTCAACGTAAGGAAAACATGATCCTTTCTGTGAGTGGTTGGGAGGAGGGTAGAGATAGAACAAAAATTTGATCTCAGAGATTTCACTATCTTAACTTGGTTATTTCTAATTAAAAAAAACTTAAAAATAAAATGTTCAAAGATACCTTAAAACCTAAAACCTGAACAGCGTGTTTTTGACTGGGGGTTCTTTTTTGGTGGTGGTGGAGTTGCTAACTCCTCCTGGGAGAACATTTCTGGTTTTCCTGGTACTTAGTACAGAGCAGTGAGGTTTCCCAGCGTGGAGTCTTGCCCAGGGCTCTGTTCGGTTCTCAGGAAAACCGTTTCCCTCCTCTAAGGAGAGAGCAATATGCATGAAGCTGAAAAGTCACTTTCCAAAGTGAGAAAGGGATTAGATCGCTGCTTAGAGCTGTGCAAGTATTCGGAATGTTCTACAAACGGTCGCTACAACAAAAGGTAGTTACACGATGTGTACATCACAACGTGCTTTTAAAGACGTTCTGCTTTGTACTCACATTCCCTTAAAGGTTGTTCCCCAAAGTGCTCGGCCTCTAGGCCAGCTGGAATCTCTGGGAAGAAGCGGAGACGGCTTGGCAAAAAAGACATGGGGCTGGGGTGAGTGGGGAGTGGAGCAGGCAGAAAAGCAGAAAGCTGCCTTCCAGTTAACCATCAGCGCTCGTTTGAAGGTCAGCGTCCGGCCTGCGGGCGGGCGGAGTCGGGGCAGAGGGAGAAGCGCAGCGGGAGGGACTGGGCTGCTCCGCGTCCCACCAGGCCCAGCAGTCTCACCCCCGCATCCTTTGTGAACAGATGTGCTCCTATGCCGTACATTTCCGTTTATCTTCCAATTCATCAATCGTCCTTTCTAGCTCGCCTGCTGATCTCTCAGCAAACCCAGCAGGGATCTCTGCCTCCTTGAGAGTCTCGTAAAGAATCGTTATCTCTTTCTCATCTTTGTCTTCTTTCTGCGAACACTGTCCGTCAGCAGCGCTCACAGTCTTCAGGTTCTGGTCCCTCAGACTGACCTGCTCATCCACCTGTCCACAACCCGACTCGGCCCGCTCAGCTCATTCCTCTGCAAGTTCCAGGTCTCCCTCAAAACTCATCCAGGTATGGACCACCTCATCAGACTTGCTGGCTGCTTCTGCAGTGTGCTTGGCCTCTTTGAATTGCATTTCCCGGAGTTCCATCTTTTCTTTATCTTTTAAAGCCCAGTTGTCAATAACCTTCTTACCTCTCTCACTGTCAGCAGCAGCTATTTCCGCTTTCTCCGGCGTTTGCAGGGCAGGGGCCAGTGCACCTGAGCACCTTTCCTCCAGCTCTTCAACCGGCTGGATCCCGTGGTTCTCGGTGAGCGCCTCGGCCTCAGCCTGTTCCGCGCCGCCCTGCTTCCTGCGCTTCCCGCTGGAGGCGCCCGGCTCTCTCCTCGGCACCCCCGGCCTGCTGCTGTAGACCTGGGTCTTGTTCACCGCCTGGACGATGGTGATCCCAGCCTCGGAGCCTACCCTCCTTTTGTTCGCGTTCCTGTTTTTGCCTCCTCTGCTGGGCCTTGCAGCTGCTCTTCACCTAAAACATTTTTGCATCTACTGAAACAATGATACGTTTTTTGTCCTTGATTCTGTTAAAGTGGTACAGTATGTTTATTAGCGTGTATGTTAATTCAACTTTTCATCCCTGGGATGAACATCCCCTGATCATAGTATAGGATCTTTTTTAATGTGCTGTTGAATTTGATTTGCTAGGATTATGCTGAGAATTTGTGCATCTGTATGAAACAGAGCATTACCTCTTCCAATCATACTTTAAGTATAGTCTACCACAGATTATACTCTGAAAATTCAAATTAATTCCTTTCCTTAACTCAAATTAACACCTACTTTTCCAAATCCAGCACAATACAAATTCCCTCAAACTCTCCCTTGGTTCTGAATCCTAGTCCATAGCTTTCTAAAATGGTAATTATACTAACTCTACTCTGAGATTTTTAACACTGCCTTTATTTACACTTTTTGAGTTAAATATCTCTCCATTCCTGCCATCTCACGTTAACTAAGTTGAGAATACTGTATCTTTATCTCCAGCTCTAATGAGCATCAATGTCGTTCTGTGGTAGGAGACTTCAGATAGGAGATCACTGAGGCCTGGAGTTGTTAAGAGACTGGACATACACTGGGCCTCCAAAATTGGGTAGATTTGAAATATGCTGAGGAAAGAGAGTGCATTCCAGGAGAAACCATACCTAGCAATACAGAGGACGTGCACATTGTGTACAGTGGAGAACACAGTGATAGGAAGAAGGTCTGTATTAGTCAGTAGAAGGGTACGTGCTTGTCCAGATAAGGTGAAGTCTCATTAAAGTGAAAAGTAAGTATTTAACGCAGCCAGGAGAATAAAGTTCAGGAGTTTTAACCTGGAGAGCAACATCATGACTGTGTTGCAGGAAAGTTGTAGCAGTCTGCAAGAAGACACTGATGTAAACAAAAAGCCCGTTTCTTATTTAAAAGGCAATTTGTTATCTCAAATTTTGAATCGAGAACGTTTAAAATAATTATTTGTGGGTTTACCATCATCTATTTTCTATTTTCTTTCAGCCAATAATTTTTGATTTACCCTTACAATTTATTTTTATATGTCTTATAAACTTATATAACACACACTTTGTCCTTAGTGTTGTTAGTCCGGAGCATTCGTGTAAGGGAAAAGTGCTAGAAAACAAAGCTGATAATTTTATAAGTTAAATGTAGCTATTTCTTCTATATTCAATTTAGAGAGAGAATTTTACACACTAGCACTAATTGAATATCCATCTGGTAAGTCTTTAGCATTGATATCTAATTTCTTTCCACTGTGCGTGTAGCTGCTGAGACACCTCCGGGACTGTTTGTATAACATTGTTGCTGCAGGCCATGGAAAATTCTGTGCTCTGCTTTCCATACATGTTTGGTTACAGCTGGTTCTGGTTTGTGTGTTTTGGGGTTTTCCAACGCAATTAAAGTCTACTTCATATACACCAAATGGATCTGCCTCTTTCCGTTTCAACTAAAGGCTTTTAAATCAGCCTTTGGAAATGCTAGTATGCTGATTTAAAAGTAAAAAAGGACCAGATAGACTGATGGAAACACAGAAAAACATAGGGAGCCTCAGTGTAATGTTTTCCCAAATAGAGAAGTACCAGAAGAAAAGAAAAAATGAAAGAAAGAAAAAAGAAAAAGAAAATAAGTCATTTCTTTTCCATGTTCAAGGTTCTATTAGAAGCCATTGTGAGTGTGCATATTTTTGTTTCAAGGGTTTCACTGGAGAGAATAATTATTTCCCTTTTCTGTGGAAAGAACTCTCTCCCCAGGAGCATGATGTATTCTGCCTGGACCTGACAGATCCATCCTATTCCTACTAGATCAATATGGGCCCCAGTCTTGTAGTCAGTCAGTGTGGCTTTTGTTCGATCTCAGTAATTCTCAGATTGACTACCCACAAATGCAGTGAGGAGGAGCCAATTATCCTCCTCAGCCACTGGCTTGTTATTGCCATACACAATTATTGGAAGAGAGGCGTGCAGCATAACCCCAGGGATGGCGCCACAAAGAGATGACTTTTTCATCATTACAGTCTCAATAAAATCACATATTACTCCATCAACTGGCTTTTTAGATGAAAGTTTACATCAGTTTTCTGAAAATATGAACAAAATTCATGGGCACTGACAGAGAAAGGCTGTGCCCTTCATGTATGCAAACAAATGATTTATATTTAACTTTATTCTCTTGAATGCTGAGGCCATTGCTGACAGCAGGTGAATATTGCTCAAATGATTGGCCCTTTCAATGCTATCTAAACAATACCTGCAAACATGATGATGGATGTGTGCTTGGGACACATGTGGTCCTGCTCTCTGACACACATGCCATCAGCACAAGCAAATGCTAAATAGTGTGCATTTCTAGCATGACTAGTGTCTCACGGATATCTTATCTTTGCACCAATAATATGATAACTATGTAACTGGCATTTAACTTACACACTTAATAGATTCTTAAATATATCAAATGAATATAAAGATAGGAAAACAAAACACCCTTACAAGGGAAAAAGAGCAATCCATCAGTAGCAATTTTAAAGCATTTTTTCTGGATCTATTTATCTAAGACACAGTTGAATTGAAGATTTGGCTGTGACTCTTCTCATAGAAGGATCCAATGGAAGATGAAAATAAAGAAAGGGAAACCTGGAAGGATGCTGTGAGTATTTCTGAAGAATTATATTTGAAGTCTTAAGTATGATGTTAAGAAAAGTGTGAGTGTTGGGGGGGCATGAAGAAATGAGAATTCTGAAGTAGGGTATCAGAGACCCATTAAAAATTGCACAAAGTAACTCTAGTTCTGAATAGGAGTATGTCAAACTCAGTGGTCATAGAGGTACTTGTCACCTGTTCATACCTGGTTTGGCTCTTCACTGCAGGAAAGAAAAGAAAGAAAGAAAGAGAGAGAGAGAGAGAGAGAGAGAAGAAAGAAAGAAGTAAAAGATACAGAGAAGAAATGTTTTAACACAAGAAAAAAAACACATTGCTGCATTTGCCTTTCCTAAAACTTCCTCCCATCTCTTCCTGCTTGTCCAACTTGCTGGATCACTGAAGAAACAAAGAAAATATGGTGTTAATTCTAAACATCTCACTTCTTTTATCATCTAGCCCTGATATAGGAAAAGACCCACATTGGTATTATGCAAAATCTAGCCGAAAACATAAGAAAATGAATTAATTTTTTTTAGGTGACTACACATTTAATTCTATGCAGCCCAAATCTTCTTCAATTAACAAATATTTAGATGTTTGGTGGAGTCCACTGATAATTATTTAAAAAGTAAAGTTACATTTAATTTATGTATTTTCTCAAAGAATAAATTATAGATGGGTTGGGACGTTAAATATAGAAAAAAAAATGGGAGAAAAATCCTGCATAAAAACAAACTGAAGAGAGAGAACAACTGGGAAATGTCGATAGATATAACTATTTAATTGTAAATGTCAAAAATTATCTCAGTATCTTTCTTCAAATTGGAAAATATTTGTAAGATTTCTGATAAAAAACATTTCAAAATGTTTTGTACTCAAAATATAAAGAACTCGTCCAAGTACAAAAACAGAAAAAGAAAAAAAGAGAGAAAGGAAAATGGCCTGCACACACAAATGCACACACACACATGCACACATGCACAAACATGCACACACATCTTCTTAACTCCTGATTAAAGAAATAAAACTTAGAAGGAAAAATCAATATGCCATCTTTTAGGCAATTTATTTTGTAAATTCCTAGATTCCAGCTGAGTTGGTAAAGGAGAACATCTTTGGGGACCATAGGTGCCATCTCTCTGGGCAGCAGTTTGGTCGTATCATATAGGGTATTGTATATGTGCATGCCTAATCAGATATAGGCACAGAGACTTCTGCAGCAGGACTTCATTGAGGCATTTTTTTAAAGTAGAAAACAGTCCAAATGTTCATGCCCAGGAATTTTTTTTTAAATAAAAAAATGATCAAAAATCCATTTAGAGGATGATATAATTATTAAAATTATTTTAAAATAACATTTAATTGAATAAAATTCTGATCATATACATCATATATGATATAACCTCAATGTTTCTAAAAGGGAAGATTTTTAACATTAGCATTGGACAAACCTTGAAGGGAACTGGAGTTTTAGTGTGTATGAGCAGTGAGGTCCAAAGGTCTGATAATAGACATACTTGCTAATTCACCTCTCCCTTGTTTACAGACAAGCCTAGCTTTATTTTCTTTCAGGCACTTAGAACCCTTAGAACTAGTCAATGAACTAATATAGTAGACCCTTGACACAGGTGGCTAGTGAGACTTGAAATATGGTTATTGGGAATTAGATATGCTATTAAGTGCAAGATTGGACAATTAAGTTTGCAAACTCATTCTAGAAAAAGTGCTACCTACCTCATTGCTGAATATCACTACCACACCTTCAAAGTACTCCCCTTGGCTGTCTTGTATTCACTAGTTTCAAAGACTTAGTATATGAATCCACCATACCTCTTTAATAATTTTTAGTATTGGCTCGGTGCCTGTAGCTCAGTGGCTTGGAAGCCAACCACATACACCAGAGCTGGCAGGTTCAAATCCAGCTCTGGCCTGCCAAACAACAATGACAACTGTAACCAAAAAATAGCCCAGGCATTGTGGCGGGTGCCTGTAGTTCCAGCTACTTGGGAGGCTGAGACAAGAGAATCGCTTAAGCCCAAGACCTTGAGGTTGCTGTGAGCTGTGACGCCATGGCACTCTACCCAGGGCAACATAGTGAGACTATCTCAAAAAAAAACAAAAAAAAAAAATAGAATAAATACATAAATAAATAAAAATAATTTTTAGTATTGACTATTTTAAAAGAACATTCTTCATATAGGGAATTAAATAAAACATATTATTAAAATTAACTAGATCTATTTCTTTTTATTTCTTTTTTTCAGTGTGACTGCCAGAAAACTTAAAAGACATCTCTGTGGCTTCCACTGTGGAGATAGGCCTGTTAGAGGATATGATGATGACTTCTGCTGACCTTCTACCTCTATCCTGCACCATCTCCAAATTTTAACATTCTTTTAAAAGTAGTTTTGGCATCAGTGCAGATTCTACAGCTTAAGAGGTAGTTACAGGGTGTTGGGCAGGCCAGAATTTTAAAATTAAAACGACTTATGAGGAATTGTTACTCTTGACTTCAGTAATAGGAAATGTTATTTCATGAGGTTCCTCAAGAGAATGCCAAGCAGAAAATCCAGGAATAGAGCGCAGTGCTGTTCACACCTCTACAAGGACCATCTCCACTAGGTTATTTTTAATAGTTTTTGCTCTTGATTACCTAACTTGTCTGACACTGGATAAGTCAGAAAGTCTTTGGGCCCGGGTAAATTTTTTTTATTTCTAAGAGGAATAAAAATTCCTCATCTATTAAAACAATGACATTCACAGACTTGTAAAGCTTCAATGAGTAAATGAATGCGAATGTTGAAAGGGTACCTAGAACCAAGTTAAAAAATACTATGTGCCACCTATTAAAATTTGCAATTATAAGGACATATATAGGGGAAAAGTGAAAGGATTAAATAATCTGATCAAAGCTGAAGAATATGTTATCTTCTCAGAGAGGTAGCCTTAGGAGAGTAGCTAGTAATGCAGGCCAGGGACTCAGACTCCCTGGCTCTAAAACTGACTGGCTCAAAGGGTTTCATCTTGGGCTAGTCATGTAAAGTCACTGAGTTTAGTTTCTATTTTTGTATAATGGAGTAACGCAACTCACAAGGGAGTTGGAAGAATGAAGTGAATAAATGTCATAAAAATGCTTAAGATGGTACCCTGGACAATTTCATAGTTTAATAGTTGTTATTTACCATTGTTGCCATTATAGGGAAGGTTACCAACAAATTCCCACACCTTTAGATAACAGAAACATTTGCAAGTATCACGTACTCGATCACACAAGTGAAAATCTTCATGGGAGTTAAGGATCCTCATAGTATTTGTGAAAGCAGAAAGATCAGTAGCCTGGAGCAGTGCTTCTCAAGCTTTGCGGTGTGCGATAAGCGACCTCAGACCTTGTTAAGATGCAGACTCTGATTCAATAGGTCTGCGGTGGGTCTGAATGAGATTCTACATATTTAATAAGTTCCCATGTGATGCCATTGCTGCTGGGTCTCCTACCAAGGGCAGAGTATCCAGGGCTGAGGCAATATTGTCTACTATGACAGCAGGAGCAATTAAGGCGCAAGATCATAGAACAAGTAGCAGCGTAAGTGCAGGAAACAACAGTCCTTTCTGGTTTTTTTTTTTTTTTTTTTTGTATTCACTACTCACATAGGGATAGATTAGTACTTTCTCACCTAATTTAATTCATCTCGTTAAGGTCAGGTACTTCCCCTTCGTAGATATTTTGATTCTGCAGCACAGACAATTTATGACATCTGCTCTGTGTTTCATGACAAATAGACACTGAAGAACAAGCAGACCTTTCAAAATGTAGTTTTCTAGAACAAATGATTGTCCTACCACTATATCACTATACTTGGAATGGTTTCTTCTTTATCAAAGGTTTTTGTTTTTTTTTATTACCACTTGTTCAGTTAAGAAAATTCCCTTTTAGTGTTAGTAAGTAAAGAATTCTTTTTTTTTTTTAATTATTATTTTTTTTTTATTGTTGGGGATTCATTGAGGGTACAATAAGCCAGTTACACTGATTGCAATTGTTAGGTAAAGTCCCTCTTGCAATCATGTCTTGCTCCAATAAAGTGTGACACACACTAAGGCCCCACCCCCCTCCCTCCATCCCTCTTTCTGCTTCCCCCCCCATAACCTTAATTGTCATTAATTGTCCTCATATCAAGATTGAGTACATAGGATTCATGCTTCTCCATTCTTGTGATGCTTTACTAAGAATAATGTCTTCCACTTCCATCCAGGTTAATACGAAGGATGTAAAGTCTCCATTTTTTTTAATGGCTGAATAGTATTCCATGGTATACATATACCACAGCTTGTTAATCCATTCCTGGGTTGGTGGGCATTTAGGCTGTTTCCACATTTTGGTGATTGTAAATTGAGCTGCAATAAACAGTCTAGTACAAGTGTCCTTATGATAAAAGGATTTTTTTCCTTCTGGGTAGATGCCCAGTAAGGGGATTGTAGGATCAAATGGGAGGTCTAGCTTGAGTGCTTTGAGGTTTCTCCATACTTCCTTCCAGAAAGGTTGTACTAGTTTGCAGTCCCACCAGCGGTGTAAAAGTGTTCCCTTCTCTCCACATCCACGCCAGCATCTGCAGTTTTGAGATTTTGTGATGTGGGCCATTCTCACTGGGGTTAGATGATATCTCAGGGTTGTTTTGATTTGCATTTCTCTAATATATAGAGATGATGAACATTTTTTCATGTGTTTGTTAGCCATTCGTCTGTCGTCTTTAGAGAAAGTTCTATTCATGTCTCTTGCCCATTGATATACGGGATTGTTGGCTTTTTTCATGTGGATTAATTTGAGTTCTCTATAGATCCTGGTTATCAAGCTTTTGTCTGATTGAGAATATGCAAATATCCTTTCCCATTGTGTGGGTTGTCTCTTTGCTTTGGTTATTGTCTCCTTAGCTGTACAGAAGCTTTTCAGTTTAATGAAGTCCCATTTGTTTGTTTTTGTTGTTGTTGCAATTGCCATGGCAGTCTTCTTCATGAAGTCTTCCCCCACGCCAATATCTTCCAGTGTTTTTCCTATGCTTTCTTGGAGGATTTTTATTGTTTCATGCCTTAAATTTAAGTCCTTTATCCATCTTGAGTCAATTTTTGTGAGTGGGGAAAGGTGTGGGTCCAGTTTCAGTCTTTTACATGTAGACATCCAGTTCTCCCAACACCATTTATTGAATAGGGAGTCTTTCCCCCAAGGTAAGTTCTTGTTTGGTTTATTGAAGATTAGGTGGTTGTAAGATGTTAGTTTCATTTCTTGGTGTTCAATTCGATTCCAAGTGTCTATGTCTCTGTTTTTGTGCCAGTACCATGCTGTCTTGAGCACTATGGCTTTGTAGTACAGACTAAAATCTGGTATGCTGATGCCCCCAGCTTTATTTTTGTTACTAAGAACTGCCTTAGCTATACGGGGTTTTTTCCGGTTCCATACAAAACGCAGAATCATTTTTTCCAAATCTTGAAAGTACGATGTAGGTACTTTGATAGGAATGGCATTGAATAGGTAGATTGCTTTGGGAAGTATAGACATTTTAACAATGTTGATTCTTCCAATCCATGAGCATGGTATGTTCTTCCATTAGAATTCTAATTATGAAAAACTGCCGAATTAAACGCTTTTCCTGCATCTGTGTGTTTTCTCCTTTAATCTTTTAATATGGAGAGTCAAACTTGCAGGTTTCTAAATGCTAAGCCCTTCTTGCATTCTCGGGAAAACCTAGACCTGGTCTCAATATATATGTTGGGCTCAGCTTGCCAGTTTTTTGATCGTCCTGTAAGGTATGATTTAAGTTTTGATGATAAGGTTACAAAAGCCTTGTGGAAGAATCTGGATATCTTCCCATGGTTCCTATTCCCTGGAGGAGTTTGTACAGGATTATTTTCCTGAGAGTCACCTTTTCTGTCCTTTTTCCAACATAAGGATTTCTTCAATGCCTTAGAATATGCTGAAGTTCACAGACTTTTGCTACATTTTCCACTTAAACAGAACTTGTTTTCCTAATAAATTTTAGCTACTGCTATGTTTCAGGTACAGTAAAACTCTATGCCAGAGGTAAACATTATCTCCTGGACAGTGAGCACATGTGAGTGACTATTTAACAAGATATACTGTTTGTATCATATGTAGTTAATTATAATCATATAGAGTTTTAGTTCCCATTAATGCATTAATTTACTATTTGGAAATACATGAAGGCTTTATCTGCATCCTGCGAATGTTAAATGTTCACTTTCTGTCTTAATTGTATGATAGAAATCATAACAGACATAGAATCCTGGCATTCCAAAGGAGCAGGGAACTCCATTGCTATATGGAGAAATAGATTTTTCTCCTGGGCCTTCCATGTTTGCCATCATTTATTAAAAGGAGTTTCTCACAGACTTTATGCTCTTTAATTATCTTATTTAGTCATCACAATCACCTTGGAAGACATTGATTTAATTCCCATTTTACATAAAATTGAACTTCACAATGGCAATCCCGGGGTCAGAGAGGGTGAATGAAGGTGGAATCCGGCTTCCAACTCAGATGGCTGACTATAGCAGCCAACTACTCTTTACCGTGATTTCTTTTCTCTTATACTTTTAGTTCCTAAAACAGTGTAGACAGCTCTCTATTATTCTCCAAGAAGCCCAGGATTTCTATTTTGACCCAGATTCTTGGGGAAGTTGTTGTAAACTGGAATTTTTAAAGTCTCTTATTTCTTCATTTTTATTGCTCAGCTGCACTGTTCATCGTGTAATTGTTGTTTCCAGATCGCTATCTACATACAACAAATAAATAAATAGATCATTTAACGTCAGCATCGTCAGTGTGTTCATTCATTGATTCAAGCACTCGGTTATTTACTTAAACATTTCTACCAGACAAATTAATTCTCGGAGTTTAAATCTTACAGTCTTTCCCCTTTTATCATGCTTAAAATGTTGAAAGCTGAATAATACATTTTTAAGAAATGAAAAAACTACATATAAAATGATGGAAGGAGTAGCATTAGAGAACCAAAGAAATTTCAAGTCTGTAAAACTCATTTAGAATATAAGCTTGATCAAAATGAACACAGGTATTGGTTCTACCAAGAAAAATGTCTTTGAACACTGTAATATTTAACCTGCCTCCTCAGTAACATTTTTTTCTAATTTTAAACGTCATTGAATTTGTATTCCAGCCCATTTCCATACTATAAATGTCAGTCAACATAGGCTGATTATTCCTAAAAATGATTTAAAAAGAACCTTAACAACAGTAAAAGTCATGTCCGTATTTTCATTATGTATCTGAGCCTTTGGATTGTAAATATTCCCACTGAGCTAATATTTTAGAATTCAAGGTCAGATACAGGAGATTTTTTCCTTGCTAATTAGAAAATAGATTACTCCATTTGAAATTATGTAGGTAGAAATTCTTCCCTGAGGAATTTATCTCTTTCAGATGTGTTTGATCATGTTCAATATTTTTTTAACTATATTATATGTGCTTTTCCCTTCTCACCTACCAAATATTATGCACAGAATGCTTAAGGACTTATTATTCTGACAGTAATAAAGTTATATTAAAAATAATGTACTAGAAATTTTTCACCTGCATACAATTTTCCTTATTAGATTTGCTTGTTATTTCACTTGTCAAATTTCCCATCTAATGCTCCCTCTGTATATTTATAAAAAATACTTTATTGCAGATGAGTCTAATCACTATGTAAATTAGGTAATTATTTGGTGAATATTAATATCCTTTTCCATACAAAATAAGACATATATTTTGGATCTTCTTTCCTTGCTTTTGGGGGGAATAGAGCAATTAAAATAGTTATTGAGCCTTTATTTGCATGTAAATGAGACAAGTGAAGGAGCATTTCAGGATATGCAAAAGTATATTTAATTTTCAATTTCAAATATATTTCTTATTGGTTAGACTACATTGTTTTCAATGCAATTTTCTTCTGATATGTTAGCGTCATGTGTTACAAAAAGCTTCTGGTAACTACTTGCTGATATTCATGGGCTTTTAATTTTGGGGGATTCTTTTGTGCCAAGACAAAATAAATCTCCTTTAAAAGAGAGGAAAAATTATCATATTGGTATGATTAATGAATAGATGGCATAGAGTAGGTACTTAATATTACAGTATATTGAATGGGTAGTATGAATGGGTAAGAGAGTATACCTTATTAGGGGATATGCTGATGATTCTTCCACCAAACAATGACAGGAAAAAAAACAGAACTGTTTCCAAAGAAAACAATAGATGTGCCCAGTGGGTAAATTGTGAGAAGTTAAAACAAAGACTCTTCTTGTAAAGATGGAAACTCATGTTGTTAATTGCTATAAACACACGCTGTAGAGAGACAGCAAAAATATTCAGACCCCAAATATTACAACCAAAGAGAAATGAAGATATTTCTTCACATTTAAAGAAAATAGTTATTAAGGAAAGAAAAAATAAATACTAGTATATTATTAAATTTCAGATGAATTGAGGACCATTATACCTTAAACTCTAGTTAATGTACACATATTTAACAAGGGCGTAATTGAGAAAAATGTTAAGCTTAGTATACATCTAACTCGGCAAGGTTGATAGTATCGTATTTACAGCTGAACACACATTTTGTGGCTTTGATATCAGACATCAAAACTAGGTATGAAGCTCATTGGTGGGACTTGAGATATTCTTTACCTTTTCTAGATTGAGACAAAAGAATAATTCTTAATAAAAAATTAAAATATGCTTCAAAGCATATTTTTTCTGCAAAATGGAGGCAGGCTGTGAGTAACCATCATTGTAATGACATTTACTAAAGAGGGTAAGAAAAACTTCCAGAATCTTCAGTCATCCTGACATCTTCTGTCCTCTCTGTTATCTTTGTATCATGCTAACCACTTTCTTTTGTTTATTTCTTCTTCCTCTTGCACCATACTCTGGCTCTCCTCAGTAAATCAGATACTCTTCTCTGATTTCACTGCTTTGGCTGTGTAACCTTACTTCTGATTCTTCCCTTGATTTCAGTAGCACCTGAGTGTATATGCAAAAATCTAACAGCCCATCACAGCCTTGGTAATAGCCCCTACTGTCTGTCTTTCCACCATGGCCTACAGGACAGGGCTGGATTTCAGCTCTGCCTGAAATACATGTCATGGTAAAGAGTATAGCTCTGCCATCTTGTTTTTGTACATTACTGTTTGTGTTTAATCCTACCATGTGCAAATTGAGAGGAAAAGAGATCCTGGCATACTAATTAGGAGTATGGATTATTTAGCACAACAATAGGTTAATAGAATGTCTAGTCAAATGTCCACAGAGGAGATAGTCTGGTTTATTTAAAACGTACAGCATTTTAATGCTTCTAACCCCTCTCAGGAAAGTTAGGTTCATTATTGCTAGTTATAATACTACCCTCTGCCACTCCCATCAGAACTTTTCAGGGTTGAAATTTCACAGCCTATTTTTTTTTTCACAGTCTATTTTTAATTGCCATATTCATGTCTATATATCTCTATCATTTGATTCTTCCCAAAGGCAGAAATGGTGCCTCTTTTTGCCCCCTCCTGTATTACCAGAGTCTGGCATGTGGTAAAAGTTGAATGAGTGAATTAATGAATTGAGATTTAAAAACAATTACATTGAACGTTCAGTTCAACCACTTAATAGCTGTGTGATCCTAGCCAAGTCATAAAACTACCTAGGTCTGTGTCTGGCTTGGCAAAATTATTATGAAGAACAAAAAAAAAATGCACACCCAAAAGTAATATATACAGATGTTAATCATCATTTTAATGACACAGTAATAATGCATAAAGTACAGGTTGTCTGTCATGGAAGCAATCAAAGGCAGCTTATTTATTTTTGATTGGTCTGTATATTACATATCTTCCTTTTTAGTCACAATTTGAAGAAGCTACATTCATTGAACACATACTAGGCCTGTAGCTATAGAACGTTAGAAGGAAAGGTCACGTTAGTGACCATGCAACCACATTTATTTCTTTCTTAGTATTTTACAGAAAGGTTGAGCATATTGATACTACTGATGTGGCTGGTACAAATAAAAAGTTACATCTCTGAGATGGGGAAATTACCGCAGACCCAACTCAATAAGTTTACATTTGAGGATCTAATTATAGTGGAAGGACAAAGTGCAGGTTGTGACAATGTGCTTATTTGAAAGGGCCAAGGATAGGAGGCTATCCTTGAAGGAGGATTCCAAAACTCACAACCTGGGGAGGAAAATAAGATATAAGAAATTTGAAGGTAATGAAAATCTTTGCAACTGTTGTTAAGCTTTTCCCCCCAAACTTTTGAGCTTTCCAGTTTAATAAATATGCATGAAAACATCAGGGACGAGAAATAAATGGTTGACCTGGGACAATGTGGAGAATGGGGATGAAATAATAATGCTTCCTGAAACAATAAATGATAGCATAAGCTAACAAATATGCATAGAAATGTTTCGGATTGAATAGCATCCCTTCGAAATTATTATGTTGGGTGAGGGGCAGTGGCTCATGCCTGTAATCTTAGCATTCTGGGAAGCTGAGGCAAGTGGATTACTTGAGCTCAGGCATTCAAGACCAGCCTGAGAAAGAACGAGATCCCATCTCTACCAAAAATAGAAAAAAATCACCTAGGTGTGTGGTGGGTGCCTGTAGTCACAGCCACTGGAGAGGCTGAGGCAAGACGATTGCTTGAGCCCAGGTGTTTGAGGATCCTTTGAGCTATGATGCCAGATCACTCTACCTGGGGCAAAAGAGTGAGATTCTTCTCAAAAAAACAAAAAAAGAAAAAAAAAAGAAAGAAAAAAATTCTTATGTTGAAGTCCTACCCACACTACTTCAGTATGTGACTATATTTATAGAGTGGCCCTTTAGTAAGGCAATTAAGATTAAATGAAGTCATAAGGGTGAGGTCCTAATCCGACAGGACCGGTGTCTTTATAAGAAGAGAAACCAGTTCTGTCTTCTCTTTCTACCCACGCACAGAAAAGAGACCATGTGAGCAAAAAGCTTACAAGACAGAAAGGGAGGCCCACCAGAAAACAACCCTAATGGGACATTGATCTTGGACTTCGAGCCTGCAGAACTTGAGAAAACAAATTTCTGTTGTTTAAAACACTCAGTCTGGTAGAATCTGGTTATAGCAACCATAGATGACTAATATGGGAAAATACAATTTAATTTTTCCAGGGTTAAAGAAGAAAAATTTGACTCATGATGGTTTGACTTCAATGTTTTTGACTTTATCATGGTGTGAAAACAATACACACTCAGTAGAAACATTCTTTAGCTTTTTTTATTTTAATTTTTTTATTAATATTAAATCATAGCTGTGTACATCAATGCGATCACGGGGCACCATACAGTGGTTTTATAAATAGTTTGACACATTTTCATCACACTGGTTAACATAGCCTTCCTGGCATTTTCTTAGTTACTGTGTTAAGACATTTATATTCTACATTTACTAAGTTCACATATACCCTTGTAAGATGCACCGCAGGTGTAATCCCATCAATCACCCTCCCTCTACCCATCCTACCCCCTCCCTCCTTCTCTCCCTTCCCCATATTCTTAGGTTATAACTGGGTTATAGCTTTCATATGAAAGCCACACATTAGTTTCATAGTAGGGCTGAGTACATTGGATACTTTTTCTTCCATTCTTGAGATACTTTACTAAGAAGAATATGTTCCAGCTCCATCCATGTAAACATGAAAGAAGTAAAGTCTCCATCTTTTCTTTAAGGCTGCATAATCTTCCATGGTGTACATATACCACAATTTATTAATCCATTCATGAATCGATGGGCACTTGGGCTTTTTCCATGACTTAGCAATTATGAATTGGGCTGCAATAAACATTCTGGTACAAATATCTTTGTTATAATG
Organism: Nycticebus coucang; assembly: GCF_027406575.1. Lineage (NCBI taxonomy): Eukaryota > Metazoa > Chordata > Mammalia > Primates > Lorisidae > Nycticebus > Nycticebus coucang. The sequence continues at coordinate 56,383,425 of NC_069788.1, forward strand.
TGATTTTTGGTCTTCTGGGTATATACCTAGTAGAGGAATTATAGGATTGAATGGCAGATCTCTTTTTAGATCTCTAAGTGTTCTCCAAACATCTTTCCAAAAGAAATGTATTAATTTGCATTCCCACCAGCAGTGTAGAAGTGTTCCCTTTTCTCCACATCCACGCCAACATCTTTGGTCTTGGGATTTTGTGATATGGGCTAATCTTACTGGAATTAGATGGTATCTCAAAGTAGTTTTGATTTGCATTTCTCTGATGATTAAAGATGATGAGCATTTTTTCATATGTCTGTAGGCCGTGCACCTGTCTTCTTCAGAGAAGTTTCTCTTCAAGTCGCTTGCCTAGCCTACGATGGGATCACTTGTTCTTTTCTTGCTTATATATTTGAGCTCTCTGTGGATTCTGGTTATTAAACCTTTGTCGGAGACATAACCTGCAAATATCTTCTCCCATTCTGAGGGCTGTCTGCTTGATTTACTTACTGTATTCTTGGCTGTGCAGAAGCTTTTTAGTTTGATCAGGTCCCAGTAGTGTATTTTTGAAGCTGCTTCAATTGCCTGGGCAGTTCCTCCTCATAAAATACTTGCCCAGACCGATTTCTTCAAGGGTTTTCCCTGCACTCTCTTCTAGTATTTTTATAGTTTCATGTCTTAAGTTTAAATCTTTAATCCAGTGAGAGTCTATCTTAGTTAATGGTGAAAGGTGTTTCACCGTTTCCAGTTTCAGTCTTCTACATGTTGCCAGCCAGTTCACGCAGCACCATTTGCTAAATAGGGAATCTTTTCCCCACTGAATGTTTTTAATTGGCTTGTCAAAGATCAAATAATGGTAAGTAGCTGGATTCATCTCTTGGTTCTCTATTCTGTTCCAGACATCTACTTCTCTGTTTTTGTGCCAGTACCATGCTGTTTTGATCACTATCGATTTGTAGTATAGTCTGAGGTCTGGTAGTGTGATTCCTCCTGCTTTGTTTTTATTTCTGAGTAATGTCTTGGCTATTCGAGGTTTTTTCTGATTCCATATAAAACAAAGTATTATTTTTTCAAGATCTTTAAAGTATGACAGTGGAGCTTTAATATGGTTTGCATTATAATTTGCTTTGGGTAGTATGGACATTTTAACAATGTTGATTCTTCCCAGCCCTGAGCATGGTATGTTTTTCCATTTGTTAATATTTTCAGCTGTTTCTTTTCATAGTTCTCTTTATAGAGGTCTTTTACATCCTTTGTTAGATAAACTCCCATAACCCCTGGAGTATCTGCTCATTGGAGGCAACTGGGTTTGCACTATATTTTTTAAAAATCATGTTGTAGAAGGGCGAGGTTGCCAGTTTCTGAGTTGTGATAGTGGATGGTACATGAGAATCAGTCACTGCTCAAATTGGCCTTAGCTGCACTTATGTCTTGCTACCTCTTTCTCTGCTTCTGCTCACATCATTGACAGACTGTACCTCTTTCATGAATTTAAATTTCTATGTATATCCTCGCCCTGCACTGCCCTAACATATGAACCCAGCCCTCTAGTTGAGGGCTTCCGTGGGTGAGCTGGATGGGGCGTTATGGAGCCTTGATGACTCAATTCCACGCTTCTTAAATCAAAAGAAAAAGGAAAGATGGAAGGGCCCCAGAAAGAGGCTTTAATGCCCCAGGACACATGGCAAATTAATTACCCAGCTGAAAACCCAGGGAAGTACAGATTGCTCAGGACAATGGGGAAAAAAATATTGTATTATTTAAAAAAAAAATGTATATCCTTTACTGTTAAAATGGTTTGAAATACATTACCTCATTTACTTTCCTTTGTTTAGCAGTAAGTTGTTATATATATACAGAAGGTCCCCAACTTATGAAGCAGTTACATTCTTATAAACTCATCATGCCTTGAAAATATAGTAAGTTAAAAATGCATTTAATACACCTAACCTACTGAAAGCCCAGCCCTCCTTAAACATGCTCAGATACTTACATTAGCCTATGGTTCAGCAAACTCATTTGACAACACAGTGCACTATAGAGTATGGGTTATTTACCCTCACGATTGCACAGGTGAGTGGGAGCTGCCTAGCATTAGATGAGATTATTTACTCCCTTGTCACTAGACAAGGAAAAGTAAAAATTCTAAAGCTAAAGAGAATCACACTACCAGACCTCAGACTATACTACAAATCGATAGTGATCAAAACAGCATGGTACTGGCACAAAAACAGAGAAGTAGATGTCTGGAACAGAATAGAGAACCAAGAGATGAATCCAGCTACTTACCATTATTTGATCTTTGACAAGCCAATTAAAAACATTCAGTGGGGAAAAGATTCCCTATTTAGCAAATGGTGCTGCGTGAACTGGCTGGCAACATGTAGAAGACTGAAACTGGAAACGGTGAAACACCTTTCACCATTAACTAAGATAGACTCTCACTGGATTAAAGATTTAAACTTAAGACATGAAACTATAAAAATACTAGAAGAGAGTGCAGGGAAAACCCTTGAAGAAATCGGTCTGGGCAAGTATTTTATGAGGAGGAACTGCCCAGGCAATTGAAGCAGCTTCAAAAATACACTACTGGGACCTGATCAAACTAAAAAGCTTCTGCACAGCCAAGAATACAGTAAGTAAATCAAGCAGACAGCCCTCAGAATGGGAGAAGATATTTGCAGGTTATGTCTCCGACAAAGGTTTAATAACCAGAATCCACAGAGAGCTCAAATATATAAGCAAGAAAAGAACAAGTGATCCCATCGTAGGCTAGGCAAGCGACTTGAAGAGAAACTTCTCTGAAGAAGACAGGTGCACGGCCTACAGACATATGAAAAAATGCTCATCATCTTTAATCATCAGAGAAATGCAAATCAAAACTACTTTGAGATACCATCTAATTCCAGTAAGATTAGCCCATATCACAAAATCCCAAGACCAAAGATGTTGGCGTGGATGTGGAGAAAAGGGAACACTTCTACACTGCTGGTGGGAATGCAAATTAATACATTTCTTTTGGAAAGATGTTTGGAGAACACTTAGAGATCTAAAAAGAGATCTGCCATTCAATCCTATAATTCCTCTACTAGGTATATACCCAGAAGACCAAAAATCACATTATAACAAAGATATTTGTACCAGAATGTTTATTGCAGCCCAATTCATAATTGCTAAGTCATGGAAAAAGCCCAAGTGCCCATCGATTCATGAATGGATTAATAAATTGTGGTATATGTACACCATGGAAGATTATGCAGCCTTAAAGAAAGATGGAGACTTTACCTCTTTCATGTTTACATGGATGGAGCTGGAACATATTCTTCTTAGTAAAGTATCTCAAGAATGGAAGAAAAAGTATCCAATGTACTCAGCCCTACTATGAAACTAATGTATGGCTTTCATATGAAAGCTATAACCCAGTTATAACCTAAGAATATGGGGAAGGGGGAGAGGGAGGGAGGGGGTAGGATGGGTAGAGGGAGGGTGATTGATGGGATTACACCTGCGGTGCATTTTACAAGGGTATATGTGAACTTAGTAAATGTAGAATATAAATGTCTTAACACAGTAACTAAGAAAATGCCAGGAAGGCTATGTTAACCAGTGTGATGAAAATGTGTCAAACTGTTTATAAAACCACTGTATGGTGCCCCGTGATCGCATTGATGTACACAGCTATGATTTAATAATAATAAAAAAATATATACAGCAAACACAATCTCCTCTGTTTCCTCATGTTTTCCACTGATTTTACAAACAGCTCAATTTTTTCAAAAAATCTTTAGTGGTAACCTCGTAACTACTGAATTGGTAATCCACAGATTACAGTTCTAAATTAGGCTTTGACACAATCTGTAAGGTCAAGGTCATACCACTTACCTTGATGGGTCTCAGTTCCTTTATTTTGGGAGTAGTTGGATTAGACTAACATTGCCAATGTGTGAATGAATTTTATAACAATCACCTCAACAAAAATCCAGGATGAATTATATTTGAAAATATTACAGAACTTTTTCTCAGAGTATTTATATGTTAATGTGCTTTATAAACCTGTAAAAAGAGGCTACAGAATGTATTATTTCTCAAAGTTGCTTTACCATGCAAGACTACTATGATTTGTTTGAGGTCCCAAATGGCAAGGTCCTTTGGCCATGAGGTATTAGGGCCACATAAAGAGATCTCTTCCTGGATTTTTTGCTGTTCATCCACTACAAATGAAGAATAATAAAAAATCTTTCAGGATATTTATATCACAGAAAAAGATATTTTAAGAAAACACAACAGGTTGTGTGTAATCTATCTTACAGGTTATTATCTATCCCAAGGAAAGTGTGTTTTGAGGAACTCAATACACTAGGTGTACCCGTATAAAAAATACCATTCCTGATATTTTTTTCTGTTAGCTACTAGAACAATCCCTATTTCAATACATTAGTTTTCAATATTTTTCTTTTATGAACATACAATATGTGTCTTAGTCCCATTAAGCTGCTATAACAAAATTATATACTGGGTATCTTATAAATAGCATAAATTGATTTCTTATAGTTTGGGAGAGGCTGTGAAGTCCAAGATCAAGGTGACAACAGATTCAGTGTTTGGTAAAGACCTGATGCTCTCTGGTTCATAGATGACTCCTTCTAACTGTGTCCTCATATGATGGGAAAAAGGCAAGAAAGCTCCCCCGAGGTTTCATTTATAAAAGTGCTAATTTCCATCCATGAGGGGCCACTCTTATGACCTAACCATCTCCCAAAGACCCCACCTCCTAACACTATCACATTGGAGGTTATGTTATAACATATGAATTTTGGGGAGACATAAACATTCAGATCATTGCAATGTGCTTTTTGATTTGTTTTGTTTTGTTTTGTTGTTATTCCTTAGCATGGAACAGTGAAATATAAAGAAATGCTGGCCAAAGGTGGGCAAACAATTATTTATAAATAGGAATTCATCCTGATTATCTCAGAGACAGTTGTGGCACAGTCACAATTCCTAAGCATTCTGAACAAAGTTCTACTTGGGGAATAATTACTGACTTGTGTCATCATTCTCATCCTGGAAGTATTATATGCAACGGTCAATTACTTTTTTAGGGTTGGTGCTGTGCAGTATAATATAATTATCCACTACATTTAAACTGCATTGAATGGTACACAATTTACTAGGTTTTCTTATGCTTCCTTTTCTTAACCTTAGTAGAAATTGCCTCAGATGGTCTCATTGACCATCAATCATAAATCAGCCCTTTATTGGTGAAGAGGTGAGATGGGTTAACAATGGATTTACTTGTATATTGTGAAGAGATAAATGTTTGTTTCCTCAAGGGTAACAGTGTATTTATAGGTTGGAAGGCAGTATCACTTTTCAAAACGCATTTTATAGGAAGGTAAAGTTTTCAAGACCTGGGTATTTACGATCTCTGAAACTTGTGTATCTGTGGAATTGTTGTAAATACTCTAATAAAATAAAATAGGGTATTGCTTTATATTTGCCTGTGTTACTATGTGAAATACTTGTACAGGTAGAAGAGAGGCTCTGGAAAGTAAGCTCATAGTTAAAATTGAATTCTTTTGGGAAATCTGCCACTTTTATTTACAGATCTAACCTAGCAGATACAAATTACTAAAAGAAAAATATTGCAAATATATTTAGTGTCATTCTACAATCAAGGTCCCTGAATGATCTGTAAGCATTTCCATTTCATAAACCTGACTGGCAATCATTATTCTCTTGAATATGTGGAATTAATCTCCTCATCAGCAATAACATAAGACTACTTACAGGATAAAAGAAATATTCAATTGGCCCAGTCTTTAACTGGGTTATGACTATATTACAACACATTGAAATATTCTTCTTGACTGCAAAATAATAGAATAATTATTTTAGAGATTTGCTGCATAAAAAAATAATTCAAGTTGTCATACAAATTTGTGATAGAGATCTCACAATAATATTCAAAACTGAATTAGATGTTTAAAAAAACATGGTAAGTTTCTTTTAATAAAAGTCAGTCCCTTAAAACATTTTGAAAGAACTGACTAAATCAGCTTGGGGATATTCTAAGCTACTTCTATTGCATCTCAGTAAGCTCCTTGGATACTTGAAGCTATTTCTGTTCTATTATGAAGCACTCAAACAAATAAAAACAACTTTGGTAGCATATTAAGAATTTGAAAATTGACAAAATGAAATACCTAGTGCGCTCTGCACAGATATGCTGCGTTGTGTCACTTACGCAGGTACTAAAGAGAGGAGGTGTGACATTGGGTGGAAGGTGACAACATGATGCATGCTGCCAAATCTCTGGAATGCCTAATCTACACCTCAAATTCCAATCCTCTAGAGCTGATCTGATCGGCATCCCCTAAACCTGCTCCACCCAGAGTCTTTCCAGCTCAGTTGACGGCAGCGCCAGCTTTCCAGTTGCTAGGGCCAAACATCTTAAAGCTGTTCTTAACTTGGATTTTCCTGTAATATTATATATCCAATGTGTCAGCAAATTCTGCTTCATCTTTAGAATAGAACCATAATGTACCACATCATTGTCTCCTACCTTAACTCTACTAACTTTTTCCCAGGTTCTTTGCATTCCTCCTCTACCACACAAATGGAACAATCCTTTCAATATAATGGTTGGAATGATATTTTATAATGTCCAAGTCAGATCTTATCTCTCCTCTGCTTAAATTCCTCCAGTGACTCCCTGTCACACTCAAAAGTAGAAGCTAATGGCTGGGCCAATGAACCTCCTTATCTCTGACTTCATGGAATGCTACTCTCTACCTGTTCTCCAAGGTCCGGCCACCATGAGGTTCTTATTCTGTGTCCTGTGCTTTCTGGTGTTGAGGCTTTTTATCAACTCTTTCCTTCTCCCTGTAATATCCATGGTTAAATGGTTAAATCCTTCACTCTTTGCTCAATTTTGCTCAACATTAACTTCTTAATGTGGTTCATGCTGATAGTCACATTTTAAAGACAATATAAACAAATGGATTAACAAGCTGAGATATATATATATCATGGAATACTATTCAGCTGTTAAAAAGATGGAGAATTTACATCTTTTGTATTAACCTGGATTGAGTTGGAAGGCATTCTACTTAGTAAAGTATCACAAGATGGAGAAGCAAGAATCCAATGTACTCAATACTAACATAAAGCCAGTAGGCAATCTAATACATACCCACATAAGAGGAAAACTCAAATCAATTCAAGGTGGGGGGTCGGTGAATAAGGGAGAAGGGAGGAGGGAGGAAGATGGGGGGTTATGGTGTATGTCACACCTCACAGAGGCAGAACACAACTGTAAAAGGGACTTTACCTAACAAATGCAAACGGTGTAACCTAATTCTTTGTACCCTCAATGAACCTGAAACAGTAAAAAAAAAAAAAAAAAAAAATTAAGAAAAAACAGGATGAGCCCTAATCCTCATGTTTGGTCTCCATTTTGCTGCTGTACTTTTTAAATCTTTTTATCTTTTCATAGTATTATTCTTATCACCTTTGAAAATATGAGATTTGACAATTAAATTCACCAATTCATCCTCAAAAAAATGTTACTTACCTCATTGCTGAATAACACTATGGTCACCTTTGAAGTACTCCCCTTGGGAAGCTATGCACTGACACCAGTGCCTTGTATATCTTTCAAAGAAATTTTGAAATTCTTTCTGGAATACCATTAGAGCTGTTGTCACATTACCCTTGATATCCTGAAAGTCATTAAAATGTCATTCTTTTAATATTTCCTTTATCTTGGGTAAAGAAAAAAGTAATTGGGGGCCAAATCAGGTGAGTAGGGAGGGTGTTTCAATATAGTTATTTGTTTACTGGCCAGAACTTCTTTGAAGATGGTGCTGTGTGAGCCAGTGCACTGTTGTGATGCAAGAGCCACGAGTTTTTGGCCAAGATTTTCCTGTTTCTCTATCAATGTTTAGTTGGTCTGCTATGCTTATAGTTAGCCAACAATTTTGACACACATTTTGACACGTTTGCAGTATTTTCATCAGTTCTGCTCATTACTGGATGCTCTCATCTCTTGTCAACAGTTATGCTTTCTCTCCCCTCAAAGAAATGTTTAATTCATCTGTACACTGCCATCTTCTTCATGGCATTATCACCTAAACTGGGACTAGCATGTCCCTTATTTCACTTTCACTCTTGCCAAGTTTAACAGGAAATTTACGAATGTTTTTTTCTTACTCAATTTAAGCTCCATTATTCTCACAACACGTAAAAACATACAACAACAATAATGAACGCCACTCAGCAAGACACTGTCACACATCAACATGAACACAGCTGTGGGACGCTGATACACCAAGGTTATGAAACCTGACTTAGTTTTTTGTACAATGCTGCCAGCGTAAGTGCGTGATGGCAAGTTCACAAACTTAATTGTCAGACCTTGTACTGTCTTCATTTATTGTGTTTATTGATTACTATCTTCTTTTTTATCTCTGGAATCTAAATCTCCTGAAGGCACAGATTCTTTTGGGGGGGGGATTTCACTTATTCTAAGTATTTAAACTATACTACATACATAGTAGATGTTCAAACAAATTCTCATTAAATAATGAAATGACACCAAAATTATATAAATCTAAGAACTGTGCTTCATAAACAATTGATGATTTTTGAACATTATCTTACTAGATCCAGGTTCAAACCAAAGAAATATCATATACTTTTGGAAGAAATAATTAGAAAATGGAAATTGTGAAGATGTTCTCAAATATAATTTTCTAATAGAGCTCATAAGAATATTATGAAGAAAAAATTGATACAATAAAGACAAGGAGGCCAATGAAGTTAACAAAAGTGTACATAGATCAGTGCAACTGTTCTGGTGCAGCTAGAAAAGAATCCAGGTCTCCTGATCCCTGGCTCATTATGTGGTTGTTCTGAGCTGTACTACTGATTTTTTAACACAGGTTTGACTTTCAATTTACACAGGCTTCTAAAGTGAAGATCTTCCTATGATCTCAGGGATAACAATAGGACTATAATCCCTCCAGCTATTCAAGTCAGAAGCCTAACTGTTCTTGTATTCTTTCATCTATTTAAACTCCTCTCAATCAGTGAAGTGCTATTATAGTATTTACTAAATTTCTTTTGATCACATTAATTTTTTCCCATCTTTTTTCTATTTCTCTAATTCAGAAAACAAACATCTCTCTCTCAGACTTCTATAAACACTGATATTCTTTTCTCCCTCCTTCCTGTTACAATAAAGGAGCTGTATATTCTTTCTGATTCAATATAACCTCCTCTGTTGTACAATACGCATTCCACTTTTCCCTTCATAACCTTTGATTATGGTCCACCCCCTCTTCTCATGGGCATCCTTTCCTCTCAGCCAATACTTTCACTGGTTTTTAAACTTGTGCCAATAATCCCTTCTTTATTAAAATATAAAATAAAATAAATGCTTTTTATCATCTACATCCTCTTCCATCTATTTTTATCATTTCTTGCTCTTTTTTTAGCCATCTCCAATCTGGTTTTGCTCATCATTCCACTAAGGGAGCTCCTTCTGTGTTGTTACTCATTGTTTTCATTTCAAAAATCAGATATTTTCCACTTTTTAACTTACTGTATTTCTTCCTAAAATTTTTGCAAAACATTGGAGATATGCAAAAATATGTGAAAGATAGTTAATGGCAATACACCCAATATACATTTTAAGAGAGAGAAGTCCACCTTGACATTTGGAAGTCCTCATTCTCTCTCCACATATACAGTTCTTTTTTTTTTTTTTTTCAAGTGGGTTTTCCTTTTTATTTTTATTCCATAGACACATGATGTCTATATTTATTTAAATTTCAGAATATCACGCGGGCCCTAGTATTAATATCTAGTTCTTTTTTATCTTGCCTCATATGCATTACCAAACAAATGAATGAAAATAAAACAAATCTGAAGACCTAAAAATGTTATTTTTATAAAGATTAACTTCCATTGGACAATTGTGAATAACTTCTTATTTTTGTCTGTTGATAATCCTTTCCATTAGGTAATTGCATAGTGTTCTTATTTTTAAAGTACTTTTATCAATAACATATTAATCATATGTTTTGAATTAATAATAATTAGATTTGCAAAACCCCAAAACATGGTATTTATGTTGACTGTTATTTTGTAACAAGTATTTAAAAAAATCCATCCAGTTAACTTTGAGTGAACCTATCCTCAGCCCAGATGACAAATAAGAAGCTTCTCAATAAATCAATAAGGGACTATGCTCAAGAAGGCAATTCTGATTCCTCTTATTTTTAAAATACAATTTTCCATGATGAGACTAAAATTCTGGCTTAATTTCATTTCAAAACCATCTACATCTTATTATATGTGTATGTTGCCAAACATCTGGGATGAAAACTGAAATATATCTATGTATAAAAAAGTACTCATTTCATATTTTCTCCTGAATCCAGAAGATTAGCATTTTATAAAAAAAAATTGCCAAATAAAGCAAACAACATCAATAATATATTTGGCAGCTTTTGTAGTCATTTTTGCCTTGGAAACAAATATCAAGACAATTGTGATGATTCATTTTATAAGTCAACTTGAAGGGGCCACAGGGTGCCCAGATGTTTGGTTAAATATTATTCTCAGAGTATTTGTGAGGTGGATGAGACTAACGTTTGTATCTGTAGACTGAGTAAAGCAAATTGCCCTCTCCTGTGTGGGTGGGGCTTTATCCAATCCATAGAATGCCTGAATAGAATAAAATGCTGAGTAAGAAGAATTCTCTTTCTCTGGCTGACCATCTTTGAGCTTGGGCATCTATGTTCTCCTGTCTTTAGCCTCAGACTCAGAATATAACACCCACTATCTGTTCTTCTGCTTCTCAGGCTGTCTTTTTAGAGTGGAAGTACTATTGGTTCTCAGCCTACATGATCATCTGAGTCAATCCCTCACAATAAATCTTCCTATGTGTCCCCACATAGTATATCTTGTTGGCTCTATTTCTCTGGAGAATGCTGAGCAATACAATGCACAGAAAATAGATATAATTCACTAAATTAATTAACTGATACTAGATGATTGTATAATAACAGTGATTTTTCTTTGTTGTAACAAAGACCTCAAAATATGAACAATAATAGTTTATTTCTTGACCACAATATACATCCACCCAGAGGATGGCTGAGGCTCTGTTCCACAAATTCTCCATTTTGTATCCATAAAGCTCAGCTTTTACCAGGACTGCTGGCCACACTGAGAAAGAAAAGAAAATTGAATAATAACTTACACCATTATTCTTAAGGTCTGTTAGAAAGAACTATATGCCAGGTTCATACCAGCTTTACTAGCCAATGCAAGTCATATGGTCAAATCTGACTTCCATGATTTAGGGAGGTATAGTTCTCTCACAAGAAGGAAGAAGCGGATAATGGGAACAATAATGAAATTTTACACACCCCACTTATTATAAGATTCTTATCATGGTCATTGCTTAATGTGTACAAGGGCATTTGGAGTTAGATTCTTTCCTTGGGTATGAATTTCAGAGAAGTGGGGTCAGATGGTGCTGCTTCTTATAGCCATCTCACTATTAGTAAATAATGCTTGTTTAATATGTGAGGGCCTGGTGCTGGTGCATTCTACTTACCATCAGTACTGCTAACAATTATGTCTCTCTTTCATAGATAACGATAGTCAGGGTGAGAAACATTAGATCAATAGGGAAACACAGAAAATTAATGATGGAGGCTGAAATTATACTTGGGCAGGCTAAGTGCAGACATCATATTTTTTGACACATTTTAACCTTGGCAAGTCATATAACCAGTAAGGCAAAGGAGTCAAACTAGATACTTTCTATGTTCTAAAAATCTATATTCCTCCTACACTCAAAATACATAATTTTTTTAAAAATGAATTTTATATTTATATGTATATCAATTGTTAATTGTAAAAATGAAAAGGGGATTGCTATTGAATTGTTACCACATCCAGAAATAAGCATCATGTGAGGATGTAGTGAGAAGGTCCCATTTATGAGAAAGTGTGTCTTCACCAGATAATCAAATCTGCCAGAATCTTGATCTTGTATTTACCAGCCCCCAGAACTGTGAGAAATAATTTCCTGTTGTTTAGAAGTCACCCAGTGTATGTTTTTTTGTTATAGCAGCCTTAATGTTTATAAAATTCCCAATGACAGACAAGTGCATATTTTCAAGTGAACACAATAAATAGTAACCAAAACAAAAGTATTCTATGAGAAAAAATGAGTATTACTATATCTAGTATGATTCAGGTCATACAATGTATTTTATTTATGCTATATAGAAATTATGTTAAAATAAAAATTATAAAGATACTGAAATATCTCCTATGTAACTAGAAATTAAAGAAAACAGTTCTAAATTACTTGTGTTGAAGAAAAAAGGGAAATGATAAAATAGAAAATGTTTTCAATTAAATGAAAATGAAGACATAATATATTAAAATAGGTTAGATGACACTAAGAAAATAGGAAGTTCTTGTAGTACAAAATGCCTGTATTAGACGAGAGAGGTGTCAAAACAATCAAAGTAGAGGAGAAAATTAGATCTAAAATTCCTAAAAAAAGATAAAGAGAACATAGATTAGAGCAAATATAATAAAATGGAAAAACAAAAACAAAAATTAAAAACTGTCTATTTAAGATGAATGAAAATGATAAATTTCTAGCCAGATGAATAACAGAAAAATAGAGAAAAATTACCAGTCTAAGGAATGAGAGAAGTTCTATCACGTGGATTTTGCAGATAATAAAAGAATAATACAGAAATATTATGATCAACTTTATGTAGATAAATCTGAAAATTTAAAGGAAAAAGCAAAGTTTTTGAAAGATGTGAGCAACTAAAACATATTTAAAATGAAACAGATAATTGAACTAGCTTGTCATCTATTATAGAAATTGTACATGTAGCTAAAAACATTTCCATAGAAAACTCCAGACCCAGGTGGAACCAAGGTTGTGTTTTACCACATATTTAAGGAACAAATGATATTAGTAAAACTAGAGGCATCACAAGAAAATCACAGTATTCCCAAACATACTACTTCGGAAAAATCTTTGCAAATGGAATCACCCCTGCCACCACACACACACGCGCGCGCACACACACACACACACGCACACACACACGCACCTACAGAGACAGGGGCAGACAAAAGGAAAAGAGGATAATATATCAAGGGGGACTTATCCCAGGAAAGCAAAGGTGATTTAATGTTTGTTTGAAAATCAATTAACATAATTCATTATATTAACGGACCCAAAAATCTATATGATCATTTCAATAGATGCAAAATAAGCATTACACAAAACCTAGTATCTGTTCCTGATAAAATCAGAAATAAAGGGGAACTTCTGCATGATAAAGAATATTATGAAAATCCTACAACTAAAATTATACTTAATGAAGAAATATTAAACACTTTCTTCCTAAGATCAGGAACATGAATAACGTAAAACAAAACTCATTATTTCTTTCAACTAGCATTTAAAATAGCATAGAAAGTATGCAAAATAGGAATAACTCTGAAAAAGTGTGAAAGATATGCAAACTGGAAACTACAAAATGAAAGAATTAAACAAGTGGAGTACTGTGCTCATACACAGGAAAACTAAATATCGTTAAATCGTGAATTCTTCTGAATAAAGTTCTATAGATTAAGGTAATCAAAAATCAAACTATTAGCAGAACTTTTTGTGAAGAAATGACATGCTGATTATAATATTGTGTGGTAATTCAAAGATTCTAGAATAGTCAAAAGAAGGTTGAAAAGAAAAACAAAATTGAAGGACTACCAATACCTGATTTCAAGTCTTAATATAGAGTAATTGAAAAAGAGTAGTATCATTGTCAAGATAGACAAATAAATCAATAGGACAGAATGGAGAGACCCAGAGAAAAACTCTATTTTATATAGTAAATTGATTTCTGAAGAAGGTGCACATGTAGTTCAATGAAAAAGAGCAGATTTTCAAAAAACAGTGCTGGATCAATTGATTATCCATTTAAAAGGTGAACTTTGATCAATACTTTATACCATACAAAATAAAAGGTAAATCAAATGGATCATAGACCTAAATGTTAAGCTAAACCTAAAAAACTTGTAGAAAAAGAAATACAGAAGACAATTTTTGTGACTTAGGTTATGTGAAGCTTTTTAAAACACAATACCAAGAACATTATCCGTGAATAAAAGTTGATTAATTGAACTTCATAAAACTGAAAAGTTTTCATTCTTGGAAAACTCTATCGAGAACATGAAGTACCAATCCAGAAAATATTTGCAAATAACATATTTGACCAAAGATTTGTAAGCAGAACATACAAATAACTCTCAAAAACTCAATATTAAAAAGTTAAACTCTATTTAAAGAAATGAGCAAAGATTTAAATAGGCATTTCCTCCAAAGAAAACATGAATGGCAACTAAGTACATGAAACATTTGTCATTTTGTCATTAGGAAAAGGCAAATAAAACTCACAATGAGATGTCACAAAACACCTACTAAAAAGTCTACAATTTAAAAAGACTTAGCATAACAAGGACTGGCTAGAATGTGTCAAGTGAAATACTCATACATAGGTAGGATGTAAAATGATATACAACACTTTGGAAAGTAGTTTGCCAGTTTCCTTAACTATCAGTTATCCATACACTTAGCCATTCTCTCCGGAGAGACTTCCCTAGAGAAATGACAGCATAGGGCGGAACAAAGATTTATACACAAATGTTCATTGCAGCTTTACTTGTAATTGCCAAAAACTCAAAACAATTCAAATATCCATCAATAAGTGAATGGATAAACAAATTTTGGCCTGTCCATATGTTAGAATATTACTCAGTAATAAAAAGGAACAAACATTGATACACATAACAACTTCATTGAATTCCAAAAGCATTATTCTGATTTGAAATGACAGAGGATGACAACTACAACCAAAAAATAGCTGGGCATTGTGGTGGGCACCTATAGTGGAGGCTGAGGCAAGAGAATCGCTTAATCCCAGGGAAGGTTGCTGTGAGCTGTGATGCTATGACACTCCACCCAGGGCAATAGCTTGAGGCTCTGTCTCAAAAAAAATAAAAAATAAAGTAAAATAAAATAAAATGACAGAGGAAAAAAACAATATATATTGGACGTTTCTATTTATGTTAAATGCTAGAAAATGCAAACTAATCTATAGCCATGGAAAACAGATCCACGATTGTCTGAGAATCAGAAAAAAAGAACAGAAGGGAACAGAAAAGAAGGATTATACAACTACAATGGAGCATGAAGAACTTTTTGGGCTGAGGGCTATATTCATTATCTTGATTGTGTAGAGAATTCCATAGGTCATTTTTTTTTTTTTTTTTTTTTTGGTTTTTGGCCGGGGCTAGGTTTGAACCCGCCACCCCCGGCATATGGGACCGGTGCCCTACTCCTTGAGCCACAGGCGCCGCCCTTGTGTAGACAATTCCATGAATGTGTATACATGTATGTACACATATAAGTAAATGTCAGATCTCATCCAGATGTATGTTGAAATATGTGCAGTTTATTTTATGTTAATTACAACTCAGTAAAACCTTAAAAAATGAAAGCAAGAATGAAGAACATTCTTCAGAGGATGTTTATCCTGGTAGAGAAAGTGAAAGCTATGAATTGTGGGAAGAACTTCTGGTTAGTTTTATTTCATTGTTAAGATCTGGCTTTTGTATTGAATAATGTGTTCTTGAGTGTTGATCACATTATTAAAAAATAACAAAATGATTAAATAAAAATCAGGGCAGAATGATCCAATAATGTACATAAATTTTTAAATAGTAGTTGTAATATTTAATCTGGTTTCTATACCTCTTTTCCAAAAAATTAATAATAATTAAAATAATATTTTTACAGGATCTGTTTCAGTGGAGTTAAATATTCATAGTAAATTATAGAACCAATAAGTTCTACAGTATTTTGGAATAGAAGATGCTATTTTTAGTTCAATCTCAAGTTTTGATCCAGAGAGAAATAAAGATGTGCCCCAGTTTCCTCAAGGATATGCTTTTAAGTATTTTGGCTGTGATACTTCAGGATGTTTTGAATTTAGTAACAGTCAACTTTAGTACAGGGAGAATACTATCATGAAAAATTATTTGCTAAAGTGGGTCGCAGGATACTCTTTTCCCAATGACTTAAGCCATTTCTTTGTGCATTCAGACATGAACCTCAACACGTTAGTCTGCACAGAATAGTTGTTGCTTCCCTGTCTTTCAGGAAGGGTAGAAAGTTATTAACCTTGTATTGCCTTTTTTTGTGTGATGAGGGATGGAGTAGTGTGTGGATATGATATTTTTTTAAGGTCTCTGGTAAGCATTACACCTCTGACTATGATCTCAACTGGAGGACTTGAGCCAATTACTTCCCCACTGGTTTTTCTCTTCTAATATATGGCTTATAGCAGACCTTAAATCATGGTTTTGTAATGTACTTAAAGCTGATTTTAATACTCTAGAAATGCTCAGTTTTTGCAAGAAATATAATGAAATAAACTGGATAACAGCTACAGATTCTTCAAAATAGATGTTGGCAGAAGGCTTTTCCCACAGCACAACTCTAGGCAGAAAATTCACATATTATACAATCTGAAAGTTACCCTAGAGTTGTACTACCATTCAGCTCTTGATGGTTAGGACCAGATGAAAATAAAAAATTAAGACACGTAAGAAGTCATTCTGTTACATTCTGGTCTATTCTGTTACATTCATTCATTCCTTATTTTTATATTCTAGGTGTAAAAACAGTTGTTGGTTGTTTAAGGGATCATTACATAGGTTTTCTGGTCTTATGAGTCTTTATATTTGATTCTTTCAGTAAAATAATTTCCTAATAATTTGAACACAGACAGTTAACTATTCAGATTCTTGAAAATACTCAATATCTTGGAAAGAAATCATGGAAATAAATTTCCGTTTTGTACCTATCAATGCTACCACTTTTTATTTCCATGGTTTAAAAAATAACAAGTGGCAAAACAAAACAAAACAAAGTGCCAGCAGCTGAGAACAGAGCTATGAGGTGGATACCTGGGCTTTAATACTCTCCAACCCTGCTGGTTCCCTCTTGGTCTCATGCATGTCCTGTCCATCCTGGTGTCCTGAGGATGGCAGTGTGCCTAGATCTCCACATTGGAAGAGTGACAGTGGAGCAAAATTCAGTCTCCTCTGCTACAATTGGCCCTATTACATTATCAATATCATCCTTCCCTCCTCTTGTTTTAGTTTTTACTTGCCCTCCGTTAGTATTTTAGCCTTGGCTGTCTGCTCAGTTGGAACATTTAGTTCAGTTATACCTGTGAGACTGTGGTTGCATCCATCAGTTTCTAGTTATATACCACGCAGGGGAGCATCAAGAATACTCTGGGTCCTTACCTCTTCCTACTCAAAGTTATTGTGGTGATCAGATAATCACTTATATAAAAAAAATTCTTCCTGTGTTGGTGGGCATTTAGGCTTTTTCCACATTTTGGCGATTGTAAATTGAGCTGCAATAAACAGTCTAGTACAAGTGTCCTTATGATAAAAGGATTTTTTTCCCTTCTGGGTAGATGCCCAGTAATGGAGTTGCCAGATCAAATGGGAGGTCTAGCTTGAGTGCTTTGAGGTTTCTCCATACTTCCTTCCAGAAAGATTGTACTAGTTTGCAGTCCCACCACTCAGGAATGGATTAGCAAGCTGTGGTATATGTATACCATGGAATACTATTCAGCTATTAAAAAAAAATTGAGACTTTACATCCTTCGTATTAACCTGGATGGAAGTGGAAGACATTATTCTTAGTAAAGCATCACAAGAATGGAGAAGCATGAATCATATGTACTCAATTTTGATATGAGGACAATTAATGACAATTAAGGTTATGGTGGGGGGAGGAAAAGCAGAGAGAGGGACGGAGGGAGAGGGGTGGGGCCTTGGTGTGTGCCACACCTTCTGGGGGCAAGACATGATTGCAAGAGGGACTTTACCTAACAAATGCAATCAGTGTAACCTGGCTTATTGTACCCTCAATGAATCCCCAACAATAAATAAAAAAAAAGAAAGAAAAAAAAAATTCTTCCTTTCACCGTTTGTACACCATTCTAAGAAGCTCAGATCAACCAGGAAATTCCTAGTCTCTTCAATTTTAGAGCTATTCTTAGTGCACCCCCTGACATAACCATTCTGTCTCTCTTACTCCCACCTCCTTGGAAGCAAGACTTCTACCCCAGCAGAATTAAGTTGTACACACAGGAAACAGTACATAAATGCATCAGTATGAGTGAGATATGGTGAGTGGGGCTAATCATACTTCCCTTCCTTATTTCTATACCTGTGTATTTCAGCTATAGATGGTCCAGTTATACAAATAGTTCAGTTTATTTACTGCCTATGTGAAGATGGTACTTTAACTCTGCAAAGCACTGTTTCCCAGATGGCACTATAGCTGAAGCTTAAATGGCTGTTTCATATTTCTGCTCAACTGGCTCCTCTGGAGAATGGGGCATATGGCAAAATCAATGGTTTCTATGGCCAAGGGCCCAGTGTTACACTGTATTCATCTTAATAAAAGGCAATGCTACCAGGTTCCATATTGTTAAATCTGGATTGTGTACGTTTCAAACAGACATTCAAATAGTCAAACAGACTGCAGACATTTAGGGACAGGAAATTATCTGGAATAGGTATCAACTATGTAAAGTTGAATCACTGTCCCTTTGAAGATACAAGTCATTTCATATAATCAATATGCCACCTAATGACTCACTGCTTTTCAAGATGGAAGGTGCTCCGTCACTAACTTCCTGATCGCCAGTCTTTCTTTTTATTCTTTTGTTTTTTTTTTTTTTTTAGAGACAGAGTCTCACTTTTATTGCCCTTGGTAGAGTGTCGAGGCATCAGAGCTCACAGCAAACTCCTGGGCTTAGGCAATTCTCTTGCCTCAGCCTCCTGAGTAGCTGGGACTACAGGTGCCCTCCATAATGCCTGGTTGTTTTTTGGTTGCAGTTTAGCTGGGGCTGGGTTTGAACCCACCACCCTCGGTATACGGGGCCAGGGCCCTACCTACTGAGCCACAGGTGCTGCCTGATCACCAGTCTTTCAATCTTACTTCTTCCAGGGATCTGACCAGCTGGCCAACATATATCCACTGCCTTGAATGCAAGATGTTAATAGTAGGAAGGTCTGTTTCTCGGGTGGGAGTGGTATGGTATATAAAACCTCATGTACTGTCTGCTAAATTGATTTGTGAATCTGTAAGTGTATACATCTATGAAGTGTATTAATCATTGTTAATCATTGTTAATCATTGAGGAAATCATTCTATTTCCTCACTGACAAGTAATATGCTAATTTTAGAATGTTCACAAAACAAGATAAGCAAAAGAAGAAACTATTTTAAATCACTTATAATCCTTACATGGAGAAAGAAGCACTGTGAGGTTGTTATGTATGCATAGTTTTTTTTTTTTTTTTTTTTTTTTTTTGTAGAGACAGAGTCTCACTGTACCACCGTTGGGTAGAGTGCTGTGGCGTCACACGGCTCACAGCAACCTCTAACTCTTGGGCTTACGCGATTCTCTTGCCTCAGCCTCCCGAGCAGCTGGGACTACAGGTGCCTGCCACAACGCCCGGCTATTTTTTGGTTGCAGTTTGGCCGGGGCTGGGTTTGAACCCGCCACCCTCGGCATATGGGGCCAGCGCCCCACTCACTGAGCCACAGGCGCTGCCCTATGTATGCATAGTTTTATTATTTTCAATATTTATGTTATAAAATGGGTTCATGTCATATACTAATTTATATCATCCTTTTCAATTTAATAATGTTTTGTGATCATTTTTATCAATTGTTAAATTCTTTCAAAACAATGCAATTTAGGACACTTCTGTTTTTTAACCATAATGAACAATGTAATTAACATCTTTGTATCTAATGCTCAATCATATTTTTAATTTTTTCCTTGGGTTAACAATAAACTGCTTATTTCTAGAGGTGGAATTACTGTATCTAATGAAATTTATAATTTTGGTTATTTTAGCTTTATATCACCTAGTTTCCTGGCATTTATACAAGCTTATATTTCATTAATGGCAAATGAGAAATCAGCGACATTCATTCAACTCTAACCACTATGCAAACTTTCGATTTTTGTTGAAACTTCCCTTTGGTTTATATAAAATTAAGTTCCTGGGCAGCTTGGTCATGTGTCTCTTCTCTACTACAGCTTTCAGGAAAATCTCTCCTATTAACCAGCTTTCAAATATGAAGTCCAGTATTTAAACATCAAAAGTGTAATAGAAATATTTGCCCAGAATGTTCTAATACTTAGCAGACATTCTTAACCTGTGGAGATCAAGAATTCAGCATCTTTCTCTTTGTCAATCTGCTTTATCATATTATTTAACTTGAAAGTTTCTACTTTCCTTAATAAATAATTTTCAGTTTTGACTGAAATGGCCTAAGTGAATATGCATTATTTATGGGAAGTCTAATCACCCACATGCACTCCACCTACTAATCTGATACAGTGCCCCATAGTGACGAAAACTTATTAAAAATGCAGATAAAGTGGTAAGATTGAGGAAGTCTAATACAACTTCACATTGGATTAAATAATAAAAATGAAAATGATATTCAGTAAGAAGCTAAACTTTAGTCTCTAAGCTTTTCAGGAGGATTGATAAATTAGTATGACATGAAGCCACCCACAGCAAAGAAAGACATTTCTTCCATTTCTATTAGAAATTCTGCTTTAATAATAAAAACATGTGCATCTGTGTAAGTACACACGCACACATAAACACACAAACATCCTGAGAGCCCCACATAAATTTTGTATATATTGTTTGAAAAAAAAACATATCTCTATCTTTGTTTGATTAAGTCTTAAGTCTGTGTTAGCTTAGGTACTTGATATGAGTTTTAATCAGGTGGCTTAAAGATTTACATACCTCCATACCACTTATTTCCCCACATATTTAATATAATCTTATTTTTGGAATGAATTCCTTTTTCTCAAGATACCCTTTATTTTTTTCTGCAGCGGTATGTTTAGTCTCTAATTTTAGTAAACCATTCTGCAAATTCTCTTATCAGTGAAATTGCTGAACAAGGTGCTTATGATGATTGACTCAGAGCCTCACTGCTGTCAGAAAGCATAACTCACAGACATTTCTTATTGAAAGTTCAGTCTTCATGAAGAAAGCCTGCATATGTCTTCTATTATATAGAACCTTGCAAGAGTTATTGAACAATGTTGGGAATGGGGAAGAAAAAGTTTAATTCAGAAATACCCTTAAATAGATAAATATTCCCATTTTGCTCATGTTTCTTAGGGTTTATTGGAATTAAAACTAGGCTGTGTGTTACAATTTTTTTAGTTTCTTGGATATATCCTACTGCCCCAGAGGAACTTTCTTTTTCTCAGAATTCATTTATTGATAGACATATGGGAAAAAGATATGTGAGCAACTCATAATCTTTTAGAAAATTATGTTATAGTACAATAAGTTCAAATAGTTGTAGGTAGTTGGAGATTCAAGAAACAATGGTTAGTGTCCTACTTCTGGTATAACAAGGTACCCCCACCCGGGACCTAATCTTTATGCATATAAGAACTATATACTCTGGACAATTCTTTTTTTCTTTTTTTGAGACAGAGCCTCAAGCTATCGCTTTGGATAGAGTGCTGTGACATCATTGCTCACAGCAACCTCCAACTCCTTGGCTCAAGCCATTATCCTGTCACCACCTGCCAAGTAGCTGGGACTACAGGCACCTGCCACAATGCCCGGCTATTTTTTGGTTGCAGCCATCATTGTTGTTTGGTGGGCCCAGGCTGGATTCAAACCCTCCTGCTCAGGTGTATGTGGCTGGTGCCTTAGCCACTTGAACCATAGGTACCAAGCCTGGAAAATTCTTTTTTTAAGAGACAGAGTCTCACTTTATGGCCCTCGGTAGAGTGCCGTGGCCTCACACAGCTTACAGCAACCTCCAACTCCCGGGCTTAAGCGATTCTCTTGCCTCAGCCTCCCAAGTAGCTGGGACTACAGGTGCCCGCCACAATGCCCGGCTATTTTTTTGGTTGCAGTTTGGCTGGGCCGGGTTTGAACCCGCCACCCTCGGTATATGGGGCCGGCGCCTTACCAACTGAGCCACAGGCGCCGCCCTGGACAATTCTTGTTTAGTGAACAATGACATTAAAAAGAGACTAGGAGACAGATTCTTTTCAGTAGTAAAAACGTAGAAGAAAGGATAGCTTTGTATGATTTTCTATTTTTGAGGCATTAGTCAATGTCAGCTGCACACAAAAGATCTAAAACTTTGATAGAAAACCCATAATCTCTGCACACTGAACAACAAAGACCAGAATTTGAGGCAACTAACAGATGCTTGAAAGTAATGGGAGATCAAGTAACTGTGAGATTAGACAAAAAAAATCCACATTTTCTTTACAAACTCTGCCCAAATCTCTGTTTCACACCTGCTTTTGACAAACTTTCACACAAGCTCATGATAGGCTACAGCAAAGGATAAACATACTGAACTAAACTGAGAGGTCCAGCACAGAATTTCCAGTTGAATTTCTACAGGCTACTTGCCTGCTAAGATAATGAAAGAATAACAAAAAAGTTAAAAATTTTACCAATACATAAAGCAAGGTCTTAAGCCTCCAAAACAATTTTCAAGATATAATCTAAATCACTCTACATATAAAGAAAAAACAATTTTTGACCTATTTGGAGTAGAAAAAGTCCTGAGATAATCAATATGTTACAATTAGTAGACAAGTATTTTTAAAATCAGGTCTAAAAATACTCAAAGATACAAGAAAAGGTATGCTTAAACTGAAAGAAAATATCAGAAAGAAATGCAAATTATAAAAAAGCATCAGATGCAACACCTAAAACTTTTAAAATAGCAAACTCTTGATAAGTAATATTGATAAGAGAGTCAGTAAACGTGAGGATCTATGACTGCAACTTGAACTTTACCTAACAAATGCAAACAATATAACTTAATCATATGTACTCTCATATTAATTGAAATTAAAAAATTAGAAATTTGCTATTCAACATAAAGCTTGCTATTGAGCACAAAAGAAAGCATTGTAATGGGTTTCTTTATGCTGCAATGTTTATTCCTGATCATTAATAAATTTTAAATATTATATTTAAAAAAATAAATAAAAAAATAGAGAAAAAAATTTTAAAACCCCAGACTCAAGAATGGGCTAAACTACATCAAAAGATCTAATATAGGTGTAATTGGAGTCCTAGAAGTAGGCAAGAGATAGGATGGGATAAAAAATAGATTTGAAGAAATATTATCCAACATTTTTCTAATTTGGTAAAATATGTAAATTTAAAAATTCATAACATTTTGCAAATGTCAAGCAAAATAAATATGAAGAAAACCATGCCTAAGGCACATCAGTCAAAGCTACAATTGCCAAAGATAGAAATAAAATTTGAAAGCAGATGAAGAAGAACAGCACATTACCTACAGAGTAATATTAATTTGAATTAACACTGATTGCTCATCACAAAATCTGCAGGGAAGAAAGCAGTGAACCAGTACCTTGAAAATAATTTTTAAAAACACCCAATTCTATAACCAACAAAATTATCCTTTAAGAATGAGAGTTAAACCAAACCATCTTTAAATAAAGAATAAAAACTAAGATAATGTATTTCCAGCAGACCAGAACTGTAAGAAATGTGGAGGGAAAATTTTCAGGCTGAACAGAAAGAATGTACATGTACAAGGAAAGTTGAGATCTTGAAGAAAGTAAAAAGAACATTGAATGTAGTAAATACCTTGGAAAATTAAAAAATATTTTTCTTTCTTCATAATCTTTAAAACACTCATTGAATAGTTTAAAGCAAATTTTATTGCATTATCCTAGGGAGTTTATTATTTTACTTATATGCGATATATTTAACAACTCTAATATAAAAGAAGGTGATGGCTAGAAGTTATTTACTTATTTCATTTTATGTGAAATGGTGCAATATTAGCACAAATAAAAATTAAGAATATTTAATATTGTGATCCCTAAAATGACCACTAAAAAAATCAATATAAATGGTAAAGCTAAAAGGTGAATAAAAACATTAAAATGAGAATACTAATAATAAATAATCCAACAGAATGAAGAAAAAAGAACTAAAAAAATAGGAGAGGCAAACAGAAATGGAAAAAGTGTAGACCTAAATCACAACTGTCAATAATTACATTAAATATTAATGAACTAAGCACTCCAATTAAAAGTCAGTGATTATCAGAATGGATTGCAACAAAAAAGACTGAACTATCCGTTATCTGTAAGAGATTTCCTTTAAATAAGAGACATAGATAAGTTGAAAGCAAATCAATGGGAAAAGGTTTGTCATGCTTACAGTAAGCCTGAAAAGGCAGAAATGGCTATGTTTAAGTCAGGCAATCTAGTCCTAAAAAGGAAAGTATTTCCAGAGGTAAAGAAAGATATTTTACAATGACAAAATATTTAATTTATCAAAATAAATATAATCATATACGTTTATGCAACTAATACCAGAACTGAAAAAAATTAGAGGGACAATTTCACATTAAATTTGGAAATTTTAACACCACTCTTATCAATTGATAAAACACCTGCACAAAAAGAATCAATAAATAAAAAATTTTAAGAACAATGTCAGTCACCTTGACCTAAATGACACTTATAGAACACTGCATCCAACAACTAAGGAAAATGCATAATTTTTATGAACATATGGCATCTTTACCAAGAAAGACAAGCAATATGTAGGCATATAAAGCAAGTTCCAATAAATTAAAAAGAATTAATTAATTAATTAATCCAATAAATTAAAAAGAAAACATACAGAGTATGTCTTCTGATTATAAAAGATTTAATTAAACATTAAGAACCCAAAACATCTAACATACTCACAGATATTTTTAAATCAAACATACCTCTAAGCGACCTGAGTCAAAGAAAAATTACAAATGAAATTGAAAAATATTTCAAACTGAATAATGAGTCAACATATCAAAATTTGTGGGATACAGTTTAATCAGTGATAAGAGGGAAACTACAGCTGGGCGTAGTAGCTCATGTCTATAATCCTAACACTCCTGGAGGCTGAAGAGGGAGGGTGCGTTGAGCTCTGGAGTTTGTGATCAGCCTGAGCAACAGTGAGATCCTTCTCTACTAAAAAATAGAAAAACAAAACAAATTGGTTGTTGTGGTGGTTGCCTGTAGTCTCAGCCACTTGGGAGGGAGAGCCTGAGGCAGGAGGATCGCTTGAACCCAGGCGTTTGAGGTTGCTGAGAGCTAGGCTGACGCCACCGCGTTCTAGCCTTGGTGACAGAGTGAGACTCTGTCTCAAAGAAAAAAAAAGAAAGAAAGAAAGAAAAAAGAGGGAGACTATCACATTAAATGTTTATATTAGAGATGATTATCACTCTATATCAAAGATAAAGGAGAAGTTCAACAGAATGAGATAAATTTTAAGTCCTTTAAGGTCTTAATAGATAACCTGATGTTTTGAAGAAAATGAAATTTAGATATTTTATCTATCCAATATTTCTTTTCTCTCAGTCCAAGCAAGTCTCAATATTTAGTTAACAGACAAATTTGGATTAAATGTATCTATGTTTTGGATTTTTTATTGTCTCTCTACCCCTCATCACTTAGTTATGGGTCCTTGATTGGTGGTCCCTAATATGTGAGGTTAAATTAATTCAGCACCCTTGTGCTGGTAATAGCCCTAAAGGATTGAGGTGAGCTATTTCAATAGACATTTCTTACCAAAGCCAAACTTTATCTTATAAAATAATTAAAAACATGTATAGCTGGTTTCACGGATGTCCTTCAAGTTAAAGTCAAGCTTAAGACTTTTATGGGGTTCCCCATTCTCAATCTCGTAAACTACTCAGCTGAATGCCTGGATTTAGTTGACACAGGATAAGAATGGTATGATGTTCACATTCAATGTTGATGTTTGAGAATGGGAGCTAACTCTTAACTGGATCAAAGGAAGCATCATTGCCAAGTCACAGACATCAGACAAACTTCCAGACATGAAAAAAATTAAGGTTTCCATTATTTACCTTGTTCGTAATGGGTTGACCCCATTCAGCATTGCAATGCAAATTTTAAACAGTGAAAAAGTTGAAGCCTAGAATAGACAAAATTTTGGTTTTAATCTTTTTGTGCCACGTAAATTCAATCACGTAACATCTAACGTGGTGCTCTCTATCCATAAGTTACTTAGTTTGCATAGGCAAGATATTGCAGTATTGGTGGCCAACTAGTTCTACTTTCTTCCATTACTTTATTTGGTAAAAAAATACAGTGTAAATACCCCTTCTCTAATGGTTCCTTAAAAAAAATAAAGAAAGACAGTGTATAGCATCTGCATAATCTAATTTAGCTGCCATTGTGTAATAGACAAAAATGTTAATTTTTAAAAATGTGATTGATGCTTTAGAGTTTGTGGGAAAACATGTCTAACCTATGTGTGTGCTGAATTTTACCACATATAAATTATAGTATTGAGGGATTAAGATATTATTACTATGTGACCTATTGTGGGAGGTATTTTAGGAGATTATTGACTTGTTTGAGGGGATGGTAGAAAAGACTTATGGTTCTTAATGTTAAATTATTAAATTGTTTATTAAGGATAAATGTACTAATCATTGCACTTGTAAGGCAAATGCTCATACCACGTATCTCCTATCTTGGTAAGCTGTATTTAGTGTGAAGCCTTGGGGATGTCAGAAATAAAAAGTGTTTTAAAAATAGTATTTGAATTGAGGTAAAAAACAATCTAGAAAGACCAGATTCCAGGTGCCAATTGACAAGATGGCACCCGGAACTCATAACTAAAATTGAAATGGGGTGTGAAATAGATTTGCATCTTCTTTTCTGACAATATATTTCCATGGCCTTATAAGAGAAATTAGATTTTTATTCCTTGATCAATTTCAATATCATTTTTCTTCCTTTTTCTTTTTCCATTTTTCATCTGTGAATGTAAAGGTGTTGGTAACTGTGGAAACTACTGCAAGAAAATGGCGCATCCAATAAAACAAGGAAAACAAATCAGAAACTATCTTTAGAAATCATCCTCTGACTTGAAAAGTTTATTTCTTGAATGGTTATTTTCTCATATAATACAGATAATTTTAAAAAATTTATAACTTTGTACTATTTTTTTTTTTGGCCGGGGACAGGTTTGAACCCACCACCTCCGGCATATGGGACCGGCGCCCTACTCCTTGAGCCACAGGCGCCGCCCTACTTTGTACTATTTTTATAAAATATGATTTATTTTTGTATTATTACTTGTTTATTCCAAGAGATTAGCATAAAAACATGATGAGATAATTGGGGTGGGGAAAGTGGATCCGTGTATTACCTTCCTTTGATATTAGGCTTACATGATATATGTTCTGAGAGTTACATATGTTTACTCAATTATCATATATGCACACACACAACTTGTAATATTTTAAAATGAGATAATGTTATCTTACTGAATTTAAAGATGAGGAAATAGATGAGGTTCAAAAAGATTTGAAAATGACTTGTCTAAGAATACATGAATAGTAGATGATAGACTGGAATTTGCTCTTGGGCAGTTTATTTCAGAACCTATATTTCTAACCACTCTGTTATACTAAGGCACTGCCCTTCATGAATTAAGTGGTGACATTCTGTGAAGAGCCTGACAGTCATATTCAACCACTGCCTTCAGTAAATCAGACCTCAAATTCCTGTGTCTAGAAAATCTCTATTAATAGGTTGTGATTCCTAGAATGTGCCCCATTGATTTTTACCTTCAAAAAGAAATGAGTTCCTGAGTAAATGATCATTAGCTATTTAAGTGCACAAAATTATATGATTCCCTAAACAATTACCAAAGTATCATCATCTAGATTTCCTTTTGGTTAAGTACTATTTCACTATTTTGTATTTCTGAGTTTCATTCATAGGCAGAAAGAATGCGCAATGGTAATACATCTGAAGAGTCTTCTGGTAATGAAATCATAAAAATTGTGTGAGAAAGGAAATGGGAAATACTAACAAAAAAGGGTTGCATTACCAGTGCTTATTCAATTAATACTAAAGTTGCAAATAACATGGAAGTTTCAATATATAAGTAAAATGATCATAGAAATGGTAACATTCACAAAAAGCAGTTATCACAATGACACTGAATGATTGTTTTATGTAGAACCAATGCGAATTTTTAGTGATTACTTCATGCTGATTCTTATTGTGCAGAGACAGGAAAATCTACCAGCAGCAAATGAAGATAAATTACAGAAGCACATATGTTTAAATGCTAAAGCCTATTACAAAGTTATTTACCCTAAGTAAAAATCTATAACATTTTCACATTGTATACAATTTTAAATGGTGTTTGTTTTAATGTGAATGGTGGATTATTTTGACATAATGTGTTTTATTAAAACCAATTGCCTTTGGTATTCACATTTAAGATTTCCCTATGAAATATTTAACTTTATGCTATTTTATGGTCCTGAATGTATCTACAGATACTGATTCGTGGTAAAGAACATGTTTTGAAAAGCTGCAGTTTTTTTTTTTATTTTCTTATCAGAAATCCCTCCAGAAACTTATTACCTATACCAAACCTTCTTTGTTTTCTTATATATATATCTCCTAATTGTTCATACTGTTTTTGAAGAAACTTCTGTTGCTACATAGCTTTCAAAAGTATTTGTCAAAGGAAGCAATAGGAAAATATTATTTTCATGATTTTGCTAAGCAGGAAATTGCCTGATTAAGGGTGGAGGGGAATGCCCTAATTAGCAAAATAACTTACTAAGACATTCCAATAGCCAAGTTAGGGCAATTTCAATTAAAGTGATTGAGATACTCAACATACTAAAATATTTTTTTCTAGAGTCATCCTGATACTATCTGTTCTGTCATACAGTGGGATTCACCTGCCATCTTTCCTGTTATGTTATCAGTATCCTACCATTTTCCCTCCCATTTCCTCTCTGGGTGGTTTTCTGGCCCTGCTCAATTAAAGGACAAATCCATTGCAGTCTGCAGCCTAAGATTTATAATGAAATCAGCTGTCAAACTCCCATTTCACAGCTGCCCCTCTGTGGGTAATCTGATGGCCACTTGTCAGCTGTTTCACCCAGTCAAACACAGACAAAGGGCCTCTGATGGCCTGCTTCATTCTAATCAATCTACATGGAGGCAGATGTTGAAATCCCAACAGGAAAAGGTATAATTAGATTTAGCATTCAGAACTGCCGTCTCCTATTGATATATCAGATCTCTCTGAACTCGATATCCTTTACAGCTATCAGGCAAATGACTTTCTGTTTATTTATCTTCTTCATTCTGTCATTAAAAATAATGCTTTAGAATGATATTTGTGGGCATAGAATATTGCTCAGTGGAATGTACTAGAATCCAATAAATTATTTGGTCTCTCAAAATGGAAGAATGCTGAGTGATTTAGATTTTTTTCAAAGAGATTTCTATAATTTTATAAATACTTTCAAGTGAGCAAGAAGAATCAGAGTTATTTATTCATTTTGTAATTATTTTTCCTCTACCAACCAGAATGGATAGTAGAAAGAAAAAAATTAAATTATTTTCCCCTGAGTCATTAGGCAGAAGAACAAAGTATAAGATTTGACTAAGAAAAATAAAGACAATTGATACCAATAATATTATACATTTTCTGTTCTCTACAAAGATTATAGTGAAATTACCCATTTTCTTAATGTAATGCCTCTCTTTTTGTTAACAAATAACTTAATATATATTTCATTAATTGTATTCAAAACTTTAAAAAATACGATTTAGAATCAACAATTACTGTTGTCACTCTAAACTATAGATGCCGTACTCCCTACCTTCTTGAATAAAACAAGGATACTGGTGAAAATTTAGCTTCAAACAAAACAGTTTGTCTTCTCTTGCTGAATGTCTATAATTGCCATTTCTAATGGAAAGCTCAAGGTAGTAAATGTTTCTTGATGATGTGTAAATATTGAGTACATGAAAGTGAGTATTTCTTAAAGACATGACCATAAGAATGGTTTGGCGAGTCAGCCCACTTAATATTTGCTTTTAAAACAGGAATACAAATATTCATGATTGCATATTTGGGGTTCTTTTACAGTGAGAATTAGTGTCTTTCCTACCCCAACTTGTTGTACTTATTTATTAAATCATTCTCACCTTAGGTTTTTTGTTTGTTTGTTTGTTTTTTGAGACAGAGTTTCACTCTGTTGTCCAGGCTAGAGTGCCATGGCCTCAGGCTTTCTCATTACAACTTCAAACTCCTTGGCTCAAGTGATCCTCTTGCCTCAGCCTCCAGAGTAACTGGGACTACAAGCACCCACAACCTTGCCCAGTTAATTTTTTTTATTTGTATTTTTTAGTAGAGATGGGGTCTCTTTCTTGCTCAAGCTGGTCTCAAATTCCTGTGTAGAGATGGGGTCTCTTTCTTGCTCAAGCTGGTCTCAAATTCCTGAGCTCAAGGGATCCGCTTACCTCAGCTTCTCAGAGTGCTATGATTACAGGCCAGAGTGACTGCACCTGGCCAGGCATTGTGCTTTAGATTAATTTTCACTCTAGTTATCACAATGTAAACTTTATTCTTTAGTAAGTCTTTTTAAAAGTCAACATAACATTAAAATTCTGAATTAAAAGAGCAGTATATATTTTTCCTGCATATTAAATCCCTGAAAGACATTTTTTCAGTGACACAGAGTACTAAACTTTACAGTGGTTTTTATAATTATTTAAAACATCAATATGTTTCTGAGAATGATACTCTAGATTGAAGCTCTATTCCAAGTATTTTAATTTCTGATACTGAAAGAAACACAGAGAGATAAGATTGTAAAAAGATAAGGGCAAATCTTAGGTGGCAAAATATTCAATGGCATTTAATAAGAAACCTTACTTTGAAGCCCATACTAAAAGAAAGGAGCCTATTTATAGCAACCAGGGCGTTGTTAAGAATTCAGATTTCAAGACTACAGTGAAGTGATCTTTTCATATGAAAATGATTTCAATGAATGCTTTGCTATCTTTGAAGATCAAGACAGTTGTGTGTGTGTGAGAGAGTGCTTTAAGAATGACAGGAGTTTGATGTTAAAAAGGGAAGATGAGGACAGGAGCATTCTGCCATTCCTGGTAAAATCAATAACTGCCTACCTTTTGCCTGGCCCCTGAGCACAGCCCTGAAGTTGATTTCTAAAGAAAGAGTCGGCTTCTACCTGCCCTGGGGTTTGTGGGTGAAAATGGTGGTGGGAGGACACAGTAAGGAGGGCTGGCCCTGTAATTTCTGTATATTGTCCCAACCTTAAACAACAAAAAAGAGATCATTAGACTGAGATAGCTGCTGGAATAAAGTTCATATAATGACTTCTTTTCTTTTTGGAAGAATTGCTTACTTAAGCAGGGTGTCTGTGAGGTCAAAACTATTGTCATAATAATACTAAAGTGCCATTTGCCTTTTTCACCTATTTTTCGTGATTATAAAGTCGAGCTCTCTAGACACCAAGTGAAATATGCCCTGTGTTTTTAAAATTTTCAGTTATAATTTCTAATATAGTAATTATCAATGCATGTAACCCACATAAGCAAAAGCTGTTTTGGGTCCTCAGTAATTCTGAAGAACACTGTAGTGGACTGAATTATTCCCTCCCCCAAATCCCTATGTTGAAGCCCTAACTCCTAATGTGACTGTATTGGGGGATATAGATTTTAGGAATAAGGTTAAATGAGGCCATGAAGGGTGGGGTTCTAATCTGATAGAATTAGTGGCCTCATAAGAAGAGGAAGAGCCAACTCCCCCCGCCCTCCATCTCTCTCTCAAGCACAGAGGAAAGGTCACGTGAGGACATAGTAAAAGGTGGCCTCACTACAGCTTGCCAGGCTTGTACCCTGACCTTAAACAGTCCTGCCTCCAGAACTGTGAAAAAATACATTTCGGTTGTTTAAGCCACCCAACTTTAGGTTATTTTGTTACTACAGTGCAAGGAGACCAGGCCAGAAGTAAGGCGGAAAGAGGGGATCCTAAAAACAAAAATTCTGAGAACCACAGTTCTGTATCAATCAACTCATGCTATCCAACCCCCCAACTCCCCATGCTTAAAGCAGGAAACAAAACTCCATGCAATCCTTACTTCCCTTTGGCTGCAATTATGTCTTGAACAGAATGGGGAATACATTGTTCTGATAGAGATTTAAAAATGTTGCATTCTTTGCCATTAACAATGGATTAGGAAAGAAATCTGCAGTGAGTCCCCACTTATTCTGAAATTCTCAGTTCTGGATTCAAAGTTCTATGCTTGGGGCCTCAATCTATTCATTTAACAGTATCTTTCCTATTAGCCTTTTCTTCAAATCTCTTCTTTAGAAAGTAAGCCTCCAATTTCCTTAGGTATGCATTGCTCACACTAATCTCTGGCACAGCGCTCATGCGATATTCTCACTCTGTTGTCCAGACTTCTCCTTATGGGCATTGTCACGCAGCACACAGCCTCACCGCTCTGTGTGTATGCAGTAGGGCTACAAAACTGAAACACAGTCCTGTATTTTTAAAGAAGCTCGTGTTAGTACCATTTTCAAGAAAGAAAAGTTTGGGAAAATGAATCTTTTTCTACAATGTACTATGTATTTTCTAGTACTACGTACAATGTACTATATACAATGTACAGTACCACGTGCAACGTAATTTATAAATTTTAAAGTACCACTCTTCATTTTCTAAAATATATTATATCAGAATGGACACGGGCATAGTTGGGAGAAGTTTTCACAACATATTGTTTTCTCTTTGGCGTCTGCTTCCTCAGTTTTCTCCCCATGAGGCCTGTGCCATCCATCTATTGCAGTGGTGAGGGTAAGGCTAGCAAAGGAAGGATTTTCAAATCTGAAACAAAATTATGGAATTCAAGCCTAGATTTTGTCAAGATCAATAAAGATTTTTTCAAATTCTTATATCTCCTTCTAGAAAATGAAATAATCCAAAAAGTCCACGTTGTTATGCTTTGAGGATCATTATGCAGAGGTTACATAATTTATGTGCTTCTGTGTTTTGGTTACCAGTGTATTACTGAGTGGACTTGGAGACTGAGTGAAGAAGTCCTGCCATGGTTTTCCATAATGATGAATCTGTTATCCGTGAGCGTATTTGCTCACTTTAAAAAACAGTGAGTTAAAAACTGCAGAACTATGGCTTATTAGAAAATATTCTCAATCACATGATTGTAAGGGTTAACCTATTAATAGATCTTTAATTCTAAGGGATTAGTAATTTCTACCAATAGTCTAAAGATATACGAAAATACACAATATGACAGACGATTGCCTGAGTCCAGGGAGCAACCTGGTCAGTGTGACCTCACAGAGAAACACATTTCTTGGTTTGGGACTTTTGTGATGAACAATGTTAGAAACAGTCTATGTAACTAGAGAATTCAGTAGTGTTAACAATCATTTGGTGGGCAGATTTACTCAGGGCCCCCAGTGATTTCTTTAGGGTCCCCTTTTCATTCCTTGATTTTGCTTATTCTCACCTTCCTTTTTTTATACCAACAAACTCCCATATGGTGGGAAAGGTGACTGCTGAAAGCCCCAGGCACGCCCTTCCATGTAGTCTCCATTTTTCACGGTCTTCTGCAATGCGACCTTGCCAATCCTCCATCAAGGTGTAGCATCTAATCCACCGCAACCATCACCATCAGCTGGCCTTAATCACTTACTTGCAATTAAGAGATTGTAAAGGAAGTGATGTTGTGTGGCTTCCAGGGCTCTGTCAGAAAAGGCAACGTGGTTTTCATCTGGGTCTCTTATAACCCTTTCCTCTCTGGATCCTCCCCCTAGTTTCACTTTCTTCTGGAACTAAGCCATCATTCTATGAGGATCCTAAGACACGTGGTAAGCCCCTATGGAGGCCCCTGGCCAACAATCCCAACTGTGCTCAGTCTTCAAGTCATTCAGCCTTGGGACTAGACATGTAAGTGTCTGGAGACACCTCCAGATGATTCTGGCCCCTATTGTGACCCAGACATTCAAGTTTTCTAAACGAAGGCTCCAGGCTTGTGAAACAGAGAGACAATTCCTCCTGTTCTGCCTTGTCAGAATTCCTAAACCACAGAATTCTTGTACTTGATTATGTGTACAAATAAATGGTTGCTTTCTAAAGCCACTAAATTTTGGATGGCTGATTATGCAGAAATTGATAATCTAGACATAGTAGTGAAGTACATTTTCCCCCAAATTCCAAAAAGTAATCCCTGGGAAGAGATATTTGCTGAGTTTTTGTCAAGAACAGGAAGGGGAGGTTAGGGTGAGATGGTTATCTTGTGTTATATTCCCAGCTTTGTGGCATGGGTGAGGCATTATGATTTTGACGGACTCACCAGACCCTATAGAATGGGAAAAATATTCCCCCAGAAGGAAAAAAAAAAAAAAAAAAAGAACATATGATGGACTTAAAAAAAAAAAAAACACACATATAGTTTACTTCCCAGATAGCATCAGGATCTGGGCATTGACCCCTTCACTTTCTTCTGCCATAATGCCTCAGCAACCTGAGTGGATGCCCAGCATACCCAGGCAGGCTTTGCCTTTAAACTGGTTGTAGGTTTCTCAACATCTTTTAACGAGCATTGAAAAAGGAAGCCTTCCCTTTAAAGCTCCTGCCAAAGCACAGTTAAGTACTTTTAAATCCCTAAAATTCCCAGAAACAATTTTGAAATCCCTCACTTTATCTATTTATTCTATATTGTTAACTCCCTAGTTATTATGTGTTTTAGATATCTCGGGGACCAACAGACCCATAGTAGAAATGAGAAGGAAATTTCACTTATTTTACTTTATTATGATTATCCAAGCTGAAACTAGAGAGGAATTTGGCTGATTTGCAAGTTAGTGGGTTTTTTTGTTTGTTTTTTTTTTTTACCAGAGGGCGAAACGTCACACATACAAAATTAAAGATGAGTTTTATGCTATTTTGATGATACCATGTGAATGGACCTACTAAATATTTTTATTTCAACGTTATTTACTTAGAATTAAGTAATTATGAAAGAATAAGATATGTATTTTCCCTTTTATAATAGAAGTCTATAAAATAATGGGTAAAGTAATAGCTAACACTTAAGGTATGCTTTCTAACATAGGAACTGTCAAAAACAACAAGAATCTTATGCCACAATAAGAGGCTAAATCCAAGGACTGGGTTCAAATCTCAGCTCTTCTATTTACTGGGTCAGTGCCTCAATTTTCTTGCCTGCAAAATGGGATAATAATAACAACACCGACTTCATTGTGTTGTTGAGAGTATTAAATGAGTTGACGTATCTCAAGAGATTGAGTACTGCCTGGCTTACTGTGATCTCAATATGCACATTTAGCCCTGCTTTTTCTCATTTTACTACTAAGGATCTGATACTTAAAGAGGTTAACTAACTTACCAACGTCAAAAACTCTTCTGTGCTAACGCTGGAATGTAAATACAGTCTAATTCCAGAATTCATGCTTATGACCTCTATTCTAAACAGTCTCTCCCAGAGAAAAAAGAAAGAGAATAGAGGGGGGAAGTTAAAAAAGAGATATTACTTGAGGAGCCCTCAGAAAGTTCTGTTGATAGGATCAAAAACAAAACTCAGCCACAAGGTATAGCACTTCACTCTCTCCTCTGACCAAGAGTTCGGTCAATTAGTCAAAGCAAACATTATTTTTCTCATCTCAAAAATAATGAAACTGAAATTTAAAAAATGTTAAGAACTTGTTGAATGAAGGTTAAAATGTTAATGGTTAAGTCTCAGATGAACTTCAGTGTTCTGGCTGTGGATTTAGGTCTGTAAATGCGGAGTGGTCAGGACGGA
This sequence comes from Nycticebus coucang, assembly GCF_027406575.1. Lineage (NCBI taxonomy): Eukaryota > Metazoa > Chordata > Mammalia > Primates > Lorisidae > Nycticebus > Nycticebus coucang. The sequence goes on from NC_069788.1 coordinate 56,419,333, forward strand.
GGACATTGACCTTGTGTAGGATATTTTAAACAGTTCTTTCAATTTTTTTGCTTGACTTTTAGGCTTGAAAACTCAACTAAAGAAGATTTGCTATTGAAGCAATTATCACACACTTCTGGAGCACAGGTCAATAATTTACTCCTATAAAGGACCAGATTACAAATATTTTAGACTTTGGAATCCAGGACATACAGTTTCTGTTGCAACTACTTAATTCTGACTTTATAGCAGAGAAATAGCCAGAAACAGTATGTCAATGCATAGGCATGGCTGTGTTCCAATAAAACTTTTATTTACACTATGAAGCAACAGGCAGGGTTTTGCATATGGGCTGTAGATCACTGACCTCTGTTCTCTAAGCCACTTAATACCTTGCTGTAATTTCCTTGCCATCTACTGAATATAAGACATTCTTCTTTAATACTTGTGAGTGGAAATATTAAGGTTAAGTGAAATGCAATGATGTTAGTCTTATTTTTCATTGAATGAATATTTATTGAGTACCTACTCTTTAGTACTAGTATTATTGAGTGCCAGACACTTTTCTAGGTAGTGGGAAAAATGGTTAATAGACAGAAAAAGTCCCCACTCTGGAGGATATCATAAGATCATAATATATACCACCTATTAAAGGATTAACAAGTAAATTAAACACACAGACAAGATAATTACAGAGCAGAGTAGGTAGGTGATATGAAGAAGATAAACAGAATGTTGTTAGAGAATAATTAGGTGAGTGTATGATTTTGCAGATTTCTTTAAGTTATTGAAATTATCCATAAAGAGGATACTAGAGAGGTGAAATAAGGAGGCAAAGTGCCATGGGAAGAATATCCTAGGCAGCAAAGTCCTCAGCCAAAAAGTCTTGGCCTTGGTGTGCTGAGTTAGAGAAAGGAAGTTTTCATTCCTAGATAGATATTGGGAAAAGTGGGGAGTGTGCAAATGCAGGGACACCAGATGCAGGGGGAAAGGTGGAAGAGAGGCAGCTTTGGAAGTGGCTTGTTGGTACTTGGTGTTTTATTCTAAGGTTACGGGAAGCCCTCATTAAGGTAGAAAATGGTATGTTCTAAATTTCATTCTTAAAAACAGTTCACTGTTGTTGCTATATTAATAATGGGTTAAGGGAAGTATATAATTGAATGTGGGTGACCAATAGTAGGATTGAGGCAATCTAGATGAGAGGGAGATTGCTTGGAGGACAGCGGTATCAATGGAACACAAAAAAGTGGAGAAACCTACGATTTATATTGGAGATAGATTCACTCTTGCTAAAGGGATTCATGGGAAGGATTTTGTCATGAGAAAACTCGGTACATGGTGTTTATGTTTGCTGAAATGAGGCAAAAAAGATTTAGGGAGGTTGTAGATGCAAGAATTCATCTTGGTAGATGACAGGTGAGTTTGCAATATTTTTAGGCCATCCAAGTAGAGTTGTCATATATGAAGCAATTGAGAGAGTGAGTCTGAAACTCAGAGACTAGGTCAGAGTGCAAATATAAACTTAGGAGTCAGAAGCCTCTTTGGATTTTTGAGTTTTAAAACTATAAGTCAAGGAGGGATCCTTTAAGACCTCATGTAAATACAGAAAGCAAGAGGAAATCTATACCAGAGCCCTTGGGCCAGCACAATAATCAGGAAATATTTTGAGAGAAGACATTAGCTTAGGACATGGAGAATGAACTGATGGAGATGTGGGAGGAAGACCAAAAAAGAGTGGTTTTATGAAAGAAAAAGAAGGCAGAGTAGCACCATGAAGGAAGGGTCAGCTCCTATGGCAAAGGCCTCTAGAAGGCCATGAAATGTATATTTTAATGGCTAACCTGAGGTGTCATTGACACCCTGAAAAGAACACTGCTGTGCTAAAGAAAGAAGAGGAAATAAGATGCATGGAAGAAAAGATGGAAGGTGAGGAAATGAATCCAGAAATTCCCTGTGCGTAAGGAACTGAGATTTAGGCGGGGTATGATGGAGTCAAGGTTGCTTGGTTGGTTTTATGATGAGAAATGCTGGAGCATAATGTATGATAAGAGTGATCCAGCAGTGCAGGGGGAATTAAGGATGTAGATGAGGAGATCCCAGAGCAGAGACTAGATAAAGAAATATTCTCATAGTATGAATATAGAATAATCTCCCTTCAGAACTCTGTATGCAGATTTTTCAGAAAGCTATTTTGAAGTTTATTTTTTAAATTAGGGATGAGTGAAAGAAAGAGAATTGTAAGAAGCGAAAAGTTTGTTTTGTACATTATTTTTAAATAAGTGCAATTGAGGTTGAAACCACAGACTAACAGAGTACTATCTAAGAGAATTACAACCACACATGCTTGAACGAGAAAATGACAACAATTTGTTACTAGCATAAGTAGGTAGGCAACTTTAAAATACTGCCAAGTTGTTTTTCAAAGCACTATAAAATCAATTTCTTTTCTAAAAAGCTAGACATCATCTTCCTCCTCCACACAGATTGTGTTTTATACTTTTAATTTATTTTTTCCTATTGTGACAGAGATAGATAACAGACACATTTATACATGAATTAGGACAAATTTTAGAGAAATATTCAGAACCATTTAAATGCTTTTTAGGAGGACTTTATGCCAATATAAATTATAATTATAATGATGATGATTAATATTTATGCTGTCTCTGCCAGTCGTCTGAGCACATTCTGGCGTTCTGAACGAGGGGGCTTATTTATAGGACTGGCTGTCTGCAGCAGGCCATTGAGTGAATCACAGTCGTAATATCATGACACTAATGCAGGCTGAGGGATGACTGCTTTCCAGCTCAGTGATGATATAATTGTGGATGGCCCCATTTTAACGAAAGCGGGGAAAACTCATTATTTTTATTTATCAGCTATTGTATGTTGTTCTCACCTTTCTATGTGAAGCTTTGTTTTTCAGGTGAACTGAGTAAAAAGACAATTGAGGTATTGACAGGTAATGTTTTTGTTATTGCTATTGCTGCTGTCGTTTTATTTCTAATTAGCTACATTAGATGCTTTTTGAGCTTTTTGTTAATTTTAAATTAACTTTAAAATCTACCTGTCTTGTTGGTTGTCAGATCAGACCAGATATATATTTTGTAAGTTTCTGACATCTGACCTAAGGATTTGAGGGTGGGGAGGAGCTGGAGCCTGTGCAGTGTGGGAATGGCACAGCAGAAGAGTCTAAAAAAGAAGTAAGCTAAGGTCTTACGCTAAACCCAAGTCACTGAGGTCAGGTCTTTGAGATGCAATCCTACCAGCCACAGAGCATATTTATTTCTTGAAGTATGAAATTAGGAAGATGACAGAGAAATCATCGAGAACTTTGCTCTCCTTTGTACTTTTGTACTTTTCCTTATCTTTGGAAGTCCATATATACATGGACTTTATATATACATCGAGAACTTTGCTCTCCTTTGTACTTTGCCTTATCTTTGGAAGTCCATATGTACATGCACCATTGCTGATAACTAGAGGGATTTTGTGTTTCAAACAAATAGACATAAAGCACTGGGAAAAGACATGAGCTTTATCATCAGAACACACAGATTTGAAAATCAGCAGCAGCTTCATGAGATTATATTTTAGTTGTGATCACTCAGTGTCTTCCTGACTAAGAACTTCAGTTTCTTCATAATTATGATGCAGAACATGACAACACGTCCTAAAGGCTGTGAGTCACACATCCTGGTTCTCACTTCCAGCATGTCACAGTCACGTGGCCTTACCTTGGGAGAGTCACTTGACATCTCTGAACCTAAGCTTATTCAATAGAAATAGAGAACTCATCTCGCCTTGCTTATGGAGCTGTTGACTTCACAAGAGATGAAGCGGGATAAAGGAAGTAAACTGCTTCGCTTTATATCATGTAGAGAATACATACTCAATAAATGTAAAGATTTCTTTTTGCTAATTCTACAGATTGCTCTAATTTGAGGAGCTACCAACATAGTTTGTTTCTTTCTCAAGTTTGTGAAGTGGACTTAATGAAATACTAAAGTACTATTACTTTGATAGTTCAGAATACTAGAGAGGTGAGTCAGCCCCCAAATACACAGAATGAGCTGGTGCAAATGTTGTATGTGTGGTTTGGAATGAAATAGAATAAAAAGAAAATGTTGCTTTTTAGTATTAAAATAATAACACATGCTCATTGTAGAAAAGCTTTGTGTTATTTTGGTTATTGCAAAACAATATATAAGATACATTTTTTCATTATTATTCCTCATTTTCAGGGCATAACATTTTTAATGTTGTGTATCTTCCTTATCTACTTTTCTCCTCCAATTTTTATGTTTTTCCCCAATGTTTGTTATTAGAGTTAATATTATTGAGCAGAAATTACTGTTTATATATATGAGTACCTGTTAAAGATGAATTCCTCGATGGGATATATGAAATCAAATATATAAACACTTTGTGTATCACCAATTTACCTCTAAGAAAGCGGCTAATTTCACTTTTTCAGTAACCTCAAACAGTGCATTTTCCAGGTTCATATAACCCCCTAGGGTCATCCATGCTCTAAGTGTATAGATTGAAGGAGAGAAGAGTGGAATTGATGTATGTCAACAATATTACCTTCCCCGGCTGTAGTAGTTCAGATTAATTTTAGCCACTTGTGTACACATGCTCACATTTGTTTTTACTATGTGATCCTGTTCGCTAAGCTTATACTGGTCTATACAGACATACGAATTTCAGAAGCACTATTAGAGATGCTCATAAGAGTCAAGACACATTACTGCAAACCACTCATATTGTAGGTCTTAAGTTAGGCACCACCGGGAAAATGTCTGTGGACAGTCGGGGCCAGTTGTGCCTCCTCAGTGTGCCCCGGCACCCTGTTTCACTCCTACCACTTAGAGCGTTTAACAACTACTTTCAGGCTTGGAACTCCCCACCAATAAAAAGAAGAACAGGAGAAAAACACAGAGATAGTTGATAAAAATTAGTTACAATTTTTGAATTAGAATATATATAATAATTATTTATTCCAAAAGAAAATAGATGTTTAAAAGCCTGCTCTATGTTATTTATAAGATATACATTTAAAACATAAATATGATTGTAAAATAACGTGGAAAAAATATGCCAAATCCTAGTCAAAAGAAAGTCTAGAGAACTCTATGAACATCAGAAAAGACAGACTTTAAGACAAAATTGTTTTTAGGGTAGAGGGAGTCACCATATAATGACAAAATATTCCACACACCAGAAAATATATATACCTGAAAATAGCTTAAAATATTTAAAGCAAAATTATAAGATTTTTTTTTTATTTTTTTCTGTGAGACAGAGTCTTACTATGTTGCCCTCGGTAGAGTGCTGTGGCATCACAGCTCACAGCAACCTCAAACTCCTGAGCTCAAGCGCTTCTCTTGCCTCAGCCTCAAGAAGCTGGGACCACAGGTACCCGCCACAATGCCCGGCTATTTTTTTGGTGCAGTTGCCATTGTTATTTAGCTGGACCAGGCTGGGTTGAAACCCGCCACCTTTTGTGCATGTGGCTGGCCTAACAACCACTGTGCTACTGGTGCCGAGCCATAGTTAAGAGATTTCAAATGTATTATCTCAGTTATTCATAGAACTTGCATGTGAAAACTCAGTAAACACATAGAAAAACCAAACAACGGTATTAATAAACTCAATTTAATTTTGTTCCTCATGTATTCTTTCTTAACAACTTTATTAAGATATAATTTACATACCACAAAATTCAACTGTTTAGTTCCAAAAATCATAATAAGAATTGTAAAATATGTGCACATTGTGATGCAGTATGAAATAGAAAAAGTCAGAGACTACCTGTGTGTCTGTTGATAAGGAATTGATTGCATAAACTACAGACAATAAAACAAAATGTAATACTGAAAACAGCTCTATGTATGTGCAAAGTTTTAATTACAATAGAATATATATAGAATGGAATAGATTTATAGGTATTATTGACAGTATTCTACTGCTTGAAAGCGCAGATATATATACCACACATATTCTTTTGTATATACTACCTATAAGATAATAAAAATATTTTATAACTACTCCTAAGAAATCAGAACAGGTTACTGATGAATCAAAGCAGCATAGAAGCCAGAGAAAATTCCACAACTGACTTATTCTTCCATCCCTTCAGAAAGTAGAGAACAGAAATCACTCACTATAACTCCAGACAGCTTCCCTCTCACTGGTTGAAAACAAACTAAACAAGTCAATGTCTTATTCAGTTACTGAAATTATTTTTCAATCATCTATTAATTTCCAAATATTTCCATGAGACTTGCTAATCCATGTTTTAGATGCCTACTGCAGCACCTAGCATAATGGAGTATATCAGATGTGGTTAAATAAATGAATAAAAAAGAAAAAATGAATAAAAAACAGACAGCATGTGAGAAGAGTGGTCCTCGGAAAAAGGGGAGGTCAAAGGAGAGAACACACAGAAATTTCAACCATAGATGTTTCACAAGTACTTTATCTCTTTCGTGAGATTCTGACACTCCCAGTTCAATATCCTATTGGTTCTTGGCCCAATGCTGTTTCTCATACTAACTGCATTTATGTGTGACCATTTCATTTCAGTCATATAGATCAATTGAAAGAAAGGGTATCTTTAATTATTTGCATACATACACTCAAAATCACCTATGAAAAAAAGCAGCAGAGACGTTAACTGGCTTGAACAATCATAAAAAGATAATAGAAAAATAAGATTATTAAATTATTTAGCTTATATATTTTCCCAGGAATACTCTCCTAATATGCTCTCTGTCTCAGAAAAATAAGATTATATAGCTATTCATCCATAAAAAAGATGAAGACTTTACATCTTGTGTTTACCCAGATGCAGTTGTGCTAACATGCACAATGTGAGGGTCATCAGCACGCCTCCTGGGTGGAGGGTTCAAATTCAACTTGAACTTTACCTTAGAGACAAAAACGATGTAACCTAAACATCTGTACCCTCACATTAATTTGAAAACAAAGTGAACAAGAAAAAAAAATATGATTATAGAGGTATAGAAAGTCTCAGAAAAGTAAAGAGGGCTAATACTAATATTCTGAGACTTCATCGATTACTGTAATTCCCTGGACAAAATGGAATCCATAATCATCACTTAATCTGTATAATCATTCTTTATTACTAAAATGGCACTTATATACCTGAAGAGAGATTACACTTTAAATTTTGTTGGCAAATTTTAAATTTTAAATTGTTGAGCCTAAAATACAAAAATACCTTTTATGACAGTGATTTCTTTAAATAGGAACTGTGATTTTAAAAAATTCTTTTTGGTTATTTAAAGCTGAGAGTTAAATGATATCTCTATGATTATATAATTAACTGAGATATTTATCCTACATATTAGCCATCCAGGTAATGATTATATAAAAAAAAATTTAGTCCTTATTGAATAAATCATAAGAACGCATCAGAATTTGGTTATTAGAGCCCTTAAATCCTGACAGCATGAGCCATAGACATAAACGTGCTCCATGTCAGTTGTTTTCTTAAGAAAGGATTTAAATTTTATAACATCCAGGAGCTTTCTCTGCCTACAAGTGGAGATTTTATTGGCATATGTGAGTAATTCCAGTACTCTGGCTTAAACCAGGATTTGCATGTGTGGAGACCCAGTGTCCCAGACCTTTAGAGTCTTGCTTCAGGATTACTGTAGGACTGTATATTCTTATGCAGAAATTATCAAAAGTGAGGAAAAATACCAAGTGCTGCAATCCTTCCATATATTATCTCAGCAAAGGCATAACTTCCTGTAAAAAAAAAAAAAAAAATATATATATATATATATATATAAAACTGGTCAACCATGAATCTTTAGTGGCTTCTAAATTACTTTGTGTTTCAAATTCTATTGAATTATGAGCCAAATGATCCAAAAATTATTGGGAAATTGTACAGTTTTCATTCTAGAGGTGAAATAAAAAGACGCCTCTGAGTGTGTCTAAACTGTCCATGGCTGGTGATTTATTTTGCCCATTGACAGGGACTGCTAGCATGCAAACTCAACAGCTGCTTATTATTAATACTGATCACTTTTGCCCATGTAAGAACAGACTGTAATACTTAGCAAAGTTTAAAGTATCAGTTAAATTTAGTGGATCAAAACCGGTAGAACATCTGTGTAAGTTTTGGCAATGTTTAAAGGTTATAAAACACAAGTTAAGACAGAGAAGGGACTAACGTAATGGCTTTATAAATGTGGCAGCAGACAGAGAGTCCACACCAACAAGCAATAAAACATTGGTTATGTTCTACTAAAACACAAAAGGCTTCCGTAAGCAGCTGGCATTCCAGGGAACCCAGAAGGAATAGAATGGCTTAGGAGAGAAGACAAATTAAAAAAGATCTAAAGGCTGGAGAGTAGAGAAAAGCCAGCTTTCATCCAGTAATGATATACTAATGACGGTTGTTGAAGTTAAGTACATAACTGTAAGAGGAGTACTGCAGTTTGAAATCATTTATTTGAAAATATTAAGACACTGCAATATATAAAATGAGAAAATATATAACCGTGGAACTTCATGGAAATAATCTAAATGGAAAATTGTGACTTGCTATGAAATATGCTAGTGAAAAAAAAAGGATAGCAGGCAAAATCAGAAGCAAGGGAGTCAATGTTGTAGCTTGGAAAGAGTGATACAGAATTTATCCAAGTGGACACATAAAATAGGCAATCAAATCATTGTACCTTGGTAAGTTCATCAGATGTTCCTATCTTAAGATATGGCCATTCTCAGTAATTCATGGACTCCAGCCAGCTATAATATACATTATCTCAGATATGTGTTTTCTTTCCTTCCTTCCTTCCTTCCTTCCTTCCTTCCTTCCTTCCTTCCTTCCTTCCTTCCTTCCTTCCTTCCTTCCTCTCTCCCTCCCTCTTTTCATTCTTTTGCTTTTCTTGTAGATAGCTTGATTAACTTACTAGAAACCATTTTCTCCCCAAAATTTGCACATACAGCATAAAAGGAAGAGCTTTTTAACAAGTGTGACTGTCTGTGTATTATGAGTACTATGATAATATTTTGTTTACTTAATAATTTTCCCTCTACAGCACTTTTTCAGATTCATACTTTTCTAATGTTGTACAACCTGAGAATCAATTCAGGATTTAAATGAGGGCTTTCAAAAAGCATCATAAATGTAATGCCTGATTATATTCTTCATGGTGGAGATAATTAAACAAAAATCTTTTTTTTTTTTTTTTGTAAATCTGCTATGTTATAAGCCCCTTGAGGTCCAAAACCATATCTGATGTTCCTTTAAAAGAAGATAAAGTTTACGGTATTAATTCAAGTCAGTGGCTCATCTATACCTGTAGAACATCCATGTATCAGCACTGTTTGGATGTCATAGAGTTAAGTAGTAGTCTACTTCACAGTTGCACTTTACATATCCAGTATACTGTCTGACATAGGGCAGGCTTATAATAAATATTAATTGAATAAATTAAGAATCCATTTTTTTCTGAAAACAGATAATGATAATATGTTAAAATTAATCATTACTTTTATAATGGGGATAATGTTTTAAAAATACTAAGTAGATACTTTAATTTTTCCTGAAATCATACACCCTTGTTGCATCATACAAACACAAAGTAAGTGGAATACTACGTACTATGTATATATTTGCTAATGAAGATAGAAAGGGATGGAAGTACAAAGTGAAAACTAAATATGGTGCACTAAGTATATGGGCTCACGAGGCACTTAATATTCACAAATTCTTAAATCAGACACCTATTGGTGTTAGAGATTCTCAGCCTAAATGTCCTTTACTTGAGACACCTAAAAGCTGTGGTTGTTTAGCAGGTCATGGGCAAAATGTAGCTCTGAGCTATGGCCAAAGGTATCTGTCCCTACTCACTCTGTGAGAGTGAGTATTGGAATATTTGGGTTGGCTCCAAGCACCTTCCATCTGTGGGACTCTTTCGTAAAACCTCAAGTCTGGTCCCCTTTCTTACACTATCATTGTGAAAAGTTTATGCAACAGAGAAAGAGGTAGAATATATGAGCACTGAATTCAAGTAATGTGAGCTAAATACTTTACTTCTTTCCCTGTGATTTTCACTTTGTGTTCTAAATGAAATAAACTGCTTGATTTACTCATTTTGGTTTCATTCAGGAACCTTTCTACTCCAAGATGTAGGTATAGTTTGCCTGGTCATGTACTTAGAGGTTACCATTGCATCAACATATAATAATTACTCAAGGATGTTTCTTCTACCAAGGTGAAGTAGCAGAAAAGCAGATGTGGACTTTGAAGGCTGAAAGGTTAGAAATTCAGTCTTTTCCTCTATTGAAGAAAAATCCCAGTTGGGCGGAGGGAATCAGTAATTATATAAGTTGCAAAAGCTGTAAGTCAAGCCAGAAAAGGAAAGGAATTAGAAAGGGCGGGAGAGTGAGAGGGAGGGAGGGAGGAAGGAAAGAAGGAAGGGGAGGGAGGGAAGGAGGGAAGGAAGGAAAGAAAGGAAAGATGAAAGTAGATTAGCTTGAGGATGAGTCCCTGGGTTGTCTAGATTTCTAGGGTCCATATAGGACTCAGAGAAAGGTTGAGTAGGCTGTTAGACCAGAAGAAAACTGTGGGATTAGGCAAAGAGGCCTAAAGAATAAATGTGCTCTCTTATCCATATTTATTCAGCAAACATTTATTGAGTGCCTATTTTCTTTTTTTTTTTTTTTGTGGTTTTTGGCCGGGGCTGGGTTTGAACCCGCCACCTCTGGCATATGGGACTGGCGCCCTACTCACTGAGCCACAAGCACCACCCATATTGAGTGCCTATTTTCATAGCATTGCATAGTAAGTGGTAAAGGTTGCTTGAAAGACTTAAAGTTGAAGGGACTTCATGACCCAAGGCTAATGGTAAAATAGGGTTACTCAGTGTCTATTATGAAATACCCAAAGGTTAAATGGGACCAGTTACACCCTTGCATGTGAAATCCAGGCACTTCATCAGATAAGGCAGTAAAGAAAGATACCACAAGACTATCCTTACCCACTTACCCAGACGCCATGCGAAAGATCAGGCAGCTGGAGATAGTGACAGATACAGCAGTTATGCAAAAGATATAAAGCCACTTGTGAGGTTATTCAATCTCCTAGCAATTCAGATCCTATTAATTGGGCAAGTTCGAAAAGTCTACTGTTGTTTTTGTCCCAGCTACACTATGGTGTAGGTAAAGAAAATGATATTGCATATACTTAGCAGCTACGTTTTTCTTTTCACATATGAGTAGTAAGTGCAAATATTTGACCCCTTTCTTATGGTTTACAAAGCTAACACTTGCTTTTCCTGCAATAATATAGAATCATTGCGTTATAAAGACCTAACTAATTAACAAGAAGCATTGGAGCAGCTCAGATACCTCTATTTGTTCACTAAAATCTTTACTTAAGTTGTTGAAACAACTTGGAATTTACTACTTTTCCAGTAAGTCTGCTCAACTTTTGGATAGCTGTGTTTCTTACGCAGTGCTGTTTTACACTGATCCAGATTTGATTTTCTATAATTTCATCCCTTGCTACTAGCTCTTCCCTCTGCTATAAAAGAGAATAAATTTGCTTTCTTATCCATATTTATTCAGCAAACATTTATTGAGTGCCTATTTCATAGCATTGCATAGTAAGTGGTAAAGGTTGCTTGAAAGACTTAAAAATCATTATAGGTGCTTCTGGTTCAGAGGTCAATATCTAACAAGACCATTGCTCTCATCCTTATGATTAAAACAAACCTGTGAGGTCGCATAAGCACTATTGTAAAACCCATCAAAGAATAGGACCCACACAAACTTAAAAGACCCAAACTCCAGAAAGTGTCAGAGCCTTTATGAGAGTGGAAACAAATCCGAGGTTGCTCTTATTGTTGACTAAAATGGAGTGGGGATGCCTAAGTTGCCATAGACGGGAGTAGGAAGAAGGAGTGTCACACTTTTTAAAGTTTTAATGGCCATATGTGGGCTGACTTGGCATATTTGAACCCAAAGGCATCCTATTCTCAGATTTTGATGAGATTGATATACGAAAAACAGGAGTAGAAGAGATGAAAGAAAGCTTTTGAGGTATTTTGTGCTTTCAACTAAGAATGTTACAGAGAAATATGCCTTTCCTGGCAGTGCCAGACTCACAGACGGTAGGGCGGCCACAGCTGAGGTTAAAAGGTGGGAATAACAAGGCCAGGGCCCCAGCTGACCCAGGAGGATTACTTTTTCTCTCAGAAGTTGGAGACCAGACTGGGTGGCACAGCAAGAACTTTTGTCTTAAAGAAAAGAATAAAGGTGACTCAGAAGAGTCAAAGGAGATCACATCAACACCTTCGATAGAACGAGAGCGCCAAGAATACTTGTCAGTTATTCAAAATACTTGTCAGGTAGTGGCACAAAGAGATCCCCCACATTTGGAAAGAAAGTGGTTCATCTGTGAACCAAGGCAGCTCTCCATAACTTTAATGAGCTTAAATCCTAGGCCAAGTCTACCTTCAAAACATTCAAATACAGTGTTGACCTACATTAAACTGGCATTTCAACAAATTCTAGACCTCAACTACCAAGTAGCAAATCGACTAAATAAAGGGCCTTTTCTTTCCAGAGATACATGTTGAGACTTCAGTCTCTGCTGTATTTTTATGAAAATGATCAGAAAACAATTAAGAATCTAAAACTATACAAAATAAAACAACAAAAGGTCACCAACAGTTAAGAAAAGAAATAGTGGGCAGTGCCTGTGGCTCAGAGGAGTAGGGTGCCAGCCCCCATATGCCGGAGGTGACAGGTTCAAGCCCAGCCCCGGCCAAAAACTGCAATAAAAAAAAAAAAAAGAAAAGAAGTAGTCAACGGCAGCAGATTCAGGGAAGGCACAGATTTTGTGATTACCAAACACATACTTTAAATTGACTGTGATGAAAAGTTAAAATGAAAGAGGTGAACGACATGTCTAAAGTGATAATTTCAGCAGAAACAAGGGAATGATAAAAAAGGACTCAAAGAAATAAAAAAATACAGTTTGAGAAATAAAAACTTCAGTTTATAAGTTTAAGAGCTGACCATACAAGGCAAAGAAAAGGAAAGGATAGAGAATCATGAAGAAAGGTCAAAAGAAAATACCCCAAAGAGAAACCAAAAGAGAAAAAGAGAGGAGGAGGAGGAGGGGAAGGAGAATAAAGATCAGACCATCCCAGTTTGATGGAACAGTGTCAGATAGTCTATCAGAGGCGCAAGTAGAGTCCTCACCAGGAAATGACAAGAGAGATGGACAGAAGAAATGTTTGCAGAGACAATGGCTGTGAGCTTTCCAAAACGTGAACCCTTTTATCATGAAGTTCAATAAACACCAGACAGGAAAATAAAATCATAACCGAATTGCTGAAAACCAAGATTAAAAAAACCGTATTAAAATTAGCTCTGGCTTAAAAAAAAAAAAAAGCAACACTCAAGTACATAAAGAAAAACAATATGAATGATTACTGACGACTGCAGGAAAAATGGAGGTCAGAAGACAATTCAGTAACAATTAAAAGTACTCAAAAAAAAAAGCTCAGAGATTTGTATGTGTAGCTATCAAAAACTTCTTCATAAATGACAAAATGACAATGAAATAAGTATTTTCTCAGGCAGAGACAAAAGCTGAGAGAATGGTGTCCAATAGACCTTTGTATCAATTTATGCCAAAACAACTTCTTTGGGCTTGAGTGTAAGAAAGAACACTCACGGGACCCTGGGTTTCAGGAATAAATGAACAGCTCTAACGAGGATAAATGTCTGAGAAAATAGAAAGGACAATTTTTATCAGATATTTTAAAAGCTACTCTGTATGTGTAAGTAGACATGTAATTTTTTAAAAAGACTATTGACTAAAGCAGTCATGATCATAATCTTCTGTATGTGGTCTGTGGGATACGCATGAATATTCCTTACATATGTGTATATTCCCTAATGACTTAAGAATTTATGCATAGGGCAGCATCTGTGGGTCAGTGGGTGGGGCACTGGCCCCATATACTGAGGGTGGTGGGTTTGAATCTGGCCCCAGCCAAACTGCAACAACAAAAAAAAACCAGTTGGGCATTGTGGCAGACACCTGTAGTCCCAGCTACTCAGGAGGCTGAGGCAAGAGAATTGCTTAAGCCCCGGAGTTGGAGGTTGCTGTGAGCTGTGATGCCCCAGCACTCTCCCGAGGGCAATAAAGTAAGACTCTGTCTCAAAAAAAAAAAAAAGAACTTACATACATAAACATTGGCTTTTTACCTTCATTTAAATAAGTTTTGTGTGTTTTTAAAAATTGTGTGTCCAGTAATATGCCACTCTTGGAGACATCAATGCATCAGCATTGAACACATATTCCCCTCTGTGACACCCAGCATCCTCCAATGAAGTGTTTGATTCTCCACCAGAAAACCATCAAAATTCTAATTAGATGCTCACCAACAGAGTTGGGCTTCACCTGTCTCTGTTTCCTGAGTTGTTGTTTCTAGCTCCTCACCCCTGATTAAAGCTTCAGTTATTTGATAAATTCTGGATTGCCATAGATCTAGGACAATAGATCTAAGGTGACAAATTCACCTTAAGTCTCTATATATTACTTTGAAGACTGCGAAGTGAAGTCATCTTCAAAAGAGCCAGATATCATGCTTTTATGTACTCCATAGTTAGACTCCATGGTTTTTATTTAGAAACCATCTCTGTAAAATCCTGGTCTTGGATTTTCTGTCTAGGAGAGACAGTAGCCACTGAGGACCTTTCTTTTTTCTTTAGTTCATTAAAAATAACATTCTTTCCAACTAATGCTAGCAAGTTCAAAGCACACAAGTAAAATACAATTCCTTGAAATAGGGGGAAAGATTAGATTACCCTGAGACAAAGTCAGGACCCCAAATTATCATATTAAACTACATCAACAATTTATTTAAATGCTATCAAAAATCAAAACAAAGTAAGACATGATTTGAAAATATGCTGTAGATAAGATTAAAATGCACCATAAACCTTAGCAAGGGTCAAGGGCGCCTTCTGGAACACAATGGAAATAGTATATAATAATAATAATAATTATTATTATTATTGGTAGTAACAGGAGTCTTGCTCTGTTGCCCAGACTGGTCTGGAACTTCTGGCCCCAAGTGATCTTCCCGCCTCAGCCTCCCAAAGTGCTGTGATTATAGGTGTGAGTCCCTACAATCAGCCTAGTTTTGGAGCATCAAAACAGTAAATATTTCACCAATTACAGAATGCCAGCACATGCCCGTCACAGGTTTCTGACCTGACAATTAAATGGAGAATCTTTTTGACAGCAGAACAGCACAGGGCTGGCGGGGAGAAGCACATTGACATAATTCTCAAGTCTCTTTCTTCCTCTCACAACTTTTCTAGACTAACCAATTCCTATTTATTTTTCTCTAGTCTGATTAATCTAAGTGAGGAAAGAAGTAAGGTACGGTGTGCAAAAATGTTAACAAATATCTTAGGTGTTAACACCAGTACCCTCTTATACCTAGCATTAATGTCAAGAAATTACTCCAACAGGAATTTTTAATCCTTAGGATTTGAAAATTCCTACAATCGTCTCTCATGAGGGGAAATCAGAAGACTGTGTTCTAATTCAGACTCTGCTGCTAGCCCACTTGACATGACTGACCCTCAGTTTCTTACTCCATAAAATGAGCCACTTTTAAATTTTATTTTTTCTGGAATTCTTTCTGTCTTTAAAATCTACTATGGAAGAACATTCTATTTAATGTAGTCCTCAGAACATTGCTAAAGTTTGTAAGTGAGCATGCGGGATAAGTCCAAGGCAATGGAATGATAAGCAATGAGAAGAAATGACTTATTTGAGAATTCTGGAACTAAATAAAAGTTATTTTTCCTAAGTGGATGCACCTAAACTTACAAAATGTTTGTGTCTGTGTGTAGGCATGTGTGTGTTTGTATGATAAATTTTACTTGATTAATTTAGCTCCTTGGTATAATACAGTTTCATTTAATTGTATTATAAGCATAAAATTATGTCATTATCATTGGGATGGTGGAAATCTCCAGTGCCTTCATCAGTGAGGGAATATTTAACACATAAAGCAGTAAACTCTGACAACAATACAATACAATCTCAAACAACCCAATATTAAATGAGTTTGAAGGCTATAAAATTAACATAATTTACATAAAACGTGCATAGATGAATTTTTTTTACATAGATACCATACTTAGTGGTCAAAAACAAAATGTTCTTATTACAAAGGTTTTTTAAAAATAATTTTTGGCACTTTATGTTGTTTAATATAATGTCCAGAAAGAATTGAATGAGCCAGAAATACAAGAGGTTTTTGCATTGCAAAAATTTCTCCAAAGTTTTTTGTTAATCACAAGATGAACATTACAAATTAAAAAAGTACACATGGTTCTCATATATTTTCCTATCACTAGGGTAGTTTTTACAATACTTTTTAACTTTTTATTTTGACATGATTCTGAACTCACAAGAAATTGTGACATTTTGGAGAGAAGTCATTGGTGCCTGTTATTCTCGTCTTCCCAGGGTGACATGCGTAACTAGTGAGCATCATCAAACCAGGAAACTGGCACAGCACAGTGAACTAGTCGTCAGCTGTTACTCAGATGGGAGGGTGACATGCGTAACTAGTGAGCATCATCAAACCAGGAAACTGGCACAGCACAGTTAACTAGTCGTCAACTGTTACTCAGATGGGAGGGTGACATGCGTAACTAGTGAGCATCATCAAACCAGGAAACTGGCACAGCACAGTTAACTAGTCGTCAACTGTTACTCAGATTTAACTAATTTTTGCCTGCACTCATTTTTTTTTGCATTTCTACCTTTTTACATTCATTTTTACTTTCAGAGATGGCCTGCCAACCTTCCCCATGTTTCCTTTTATTCTGTACTAATTCGAAACCCTAATGGTTAAATGTTACGTTTTCTTTTGCATGCCATGAACAATCTGCATGGTTGATGGACTTAAAATGGACTTCTAGGCATAGCATTGGCTATTTGGGAAGCAATGACTAATATTTAGCTTACCAAAGTGGATTCCTAAAATATTATAACTCTCTGTGCTATATATGGTAAAGGACTCAAGTGCTGAATTAAATCCCATTTCACATTAGAGACCATTAAGATATTCATTGATTTAGGAGATGTTTATTGAACAGCTTATTCTGAGCAAATACCACTAGACAATATAAGGGATAAAAATATCCATAAAAGCAGTTCCCCAGTCATCAAGAGACTTGTGTAATATGGCAGGGGAAATACAATTGCAGAAAACCAAATGAAATAAACTGCAGAGAAGTAGGCTGGATGAGAGAGAGGCATGAGGGAGTACCCTTATGTTTGGGGAGAGTTTGGCATATAAAATTTTTCCCAGCCAAGACCAAGAAGTTTAAAATTATATGTCTGGTTTAATATCTCTACCCAAGTCCTCTCTGGACTCGTACCTCGGCTTGCAATCCCATTCACATTCATTTTATTATGGCAGTTTAGAAATCTACTTCAACATGTTTAATTTTTAGTGATGCCCCCTCTTTGATACTACTGAGCATCAAAATAAGGATAAAATGCCACCTTGAAATTTGTTTTTAATTTGTTGTTTGGTAAATTGGTTGGTGTATTTGTTTTTCCTATTTTGACTCCCAAAATGGGTACAGCTTTGTCAAGAGGAGAGCTGAATCTTCATGGACTTCATGGGGAGTGGGAACATTGCATTTATTTTTCTTTATCTCAAGCTACAGCCTTTAGTGAAACTGACTATTAGGACATGTTCCCAAACTTAAAAATGAAGACAAAACAGTAAGTACTGTGCTTTACAGAGACAAATGAACATTAACATCCTTTGGTTTCTCCTATCTGCTGCTGAAAATGTTATTTGTCTTAAGGAGCTTGCTTACTCTAAAGCATACAGTTGTGAATATTTTGCATAGTATCATTACTAACTTATTTAGAAGTATAACTAATGTGAAATCTAAGAAGAAAGTAATGATCTAAGTTGCAGCTTAGTATAGAGAGTATTTGGGATGTGGATTCAGATTGCCTGAGTTTCTGTCCTGGTTCCCCCAAGAGATACTAAGCAAGTGGTTTCACCTTTCCGAGCATTAGTTTCTCAGCTATAAAATTAGAGAAATAATAACAATAATAATGCATAACATAAGGTAGGATTGGTATAATAAAGGGTAAATCTCCTAGTGTCAGTGGGTTAACCAAATTTTACAATCTTTCTTACTCCCCTTAGAGTTTGATGTATGTCCCAGGTTGGTGGTGGCTCTTCTACAAAAGAGCTCCTTTTATCTTGTGGCTCCATCTTCTTTAGAATGTAGATTCCAATGACACTGCTTTTTGTGTGTGTGTCTGTTGGAGAAGAAGATGAAGATACCCCAGTCAGATAGAAGTTGAAAACATGGAAGAAGTATGCCTGGACTTGGACTGAAACTAGGAAGTGCCATGTCTATGTTAATTGGTCCAATATGGGTCACAGAGCCATAGATGACTGGAGGTAGACTGTGATATGGAGTCAGATGAAAAGAAACCAGGGTTTGGTAAATGCCCAGTCAGCTCTGCCAGAATTATTAAATACCACAAGCATTCTTGTATTGAAACATGAAATCTTAGAATTTTGCCTTGTAACACAATCTTTATAAATCATTTTTTATATCGTTTATTAGTACTTTGGCATAACCCTAGGCGCTAGCTGTCTATTCAGAATCGATTCTAAAACTTTGGACTTCTACAAACAAGCTGGCAGGTCAGCCTTATTACCCAGGTACTGCCGAGAAGAACAAGTTGCCTGCAACATCATTGGAAACTCCCTTAGTAAAGTATTCACTCAGCACTTTAGCTTTTAGCATTGCGAGAAGACCTATACACCCAGATCAATTCAGAGAAGACAAAATATATTTAAATATTAATGTGAAAATATAACCAGAGTAATGTAAATCCTTCGACCAAAGAAAATGGAATAACCATTGTTCCTATTATCTCTGCTCTGAGATCCTAAATTATTTCCCTTAATTGATGGTACTTAAATTAGATACATCATTCATTGGCATTTCATAATGGCCTTGTGACTTGGAGAGTATCTTTTATTTCCTCTCTGATTTTTGCTAATTTTTGTAGTATTGCTAATATTTGAGTTTTTAGTTGTTTGTAATATCTTTCTATCATAAGCCTAGTATTTTGAGCTATATGTGTGTGTGTTTATTAACATCTACAAATGCCTACTACACTGCATTAAGTTTGGAGTCAGAATAAAACGTGATAACAAACTGAGCACGTAACTGCTCATAATATTCTTTATTATTATTAGCTGAGGATTCTTGGGATAGGTAGGGTTATGAATGAAAATAGATAAGAGGAAAAGAGTTGATACTGAGATTAAATAACTAAAAAGTGTCTGGATCTCCAGACGTGATAAAGTTCTGCAGCAGAACATGGCAAACCATTACTTTTTATCTTTCCAGAATCTTTCATTTCCAAGATGCTAGATCACTGTTAAAGCACATTGTGCAACTGCTAGTGGACAGGCCAGCACCTAGGAGATAAAGAGTTAAGCACAATTCATTTTTTTCCCCCGACAGAGAGATATAGATCAAAGACAGAGAAATTCTTCTTTCCTTAACCTAGTTTTAAATAATCTCATGGAGTGGGGAGAAAACAAGCAATGTCTCTATTTGTGCTATGGTTTGGCAGGGGCAATAATTATTCAACAGTATTATGTCAAGATAATCCACTGAGAAGGCTCTTCTTGTGTAAGCAACCTGCAGTTCTCTGTCCCCCTGACCTGTCTCCATGCACAACCCACAGCAGGAGTGGCCATTAAGAGCCTGTGTATTATTGAATTGGCAGAAAGCATCAAAACCGGGATAAGAGTCCTTAACCCACTGGGGAGAGCTAAAAAGATGAGCGAAGTTTTCACTCTAAGCTTCAAGACTCCTTAAACTTCAACATTAGAGACAACCCTGAAAGGAATAATGCTTTACTCAAAGAAAGCCAACCTTTGAATAAAACATGATTGACCCTCCTGTTTCCCTCAAGCTGCTTTCCCCCCATCACATAATTTTTGACCTTGTTAAAGTTGGCAAAAGTGTCGTGAGCAAGGCTTGACATGGAACAGAAATCAAGCACCCGTGAAAGCTGGGTCTCAGTACCCGCCTGGGCGATGGGGCGTGTTTAGGGTAGAAGGCTGCTACTTTCCCACAACTTGTTTTTGAGGCCTTTTCCGAGTCAAACTTGTCAAACTGACTAGAAAATCCACAAAGAAGCCTTCTGGCTAACTTAGGTTAAAATATTTCAGACATAAACAAGTCAAATAGAAGTAAATTTAGAAGAAATAAAATAAAGACAACGTTGCTTACTTATGTCAGGTCTATGGCTCTCTTGATATATACAAACCCGAGTTCCTGCCGCATTCCTGCAGCCCAGGTACAGGAGACACAGGTCCTACGCGAAGGTATTTTAGGAATTCAGAGGTAAGCTTTTTTGTGTTATAACTCACAGTGCAGGAGAGGAGGACAGGCAGGATCCGCCTCTGTTCTCTTCATGAACAGAGGAGGACGCCTGGCCCCCACCCAGCCTAATCATGCGGCTTTAAAGGGGTTTGGCTCAGGGCATCCTAAAGTGATGAGGGGAGAGACTATTTAAATATTGGTCATTTTCCATTCCCTTCAGGGGGACTCTTCCAGTGCCAATCTCTGAAAAGCCTGGAAGACCCTGAAATTTCTGCCCAGAAAGAAAATAAGGTATGATATTTTTCTCTTCCTGACTTTCCATTTTCCGTCTGTGCTTCAGCCACCTAGGCACAGGTACTCCTGGCTTCATAGTTCCTCGATTTGTATGATTTGTATATCATATGTCTGTCCTTTCTCCAGCCCCGATCCAAATTGCTTCAGGGCATTCTGGAGTCACCATATCATGTAAATATGTAAATAATTAATATATTTTCAGATATTTCCATTTTTGTTTCTTCAATAAATAAAACAATGTCCAAGTAGTAATATTATTAAATGGGGGAACGTGAAGTGAGAGATATCATATGGGGTTGCTCTAGAAATGGTGCCAAACCAAGAACCCTTCTTGATAATACCAATACCTTCTATTTATCTTTACCTATTTTACATCTTAACAAGCAGATAATGAAACACATATTCACTGGAAAGACAGGAAAGAAGGGAGGGAGGGAGGACAGAAGGAAGGAAGGAAAGAAAGAGTTATTGGTTCAGCTGAAAGTGGCATTTTTCCCTATAGGAAAGGTCAGATCTCAGGGATGACATTGAAACAGGTCATGCGTTAAACTCCAAGCTCCAAAGCCTTATTTGTTGTGAAGAAGAAAACTGAGACTTGGGCAGGCAAGACCCAAAGTCAGGGCAGTAGAGGAACTGCGGCTAAGCCCCAGACTCCAGACTGATGAAGCTCTTTCTACCACACTGTGTTCCAGGAGTGCTCTGTTTAAATCTGTATAAGACAATGTCACATGGGTGGAAAACTCAAGTCTTTAGCTGGGAAAGCCAGGATTTGAAGTCCAGGCCAGTCAGTGAGCAAATTGCTTAATCTTCTTAAGGCTTTTCTTCTCAAAAGAAGGTTCAGAAAGTGGTGCTATTAGCATCACTGGGGGTTGTTCGCACTCACTATAGAATCCCAAACCCCACCAAAAATCAGTCTCGCATACTGGGAAACCTCATGTAAGCAATGTATCCAGGTGAACAGTTTACATGTAAGAAACACAATTTAAAATATCAGTGATTCTCAATCTTGGGCACTCATTACAATCACCTGGGGAGTATTGAAACACGCTGCTGCCTGGCCCTCAGCCCTAGAGGTTAAATGATGCTGGGGTATAAGCTACAACCCATTTTAAAGAGTGATCAGATGATTTTAATCATGTGACTAATATGCTGTCACCAGAGTGCAGTACACGAATATCAGCTCTCCTCTCCTATAATGTCCTTTCACAGATTACATGAGATAATGTTTATAAAGCACTTGGTACGTACCCAGCATAGATTATGTGCTCAAAATGTTGTTTCTCATTTATCTTCTTCCTTTTTTCCCCTTATCTTTCTCCTCCTTCTTTATAACGTAATGCATACATTAAGGTCAATTTTTTCTTTGGTTTAGGTTCTTTTGCTACTTATTCAATTTTTTGAATATTTTTGATAAATAAAATTGAATGTGTTCATAGAGCATGCCTGGCTCTATTTTATGCATTGGCAAAACAATGGGAACCCTCCTAGGACACAACCTCTGTAAGATAGGGACTCTCTTTGTTGCTATCTCCACTACACCCAGCCCTGAATTCAGTGGCTCCTTTATTATAGGAAGTAAAACAAATAAATGGTGAAATATATGCCCCTTCAAAACAATAAGTATATTGTAGTTAATTATTTGGGGAGAGGGACAAAACCAAAACCCAAACAAAACACTTTCCTTTTAATATCTAGAATAAAAGACCAGTTTAACAATGTCTTCTTAGTTTGATTTTTCTCTTAATTTTAAAAACCTATCATGCCCCCCTTTAAATGGATGATAAATAATGATGTTGTTTCTTATTATATGATCATCAGAATAAGTAATCTGACAAGCCATCTGTGGTTAGACACACCTGACCTTGACAGTGACAGTGCCTGGGCGGAGCCAGACCCCCACCTCTGCTGTGGGGTGAGGACAGTGCACAGTCAAAACGCATGAAGGCCTGCTTCAGGGCTATTGTGATCAAGGATTTATATTTTAATATTAATACATACATGCTTTTGTTGGCTCAGAAGATTATTATTCATTGTTTCTAATTGCTCCATTTCTGGATCTATTCGTAAATACACATCATAAGAACATTTTCAAAAGATCTGTCATGGGATTGTCTCTCTCTTTTTTTGTGTGTGTGCTTTTAAATGTAAAAGCCCCCAGAAGAATTGGCAGCAACTCAAAATAATGATTATGTAAATGAGAAAAAAAAAAAAAAAGTCCTGCTTTTAAACCAAAGAAAAGCAAAATTGCAGCCCTCCTCTCTCCTGGAGATCCAGTTGCTTCTTAATTCTAGGGATATTCTCTCCAGAACACATCTACTGTAAAGCTGCAGGGCAGGGCCAGTCGCCAGTCCATACATTCACCCTTTATCATAAAATGTAAACTGTTCTCTTTCTACTGGCACTTGCATCAGGCCACTGAGTGTTTGTTTCATTTTTTGTGGTCAAATATAAATTCTGGTTGGAAAAGAGAGAGAGAGAAAAAAAAAAAGCTTTCCAGATATTACAATAAACACACACAAAGGAAGAAAAAAAAATTCTATCTCCATTGAGCTTAACAATCAGCAGGGCCCAAATTACCTCTTATTAACATTTATTTTACAAAAGAGGCAGGGTATAATTTGGTGATAGATTCAGATTTGGAGAGGAGCTATAATCAGCCTCCTGAAGTGCTCTGCCTGAAGGATATGGCTGCTATTTTTTTTTTAATTATATTTCTCTGCCCCCAGCCCCCTCCCCAGTCTGGAGAGTCTTTCACTTCTATGGCTCATGCCTGCATCTCTCCCTCCTCCCTTTCGCCCTTCTTTCTCTCCTCACCAGTCCCCTTTCTCTCCCTTTCTCTCTTTAGGCCTCTTTGAATAAAGCAGCCTCTTTCAATAGCCCAGGCAGGCCTGAAGATTAGAAAGCCTGACGTGGAGATGGGGCCTGCTGAATAGGAGCAGGAGGCCCCACTCCTCTGGCGGACAAGGCCTTGGGAACCCGTCCAACTGCAGAGAGCATGTGTTGGGGCCCTGAATAGGCAAGCAGCAGGCCGGCCCATATGTCAGCCTGTGCCACAAAGACTCCTCTGCACATCTACCATGACAAACAGGATTACCGAAGACAATTAATCTGGCACGCTTTATCAAAATCAAGCACTGACCCCGACCTCTCCCCTCGGTGTGCGGCAGATGCCACGCTCCCATTCAATAGACCTCGAGTTTTCCCTTTTTCACTTCTGAAAAGAATCCAAAACCTGAATAAGGCTGGCATGGACTAATTGCAATGACTGTGTGAGAGTGACAGTCCTAATCTAATAGGATGAGTCTACCTTTTCTTCCACTTTTAATGGTGAGACTGGCCAGAGCTCCTCGTCTACAGCAGACAGAGAAAAAGAAATGTATCAATTTTGCTTTTACCCATGTTGTCTGGTGCCTGCAGCTCGCTGGGGACAGGAGGAAGGGATGGAGAATCAGGTAGCCAGTGGGTATTGCCTGACATTTGGGAGTTCAATCCTAGTAGGAGCAGGTATGCCAGTAGCTGAAGACCATAGTGGTTTTCATGATTTAGTTAATCCTTTTGTGGTACTTTATGGAAGAGATTATGATGCAGCAGAGAAGTGGCCTCCTGATTTCCATCTACTCCATTCTGGGAACTTAATCTAATTTAGCCATGTTTATTTGTCTCCACTTTTTTGTGATCCTAATAAGTAAACGCTGGATGAGTATTTGTTAAGAATATTCACACAGCTGCTTAGATTGATTTAGAAAGGAGAACCCTCTGTAGAAAGGAAATGCTTGTGATTTTTCTTGAATTGGAAAGACCAATGAGGAAGAGGAGGCCTTTGGCTGTGTTTCCTCCTGCTGGGAAGAGGCTGCTGGTCAGTATGGAGGTCAGAATTAAGCATAAGGGAAATGTAGGCTTTTTGTTGTTGTTACAATATCAGCTTACTCATAAATAGGCCTGAACACTCTGGGAATGAAGGAACAAAAAAGAGAATAACTCTTATATCAGCCATTTCAACCTTGCAGAGTCCTTAAACAGAGAGTTGAATCATTTCTCTGTAAAGATTCCAGAAGTCTTTCTCTAAAAATAAATAAGAAGCCACTGCATGAGGTAATGCAGCTTTTCTGAAAGCATCATGCTCAGACCATCCTCATCGTGAGCATCTTGAGAACTCATTAAAAATACAGATGGATGGACTCCACAGGAGACCGAAGGCCTCTCCTGCCTAGTGAGGGCCTGTGTCTGCCTCCTGACCGTATTTCCTAGGTGATTGTTAGAACTGATGCTACAGTTGAACGAGAGAAGGAGCACCAGCCACGAGACTTGGTTCTAGGTTTATCTCTAACTAAACTAGCTCTATCATCTCAGCCAAGTCATTCTCTGTACCTCAGTTTCTTTGTCAATAACACTGGATCAAGAGCTCTCTTGACCAGCTGGGTTTTAAACAACTTATTTCTGCAGATCTGATTCACAGAAAATTCATTCCTTCTTGTCTTGAAGTCTAACAAGTAACATGTCTTTCTTAGCTTCCTTTTCATTGTATAATTTAGATGCTGTGCAAGATTGCTAAGAACATACTAGAATTCCAGGTTGTGTGAGAGTGTGTCTTCTAGCACAGATGCTATGTGAATTTACCCTCCCACCCCAGGCCAGTTAGGAAAATGAAGTAGAAATTATCAAAGTTCAATTATTGGGAGAAGACAAAGATCATCTTTAAAGCATATGTGAATACAGTCAGACCTCTGAGAAGTCATACTTGTATTTGTCTGATGGTAAGAAATTGAAGGTGAAAACATTTTTCTAAAAGGCATGGGAGTCTGGGTAGCAAAATGGGTGGGAATTGTACTGACCTGAATTGTTTGCTACCTTCGGCCCAGCTGAGATTTCCTAAGTAAGGGACATTTTCTGTGTTTAGCCCATCATAAAGGACTGACACTGGAAATATGTACAGACTCTACCCTGAACAAAGTGCTTTCCTGACAGCATTTCAACCAAGGCTGGGGGAAGATTGCTTTCCCTATGAGTATCCACTGCAGAGTTACAACATCCTTGCACTTAGATATTAATTTTCCTTGAACACAGAATTTCCCCTTAAAAATGTGAAAATCTAAGTTATTAATTTATTGGCTATTAATTTAAAGCCAATTATTTAAAGATTAATTTAAAGATTTATAATATCCAAGAGCAGTAATAATTGTCTACAACTGATATTAAGCATCTAATACATATAAACCTCTTCAAATATAGTGAAACATTTCTAGAAAAATGCATAAATTATATAAAACATAGGCATTAAAATATTATTTGTACTGACAAGAAAAATTGGGAGATTAGATGACATTTTTCTCCCTACAGGCTTCAATTTAGGAAGAAATAATATATATTTGTTTGTTGCTTGTATCCAATAACAAGACATAAAACCAGATTTCTCTGAATCTCATGGAAATATATATTTATAGTTTTTTCAGACCCACAAGAAGATTTGATTATACTCGTAGGTATATTAGGCATAGGTTCTTAAGCAATAAAAATTTGGTCAGCAAGCATTTAACTAGACAGCTTTGGCCCCTAAAACTATTTTCCATTCTGACTTTCCAGCTTTATTAAATGATCCTGGTATTTTAATGCTACAAAGAGACTCAGCTCTGCAGACCTAAGTGTACACATGTAGATGAGATTGTCATGTGCTCATTATTAAAATGATCCTGGGCAAAGCTAATTTTGAAGTGCTGTGCGACTGAGATAAAATGAAGTCCTGCCCTCACTTGTGGAGAGAGGCTAGGGGTAGGATTTCAGGCTGGCGAGCCCCAGCTCTAAAGAATCCCTCTGTGTTGTCCTGATTGCTTTGGACTTCCTGGCCTGGAGGGAACAATAGCTCACTGCTGATAAGCAAGGGGTGATTGTCCTTGATAAGCCAGCTGCTGGGGGCCCTGCCTGCTGGGGTCAGGCACTCACTAACCCTCAGGACAACTCTCACAGTTGAAGAACAAAGCCAGTGTTGTTACTCTTCCCTCATTTACACAACTACAAGTCTGGGTAGGTCGTGTTTCATTTCTTGTGAACATCTCAAGAAAATGCACCAGAGAATAAACCTAGATCCCTTGAAATATCCAGAAAACCCCTTAGAGTAATCCACTGCCACTTGAACAATAAAAAATGATTTCAACCCCACCCTTTCTTGAATCCCTTATCTTCCCTTTCTTGAACCCTTCCATGGTTACAACACCCCCTTGAATGCTGAGATAAATGGCTGCTTAGATAATTCAATGTCAGAAATATTGAGCACACTTTAGGGGGATGGCAGTTGTAATGGTTGTTTCAAGTGTTGCAGTCCAAAAGCTGAGCCTATCAAGATTTTTTGGCAGGCTTTGCGTTTAACTTGTCATATTATATATTGCAGAAGTGCAGTTCGGGATCAGTATAAATCAGCTTGGAGGACAGAGAAGCTGAGGGGATGGATTACATCAGCAGCTTGTGGGCTAAACAGAAGGTGGCAGCATTTTAACATCATCGGACACATGCACACACAGCACAGGCACAGACGCTATTGCCGTGGTCATTGGGTTATTGTCTGAGTTCCTGACAGAAAGTTTATAGCTCCATGCTTATGGCAGCAAGAAGCAGAACACACACTTGTGAGAGGTTTATTTGGATAGACAGCACTGGGCACTTCCAGGCTCCATTGCCAAAATATACAGCAAGTAGGGAACCAAGGCATTAGGCTGAAAATTCTATGGTACTGTCAGAAAGTCTTCCATTTTCCATTCTTGGTTAAAACCCCAGGATGAATGGTATAAATGCATCAAAATTAACCTTAATAGACAGTTTCATTTTTTTCTTCTTCCTAAAGAACCATACGGAACTAATTTATAACTGGGAAAATTCTGTACTGTGAGTTAAGAAAATCGTGACCCAGTATGGGCTCTGTTTATGAACAGGTGTGAACCTTTAGGTTTATGCTTTAATGTTGAAATCTCCAAGTTAACTCCCACCTCCACTACTGACTAACTTAGGACTCTGGGACAAATCTCAGACTTCAGTTTCTTTATTTTTCAACTGAGATAATAAATGTACCTCCCTGAAGATTTGTGAGATCATGCCTGGATCATATTAGGTGCTCAATTAATATTAACTTTATAAATATTACAATTATTATTATTGAGTTTTAGTGTTTTCCCCCAAAATCTATACATTATTTAATTTGATTCTTACAGCACTTCTGGGAAGTGGGCAGAAAATAATTCTTATTTTCACTTTATAGTTAGTGCTAATGAGTGGGTTAATGCATAAGCCATGTTGCAAACCAGATCTGCTCACCAGAACTCAGTTTTCTGATTAGTGAAAGAAAGAAAGAGAGAAAGAGAGAAAGAGAGAAGGAGAGAAGGAGAAAAAGAGAAAGAAAGAGAGAGAGAAAGGGGATCTTGAAATGGGGAACGGTTCTTTCCATTTCCAATATTTGCAACTTTGTCATTTGGTTTAACTTACACATAGTAAACAAGGATCCAGAAAGAAATTAATTGCATTTTAATCTTAATGGTAATTTGCTACAAAAAGGAGAAACACATGTTTGCTATGTGCACACAGAGCTCTTATGCTTTACAAGAAGTAAAATAAATGTTGAAATACTGGCTCTTGTGAAACCTAACAAATGACAAAAATCAACTTAAATTGTGAGCATTTCACAAAAGAAACACTGCTTAATTTTATACACAGCCAAGCACTGGACTATATATTGTAGTCAACTCTATTCCCACCCATTGGCTTCTTATCTGTGAGAGTGCTTCTCCTAAAATTAACCTAACTTAAATTTACCCCGTATGTTCTAGGATGAGGGTAATTATTAATAATACTAATTAAAAGAATGACCTTCAAAGAACAAGCAAACATTATTAGTGAAAGCCATTCCAGTAACACTGCTTGCTAAAAAGTGGGTTGTTTTCTTTACAGCTGTTGTTGGATAAAATGTCTGAAATCTCACAATTGTCTCAAGTGAACAACTGCCACATTTTTTACATAGTACTTTTGTACAATTGTACCACACATAAGAAATCAAGCTTCGTGTATGACCTCAGCTATCATGAAGGTCACTGAGAAAGTTTCATTGCATCGTCCAGATGTGTTTTAATTTCTACATCTAATGCAGTGCTATAGCTATATTTTACAGCTTTAAATTGCACCTTTCGTTCTAATGGCAAGATTTTCTAGAATTCAAATAATTTAGATGAGAAAAAATCTGTCATTGTAAAATTATCAAAATAGAAGATAACAAAATAATGTTTGGTAGGAAAGGCCCTTCTTTGCTAACAATTCTCACAGCAAACATCTGAGCTGCCTTCCCTCCCTTTGCAGTAGACCCTTTGCATGTCAGAGGTGTGTGCCCCAATATCTGTGCAATGTTCAAATTTATAACATTTTAGTGACAGAATTTCACAAGTCTTGCAGTGAATTACTGATGACTAATGTGGCAGAGACTTTCAGTGGTTATTGAATACCAACACGTTCTCTCCACACTTTGACATCACCTTGAAGTTAGGTTGGATGATGTGAGTACATTTTCTGGTCTATGGGGTATGATTGGAACTGATGTTGTCTCTCGGATGGGCTGGACTAAAGACATTCGTGGAGACCCTCCTGTTTTCTCTTTTGCTGCCATGGAGAAAAGGATCCTGAAATCACAGGAAAGAAAATAACCTAAATTGTTGAGTAACTGAAAATATACTCTTTTTGAGCCACTGACCCTATGAAAACATTATTTGAGTGAAAAAAGAATATATTTGGTTCTGCTTCAAAGTTGGCTTATCCTGACAACTATCATAATAAAATCTATCTTCAGCAACATTTCATAGTAAATAATATAAGTTCATAAATCTGTTTCTGAGATTATTCTTCTTTATCTACTGATAGTGCTGTAACAGTTTTTGAGTTACCCAGGTCTCTACCAGATCTGGATGTATGCATAGAGAAAATTTGGATAATAAATCTCATCTCCATACATGTTTTGCAAACTACATGATGTAAACCCACTTTCTGTTATACTTCCCTCAACTTCACTGAGAATCACTGGTATAGAGTATTTGGAAGAACATGACTTCAAATCGGTAATAAAGAAACAACCAAAGTGGGTAATTGGCAGTCAACAAAGCTTATTAGTCACTAAATGAATTTTAACATCAGACTTGCAATGCTCACCTATTTGAAAGACTTTTTCTAAATCTTTCTGAATTTCACTATTTCTTAAACTTTAATGTTTATTTGTGCTTGGAACATATCCTATCTATAATTCTTAATTTTAGATTTTTTCATATATATGTATTATGTATGCATACATACACACACACACCATACAATACTATCATTTTGACTATAATTCTAACCCAGATAGAATCAAATATTAGATATCAAATATTTGGTATTATCTGTTCTTTAAATTCTCCTCATCCTATCAGTCAGGGTACAATCAAGAGACAGAAAACATACCTTTTATTTAAACAGAAATAATACAAGAATTGTCAACTGATATAAAGTGACTTAAAAGATAACTCAGAAGACATGAAAATAATACTAGAGTACAAGGGAGATAGGAGTGCAGGAAGCCTCTATCCCTAGGGCCAGGAAACAAGGAAAAAGTGCTTGGAATTATTGCAACATAGAAGCTTAGGCAAGCACCACAGAGTGAAAGCTCAGGCTTCTGAGGAGGAGGAGCTGTTTATCTTGTGCTGCTGTCTCTGGGCTCAGAGAGCTGGGACCTCCCCTCTGAGGAGGCGGCATTGGCCAACTAGTACTGCAGGGGAGTGAGGCTGGGTCTACAAGTATTATAAAGTGTGCAGTCTTGGTTTAACTGTTGTTATAGTTGGGAACTGTTTCACTGTTGAACTGAAGAAGTATAGCGAGGCTGTCGCTCACAGAAACAAGACTCAGCTGAGAGGGGAGCAGAGTGCCTGCAGGAAACACACACGATGTGCTAAGCCTCTTTCCTTCCTTTAGCTGTGTAGACACCCCTTCCTGTCTCCTACTGACAGTGTCTAATAGGGAGCCAGATGCCCAAGCGGAAAAGTGGTTTTCACATCCCATTCTCATCATCAGAAAAAATAGTACAGAAAAATAGATGTGATGCTGAGAAACCATCACTAAAAGGTGGCAAATATTCTTTCCTGTTTTATTTTGGAAATAACTCTCTGTCGGTAATTGAAAAAAAACCAAGTGATTCTGACACTTATTTTCTTCCTCACCCAGAGACTAACGATAATAAAATTTTGCTAAATGCTATACTTTAATCTAATATTCTCCTTGTAGTAGAAACAGTGCTATTATTGGAAATAATAAATTTTGGCCTTAGAATAAGAAAACCTAGGTCCTAATCCTCCACTTACTGCTTATATGATCATTGGAAAATTATATAACATATCTGAGATTTAGTTACCTCCTGGGAATGTTATTGAATTACAAAAATAAAATATGAAATAATTATTTCTGTTTGGTTCTGCGACAGCCATGACAATTCACCTTGTAAGATCATCAACTACAGTGGCTGTACTCTGAAATCCATCATGGCATTTACATTGAGGCCACACTTCCCCTGAACTGCTAAAGATTGCATATGACCGGCACACTAAAGCAGGCTTGTTCCTGGGAGAGAGGAGACCTTCTGATAGCCTACTTGGTCCCAAGGACTCCCCGACATCCTGACTGAATTTTCCTTAGACTGTACAGCAGTTGAGGACACTTCTACCAATCTTTCTTTTCTCTCTATTTCACCTGAGGTGGAGACTTCATGGTGGTCTGATGTCACACCTTTTGACATATCTTATAATTTTTTGGCAAAATGTGGACATTTGCATCAGGTAATAGGAACTGAGGTAAATAAGCTTTTGGTTTTGAGAATGGATGTTACTCTGTCTATAAGTTATGCTGTGTTTAGTGAGTCTACAGCTGCAGCTGTCAGAGGCTCTAAATTCTACTTGTGTCCTTTTTTGTCAACCCTCTTTATTTTGGGCTTCCCTAAGTGCTCCTTCACAGATAGAGTCTGTGTGTCTTGCAGCTCTTCTAGCTATAATCCCCTTACTATACGAAAGTACAATAAGTGTATTGATAAGATGTAGGGAAGGGGGTTCATTTTATAATCTGTCTTTGTATGGCCTGTGTCTCAGATGTCTTCACAAATGTTTTTCTCCTTCTGCTTCCTGCTCCCTTGCCTGGCTGTAACATTTTACAACATTTCAACCTATCACCTGAATTAATGATCCATTGACTCTATTTTGATATCTTATTTCTTTTTTCTTTCTTTCTTTTTTTTCCTTACAACTGAGACAAAAAGACTGGAGGGGACTGGAGGGGAAGAAACTTTCTCCCTCTAGGTAAGATAAAACTCTGTCAAAATCCTTTCCCCTAGAGAATAGACTTGTGCTGTGGAATAGGCTCTGAGTTTATTTCATAAGAATTACCCTTCTCATTTCCCACAAAGGGCTCTCTCGTGTATTTTTCTGAAGATAAAGCCCAGGCCAATATGGACCACTTCCCACTTACCCTTACCCAACCCAGGAGATTATTACTCTAACCTGGCATTCAGCAATTCACCAAAAATTACCATTTAAGTATTCCTGCTAGTTTAAGCTTCAGCTGCTTCTTTCTGAGAAAGCAGATCTCAGATGTTCCTTTGGATAGGTCTTTCTCTCTCTCTGGCTGTCTCTCGGTTTCAGGGTAATAGTTCTCTGATGAGTCCAAGAAAAGGTCACTGATTTTTAGTTTGTCCAGATTTTTCTTGTAATAAGAATAGGAGTTATGACTTCCATGAGATTTCCATGTCAGAGTTGAAACCAGAGGTCATAGTCACATCTCTGGTTCAAAAAAACCAACAAATATGGATGCAACATAAAACATTGCTGGGACAGCATGATGATGAACTAAGACCCTATATCCTCCTTCAACTTCACAAAAAATTTGAGACACCCAGGGTAGTGCCTGTGGCTCAAGAAGTAGGGTACTGGCCCTATATACTGGGGGTGGCAGGTTCAAACCTGACCCTAGCCAAAAACTGCAAAAAAAATAAAAAATAAAATAAATTTTTTTTTTTTTGAGACACCCACAACTCTTAAATAGCTTTGACTGTCCTCTATCTTCAGGTCCAAATTGTTTTCTTCCTAACTCCCTGATTCATGACCTTGGAGAAAAGAACATCAAAACTCACATGAAGACAACTCTGTAGGGTAAAGAGATCTGCTTCGTAAATGAAACAATATGCTCCTGAATGATCGGGGACCAATGATGGATTAAGAAGGAAATTTTAAAAATTCTAGACACAAACGAAAATGAATACACAATATCTATAGGATATGGAAAAGCAATGATAAGAGGAAAGTTTATTGCAAAAATTACCTACATTAAAAATGCAGAAAAGCTTCCATTAAAAAACCTAATGATGCATCTCAAAGAAATAGAAAAACAAGAGCAAACAGAACCCAAAATTACTAGAGAAAAATATATAATACATATTATAGCAGAAATAAATGATATTGAAACAAAAAGACATAAAAGATCAACAAAACAAAAGATTGGGTTTTTTTGGAAAAGATAAAAAAAATTGACACATCTTTAAACAGACTAAGCAAAAAAGAGAGATAACTCAAATAAATAGAATCAAAGATGAAAAAAGAGACATTACACTTGATATAGCAAAAAGCCAAAGGATTATAAAATGAACATTAGAGACGATGATAGGCAACTATATTCCAAGAAATTGTAAAATCTATAGGAAATGGATAATTTCCTAGACACATACAACCTACCAAGATTGAACCAGGAAGAAATCCAAAACCTGAATAAACTACTAATAAGTAACGAGATAGAAGCAGTAATACAAAGTTTCCTATCAAAGAAAATCCTTGAAGGCATCACTGCTGAATTTTACCAAACATTGAAAGAAGAAATAATATCAATTTTACTTATATCATTGCAAAAAATTGAGACTTATATCACCTTTATACCAAAACCAGACAAACACAAAAAAGAAAGAAAACTATAGACCAATATCTCTGATGAACATTTATGCCAAAGTCCTCAACTGTGGAGAGCGGCTGTTCCCCTTCTCTGCACAGGCTCGCGAAACTCAACAAAATACTAGCAAACCAAATTCAACAACACATTCAAAATATTATTCATCATGATCAATTCAGATTTATCCCAGTGATGCAAAGGTGTTTCTACATATGCACTTCAATCATTGTGATACATCATATCAACAGCACAAAAGACAAAATCCGTATGATCATTTCACTTGATGCTAAAAAAGCATTTGATAACATCCAATATTTCTTTTCTTTTCTTTCTTTCTTTTTTTTTTTTTTTACTGTTTGTAACCCCCTCAGTTTCCTTTATTGTGCGCTATAGAATTTTTCCTCTTTCTTATCCCTATGCATCATTTATATGGTTCTTGTTTTGGTACAATTCCCCATAATATTCAAGAGTGTGCTGTTTTGTGAGCAGACTGAACATTTTTTTTTCTTCTTCACATCCAGTGCGGAGTTGTAATTGGAGACAGATTTCCACCCACAAAAGCTCCAGATGTTAAAACATTTCCCAACATCAACTTAATACAGTGACGGCAACACCACCCTCCCGCCCCTCCCAGTAGGGTTGGGATTGTACTGTATTCCCTACTGGTTTACCCCCCCGCCGCTGTAAAGGGTAACATTTTCCCTGGGTGAAAAGGCTCCCTCATAGTCTCCAAGACCAAAGGGCCCTAATTTTGGGAGTGCAGCTTAAGTGTATTAGATTAAACACCATAAAAAGCTGCAAGACGCTCTTTTAAGGGAAGAGGAAACTGGTCAGAGAAACGCCTCCAATTTTCATCCCCAACTTGATTTTTAAATCCATGAAGGATCTTACAGAACATGTCTCTGAGATCATCTTTTGGGTTAATCCATGATGCAACAGCATCACAAAAAAATAAAATCTTGAATTACGCCACTGGGATTCACACTGATCATGGTACAAATCCCACGGAATGCGGAATCTTTTTCCTCATTGTCTCTTATGTTTCTCAGAGAGGTGCACCAGGGTCTTATAAACTGCTGTAGCATGGGAGCCACCTCTTGAGGACAAATGTAACCAAGACGACCAATTGTTATTGCTGTATTCTCTAACAACGTCTTTGGTGTGTTGGGTCTGTTAATGATTTCTACCAGCTGGTGCAACACCATAGGAATATAAGGATGCATCTCTATACCCATTTGAATAGAGATTTCTCCAATTGCCCATGTGGCATTGTTGCATACTGAAATGAACTCTGGATTTAGGTTTGTTCCCAAGATTGGCATGAAATCAGCTATACAAGGCTTAATGTGCTGAAAGCAAGATTTTGTCAGGTCACCTAATAGTGCAAAAGAACTCTGTCAAACTTCTGGCATTTTATCCTGCATGCACTGATACATTAACGTTAGGATGTTACTTGGGGCCACCAGTTGTTCAATGTTACCTCCAAGTCCTTCAGCCAGGCCACTCAATAAATCAAGAGCCACCATCATAAAATCTTTATCTGGAGCCTCATATTGATCAGGCTGAGCATTGTTCAGCATGGCTTGTGCAAGTGTCTTCTGTACTAGATTTACACAACACTGATACATAGGTTCACAGTATGGAAGGAAGCCAGACTACAGGGCTGTGGCAACCGAAGATAGGCACTCAAGTAAATGGAAGAGATCTTTATCTTCATCCTTTAACATGTTCCATTTCTGGATCAGTGGAGGTATTAGCATCTGAATATATTCTGGTTTGTTTAAATGATGTCCTACTGAATCTGCTAATGTGCCTATGGCATCGTAAAGAATAAGCAAGTTCTTATCCTGGTATTTACTAAATGCGAAGACCAGGGTATCAAGTATATAAGCAAGGTAAGGAACAAGTTCTGTACAAGCCTCCACTTCTAGGGTAGCAAAGGCACTGCAGGCAGCTTCTTGTACTCTTTTGTTGCTATCCAGGATGTGCTTGAGCAGTTCAGTCATTAATGGCTTCAGGTACACGTCCGGGGGCTGGCTGACTACCCAGTGTGCACAGCGGCCAAGAGTCCAGCACGTTATGGAACGCACAAGAGCCTTTTTATCAGAGAGGCACTGAATAAGGTGAGGAATGAGCTCAGGCAAGTATGGAATCATGCCTTGCATGCAACCTTCAGCAATTGCTCCTAAAACCAAGATGCCTGATTCTTTAACAACCCACTTGTGATGAAAAAGTAATACTTTCAAAAGGGGCAAAATATGTGGAAGTAGCTCATCACGATACACATTTGCAAGAACATCTAGGGCAGTAGCAGAACACTGTCTTAAATTCCAGTCAGAAATTGTATTGTCATCATCAATTTCATCATCATCAACTTCTTCCTCTTCAATTCCATCTTCATCGTACTGCTGAGCCACTGTTCTTGATCAGTGAAAACATGACCTTATACCCTGTTCACTATCAGGAATTGTTTTATCTTCTTCAACATCACCCTTAAGCAGGATGATATCTATATCTGAGTATTTCATGCCATTCACTAACATAGGAATTAACTTAGGAAGATGCCTTACGAGTACATCTTTGCATATTGGCTGTTCAGCTAAAGTTAACCAAAATTCACAGGCTTCTAAATCCACATTTTCATCTTGATCTTGAGTCCTCTGTAGCATGTACTCAACTATATTATGCATGTGAGGAAGCAGGCAATTCATCCTGACTTCAAGTAGCATCACAAGGACCCAGCACACATTTTTCTGTACCTCTGGTTCTTCATCACCAGCCAGTGCAAAGAGATTCTCAATAAAAGAATCAATGTGCAACATCAGAGCTTGAGTCCTGCTGATGACAAACTGATTGACACATGCAACAGCATGAGACCTTATTTTTGGACTACTGTGCTTGAAGAACTGCAAACATTTGGGAATCATAATGTTGAGAGGACGATCTAAAACATCACTACCTAAAATTTCACATATTTTTTGAAGAGCACCAACTGCTCCCTCACAGGTGTTGTAATCTTTGGAATCCAACAGACTACAGAGTTTCGATAAGAGGTCAGGCCAATTCTGCAATTCTCCCTCGGAGGCTATGGTTGTAATCAAAACACCAACTGTAGCTCTAATTAGAGGAGAGGAGTAACCAATATTATTTAAACACTCACTTTTAAAAAAAATCTGTTACACCATTTGGAAAGTTCTGAAAATGTCCTTTTACATTATTCTTCAAGATGAGACCACTCAGTGATCTTGTAGGTTCATCTTCAGATTTTAACTTTGTAAGAACAAAAATCAAGTGGTTGTTAAAATATGGATGTTGATTGAGTTGTTCCAGTTTCTAGAATTGTTGCACAGTTCTCTGGATGGTGGTGTCTGGGGACTGGGACTCCTTCAACAGCTGCAGGATGTGCTGAAGTCCTTGCTCCTCAGGTTTCCACTCATACTCCATCTTGGTTTGCCGATCCCACACCATCCCAGAGGCCTCAGGCACTCAGGCCTTCTGCTGAAGCGGCGTTTCCTCCTGTGGGGGGCCTGAAATGGCTGTGGAACAAAGAGAATCTCAACATTCAATATTTCTTGATGATGAAAGCTTTCAAAAAACTGGGTATAGAAAGAACTTACCTCAACACCATAAATGCCATATGAGACAGACTCACAGCTGGTGTGGTACAGAATGGGGAAAACTGAGATCTTTTCCTCTAAGATCTGAAACAAGACAAGGATGCCCACTTTGACCATTGTTATCAAGATGGTACTGGAAGTTCTCACTAGAGCAATTGTACAAGAGAAAGAAATACAGGTGTTTAAACTGGAAAGGAAGAAGCCTAATTATCCTTGTTTGTAGATGATATTATCTTATACCTAGAGAAAGATAAGGATGCCATAAAAAATTATTAGAATTGATAAACATATTCAGTAAAATTATAGGATATATGTATAATCAACATAGAAAAATCAATAGCATTTCCATATGCCAACAGTAAGCAATCTGAGAAAGTAATTCCATTTGTAATAACTCTAAATAAAACAAAATACCAACAGCAAACAATCTGAGAAAGTAATTCCATTTGTAATAACTCTAAATAAAAGAAAATAAGGAATAAACTTGACCGAAGTAGT
The DNA here is from genome assembly GCF_027406575.1 of Nycticebus coucang. Taxonomy (NCBI): domain Eukaryota; kingdom Metazoa; phylum Chordata; class Mammalia; order Primates; family Lorisidae; genus Nycticebus; species Nycticebus coucang. The sequence goes on from NC_069788.1 coordinate 56,457,171, forward strand.
GAAATATCTCAGCAATGAAACTGGAAAACATTGCTGAGAAAATGAAGGGAACACAAAATAATGGACAGGTATTTCCTGAGCATAGATCGGAAGAATCAGTATTTTTAAAATGTCTATACTACTATCCATAGATTACTTTGTAATCCATAAAAATAATCTAAAATGTATATGGAACCATAAAAGGCTCAGACTATCCAAAGCCTGCCTTCCTTCCTTCTTTCTTTCTTTCCTTCCTTCCTTTCTTCCTAAAGAAATGTGGTACAGGCGGTGCCTGTGGCTCAAAGGAGTAGGATGCCAGCCCAATATGCCAGAGGTGGTGGGTTCAAACCCAGCCCTGGGCCAAAAACTGCAAAAAAAAAGAAAGAAAGAAAGAAGGAAATGTGGCACATACACACAATGGAATATTAGCCACATAAGAATGAAATCTCACCACGTGCAACAACATGGATGGAATTAGGAGAACACTGTGTTAAATGAAATAAGCCAAGCATAGAAAGACAAATCTTGCATATGGGTGAATTAAATATTAAAAATGATTGATCTCATGGTGACAGAGAGTACAATGGTGGTTATCAAAGGGTGGGAAGGGCGATGGGGAGCAAGAGATAGAGAGGGCTTGGTTAACGGGTACAAAAATATAGTTAGATAGAACTGACAATATTTGATAGCACAACAAAGTGACCATAATCAAGAGTAAGTGAAATTATTCTTTCAGATAACTAGAAGACTGGAACTGGAATGTTCCTAACATAAAGAAATGTTACATGCCTGAGGTGGATACCCCAATTATTCTAATCTGATCAATTTATATTGTATGCCTATTTAAACATGATATATGTGTATGCATATATTATATGTAAACACTATATTATATATACATACACACAACTATAAATATATACAACTATTATGCACCCATGAAAAGTTAAAAAAAATGACACAGATGGATAAATCGATAGCTACTACTGTGAAGGTACATTTTATATGAACAAAAATTGAGAACAGAAGCTAAAAATAAGAGGCAGGCAAGTGGTCAGGCTCTGTAATATTGGAACAATTTAAATAGGCAATGACAAAGGGAAGAAATTTGCCCAAAAGATAAAAAGTAATGTTCAAAGGTTTGGTGGTGGTGGTAGTGCACCCGGGTTATAAAAGTATTCATGAGTCTAGCTGAGCAAGAAGAGAAAATGCAGACAAATATATGATAAAATCAGAAAGAAGCAAGAAGCAGCAGAGTCTATAGTCACTTACTGTAAAGGTGCAAGTCAGGGTTTTATATGGACAGGGCCATGTAACAACGTGGAGCTTAAAACGAATGTATCTCACAGTGCTTGGGATCCTGCAGCCATCAGGTGGTGACACTAGGAACTCTAGAACATGTTTCAAGAGCAAGTCGTATGTGCCTCTTCAGTGAATATTTCCCCACATTTTTAAAATATCTTTTCAAATTTTGTTATTCCTGCTTTTTTCATGTTTCCTGTTAAACTTAAGAAATGTATTTACAATTTGCTTACAAGGAAGGCGCTACAAAACCCTAAATTGGTTATAATTTTCCTGACCATACAACTTGGAGATTGTGAAATAAATAGGCTTATTTATTTTTTTCCACTTCATCAGTTAACATCTGCCACAAAAACTTTTCTCCAGTGGAAACTTTAATTTTTGTTGGGGTATGGGGCTGCAAAATAGAGACATGATGAAAGGAGCAAAGCCTTCAGAGAGATGAATGAACCACTCCCTGCGGACCCTCCTCAGATGAAACCTTGCCTGCCTTCATTAGCTATTCCAGCCTTTCACAGGGCAGTGGCTCTGGGCAGTGAGATTACCTACTGAATGGTGTGATGACCTGCTCGGCTCAGCAGATAGAAGGTGAGAGGCTTGTGGTGTGCTTACACCTGCAACTTGGAGATAAAGATAGGCCAAGGCTGGGTTTCAGACAGATGATTAATTGAAAAATACCAGATATAGCTACTTACCCGGTGTTTGGTACAAGTCTTCTGTTTGTCCAGGAAAATAAAAATTCTTAGAAAATAAAATCTGTGACATAGTTCATATTAATAATATTAACATAGGATTATTCAATTTATAGCTTCCCAATATGACAAACAGAAGCTCCAACATGAAATTCAAATATTCCTTCTTTACAAATTAGAAAAAAAAAGACAGTGTTAATTTGAGTGTAGATCGCCTTCCCTCTTCAATTCTTTCCTTCCTTCTTGGATGTACTATAGGCGATTCTTCTTCTACTACTACTACTATGGTTTAAATCCAATATACCAAGACCCCCTTTTCATGAACATTTAGTATCTCAGATGGGAAAGAATGGGATTCTAAACGTATACATTGTGCAATGTACAATGCTAGGTGCTGGGAGAGTCCCCAAATTCTATTTGTAAAGCACAATGACTAAATAACAAGGACTTTAAAGATACTTACGATAATAAAATCTGGAATAGTTTCAACAATTGTTTCAAAATTATTAGGTTCCCCTCCCCTTCACTTTCGTACAGAAGTATATTTTCCTGCTCCTTGCCTTTGGGATCAGCCCTATAAATTGCTCTGGCTAAGGAACTATTGGCAGTCCTGATGGAAGCAGGGACTTGAAATGTTTATTATTTGGCTGCGACGTCTTCTTTTGTCTTTTCCAATTACTATCTAAAGAGCATACCTTGGCTGGCCAACTTGCTCAAGGAAGATGAGTGACAAAGGAGCAAAGTGACCTGCCTGAGTTGCAGACCTGCAGCTTGAAGCCCAGCTGCCCAGAGGCCTCAGTCGAGTCCTGGCAACTACTGGGCCACTTCACAAATAAGTTAGAGAACCCAGCTGAGATTAACAGAGGTCTTTTAGATAATCCACAGATGCATGAGAAATAAGAGCCTCTTACGGCATGCCGTATTTTATTGTTTGATAAGCAGAAATAGCAGACTTAGATAAAAGCTAACATTTTTATTAATATCTTATTGCACATATGTATTAGATATTATTCAAGAACATTACACTTATCAAGTTATTTAAGCTCCACTATAATTCTATGTGATTGTTGCAATTAGCATCCCTATTTTACTATAAAGGGGACTGAGGATTAGAGAGGTTAAGATTTTATCTAATATGACACAAAGTTGGAATTCACATTGTTGCTGTATGTATGCATATGTGTGTGTGTGTGTATATATTCATGTATATATTTTTTTATCTAATTACCTTTTTATTTATTGTTGAGGACTCAACGAGGGGACAGAGAACCAGGTTACACCGATTGCCTTTGTTGGGTAAAGTCTCTCTTATAATTGTGTCCCACCTCCAAGAGATGTGTCACACACACACATATATACACACACATACAACACTTCAGTAAGAGCCACTCAAGTTACTGACTCTCAAAAATATATTCTCTATTCAGCATAAGCCAGTATACAACATGGGAGGCATAATCAATAGGTACATTAAAAAAATAGAGAAATAATTTTTACCCAGAGTGGGCAAAGACATAGAGGACATGTGAATTGAATGAAGATGCTTCTTTGATAAATAGCTGCAATGGAAGCAACTTCCCCTTGAGCAATCACAATCATAGGTGATAAGCTTATTGTTTAAAAAAAATTTTTTTTTAAAGAGAGACCCAATGAGGCTGGTGGATTGCCTGGACTCATGGGTTGGAGACTCGCCTGAGCCAGAGCAAGACCCCCGTCTCAAAAAATAGCCGGGCATTGTGGTGGGCGCCTGTAGTCTCAGCTATTTGGGAGTCTGAGGCAAAAGAATTGCTTGAGCCCGAGGATTTGAAGTTGCGGTGAGCTATGATGCCATATCACTTTACGGAGGGTGACGTAGTGAGACGTCCAAAAAAAATGAGATCCAAAGTTAAAGAAATGTAAGAGAGAAGAGAGAAGCAATTCTAGTTCCTTTCTGCTCAACCACTTGCTAGATCCATTCCAAGGAAGAAGCTGTCACTGATTTGTCAGAATACGGGCCAATCAATGTGTTGAGCAGTGTTGCTGGTGAACTGGCTCACAGTTTTTTGAAGGCATGACCTGCAGACCCACCATGCTCCTTCATTTTCTTTCACTCAGCGCAGGTCAGACAGGAAGTGGACTCAAAAACATTTTGTATATTTTCCCTCTAATGTATTTTTTCTCTACCTAAATGATGACTCCTCTGTTTCATGTGTAATTTTTTTTTCTTGAACTTCTAACATTTTCCATTGTCTCCAAATATGATTTCCTATCAGTTCTACATCTTTAAGTTCAGCCTCCTTTGTGTAGCCACTGGATATACCACCCACGTTCCTAACAAAAACATCCCAGAACTGATCTCGCCATATTCTTTGGAAATCTGCTCCTTCCTCGTTCCTTTAACATAAGATAGTTGCACAATAATCTCTCAGTGACCCCCAAGCTCTTTCATTTGCCACATTCAAATAATCACCAAATCCTAAGCACAAGCCCGATGAAATTTCTCTGAAATTCATGCTTTCCTGTTGTCTACTTTCATTGACTTAATTTGGTTCCAGGATCTCATCCAAATGAGTAGAATGGATTCTTAAGTGATCGTCCTACTTTTAGTTTTATCTTCTTTTCAGTGAGCAATTTTTTGACTCAAGGGCTCCTAAAGTGAGTCTGTTGATCCTCAAGAAAAAAGAAAGGTGTAAGTGCAGGCACAGCCAAAATCATGTGTACAATTCAGGGGCTGTGTGAATATCTAAAGTCTGGACAGTGACCTCCAGAGCTCTTGAACCCAGTTAAAATCTTTTGCTATACCCCCTCCTCCCCAATGTCAGAGATTTTCCAAAAATGTACATTTAACTTTGTCTCATCTTTAATTAAATCCCTTCAATGACTGCCAAATTTTTTCAAGATAAAATCCAGTTCTTTAGTGGTTTTAGAAAGCTTTTTATCATCACATACCATTCGCTTTCTTCATTATATGTTTTTTAAAATTGTCCAGCATGCACTCATAGGCTTCAGTCTTATTTACTGCTCCCCCAAAGTCCCAAAGAGCTTCTTCCACCCTGTTTGTCAGTTCCTGTTTCCATCACCCTCTTCCCCACCTGACTACAGGGTGAACTCCTGACCCAGTTTTCCTGCCCCTTCTCCATCAGAACACCCACCCTCCCTCAGCAAAATGGCCTGATCACTTGTCAACATCAAAGAGCCCAGGAACTGTTTGAAAACCAGAATCCTATCACTCATACTCATTATATTCATCCTCCAGCACAGCGTCTAGCCCTTAGTAAGTTCAAGTTCCTGTAAAGAGGAGGGAGAGGACAGGAACAGGAGAGGGAGAAAGGTGGGGGGAGAGGAACACTGCGCTGGGCTGAGGACCTTACACAGGGATGGAAGGGAATTGTGTTCACGAAAAGGAAGACAAGTAATGTACCTTGAAGTCGTGCTCTGAGTAGACATCATACAGGGCACAGTGCCTCTTTACTGCCACTTAGTTTTTACAGTGGCTCGATTTGCTAAAGTTAAGAGCTGAATTCACAGATGCACAGGGAGGTTAAGTAACTTGCACACTATGTTTGGGCCGGGCAGACCATGATGCTGGAATTCTGTCTTAATCAAAATCTCACTCTATCATACTTGTTACTTGTTTTAATGAAAGTAATTAAATGAAGTAAAGTAATAAAAATAAGCTAAATGAAGGATCTTGTTTTTCACTGATTTACATAAAATTTATAAGGATCCTAGGGAATCACAGTTAGGAAAATAATTTTTTTTTTTTTTTGAGACAGTCTCACTCACTCTCCCTGAGTAGAGTGCTGTGGCATCATCATAGCTCACAACAACGCCTTGGGCTCAGGTGATCCTCTTGCCTCAGCCTCCCCAGTAGCTGAGACTACAGGGGCTTGACACAATACCAGGCTAGTTTTTCCATTTTTAGTAGAGACAGGGGTCTAACTCTTGCTCAGGTTGATCACGAACTCCTGAGTTTAAGCAATCCATCCGCCTCAGCCTCCCAGAATGCTAGAATTACAAGCATGAGCCACTGCACCTGGCAGAAAAATCTTCAAGTCCAGGCAGTAGTGTACATCTACTTTCCAAAGATGCTGAATTTCTTTTTTAACCAAAGCAAAGTTTGCTCACCTGAAAGCAAGTGGTTTTGAAAAGATATCTTTGCAAGTGTGTCAAATTTTCTTACTACATACACAGGTTTAGGTCCAGGCCTGGTGAGTTATTCTTAACTCGCCCTCCAGTTAATATTTGCCTTTGACACCTAAAATCAAGTACAAGTCAGTACTAATATCAAATCCAAAGAGAGATAAACCTGTGACTTTCCATTTTTTTTTCCAAAAACTATTTACACCAAGACATGAGGTTTATTTAGTTCTACATTCCTACCAGTTCATAGGAAATAGAGGTCCACGTGAAACTTCACTGCTGCTGAAATCTAGGGGCAGCAGCATCCAGAACATGCTTCTGCAAGCACAAGTGCTTTGAAGGATGGAGTGAATAGTTGCTTTTGAATTCATCAGGACTATAAATGAGGAATGGCTATAGGGATTGTCTTCAACACAAACCTGATTATCTGTCTGAATTAGGGATGTCCCAAGAGTTGCTCTCCATAGGGAAAATGGGAAATTGTATAACTAAAGGTACCTTTATTTACAAAATATTCCTTATAAAATGTTATTAAAAAGTGACCAAACCATAGAGAATATTTTGTAAAATTTTGTAATAAAAATTTATTCTGTAAATAAAGGTACATTGAGCTACAATTTCCCATTTTCCCTTGCATGGCAACTCTTGGGACACTCGGTATTTTCTTCTGTCTATGCTGCAGCTGCCTGGAGCCTCCTCCTCCACTTAGAACCCACTCCCCACCCTGTGTGGTGGGCTAGGCTGGGCTGGTGAGAGGGTGGATGTGCTTTCTCCTGGCAAAGACCATAGAAACTGACATCTCTCCAGAATTCTGGCTTAGAGAGTGATTATTTTTGCAGCTGCTTTTGCTCTTTATTGGAAAAAGTGCTTGTTTTTCAAATGTCTATTTCTAAATCATGCGCTGGTTTCCATCTAGTTTCTCTTAAACAATTTCTCTGTTCTTCTTTTTCAGGATCTTCTGATGGTTATAGCTAATATTGTTTATTTCCCTTTTCTGATAGCATCTTAAATATTCATTAAATATTAATGGTTCTTATCTGGGAGCTGCCAAATAGTTGAAAATGCTGATTTTCTCCAGATGAATAAAACCTAGCAGGCTGATAAAAGAAATGATTTTTATAAATAACATACATAATCTTGAATCTTCTGGAGGACTTCTTTTTCTTCTTCTTTCTTTCTCTCTCTCTTTTTTTTTTTTTTTTTTGTAGAGCTAGGTCTATTTATTATGATTGAATTAAGAAATTGTAACACTTGTGAAGTCTTACTGTGAGATCTGCCAGGTGCTATGTATCAACTCAGTAGAATCAGGGGTCCTCAAACTATAGCCCGTGGGTCACATGAGGCAGTATGATTGTATTTGTTCCTGTTTTGTTTTTTTACTTCAAAATAAGATATGTGCAGTGTGCATAGGAATTTTGTTCATAGTTTTTTGTTTTTTTTTTAAACTATAGCCTGGCCCTCCAAAGGTCTGAGGGACAGTAAACTGGCCCCCTGTTTAAAAAGTTTGAGGACCCCTGTAGGGGCCCGGGCCTTGCTTACCCAGGTGCAACTGGGGCACTAAGTCTCCTTGGGCAGTTGTAGATAGAGACTAGAAAAGTTTAGAATCTTAGATTTTTAAAAGTCAGATGTATCTAGAATGTGATTGAGTTTAATCCTCTTTATTTTACTTTAAAGGAATTTTGGGGAAACTTCTCAATTTTGGGGTGTTTCAGAATTACCTGGAGCAGCAGTTCCCAACCTTTCTGGCTCCAGGGACAGGTTTCATGGAAGACGCTTTTTCCACAAACTGGGTGAGGGGAGAGGTGTACATGTGACAGGAGGTAAAGCTCAGGTGGTGACACTAGTGACGGGGAGCAGCTGAACACATGGACGAAGCTTTGCTGACTCGCCTGCTACCCAACTCCTCCTTCAGTCTGACTACCTTCCTACAGGCCACAGACTACGGGCTGCGGCTGAGGAGCTGGAGATGGCAGAGTCAGAGGACTTGCTCATGCACAGAGTGCTGGGCCCCACTCCTAGAGATGTTGCTCTGGTAGGTCTGGATAGGATCAAAGAGTACTTCTTTTTTTCTTTAATTTTTTAATAAGTAAATTCAGGAAATTGATTCTTTGCTTTTTATTTTTTTAATTTTTAATTGCAATTGTATACATTAAAGATGTACCCTGTGATTATTTTGATATGTATATATAGTGAACTGATTACTACAATCAAGCTAATTAACATATCCATCTCTTCAGTTACCTTTTTTAAAACTTTTTTAGTAAATTTCAAATGTGTGATATACTATTCCCAATTATAGCCTACTTGCTGTACATTTGATCTCTAGAACTGGTTCATTTTAGACAATTGAAGCTTTTTACCCTTTGATCAACATCTCTCCACTCCTTCACCACTGGCAATCACCACTTCATTCTTTGCTTCTATGAATTCAACATTTTTTGATTCCACATATAAGTGAGAACACACAGTACTTTTCCCCCTCTCTCTGACTTATATTGCTTAGCATAATATCCTCCAGGTTCATCCATATTACCATAAATGTCATGTTTCCTTCTCTTTTAGGGTTGAATAATATGTCATATTGTAGGTACATACAACAATTTCTTCATCCATTCACCTGTTGATGGACACGTAGGTTGTTTCTATACCTTGGCTACTGTGAATAAAGCTGCAGTCAACATGGGAGTATAGGTATCTCTTCAACCTATGGATCTCTTTTCCTTTGGATTTATATCCAGAAGAGGAATTGCTAGATCCTATGGTGGTTCTGTTTCTAATTTTTTTAAATAAACATCTTATTATTTTCTGAGAGTATTTATTTCTAACAAGTTTTCAGGTGATGCTGATGTTGCAGGCCCCAGACCTCTCTAGGAGAACTAGTAGCCTAAAGGATTTGCCCAAGGGACAAACTGACAACCATAAGGTACACACACCTCTTCACTTCTAAATCATCTGCCCACTCTACCAGATGTCCCTGGTTAAAGAAATTTTAATTCCAAAAATAGTAAAGAATGTCCTAAAATAAGTCCTCATTTATATCTTTTCCATCTGGGATACTAAATGTATACTAAATGGAATTTTAAAGCTGAAAGAGATAAATGTTTTAATCACTATATTTATTGATGGTTTGATTGATTGAACTATTCTTTGCAGAAGACAAATCTGTGCTTCAATATTATCACCCGTCCAGCAGTCCTGAATCATTTATTATTTACTGCCAAATATTAAACTAATTTACATTTGGGGGTGAGAAAGAGATTTTATAAAGCAGAAGTAACTTTTTTCCCTATAAATCTGGCATTCATTCTAGTTTTTTTTTAATTTGGAATAAAAAAACTACCTTTCATATATTATGATTTGTTATTTTCTATGTCATACAAGAAACATGTGATTACATTAGATTTAAAAGAATCATGCAATCCTTAATTTTAAAACCGCCTTTGCATACTTTAAAAATAATTAAAGTGTAATAACAGAAGTCAGCAACCTTCCAAAGTAGGATGGGATAAAATAAATAACCATAATTCCTATGGGATAAAAGGAAACACTTTCTTAAATTAAACTGGATTCTGGATTCCAGAGCACTGTATCTATCTCCATTCAGAATAACCGATGATAGACAATTCTTAAGCTTAGAGAATTCTTCCAATTTTGGACAAATTTTATAGTTCCAATCATTACAGATAATTAAATTATGTGTCAAAATATACTATTTTAGATATTCTAATGAAGAAACAATCACCAAATTTCAGCCAATCTATTACTAAATCTTATTCAGCAATCTACCACACAGAATTTTATGGAAATAATCTCATCTGGACTCATATCAATACATATTCATAGAATGCCTATGAAATAGCAGGCATGAATTCTTTAAATAAAGATAGTAATGTCACTAAAGCAATTCTCTAAATCTATCACCCCTCCTTTTTCATAAACAAAATGGATCTAAAATATACTTCCTAATGGCTTTGATAACATAGTTACAATTAAGTCATAATTTAGCATTATATGGGATTAATATAGTACACGTTTATATACATAAAATTTTATAAATAAATTAAATGTCAAAAATAAGCATTTTAAGGTATAGTAAGTTTGTGTTTTGTGTTAGTCTCTCTATTTTAGAAATTTGGAGTGAAAAGTGAATACAGTATTCTTTGACAATCAGATAGCACAATATACATAATGGCATTGCCTTGCATTAAATGGCAGTCTTCTAAATGTTTGAAACATGCATATTTTTTAATGCTTACTGGATTTTAGTGACATCTCTATGTTGATTCAAGTAGTAGAAATAACTGTCATATTTGGAGACAAAAGATTACTATTCATAAAATTAGAGTAAATTCCCTAGCTCAATTAGTCTCCTAATTTTCTCTTTCATTTTGCAAAACCATTTTTACACATCACCTCTGACTTCTTTTTGTTTCCTTCACCTGAATCATGACGATTTGAGCTGCAAGTAGGATTACCAGGATACTGACATGCGTACATAGTGAAACTCCTCTCTGGCATTCAACTTGTGGACATTTCTTGGCTCCTTTCTAATTAAAAATATTCAGTTGATTTTTTTTAAATGAATCTTCCTGAGTTGTACCGACACGAATAGTTTTTGTTTTGAAAACTGGCGATTGCAGGGCAGTTCTTCCGTATTTTGAGTCTATTGCTCTCTCTTTGGGCCACATGCCCTGGGATGCTGGAGGTTTCAATCTTTCAACTCTGCAGGCTTCACCTCAAGAAGAAAACCCAAGCAGATGCCAGGTCTGTCTGCTTTATGCTTGTGATGAAAGAGTACTTTAAAAAAAAAAACAACTTTTAGAGGATATGTTGGTGAGTCAAGAAAAAAGGCATACAGACAAAAGGGAAGAAAGAAACAAAATGGAGACACTAAAATAATTATATATCTGTCAATTCTTTTTCTCCTGTTAAACACTCACCTATTTTTTCCCTGTGAAAAGTTCATTTAAAGCTGTCTCCCTCTAGCTATATGAAAAACCCACAATGCATTCAATAGTATAATACAGATCTAAAATGTTTTTAAATTTCCCTCTTTTGTGGGCTTGGAGATTGACAGCTCTATAATTAAGGATAACAAAGAAGAATGGAATTAATAAGATTCAAATACAGGGCCCCAGTCAGAAATCTGGAGTGAGGGATAGAGGGAGAATAGAAATCAAGGGGTGTGGATCATATAATCTTATTGTAGACTGGAAAGCTAGATGTCAGGTTTTATACAACCAGTTATTTGTTTAGATTTAATACAACTAGTTAGATGTTCAGATTCTATGCAAAAACTAATAGGTCATAGGAACCTAAAATGGATCCTCAGATTCCATTGTGTATTTATTGACATAAAATAATAAAATCCAAGGTTCCATATGCATACTTTTGGTGCTTTAAAATGTCTCCATTGCCAAATGATCTCCTGGCCAGCAGGTTAATTAAATGTAGCTGTCATCATCAGAACAAAGCACTTAGGAGCTGGGACACAAGCAATCTGCTGTATATGAAGAAAGAGGTAAACACAGTTTTTTAGAAAACCAAAATCAACCTACTTTTCATCCCAGAAAACTATTCTTGCTTTTTAGAACACCTATTTTGATCCTTCACTTATTCATCTGATTAAGGTAGCTTATTTGGTGTTCCATAGGACACAAGGTCATGTAGAATGTGTTTCTGTATTTCACTTTGTTTACAGTATCTGCTATAATTGTATAGCATTTACTCCTATTTGCGATATTCATTTATTTACATCTTCTTCCCTTAGATATTTCTGATTTATAATAATAAATTGACATATTTTAACTTCTTCTATTCAGCAAGTAAGCCAATGGTAATAATAGCACTGAAAATTATTTAGATATTTATTCACTCATTTATTAAATGTTAATCTGAATCGCTTTTCAGAAGATGAATTATATGGAGTATACTCAACAAATAACTTTAAGGAAGTGTATGGAAAATTGAAATAAATAGTTATCAAGAAATTTCGGGTTTTAGTTTTCAACTCTGACACTTTTTATACATCCTTACGAATTCATTGCAAATATTTGTTACTGATTCAAATTGCTATCATTGGAACATTAAAAGTTTAGTGAGAAATACTAACAACCCAGAGCATGGTAACATGATATTAGTTCTAAGAGCTGTGTTAAATATGTAATGGGCCTGGTACAGATATAAAAACCATTAATCAAAGAGGAGAGAAGCTTTAAGACCAGAATTCTATAAGAGAGAAACTCTGCAGCCCATCTAAAAGAGAAAAGGTCCTCTCTGTAGGCAGAGGAATTAGCCTGATCAAAGGCAGGGTAGACACAGCAGAGCATGGTAAGTGGTCATAGGGGCTTGTGCATAGATTCTATCTGGTGATACAGTCATAGAGGAAAATATGGCAAAAGATACAGAGCTCTCAGTGACAAAGACACTGGGGAAGCCTAGCCTAATGTGAAAGGCTCTAATACGAAGGCCAGTGATTTTCATTTTATTTCACTGAGTGTGATGAATTCACCCACAGAGCTGCTGGAATGCAAACTCTCGGGTCTCAGATATTTGCCATTAGAAGGTTAGAAATGGGGGACTAGAAATCTGCACAAATCTAGTAATTAGCTGCTGTGGTTTGTGGCCATTGAACACATCAAAAAATTTAATTAGTGAAATGATATAGTCTGTTGTAGAGTTTAGAATGAGAACCCTGTCTCCAGTGAGAATAATGGTAGAGAAAGAAAAAAAAAATTCAAGCAATTATTTCTAAATGGTTATTGGAGACATTGTTTATGATTTACTCATCATCTATAAAATACATGTGAAGTTGAATTCTACAGCTTTTTACTCTCCTTATGACTTCATCCCTAGCTTTTAGATGGAATCTATGAAATAATTATTCCCAATTTCTAGCATGGTCAACTCTGTAAATTTTGTGCTAAGGCTTTCGGAAATATATTTTTCTCCTTCGTGTTGTTATGACTATTATCGTTTTTGTAAAATTGTTTGTTCTGTATTTACAGGTTTCCTTAAATTTGAGGTCAGTAATAGGCACTAAAATAATGATCAAATAATCAACGCAGGGATCACTTCTGTGAGGCTTCAGGAGCACCTTTGGTACGTTCTCTGGCCCCAAGGTATCATGAAAGAAAATTATTTACAGGTCTTATTTCTGAAAACTATACAGATGATGGCTAATGGGTAAGTCAATTGACTTGCATTGTAAATTGGGTAACTTACAATAAGATTTACGATTGAGTTACGGACTTGTTATGTATCTGCAACCAAGTCTTCATTAAAAAATAATATGTTAACCTCACATAGGTCATTCAAATGAGTCAAATTTTCTCTGCAAACCACTGCACAAAACCACGAGGAGCTAAAAATATCTGCCATTAATCTTTTCGTTACTGCACGTCAAACTAAACATCTTTATTGCTTTCAGTATGTCTTTTTAAAGTAAGAGTTTTTTCTGCCTCAATTACTTCTATTGTTCTTCATTGAGTTCCTTTCTCCTTATCAGCTTCTCATTTGCAGCCTGCACCATTCTGAATATTATCTTATTTATTTTAATTTATTACCTGCTGTAATTGGTTCTTTACCTCTTTTAACCCTGGGTAGTTGCTTTCTGCTCTCTTTATTCTCTATTTTCTGCAATATTTATTTATCTGAGATTTTTAAACATGTTTTGAGTCTATGTCTAGATATATCTTTCTTTTTGCTCATTTTAAAATATTATTCATCTTTCGTTACTTTATACCATCTCCAATGTTCAGCCTGGCTCCTATGTTCATTAGGGACCTTCACTGATAAAATAGTTTTGTTTATTGTTTGCCACTCTTCAGTCCCTCATTTTCTATGTAACTTAGAAATAGCCTTACTTAAAGGATAGAGTTCATGATCTTAATTCCAAAGTATGACTATATAGAAAATGCACTGACTGGGCTTCAGGTAGCTCAATTCATTACGTTGTTTAGATCCACAGTCCTGTACCTTCACATTAAAGACCTCTCAGAGTCAACCATGTGGTTATTACTTTCTCTTCCTCAACTTCAGGTCATGAGTTCATATAAAAGTTAATTTGGAAAGATACAACAGTAATACCAATAAATAAAACATGAATTACTAGAATGTAATAGAAACAAATCATGATTTTAAAGAGGTTTGGGATATTTGGCAAGTTTACATGTGAAAAATAATATATCCAATACATTTTGTTAATGCATTTAGTTGAATATAGAAAGTTACTTTGAATCAGCCAGTTTCAAAAATCAATTTTCCATAAATGCAGATAGAAGATCAGCACTGGGTTCAAACCATAAATTTGAAAATAGATAGAAATGAAAAACTTCTAAGATTCTGTTAATAAACCAATTAAATTAAGAGTGACTACTCCAGGAGGTTGTTTTTGATATTAAAAAGAACTGGTTAAAGGAATTTGACACTTAAAATCTCGTTCCAAGAGACTACAAGTTTATAAGCAGATGGTCCCTGCCTACATAACTGAAGTAAATCATAGAAAATATAGTGCCAAGGCAAAATCCTACTAAATCCCAATGAAAAATACACTTTTACCTAGACCTTGCACATATTTCTTTGATAACCTAACTCTCTAAATTTTTCACCTTCTACTACTTAAAATATCAAATTGTCTGACTTCAGCATTATACAGTTTATCCATGTAACAAAAACACTTGTACTTCCTTCGTGTTTTGAAATAAAAATAAAATAAAATGTCTAATTAATTTTTACCACATCCTGGGAAGTAGGCACTGAGAGCGTGTCGTCAGTCTCATTTTAAAGCCTAAGAAAAAGGATAGATAACGGTTATTCGGATTACTTTATAGACATATATATTTTCCTTACATTAAGGGTGTCAGCAAATCCAATTTCATCCGACTGGATTTCAGAAATCTTACTTTCTTACAGATATAAAGCTGCTTGAGCAGAATAAATTTTCAAATCATAAAACTCTACTTGATTTGTTTCTTTGCAGAGCTGTTAAAATAATAATCTACTTCAATAAATGTTAAAGATAAGGGTAGGAAATACAACTAAATAAAAATATACTTGTAAAAGTGATATACCTAGTAATCACAAAAGCATTTCTCCCATTGCTAAAATACCATTCTTAGGTCTTAATGCAGTTTTATTTATTCTCTTAAGAGTCATAAAATTTCCTCAAGTTTTTGTGGCTCTTTTAATAGCACATAACACCAATTCTTTTAACAGAGCTGAAAATAGTTAAATTTTGTTGGGGTCAGATTTTATAATGCACACATATTTAGAGTCTAACATCCAGTTTGTAATATTTGCAATTGCCCTTCATTTGCCTATGATCTTTGCACTGTGGCATGTCTTACAACAAAGGAGTAAGGCTGTCAGAAACGTCATAAGGGGCATTTTTAGTTCTTCCTATATGTGGTCCTTGCTTGGTCCTTGCTTCCTAGTTATTGCTGTTACATTAACAGCAAGTGGTAAATTTTTGTATGGTATGATAAGATCAAATATCTTAGGTATTTCTGAGAGTCAGAAAACTTTAGAATTAAAACAATACCAAAATACCAAAATGAAAAATCTAAAGCAACCTATTTAACCATTTCATCAAAGTTATATATGTGTTGTTGTTATTATTGTTGTTTTGAAGTATAGAAAGCAAATCAACTATGCTTTTCTAGTGAATTTATGTACTGCCTACCAAAATGAGTGATGTGAGACAAATAAACACAAAAGAAATTAAATAAGCAAAAGCAAAATTTCATTATCAAGAAATCCATTGAGTCATTTTAAGACAAAGCTAAAGATTAAATCAGAATGTACATTCCTGGAGTTCTTCTGCCTTGTTCACTGCTCATTTATATAACAGCTTTTCAAATCATAAATTCATGTATTCAGATACCACAAAATAGTTTCCAAGGAGTCACAAAGACTCAATTTACTCATACACTTAGGTAGTTTGAGTTTCTTTTCTCTTGGATCTTTTGCATTCTTCTGATTTCATAACACCCTTCTCTTTGTGATTACAATCATTATATTGAACATTTTCAGTTTTTTTCTTTTCTTATGAGTGAATGATTCATAATGATATAAAATGAGACTTTTAAAGTGTGTTATATACAGTTAAATAATCTATACCTTTTACAAGTCAACTATAAATAATTTATTTCTTCTAGTTATATTTAATATTGGTAAGAAACCATGCTAAAGAAAGAAATAATAATGGAATATTAAATTAGGCTAAATATAAGTAGGTTTTCACTTTTTATACATTTAGGAAATTTCATTATTGTAATTCTGAAAACATTTTTGAGGAGAGGCTGGTACATTCCATTGTATTGCATTCAATGTATTAAAGAAAAATTGAAACTAAAGCAAAAAATGTTATCAACAATGTTAAAATAAAGATAGCATGTTAATTATCTGCTCTTATGAAATCAGTATCTTCCAAATAACTGAGAATCATCAAATATCTAATAAAGCATGATAAACAACAACCAATGTAGAATGGCTGCACTTATCAAATAATTAGACTTGAATAATTAAATTAAAATCTTCTGATATTTAAAGAAAATACAGACTACATATAATAATGTTATGATGAGATTTCACATTGAAAAAGATTTATAAATTAAATTGATTTCAAGTTGTATATGATATAACAAAATTCTAAGATATAAAAAACTATTTTCTATTGGAGTTAATTTTATCAAAAATATTTTTATTGACCATAATTACTATATAGATAATAATAATATGCATATAATGAAAATTTGTGTTACTTTTTTAAGTAGTAGAGTTAGACTAGATCATTTCTAAATATATCATTCCAAGGAAGTCCAAACATGGAATTATAGGTGAATTCACACAAACTGTTTTTAATCCTGTGGAACAAATATGTACTCCTGCATCAAGAGATTCATTACGCCATTCTTATACAAATTTTAGTGCCCAGCTTACATCATTTCCTGGAATTTGTCAATAATCTAAGTACTCTTGCAGTGAGTGCTTCCTCTCACTGGAAGAATGACTCAGCACAAAATAGATACATCAGAATTTAAACTCTGGATTTAGAATTTATTTACCATTTCATAATGTTTTACATGTAGAACCAAACCTAGTCAATAAGTAAAACAACAAATAAGCAATAGAATCAAATAAAGGGTAAAAACCTTTAATATTATGAAACTCACTGGGTCATTTTATGAAAAAGCCATAGATTCAAAATAATTATATACTCATATATTTTTTGAGTCCTTCTACCTCCAGATTTCTATGGAACAACAAAGGTAAATGTTACTCAAAATTTAATTATACTTGTTCTATAAATGCATTCTAAAGTTGATTGAGGAACAATTTTTGCCTAAATTATTTGTGTGGAAGCTAATATAACAACCCCAGGAGAGCACACTGACTAGGATAAGGAAAAGAGCTGTTTGGATAAAAGAGAGCTGCTGTCAGAATAGAAATGAGTAGGAATAGTCAATAACTAATGCTGTAAAGATATCCTTTAATTAAAAGATGGAAAAGACAACAAATAGAACTTCCTCTTAAATTTTTATAATCACATGTTGTACCAAGCTTTATTTATGAGGGAAATTATGATGACATTGTGGTGATCGTTACTTTACTTTTTATATATTATTTCTCATAATCCTCTTTCCTGACAAGTTGATAAACTAAAACTTTTCATTCTTTTCAGATGATGGAAAACTTAAGAAAATGAGATGAGTAAAACAAATAAGGACTCTGAATCTTCCTTTACTGTCTTCCGCTTTAATCTTTTGAAGCTAATATTCTAGTAAAGATATATAATTTGATTTCAGATCTCACACTAAGGAGGTGATTAATATTTTTTTGCTTTTAGGAGAAATTCAAACAACATTATTGCAGAAAGCAGCATATTTTGTTAATGGCTACCATAAAAATAAAACCTTTGGAAAGGGGCCTTTAAGATGGCTGACAAGAGGTACTTGGCACTTACATACTCCACAAAAAGAGACCAAAACATTGAGTAGATAATACATATTGAATAGAGTGCCTGAAAGAGAACACTGGAATTCAGTAGGAAAGTGACAGGAAACTTCTGAGACCTGGAAAGAGAGGAATGTGTGGTAGCCAGATCAACTGAAATTGACTTGGAGCCAGGAGAAACTCCTAAGTGCAGGGAAAATATAGACCAGAAATCCCAGTAGTCCATTACTTCCTCATACTTCTACAATCCTAGCCACAAAAGAGCACCCCTTCAACCTCACATCCTGAAACTAGTACACGGATTGCCTGGAGTCTGGGATGGCACTGTTTCAGAGTTCACGCTTGGTTCCCCACACACCCGTTAAGACTTGAGGAACTGTAGCACAGTACCAGGTTGAGAGCTCTACCCCCACCAGACTACATCCTGCCCTGGAGCCCAACAGTCCTTGCACCCCCACATGCCTGGAGCCCTGCTGCGATCTCTTCACATTCACCTATAGAGCTGCAGCATCATGATGCCAGCTGGACTCAGTGGTGCAGTCAGCCAAATCCCCAGCATGCTAGCCCACACAGTGTCCTACACTGTAGTGGCAGTGCAACATACCAGTGGTCCTATCTTTATAAAAAACAGAGCCAAAGCATGTGTTCTTCAGAGCCAGAGAGCTGTCTGTCAAGAGCCACTGCCACTACCAACAGCCCTGCCCCCTAAATCAACAGAAGAGCTTCTGTGTACCTGTACATGCCTTCAGGGGGTCTGGAGACTGACCTACCCAGATATCATCATGGTGACTGAGAGCACATCCATCTCACCCACTGCTACCAGTGCTGCCATTGCTTCTGCCTGAGTGCCCCTGCCAGGGATCTAGGGATAGACCTATCTCACCTATCACAGCTGGTGCCTGTTGTCTGAGTATTAAACAAGTCTTGCCACAACCTGTTCCCACATGCATCATTAAGAGACCTATAGACAGACTTACCTCACCTGCATGTGCCTATTAGGGGACTAGGAACTGGACTGCCCTGCCCCATCACTTCTACCACTGGTACTCATATGTGCCACTGGGGTCCTGAAGGTTGGCCTGACACCAATACTACCATTGCTGATGCCACACTATCACCTAGGGGCTCAAGGATTCATCTGCCCATCCAGCCCACTTCTGCCACTGCCAGCACCCAAACAAGCCACTTTGAGGTCCAAAGGTCAGCCTACCCATAGCTGCTATCACCAGTACCTGCATATATAGCCCAAGGGTCTGAGGATCAGCCCACCTGAATCCCTGACCTGAGCAAAGCCTCACCACAGCCCCCACTAACACGTAAAGTCTAACCCACTGAGGAAATGACAGATATTACTGAGGAAATGACAGATATTACTGACACTGATTACAGCCAAAGAGATTAAACAGACAATAAACTACTGCACCCACCCAAAATCAAAGCCAAAGACACTTACTCAACTGACACTATAGGTATATCCAGAGGAAAAAGCTAATCCAGAAAATGGGAAGAAGCAACACCAGACAAGCAGATGTATGGGCACAAGAAACATGAAAAAATCAGGAAATATGACACCTCCAAAGCAAAAAATATTAATAATTCTCCAAAAACAAATTCTAATAAAAAGGAAATATATGAAATGCCTAAGAAAGAATTTAAACAATAATATTAAAGAAAGTTAGTGAGAAACAAGAAACCAGAGATAAATAATACAAATAATTCAGAATCTGAATGAGAAATTCAATGAAGAGGTAAATACCATGCAAAGAATCATTAAAAAGAAACAAACTGAAAACAATAAATGAAATAAAACATATAATTAAGGTATTCAACAATAGACTAGATCAAGCAAAACAAAGAACTGCCTGAGCTTGAAGAAAGGTATTTTAAAATAATTCAGTCAGACAAAAAACAGTAGAATAAAGAATAAAAAACAATGAAAGAAGTCTACGTGACATAGGATACCATAAAGCTACCATGTATTTGAATTATAGGTGTTCCAAAAGAAGAAAAGATAGGGAAAGTAACAGAAAATCTATTTAACAAAATAATAGCTAAAAACTCCCCAAGCCTTGCAATAGATACAAACATTCAGATAAGGATGATTAAAGATCCTCAAATAGATTCAACCTAAAAATATCTTCTCCATGGTACCTTATAGACAAACAATCTAAACAGACTAAAAGGCAAAGGCAAAGATAGAATTCTAAAAACAGCAAGAGAAAAAATACCAAAGCACATATAAGGGAATCTCCATCAGACTAACAGTGAATTTCTCAGCAGAAACTTCACAGGCCAGAAAAGAATAAGTCGATAAATTCAAAGAGATGAAAGAAAACAAACAAACAAAATCCAGCCAGAGTACTATACCCAGTAAAGCTAGTCTTCAAAATGAAAGAATAAAGTCTTTTCTAGACAAGCAAAAAACAAGGGAATTTATCTCTTCTAGACCAGCCCTACAAGAAAGGTTTAAAGGAGTCTTACATCTGAAATGAAAAGACAATATCCACTATCATGAATACATACTAAAGTATAAAGCTCGCTGGTAGAGTAAACACATGAATGAGAAAGAAAAATGATTCAAATGTTATCACAATTCACTTCACCTGTAAAGATAGATATAGAGTGAAAGGGAGAAGGATGAGAAAATACGTCACAAATAAAAACCAAAAGTAAACAGGAGTAGCTTTCCTTATATCATATAAAATAGACTTTAATTAAAAAAACACAAGAAAACACAAGGTCATTATATGTATGTATATATGTATGGTGATAAAAGAATCAATTTATCAAGAGAACAATTTTAAATAAATATGCACCAAACACTGGAACACCCAGATACATAAAGCAAATACTATTAGACACAAAGGGAAAGACAAACTATACATTAAAGGTTTGGGACTTCAGCACCCCATTTTCTACATTGAACATGCCATTTAGACAGGAAATCAACAAAGAAACATTGAATGGACCGAATGGACCTAACAGACATTTAGAGAGTATTTTATACAATAGCTGCAGAACATACATTCTTTTCAGAACTGGAAAGATCATATGCTAGGCCATAGAACAAGCCTCAACAAATTTTTAATAATCAAAATCCTATCAAATATCTTTTTCAGACAACACAGGAATAAAATTGTGAATCAATAACAAGAGGAACTTTCGGAACTGCACAAAATTGCATAAAATTTCCGTATACAAAATGTACATGAAAAGTAAACAACATGCCCCTGAAGGATTGTTGGGTCAATGAAGAAATTAAGAAAGAAATTTAAAAAAATTTCTTGAAAGAAATGAATATCGGAACACAACAAAATCCATGGGATACAGTTAAAGCAGTTCTAATAGGGAGGTTTACAGTAATAAATGCCTACATCAAAAAAGTAGAAATATGTCAAATAAATCTGCAGTCCCCAACACAATGGTACAAGTCTATGGCCTATTAGGAAACAGACCTCTCAGCAAGAGGTTAGCAGTGGGGAAACAAACAAAACTTCATCTGTATTTACAGCTGCTCCCCATCACTTACATCACTCCCTGAGCTCATCCCCTGTCAGATCAGTGGCGGCATTAGATTCTCATAGGAGTATGAACCCTACTGTGAACTGTGCATGCATTTGTGCTCCTTATGAGAATCTACAGCCTGATGACCTGAGGTGGAGCACACCTAGAGCACACATAAAGGAACACACCTCAGCACAATAAAGACCATATATGACAAACCCACAACTAGCATCGCACTGAATGGGGAAAAGTAAAATAAATTAATTTTATCAGAGTAGAAATAAATGAAATGGAGGCTAAAAAATAATACAAAGGATTAAAAAAGTTTCTTTTGGAAAAGATAAACACAATCAATAAATTTCTAGATAGAATAACCAGAAAAAAATAAAGATAAGTAAATACAATTAGAAGCAAAAAAGAGACAGCTGATATCACAAAAACACAAACGATCATCAGAGACAATTATGAAAAATTAACTACACATTAACAAATTGGAAAACCTAGAAGAAATGGATTAATTAATTAATTAATTTTTTTTTTTTCAGATTTGGGGCTCACCTCTGCCACCTGTTGAGTTTTATTTTTCTTGTTTCTTTTTTTTTTATTGTTGGGGATTCATTGAGGGTACAATAAGCCAGGTTACACTGATTGCAATTGTTAGGTAAAGTCCCTCTTGCAATCATGTCTTGCCCCCATAAAGTGTGACACACACCAAGGCCCCACCCTCCTCCCTCCATCCCTCTTTCTGCTTTTCCTCCCCTCCCCATAACCTTAATTGTCATTAATTGTCCTCATATCAAAATTGAGTACATAGGATTCATGCTTCTCCATTCTTGTGATGCTTTACTAAGAATGATGTCTTCCACTGCCATCCAGGTTAATATGAAGGATGTAAAGTCTCCATTTTTTTTTAATAGCTGAATAGTATTCCATGGTATACATATACTACAACTTGTTAATCCATTCCTGGGTTGGTGGGCATTTAGGCTGTTTCCACATTTTGGCGATTGTAAATTGAGCTGCAATAAACAGTCTAATACAAGTGTCCTTATGATAAAAGGATTTTTTTCCTTCTGGGTAGATGCAGAGAAATGGATTAATTTATAAAAACATATAACCTACCAAGAGTAATTCAGAAGGAAACTGAAAACCTGAACAAATAAATAATGGGTAAAAAGATTGAATGACTAGTAAAAATCTCCCAAAAAAGGAAATTCCTGGACAGGATGACTTTACTGCTGTATTCTATCAAACTAATGAAGAAGACCTTGTACCAGTTCTCAAACTATTCAAGAAATCGAAAAGAAGGGAATTTTTCCAAATTAATTTTTGAGCCTAGCATTATCCTGATACCAAAACCAGAAAAAAAAAGAACATTACAGACTAATATTACTGATTAACATAGATTCAAAAATTCTAGACAAAATACTAACAAACTGAATCCAACAACACATATAAAGTATAATACTTTATTATCAGTGGGATTTATCCCAGGAATGCAAGAATAGCTCAAATACACAAATCAATAAATGTGATACATCATATCAACAGAATGAAATGCAGAAACAATGTGATCATCTCAATCGATGCAGAAAAAATCGATAAAATTAACATTACTTATGATAAAAAATTCTCTCAATAAGTTAGGCATAGAAGGAACACACCTCAGCATAATAAAGACCATACAAGACAAACCCACAACTAGCATCGTACTGAATGGGGAAAAGCTGAGCCTTTCCTCTAAGAGCTGGAAAAAGAGAAGTATGCTAACTTTCATCACTCTTTCTAAGCATTTTACTAGAAGTCCCAGCCACAACTATCAGGAAAGAGAAAGAAATAAAGGGCATCCCCTCTCCCCCCCAAAAAAGCCAAATTGTGCTTGTTTGCAGATGATGTGATCTTATATAGAGAATACCCTAAATAACCCACCAAAATCTATTAGAACTGATAAATGAACATCAACATACAAAAATCAATAAGATTTCCATAAACACCAAACAATCTAAAAAAGAAATCAAAAAAGCAATTCCTCTTACAATGGCTATTCACTCTCCTCCCACCTCCCCAAAATAAAACTAGGAACAAATTTAACCAAAGAAGTAAAGAAACCAATGAAAACATAAAACACTGATGAAAGAAACTTAAATGAAATTAAAACAAAAAAATGAAAAGATATACTATGTTTCTTGATTGGAAGAGTTAATTTTGCTAAAATGTCTGTACTACCTAGTGCAATCTACAGATTCAATGCAAACCTTATCAAAATACAAAAGAGATTCTTCACAGAAATAGGAAAAAAAAAAAAGTCCTAACATTTATATGGAGTCATAAAAGTCCCCAAATAGCCAAAGCAATTTTGAACAAAAAGAACAAAGCTGGAGGCATTACTTCAAAATATACTACAGGCCAGGCAAGGGGGCTCACGCCTGTAATCCTAGCACTCTGGGAGGTCAAGGTGGGTGGATTGCTGAGCTCACAGGTTCAAGACCAGCCTGAGCAAGAGCAAGACCCTATCTCTAAAAATAAATAGCTGAGCATCATGGCAGGCATCTATAGTCCCAGATACTCAGGAGGCTGAGACAAGAGAATCGCTTGAGTGAAAACATAGAAACATTTTAGGGCATGGGTTTGGGCAAAAACCTTATGGCTAAGACCTCAAAAGCACAGGCAACAAAACCAAAAGTAGAGTAAATTAAAATAAAAATGGGACTAAATTAAAATAAAAAAGTTTCTGTAAAGAAATGATACAAAGGGTCATCAAAAACAGAAAGTTTCTTTTGAAAAGACAAACACAATTGATAAACTTCTAGCTTAAGTAATCAAGAAAAAAAGAAAGAAGACTGAAATAAATATAATCAAATTAGAAACAGAAAAGGAGACAACTGGTACCACAAAGACACAAAGAACATTTAAAGACTATTATGAACAGTTATCCACGGACAAACTGAAAAATCTAGAGGGAATGGATATATGTCTGGAAACATATAACCTACTCATAGAATGGGAAGAATATTTGTAAACTATTCTTCTGAAATGGGACTTCTGTCCATAATATGTAAGAAACTCAACTCAATAGCTAAATATAAATGAATAAATAATAACATTCTCAAATAATCCCATTAAAAAGTGGGCAAAAAATCTATTAATAAATAAAAATTTCTCAAAAGATGGTATACAGTTGGCCAACAGTTATATGAAAAAAAATCAACAATAATCAGGAAAATGCAAATGAAAGCCACAGTGAGATATCATCTGCCCTCGTTAAAGTGGCTATTACCAAAAGGCAAAAAAATAACAAATTCTGGCAAGGATATGGAGAAAAGGGAATTATTATATACTGTTGGTGGAAATGTAAATTAGTACAGTCATTATGGAAAACAGTATGGTGGTTTTTTAAAAAACTAAAAACAGAACTACCATATAATCCAGAATCCTACTCCCGAGTATTTATCCAAAGCAAAGGAAATCAGTATATTAAAGGGATACCTTCGCCTCTGTGTTTACTACATCACTATTCACAATAGCCAACATAAGGAATCAACATAAATGTCCATCAGTGATGGATGGATAAAGAACATGCGGTAGATATACATAAGGAAACACTATTTAGTCTTTAAAATGAATGAAATCCTATCATGTGAGGCAACATGGATGGAACTGGTCATTGCTTAAGTGAAATAAGCTAGGCTCTCAGAGGTAAATAGTGCACATCCTCACTCCCCCGTGGGAGATAAAAATGGTGATTTCTTGGAAGTAGACAGTAGAATCACTGTTACCTGAGGCTGGGACAGTAGAAAGGGATAAAAAGAAGTTGTTTAATAGGTACACACATATATTTAGAAGGAAGAAGTCCCAGTGTTGAATACTAAAGTCTCAAATATAATAACAATTTATTTTGTATTTCAAAATAGCTAAAAGAGAAGAATTGAAATTTTCCCAACACAAACAAATGAAAAATGTTTGAGGTGATGGTATCCTAAATATTCTGATACGATCATTATACATTACATATATGTATAAAAAAATCGTATGTACTCCATTGATACATTTAATAATGTATAAATAACATTTTTAAATATAAACACACTTTAGTTTTGATATAGATTATAAGCTGAAGCATAATATAGGAAATATTAGCTGATAGCTTGCATTACATCAATTTCTCTTATTCTATATGCATAGATCACTACAGAAGTTTAACGTCATTATTTCACGTCTAAGAAACACAGTCAGTAGTGCCCTTTCTGATTCACTCAGGAAAGTCTCAACTGCTCGGCTTATCTGTGTTGCTGGGAGGGCTTCATTTGTTTTCACCTACATGGTTTTTACGTTTCTTGATTTTTGTGTATTTCAAAACTTTCATAATGACCCAAGTATCTGATGATGTTTCTGTTCTAGCATGAGACAGTAAGAGACAGGCTGTATGGTGTCCACCAAAGAATACTAGGTATGAGTTATAAGATCCAACTTCCAATCACTTCACTCACTGCAACTTTGCCAGGTAATCTCAATATGCCACTCATGTTAGCTTTCCTCCCTAGATAACTGAGGATAATGGCAAAATTTGCTCTTGTCCCTCTCAGGGTTATTGCAAAGATCAAATAAGATATTTCATAAATGTTATATAGGGCTCTAAAACTACTTGTTAGTGTTAGTGTCATCATCATCATCATCATCAATACCATCATCATCCAAGTAGGACATTAGATAAAAATTATTTATAGTATTCAAAAAGGAAATATGTTGACTATTGAGGGATATTTAGATATAAGTGATAATAATGATTCCATTGTCAATTTGGGCAGTGCTGACTTTAAAGTTGTTTCAGAGTGTAGAATTTAAAAACCTAGGTATGCCAGTAGCAGAGGCTCACGTCTGTAATCCTAGCACTCTGGGAGACTGAGGCAGGTGGATCGCTTGAACTCAAGAGTTGAAGACCAGCCTGAGCAAGAGTGAGACCCTGCCTCTAACAATAGCCAGGCATTATAGCAAGAGTCTGTAGTCCCAGCTAGTAGGGAGGCTGAGGCAAGAGGATCATTCGAACCCAAGAGTTTGAGCTTGCTGTGAGCTATGGCACCACAGCACTCTACCCAGGGCGACAATGGAAGATTGCCTCAAAAAAATGTTACAACAATAATAAAATAAATAAATAAAAACCTGGGTGTTCAGCAATACATTTTTGGTTTTAGATATTTATTTTACTTTATTAAGTATCCACAGTCTCCCCTATGTCTGTCTTTATTGTCCGGCTTCTAGGATCATGTATTAGTAATTTGGAATGATGCTCTATTCTTAACCACTCTTGAAGAGGGTCAAGAATGAGGAACACAACCCTTGCTGCATGCCAATCTTTTGATGGGGCACTTCCATAATTTTGAAGTCTAGAGTCAGAGATAAAGTAAACATTAGTCAGGTGGCATGCATCTGTCAACTATTGAAAAGTACCTACAGTAACTCAAACATAGTTCAGCCATAGTTATGAGGAGTCATGGAGATTTTAAACTATTTAGTAATGGATTTGAACTAAACCAGTCTACTTTTCACAGTAGGTCACTTTAAAGGGAGTAGATTTCAGCAGCACCATATTTTTTCTTCCTAAGCAAAATTCTAAATTAATCATACAAGAAAAATATATTTTATTAATCCATGGTTAATCTGCTGTTATTATCTTAATTTCTCTTGTGGTTTAATCTTCAAAAGGAAATAGTTCATGACCATATTTTATCTTAACCTTGGCCTGTGATACACTAGTTTGTGAATCTGAAATCTTTTGGGTAAATTCTCCTTAGCAGAAATACATAACCTTTTTTAAAAGCATCATTGTCCTAAAGAACAGTAGTCTCTCAACAGCTTCCAAATTGAATATTTAATTTGGATTTGGTGCCTTTCTCTCTCCAAAACAATAAAGATAGAATCAGTTACAGTCTCCTTTGCAATGAAAATTTTTATGAATAGTTTAGCACACATCTTCAAGATCTAAGACCTAAAAAGATCAATCTTGCCCAAAGCCTGCAAATATATGCAAAGCTGTTTTGTTTCAAAAATAATTATGCTGATATGTCATTTCCATTATGTTTTATTTTGTTTGTTGCCTATAGATTTTTAAATCATGACTGATATAAAACCATATTCCTAGAAGAGAAATCTTCCTGTCTCTCCCTAATGCCCTGCCGCATTCTCACAATTCTCTCAATGCCTTATTGCCTACTTGGTATTGGTTTTGAGCGATACAATAATAACGGAGTTTTATTCCTGCTTGTAATTCATTTTCCTTCCATATCAGTATTGCCGTATTTGAATGTATACAAAGAATGCTAATCATTGTACTGCATGTCTTTAATCTCTATCATAAAAAAGCATCTTTATTTGCATATGCATGATTTTCAATAATATTTGCATAAAAAGAACATCAGATGCTTTGATTACTAGTAATCTTTTCACAATTTATAGGGTTTTACACTTGGGGAATATAGTTTTCCTCGATTTGTTTTTCTGTCAGGCTAAATATCGTCTCATGTTTATGCTGTCTTAGAGGGTATATTAATAATAGCCAATATTCAAGAAGGCAAAATAGTGAGACCCTCAATCAAAAATTGCCAATATTGATTGCTAAACTGTCAATTTAGGAATACGCTCAGAAAAATTATTAATCTGGAGAGGTAAAAACAGAATTGTTTACCCCTTGAACTATAATAGTCATCTCCTCTCCTTTCTCACCTGATAAAAATTAAACTGTCAAAGATTCAATGTTTGACATACAAAAATAAAACCTTTCAAATCTCATTTAGCAAAGAACTGGAACAAAGTTTAACAAAATAAAAAGAAGCTAGATGGGTGGCACCTGTGGCTCAAAGGAGTAGGGAGCCAGCCCCATATGCCGGAGGTGGCGGGTTCAAACTCGGCCCCTCAGCCTCAGCCAAAAACTGCAAAAAAAAAGAACCTGGACAAAAAAGGTTACATTTCCAAAAAAATTATAATGGTGCAGCAAGCTTTTGTATTTATTCGGTCACTCCACTTCAATTTTCTCACAATTAACCTTATTCTGAAATGGGTGAAAATCTGAAATCACTTCCTATTTATCAAACATGTTGTAAAGCCTCTGGATTCCCAGGCAAGAAACAGGCTCAACTTGCTAATTGTGGTTGAATTTTACCATGGTTTTCGTCTATGGTTATCACTCTTGACCATAGTGCCAGCTTTAAGTATATGTGCTGGGAACCCACGTGCTACTTGATTTTTCCCCCACATCACATGAAATTGCTGAAGATCATTTCCAGGCCTCCTCCCATCTACTTTGATCTAGCCAGTAAATTTCTATGACCATCAGTAACACTCTCCTTTCTCTACTTTGATGACTATTTTTTAATCAAGTCTTCTTTATTGTTAATAATGCTGTTTAAATACATTACAAACTAATTTCAAATATAATAGGATATAGGTGATAATAAGATAGAGTGGAATTAAAGGAACTAATAAGTAACTCTACTCACTAACATATAGAATCTCTAGAATTTGTCATTTCTTTGTTCTCATAATAATTTTTAAAACTTGTATCTACGTTCTCCTCTATCTTTTCCCCTATGTGTGTAGACATGTTTCAGATTGTAGAAGCACTGGGGCTTTCACGACTTATTTTCTACTGCAAGAAATCACTATCATAGCAGCCATACTCCGAGGACCAAAGCTAACATTTATTTTGAGACATTTTGCATTATCTCATAAACGTAAGAAGTTAAGCTTAATAAAGTTATTATCCCTATCTTGCACGTGGACAAACTAAGAATTAAGAAGGTTAAATAGCTTGCTCAAGGTAAGATACCTGGTAAGCCAAGAATCCTGGCAGCCCAATCACTGTGACTCTCATGTGCTTCACTGCCATCTATTTCCTCAGTTAATGGGCCTTTCGGGCCTACCTTACATGGAAGGGAATGATAATAATAACATGCACATATTTTCTTATTTGTGAAACTAAGCAAAGAAACAAGTAGGGAAAATGTATTTAGTCCTTTCTTACACATCAGCAAATTTGCAGTTAGAAAGGTAAAATGAATGACCCAAGCCCACAAATTTAGTTTATCCCAAAGGCTAGACCAGAATCCACATCCCCTGAGAATGTTAGAGTGTTTTCCTAAGGCATTCTGAGACTCATCATTGTCTCAAGGCACTACATCTGACTTAGTGCACATTTTCAAAGCAATTTTAAATTGCTGGCACCTCCATGTCTTCAAATAATAAACCTAAAAACGTTGAAGGCATGCTTAAAGAGACAAAATGAAGTTCCTTATATTCATAAAACACACACATGTACATTCACCACTTACACATTTTGTGATCTTAACATTTTTCTTCTTCAAATTTAAAGTTAAAAAAATGTTTGGAAGGAGTAAACTTGCCTACAGGGTTTTATATGAGATTTCCACTGAGGGCTTATAAACATGACATTTTTTTCCTCCTGAAAGATATCTTTGAAATGTTTCTGTGATAGAGCATTTATTTGGTTTCTCACACAAAGAGCCATTTACTTTTAGAAACTTATTCTCAAGCTCTCCTTAATGGGCAGAAGCAGGTACTTACTTTGGAACTCATTAATCACTGTTCTAAAAGAGTTGATTTTGTTCTATCGTCTTTGGTAAGGGTGTAGAGATATCCAAGTGTAGAGAACTAAAAGGAAAATATATCTACCTATTGCTTTCAGAACAAATTATGTTTTGAGACTGACAGTCAATTTAAGATTGTTGGCAATGTTTTGTTTTTCTATTTATCATTCTGGAAATATGCCATTGTTGGTACGTTTCTTATGTCATATAAACCAAATTGTTTATGTAAATTTCTCTTTATAAATACCATAGAATGTGTTATTATCACAAAGAATATACTATTCTAGTTAAATATTGGGAAAAAGAATCAAGGTTATTATTCTGAATTTCAGGACAATTATTTTTTTGGAATATATTAAAAAATTGCAAACAAGGGAAAGACTAGAGGATATATTTTGCTATTTAGTTAGATATATTTTGAAATATCTAAATCTTCTAAGCTTCAGGTGTTCTTAAATCATAAATAAGGCAATTATTTAATTTATTGTTGAAACCTGAACAACTTTGAGATGAAAATAGGCACTATTAATAATTAATAATAAGATAGGTAAACAGATATATATATCATGTTCACCCTGATTGTAAGGGTGGGTGAACATTTCTTTCTGTTTGTTTCTTAGAAATAATTGCCAGTTTTCAGGTCATTTTGTGCCTAGTTATAAAGACCTATGATAATATTTTTTGGAATCCATTCTGTTTGACTTTCTCCCTTTCGTGTTCTTCACTGAGATGAAATTACATAATTTACATATGCCAACTACAATGGAGTGGAATAATTTGGGAGGGGATGAGTAGGAAATGCAGCTGAATTTTGAAGCAGTATGTTTTAACATATTTTTGATTGGCATCAAAAGGTTTGGCTTGCAATGAATTTATCTGCTATAAGTTGGTGCTTAAAAAGAATGAAAAATACCTGACTCTCTCCTACAGTGGTTACCAGGAATATTATATTGCAATAACCAGTAATTACCCACATCTCTTCCTTTTATTTAGCATCCAGAGAAATGTAGGAACTAAAAAATAATCCCAGGAAAATCAAGTTTATTGGCTTCTCACTCCATCATAAATACTAGCAAGTGGGCCAGCAACAAATCTTATTAATAACAAATTCATTTATCTAACCATGATATATCTACTTTATCGAAGTATAACATGTTGTCAGGTAGGTGTTCTTAAGGGGAAAAATTAATATACTTAGATTTATTCTATTTCTGAAAGACAAAAACACAGACTATTAAGTAAAAATGCATGATTCTCTTAACCTGTGACCTAGCCATCTGTCGTGACTGCTCATCAATGTAGCGGATCTATGTGTTCAATGAATATATTTTGAGCATCTGCTGTGTGCCAGAAGTACAAGCTCAAAGGAAGGATATAGGCTTGGTGCTCAAGCT
Organism: Nycticebus coucang; assembly: GCF_027406575.1. Lineage (NCBI taxonomy): Eukaryota > Metazoa > Chordata > Mammalia > Primates > Lorisidae > Nycticebus > Nycticebus coucang. Next base: position 56,488,716 of record NC_069788.1, read on the forward strand.
CAGTGGTTAGGGCGACAGCCACATACACCTGGGCTGGTGGGTTTAAACCCAGCCTAGGACAGCTAAACAACAATGACAATTGCAACAAAAAAATAGCCTGTGGCTCAAAGGAGTTGGGCGCCGGCCCCCATATGTTGGAGATGGTGGGTTCAAGCCAAGCCCCAGCCAAAAACTGCAAAAAGAAAAAAAAAAAAATAGCCAGGCATTGTGGCTGGCACCGGTAGTCCCAGCTACTTGGGAGGCTGAGGCAAGAGAATAGCTCAAGCCCAAGAGTTTGAGGTTTCTGTGAGCTATGATACCATAGCACTCTACTGAGGGAGACATAGTGAGACTGTCTCAAAAAAAAGTAAATAAATAAAGAGGGATTTAGACTATATGTTAATAATCAACCAAAAGGAAATCATCGTATTGTAAAAACTCTGACAGAGTCTATAGGGAGTAAAGGGGAGGCCCTGACTTAAAACACATGATTAGGAAAAAGAGACAAAGAGTCAAAAGTTTCATACTAAGATGTTCAGGGGGTTAGTGTGAACAGAAAGAAACTGGAAAATAGTAGTTTTTTGCATGTACTATATAATATCTCAATATAAAACAGCCAATTTTTTTTCATTTATAAGCAATGTTTTTTTTTTTTCACAAGGTCCTGGGCAATTGAAAAGGAGAATCTAAAACATGTGACGTCTAGGAATACTTATAGCACTATGATAACTCTCAGTACTAAATGACTGTAATAGTTTTATACCCTTTTTTGAGTTGTCCCACTGAACCTATAAAAGTTCATTGTCAGGCCAGAGGATTTTAACTGCTGTTCTCAGGAGAGGAAAAGGTCTGGAAGAGGGATGTATAATAACGTAGCACTCCTTGTTTTATTGTGATCATATTTATTTTTTGACACTGATTCAGAACTTTTGACTCTTAAGAACACATTTTCAGAGATCTTAGATGTGTCTAGGGAAGGTAAAATATGGTTTGAATTCATGGTCTTCCCCACTTCTCCCCATAGGAAGTTCATTGTTAGAGTTCTTCAATGAAGATACGAGAATTGGGGGAGGGGGCAATATTTGTATGTTCACAGTAATGTTATCTACAAGTTACCTCTACTGAAAGCTTTATAACTTGAAACTATAATGTTAGTTTTTGAAAATTAGCCATTATTTTATTTAAAAATATATCCAAAATCTCAGGGAGCAATGATGTCTGATTGTGTTGTGATTATTTGGTGTGCTAATAGAAGGTTCCCCAAGTTCTATAATAATGAGAGTACACAGACTGAATTGTGTTCTTCTGAAATCTACATGTTAAAGCTCTAATACCCAATGTGATGGAATTTGGAAATGGTGCCTTTGGGAGGTAATTATGGGTAGATGAGGCCATGGGGGTGAAGTACTGGTCTGATGAAATTAGTGCCCTTCTGGGAAGAAATTGCAGAGGGCTCACGCCCTCCCTCTGCCCAGTGAGGGCACAGGGAGAAGACAGCCTCCTACAAGTCAGGAAAACAGCCTCATTAGAAACAGACCAGGCCAGCACCCTGATCTTGACTTCTCTAGCTTCTCCAGAACTTGAGAAAAGAACTTTCCATTATTTCTGGTATTTTTTGTTTTTGCAGACAAATAGCATGACTATCATTCACATCCCCAAGCTGCCTGAGTAGGTAGCAGAATGGGTGCTTCCTTATGCATGACCTTTAGATAACTTGTATAAAAATCTCTGAGATGCCTGTCAAAATGCATATTCCTGGGCCTAATTAGACCTACTTAATCTGAGTCATTGGAGATGGACCCCAGAGCTTACACGGCCCTATCTCCTGGCCTTTCTGGTAATGGGTATTGTGAGTAACACATGGGTGGTAACAAATTCCGTCTTGCTCATTATGGGCCACCAGCACCTAACAAGAAGCAAGTTGCATGCCAGATGATGCTTCAGAAGTGTTTGGTGAAGTAGGAGCAAAGGCCCCATTTAAGTTCTACAGATGATGACAAGAAGGCAAGTAAAACAGACCTACCTTGACACCAGGAAGGTCAAAGACTCTAGAGCAGTGGTTCTCAACCTGTGGGTGGTGACCCCTTTGTAACAGTGAAAATACATCCTGTGTATTAGATGTTTACATTACAATTCATAACAGTAGCAACTTATAATTTTATAATTATTTATTTTTAATTTAATTTACTTTAATTTATTTTTAATTATTTATAGTTATTATAATTTTATAATTATGAAGTAGCAACAAAAATAATTTTATGGTTGGGGTTCACCACAATATGAGGAACTGTGGTAAAGGGTCACAGCATTAGGAGGCAGTAGGAAGATTGAGAACCACTGCTCTAGAGACCCATTTGAACCATAAAAGAATATATAGAGTGGATGAGAATTCAGTAAAGTCTTCAAAGCCTTGTTGTTATTGTTCAGTTGGAGTTATTCGACTGTCATATTGAGGTAAGCCAGGAATAACATATGGGCAGCCATGTTTGAATGTGTCACTAATGCCCACGTTAGACACAGGGTTCTTTTCATAGAGCTCTGCCTACCTCTTATAGAGAGTACTTCTGTATCTACTAGATATTTTTTATCAGAACATAGACTCAGTGCTTGCATTACCACACTTTCACACTTTTAATGCAGTGGGATAAATGCTGAACTAAGGCTAAACAATTTTAGAATCTTAATCCAATTCTTAAATAAGACACACGCTCGAATGTAAGCCCATTAAAATCCTCTAACCCCCAGTTTTCTGAAATTGGACTTGATCTTGGTGGTCCTTATATTGTAAAATGTCATGACTATGATTTCATCAGTACAGATTGTTTTTCCCCAAATACTGATATGTTTAGTCTAGTGGCGACCAAAGATTTCAAAAGTCATTATGTGTTGAAATAGAGCAAGAAATTTCTCCCCTTCCTAGGTAAGGCCTTCCAAATTTTTGAAGAGAAATCAATGTTCATAGTAAACTTGTTTAGAGGGTTACTGTGCCGTTAGTCAATCCTACCCATGGGTTCTGTATCTGTGGAGTCAACCAACCATGGATCAAAAATATTTGAAGAAAACATACAATAGAAATAACAACAATAACAAAAAATACAGTATAACAACTATGTAAATACCTTTTACATTGTGTTAGGTATCAGAAGTAGTCTGGAGATGATTTAAAGTATATGGGAGTAGTTTGTATGCAAAAACAACATCATTTTTATGTCAAGGATTTTTCCACCTTCAGATATGGGTATTGAGAGAGGGCCAGGAATCAAATTCCCCACAGATACTGAGAGACAAGTATGAATGGAGATTTTTGGCACATGTGCGGACTTTGCCCACAAAGCGATCAAAAGCAAAAGTCACATGGAAGTGAGGACGGTGCTCCAGATAAATACTATAAATTCTTATGTTTCCAGTTTTTGGAAAAAAATCTGTATATAACTACACATCAACTATATTGATTCATAAATTAAAAAATATATTTTATGTCTTTTTCTAGAAATGGCTACTTTTATTTTTGTTGTTCATTTGTTTGATTTTTCTGGTAGGAAAGAATAGATGGAGAGGATGATCAGGTCTGAGGATGATCATTTCTCAGGATGATCAGGAGAAATCACATGTTTGTAGGGAACAATCATGAAATGAAATGCACATATTGATAATTCCGAGGTTGTCACAGACCCGGGTCTGTATCCTGTTTTCTCTTGTTCAAGAGAAAAGAACAGAACCTGCATCAGTCATTTTGTATCTCAGCACCCTCAGCAGTTCTCAAAACGGTCCCAGCACTCGCCTCTGTGATTGATCAGGCAAATGAATGCAACTGAGCCCGTCACAGTTCACTGGGAAAATCAACAACATTCCAACCGCTAACTCTATTATCTCATTACCAGGCCTTCCCCATTTTTGTTTGCCCTCTGGGTCCAAAATTTCAAAGTAAAATTATGACCACCCATTGTTTTCAGGAGCAAAACAGGGATGCACTGAATCATCAACCAAGTATGGGCTACCCTAAGGTAAAGCATGGACACCATGCGTCTTTATGCAATTGTTCCTATTAGACAATTTACTGTCTGACAAGGAGGTAAGGGATAGAGAGGGAAGACAGGCGCCCGGTGGTGTTTTCAGAAAGCCTCCAAGCAGAATGGCAGAAAATGTCTTTTCCAGATAATTTGCAGCAAGAAATGGTGGTAAGATTAATTTTGTTTGGAGAAAATTGCACAGTATAAGAACTCATTTGTTTACTTTAGAGGTATGTTGCCATTTGATTGTGTTTAGTGCAAACACAGACTGTTAGCAAACAATTTATAGATCCGATCTATTACTATAACAGTGGGAGAGCTTTAAATGGGCCTACTGAAAGCCATTACTAAATGAAATACTTTGCATATTAGCAGCAAATCTGCACCCCTTCTATTCCTGAGAAGCGGTGCTTACACTCAGGGTGTGTTAACTCCTGGCAGTGGATTACTGCATGTAAGCAAGAAGCTTCCAAAGCAATGCTGTAAATCTAGACAGCCTTCCCAGGAGACTACCTGGCCAACCCCCTGGCAATGGCCCTTGTAAGGGCAGAGTCCAGTTGGTTCTTTCTGTATTAGCTCCTTTGATATCTCAAACTTTCCGTCACTAATCTTCCAGCTCCAAACACACACACACATGAACACACATGAACACACACACACCCCCCACACAGAACAACAGTGGAAGGGAAGCTTAACCTAACTAGCTCCATTTTGCTTCTGACCCTCTGAGGTAATATTCTTTAGATTAAAAGCTTCTGCTGAGTTCTGCATGCATGCTAGAAGAAAAGTGACAACCGTGCCTTTCCCAAAACTCCTGGAGAGGTAAGACAAGTGTAAACATACAAGTAAAAGTGAAATGTTAAAGATTTTTGGAAACATCCTGACCTTCAGCCTCCCAAGTTAACAGACCAAGAGCAAAGAAGTTTCACAACCTCCTCAGACCCCCACTGACACCCAGGTGTCTGCATCCTTGTTTTCTCCTGCAACTTGACCTCATTCTCTTCCCCTTTCCCTTAACAGGGTGTCCAACCTGCGGGCTGCAGGCCACGTGTAGGTAATGTGAGGACTGTTTTGCTTCCCTGTGATGTTGAATATCACGAAAAGAATGCACAGACCTTTTCTTCTGCTTTTCAGCTTTCTTTAGTGTTTGTGTATTTAATGTGTGGCCTAAGAGAACTCATATTCTTCCAATGTGGGTGGACACCCATGCTTTAAGATAAAAATGAGCTTAAAATTCATACTAACTTAAAATGGTTCTTCAAGAGGTTGCTCCACCATCAGTTCTGGTTGCTGGTTCTCTGAATAAAAGTTGTTCTTTATGCCCCAACCCGTTGCCTCTTGACTTATTGGCTGTCCTGCTGCACGTGGTATAGTCTTGACCATGGTTACAATGTCCTTTACCTGAATTCAAATAGAGATATCCCATTAAAATTCACATACATTTAAAATAAGTAGGTCCTGAGGCCATTCTAAGTCATTAGATCCCTGGAGAAACAATTCAGAATTTGATTCTACTCTTCAGAAATTCTCTTTTCTTCATTGCTAATACTTTGAACTAACACAAAATCTTAAACTCCATCCCCAGCCAATTGAATGAAGCCCTTCTTAGCCAAGGGGAATCCAGAAATACTTTAAAGCTAAGTTGCTGACCTTGAGAAAAGGGAGGTCAGACCCTCCTTTATGTGCCCCCTTCCTTTGGGAGTTACTCTTTATAACAGTAAGATGTTAAGCCATGAATAGCATCTAAGGCTATGCAAGACAAAGTGCAAACCATACCTACAAGCCATCAATTACTTAACAGATCTCTTAGGTCTCTGTAAACAGCTGCTGGCTTGTCTCTGATTAAAACAAACTTCCTAATCTTAACTTAAAATATTCTAAGGCCCTCCTCCCTGCCCCAGATGTTCTTGCCTTTTCAGACCAAACCTATGTACACCTTCCATGTACTGATTTATATTTTTAGTTTTGTTTTTTATTAAATCATAAACACACAGATCATGTACACATTAATTCATTTATGGGGTACAATGTGCTGATTTTATATAGAATTAGGAATGCTTACATCATACTGGTAATATATACCTCATTTCGTTTACTTAGTTATTGTGTTAAGACATCTGTATCTGACATGGACCCTTGTATTATGCATCATAGGTATGATCCCACCATTCACCCTCCCTCCAACTGACCTACCCCCGCCCCTCACAACCCCCCCCTTCCTCCTTCATCTTGGGCCATAGTTGTGACCTAATCTTCATATGAAAGTGTGTGCGATTGTAAATTGGTTTCATTTTACATGTAGTTCTGATCTCTATAACTATATAAAACCAAACCGTTACCAGGTAACCCTGGGCACCTTTACCCAGGACCTTTTGAGGCCATGTGCTCAAGGCCATTCAGAACACACATTAGGCTCAAAATCGACCTCTTTAAATTATTTTATAGCATTTGGGTGCCTCCTGCCTTAATAGTTTGTTATGTTGCCACTTAATACTGTAAGGTATTCTTCTACACTCTTGGAACTATTTGTTGTAACTAATAGTTATAACTATTTGTTATTTGTAATCAGCATTGTTAATTTATAGTATGATTTACATACATTAAAATTCACCAATATTTATGGTACAATTCAATGAGTTTAGGGACAATACATATAATCAAGTAAACAATAGCAGAATCACAATGTGGAATATTTTCATAACCCCAGAAGGTTCCCTTTGCTCCTTTAGAGCTAACATGTTACCCCTACCTTCAGCCTCTGGCAAATATGGCTGCTATCTTATGGTCTTACTTTCTAGAATTTCTTTTAATTATAATCATTAATTGTGTAATCTTTTGTGTATAGCTTCTTTCCCCTAGCATAACGCTTTCAAGAAGCACCTGTTTTGTGGCTTATTTCTTTTTGTTGCTGAGTAGAATTCCGTTATATGGACATCATGTTATTTGCTTACCCATTCATTGCTCGGCTTTGGGGATTGTTTCTACTTAGGGACTATTTGTATAAAGTTACCTATGAACATGAGGGTACAAGTCTCTATGTGAACATGTATTTAATTCTCCTTGGATAAATACCTAAGAGTGGATTGCTGAGTTATGGTTCAGTGTTTTATAATTATGTAAGAAACTGCCAAGGTGTTTTCTGATGTCATTATAAACCTTTGCATTCCTACTAGGAACATGCAATGGTTCTATTTTCTTTTTTCACTCTGCTTTTTTCATATTGAGAAACAATGACTATAATTGCTCTACAATTATTCTTGATGTAGTGAATTTTGGCCATTATAATTGGTATACAGTGGTTCCTCCTCTTGTTTTTAATTTGCACGTTCCTAATGGCTAGTGATGCTAAACATCTTTTCATGTGCTTATTGGCTATTCTGTATCTTTTTACTAGATATGTCTATTTAAATCTTTGGCTCTTTATAAATTGGGCTTCTGTCTTCTTATTAAGTTGTCTAATAGTTTTTTATACATTCTGGTATGAATCCTTTATCAGACATGTGCTTTGCCTTTATTTTCTGCCACTCTGTAATTTGTCTTTTTGTTTTCTTAATAGTTTTAAGTTCAATGAAATCCAATGTTTCAACTTCAGGTGAGTGTTCTCGCTGTTCTATTTTACTATTATGTCTTTTTATATAAGAGTATTAAGTTTTTCCTTCAAAGTTAATATCTGTAAGTTTTATAGTTGGCTTTTACATCTAAGTCTATGAGCTTATCGGAAATGATATGTGTCAGGTAAGTAAAGTGCAAGGTTTTGTTTCTCTGTTTTGATTTTGATTTATTATTATTATTACTGCATTTGGATGTTAAATTATTCTAGCACCATGTGGTGGAGGGAATATGAGTTTTCTATTGACTCTATCAATTAAAATAAATATGTGAGTCTCTTCCTCAGTTCCTCATTCTATTTAATTAATTTACATGTCTACACTTAAACCAACTCACACTCTCAGAATTATTAGACTTTTATAATAACCTTTGAAGGTAAGTCCTTCATTGATGCTCTCACTCACAACTATTTTGGCTTTCCTAGTGCTTGGATTTCCCCATAAATTTTAGAATAAGGTTGTCAATTCCTACTCGCTCCAACAAATGCCCACAAAATCAAGATATCAGAATTTTGATTGGCATTACATTGAATCTATAGATCAATATAAAGAATTGTATAAATATTGAGTCTTCTGATCTATTAATATGGTCTGTATCTCCATTTATTTAGATTTTCCTGAATTTTCTCATCAATGATTTATAGTTTTTAGTTATAGATATTGCACATATTTTATAATGTATCTCTAAGTTTTTATGTACCCTTCTTGGATCCTAAGATTTCACTAAACTTATATATTATCTCTTATAGCATTATTTTTTTGTAGATTCCTTAGGAATTTTTACATAGGCAAACATATTATTTGTAAATAAAGACATTTTTCATCCTCCTTTGAACTTTATATACTTGTCTTTTTAATTTTGTTTTATTTCCTTGGACCATAGATACAATGTTAAATAGAAGTGGTGAGAATTGACATCATTGCCTTATTTTCTGATCTTAGGGGAAAATAATTCAGCTTTTCACCATTAAGTGAGTCTGAAACTTTTGTAAAGATGTATGCCATCAGCTCAAAGTGTCATTTTACTTTTATTTTACTTATTTATTTATTTATTTTTAGACAGAGTCTTACTTTGTCACCCTCAGTAGAGTGCCGTGGGTGACAGCAGCTTCAAACTCTTGGGTTTAAGCAATTCTCTTGTTTCAGCCTCCCAAGTAGCTGGGACTACAAGCACCTGCCCAAACACCTGGTTATTTTTAGAGATGGGATCTCACTCTGGCTCAGGCTCTCAGGCAATCTACCCACCTTGAACTCCCAGAATGCCTGGCCAAAGTGTCATTTTACTTTTAATTTTGTGAAAGTTTTAATCATTAATGGAAACAATGACTATAATTGCCCTACAATTCTTGATGTAGTGAGACAATTTTAATTTTAAATAAAGTCAATTTTATCAAATATTTTACTTTTTTTCTTTTTCAGTTTCTTAATATCATGAATTACACTGATTATTTTTTAAATTAATCTAACTCTACACCTCTATGATAGTCTGCAGTGGCCATGACAAATTTTTCTGTTTCTACATTGCATAATTTAATTTGCTCAACATATTGAAAGTTGCATACATCTGTGTTCACTAGTGGTACTGGCCTGTTTTTTTTTCCTCTTGTTATGTCTTTTTTGGTCTTTAAATCACCAAAACTCAGGCCTAGATAAATTTTAAAAATGGACAGTGTCTTCTCCTTTTTCTTTTTCTTGATAATCTTGGTAGAATTGATGTTGTTGCTTCTTTAACTTTGGAAGAAGTCACCACCAAAGTCACCTAAACCTGAAATTTTCTTTGCTTAAATATTTTAAATTATAAATATAATTTCTTGAGCAGATATAATGCTATTCAAGGTTATTTATTTTGCCTTCAGTGAGTTTTGTAGTTTGTGTCTTTCAAGTGATTTGTATCTTTCATCTACATTGTAGATCTAATGAAGTTGATTATAACTTAACCTTTAATGTAAGTGGAGTTTCTAGTGATACCACCTTTTTATTTGTTCCTATTGGTAATGTGTATATTGTTGTTGCTTTCTTTTTTCTGCTCAGACTTACTGAAAGTTTCGTATTTGTTGATTTTTGTATAAAACCAGGTTTGATTCAACTGATTTTTCTTTATTGTTGTTCTTTGTTCTGTGTCATTAATTTATGATCCCTTTCTTTTTGTTTCCTTTGTGTTAATTTGTTCTTCTCTTACCATGCTATTATAGTAGAAGCTTACAATATTGATGTAAGACAATCCCTCTTCAAATATTTATTTTAATTACTGTCTGAGTCTATTCCATTACTATACCAAATTACCACAGACTGGATGACCTAAATGACAAACATATTTCTCACCCTTCTAGAAGCTGATGTCCAAGATCAGGGCACCAGACAGCATGATCAGGTTCCAGTGAGGGCCATTTATTGGGTTGCAGACTGTGAACATTTTTTGTATCCTCACATGGCAGAAAAGGGCAAGAAACTGTCAGGGTTTTCTTTTATAAGGGCACTAATCCTATTCATGAGGTCTCCACACACATGACCTAATTACCTCTCAAAGGCCCCACCTCCCAGTGTTATCACATTAGGGTTTAGGTTTTCATCATATGAGTTTTTGGAGAGGAAGAACACACATTCAGTCCACTGCAGGCACATACCATACATTTTGATACATAATGTTGAATAGGTTCAAAGTATTTTCTAATTTGGCATGTAATATTTTTCCTTTTTTTTTTTTAAAGTATCATTTAATTAATTTCTTGGTTAGAAATTTATAACATTGACATGTGAGGATAAACTTCATTTGTCAGAGTAAACACAGTCTATCGATAGCCGTGGAGCTTAGGATTAGCTTTGATTTTTGGTAAAAAGCTTTCTGATCAACCTGGCACTACTCTATAATCTCGTATTTCTTTCTGTTTCATGGATCTCACCTTCCCAGGGTCTGGGCTTCTATAGCTTCTTTTTCTTGAAGCAAGCATCAGTGAGATGTTTTGGTATTTTACGTTGCTGGTATCAATTGTTGTGAAGGTGGCAATGAGAATTTCTGGTGTGTTCTACAAGGCAGAACTCGACTGAAGATCTGGGATCCAGTGACATGCTGTCCAAGCTACTGCTCAGCTGCTTCACAGAAACCACCCTCCCTCTAGCCTCTGTGGCACCCAGTGAAGATGACCAGAATGGGTGTAGGAGAGGGGTTAGCTGACCCCTCTCACATGCTGACCCAGGGATTTTAGCTTTCCAGGCACATGTGCACCAGGATAGTGTGTAGGCATTTTGCAAAATTCAACCGCTTGGATACCATCATTTTGTCACCACCGCCAACTGCTTGTGTAATAGTAACAAGCAGCTTTGTTTTCCTTTCAGTCCTGGATTTGGTGGCTGAGTACTTCCTCTTGTACATGGCCTTTCTGGAATACACAAAAGATCGTGAAAACGTGTATTCTTTTGAGAAGGACAAGAATTCAATTGCCCTTTCTTGGGCTTTTTAGCCTTGAGGTTACCTTTCTTAATATTGCCACTGGTATCAGCCTTCTTGCTTTCGGGTCCCTTATGTTTAGTGTCCAGATTCTCAAGATTTTTGTTTGTTTGTTTGTTTGTTTGTTTAGTTTTGAAATGTACCATTGCATCATTCGCATTAGGTGAGGTCCCCCCAAATACCCTCCCTCCTCCCATATTCCCCCTTCCCCTCCCTCCTCTCCTCTTCTATTTTCTGGACTATATTATGTTTTGCCATTCATATGAGTGTGTAGGTGTTTATATATTGATTTCATAGTAGTACTGAGTGTATTGGATACTTTTTTTCCATTCTTTAGGTAGTTTACTAAGAATATGTTCCAGCTCCATCCAGGTAAACATAAAAGATGTGAAGTCTCCATATTTTTATGGCTGCATAGTATTCCATGGTGTACATATACCACAATTTGTTAATCCATTCATGGGTCAATGGGCACTTGGGCTGTTTCCATGGCTTGGCAATTATGAATTGGGCTACAATAAACATTCTGGTGCAAATGTCTTTGTTGTAAAATGATTTTTGATCATTTGGGTATATACCTAGTAGAGAAATTGCAGGATTGAAGTTTTCACCTGCCATCTTACAAGATAGGTAAGAGAGCTAATTTGTCATGTAATTTCTCACATGAACTATGGACATTTAGAAATGTTTTAATTGCCTCATATTTGGGGATTTTCCAAATATTGCCATGTGTTTATGCTTTCAAACCTCTTAAAATTAATGAGGCTTATCACCCAGAATATAATGTGATTTCATGAATATTTTGTGTTCACTTAATAATAACTTATTTTGCATCTATTAATGGATAGATTACTTTATAAATATCAATTATGTCCATGTAATTAATAGCATTGTTCAAGTCTTCTACATTTTTAGTGATTTTCTGTCAAGTTCTCCTATAAATTACTGCAAACTGAATATTGATGACTAACAATAGGTATAGGTTTATTTTCATTGTTCCATCAGTTTGGGCTTCATGCATTAGTGTTTTTAGCTGTACAACCATTTGGAATCATTATGCCGTTTTGAGAAATTAACTTCTTTATCATTATACCTATCCCATTTTATGCCTGGTAATATTTCTTATGTGACTTTTACACATAAGACATAGCAGGGTCCTCCTTTTTTTAAAAAAATATACAATTCTAATTGCATTATTAGTATAATTTACCTTGAAAGTAATTATCACTATCATTGGTTTACATTCTCCTTCTTGCTAATTGATTCCTGTTTTTCCTGTCTGCTGCATACTACTCTTTTTGTTTGTTTGTTTTGGCCTACCTTTGAATGGATTGACATGCTGCATGATTATATTTTATCTCAGCTATTATATTTTTAGTTTTACTTCTTTGTTTTTATTTTTCTGGTTGCTCTGGATTTTATAACATAAATCTTTATTTATACATGATCTGCCTTCAAATAATATACTACTTTGCATACAGTATGATTCCTTAACTTGGAAGATTTCCATTTACTCTCTATACATCATGCTATTATTTTCACATACAATTATTTTTTTAAAAACTGTCCCTAGTCTTTTAAAGATATCTAAAAGATAATAAAAATGTCTTTTTTATTTGCTTTCATATTTGCCATTTTGGGCAATCTTTATTTTTATTTTTGTTTTTTTTGGTTTTTGGCCAGGGCTAGGTTTTGAACCCGCCACCTCTGGCATATGGGACCGGCACCCTACTCCTTGAGCCACAGGCACCGCCCTTGGGCAATCTTTATTTTTTGTACAGATCCAAATTTCCATCTGTATAATTATTCTTCTACTTGGAGAATTCTTTTCAACATTTCTTGAAATTTTTTTCAACATTCTTTTTGAGGAGGACAGGAATTCAACTGCAGTAGGGCATCCTATTTTTAGGCTTTTTAGCTTTAAGTTTACTTTTATAATCTTTCCATTGAACTGAAAAGTGGTTACAAATTGTGGACTTTATAATATATGGAAATTTAGAATGTATGAAAAACACCTGTTGGGAGAAAAGAAACTGAAGTATAATATTGTTTCTCATGTTACTCATAAAGTGGTAAAATATAACTTTAAAGTAGAGTGTGATAAATGAAAGATGTATTCAATCGGCCACATAGAACAACACTAAAATAAAGCAAAAAGTACTTATAATGAATAAACCAGTAAGAGATAAAAGATGGGTTTAAAATTCATTTTATAAAAGCCCAGAAAAATAGAAAAAGAAGAAAGTATAACACAGCAAATAAGAAAAACAGAATAATTTAAAATTAAACCCAACCATATCAATTATAATGTTTAATTATTTGGTCCAAGAACCACACTGAAGGAAGAGATTTTCAAACTGCAAACAAAAACCCCCCAAAACATTGTCCACAAGAAACCTACTTCAAATATAAAGATACCAATGGGCTAAACATAAAATAACAAAAATGACACATACACCATGCTAATTTTGATGTAAATAAAACTAGAAGGGCTAAATATAAAAATATCATACACAGTAGATTTCAAAGCAAAAAATACTAAGAGTTATAATGGAGACAATTTCATATTTGTATAAAGAAGTCAAATTAAGAGGACATAACAATCCAGAACACCCAGACCATCAGAACACTTTAAAAATCAGACACTAAAGGTTCACAGAGAAATAGACAAATTTACAACTGCAGTAAGAATTTTCAGCTGCTACCCCCCAATAATTGCTAGAAGAAACGGAAAGTCAGAAAGGATCTGAGTACATGGAAAATGTAACTAATCACCCACTTGATCTCATTGACAGTTACAAAATAATGCACATGACTAGAGCAGAACAGACACTTTTCTTCATGTGCACACAGAACATTTATTCTGTGCTTTAAAACAAGTCTTAATAAATTTCAAAAGATTTGAGTTAGTAAAAATACGTTCTCTGCCTATAATGGAATTAAATTAGAAATTATTCCCAAATATGTGGAAATTAAATCATGTACTTGTAGATAACCCAAAGTTCAAAGAAAACAAATCAAAGGGAAATTAGACAGTATTTTTGAACCAAACAAAAAACAGATCATGCCAAAATTTGTGGACTAAGGGACATAAAATTTAGAAGAAGATTTATAAAATTCAATGTTTATATAAAATATAAATAAAAAAAGTCAATAACTTAACCTCAGTGTCTAACTTTAGAAACTAAAAAAGAGAGCACATGAAAACAAAGCAGAAGAAAAAACATAATAGCTATCAAAGAATAAATAAGTGAAATACAAAAAAATTGTCAAAATCAAAAGCTGATTATCTGAAGAGATTAATAAGGTTAATTAACCTTTAGTCAGACTGATCAGAAAAATTCAGATTCAAGAAAAGCTAGCAATGTCATCCATGGGCGCAGTGATGTCAATGCAGATACTACAGATGTGAAAGGGTAATAATGGAAAACCACAGAACTTCCATATGTGACCACTTCCCTACAACGACCACCTCCTTAAATTGGCCTAACTTCCAAAGATCAGACAAGCATCACAGGTACATATCAGTACAGAAGGCCTAGTTCCTTATGTTGACCACCTCCACGTGTTGACCAGTTTGTTACAGTCCTTTGGATGGTCAAACTTGTACGAATAATTTTATGACAATAAATTAAACAATTTAGATGAAATGGACAAATTCCTTTAAAGACATAAACTGCCAAAGCTTACTCTAGAATAAATAGATAACTTGTATAACTTCATACCTGTAATTAAATGTAAATTTGTACCTAAAAGGCTTACTTCAAAGAAATCTCCAGGCCAATTGGCTTCATGGGTGAAAATTAAAGAATAAATAAGTAGAGTTGGGAACACATAATACCAATTCTTCACAATTCTTCTAGAATTTTGGAGAGGAGGGAATTCTTCCCAAGACATTCAACAAAGTCAACATTACTCTGATAACAAAATCAGATGAAGACATTATAAGAAAAGTAGAATGCTTAGAAGTTTGGGAATCTCATGTAAATAAAAAATCAAATTTGATAATAGGAATTAAAATATTAATATTAATTATGTTTAATTTTTAAAATATAGGTTAATATAATTGTTTTATTTCTCTTTAATGACAAAAAAGCAAATTGTTGAAACTAATAAAAATATCATTTAAAAGAGAGGAAAAAAAAGAAAAGAAATCTACAGATAAATATTCCCCCAAAATATGATGTAAACTTTCTTAACAGAATTTTGGTAAATTAAATTCATCAACATATAAAAATACTGTTACACCATAACCAAGTAAGGTTTGTCCTAGAACAGCAAGGTTACTTTTATATTTGGAACTCAAATCAGCATAATTTATCATATTAACAGTCTGCAGAAGAACATCCATGTGATCATCTCACAGAAGTCATTTGACAGAATCCAGTGTTACTCCTGATTAAAAAAACAAAAACTCACCAAATTAAGAAAAACAGTTTACTTCTTCATCTGCAAAAAACATACAGCTAATATTATACTTAATGGCCAAAGACTGAAAGCCTTTCCCTTAAGCTCAGAAGCAAAACAAAGATCGCACTTCTATTTAAAACTATATTGGAGTTTCTACCCGGTGCAATTAGGTCACCTAAAAAGAAATGAAAGGTATAGAGATTGGAAAGGACCAAGTAAAAATGTCATTATTTAGAGATGACATAATAACCTATAATAAAACTCAGGGAATCTACAGAAATCCTACCAGAAATAATATCTGAATTTAGCAAGTTACCAGGATATAATGTGTTTCCATATACTATGTATAAACAATTGGTAATTGAAATTTAAAATCACTTACAATAACAGTGAAACTACTTATTAACAAACCTGAGATGTTTAAGGCTCATATCACTAAAAACTACAAAACATTCCTAAGCAAGAAAACCTAAACAACATGGCTCGCATCAGGAATCTTTGCACACAGACTATCATAAGGAATCTTCAAAACGATTGTTAAATTTATAATTTTACTCAATAATTTCTCAGGATACAAGATCAGTATCTTAAAATCAATTGTATTTTTATAGACAAATAGCCATAAATTAGAAAATAAAAATGTAATATTCCATTTACAATAACATAATAAACAAAAGGCTAATAAATAAAAAGTCATGCAAGTCCTCTAAAGTGAAAAGTGTAAGAATTTACTGCAGCAGGGCGGCGCCTGTGGCTCAGTGAGTAGGGCGCCGGCCCCATATGCCGAGGGTGGCGGGTTCAAGCCCAGCCCCGGCCAAACTGCAACCAAAAAATAGCCGGGCGTTGTGGCGGGCGCCTGTAGTCCCAGCTACTCGGGAGGCTGAGGCAAGAGAATCGCGTAAGCCCAAGAGTTAGAGGTTGCTGTGAGCCGTGTGACGCCACGGCACTCTACCCGAGGGCGGTACAGTGAGACTCTGTCTCTAAAAAAAAAAAAAAAAGAATTTACTGCAGCAATTTATTACAAAATACCTTAATAAATGAAAAGATTTACTGCCTATAGATTGGAATAGCCCATTAATGCAAGGGAAATTTTAGCCTAGGGGCCTCCAGTCATTGTCTGATTAAATAAAGTTTTATTAGAACTGAGTCATGGTCATTCTTTTTTGTATTGTCTATGACTCCCTTCATACTACCATGACAGAGTTAATCTGTTCCAACAGTTTGGCCCACCCACAAAGCTGAAAATATCTACTACAGAGTCCTCTACAAAAAAATTTGCTGATATCCTTTTTAAACACGTGAATTCTCCTTAAATTAACCTATATTTTCAGCGCAATCCAAATCTTATCCCAATTGCTTCTTAACAGGTTTGTTATAACATTTATATGGAAAGCAAGAGCGATGTAATAACAAAAACAATAGTGAAGAAAAAAATTGGACTTGTGCTATCTGATTTCAAGCTAGTTATCAAGAGAATGTGGTATTGGTGTAAACCTAGAAAAATGACTAATGAAATGGAATAGAGAGTTCCATGTTAGGGTCCAATATCTATGTCAATTAATTTTTGACAAAGGCATTAATTCAATTCAATGATAAAAATTAAGGTATTTAAAAAATCACTCTATAACAAGTAGATTAAAATGATTCACTACAAAAAGAAACTGGTACTTTAATCACACAACACACCAACATGAATTTCTTGTGTATCATAGAACTATAAAAGCTGAAACTATAAATTCTTTTCAGAAAGCATAGAACAGTTTCTCAACCTTTTGGTAGGTAAAGATTTCTTAAAGAGGCCACAAAAATCACTAAGAAAATAAACTACTGAAAATTTGACTTCATAAAATCATCCAAACTTCTGTTTCTCAAAAGACACTACAAAAGTTAAAAAAAAAAAAATGCTGGCCTCAAAATGAGACAATACATTCAAACGGCATATATTTTAAATAAAGAACTTGTACCCAAAATGTGCAAGAACACCAACAAATCAATAAGAAGAACGAGCAATGCTCCCCCTAACAAATATGGATTATGACCTTGCCAAGGAATGTCCATGCTTGGCCAATAAATATATAAAAAAGTACTCAATATCATTAATTATTACCGTACTTAAAACTAGAGTACAATAACCTTTCACACACCCTAGAACACATAAATATAAAAGCTTAAAAACAGCAAATACTGGCCAGACACTGGAACTCTCACATATTTCTGGTGGGCGTATACAATGATGCAACCATTTTGGATAACTATTTGGTAGTTTCTTATAAAGTTAAACATATCCATCATTTTCATTGGTAATTATTTTTCCAAGAGAAACTAAAATATATATTGTAAAAGTCTTATCCAAGATTTTGTTTGTATCAGCCTCTATTCATATTATCGAGATCTAGAAATGGCTCAAATATTCATCAGCAGGAAAATATTAAACAAATGACAAAATTGTTATGATGTGGAGCATTACACAGCAGTGATAAAGTTACTAACTACTGGTTCATATAATAGCAAGGATGATCTCAAAAACATTATGTTAATGGAAGGAAAGATACTTCATGTGATGTTATTCTGCAAGAAGTTAAAAAATCAGCAAAACCAATACGTGGCAATAGAAATCAAAGCAGTGGTTGCTCATGGGAGTAGAGTTGACCACAGCAGACGGGGGGCAAACTTCTTAAGGGTAGGAAGTAGTGAATCACTGTGCTGTGATTAAGATACTGGTTACAAGGCTGTGGTACTTTCCCTCACATTTTCATGATCATTTTGGAGCTACTAAGAATCTGAGACATGTTCAGTGACTGCTGTCTCTACTTGTAAGTATTTATTTAATGATGGAAAATCCAAACAGATATGTGCTGGAGGAACAGCATTCCAAAATCTCTGAAGCTAAGTCAGGTTTAGGGAACCTTACACATCCCCAGATGCCCTATTGATTGTAGGCACAGAGCCATGTACTAAACTCGGCATCTTGCATTTCTTGATGTGGAGAGAGTGAGGATTACATAAGCTTCAGGTGTTTCATGCACCATAGGTTTTACATGTACAATAGTGGAAGATTATTTTTGCAATATAGCAGCCTATATTAAGGCACACATGTGTTTATATTGTTCTTGGCACTCAGGGCCCCTTTTTACAAGATTTTGTCAAGCATGTTTCCTTTCTGAATAGAGGCTCTGTATAACAATTGGATGAACAATTCTGTGAAATCTCTCAGGGGGCCTCTCTTGAGACTGAGTCTGTATGAGATCACGATATGAGAATATGGCTTGGCTGGGTTTGTATTTCAGTAAGTGATCTCATTCACTTAAAGCACTAATCATTTTAACAGGAGAAAAAAATAGAGCCTTCCAAAATTGCAGCAGGAAAAAATAAAGGAAAAAGCATGTCAGAGTGATCTCGTGGAGGTTCCCATGTGATTTTACACTGAGAATTTTCCATTTATACATCATCAGAATGGTTATACAATCTGATATTACTGGTGAAAGATATATGAGAAAGTCAACCTAATGCAAACAGATAGGATTCCAGGCTGCAAAAGATGACTTACCTGGTTTGGGTTTATTATATTTGACATGAAGAAAACCACTGCCTTCTTTAGAAGTCTTTCCATAAGACATGTAACATCTGCAGGATCATAATTTGCAGATGAGAAAGATTATGTTATGCTTTATAGCAAGTTTGATACTAGTGACTGGGCCTACCTGATATAAAATATCTGGATGAAAATTGGGAATTTCAACATGGCTTATCCCTATCATGCATCTTGGTTTTACTTAATTTTATTTCTATATTTGGATTAACTGTGTAGAGCTCTTTCATTTATATTCCTCATCTTCCCAACTTTAAATCTGTCCCTTTGTTTATTTTTGATTACCACTGTGAAAATTTAGCACTATATATGTAGCACAATGTTTTTTTAAACATCCAGTATTATAGATGGTAAGGTTATTTATAGCTAAACCTAACAAGTCTGCAAAGCATATTAAATCCAGAGACAAAGTTGGTCTAATTCTGTCTTCTATCAATAAATGCATCAGGAAGAGATTTAGGTAAGTTCATGGAATGGTTGTATTTTAAATAAAAATATGCATCTACTAGAGGAATAAAAGGGGTTAAAAGGATGCTTAGCATGTCTGTAATGGCATGTGTGGCAATCATAGTTCTTGGATTTTCTGGGTAAAATCCTGGGTAATGCAAATTCATTACATCACAAGTCCATTAGTACAAGACTGGAGGCTATCACTGGATGTTCTCATGGCCAGCGGCCCTGTGGATCTGTAAAGCTTGGATTACTGATGAGCTTCTCTTAACTTCTGTGATCAGGCCTCTGCCCATTAAGTCTCCATTCTTCTTCAGAATATGTACTACAATGTAGGAAACTCACACCCAGAGCCAAGGCAGCCACCTCAAGTCAGAATTTTCTCATTGAGTAATCTCATTGAGTAATAGTTGCACAAGCCACAGCTGATCTTTCCCAAATGAATAGAAAACTGTTACGGCAGATTTTGAAAGTTCGTGAACAGTTGAGTCACCAAGGTGGTCATTGCCCATGTCCGAGCCTTTCTACTTGTTTACAGTCTATGCTCTTGTGTGTACACTGCTTTGAGATCCTTTCTCCGAGGCCTAACTTCACTGCTCAATACTCTTCTCATTTGCCTTTGAGCCAGCTGGATCCATAGTTACCACCCCATCCCTCAGTTATGCCCTCTCCCTTGAACATCCCTTTCTCCTATCTTAACTGGAAGTTGATGTTGATTCTTCCATAAAAAGCCATTTTTCCTGGAACTGCTTTCATTTGGAGTCTGCACTTTCATTAATATCCATGGGCTTCATAACTGGCGATCAGAGATGGCATCCTTCTGACCTCCATTATGAATTTTGCTCTGTTTATCCTTCTCCATACAGTAAAGATTCTGTTGTTTGGAGGCCTGTGCCAACCTCCATGCATCCGCATCTTAGTCTTCTGCAGATTTCCTGATGGTTCTTGCTCATTCACACCGTTTTTAGTGCCTGAGCATAGTCTTTGTCTCCTGATTTATTTTGAGTGACTTTTATTGCCCTTAATTTTGAGTGACTTCAAACTTCACTTTGGCAACCCATCTCACATAACACCATTCTAATTCCTTTACATCTTCCTACCCTGTTCCCTTTATCTTCACTCTTGGCCTTCATGTGGCCATCCCCATGGTCACAAAACCAGACCTTGACTTACTCTGAAACTCTTCCACCACTGAACAAATCTTCAGAAACCTGGGGCAGAGATGGACAAAATGCAGAGAAGGTGAGGAAAATTTGAGGGATTTTTTTTCTTTATTTTTACACAAAATATTTTCAAATACCTATTTCAAAAGAGTCAGTTAGCAAATAAGTCATTGAAAATTATGAGAAAGGATTAGTGAGAAAGATGTGTAAGGAGGATGAGGAAAAACATAAGAATAGATGGAAATATTAAGCATGGTTAGAAAAAGAAGAACTTCTCTTTTGAAAGTGGTAGAAATAAGATAAGGGCAAACGATCATGTATGTGGCAAGTTTAGGGAACACAGGCCCAGTAGAAATTTCCTGCTGAGAGTGAAAAAAAGGGAGTGAGAATGAATCAGAACTAAAGATAATTGTGAGAATTTGGAAGAGGGTTACCAACCAGTGTTGCATATCCATTGTAAATACACCAGAGTAGATGATGAAAGAAAGGTGACATGATGGACGTTCGTAGCAGAAGGCCAAAAAAAGCTGAACTTGTGAGGATTGGTCAGTTTTTGATGGAAAAATGAGTCAACATTTGATAAGAAAGGAAGTGAAGCCAAACATGAAGGCTAAGAGATTAATAGTAACTGGAGGAATCAAAGAACAAAGTGAGCCTCAGAAAGGTCAAAGAGAAACTGTAATGAAAATAGAAGAGAAAAAGGGACAGGATATTAAAGAGCAAAAAGCCTCAAATATCCTCCACCATTTCTTTCTTACATGAAAAATAGAAGGTGTATAGTAACCTGCATAGAATATCATTTTCACCTAAAAAATTATTAGGGACTCACAAACTCAAAAGTAGATAAAAAATAGATTTTGATGACATAATTCCTGTGTCATTTGGAGACTGACAGCTTGCTCGGCCTTGTCAGAACCTAAGTAGAGCAGGATCTCTAATCCAACAGTTTATTTAAACAGGAAAGGGGGGTGTCTGTCAGCAGAAGCAATGGAGAAAGCAATTGCACACATAATTTATTTAGCCACAAATTGCCTCAATCCCCCACCCTACAGCAAGCAAACAGATGGCAGTCATTCCTTTCCAATAACACATCAAGTTTTCAGAAATTAAAACATCACCCTTAAAAAAAAAGAATAATCTCATAAAAAGCACATCAAATTTCTATTCCATACAACATTTTACATAAAATAACGAATGTGTTTTGACATAGACAAAATGAAGCTAACCCCCGGTACAAATAAGAATCACTCGAAAATTAAAGACAACCACAAGAGTAAGCAGAACAAAATTACTGTGGTTTCTTTTTTAAGGAATTGCTGTTCTTTACCAAATGGAGAGAGAATGAAGGCATTAACAACATTTTCAAACATTAAGAAAAGTAGAAACTCATATTTATTCTGTGGGACGTAGGCACTCGGTAAACGCAGTGGATAGTCTAAGAAATGTTTCTAAAGTTTGGAAAATTCAGCATTTGGAAGTATTATTGATTCGATAAAGGATTTCTTGCAGTTGTGTTTTATCCCAAGAAATTGGTAAATAGCAGTTGTTCACATTCCATTTTCTTAAAGGTAGTTTGTGGATTCTGTGCGAGCAGCTTTTAGCCAAAGGGTATAGTGGTTTCCATTATGGTCCACACTCAACTATTCTTATTCCCTAGGAACTGTGACTCAAGTTCAACTTGTGTTCCAAGAAGAAATATACTTGCTGTTTTCAGTGAAGAATCCTGTAGGCTGTAATCTGCACAAAATGCAGGCTCAGTGACAAAAAAGAACCTTGGCCGAAGCTATCAAAGAAAATAAAATACAGCAGAAGTCAGTCTCTTTGGGTCAACCTGGAGGACAGTTGTAGGGGAAAGATACTTAATGGCAAAGATGGAGCACAGCAGCATTATGTGTTCTGTCCAAATTTATTGAGAGATAACAGGAGGTGAAGGGATCAGTACACTGCATTCCCTGCCCTTGAACTAGTTAGGTAGAAAAAAGGTCCAAGAAAGCTTTCTCATACTTGGCATCAAGTGTGCAACTTTAACACATCCTGAAAAGTCAGAATTCAAATGTAAACAAGAAATCTATCTCATCTTCCTGATCTTTCCTGGGGTAGCTCTTGTCACATCAGCCTTATCTAGAGATGGTTAAAGACCCTCTTTCTCTGGAAGAACAAAGAAGAAAACAAGCCGTTGACATACTTTCCATATTTATTCATTCATTCAACAAATTATCGGTTGGTATGGGGCCAAGCATTATTTTAGGTACTTCTAACACATTAGTGTCCAAAAAAGATAAATCTTCTAATGGAGCTTACATTCCATTTGGGGGATGTACTCAGTAACAATGAACATTACAAATGAATTGGAGAGTATATTAAAAAGGGTATGTGAGAAAGTGATTAAGAAGAATCAGGATGACCAAGGCAGCAGAGGAAAGAGATACTTTAGATTATATAGGGTGGCTAGAATTGAAAAAAAAAAAAAAAAGTTACATGTTAAGCCAAGTCTTGAAAGAGTTGAGGGAGTGAGTCCTGCAGATATCTGGGGGGAATGACGTGTATGTGAGGGAGGGTGAGTTTTGAAATAAAGGAACTTCCATCTTCTATCTTTACTGTAAAGTAGGAGTCATGATCATCTACTAAGAACAAGTCAGGCTTGAGTAAGAAACTTACCTGGAATAATGAGTATTTATAAGAGCCACCAGGAGACATGAGAGAAGAAGGTACCCAGAGACAGTATAACCCAAGTTGTCAGCAGTGCTGGGGACAGAGTTATTTTGGACACTAAGCATTTGTATTGGATGCAAGTGAAATGGTTGCCTGGTTTTCTGAACACAGTTGCTTGGCAGAGCAGGAAATAATTGGATTAATTCTAAGATGGGAATTGGCAAAATAAAGGGACAAGGGGATGTGGGAGCAAAGTTTGCTGGTGAGAGCACATGTGGAGATGCATCAAGGCATTCAAGTTCAGCAGAAAGAAAATGGAGACACACATGGAACTAATAGATGAAAAAAGTTGTTTCAAGAGACTAGAGATGAGAAAAGTGTGTACAAAGATAAAGAAAACACGGGGCACGGTGGCTAGGGCCTGTAGTCCCACCTACTTGGGAGGCTGAGGTGGAAAGAATGCTTGAGCCTAAGAGTTCATGGTTGCAGTGAACACGGTATGCTAGCCTAGGTGACAGAGTGAGATGCTGTTGCTACAAAAATGGAAAAAAAAGAAAAGAAAAAAGAAAAAAGAAAGAAGGAAGGGAGGGAGGGAAATGCTACATTTAAATTTGAGGTATTATAAGATTCTGACAATAGTGATGTGTAATCCTGGGTGTGAGTAACCGAAAGGCTGTTAGGAAGATAGATTGTAGGAGGTCATCTAGACTCATCTCATCCAGTGCTCTTGAGATTAGGAGGTAGGATGTTTCACCTACCATAGTATCAGGGAATAAAACATGAGCTTGGCAGTTGAGAAAACATAGACTTTTTCCCCCTACTCTTCAGCTCTGTAAACTTGAGACAAACCATTAACTATAAGAAAGTTTCCCCTTTTAAAAAAATGAAAAAAATTGAATGCAACGCAGGGATATTAAGAAGAAAAATGCCTTCATGTACATAATATGTGCCTAGCACATTATCTGGCTGTGTAAAATCTAATCAACAACCTATGGGTATTGCCTGTTTTGTCCATTCAAAGAGATTCTTTACATTTAAAATTTCTGTGAGGAAGATGTGTCTTCCAAGTTTTTCCACCTAGAAAGCTCATACTAAGTCATTAATGCTTTTCACCTTCTTATATCAATAGTGTCTAGGAATTCAGGTATCATGGGCATTCCCTTCTCTTTCCTTCATCCTTTCACAGGAGTAATTGTTTAACCAGGAAAATGATCATTGTAAGTAGAAATAGAGGCTGAAATAACTAGATGGCAGAAATCTATAATAAACAATGGCTTTTCTAGAAAGTATAAAATCAAATGACAAAGGAAGATCACCATGGTGATACCACTTGGTTTAAAATATGATTTTATTTAGCAATACTTAACTTCAACCTCTTGCCCCAAATTCTCAGGAAGGAATGCTAGAGGTTTCAAGGATACAAACCTTGAGAGGTATCTAAGAGTGACTAATCACACCAGGAAAAGATTGAGGCGCAGTAAAATAGCACCCTAGCCCATGGTACAGAAGGCACAATCAGAAATGTTCTTAATAGACCACTAAAGATCTTTTCTATCCAGGCCCAACAGAGAAGGGATGGTTAGTTTATTGCTTAACTAAAGGGAGTAAAGGATGATGGCGGATGACATTGTTGATATTGTTAAGATTATATGCGATGGTACATGCAAAACACTTAGCACAGTTCTAAGAAGAATTATTAATAAATGGGATTTGGGCTTTTTTATGAGAGCAGAAACATGAGGCTTTTATGAAATTAAAGGAAGAGCATTAAAAGGAGTCTCGATGTCCCTATCACTGTAGCAAAATATGGGCTCAGGTTTACAGTCCTTCCCAGAATTGTCTAAAGGTATGGATCTCTGATAATCTGGTTCTTTGGAAAATATTACGTAAAGTATCTGCCTTCAAAGTAGGTGGTAGGTGGTAGATATAAGTTCTCAAATCCTGGCTGGATCATTTGGGTTATTTACCAAGAGCAACTCATGGTAGCTGAGACAGGAAATCCATCACCTATCGAAAGACAAAACGAAAGGGAAGCACTAGCCTAATGCTGAGGTTAAATCTGGCAACAAAATGGAGCTATAATTGGAATGTGAATCACAGGTGTAGACATCAGAAACATTAGGGACAAACTGGAAAGCTGAAGGCCACTGGGTCAGTGTAGGAACTCAAAGCAGAAGTGTGAAGAAAAGAGGGAAAATCAAGAACCACTTTTTCCATGAAACTGACAGGAAGTTTGCTAAAGAATTGAGGCAAGACCAGGTAATGTTGACAATTCTCCCCAGGCCATGAGCGAATCCCATGAGAATCTCAGCATTGTTTTAGCTTGGTAGTAATAGTCTCTGTTCATATTTCCACACATGTTATTTTCTTAGCAACAAAACCCACCAGATTGCAAAGAATAAGGTAACGTTTATTCTTGAAATAACCATAGGTTTGATAGCATGGAATAAAATGACTATGGAGCTAAATGATAATGTTCTCTGGTGCTTATGCTACTACAGTATTTTAGAGATTTTTAAACCCAAGCTCATGATGTTAGGATTTTGTCTCTTCCACTTAATTTTCTTAACTCTTTTTGGCACAGTTGTGATCCATGATTTATAGTACACAAACAATCAACCTCTCATTGAGGTCTCAGGAACAGGTTATATTTTTAAAGGGGAACGACAACATACAGCCTTTTCCTTAGAACCTATTTGATTTTAAATTTGGGTCAAGATTTCATGTCATTTTTAAGTTCTTGATCTTCCCCTTGACTTCTCTCTCAATATCCATAAGAGTACTCCATGGCTCTCTTAGTCACAAAAAAGGCCAAAATCCTTGACATATATATCAACCTGCTATCCAATTAGAAACTTATTTAAGGCTTTGTATGTTAATGACAAGAGTGATTATATGCTATCATGATATTTATTGACCACATCTATGTGTCAGGCACAATGTTGTTTTACATATATATATTTTTTTTTTTTTTTTTTTTTTGAGACAGAGTCTCACTATGTCACCCTTGGTAGAGTGTTGTGGCATCACAGCTCACAGCAACCTCAAACTCTGGACTTAAGCGATTCTCTTGCCTCGGCCTCCCAAATACCTGGGACCATAGGTGCCTGCCACAACGCCCAGCTATTCTTTTGGTTGCAGTTATCATTGTTGTTTAGCAGGCCCAGGCCGGGCTCGAACCCACCAGCCCTGGTGTATGTGGCCAGGACCCTATTCACTGAGCTATGGACGTTAAACCAGGTTTTACATATATTGTCTCATTTAATCTAAACAATATAAATAACTGTATTTCTATCTATCTATACTATCTATCTTCTCAATTATGGAGGCAAAGGCACTAAGTTGTAATTAACTTCTCTAGAATTCTAAATCTTATAAGGAAAATAGCAGAACGCTGAGGCCAGATTGCTGACTTAGAATTCTTACAGCTTACCCCCATTGCATACTACTTTCAGCTGTTTCCACATAAGTCCCCTTAAATCCTTTCTGTATGGTTTCTGATCAGCAATTCTGATGTTCTCATTTCCTACGGTTGTCCTAGTTAATTTGCCCCTGGTCGTCTCATATTTTTCATTTTGAAATCCAATGTAGCTACTCCAGGCTTAATAAAATCATCCTGCTTTCAGATCTCCAAAGAATTTATTCATCTCATTCATTATCCCTGTCATTCTCTTACTACACATTTCTGGCCCTTCACTTAGGAAACAGGCAACAGTCAATCCCTGTTAGATGACCTGGAAGTCAGTCTGTTTGTTAGAACCATTGTAAGAACAAAGCCAGCACAGGCACATGGTGGTGCCTCCTTTCAAAAATAATACTCACATTTAATTGGACATCTATTTATGGAAATGGATTTTCTTTACAGAGATTATTTTCTCTCTTAAAATCCAGTGGGGATTTAAGCAGCAACTTCCTTGCTTTAAATAGCAGTATTTATCTAGGTATTATTTTTGTTTTAACATTCCCCATTTGTCCCTCATAAATAAAAACATTTTAGGTCAAAGCGAACCAGGCAGCAATGGCATAATTGGGATAATAACCTTTGTGATCCTTCTTCCTAATGTTCGCTCAGGATTAAGTCCCTGACTTTACAGGACACTCTCGGTAAATATAAGGCGGATGTTACCTCTCAGCATCATTGGAATAGTCCATGTCTTACTCTGTTCCTCGCTAGGGCTAAGTTGGGGAGAGTTGGTGGAGGAAAATTTGGGGTTCCATTTCAAGATTTTAAAGCTATGTCGAGAGGTCTGAAAGTAATCAATATGTTTGAAAACGGAATTGCTGAGATCATTCATTCACTCATTTTCCCTAAAATTTATAGAATACTTATTTAACACCTACTTTGTGGTAGGCTTTAAAGCATAAAGCTACATTATGTCGATAAAACATTATTTCTTCTTTCTCTTCAGAGGGAAAATTAGATGAATACATGATATTCATATGGGGAGATGGTGCTATATGACTAGAGGCAGAGCTACCCTTGGTGAGCTATTCACCACTCAGGAATCTTTTATTCAGAATTACATGAAACTGATGGCATTATGGAACTTCAGTTTGAATGGATCTAGTTGAACAAAACACAAAATGAAATTTAACATTTGATTCAAACAATAAAATACATTCATTCACATACGTAAGTTATATATCTGAAATATATTTATAAATAGCATATATAAACATATATGTTATTTATATATTTTCTTTATTTTCCACTAGTATAATATATCCATGTACAGTTTTATAATATGGTCTGTGTATAGTTTTATAATATGGCCTATATATATATAGCTTTATCATATGCTATTTAAGACAGTTTATTCAATTTCTTATAGACTTGAAGGCAGGATAGAGGGTAGGCACTTCCCCTTTAAATAAAGCTAGGGAGTGACAGTGGATGCAATGCCTATAATGCCAACACTATGGGAGGCCAAGGTGGGAGGATACACTGAGGCCAAGAGTTTGAGACCAGTGTGGGTAACATAGTGAGACCCTGTCCCTACCAGAAAGGAAAGAGAGAGAGAGAGGGAAGGAGGGAGGGAGGGAGGGAGAGACGGAGGAAGGGAAGGAGGGAGTGAGGGAGGAAAGGATGGAGGAAGGAAGGAAAGGAGAAAGGAAGGAAGGGATTAAGGAAGGAAGAGAAGGAAGGAAGGAAATTATAAAAGAAAGAAAGAGGTGACACACACCTGTTGTCCCAGTTTTCAGGAAAGTAAGAGAAAGGAAAATGTAAAACAGGAAAGTTGTGGATTTCACACGTCAGTGTACAATATTAATCATGCCTGGTTTAAGACATGCTGATGGCAGCTTTGTACTGTTTCATCATCCCCCATGTGGCTCCTCACTGAGGGAGGCAGTATAAACTCATTTCTGCTGGTAAAAACTGAAAACTGTTCTTTTACTTGCTCCTTGTTTTTTTTCTCTCCTTTTAAATTTCCACTTTCCCTTTACAAATTCATCAAGTTGTAGGTCGAGGAGGGGGCTGCTCCATAGTCCCGTGTGTTGGAAAGAAGGAACAGAAACATAGCTTATGATGAGAGAATAGCTTTCTATTTCGGTCATAACTTTCTGTTCAGTTTTATTAGAAAATACATTCATTTTAATTATGAAAATGATTTCTTTAAAGTGGAAGCTTTACTATTGCTTATTAAATGTTTTCACATATTAAATGCTAATTAATTATGTTTTTGGAAATTCATTACTGAACCATTATTAAAGTCAATTAAACAAATTAGAGTGAATACTAATGAAGGTTTGCAAGAGTAGTACATTATAGAGCTTTTTTTTTTTTTTTTGTTACTGAATAGAGTTATACACATGCATGGAAAAGTGAAAGGCAGAAGATGCCCAGATGCAAGAAGAAAAACAAAACACAAAAATAGAAGTGATTTGGTGTTTACTAATATTTGCTACAAAATAAAGTGGAGAGATTAGGCTACAAAGATGGTCCGGGGCAAGTTATAAACACGTGGCAGGTTGTGGAGGCATAAATAATGACTTCTATTTCTTCCAAAAAGGAAAGAAGGGAAAATACATTGTCCACCCACAGAATGTGGAGGCCTCCAGGAGGCTTGAGGAAAAAGTCTTGAATAGGCTTATGAGAGTGTCAACGATAAGTCAAATTTTGTACCCCTGAAGATCCTGCTGCATTTAAAGACAATGAATTAGAAGATCAACATCAAGGGGGTTCTTAGACATTGAATTGTGACCCCCTCCAAATTCATAAATTGAAGCTCTATCCCCCAATGTGGTTGTATTTGTAGATAGAGCTTTTGGGGCCGTGATTAGGGTTAAGTGAGATCACAAAGGTGGGGCTCTAAATTGGTTTCCTGATAAGAAAAGGAATAGAAAGAGACACCAGAAAGACTTTTTGGGGAACACTGCAAGAAGGCAGCCATCAACAAGCCAGGAAAAGAGCCTCACCAGAAAGCAACCCTGCTAGCATCTTAATCTTGAATTTCTATCTTGTAGAACTGTGAGAAAATAAAAATTTATTATTTAAGCCACTCAGTCTGTGGTATCTTGTTATGTTGTCCCAGCCTGACTAAGATGGGTTATAAGTTTTAATTAATTTAAGAGAAAAGAAGATAGGTTAGGTTATAGCCTGCATAAAGTTTGGGAGTTTCAGTGTATATAATGATGTGTTGGGATTTTAGAGAAACAATAAATAACATTATTCATCCCCTTTTGAATTAGGAATCAACTTGAGAGATAAATGTGAACAATACTTATGAAGATCAACATATCAACTTTGTCACTAATTGGAGATCTCTTTGTTGCATTTTCAAGGCTTATTAAAGTGATGCTCCTAACTTAGACACAGGAACATGTCCACGTGGCAGAATGCATGCCTCTGTACACAGATGAAGGCTCCAAAACAAAACACGGTGGAACTATTTCCTAGGGCTGCTATAATCAATTACCATAAACTTGGTGGCTTCAATCAACAAAAATGTGTTACCTCTTAGGGCTAGAAACCTGAAATCAAGGCATTGAAAGGACTATGTTCCTTCTGAAGGCTGGGGGAAAGAATTCTTCCTTGTGTTTTCCTGGCTTATGGTGTCTCCTGGCAATCCTTACCCTTCCTTGGCTTCTCACTTTATCACTCTCAGCTCTACTGCCTGTGAGTAGATGACATTTCCTCCCAGTACCCTCACGTGTCATTTTTCTTCTAAGGAGAATGGTTGTTGGATTTAGGGCCCTCCCTAATTCATAATGATGCCATCTTAATTAATTACATCTGTAATGACCCTCTTTCCAAACACGCCACATTTTGAGATTCTAGGTGGGCACGAGTTTTGAAGGGGGACACTAACCCTCTATGGGTTAGACTAGTCGTGTCCAAATAGTTATTTTAAATTCCCTAAATATATACCTCAGTTTCTAATGAAGGAGGGAATGAGTAAGAAAGGAGTGAGGAGAGAGGCCAGGTGTGTCTCTGTAGTGGAAATCCTCCCAAAGAGCAAAACCAGGTCAGGAAACGCCAAGTCCCTCCAATTACATTCCAGATTTGTATTTGCTTCATTGGTTGCACTTGACACTTGAGTCTGTATTCACTGGGCTCTGTGGCTATGAAGTAAAGATGCTGTTGTCCCTCAGGGCAAAAAATTCCTTATTCTCTTTTTACTTATCCTCAAAGTAGGCCTAGACATATTTTATAAGACAACTCACCACAAGCCATGTATTAAATGAAATGATAGACCAAAAAAAAAAAAATTAATAACAACATGTCGACAATATGGAAGCATTTAAAATTAAATATAAACATGCCTCAATATTATTTTTCTAATGAGAAACTAAAATATTAAGAGTAAGATCCTTGCAAAGCTAAGTCTGCAGAAAGCAAATGCCCAAATTCTTGTTTATATTCAAATAAAGTAAATTCGAACAACAAAATTGTCCTGCCTTTAAATATTCAGTTCAAAGAAGGACTGAAATTTCAAGTTGAAGTCCAGAAATCATCATTTTTGTCTTCAATCCTACTAATTCTCAGCTAGAAAACAGGGTTCGAAATGAGATGGCTGAGTAGAGTTCAACAGCTTCAACCCGCCTGTCTCTTGCTGGACAGGATGTGGTTCTGTCAATGCCCCTGGACTCAGGTCACTACTGCCAAGTCTCTCATGTACTTCCATTTGTTAAAAAGTCTAACGAGCGCATTAGGAACAGAGGGATATTTTGGCATTGAGCCACACACTCCCAAAATGAAGACAATAAACCAATTTCCAGGCCTGACAGCAGTTACACCAAGCAAAAGGAAGTTTCAAAAATAATAATAATATTTAAACTAGACCCCTGTTCTTGCTTAAGACTCAATGATACCTGAGCAATGCAAGATAAACAGAATCAAGAACAATTTTTGTTTCAGGCTCACCAGGTTGTAATCATTCTATTCCAGGACATAGCCTTCAAGATTTGCACATTACAATTCGGTAAGGAGATATATCTCATCACAGAATTAATTAAGATGCTATTTAAATTCTCTCTGTTAAGGGGAAAAAAAATCCCCTCTCCCAGTGTGTGGCATTAGAATAATCCTGCTATTTTGAAGTGTTCAAAATTTGCAGAGATGGTAGGCCCACTCTTCAGGGCTGATTTCATCTGGTACATTCAAAATGTCTTAATTTCTAGTTTCTCTTTGAAAACTGAGTAGCCAGTGTCCTGTACTGTCTTGACAGTGGAACATCTGTGGGAAACCCTCCCCCAATGACACACATAGACACACGTACATTCTGCATTAGAAGGTATTTTTATTCTAGTGCTATCACAGCTTCTCACAGCTACTACTTCTTGTTTTGGGCCTCCAAGGCAGAGTTCCCTCATCCTGTAGCTGGAAAATCATTGTCAGCAAATCATTTCAAGAATGAATCTGTTGACATGTAGGAAATCTGCCCTCCTAGAACTCTAATAACTACCACTAACTCAACTATCTGCACTTAAAGACATTACCTTTGCTAGTTTAAAAAATTTTTTATTTTGAGAATTTTTGAATGTGGTTTTATATGAGAGTAGGATATATCTTTGATGGTCTATTTCCTCTATGTTTTCCTTATTCTTGTGAGAAAAAATCAGCTGGATTTTAGACAGTTAAACCTGTTTCTTGACTCAGGCAATGCTCACATTTTTGTTGGATCTGAATGTCTCTTCATTTTCTTTTTTCTGTTTGTCATCTGCTCCTGACATTTATTTTGCTACCTTATTCTAAATGTTATCTTGTGTGATTCTTCATGGTGAAATATTTACAATAAAGAGTTCTAATTTTGCTAAAATCCTTAATCATTCATGCAAAGTTTTCTCTAGCACAATAATGTCCGTTATTCCCATCTAACTTATTAACAGAACCCCAGGTTTGCTAAACTGTTTACCTCTCAGGCTCTCTCCCAGAAAGACCAGCCATTTGACTCAGTTCTGGCTAAACAGGAGTATGTGGATATTACAGGGTAGAAATTCAAAAAGATTTTAAAAGAAGACAGATTGTCAAAGCTTGCACTATTTGTCCTTCGCATACCTCTCTGTTTCTCTTTTTTCCTCCCTCAAAGTGGACTTCAACATATACAGGAGTCAATGTATGTACCAACACCCAAGAACCAACATACAGAATGAATATCCCCTAAGTACAACAGTCATTAGAATGACATCCAAATGGGGCTAGTCTAATATTGACCATCCTCCTCACCTTCAAAAACTGTGTTTGATCTTTATGCCTTATAAAGCTGATTATACATTTTTGTGGCATATTTCACTAGGTTGCTACATCACAATATGTATTTGAAACATACAAATTAATGCTTTAATAATTCTGTCCTGATCTTTCCAGTCTTTATGTCTCAAATCATCCCAAATGTTATATAACCACTTGGAAGAGGTCCCTAGTCTTCAAAAGGTAATTTCCTGAAAGCTTTTATTTTGGGTGGCTTAAGAGAGTGGATCGCAATTGTTCTCTGTATTTGGGTTCCCTTCAAGAAGTCATTTAAGTTTATTAATAGAGACTTTTGTCTCTTGCCTAAGACAATTCTTTAAATACCCAGTCCCAGTTCCTGATTGAATAACAGCTAAATCAACTCGTTCCTTCCTAATACTCTCTGCAAGAGTAATCAGACCTGCAAGCACCTCATTCTACTTTTGTTTCCATCCAGCTTTACCTTTGAGGTCTCATTTTTCTCTACATGTTTGTCCTTCAAATCTCAGACAAGGTTGAGATTTTAATCAACACATCTGACTTTATCTTTCCTTCCCCCACTGCTCCTGTACTGATAATATTACAAAAGCATAATTTCAAATCTCACCAATTTCCCTTTAAATTCCATATTTTTAGACACAGGGATTTCCATCAATAAGCATTTTAAATTGGCTTCTTAGCCTTCTGATGTGCAGTGATCTCTCGGAGTCAGTCACATTATTTGGAGGCTGAATTTGAAGGGCCTATCTTACTTTTTTTATTCTAGTCCATATCTTTGGTCTCCATTAACTCAAAAGTGGAGTGTTATTGGACGTGGTAGCTTTCCTGAGTTTAATCAAATGTGGAAAGGACACAGATGAGGTCCAAATAAAGTTGCTCCTTCATTGCAAAAATGTGGGAATCATGCCTTTTTGAAGCAGAGTTTGGGACTGGCAAACATTAACAGGTATTTCGGTAAATGAACTGAAGATCTGCTCGAGGTCAAGGTGGACACAGAACAACCTCTGTAACCAGGTGTTTATGAATGAAAATAAAGGGGTATGTGGCTATGACAGGGTAGAAATTCAAAGAGATTTTAAAAGAAGACATATTTTTATCTATCAGAATAGATAGATAAAATCTATTAATCTACTTAAGAGAGAGATTACCATCCACAACCATGGGCTGGTTAAAACCAGGAGATAAGAGATATAAATTTTGAATGGATTAATATGGTAATAGTACTTTTTATGAGGAAATATGAATTCTAGAGAAAAAGCATTGGGAAAGACAGATGCAATGGAATATGAGGTCAAGGGAGGCCTGGAGTATGTCTCTATGTTAATAAGAGAATAGGAGGACATCGTAAATCCAATACTGGGCTTACCTTTTTCTAGTGACTAAGAGTGTCCAGGGTGTGAGGCTGATCAAACACATCATGGATACAGACCACGGATAACCTCAGACATAGCACTAATATGTTCAGTTTTTTGTTTGTTTGTTCGTTTTTTCTGGAGATTATCCCAAATCCCTGAATGAATTTACCAGGGAGACTTTCTATTTGCCAAAAAATTATATAAGTGTATTTCCTGTATAAGGACTGGTAATGTGCAAGTGGTTAAAGACACCATAGTAATTTCTTTCTTTTTTTTTTTTTTTTTGTAGAGACAGAGTCTCACTGTACCGCCCTCGGGTAGAGTGCCGTGGCGTCACACGGCTCACAGCAACCTCTAACTCTTGGGCTTACGCGATTCTCTTGCCTCAGCCTCCCGAGCAGCTGGGACTACAGGCGCCCGCCACAACGCCCGGCTAGACACCATAGTAATTTCATTTAGAATAGCTGAAGCAGTGCTAGCTTTGATATATTTTTAATAGATAAAACATTAGTATCAAGCTAGAAGACCAATAAACTTACAAAGCAAATACTACTGAGAAACCTTTTCCTTTACTGTAATTACTTCTTCATTTAAACCATTCTGCTTAATACAGAAACATTGTAGGAGCACGAAGAGGGAAAATCTATCAACGTGATTATTACTATCAACACTGAGACTGAGTAATTGTTCACTTTACAACAAGGTCTTGCTATAACCATAGGCAAAGACTGAGTCAGGATAAACACTTACATTTGGAAAGAGCCTGTTGAGAAGCAATGGCCATAGCTGCCCACAATCTCTTCTGCCCACAATAGTGATTCTTAGATAATACACGCAATGATGTGTCAGGAAGCAGTGCCATTTTTGTTAAAACAAAAAAGCTAACATGATAGCACAAAGAGGAAAATGGCCATGACTGGTATCGGGGAGAGGAGGACAGGAGGAGGATATATATATCCTAATGTACACACCCTTGACCTTACCATTGAGAAAGGAAAAAGCAGATGCCTCAACTCTGGGACATCCTGGACCTGGGCTGACATCTGCGAGCTGGCCTGCTACTATTTATTATGTCTTGATGTTGCTGGGAGCTTCACTCACAATGAGGCCTTGATGTTCTCCTGTTGAGTATACACAACTTCGCAGAATGTCAATATCCGACCAGTTTACTCTGCTACCATGATGGATCAAGACTTAAGACCTCTCCACAATCATGTATGAACAAAGAGAAAAACATGAACATTTTCCAAACCCAAAAATAACCAAATAGCCCACATGCTGGCTAATACGTATAATTGCTGATTCTTTAGTTTTTATAGTCTTATCCTTGCTCTAATCTCTCCTTCTGAATTATATTCAATCTACCCCCACTTCCAGAGGAAAGTCAAACTTTCTCCCATGAAGCACCTAACTCAGGCACAAATCCTCTAAGACCAAACATTACCTTACTGAAACACTCTCAGTTCCCTTACCACAATGAGCAAGAAGCCAAAGCTATGCCCAGGTAGGTTTTGGCTGAGGCCAATGTAACAGCCTCAGCTCATAAAATTTCTCACGTCACTATTACCTGCGACATAACATCCTATCTAGATATGTGTCCTGGCTTCAAAGACCTCCCTAATTTCATCACGTCAAACATCATTGCCACTACCATTTCTCATATATCATTTGTTATAACTCGGTGAGTACTAAATGATGTATCTAAATTGTCTCATTTAGTCCTTACAATGATTTTGAAAGATGTAAAATTATTTCTGTTTTTGAAACCAAAGAGAAGTTAACTATTTCTTATAGGTTCGCACAGACATGAAAGCAGTCAGATGTGTACCAAAGTCTGTTTACAAGTTCCATGGCTTTCTTTGCATTATGCTAATAGTAGACTATTTGATAATATTCAAGCCCCCCCCCATACTTTCTAGCCTCTGTCATTTTGCTGGTTCTATAGATGTGCTTCCATTTATTGTTATTCATTGTCCTTTTCTTTTGTATCTGACTTTTCTGACTTTTCTTTTATATCTTCCTTGTCCCACATATTTGTTCATTTATTCGATCAACATTCATTAGGGTCTACTGAATTTCCATTAGTATAAAAAATCCATGAAGGCAGTGCTATGTTTTTCTAGCAAAATTAGTATGAAGATGTGAAGTTGGGTAGGGTAGAGATGGGAGGAAGAAAATTAGGCGTGTCGAACAAGATCTCTAAAAATAGTCATTCATATGTAGGGTATTCACTTTTATATACTTTTTACGTCCCTTTCCTGCCCCTTCTACCCTTCTCCCTTAGAAATGTACTTTTCATTCACAAACTCCCCCTTGAAAATAGCAGGTGAGTGTCAGCCTTTGCAGAAGCCAGCTGTGTTCCCTGCTGAGTCAGGCACCATAGACACCATAGACCCTCAGCTAAGTCCTTTTGTGTTAAATAGAGATTTTTTTAAAATATTAGTGAAACATTTCATGCATTAAGGGAAGAATAAAGATGTCAAGAATCACATGAAATGAACCAACTGTATAAGCTACATGAAGAACACTCTGGTCAGTATTCTATTTTATTTTTGAAAGTTTTATTTCACTTTTCGTTGACACATAATAATTATATAAACTAATGGAGTACAATGTAGTGTTATAAAACATGCATTCTTGTGTAATGATCAAATTAGGTTAATTAGCATATATATCACCTCAAATATTTATTTCTTTGTGCTGAGGAAACAAAATTCTCTCTTCTAACTATTTTGAAATAAACAACATATTACTGTTAACTATAGTCACTATACAGTGCAGTGGTACACTAGAAATTATTCTTCCTATCTAACTGTAACTCTGTACCCATTGACTAAAATCTCCCCCTTCAATCTGCCCATTCCCCTTCCCGGCATCTGGTAACCACTATGATACTCTTGGCTTCTATCAAATCAATATTTGTAGATTCCACCTGTAATTGAGAACATACAGTATTGGTCTTTCTGCACATGTCTTATTTCACTTGATATAATGTCCTTCAGGTTCATCCATGTTTACACAAATAAGAACATTTCTTTCTTGTGACTGAATAATATTCCACTGTGTAAATATAGTATAATTTCTTTATTCATTAATCCATTGATGGACATTAGGTTGATTCCAAATTTTAGTTATTGTGAATAATTCTGTAACAAACATGGAAGTATAGCTATTTCTTGGCATGCTAATTTCATTTCCTTTATGTGTATATATATGTACACACTCAGTAGTGGAATTGCTATAACATGTGGTTGTTCTATTTTTAGATTTTCTTTTTTTTTTTTTCTTTTTGGTTTTTATTTTTTTTTATTTTTTTGGCCGGGGCTGGGTTTGAACCCACCACCTCCGGCATATGGGACCGGCGCCCTACTCCTTGAGCCACAGGCGCCGCCCTATTTTTAGATTTTCTATACTGTTTCCCATAATGGTGGTATAATTTAGATTTTCACCAATAGCATACAAGAGTTTCTCTCCCTTTCTTTATATTCTTGCCAAGACTTAATTTTATCTTTTTGATAAAAGCCAGCCTAATTAGGGTGAGATAATAGCTCATTGTGGCTTTGATTTGCAATTCCTAAATGCTTAGTGACATGGAGTACTTTTACATGTATCTGTTGGCCATTTAGACGTCTTCTTTTCAGAAACATCTATCAATATTTTTTGCCTAATTTTAATTGAATTATTTGGGTTTTTGCTATTGAGTTGTTTCAGTTCCTTACACAGTACATATATTAATCCTTTGTCAGATGTATAGTTTAAAATATTTTATTTCATAGATAATGCAGGGAGGTGGAGCAAGATGGCAGCCGAGTAACAGCTTCCTTGCATCTGGGCACCGTGAGTCTGGGGATACAGGACTTCAGGCATCTCTGGCTGTTGGGATCTGCCTATCATCACCCCTGAGAGGATACAGGGAGTCAGCGAGAGACTTCTGGACCCCAAGAGGAGGACTAAAACAGTGGAAAACCATCCACAGGCACAAGAACTTAAAGAGCAAGAGGAAGTGAAAGGAAAATTAGGGCAAGGAAACAGATAAAAGAAATCACCCATGAGGAAGAATCAGCAGAAAACTCCAGGCAACATGAAGAACCAGTCCAGAACAACCCCGCCAAGGGACCATGAGGTAGCTACTGCAGAGGATTCCACCTATACAGAAATGTTAGGAATGACAGAAAGGGAATTTAGAATACACATGTTGAAAACAATGAAAGAAATGATGGAAACAATGAAGGAAACTGCTAATAAAGTGGAAAATAACCAAAAGGAAATCCAAAAACAGAATCAAATCAGAGATGAACGATATGAAGAATATAAAAAGGATATAGCAGAGCTGAAGGAAATGAAACAGTCAATCAGGGAACTTAAAGATGCAATGGAAAGTATCAGCAACAGGTTAGACCATGCAGAAGAAAGAATTTCAGAGGTAGAAGACAAAGTTTTTGCAAAAACTCAGATAGTAAAAGAGGCAGAAAAGAAGAGAGAGAAAGCAGAACGTTCACTGTCAGAATTATGGGACTTTATGAAGCATTCCAACATACGAGTTATAGGAATTCCAGAAGGGGAAGAAGAATGCCCCAGAGGAATGGAAGCCATACTAGAGAATATTATAAAAGAAAATTTCCCAAATATCACCAAAGATTCTGACACACTGCTTTCAGAGGGGTATCGGACCCCAGGTCACCTCAACTCTAACCGAGCTTCTCCAAGACACATTGTAATGAACCTGTCCAAAGTCAAGACAAAAGAAAAGATTCTGCACGCTGCCAGGAGTAAGCGCCAGTTGACCTACAGGGGCAAATCCATCAGAGTGACCGCAGACTTCTCTAATGAAACTTTCCAAGCAAGAAGATGATGGTCATCTACCTTTAATCTACTTAAACAGAACAATTTCCAGCCCAGAATTCTGTACCCTGCTAAGCTAAGTTTCAAAATTGACGGAGAAATCAAATCATTTACGGATCTACAAACATTGAGGAAATTTGCCACAACAAGACCAGCTCTACAGGAAATACTTCAACCTGTTCTGCACACTGACCACCACAATGGATCAGCAGCAAAGTAAGAACTCAGAAATTAAAAGACAGAACCAAACCTCCACACTGATGCAAAAGATAAAACTAAGCAATGGACTCTCACAAAATAAGATGAATAGAATACTACCACACTTATCAATTATCTCAATAAATGTTAATGGCTTGAATTCCCCACTGAAGAGACATAAATTGGTTGACTGGATTAAAAAACACAAGCCATCCATTTGCTGTCTGCAAGAAACACATCTGGCTTCAAAAGACAAAGTAAAGCTCCGAGTCAAGGGTTGGAAGACAATTTTTCAGGCAAATGGAATTCAGAAGAAAAGAGGAGTTGCAATCTTATTTTCAGATACATGTGTATTTAAAGCAACTAAAGTCAAAAAAGACAAAGATGGTCACTTTATATTGGTCAAGGGAAAAATACAACAAGAAGACATTTCAATTCGAAATATCTATGCACCCAATTTGAATGCTCCCAGATTCTTGAAACAGACCTTACTCAGTCTGAGCAATATGATATCTGATAATACCATACTAACAGGGGATCTTAACACTCCTCTTACAGAGCTGGACAGATCCTCTAAACAGAAATTAAACAAGGATATAAGAGACTTAAATGAGACCCTAGAACAACTGTGCTTGATAGACGCATATAGAACACTCCATCCCAAAGATAAAGAATATACATTCTTCTCATCACCCCATGGAACATTCTCCAAAATTGATCATATCCTGGGTCACAAAACAAATATCAACAGAATCAAAAGAATTGAAATTTTACCTTGTATCTTCTTAGACCATAAGGCACTAAAGGTGGAACTCAACTCTAACAAAAATGCTCGACCTCACCCAAAGGCATGGAAACTAAACAATCTTCTGTTGAATAACAGATGGGTGAAGGAAGAAATAAAACAGGAAATAATTAACTTCCTTGAGCATAACAACAATGAAGACACAAGCTACCAAAACCTGTGGGATACTGCAAAAGCAGTTTTGAGAGAAAAATTCATCGCTTTAGATGCCTACATTCAAAAAACAGAAAGAGAGCACATCAACGATCTCACAAGAGATCTTATGGAATTGGAAAAAGAAGAACAATCTAAGCCTAAACTCAGTAGAAGAAAAGAAATATCCAAAATCAAATCAGAGATCAATGAAATTGAAAACAAAAGAATCATTCAGAAAATTAATGAAACAAGGAGTTGGTTTTTTGAAAAAATAAATAAAATAGATAAACCATTGGCCATACTAACGAGGAGTAGAAAAGTAAAATCTCTAGTAACCTCAATCAGAAATGATAAAGGGGAAATAACAACTGATCCCACACAGATACAAGAGATCATCTCTGAATACTACCAGAAACTCTATGCCCAGAAATTTGACAATGTGAAAGAAATGGATCAATATTTGGAATCACACCCTCTCCCTAGACTCAGCTAGGAAGAAATAGAGCTCCTGAACAGACTAATTTCAAGCACTGAGATCAAAGAAACAATAAAAAATCTTCCAACCAAAAAATGCCCTGGTCCAGATGGCTTCACTCCAGAATTCTATCAAACCATCAAGGAAGAGCTTATTCCTGTACTGCAGAAATTATTCCAAAAAATTGAGGAAGAAGGAATCTTCCCCAACACATTCTATGAAGCAAACATCACCCTGATACCAAAATCAGGAAAAGACCCAAACAAAAAGGAGAATTTCACACCAATCTCACTCATGAACATAGATGCGAAAATTCTCAACAAAATCCTAGCCAATAGATTACAGCTTATCATCAAAAAAGTCATTCATCATGATCAAGTAGGCCTCATCCCAGGGATGCAAGGCTGGTTTAACATACGCAAGTCTATAAACGTTATCCACCATATTAACAGAGGCAAAAATAAAGATCACATGATCCTCTCAATAGATGCAGAAAAAGCATTTGATAAAATCTAGCATCCTTTTCTAATTAGAACACTGAAGAGTATAGGCATAGGTGGCACATTTCTAAAACTGATTGAAGCTATCTATGACAAACCCACAGCCAATATTTTACTGAATGGAGTAAAACTGAAAGCTTTTCCTCTTAGAACTGGAACCAGACAAGGTTGTCCTCTGTCACCTTTACTATTCAACGTAGTGCTGGAAGTTCTAGCCAATACAATTAGGCAAGACAAGGAAATTAAGGGAATCCAAATGGGAGCAGAGGAGGTCAAACTCTCCCTCTTTGCTGACGACATGATCTTATACTTAGATAACCCCACAAGACTCAACCACAAGACTCCTACAAGTCATCAAAAAATACAGTAATATTTCAGGATATAAAATCAATGTCCACAAGTCAGTAGCCTTTGTGTACACCAATAACAGTCAAGATGAGAAGCTAATTAAGGACACAACTCCCTTCACCATAGTCTCAAAGAAAATGAAATACCTAGGAACATACCTAACGAAGGAGGTGAAGGATCTCTATAAAGAAAACTATGAAATCCTCAGAAAGGAAATAGCAGAGGATATTAACAAATGGAAGAACATACCATGCTCATGGATGGGAAGAATCAACATTGTTAAAATGTCTATACTTCCCAAAGCAATCTACCTATTCAATGCCATTCCTATCAAAATACCAACATCATACTTTCAAGATTTAGAAAAAATGATTCTGCGTTTTGTATGGAACCGGAAAAAACCCTGTATAGCTAAGGCAGTTCTCTGT
Source organism: Nycticebus coucang (assembly GCF_027406575.1). Lineage (NCBI taxonomy): Eukaryota > Metazoa > Chordata > Mammalia > Primates > Lorisidae > Nycticebus > Nycticebus coucang. The sequence goes on from NC_069788.1 coordinate 56,530,778, forward strand.
AACAAAAATAAAGCTGGGGGCATCAGCATACCAGATTTTAGTCTGTACTACAAAGCCATAGTGCTCAAGACAGCATGGTATTGGCACAAAAACAGAGACATAGACATTTGGAATCGAATTGAAAACCAAGAAATGAAACTAACATCTTACAACCACCTAATCTTTGATAAACCAAACAAGAACATACCTTGGGGGAAAGACTCCCTATTCAATAAATGGTGTTGGGAGAACTGGATGTCTACAAGTAAAAGACTGAAAGTGGACCCACACCTTTCCCCACTCACAAAAATTGATTCAAGATGGATAAAGGACTTAAATTTAAGGCATGAAACAATAAAAATCCTCCAAGAAAGCATAGGAAAAACACTGGAAGATATTGGCCTGGGGAAAGACTTCATGAAGAAGGTTGCCATGGCAATTGCAACAACAACAAAAATAAACAAATGGGACTTCATTAAACTGAAAAGCTTCTGTACAGCTAAGGAGACAATAACCAAAGCAAAGAGACAACCTACACAATGGGAAAGGATATTTGCATATTTTCAATCAGAGAAAAGCTTGATAACTAGGATCTATAGAGAACTCAAATTAATCCACATGAAAAAAGCCAACAATCCCATATATCAATGGGCAAGAGACATGAATAGAACTTTCTCTAAAGACGACAGACGAATGGCTAACAAACACATGAAAAAATGTTCATCATCTCTATATATTAGAGAAATGCAAATCAAAACAACCCTGAGATATCATCTAACCCCAGTGAGAATGGCCCACATCACAAAATCTCAAAACTGCAGATGCTGGCGTGGATGTGGAGAGAAGGGAACACTTTTACACTGCTGGTGGGACTGCAAACTAGTACAACCTTTCTGGAAGGAAGTATGGAGAAACCTCAAAGCACTCAAGCTAGACCTCCCATTTGATCCTGTAATCTCATTACTGGGCATCTACTCAGAAGGAAAGAAATCCTTTTATCATAAGGACACTTGTACTAGACTGTTTATTGCAGCTCAATTTACAATCGCCAAAATGTGGAAACAGCCTAAATGCCCACCAACCCAGGAATGGATTAACAAGCTGTGGTATATGTATACCATGGAATACTATTCAGCCATTAAAAAAAATGGAGACTTTACATGCTTCGTATTAACCTGGATGGACGTGGAAGACATTATTCTTAGTAAAACATCACAAGAATGGAGAAGCATGAATCCTATGTACTCAATTTTGATATGAGGACAATTAATGACAATTATGGTTATGGGAGGGGAAACAGAAAGAGGGAAGGAAGGAGGTGCGTGGGGCCTTGGTGTGTGTCACACTTTATGGGGGCAAGACATGATTGCAAGAGGGACTTTACCTAACAATTGCAATCAGTGTAACCTGGCTTATTGTACCCTCAATGAATCCCCAACAATAAAAAAAAAAATTATAAAAAAAATATATATATATATTTTATTTTATTTTGTAGTTTGTCTCTTTACTATAAGCCAATAGGAAATTGTTTGAAAATGAAATCAAAAAAGCAATTCCACTTTAATATATATATATAACCTAGGAATAAATTTAACCAAGGAAGGCAAAAATAGCTCTACAATAAAAACTATAAAGCATTGGGGAAAAGAGTTTGAACAGGAAACAGATGAAGGCTACATTGAACAGTTTGATGAGAATATTTCAGATTGTATATGAAACCAGCACATTGTACCCCTTGATTGCACTAATGTACACAGCTATGACTTAACAATAAAAAAAGAATAAATAGTCCATGTTCATGGACTGAAGAAATTCACATTGTCAAAATATCCATGCTACTCAAAGCACTACATAGATTCAATGCAATTCCTTTCGAAATACCAAGGACTACCAATGACATTTTTAACAGAAATAAAAAATATAATCTTAACATTTGTAACATTTCTCTCCTCAAATAGACAGAGAAATCTTGAGCTAAATGAATGAATCCAGAGGCATCACATTACCTAATTTTTAAATATACCACAAAGCTATAGTAACCAAACAACATGGTAATGGCATAAAACAGATGCAAAGACCAATGAAACAGAACCCAGAACCCAGAAATAAATCCATGCATTTACAGACATCCCATGTTTGACAAAGGCACCAATATTATACGGTAAAATAAGGACAGTCTTTTAGACAAATGATGATTAGTCAGTCCTTTATCCTTGGCCAGTACTCACATGGCCTCTGCTGTAAGATCAACTTCTACTCTTATAAGATCCTGTGAGTGGTCCACTCATTCCCAAGTAGATGTCCACACGAGGAGGAGCCCTACAGTGGCTCAGGAAGGCTAATTCAATGTCCAAACCTTCCTCTACTGTGCTGCGCCTTTGTACCCCAGCTCCAGCTTAGGGTGAGGCAGCTTAGAGGAGATACTGCAGATAGTTCTAACTGGAGAATGAGGTTCAAGTGCACACCCCACCCCCAGTAATAAGCCTAATTCTGTAATGCAGGTAAGGGCAGGCTGCACTCCTCTGGTCGTTCCTACCTGCATAGGCATAAGTGACGAAGCTAGTATGACCTACAGGGTATGTGACAACACAAGAGACCAGGGACAACATGGAAGGGAGGAGATGACACAAATGAAAAGCATACTTTTCTCCTCTGTCCTGACATCAAATGAACCAGGAATCTTGATTCCCCCACCTCAGACACATTCAATAAAGAAATTCTCCTGTCTTTGTCCTCAAAACAGGACAAAATGAAAACTTTATACCAACTCTACCCCCTCGTTGAAGTTCCCATAAACTCTCAAATTATTTTAAAAGTCTCTGAATTGATTCCGCTCTTCCATGTTTACTTCTTTGCTATTTTTTCTTCATAAATTAGCCTTTTAAACATGTCAAGCCATGCAACCCTTCTCCTGAAAACTTTCCATACAGCTCTCCTCTTTTTTAAAGTAAACTTCACTGATCTCCTAGTGGTCTACAAAACCTCATGAGCCTTGGTTTCTGTTTCCCTCTGATCTCATCTCCTGCCACCCCTCCTTACTTATTCCACTGAATCCATTCTTTCTTCCCTGCCATATCTCAATATCCCAAGGCACAATGCTTCCTAAGGCTCTTTGCACTCTCTATTCCCTCTGGAAAATTCTCTCTGCAATCATCTACATGACTAGTTCCATCCTCTTCCTCATATCTCTGCTCAAATGCTACCTTTGCAATGCTGCCCACCTCAATCACTCTTTTTCAAACTGTATTTTCTCCACTTTCATTTTCTCGTGATTTTTTTTGCCTTTTAATACTCTATTTCAATCAGTTGTTATATTAATTGCTGTTTCTATCTCATCTCCATGAAATATAAGCTCCATCAGGATTGATTTATTTATTTATTGAAACTGTTTGTCTCACTATTGTGCAGCCCAAACACTTAGAATAAATAGTGTCTGACATAGGAATGAAGGATTGAAAGGAAATGTGAGTTAGACATTTCACATGTAACACGCCTTGCATGCTACACATTCTTAATTCATTTCCTTCTCTCCTCCACCTTCCTATTTACTTCCGGTAAACATTTTATAGTGGCTGAGCTATTAATGAATTGCCTTGTACATGAACCATATCATTTGGCTGCAAAGTTCACAATTTTGTCCCATCAACTGTCGATCATATTCAAGACAAACAGAACCATTTATGCATGTTCCTGGCTTGAAACAATGGGAGGAATTATCCCATATTTGAAAGAGCAGCATTTTGTTTCTTATTTTATTTTTTTTTTTTTTTGTAGAGACAGAGTTTCACCCTATGGCCCTTGGTAGAGTGCTATGGCATGACACAGCTCACAGCAACCTCCAACTCCTGGGCTTAAGCAATTCTCCTGCCTCAGCCTCCCGAGTAGCTGGGACTACAGGCGCCCGCCACAACGCCCGGCTGAGCATTTTGTTTCTTATTTTTTAAGCAGGATTGATTATAGAGAATATAGTGTCTGTGCAGGGAGTCAGTCTTTTTACGAATTTAGTATTATTTATCAAACTCTGCCATGGAAACAGTGTAAATTTTACCTACTCTGAGCACATTTTCAGCTAAACACGGTAGCTTAGTGATGACTACTAGTTTCATTTTAATTTGAACCTCACCAACCTCTAACCCCACTCCTACCTCCTCTTTCCAATAAAGCATCTTAGGCCAATGAATGATTTAAAAGACAAATAAATAGCTTTGACTATCCCAGTGCTTGTTTGAGGTCCAGGCGTGAATCTGCTCTGGGATGTCAAATTAAATTTGTAGCATTAGCATATTGGAATGTTATTGTATGTGCCTTTGACACGATTTGTCAACAACAGCAAGAATGTTTTCACTAATCACACTGATTTGTAGACTGTCAGTCCCCTGATAACAAATTTTCTTTGGTCCCTGGATGTGACATTCTTTTATACAGTAGCATAAGCTAAACAGCATTAAGAGTTTTGACCAAGAAATTTACAAAAAAACTTGGGGGAAAAAATAAGAAGAAAAAGAAAAAATAAGTTAGATGTCTTAAATAACATCAACGGAAGTATAGATCAGAGATTATTTTCAACCACTCCACTGTAATTATAGCATTGATTATCAGAGAGATGTTTCTCAGCTACAGCCTTATATTCCATGCTCAATTTTATAGTTGTGAAATTTGCAGTTCAAAGGGAATGTTTGACAAATCGGCCCCTTAATTAACTTGGCATCTGTTTTAGGTCATTGGCAGCTATGTCTGCCTGTCATGGTTTTCCTTTTGCCTTGCATTTTACCCTAGTTCCCCACCTAACCACTCCGATGTGCATTAAAGCAAATGAAACCATGTGACATTTCTTGTGGCAGAGAGAAGGATTTTGTTCATGGCTTCTTGTGATCTGTTTCCTACTCTGAATACTACACCATTTGCCGGTTTTCCCAATTATAGATATTTTCTTCTTCCACTTACAGAAATTAAAGAAAAGATTTTTCAGGGATAGTAGAGATGATTCGTTTAATGAAAGACTACCCTACTGCCCTACTTCTCTGCCTATTCCAAAGATCCTTTGAATAATCTTCTTTGTTAAACATTAATTCATTATCTCTTCTTAACTCCTGTGCAGTGGGGATTGAACTCAATTCTGCAGCTTGCACAGATTTATACAAAGGGGGAATAACTGTCCACAGCAGCAAGCACAAACACACAATAAGCCCAGAAGATCCTTATAAAGGGGGCGTTGCCCATGCTTAATTAATATGAGACAAAATTGGGAGTGTGAGGAAGGTAATGGGACTGTCTTTCTGTAGGGTAAAGAAAGAGCAGCCTACGTCTTGACCAACTTCTGCCACTCCTCAAATATCCTAAAATATTCTTCCTTCATCTTTCTAAATCCATGAAAAAAATGGGCATTTGTTTCAGTTAGATTTTAGGGTCAGGTATTTTTTAAAATAAAAGTAGCCCCTGAACATACACTATGCTGATTTCACTGAAAATTTGCTTTATTTTTCAGCTTAATCCTCTCTACATTAAGGAAGAGAATAATATAGATGACAGATCGATTGATCCATAGACATATACGACTATAACTGATACCTCATCTTTGAAGAATTCAATCTTTTATGGTAGGACTATGGAAATGATTATAAATTACAATTGCCTGCAAGGGAAGGAGAAGAGAAGATTTCTACACTAAGGAAGACACTGAAATGGAAGCACAGGCAGCAAAAGAAAACTGAGAGCTATCACATTATTTTTCAAAGGTCAAGGCTTAATTATGTCAGTATTTATAGATACCAAAACTTTTAAACACTGCTACATCTGAATTGAACTCAAAGTGGGGAATCAGAGAACTTTGTCATGATCATGGCAGAGAACGGTCAAGATAAAAGAGAAGATTGCCTGGGAAAAATGACAGAATTTTAAAGACAACAGTAACTTTAGTAACAATTTTTATAAATAAGGAAACAAGACCCAGAGTGGTGAAGCTGGATGGTTCCTTATGCTACGGGACCTATTTTGAGTGAGATCAAGGTTTCCTAAATCCAAAGGCAATAGTTTCACAATTCACTTGAAATACAAACATCCTAATAAATAAATAAATCACATCAATCTAAAATTCAACCTTTAAATTTTAGACCAAAGGATGCAAAATAGCAGATATGTAGGATGAATAACCCTAGAGATCTAATACACATGCAATATAAGGATTATAGTTAGGAAAGGTGTATCATGTATTGGAGATGATTAGCTGCTCCTGACATAGGCACAGATGAATATGTTAATTTACTGCACTATCATAACAATTTTACTTTCTACAATATATATTTCATAACATCATGTATACCTTAAATATATACAACAAAATGAACTAAAATGGAAGAAAAAGTATCCAATGTACTCAGCCCTACTATGAAACCAATTTATAGCTTTCATATGAAAGGTATAACCCAACTATAGCCCAAGAAGAAGGGGAAAGAGGTGAGGGAGGGGACGGGATGGGGAAGGATGGGTGGAGAGAGGGTAATTGGTGGGAACACAACTATGGTGTACATGTTATATTTACTAAGTGTAGAGTATAAATGTCTTAATAACTAAGAAAATGCGGTGAAGGCTGTGTTAACCAGTTTGATGAAAATGTTTCAAATGGTATATAAAACCAGCACATTGTACCCCATAATTGCATTAATGTACACAGTTATGATTTAATAAAAAAAGCGCTAGAAAATGAAAATAAAACAAAAGCAAATAATAGGCTAAAACAATTATGATATCCATATAAAATAAAAACAAACAAATACAACAATAAAATAAATATATAAATTTAACTGGCTAAAGAAGTAAAGACCCAATGTTTTATTTATATTGCCAATGTCTTTGTATATAACTGTGTGATAGTTCCAAAAGATTTTGAAATCTATTGACTTATTTTAATGATATTCTTTTTTCAGTCAAGAGTGTAAGATTTAACTACCCTTACAGTTGTTTCAGGACCCCTTTTTCTCTATATATTTGTCACATCTGAACTTGAAGCCACCTCTAGTATTCTACCATCTGTTGCAATAGAGCCTATATGTGGTATCTGTTACATTTTCAAACAGAATTTATAATAATTATAGAATACCCAGGACTTGCTAAAATAAAAAAAAAAAAAAAAAACACTTATCTTATTCACACAGTCTCCTACTGATAAATGTTCTCAAAGTTAGAAATGGCCTCAGGGAAAATACTAAACCTTAGATTCTCTCAATAAAATGTAGCTATAGGTTAAAGACCACATTAAAGTGTGACAGTAAGCATCCTATTAATACCCCTGAAAGATATAAAATGAAACTCTCAACCAGACAAAGGGGATAGTAATAATCATAAGTGATATTTCATAACATCATGTGTACCTTAAATGTATAGAATAAGATGTACTAAAATGTACTGTACTATTATACAATATCTTGACTCATAGCTTAATGTAGACAGGAGATTCTCTTGAAGATACTTGAGAGCATATATTTTAACCAAGGAAGTAAAATACTATAGGATACCTGGGAAAGTCCCAAGTTTTAAGGGGATCATATTGACAAAAGCCCTGCAAACATGGAATAAGAGGAATAGACATCTTAAAAAATGAAGCTTCTACATTCTTAATCTGATACTGGCAGAAAACAGGCTGAGAAAACTTAACTAAAAACTTGAGTGTGGGCATTTCTTATGAAAAAGGAAGAATCATTCAGTGGGGAAAGATAAGATAAGATAAGATAAGATAAGAGTTACAAAGAACTATTTCCAGGTAGCATCACTAGGCTATAAATCAAGATATATTTTGTGTCCCAAGAGAAAATACCCACCTGAATGAAACAATGACTGTTAGTGCCTCTTTTCACATTCAAAACCAAGTAGTCTTTTTTAATACAAATATTTACTGCAGTTTTCTTATCCCTGTCACACTGTTGTATGTTTGTTGTATAAGGACAAATACTAAAGAAGAGTCCAAAACTAAAGAAAGTAGACTCTAGGAGTACACCTGACCAGCCTCATTTGCAATGCAACTAATTTAGATGACTAATTCCTGGATTAGAACCCTGAGCCTGATACCATAATGGGATGAGACGTCAGGGAACCCCGGAGACGGTAGATCATATTTTGTATGTGGAGTTACTTTTTCTTCATTTCATTACTTTCAAATTCAGAATTTTCCTTATGATGAGTACAATCCTTTAGATTATATGTTCTTACTTCTGGTGGTCGTTAGACTTTTGCAAAATCTTGGCTCCATGATGGAAAAGTTACATATAAAATTTCATACTATCCAGCACAACAATGGGCAGAAGGAAGGAAAAATAATTGTTGCTAAATTGGGGGGTATACAGAAGCTCTAAGACTTAAAATCAACTGTCTGTCAAAATCCTGAAAAGGTTAAAAAGAAAAAAACTCTTGGCTTTTTTTCAGCTGATACCACCTTTAAAAACTATTGGCAGGATTTACCAGAAGGCTGAACTGTTTTTTTTTCTTAATCTAATTACACATTATTTAAACAGCTGTCCACTTCTTTATATTTCAGCATTAACTTGCTTGTCTGTCTTGACTTTCTGGTTGTCACTTGTACATATTCATTCAAACAAAAACATATGAAATGTTTTCTATATCTCAGGCACTGCGCTAGACATTGAGAATGCAGCAGCAAATAAAAGAAACTAAAGTCATCATTCCCTTTGTGTTTACACTCAGATAAAGAATAACATGGTTAAAAAAATATGCAGTATGTTAAAAGAGATAAGTACTATGAGCACAAATATAGCTGAAAAGAGAAAGAGAAATTGTATGCAGAGTTACATTACAGTTAATTAGGGAAGCTAGGAGAGGTCTCTTTAGGTGATATTGAGTAACAATCTAAAAAAATGAGGAAGAGAGAGAAAAATAGTAGGAAATAGGTTAGAGAGATAAGAGAAAACCAAATAATGAAGGTCCCTTTAGGCCAGTGGTTCTCAACCTTCCTAATGCGGCTATGTTTTTTCATTGTTACAAAGGGGTCGTGACCTACAGGTTGAGAACCGCTGTTCTAGGCTAATTTGGGACTTTGGCTTTGGCTTTAGCTAAATTAATGGAAAAATCATTCAAGTAATTTGAGAACATGCATAACATAGTCTGACATTGTATTCATAGTATCAGTCTGGTTATAAAAATGTATACAATTTAAAGATTTTCTTTTAAGATCTGGAATGAGACAAGAATGCCCCCCACCCCGCTTTTCCACTTTTATTCAACGTAGTACTGGAAGTCCTAGACAAAACAATTAGGAAAAAGAAAAAAAAAAAAAATGAGTGTCTACACTGTAAAAAAAAAAAGAAGTCAAATTGTGCTTGCTTGCAGATGACATGAACTTATATTTAGAAAAACCTAAGATATTTTAGATTCTAACAAAAACTTTTAGAACTGATAAATAAGTTTAGTAAAGTTACAGAATACAAAATCAATATTTTTATACAAAGCAAATAATCTGAAAAATAAATTAAGAAAGCAATCTCATTATAATAGCTACCAAAAAAGTAAAATATCTAGGAATAACATTAGCCAAAGGAATGAAAGTTCTCTGTAATGAAATCTATAAAATATTGAATAAAATTGAAAGGGGGATAAATAAGTGAAAGTATACCCCATATTTGTGAATTAGAATAATTACAATAGATAAAATATTCATATTAGCAAAAGCTATCTGCATATTCAATGCAATTTCTACCTAAATACCAATGACAATCTTCACAGAAATAAAAAAAAAACTTAAAATTTACATAGAACCTCAAAAGACCCTAAGTATCCAAAGCAATTCTGATCAAAAAGAAGAAAGTTGGAAGCATCACACCACTTGACTTCCAAAAATACTACAGAGCTATAGTAACTAAAACAGAATGGTACAGGAAAAAAATCATATATGGAGAACCTAGATATAAATCCGTATATTTACAGCCAACTCATTTTTGAAAGAGATGTTGAAAACAGGCACTGGAGAAAGGACAGTCTCTTTAATAAATGGTATTGGGACAACTGGATATATAGGCACAGAAGAATAAAAGTAGGCCCTTCTTTCTCAGGATGCATACAAATCAAATTGCAAAGAGTTGAAGACTTAAGTGTAAGACCCAAAACTATGCAACTACTAGAAGGAAACTTTAGGGAAATGCTTCAGGACATTGGTTTGGTCAAAGATTTTTAGAGTAAGACCTTGAAAACATAGGCAATAAAAGTAAAAATAGACAAATGGGATTACATCAAACTAAAAAGTATTTGTTCAAGAGAGGAAATAGTCAATAAAGTGAAAAAAAAAGCCTACATAATGGGAAAAAGTATTTGCAAGCTATTCATGACTTGAGAAGACTATCTTAGAGGCTCAAACAACTCAACAGCAAAAGAATTATAAAACCCTGATTTTAAAAAGATATGTGATCTGAAAACTCATTTTTCAATGGCCAACAGGTATATGAAAAAATGCTCAGTTTCACTAATCATCAGGGAAACGCAAATCAAAACCACAATGAGATATAATCTCACCTTAGTTAGAATGGTACAAAAGATAATATATGCAGAGGAAAGGGAATAGTCATATACTGTTGGTGGGAATATAAGCCAGTTCAGCCATTATCAAAATGGCATGGTGGTTCCTCAATAAGCTAAACATAGAACTGTCAGATTATCTAGCGATCCTGCTACTGGTTACAAAAGAAAGGAAATTGGTATCTTGAAAAGATACCTGCATTCCTGTGTTGACTCAGCACTATTTATAATAACCAAAATATGGAATGAACTTAAGGGTTCATCAATAGATGAAAAGATGAAGAAAATATGTTTTCTCTATATAAGGAGAACTCTTCAATTATATATAAAAAAAGAATGAAATCCTATCATTTGCAGCAACATGAATGACTCTGGAGGACATTATGTTAACTGAAATAAGCCAGGCATAGAAAGACGAATATTGGGTGCATTCACTCATATGCAAAACTAAAAATGTTGATCTCATGAAGGGAGAGATAAGGATAGTGGTTATCAGAGGCTGAACATGGTAGGAATGAAGGGAGATGAAAAAAGGTTGACAAGTATAAAAATACGATTAGACAGAAGGAACAAATTATGTTATTTCACAGGACAGTGGAGTGACTTTAGTTATCAATAATTTGCTGCATATTTCAAAATACCTAGAAGAAATGATTAGGAATGTTCTCAACACAAAGAAATGATGAATGTGTGAGGTGATGAATATCTCAATACCCTGAATTGATGCATGCATATTAAAATATCACATGTACCCTAAAATAGATATAAATATCATGCGTGGATTAAAAAGTATGCTTTATCTTTTAGAACTCACATTCTTGGATAAAATTTCCGTGCTGTGAGGAAGACCAGACCACGTGGAAAGACCACGTGGAGATGTTTTGGTTAATAGTCCCAGTTAGACAACTTACACCGTCAGTTATGCTATATTTGAAGAACCTTCAGGATAACTGCACCTCCAACCACCATTTGATTACATGAGAACCCCTGAGCAAAGGCGCCTGGCCAAGCCCAGTCAACCTCCCAAACTCTGAGACATAACAATAAAATGATTCTTATTTTAAACCATGAATTTTTAAAATGATTGTTTTTACACAGTAATTGACAGATAAATAGACCTTCCATAACACTTACTGTCTTTATCCAGCTTCACTGGACATTTCTTTTGCTGGGTCCTTCATTTCTGCTAGTTGGCTACTCCAGAACTGAGTTTTAAACTATCTGCTTATTTTTAGCTGCTTGCTCTACCGATAAAATCTAAGGAAGTCTGTGGTTTTAAACATCTTTGTAGTGATGACTGACTCTCAAAAAAAGTGATATTCTGCCCTATCTTTACCAATGAATTGTACATTTATAGTCAGCTACCTTTTGGATATTACTATTTGGACACCCAAAATTTACATTCAATAAAATATGTATTTTTAAAAAATAAATTGATTGTGACTTGTCAGAGAATAATTTGGGGTTTTAGACATTAAAAAGAGTTACGTTATGCTCAGTTTTTTACCTCATATGTGGCAATAATATGAACCAGAAATGCTAGATTTATATTCATACAACTTGGTAATAAATTTATACAATTTGTTGATAAAGACAATTTAGTATTTATATTTTAAGGTATTTCAAATATTACCTTGAATAAAGACAGTAATAATATAACTGTTTTTAATTTTCAACATGAGATCTTGCATTCTTTTGTCCGTAGGTGAATGTATAGATGAGTTATTAAGAGTGACTTTGCAGTTAGTATCCCGATGTTAGAACCAAGATAACTAGAAATTTGCCTTGCCATGAGCCTGCTTAAGTACCATAAACCACCATCTAAACAAATTTGTTATCTCCTTTTGGGGGCAATTATGTAGGTTCATGTTATAGTGACCATAAGTGTACATATATGGCCTACTTAACCTCTTAGTATCCTTTCTGAATTTTATATATGTTTGAAAACCTTGAATGGTTCTTTTACTCTGGTCTTTAGAAGCTGCAGTCACTGCAGAGCTTAAGACTGGAAGAGCTATTAACTAACAGAATCATAGCATCTTTCCCAAGTGAATATAGAATTGAGCTCTAAAACGCCACTGGTACATACAAAACACAACATCTTAGAATAGCCAGTTTGGATCCCTGGTTCAAATTTGTTTTTTCGCTAAAGAAAGAAATCATCATTGACATATGTAAGTTATTTAAGAATGACAACCTTCTCTGATTGTAAAATAAGGAGTTATCTATAGATTCAGGAAATGTCACGAGGTTTCTGAAAATTAAAGGGAAGAATTCAGAGACTGTTTAAGCTTAAATATTTTAGCCTGAATAACTGATAGCTTTAGGTTGGAGATTCTGGCAAAAGCCAGTAAGTAACAGAAGAGTATGTTCGTAGAAAGCAGATAAACATTGGAACAAAAAATTTAAAACAGTATTTTCAAAGAAGACTTAATTATGCATGTAAATATATCCACATATTAGATACATGATTATGCTGTAGATATGCAGTATAGTTTTAAGTAACCAACTGTGTATTTCATTAGGTAATTACACATCATGCTCCATATTATTTAAGGGAGGTTTAGTCACTTCTACCATCTTGATAATCCAATGAAATGCATGACTCTCTCTTTCTTACGCCAACCAGGAGAATATTTATGTCAGGAGCTGCCTTGGTCCTGGGACTGAATCAAACTAGAGGGTACAAAGAAATAATTGACATTGCCCAGAACTTAAAGTTTATGAGACTTTCTTAATAATAAGATTGAAATGATCCCTACTGAAATATATGTGAAATGTCAATAAGATTAAATTTGCCAGAATTTTTCTTTCCTCTTCTCTGTTTGTGAGAAAAGCAAAAGCTTTCTCCCTATAGCCAGTGCAGTCAATTGAATTACATTTTTTTTACAGAGTCAATTATTTTTTCTACTTTGCCTCATCATTCTTTAATAATTCGATGCCGAATACAAATGCCTCTTCTTATTTAGCAGGAGTATTGCAAAATGGAACTTTTACTGACATTTCAATATCTCCTTGTCTTTTATACTATAGCTTAAGAGTGCTAAAGGATCCTTGGGTCTGTCAGTTAACATATTTTAAGGTGTGTTCATTTAATTCATAATTTAATAAATGAGAAATTTTTGTTGGATGGTTTGGATTTATTTTGATATGTTGTGTTCTATTTTTTTTTTGTAGTGATTTGTGGGTTTGCCTACAGATTTTTTTAATGTAAAGTTTCAATTCAAAGAAATCTTCCTATATGCTCGTTAACAAGTCTCAGAAAATGTATAAATTCTGCTTCTTTAATCACTGCATTTTTCAGAAAAATAGATAATACATTCTTATAGTTTTTTTACAATTATGTATTGAATTTATAATCCAGAAAGAAAAATTGGCTCCCAGAGTTATGAACATTAAATGGGACTATGGATTCATTACCCTTCCTACTTACATTTCAAGAAAGAGCATTGATCTGGTCATCAATACAGTTACAGATCCCTTTCTAAATTTGAAGCTGTTATAGAGACAATTTTTAATAGATAATGAGTTTTTTGTAATAGTTTTCTATATTCTTCTCTATCAATGAAAAAAATTAAACTGAATAAATAAAAAGCTAAAAATTGAATAAATATATTTTCTTACAAATCATGGAGATCCATGATGCAAAATGAGAAAAAGAACTTACAATTAAGATGAAAAACAAATCAGCCAGAAAAAACAAATAACCCCATCAAAAAGCATGCAAAAGACATGAACAGAAGTTTTTCAAAAGATTTACAAGTAGCCAAAAAAACATATAATAAAATTCTCACTATCACTCATCACCAGGGAAATGCTAATTAAAACCACAATGGATATCACCTTACTCCTGTCAGAATGGCCATTATTAAAAAGTAAAGCAACAAAAAATGTTGGCATAGATGAGTAAAAAGGGAATGCTTACATACTGCTGATGGGAATGTAAATTAGTACAACCTCTATGGAAAACAGTGTGGAGAATCTTCAAAGAACTAATAATACGAAACCAAATAATGCCTTTTACAGTAACTTGGATGGAGTTGAAGACTATTATCCTCTTAAGTGAAGTATCACAGCAATACAAAAACAAATACCACAGGTTCTTACTTATTAGAGGGAGCTAAATCATGGGTATACATGGACAGATAGTGGTATAATGGACATTGGACGCTAAGAATAGAAGAGGCTGGGGTGGGCAGCGCCTGTGGCTCAGTTGGTAAGGCGCCAGCCCCATATACCGAGGGTGGCGGGTTCAAACTCGGCCCCGGCCAAACTGCAACCAAAAAATAGCCGGGTGTTGTGGCGGGCGCCTGTAGTCCCAGCTACTTGGGAGGCTGAGGCAAGAGAATCGCTTAAGCCCAGGAGCTGGAGGTTGCTGTGAGCTGTGTGATGCCATGGCACTCTACCGAGGGCCATAAAGTGACACTCTGTCTCTACAAAAAAAAAAAAAAAAGAAGAAGAGGCTGGGGGATGAGGGAACAAAAATTATCTGTTGGGTACAATGTACACTATTCTGGTGATGGGTACACTAAAAGTGTTGACTTCAGCACTACACAGTGCATCTATGTATGAGAAACACTTGTGCCTCCTTAGTCTATTGAAATAATAACATGTCTCAAAATTTTTTTTTTTTTTTTTGTAGAGACAGAGTCTCACTTTATGGCCCGGCGTAGAGTGCCGTGGCCTCACACAGCTCACAGCAACCTCCAACTCCTGGGCTTAAGCGATTCTCTTGCCTCAGCCTCCCGAGTAGCTGGGACCACAGGCGTCTGCCACAACGCCCGGCTATTTTTTGGTTGCAGTTTGGCCGGGGCCGGGTTTGAACCCGCCACCCTCGGTATATGGGGCTGGCGCCTTACCGACTGAGCCACAGGCGCCGCCCTCAAAAATTTTTTTAATATGAACTTAGCAAAGTTCTTTTTTAAGTCTTATTCAAATTAAATTATCCATAAAACTAATTAAAATTAAGTCCCAGATTGAAAATAATTTTTTTCTATCATCCAAATGAACACATTACCCATCCTTTGATTCTTACTCTGAAGATTCCTTTGTTGCTTTCCAATGTCTTCAAAGGATTGTAGTTGCACCAATGTTGTTTTTATAATATTTACTCTTTCATATCCTTGGAAACACAATTACTAATGTGGAAGATAATGAATGTTTCCGGATATATCATCATCATGAAAAGAAAAGAGAAGCTAATCTTTGTAAACTGAAAAATCTGACTAGACAAGGACTGCATATAAACTGGTTTTACCCAGGCAAAAATTACTATCACAGGGGCACATTTTACATATGCTTTTTAAAATGTATAAATTCTGGATGAAAGAGCAGAGATTCATTGCATTTTAAACACTTTTTAGAATTATGAATTTTCCATATGTGCTGAGGTTAAAGCTAGTTAAGTTGATACATTCAAAGGAAAAAGCAGTTTGGCATAGCTCTTGGGCAAGGGTATTGAACACTGGCAAATCTCCACCCATTAAACTCTATCATACCCAATAAATCTAAAACAGGATTTATGGTAAGTAGTTTAGTTGATGTGAGGAACAAACATTAGATCAGTTAATGCCCTGTGTCGGGGCCACTGCCCTGTATAAGATCAAAAACGCTGATTTTGCTCTGATCTTCAGGCCAGTATTTGCATTTTTATAATCCAAGTCTTCATTTGACAGTCTTATGCTTAGGATTTATTTTCCTAGGGCTAGTGTAGCATGGTGAAAAACCTAGTGTGATCAAAGCTTTTCATTGATTTACTTGGCAGTAGCAAGTTTTGGGTTTTTTTTTTGAACAGACAGAATAAATAATATTTCTTCTGCAGTAACTATTCTACTGAATTTATTTTCTCATCAGTATCCACAATATATAAAGATAATTATGTAAAATAGCAGAGATGACTGAATATTAAAGTTTTTATATTAGAACAGTTTTAGATTCACAGAAAAACTATAAGGACAGAATAGAGAATTTCCTTATGCCCAACATCAGTTCCCCTAAGTGGCTTCCTTCCAAAGAGTGTACAAAGAAAGGAAAAGAGGAACTTGACAGTGGAGAAGCCTGGCAAACACTACCTAGCAGATGATCAAGGTCAACATCAGCAACAAGTCATGTTGCTTTATTACCTCTATGCGATGGGATGAAAATGGCATTTTACATCTGTGGTCTTCCCCTCAAAGAACTCATGATCCCAGTCCGATTAAGCCAAAAATAGCAAATACATGCCAACAGAGGGACATGTTCAAAATCTCTGACTGGCACCCCCCAAACCCGTCAAGATTATCAGTAAACAAGGAAACTCTGAGAAATTGTCACAGCTAAAAGAAGCTTTAAAGATAAGTCAACTAAATGCAATGTGGTAACCAAGATGCAATTCTGAAGAATTAAAGAGAATTAGGTAAAAACTATGGAAAACTGAATAAAAATAGTGTTTTTCGGGTTACTCCACTATAAAATTACTCTTTTTCTCCCATTTCCATACTGTCTCCTTGGAAGAAAATCATTATGAGAAGGCAATGATTGAGGAAGGTGGAGTTATGTTCCATTTCCTTGACTATGGAATACCTACATAAATTACTTGGAATTTTTCTTCAGAGGGAATATATCTATTCTTTCTTTGACTATATATGGAGTTATGTTCCATTTCCTTGACAGAGGGAATATATCTATTCTTTCCCAATTTATTTACTTATTCACTCATTTATTTGTATCATCATGGACTCATAGATATATACTTTGGTTATAATCCACTAATATTTTATTTTGTTCCTTGAATTATTTGAGGTTTGGACATCAGGCTCTTTTCAGTTTTGTTTTGTCTTATTTTGGTTGGCTGCTTTTGTTTTGTTATTTTGTTTTGTTTTTTATCATTTTCCTAGTTTCTGACATTTTTCTGCCTTGTCTTAAACTTTTGATGCCATTCCTAGAATCAACCATTTCTCCAAGGAACTCTGGCTCTTTCCACTGGAGCATGGAATGAACACCCATGTTCTGGGAATTCAATGTGCCCATTGCCACTGGGGTAAATAGCTTTTGGAGATAGGGCTGCTTTTTGAACATACCATAATACTTCTCAATTTTTTATTAAGTACTTTGGGTGTTCTATCATAATTGCAAATAATCTTAAATTTTGTTTGAAATTCAATTTATCAGTTGTAATTCTAGCAAAATTAGAACACAAAAATCATTGCCATGATTTCATAATCAGGCATCCCTTTTAGGTAAAATGTCATAATCTTAGGAGATTCAATGATTGAAAATTCAAAGAAAATCAAGAATAAAGATGTTTTACTATAATTACTATTCAAAGTAATGTACCATAACTCCCAAAATTT
The DNA here is from genome assembly GCF_027406575.1 of Nycticebus coucang. Classification (NCBI taxonomy): domain Eukaryota; kingdom Metazoa; phylum Chordata; class Mammalia; order Primates; family Lorisidae; genus Nycticebus; species Nycticebus coucang. Next base: position 56,548,603 of record NC_069788.1, read on the forward strand.
ATTTCTTAAAATAGTACAATAAAAAGTCCTTACAAAGAAAACATACTATTGGGTTAATTTTACTTAATTTTTAGCTGATAACTTTGATAGCAGCTGTTATGTACATGTTAGGTAATTGCCTGACAATAGGGTAGACCAACGAATAGGTTAGAGTGAGGTCATTATTCCTAAATACGGCTTAGAAATTCCATCCCCTTCACTGGACATCAAAAGTGAAGATATTCAAAGTAAGCTGAATGGAACAGCCATGTTGAGAAGTACTGAGGTTTTCCCATCATGATAGGGGAAGGCAGTGGTCTGGTGAAGTGGCGGACAGAGTGTTGAAACTGGAGAGATATGAGGAGGGTATTGAACAATTCACCTTCCAAGTGTCACAAAACAGACTTCAATGTTGGACATGATGATCTATGATCAAGTGGACCAAAGAGGAAGACTTTATAATTAAAAATGAGAAAGATTTGAGATGGAAAGTAGGTCAGGAAAACAAAACAAAGACAAGAATTTGCATTATACCTAAGGGATTTGCAAAAGCCTTGAGAAAATGCTTATTCAAGGATAGATACAGCACTCAAACTTTCTCCCTGAGAAATTAATTTGCAAATAAAACATGTTTTAAAAGGCTAAAAGTTTCATTTATGTCCTTCTGAGTGATGACTTTGCTGTGGGGCGAGGACAGTGATACATACACGCACTTAGTACAGACCCATGCAGAGCTAGAAAGCCATCCAGAAGCCTGGGAGCCATGCTGCCTTCAACTTTGCATTCCCACTTCCCCTGCGACTGCCTGTGGTCATAAGCCAAGGGCAGGTCCCACATCTCTGTAGCTGCACTCATTCCCCGAGTGCAGCTATATTTCCTTACTTAACTTTGTGCCTCACACACAGTGTTACACCCGGTCTAACAGGAGCTACTACATATTAAGCATTGGACTGAACAGAACATGTTATATGTTTATTTTAAAAATGTATTGCTTTACACATTTTTCTCACTGAATAATTCTGTGTTGTTATGTAAGATAGACACGTACCAGAGGATCAGTTGACGAAACCACCCTTTGGAGGCTGTGATGTGAGTCGATGAAATATTCTTTCCAACAATGATTCTAGGGAAGCCAGAAAGCAAGCTACACATATAGTTCAATTTTTCCTGAATGATTCGGTTTTACTATTGAGCAATTGAATTCATTAGAAATTGCCAAGGACACCCACTTACCTATATTTTGTACTAGCAGTAAGCCTAGGCTTTTGAGGAGGCATGGATTAGGGTTATTTTTCTGAGATAAACCAGCCTGCATTCTGGATTCCATTCTGTTGGCCTTTGTTCCAACTTTGTCCCTAGATTCCATGAACAGGAGCCTGAGTGTGAGGAAAGATAATTATTCTAATAAGACCGATTTATTCAATAACTTATCTAGAAAGATCCTTGAGAAGATAACTGGCTAGACTAATGCTCTACACAGAAATTTATAATCTATTTATAAAAATCCTTGAGAAAAATAACTGACTGGGCTGGAACTCAAAGTGGAAACTGGTCCAGGTTTGTCTCAGTTGGAATTCAGAGTAAAATGTGATCTTAATATTTTAAAACCCCGAAGGAGCAAATTTTAAGGAGTGAAAACTCAACCAGAAGCATGGGGGAAAAAATAACAGGCTTTTACTGATTTCTCATTATGTCTGAAATTCTTTTCACAGCTTCAGCTTTCCTTTCAAAGGCTTATTTTTGAGCAACGGTGACAGTGTGTGAGAAAAAAATGAGAAGACAGATGGAAACCCAAATGAAGCCTTGATGTACCCCCCACCCCAATGCCTCTAATTAAGCCTATCGAGGCACTTGACATCTCAAGCACTAGAAAAGTTGTTTCTTTTTGTTTGTTTGCTTAAAAGCTTTATCCTAATTTTTGTAATAACATATATCACACAGGCTAATTGGTTGCAGTGCATTGTCATTTATAAATAGCCTTGCAGTACGGAGGCTGAAAATCTGTAAGCTGAAAAGTAGCACAAGTTTATCCATGTGAAGGCACTGGAATAGTAATTTTTTTTAATTTAAAAAACAAAACATTTCTTTTGGGGGCAAGACACAATTGTAAGAGAGACTTTACCTAACATATGTAATCAATGTAACCTGGTTTCTTATACCCGCAATGAATCTCCAACAATAAAAATAAATAAATAAAACATTTCTTGGTAAGTAACCAGAAAAAGGCTGTGTTTGGATGGCTGAAGATCAGACTGGTGCCTAAAGCCAGAGAATGCATTATGAACTAATGAAAAAGGAAAGTAAAATATATCAGTGTTAGAAAGCATTTCACCATCACCAAATCCAGTTTATCCAACCCACTGGTGGTGAGGGGTGAAAAGAAAATAAAACAATATCTGTCAATAATCAATTAGAAAATATAACAGGGAAATATGCATATTATCAACCCAAAATACAGAACACAAAGGAATTAACCAAAACTTTGTAGGACATATGTGAAGAAGCTATACAATTTTTTTTTCTTTTTGAAATCTCTTTCATTCCTATTTAGGCACTATAGAATTTTTTGACATATAAAAATCTTAACCGAAAAGTGAGCTACATCATTTTCTTAATTGGAAATGTTGACTACTTTAATAGTGGCAACTCATTCCATTTAAAAAATAGTGTTGATAAAAATCTAAGTAAAATTCTAACACAATTACTAAAATGGGAAAAGTTAACTAACATAACTTTGTTACTTTTAAAAGAAGAATACTAAAGAGTGACTGGATACTAAAATATGCAATAATGCTAGACAATTACATAAGCAGAGAATGCGTGGGAAAATGTACAAGTTAATGCAAGTGAAGAAGTATTACAAATTACAGAAACTTACGTTTAAAATAATGTGATATGTGATAAAAATAGTTATTTTAAGGACGGGCATGGTGGCTCCTAGCACTCTGGGAGGCAGAAGTGGGTGGATTACCTGAACTCACAGGTTCAAGACCAGCCTGAGCAAGAGTGAGACCCCATCTCTAAAAATAGCCAGGTGTTGTGGCCTATAAGCCCAGCTACTCGGGAGGCTGAGGCAAGAGAATCACTTGAGCCCAGGACTTTGAGGTAGCTATGAGCTATGACACCATGGCTCTCTGCCTAGGATGACAAAGTGAAACTCTATTTCAAAAAAAAAATAGTTATTTTAAGTCAATGAGGAAAAAGAGGATTACTCTATTAAAAGATTGCTACCATTAGTTCAATAATACAGGACTTTTTTTAAAAATTAGAAATCCTTCTTATCAAATAAAATAATTTTTACTGTAGCAAAAATTACAATAAAGTAAAAAACAAACAAAGCAAAAAACCAAAAAAAAAAAAAAAATCCAAGGAAATCATCAGATAAATATAAGTAGAAAACATTTTTCTAAGAATCAATATGTAATTCAGAAACTATCCTGGGGGAACATTAATGGGTTAAAGATTACATAAATTTATTGAAGATCAAACTTAAATAAAAAATACTAATTTTGTATATATTAATAACAAATATACAGATAGAAAATCATCAAATAACATGAATAGGCTTTATATTTATTAGAATATAAGCTCCATGAAGACAGAAATGTTTTTGTTTTATTCACTGTATATTAATAATTATTATATAAATTCAGAAATGAAGAAAAACAAGTGGCCAATAAGTGCATGAAAAAGAAGTGCTCAACATCACTAACATTTAAATAAATGAAATTAAATGAAATACACACATTAGATTATTAGTGTCATAAATGTAATAGTGGAAACTCAGAGGTATTTAATAATTGCAAGCACATAATAACCATAAATGATGAAGTCTGGAAACACACAGAGTCCTAAAAATGAACACAGCAATTGAGAAATAATTTTCCATATAGAAGTTCATACAGATAAAGCTTTTTCCAAAATGTTCTCTTGGCCCACTGGTTTGGAAGATCTAGCTGGTTGCCCTTTAACTGATGACTCATCTAATCAAACTAATAATCATCTCTAGTCTGCAACTGTGTTCACTTGAATTATTTTATAAACCTCCAATATGCCTTTTGCAGTGATAATTTGCAAATAGAAGGCATATTTATTGATGAGAGTTTTAGTTTTTGCACTAATAAATTGAGATTTTTCATGTTTCAACATGAAACTTCTTTAATGCAGTGCAGAAAGATATCATTTTAATTGTCTTGTCTACTGAGAACCTGGAGGAAGTACAATGTCTATGATTACAAGTGATGTTCTAATGTCCCACACAACTAACAATTTATAGTAGCTTTGAAAAAAAAAAGAAAAGTGTAGGGCGGCGCCTGTGGCTCAAGGAGTAGGGCGCCAGTCCCATATGCCGGAGGTGGCGGGTTCAAACCTAGCCCCGGCCAAAAACCACAAAAAAAAAAGAAAAGTGTAGAAGAAAATTAGGTTATTAAAACAATAACCTAGATATAGTGAAGAAAACAAAAAATATCATTTATCAGCAAGTAGTAAAATATTCGCAATAGAAATAGATGCATTGCTTGAGTTCTATCTTGCTATATACAGGAAGACTTAGTTCATACAAAATCCTTGTGTTAAAATTGGGCATGGAGATTATTTCCCAGTAATAATTCTAGAATCTGAAATACTAAAAGAAAACAATCTGAGGACTAAGTGTAAAAGCTTAATCTGGATAAAAGGAAAACTGTGATTTGTACTTTCAATTAGTTTAAAAAGCTATCAGTAATTATTATGTTGGTTTTATTACTTAAAATTACCAAATATTTTGAAGGGGAAGATTGTATATTTGCTGTTAATAAAAGCCCTTGCACTGTGTGCATTGCACGAAAGATTTATTTGTTCCCGTTATGACAGATGCATGACCCAATATTTAGGTTGTAGTTATCTAGGTTTGGAGATATGGGAAATAACAACATCATATTTTTAATAACGTTCATTGAGATATAATTGATATATAAATAAGTTCCCCTGTTTAAGTGGTCAACATGTTTGAAACTGTATACCCATGCATGTATACCTCTATACCTCTATTTTATTACATGTATGTAATATAGCGTATTCTTTTATATGAAGTTTTACTAATTTAAAGGCTTATATGGTCTCCTGTAATCATCATGAAGTCGTAATAGTGAACAGTTCCATAAGCTGAAAAAATTTGCTCCTGTGGTACCTTTGTAGCCAAACCCTTTCTTTTTGATCCAATGTCATGGTTAAGCCAATCTATCAATCTATACTTCATCTTACATCATTTTAATAGTACTGGGCATATTTCCCAATCTTAAGGGGTAAAATTGACAAATTCTCTCTCTCCATTAGGAAAATATTTCTTCTGAAAGAGGAAAGTGTCATCTCTTAATAATTATTATAATGGCATTCTAAAATTTCATAGTATTCAGCAGAGAAGTAATTCTGCTATTGAACATAAGAAGCAACTTCTACTGGAAAATATTCCTGTACTTGAAAACATATGGTACGCAATCCGTAGAGTTACATTTTGAAAACCAATATGCCAGATGAAAAGATAAAATAAGATAAATAATCAGACATTGAACTTCAGTCAGCATTTTATTCAAGGCCTCAAAAAACTTTACCAGTAGAAGCTATTAATCTTTACAAAGGCAAGATAAAGATGCCAGTGACTTCTAAAAATCACTGGACACAGTAGGGCTGAATCACATAAATCCTTTGGAAACAACCATTCAGATTTTTCTGTTGGAAAAATTAGATTTCTCTGAATTAAACTAGCCTTCCAGTATTTTTTTGTTTGTTTGTTTCTTGACAGAAGAAACAACATATCAAATGAGTTCCGCATCAAGATAATCTCTTAAACTTGAAAGAGTATATGACATCATGCTGGTTGCCCTTTACTGAAGTGACACTCCTTCTTTGAGATGATGTGCCTTTGGCTCTGTGACTTGAAATGGACCAGGAACTTCTGTAGGCATCTATTTTGTATTTCAGATCATTACAGTCACTAGAAGACATTAGCTTAACACGTCTTTTGAATCTGATTGCTTCCTCCGTTTGCATAAACTGTCCTATGACTTCTTGCATTAAACAATTTTCCTTTGGGTTTAATAAATAATAAAATATGATCTTACTGCATAAATATGTGCCAAAATTCAAGTTTAGTGCATATTAAAAATGATAGGATGTTGAGAATTTTTTTCCAATTTTAATAGATCATTTATTTTCTCTCTGTTTTATCATGCCCCTGAACTCTCCAACTAGCAGATCGCCATATAAAAGAAGGTGTAAGTATCTCATTGAATGGTTCCTACCTTTATCTGACTTTGCCAAAGATCCTTCTGTGATCCACAGAGATTTTTAGCTGGCGGTAGGGAATGGACAGCAAGGCCTCCTCCTTCTCAGAGTGTGCCCCTGACTTGCCATTTCTTCCGACTGCCAAATCTTCTCTACAGACCTCAGAGGAAGGATAGAGGCACCTTCCACATTCCTAACACCTGGCTGAGAGATGCATCAAGGAGATAGAATTCTGGATTCACGTTTACTCCAGTCAGACAGACGCATATAAGTACATAGCAGAGATGATCTGTATGTTTTCCCCCAACTTCCGGATATGTATTTTACTTGGCTATCACTACCCTTTTATTATTACATGAAGATAGCCCTATTTGTCAATTCCCAATATGATGCCCTATTTGTCAATTCCCAATATGTATTTCAAGAAGGGCAAACCTTAATAGTATATGGCAAATACAAACCTACATCCCTTTTCAATCTAATATTCAATAGTTCTTAATAGAAATATACTTTAAAATTAGCACTATTGTTATTTCATTACTTTTAATATTACCATGAGAGTTTGCTGTTGTTTTTTTCAAAGCTATTGCCTCTGCAAGCGAATTTCACTTTCATTGCAGCTTGGCCCCCTGGAAATTATTAATTTGACAGACATAGGAAGAGGGAAAATTTCCAGGAAACATCTGGCAAATTGCAAAGCAATGCTGAATGTTTTCTTCCCCATAGAATTTATTTTTATTACCTTATCTTTCTTCCCTATAAAAATTTAATCAAAAAAATATATACATACATATACAAAATGTGCCCTGGTTTACTTGGAACACACAAATTAGAGTACAGTTTTCAATTATCTCTTTTTCTATTACTTTCATTTTGGCATCATTGAGCTGTCAGATTTTTAGGACTGTACTGTGCCTATATACCTCCAGAGTCCTTATGATAAGGAGTGAATGCATCCAATTGTTTCTACTCATCTCCGACTAAAATAGTTTTATTTTTCTAATCAAGTTTGATTTTGTCCTGATTATATAATTAATGATATCATCTAACAAAATTTATGTTCTCCAGAAATTTCCTTGCAATTTTCATGCACAAGTGATCTAAATTGGGAAGTCCTTATAATGAATTTGTGCAACTTTTGAAAAAGATTTTTAACTGCAGGTGAAGGGCATTGTATTGGCAAACTGAAAGAGGTCGCGGAGATGTGTTGATGCCAGTGTGGTTTTTGCTGCATTCCTTCAGGAATGCTGTTCATGTGTCACCAACAATCTTGTTATGAATCATTCAAATTCATGTCTCCAAACCCTACAATGCCCCGCCATTCCCTCTTCCATGAAACATTCCATGTCTTTCTTGATGTGTGTAGAATCAGGAGTGTTCTTTGTCTAGGTGATGTTGCCTTATCTTTTCCTCCACCAGATCCTTTTATATTCATATTGCTTTGTCTTGGGCTTTATTCTCTTATCATGTTCTTGGGCTTTATTCTCTTACAAACAATGATCTCAGTCTATCCTGAATCTTTCAATTTCTATCTCTATGCCAACCTATCTCAAATCTGTTCTTTGTGTTATATTATTCCTGAGCTCCATACCTACCGGTTAGAGAAAGCATTTTTGAAGGCTAAGAAGAAACTTGCTAAAGTGGACTGCCAAACTGAATATGCTTGGAATCTCTTAATGGATGAAGGATAATATTAGTTTGGACTAAGCAGTGAGCAGGGTGATTACGATACTCAGTTAGGCAAAATAAAGATATGGCCTCAATTTCTAACTCACTACTTAGAGCTTAGCTACATTTTGAATGAAATAAATTACTTTTCCAAAGCTTGATTTTCTCATTCAAAAAATAAGATTAATAACACCAAATAGTTAAATAATTTCTAAATATTAAGTAAAGTAATGCATATAAAGCTTTTAGCACAATGCTTGGACTATAGTAAGTATTTAATATACATAGTAACTTTTGTAATAAAGAACTTTTTCATCATAAATTCTCTAATTTGCACAGAATAAGAAAAGCCATTGAGAGAGATGCTGTCCCATCCAAGATGAGACGAGGGCTCAGGAGATGGAGAGAGCTTCCCTCCATTACCCTAAGGGCCTGGCGGACCTTTGTGAGAGGGCTTTTAACACCAGCTAGGGAGCCAGTATCAAAGGGCAGGGCATGGTGAAGATTCTTGGCACTGAAGCAAGTATTATAACAGTGAGAGAAAGAGAGGCGGCACGTATGGAGTAACCATGAGAATTTTTGATAGATTGAGAGATCAAGAGAAGAAAAGGATTCTGAACAGCTGTAGGACATAAGGATAATGGCAGGACAGAAAGAAGCATTTTTAAAAATGCTTCTTTAAAATTTTGAACTATTAAAAACATCCCTTCTGATGTTACTTAAGAGGATGGTATTGGACTATGCCCTTTTACCCACAACACCATGGAGTAGACTGGCCACAGGACTTATTTGGGTGTTCCTGTTACTATTAGATAGTTATATCCAAGTGCCTCCCACGTCTACCTTGCTATTTCACAACCTTCTCAAAACTAATACTAGAATCACGGCCTTCATACCCAGACTTCCTCTCCTGCCCTAATCGTGGATGTTGCCAAGTCTTCCTCTGCTAAGAGCATAAATATCAAAGGCATCATTAGCCTTTTCTTTTCTAAACCCCACATACAATCATTCACCCTGTCCTGTGGACTCTATCTCCACACTTTTGAAGTAATCTATATTAATTACATATGTTAAATATTTTATAAAACCAGCATAGTGCATTGTAGAAAGCTAGGACACACGAACCAAATGTTTAGCAAAGGTGTATATTGACGTACGTACATGTGCCAAAATAAGGGCATACTACATATGTTATTTTTTTCCAGTTCATGATTTCTAAGCTATAACGTTTCCTCTTATACTATGTACAATGGTAGTTTACATTCGGTTTTCCCTGCTGTCCAAAATACGTGCTGTAAATTTCATTTGGGCAAAGGAGAATGCCATTCAACACCACAAATTGAATCTAGATATTTTATCTCTTGGATACCATTTAACATAGTGTGATCCCACCTCTGCCACTTATCATTTTGTTTCCTTGTTTTTCACTCCTGACACTGACTTTTTTTAAACGCCTAGCCAGTGATACACTGTACATCCCACTTCCTGAATGTGTCAAATTGTTTTATCATAATATTACTTAATTGGTTCCTCCACTCCCTATATTTCACATAAGCTCTCAAGTACATTTTTTGTCTGGAATCCAGAATAGATGATGTCATACACTTCATATTTCCTGATATCAGGAGAACCAGTATGTGAATGATCCAACATGAATTAGGTTAATTTGAGACTGGAATTGGATGACAACAAGCTGTTACTTCCACTTTACAATTATGTTTTTCTTTTTAGAAATAGAAAATAAACTAGCATGATGTTACTTTGGTACTATACTAATTTCCAGTTCAAATTAATTGTGAACTTACAGGCGTTTGCACCATCTAGTTATCATGACTGTGCCAAACGTTTCACTAGGAGTTGCAGAATGCTGTTTTGTTTTTTGTTTTTAATTCTATCACTGCATCTACATTATAGCTGGCATTTTTCTGCAAAGTGGAGCTTTTCCTCATCAACAGAGGTCAGTGTTTATTTTTAAAGCCAAAACCTACTGAAAAGTAGCAAAATACTTAACTCTAGTTACCAGTTTGCAAGGTGAAGATTTGATTTAATAGTTTCTTCATACCACATTGTGTAAAGATTGGTTTTCTCTTACATAACTATTGTTTCATTTTCATGAATTTTTATTAGTTCAATAGATTTCAAATCTAATCCCTAAAATAGTCTTTTATTCCTCCTAAGTTCTGTTGCCTTTCTTATGTGATTTATCATATTTCTTTCTTGCTTTTTTTTTTTTATATAGTTGGTTTTAGGGGCAAATTGTGTTTTGGGAAGATGGCCTTACCAGTGTATCTAATTCCCAGATGCTTTTTTTTTCAGTGTAGCATTGGAATTTCTTCAACAGGATGTGAGTTCTTCATTCCTTCCCTCTGGAATCTGGGTGGGTCTACGACTACAGCAGAAGTGACAGAATGGGGCTTTTGACAGACACAAAAGGCAATCTAGGGTGGGTGCAGTGGCTCATGCCTGTAATCCCACCACTTTGGGAAACAGAAGAAGAAGGATTGCTGGAGGCCAGGAGTGCAAGACCAGCCTGAGAAACACAGCAAGTCTTCTCCACAAAAATAGCAACAATAATAATAATCCAATTAGCCAGGCATGGCGGTGTGTGCTTGTAGTTCTAGCTACTCAGGAGGCCGGTGGATCACTTGAGCCCATGAGATGAAGGTCACAGTGAAACTGTGACGGTGCCACTCTATTCTAGCCTAGGCAAGAAAGGAATACTTCATCACTAAATATCAATAAATAAATGAATACAGACAACTTAGCGGCCCCCTGGCCTTCTAAGGATATTCCCCCATAGGATGCAGCCCCTGCCGTCTAAGGAAGACAAGCAAATATTGAAAAGCCATAGCCCCAGGTGAAGTCACAGTTGACAGTCAGACATTTGAGTTCAGGAGCCACCAGCTGTTTGAGTGACCAGCCTTTCCCCTGCCCCAGTTGATTGTGAGTACAGCAATAAAGAGCTCTCCAGGCTACGCCCTATCCAGATGCAGGCTCATTACAGAAACAAGTGTTGTGCCTGTTTTAAGTCACTCATTTTTGTGGTTGGTAATTTTATAGAAAGAAATAGCCGGGATGTTTTTTTTAATAATATATATAATATATAATTATATATATGTATATAATTTCAAATTTACAGAGAAGTTAGCATAATAGAGCACACAAATCTCATATGTGCTTTACTTAGATTTTGCCATATTTGGTTTACTACTTCCCCCCCAAATGTGCTTTTTTTTCCTAACCATTTGAGAATTAGTTGGAGACATCATGCCCCTTTGCACTTAACTAGTTTAGTATGTATATTGTAATAAAAATACATTCACTTACATGGCAGTTTAATTATCAAAACCAGGAAGTTGCATTAATATAATACAATTATCTAATCCACAGTCAGTATTCAAACTACCAATTGCACCAATAATTTTTTTTCCAGTCTATTAAACTATTTTTCCCAGTCTAGAATTCAATCTAGCATAATGAATTGCACTGGGTTTTCATGTAGTTTAGTCTCTTTGAATCCCAAACTATTTTTCAACTTGTCTTTATTTTCTTTGACCTTTGTATCTGTGACAAGTGCAGCCAGTTATTTTGTAGAATACCCTCCAAGTCTATGTGTGTCTGACATTTCATTATAATTAAATGTACACCTTTGGTTGGAATATCCCCGAAGTGAGGTTGTCCCCTTCTCAGTGCCCCCCATCATGAAGCCCATGTTGCTGATGTGTCTCAGTGGTGGTGATGCTGACTTGATCACTCGTTCAAGGTAGTAATAGCCAGGCTTCTCTACTATAAGGTTACTATTTTCCATTTGTAATTAATACATAATTTGGGATAGGCACTCTGAGATTATGCAAATAATCTGTTCCTCATCAAACATATACCCCTAGTTTTGGCATGCGTTAAATTTTCTAACTCCATTATCCTCCCTATATTTAATAATTCTACTAAAAGGAAGAGATTTCTACTTCCTTCTACTAAAAGGAAGAGATTTCTAACTGCTCTTTTTTCCCCATTATTTATTACCGTGGATTCATAGATTTTAATTCTATTTCATGGGTCACAAGCCCTTACGATGATGATTCATTTTTATGGCAAGTTATCCCAGCTTTAACCAATAGGAGCACCATCAGGCTGTCTGTATTAACCTTTCGCCATCATTCTTTGAGCACTTCCCCAATTTACGGTACAAGACTACATTCTATTCCTTTCCTCAAAGAGGCCCTAGTTTCTGGTAGCAAAAGATGGTGTTTAGAAACCAATTTCTGATGACTTGAGTATTATTGCTTCTAGGCATTCTCAATGAACAGAGCTAGAAAACACACACGTGCACACATGGAGTTGGCCAAGATTTGATCAAGGAAGCAACACCACTATGCATGATGTAGAATTAAGGATGTATTTGAGAGATGGGATCTTACACAGTCATGAGAGATGTTTAGAGAACTTAAATCAATTTGTGACCTTAACATCCAGTGACAGCCCATACCCAAGATGGGTAATCAGAGAGGGAAGATGAATGGGAAGTGCAGAGGACTGGAGAAGTGCAAGGAAAGCCTGGAATAAACCCAAACTGGAGTTGCAGCTGGCTCTTACTGGTTCTAATGTGATGATGGAGAAAAGTCTGGTGCTCCAAATCCTGGAGCTGCACATTAACCCAGCCCAGGATCCAGAAAAGCTACAGAGTAGGTCCAGTAGCAGGTAGACCCGCTGCCAGCCTGGTGCTGCCCGTCCCAGTACAGCCTTGATTCTGCCATTAATCAGCAGCAACGTGCATGAGCTGTGATTGTTCGTGCCGGAACTTCCAGCCCACGTGTAAGTCTCTGTGGCCAGTTGTAAGTAAGCCATGTAAGGGGGGAAATTTGGGGAAAAGTTCCAATTTAGCTAAATTGACCTAGTAAATACTGTTGATGCTAGGCTTTATTAATGCGTAAAGAGAAAAAAGCTTTTTCCAGATCAATAACTACATTGTGTTGATTTGTTACAACTGCAATTAGAATCATCATGTGATTACCATAAAATAGTCACTGCCATTGTCCAAGATCCATCTGTCTTTTGCAAGTCAAATAGATTGGTTGAGTGGGATGAAGTGGGAACCACTATTTACTGAATATTTTGAGCTTTTGACCGTGGTGCTAATTTTTACAACTGCTTCAGAAATGAGCCATTGCTTCTGGTAAGACGACCTCTCCACTGGCTTTCAGTTGATACTTCCTATCACAGTTTTTTCAAGCCAGGTAACTCATTTGGAGTTTTTGCCACTTGATGAAAATGACTGTTTCAAATATTCGTTTTTCAGCTGGGGTAAGGGGGCAGGCAGGTGGTATTGTGGAGCTAGTGAGCCCACGCTGAGATGGAACCGAGACAAAACTCCACTGATGACCTGATAGTCATCAGCTTCTACACCATCGAGTAGGCCAGAGCATCTCTTTGGATTCTAGGAATTAGTATCAGTTCAAATACATCATCAATAATCCCCCCAAACTCCAAATGTTTCTCATTTACCAATGAATAGTAGGATTGGTAAGTGGACAAAAGTCCCTCTGGAAAAGGCTGGCAGGAAGATAGATGATGGCATACATCTGTGAGTATGCAGCAGGGTCCTTCCTCACAGGAGTCTGTTCACTTTCACTCACAGGGCTCTGGGTCAGGAGGTGGCTCATGGCTTGGATGTTACTAAGGGCAGTGATTTTCTGTGGTGATAATTCAAGTCAGGTTTCTGTTCACCAGTTGTATTAATTCTCCATTGCTGCTTAACAAATTATCACAAACAGCAGCAGAAAACAGCATATTTATTTATTCTTTTACAGTTTTGGAGGTCAGAAGTCTGCAGTCAAGTGTTTTCAGTGGTACATTCCTTCTGAATGTTTTTCAGAGGAGAATTTGATTTCTTGCCTTTTTTAACTTCTATAAGTCTTCTTCATTTCTTCTGTGGTCCCTTCCTCATATTGCTCCAACCTCTTCAACTGTCAGGTCTTCTCCTATCCAGTCTAATCTTCTACTTTCTTATAAGGGAAGTCCTTTTGTGGTGATGCCCAATCTCATCTGAAAATCCTTAACTTGATCACATCAGCCAAGTTCCATTTTCCATATAAGGTAAGATATGCAAGTTCCAGGGAGTAGGATATGGACATCTTTGGGGGTCCATTAGTCAGTCCCCCATGCCAGACCTGGTGCTTTCATGTTTATTCAAGTCAAATAAAACTTTAATAGGGATTCCTATCCATTGCAATTCTGTTGACACTATAATTAACTAGTCTATACCAAAGACGTCTTGGATCTTGGATACCAGGATTCCTATATTGAGTGCATTTTTCACAGCCTTGGTGAAAATAATGGTATCTAGATCCTTCTAGAAGAGAAAGTTAGAGGGTGGATGAATAAGTCATCCATATCTACTTGATTCTAATATTCTGATGTTCCCAAGCTTCCAGATTCTTTCCTGTACAGTATACCAAGTACTGGCATTTTATCTTCATGTAGTATAGGCCACCTGTTTTCCAGGGTCCCGTCAACACATAAAGCAAACTATAAGAGCTGCTGTAGCCATTAGCACTAATGTCAAATCCAGAATCTCTGCTTGGTCAAGCCATATGAATGAATTCATCACAGTTCAACATTTCGTTTCTCCTGACAGCCCTGGCACAATACACTTAGGTTACATTCTCAAACATGTCACCCAGGCTCCTCTCAGTACACGTTCCCTTTGTGGGTCACAGTACTTGCCCTCTGGATCTAGAAGTGATGAAAGGTGGTAAGGGTATTCCTAAGGGGGACAGGTAATCCCTGAAATGTTACCTCAGGAGAAGCCCTTAGAGACTCTTCTGTCAAGGACAGATTGACGACCTGTTTTCTTGGGAAACTGTATGTGTTTAAGGTCTTCAGGTTCATTCAAATATGTCCTTGTATCCTTCTTTCATTTACAGAATTTCACTGCTTCAACATAAAAACCCTGCAAATTATGGGGATTATATTTGTGATGTAATTTAGCTGTCCAAAGAATTAGGCTTTGAGTTTGGTTTTTTTTTTTTTTCCTCTTTATATTTTGGCCCTGTGGCTGTAGGCAAATAGAGGGCTCCAGGGCTTCCACTGGGGCAGTCATAGGAGCTTTCTGCTTTCTTACTCTGCTGAGTTGAGAATTTATGGCTGTGATGAGCTTATTGTTATTCTCTGAGCTCTTCAGTGCACTGAGAAGAAATCAAACTCATTACACTACTCACATTTACTAAACTGTTTTAGGGCTGGAGCTTGTCAATCACCGGAAGCTTTGTCTTCTCTAGGCACTTTATAACAGTTATAACAGTTCCCTGAAATGATACTCTGAATACCTATATTGTCCTCGAATGCCGTTGACCAAAAATGTCCTTCTGATCACTGATAATAGGGTCAGCAATACCTTTAAATCCAATCCAGTCAGATGTCCAATTCTACATAACCCAGTCCAAGGAACTTATTCCTAACCTTTGTTCCCCTGAAACTATTTCCAAAAGTTTAAATTCTCTCTCACCAAGCGTCTGGCCAGAGATGCAGAATTAATTTATGTATGTAGAATAAGGGAATTAATGTAGAAAATAGACCTTAATCAATTGTGGGGCAGGTGAAGCTGTTTATGTAAGCCGATAGCTTCTGTACTAGGTGTTGGGCCTGTATTCATCAGGCCCTAAGCTGGGCAGGGAAGGTGGGAATGACGTGGGAGAGATCAAGAACACACTACATTTCTCCTTCCCCCAATTCGATGATGCGGTGACCTGAAGGATGAACTGGTGCTCTTCAACATGAGGACGAGCACGCCTATGTACAGAGAAGGACATCTGGCAAAGGCTGGGTTTGCAGCAGGCACGCAGCACAATGAGACCAGTGACAACGTGCGTGACACACCAGCAGGTGCTTTACCTTAACTCTCAAGGGATAAAAAAGGCTGCTGCTTCACGTCCGCCTTCCACACATCACTAGATTTTTCTTCTGGCTGATCTTGTCTTAGAACATTTAGGAAAGAAAACTGAGGAATACTGCTCCAGCCTGGCTAAAGTGATGCTCTATAGAGCCGCTACTTACACTGTGAACACAGACAGACACATGCACACTTATTCCCAAGATCAAGTACTTTTTCTCTATTATTAAAACCCCTAAGCTGCTATAAAATTTCCCACTCAATGACACAGAGCAGTGATTTTCAACCAGTGTTCTGTGAGAGGATCTTAGGTGTGCCATGGAAATTTTTAAAAATCATTAAGTTATTTTCAAAAAAAGTTCAAAGCACAGAAAGTATATATATATATTTTTTTACTCTC
Source organism: Nycticebus coucang (assembly GCF_027406575.1). Classification (NCBI taxonomy): domain Eukaryota; kingdom Metazoa; phylum Chordata; class Mammalia; order Primates; family Lorisidae; genus Nycticebus; species Nycticebus coucang. The sequence continues at coordinate 56,564,799 of NC_069788.1, forward strand.
TCTCCTTTTTTTTTTTTGATTAACATAATTTAAGTGTGCCTTGGATGTTTAACTGAGGTTCAAGTGTGCCGTAAGATAGAAAAGGTTGAAAGACATGACGCAAAGTACAGTTTATACTAGTCTCCCCACATGTGGGTTTGTACTTTCCTTCTCCAACAATGATAAACTTAGCTTTCTTTACCTTCAATTTGTTACTTATTTGTTCAAGCCTAAAAATTACAGTACTTTCAGGATTTTTAATACATGGTACTGTGAAGAAAAAAAGCAAACTTACTAACTAGGAATTATTGCATGTGTACAATTATTTTTTAAAGGTAAAATTTACATAGGGGGCCCTGCAAATCCTCAAGACTATAAATCCACAATTTCTGACAAATGGATACAGATGTTTAATCCCATACAACTGTCAGGTTAACAAACATTCCCATCACCCCTACGAAGTTCCCTCGGTCCTTTTCTGGTCAGTTCTACACAGGGCTGTAGACTCTACTCAGGGCTACCACTTTTCTGATCTTTTCCTTCATAAATTACTTGCAACTATGTTAGAATGCCATTGAAACAAACTCACCCGGTGTTTGAGTCCAGGTTCTTTTGTTCAGCATAGTGTCCAGCATACTGCTGCATGTGGCAGTAATTTGTTAGTTTTTGTTGCCAAGAGTTATTCCAGTACATGAACATAACACAATGTGTTTACCTGTTCACTTCTGGATGTCTTGAGTTTGGCTATTATAAATAAAGCATCTAAGAACAAATCTTTTTGCAGACATGTTTATATTTCTCCTGGGTAGGTATGTAGGAGTGGATCACGGGGTAGATGTGCGTTTAACCCTGTAAGAAACTACAGGTTTATGTTTGACCTTCCTTGTCCTAGAATTGAAATTACCCATTTCTGAAAGGAATCTGGTTTCTTACCTGGGAAGTATATTAGAAAAGCAACTCTGGTCTATCTACACCCTCGACTATATTTGAGCAATGCTGCTTCTAGGCCCTTTACAGGAAAAATCTGGACAATTCAGATTTTAAAAGTCCATTGATTCGAATTGGTATTTTCAATTCAATTTTAATACCTTAGTATTTCCCTTAATTTCTCTGTCTGATCTTTAAATTGTATTTCTTTTTTCCCTGCCCTGAAAATCTTTATTCCTAACATCATTAACAAGATTTCTTAATTATATGATCCCTCTAAAAAAAGAAAACTAGTACCAAAATAGCAACAAATAAAACAATACCACTTTTAAAATAAAACTACTTAAACAGTACTGCTTTTTAACAAAAATGAAAGTAAATTTAACAAATTAAAATGTTTTTCTACCTTTTATCCTGAAAGTCATCATCCTATATGTATAGACTTAAAGTTGTTCTCTAGTCTAAGGTGGGTTTTTTTTTCTGCATTAAATGAAGTGTGTTTATTTTCGAGGCATTTGATATAAATATTTTTCTACATGTTTATTGTTACCATTTTATTATATACTTTGGTTATTTTATTTTATACTTATATTCAATTTTATATTTTATATTTTTAAATTCAATTCGATTCAATTCAATTTTATTTTATATTCAATTTCTCTAGAATCTTGACTAATTTTTTTAAAAAAGATGAACTATTTTTATCATTCAGATTTTAAAACTACATAGACAGTTTCACAGGGAACTCTTGTGTCCACCCTTGTTTCTTTCCCACATTGTACTTACGCCTTCAAATATAACTCCCTGTGGGAGTGGGAAACTCCACTTTATACCTCCTTTCCCACACATACATTCCCTATAAATAACTACTCTCATTAGTTTTTAAAAATATTCTTCTTATGTTTCTGTTTTGTAAAATTTCCAAATTTGTTCTTCCTTTTCCTTCCACACAAAATATAAGCATCTCATATAACATATACCATCTACCCCATGTTATATTATCACTTTGAAATAAGCCCTGGAATTCCATTCGTGTAAGTTCGTAGGAATCATCATCATTTTGTTAATAAACTTGACACACAGGCACCTGCTAAGAATATTTGGGTATTAGTCCATTTATGTTTCACAAAAGCCGTATACAACGGCTATCCAGAGGGTGACGCACAGACCTCTCCCTCCGTGGTTAGCCGTATTGACTTTTCCGTTGAGACATTCTCTAGGATGTGCCCTTGTCTGAAGGGCCTCATCCAATGTCACAGCCCCTTTCAATGCCTGCGCAGTGTGTAAGTTCAAAGTGAGCCCCCATCTTCTTCCCATGGCAATTTGAAAGGACTCTGGTGAGGGGAAAATCCTGGCTCCCGCAGTTCTGTTCTCTTGCCCAGTCCTGCTTCTTTCATTCCCCAGCAAAGACATTCTCCTTGCACATTCTTTTTATAGCTTCTATTCCCCAAGGAGTCTAACCTGCAACATCTTATGGGGTATATTCTATTATGACCTCAATTTTACAGGTGAGTAAATTGATACACATATAAGGCAAGTAATTGCCCCAAACCTTCAGCTGGTGACAGAGCCTGGATTCATAACCAAGTTTTTCTGTGCTGTTCTTTGTCACTTTGAAACACTATCTAATCCATTTAATCTTACCAACTATTTCCCTCCTCTGTCCGGAAGCATTGCAACTTCCTCCTAAAAGATTGCCTTGCCTTTATTCTTACCCCCTCAGGTCTACAAACAGAGTGAACTTTCAAAGCCTCAAAAAAGATCACTCCCACACATGAAAGCCTTCAATGCATTCTTTTTGGACTTAAGCCAGAGTAAAAGAGATTTTACATGGTGCACAGAGCTCTCCATTATTTGCCCTCTGCAGCTTCTTCAAGCCTCATTGCTCCCTCTCCTCCCATTGTTCTCCCCCCAGCCTAGCCCATAATGGATTCTCATCCTTCATCTGAATAACTCTCTACCCCTCCATCTGAATAGCTACTCTTCAGCCTCCAGCTCACCTTCATCATTAACTACACTCGGTCTTCTTTTTAATCCTTATTAGGTTTTATTTATTATTTCTCATGGTTATCTGTATTTCCCATTTATAATGCTCACCATGTTTGCAATCAGTGGGGTTTGTGATTGCCTTTTGCTTATTTCTTATTGAAATGCAAACTATACACAGGAAATAGATCACACAAACAAGGTGCACAATGTGAACACACCTGTATAATAACAGGAATGGACAACCTCCCAGAAGCCTCCTCAGGCCCCTTGCATTTACATCTCTGGCCTGCCAGGACAAGGCTGCTGCTTTCTAACACTCCTGAGGTGGCTTTGTAATGTGTTTTCTTTTTTGTTTGTTTGTTTGTTTGTTTGTTTCACATTCATAATATTCCATCAGTGCAAACTTTTGTAGTGGGTTACTTTTCATTTTCTTCTTCTTGCTATTTTTTTTTTTTGTTACATTTTGTTTTAATTTCAGGTTAATATGAGGTTTAGGTTACATTGTTCAGGTTACATTGTTTTCCATTTCTAAGGTAAAGTTTACCTTGCAGTTGAGCCCTTCACCCAGGGGCAGGCTGAACGCCCTCTCATTGTGCACATTAGGTGAGATCCCACCAGTCACCCTCCATTGAGAGCCTGTACTTGTATTCTGCTGAACTGCATTTCCCGAAATTCCATTTTCTGTAAGTTTTCTCTCGGGGGAAGGAACACCAGGGTTTCTTATAGGAGATGGGAGTGTGGCCGTTAAGCAGCAGCCATGTAGCAGCTCACAGGTGCTGCTGCTGATCTAGGGCTCCTCTCCTCACTTGTGGGGGGCAGTATCTGGTCCTGTGGTGGCTTTAGCTGCCCCTGCTTCCTCCCTGAGCATCTCTGCCTTCCCAGCCAGGCATGTGTGCTTAGTTCTGTGAAGACAACTGACCCTTGGACTCTGTAGGACGCCCACACTACCGGCAGCAGAGGCGGCAAAAGCTGCCATGAGCTTTAGTCTGGTGGGCTCCGTTCCTGCTTCTGTCCTGATCTTGCTCACCACCACTTTGCCTGTTTCATTTCTCAATCCCTGCTCTGTGCAGGCCTCAAGTTTCCTGACTCAGTCTTATAGAGACCGCTTAACCAGCTTCCACAATTGGATAAATTCACAGTCCTATAAGAAATCCCTTTTATATGTCTATGAAAGCTCTGCTACTCTTTGAAATTTGCAACTACTCATTTAAAGCTTAGATTTCTGACAGCGTGTTCTTCACATGAAGTCAGAGATGATTTTCCATTTTCTCTTGTGTAAAATTATATCCCCAGCACTTACCATAGCACCTCATGCATAGAGGTGACAGATGCCTCTCTACTGAATGAGTTAACACACACATACATATATTTATATACAAAGTATGAAATAAGTGGCCATACAGAAGGAAAAATAAAACCCTGTTGCTTTGGGAAGTCTACGAAAACACCAAGGGAGAAAACATCATTATCAGGAATGTTTGTTCAAAAGCTCAGTTGTAGGAAGCCTTTGTCTAATGTATATAAAATTAGGCTAGCTACCAGCCATCAAGGATCAGAGAGGAAAGAAACCTGGGAGAGTTCCCAATAGAGATGTATTTTTGTGTGAAGTGCACACCAGCCTAAAGGAACCCACGCGTGCTCTCTTTAGCGCTGTAACGGTAGGCTCTTTCCCTTGGAGAAGGCTCCGTATCCGCTTCTACCTAAGCAACAAAGAGTTACGTGTTGCTTTTGAGCCCTCTTCTAAGGACCACTTCCCAAATACTGACTGTACGTCTCAAATACCATTCTATCCCCTGTTGTGGTGCGAATGATTCTGTCCAGGCACAGCCAACTGTCTTAATCTTCCTTCTCTTCTGTGATATCAGCATTTGTTGTCATCACTCCCTCCCCTGCCCCATTCCCTTTCTCTTGCACCTAAGAGAGCGCATGCACACATGTTTACACACACACGTTTTCACACATGCACACACACATGTGCCGAGACATAGGGTGAACAATTTATTTGCATTGGAATTATCACTAGAAGTTAACATTGACCAGATTTCCTCTCAATAAAAAAAAGAATTCTTTTCAGAGACTCTTTTTGGTTCTACATCCTTTAAACCTTATAGTTAGGTATTGCAAAAAATAAGATGAAACTTTGAAAAATCCTCAACTATTTCCCCACATGATGCTCTACTTGGACTGACTTCATAAAAATCAAATAGCATTTTGGTTTTTTTTTTTGTCTGCCCATGAATTCCTTCCAGCACCCTCTCCACCCTCTCTCTCAATTCTACTTTCCTCTCCTTTGGCTAATTCAAACGATTCTTTTGTTTTTCAATGTAAACCTTACTTACTCCTACAAGAATCTCTTTTTGACTTTTCTCTCTAACCTACTCTAAGTGGTTAAGTAAACTAAATCCCCCACATGCTAGTGCATTGCTCACTGTACTATAGAGTTATTGTTTGTTTAGTTATCTGATTCCCTCTTGTTTTCTATATAACAAAAAACTACATTAACTCTAATCCCAGATACCCAACCTTAGACTTGAGTTGAATATCAAGTATTTCTTGTCTGTGTCACCTTGTAGGAATACACAACAAAATAAAGGAAACTATTATTTGGAAGTTATCCAGGAAGTCATCCAGGAAGCAGTGACGTTTTAATATTTACACCAGCCTCACCTTCTGGCCTTCCTGAGATGGTTATGACAACTCTTACCTAGTTTTTCCTTTTGTTCTAAGAGCCTGGAACTACTGGAAGCACCTATGAGCCACACGCTGATGATACTGCTGGTTGACATCACCTACCAGAGCAGAAAATGTCATTCTTTACCAGTCCGTGATTTTTTGCAGTCAAGGCTTGTGCTTTCTGAAGTATGGAGATTTTTAATAGTCATAGGGATTGAGCTTGCTTTGGTCATCTCACAGTTCACTATTAACGATCTTCCAAACCACTCCCCTCCTTATACCAGTAATGAAAACATTTTTAGAGAATAAAATTGTTACTCATGGTGAAATTCTACCCAGGTGGCCCCCTTTCCTCAGGAGTGAAGATGTCTTAGGGTCCCTAATGGATAACTTATCTTGTATTCACCTCACTGATCTCTTCCTCCAAAACTAAAGTTGTGAGTCCTTATGTTTCTCCTTTAGTCCTTAAGTTTCTAAAAATATCGTCTAAATTGACCTTACTTTTAAATGGAGGGTAGATGTGATGTCAAGGTGGGTTATTAGGTTCAGACTGAAAGACAATGCAATTATGAATCAAAATTAGGCTACTATTCACCAACAGGAGGAAATTTTGTCTGAATATGCTGCTACTCCAGCAAAAAAGAACTCAGACAGAGAAAATAAGTAGTTGAGAATTTTTACACTTGAACAAGAAAAGAGAAACTATTGGAAGCTCTTTTGTTAGGTCGTCATTAGAAGATACTCTAGAGGAGGCCTAGAATTCCTTCACAGTCATAAAGACCATTCTTATTTTTTGCATCTTGTTTATCTCATCCTTATAACACCTGAGTAAAATAAATACACAGCTTAATACACTTTAGCTGTAGAGCTAGCTAAGAGGGGGAGGGAACTGTGGTAAGAACCAGGAAAAATAAACTTGCCGCTTATTGCTGTAAAAGCTTCCAACTTTCAACTGGAAAAATACAACCACAATAATTTTTAGCCAACGCAGAAGAGGCAAGAGGATGTAAGCCTCCCGGAGTCAGGACATTTTTAAAATTTCACTTTCAAATAAAACTATGCATAGTGGCTCACTAGATCAATTAAGATCACCTTGCAAATAATACATTAAATATAGGTTATAATTCAGTGTCAATTTACATTCATGATGCTGTACAACCATCACCACTACCTAGTTCTAAAATGTTTCATCACTCATGAAAAATTTTCTCCCCATCAAGCAACAACTTTCCATACCCTCCGTGCAGCCCCTGGTTGATAACCTCTCATCAACTATCTTTCTGAATAAATTTGCCTTTTACTAGATATGTCATAGAAGTGGAATAACACAATGTTTGTTCTTTTGTGTCGGCTTCTTTTACTTAACATGTTTTTAAGGAGCATCATCTTGCAGCCTGTTTCAGAACGCCATTCCTTTTTATGGCTGAATAATATTCCATTGTATGTGTGTCCCCCATTTTGTTTATCTGTTTATCTGGTAAGGGAAATGTGGGCTGTTTCCATCTTTTTCCTATTGTTATTAATGGTGCTATGAATATTGGTAACCAGGTATCTGTTTCCCTATTTTCATTTCTTTTAGACCTAGGAGTATATTAAAACAACCCACAATGTAAAATGGCATATTTAACATATTCCTAAATGCCCAAAAGAATTGAAAATAGGGACTCAGATACCCGGTTGTTTAAAATGTTTAGCATCTGCCACATGTATTTTAAAAATCTAAGAACTATTTTTAAATTTTTATGTATATTTTGATGTAACATAGAAGACTATTAGATAAGTTTATAAAATGGGCATTAAAATTTGTCTTTTTTCTACAGTATTATATTGGATACCATTAGGCATAAATACTCCATTACTTCTTAAGGACTTACTAGTAGTTATAATAAATTGTTAATAGCTAAGATTAGAAGATAAATGATAATTAACAATTAAGACATCCTCACACATGCATCTCCTTGAATTCCCATGGTGAACTAGTAGATTTGTTACAGTTTTTAATCACCATCAACCCCATTATTGAGAACATTCGTGTGTCAGAGGAAAGGATAGATTTAAATGATAAATAGCAGAATATTTACATTGGTAAATGCAGGTGAATATGTACAAACTAATCGGTCATTGAGACAAAGAGCGAGACTTTCAATAGAGAGAAAAATAAACCCCGAGAGAGAAAAAATAAAAAGGAATGAATTTTTGCATTTTTCAGCCACAAGAACAGGGAAAGGCAAACACAGAGAAGGCCTCTGAGCAAGCTTCACTGTGCACACTCTACTCCTGCTCATCCCAGTGATAAGGGCTCTACTTTTGTTAATGATCATAAAATAAGTGAAGGAAACAGAAAATGAAAGAAATGTTGTAGATTCCATAAAGTCTAGCTTTACCCAACTTAGGAGACAAGCAGGTGCATTTGTAAGAAATTTTGCTCCGGATAATTGGTGATGCTCTGTAACACAGTGGATTCCTAAGGGGAAAAAATTAAAAGAAGAGAAATGTCCTGTATGATGTACACTTAGCATCCTTGAGTCTCTATGTATGGTTCTAGAAAACCACTGGGAAAACATCTTGTATACAAAATGTTTAACTTGAACTTGGACACTTGGATATTGTTGGGTTTAACTTATCCTTCTAACTTTGCTAGGAACCACTGTTGAAAAATGCATCACTTACCTATACGTTGCATGATATCACCTGCCCAGCATCTCTATTTGGAAGACAATCCAGAAGTCAGGAATCTTATCCAAGGAAAAGTAGACAGTGACATTTCTGGGGCTGTGGGTTAGTGCTCACGGCTTCTAGGCTGGACGCTTCTTGTGTAGATTTATGTGTCCCTCCTGTCACCCCTGAGGGTGCAGAAGTGTGGGGAGAACGTGGAGCCAGTAACAGTCTGTGGTCTCACTTACTGACTGGGTGAGCAGATGACTGAATAAAGTGAAGCAACTGGCTCAAGTTCTCCAAGTTAGAAAATGGCACTCAGGACCCAATCTCAGGTCTCTAGCCTCTAAGTCTCCCTGTAGTCACTGAATCAGTCCTGTCTGTGTGTCAGACTATGCCAGGAAGTTTTATGGTAATGAGGAAAAGCTATGATGTTTAAATACTCTACAACTGACACACAACAGAACGCTGACAACACTAATTCTTGTGAGAAGAGCTAAGACACGTAAGATAGTTTCAGGACTGGTTGCTTCCAATGCTCAGTTACCTTTATGAAACCTCAAGTTCTTTCCACCTTTTTGCTCAAGTAGCCTCAGTGTACTAGCTTCTTCTCCTCAGACCACAACTTAGCCACAGCTGCTCCAGCCATCACTCAATAGCCAAGGTCAGAAAAAGGAGAGGAGGGTATTTCTTTTGATTTACATCTCTTTTTAAGAGCAGTAATAACTTTCCCAGAAGTCCTCAGAGCTTGACCTCTTTGGCCAGAAGTACATTGTAAGCCTCTGGCTAAATAAATCAGGGAAAGTCAGGGAATGAAATACTGGGATTGGCTTAGATTAGCCAGGATTCAGCCCTGGGTTGAGGAAATGTCAGCTTCTCCAGAAGGCAGTAGGCACCAGAGAATCTTTGAATTCCTCAGCCGTATTTCCCCATCTCTTCCTATGAGAAAAGTAGAATAAGGAGAAGCCAAGAAGCAGCATAACCCACTTGCTTGACAGAGCACACTTAGGTTGTCTGAGCTCAACCTTTAACACCACACATTTGGTTTATCAGTTTGCAGTAGTGTTCCACATAGGGACATCAAGTTTTCTAAGTGCAAGCACAATTTACCTCAAGAAACAAAAAAATTATTTTTTTCAATTTCCTTTTTGACTTAGTTTATGATTTTGACATACAAAAAAATATTAGTCAACAAGAAAGTCAACAAGAAAGTCAACAATAGTGCTGGTGGTCTGGTGTGATGTGTATGAGCATATATATATATATATATATATATACACACATACATATGGAGAAAGAGAAAGGGGGTTGTTATTTTAATTACAATGTAATGCAGCCACACTCATAAACATTTGTATAGAAAAAAAATGTGGCTGCATTAAATTAAAATACCCAATTGGTTTCAAAATATGTTTTCCACACTCATTTGTGGTCCTTTCCGAGGTCCTTTCCCACTCTGAAAGTGTAGGCAGCGTTCCTTCCAGTGTTTTTCTCATCTCCACTGTAATTTACACAGTAGCAGGCAGAGCACATGATTAATGAAGCTGTGAATTGAGGACTTGAGGACCCGACAGCTGCTGGATCACAAAGAGATGCTTTGTGGGCATGTTACTACATGTGCAAGGAACGAAACAAATTGATAATCTGTTCAACTAATTGAATCTCTCTGTGATTGTTCTTGTAACTTTTGTTCGGCGAGGGCATAACCAAGTGTTTATACCAATCTAGGACAGCTAAAGGCAAAGCCATCACTTGCTGTTGATAAGACCCACATTCAAGTGCTCAGCAGAACCAAATGTGAGCAAAATGATCAGGTTGAGTGTGCATCCTTGTCACCTTGAACGCCTTGGTTGCCTTCCTGCATAACCTCCATGGAGGATCCAGGGCCCCACATCAGTGCTCTCGATTATGAATTTCCAACACTGCAACCCAGTATCAAAATCCACATTCCTTCCCCCACCTCAAGAGCTCATGTTCTAGGTCACATATCTTTTTCCTGGGCAGGATAAAAATGGATAGGAAGGAGATGGAGAATTGATCTCTAGTAAGGAAAGGATGAAATAATAATCATGTACTTTCGTTTGCACTTTCATCATTCCTTTTAATAGCTGAAATAAGACATTCCATAATATGGTATATTTGTGTCAGAAGAGATACTTGCTAAAGAAATAGAACTGATATTGGATGCGTCTGAAAGCCTGCAAGGACCACGCAGTTCCTGGGTTCTTCAATCAACTTCAATCAGTGTTCACTCCTGCTACTCCACTAATCCAGCTCGTGTGAAAGTCATATTGCTGAAACCAAAGCTTGCATCCCTGTCCTTATTCTACGTGTTACAGCTTTAAGACAGAGCCTGTCCTTCCCTTCTTAAAGTATTTTCTTCACTTGACTCTTGAAGCATTTCTCTCCCCATCTTCCTCTCTTCTACTCAAGTAACCTCTTTTTCTGATTTCTCTGCATTTCCAAGACCTCAAAATGTTGGCATGCTCTCAGGCTGCTTCCTTGTGGCAAAGTTTCGGGTATCATTTGTAAGCGTAAAACTCCTAAATTGACATGTCTAGCCCCAATATCTATATTTGCCTCATATTTCCAAAGCCAATTCAAAATCTCCATTGGAAATCAAATAATGTTCTTAGAATTAACATATCTAAAACTGAATTCCTGACCTATGGTCCCAAACCCATACCTCAGGAGATCTTCTCTGCCTAAATTAAGAACGAAAATCCCTTTCATTCTCTAACCAAAAACCTTGAAATCATCTCCTTATGTCAAATTCAACAAAAACCGTACTGATTCCACTATGAGCATATATATTTAAAAACTGACTTTTCACCATCTCCAGTCCTGGTTCAAGCCCACTATCATCCATTACCTGGATTACTATAATAGCCTCTTACCTGATTTCCTAAGGATTTCCTCAATCCTTGCCCATCTAGCCAGTGTATGATCCTTTTCAGAGGTTTAAGTCTCAGTCATGAAATTTGTATACTCAAAACTCTCTAATTTTCCCCACTGAACTTTAGGCTAAAAATTTCAAGCTTAGCAACAGCTCCTGAGGCCACACATGAGTTGACCCCATCACTTCTCTGATACGTTCTGATACTTTCCTCCAGCCCTCTCCACTAAGACTGTTCTGAGTTCAAGGTCTCTGCAGTTGCTCTTCTCTCCCTGGAAAGTTCTTCCCTTACAAATAGTCATATTCCATTCCTTCATCTCCCACAAGACTCAGCACAAATGTTGCTTCTTCCCTGAGACTTGCTCGGATAAAATTGTTACCTGCCCCATCCAACAATTTCCATTGCCAATCTCAGCCTTATTTTTCTTCATGGATATTATCACCATCTGATATGTTGTTTATTTTATGTATATATTTACTTAATATCGGTCTCCCTCCAGTAAACTGTAAGCTCTAAGAGCATAAGGATGTGTTGTTTGGTGAACTGCCACATTTTCAGAGCCTGTATAAATGCCTGGCTCATAGAAACCATTAAAAATTCATGTTGCATGAATGAGTGGATCCTGCTATAGAAATACCAGCAGATACTACCTTGAAATTTTCACATATATGTATACAAAGAAAATCTTGTCTTAAGAGGAAAGAGAAGTTAGCTTTAGCAACTTCCTGACAACTAATCAAATTTTATTTTGACCTTATCTGTTTCATAACAAAGAATAAATAAAAAATTCACCAATCCCAGATGTGAAGATATTATATATGAGTTGTTAGCAACAATGTAATTTTTTTTTCAGTTTTGGCTGGGGCTGGCACCCTACTCCTTGAGCCACAGGTACTGCCCTGAAACAATGTAATTTTTTTTTCTTTTTTTTTTTTGTAGAGACAGAGTCTCACTGTACCGCCCTCGGGTAGAGTGCCGTGGCATCACACGGCTCACAGCAACCTCTATTCTTGGGCTTACGCGATTCTCTTGCCACAGCCTCCCGAGCAGCTGGGACTACAGGCGCCCGCCACAACGCCCGGCTATTTTTTTATTGCAGTTTGGCCGGGGCCGGGTTTGAACCCACCACCCTCGGCATATGGGGCCGGCGCCCTACTCACTGAGCCACAGGCGCCAAATTTTACTTGGAATTTATTCTCTTGAACATAAGTTAGTTTAATAACATTTATAATTTTTTTTCTATTTTAGAGTACTATAACAGGGTGCACATATTTTGGTTGCATAATTTGCATTTGTACATTTTAAATCAATAAGTGTGCACTTCACCCAGAATATGTGAAGTATTAGGTATGAATTTACCTATCCCTCTTCTCCCCTCCCTGCTATTTGATTTTCACCAAGTGCCCATCAGTAAACAAATGGATTAATAAAATGTGGTATTTGTATGTGGTAATAGTACCATAGAGTACTATTTAGCCATTAAAAAAATATGTTGATCTAGTATCTTCCGTAACAACCTGGATGGAACTGGGTACCATTCTCCGAAGTGAAGTATTGTAAGAGTGGAAAAATAAACACCGCTTGTATTCAATACTAAACTGGAACTAGTGTATTAAAACATATGCATGCATATGGAAGCAGAGTAATTTTGTGAGCTTATTTTTGACAGGTTGGTGGAAAAGACTGAATCAGAATTCTTAAAGTTGAGAATTAGCTATCTCCTTGTTAGTTGAAGCTGAGATTTGAGACTTAGAAAGTTCAGGTAGATTATCAGGGTCAAAGGCTCCTGACTCTGACCTCAGTTTCCCTTTCACTGAACTGCTCAGCGTTGGCTCCCGAGGGGCCTCGCTAAATGTGGTATCCCACTTTGCCTCGTTGTTATTCTTTGCTTCACCAGCACTCTCTCCCAACATCCCTTTCTCCACATATCCCTTTCTTCTTTTAGTCATATATTGAAGGAATCCATTTGTTGAATTAGTTGGAAGTTGAACAACCACATGTCAGTGCTGCTTCATAGATTTTTTTTTAACTGAGCCTTCTCTTATCATTGATCTGAATACAATAAGAGGAAGGGCAAAGAGGTCTCATTAAATTCTTAATAAAAGAATTTCTGTTTAAATGAGAATATAATAAGGGATAATGGTTGTCAATAATATAATTAATCCTGGACTAGAAACAGATTTGTCTAAAGGACTATAAGCCAAATATGTGCAAAAAATATAACAAAAGACTAAGCATTAATTAGCTTCTTACTGAAAACGAAATTGTGAATGACTATTTTTATTGCATAGGTCTTATAACTTCAGTAAAACAATCTCAACATAATTGAAAAGAAAAAGCAAAAAGAAAACTGCAACCAAAGTGTAATGTGTAATTACGCAGCAGATGTTCTGTTGGCAGCACAGACAGGTGGAGTTATTATCTCACAGCATTTAGGAGATGCGGTAGTAAAGACTATGTGCTGGGAGGTGTGGTAGATAAAGCAAGCATTTATATAAGGATAGGAAGCATATTTTAGACTCATGATCTGGCATAGTTCAGGGGCAATGCATGTGTAAATTTTCTAGGTCTTTAAAACAAAGAATCAATTGTTTTTAATAGAATGATAGCTAGTATATTATGACATTTTGGTAACAACTTTATAATTCATAAGCTGTGCAATTTACTATATAGAATGCATAATTTAATATTTTTTGCATTGTATATTTTTAGATGTGCATAACCATCACTACGGTCAATAGTAGAATATTTGCTTAACCTCAAATAAACACGGTACCTACCAACTCCCTTCTACCACTTCCCTCAGCTCTAAACAGCCACTTATCTACTTGCTGTATATTTGTCTATTGTGGACATTTCATATAAATGGAATTGTATAAGACATGGTCTTTTGTGATAGGCTTCTTCATGTATCATAATGCTTTATGGCTCATCTACGTTGTAGCATGTGTCAATATTTCATTTCTTATTTCGGAGAGATATTACTGCTGCTACAAACATTCAGGTGCGCATCTGTGTGGACATAGGATTTCGTTTCTCCTGATATACACCCAGGGATAGAATTGTTATGACATTTATAATGCTATGTTTAACCATCTGAAAAACTGCCAGACTGTTTTTCAAAGCAGCTGCACCATTTTTCATTCCTATCAGTATTGTATAGGGTGTAGATTTTTTTCCACATCTTTGCCAACACTTGTTACTATCTGACCTTTTGATTCTATCCATCTTGGTAGGTGTAAAATTATATTTCACTGTTGTTTTGATTTGCATTTCTCTGATGACTAATGATGTCAAGCATTTTTGGTGCATATTAGACATTTGTATGTATATTCATTGGAGAAATGCCTGTTCAGTTTCTTTGTTCATTTTTAAATTGGGTTATGTGTTATTTTATTATTGAATTCTAGGAGTTCTTTTTATATTTTAGATACAAGACTATTATCAGATACATTATTTGCAAATATTTTCTCTCATTCTGTGGGTTGTCTTCTTATTCTTTTAATAGTGTCTTTTGAGCATAGAAATTTGTGTTTAAAGTGAACTAGAATTTAGTTTTTCTACTCTTGCTTGTGCTTTTGGCATTGTCTCTAAGAATCCATTGCCAAATCTGAGGTATGAAGATTTATCCCTATGTTTTCTTCCAAGAGTTTTATTATTTTACTTCTTACATTTAGGTCTTTGATCAATGTTGAGTAAAGTTTGTATATGATGTGAAATAAGGGTCTGACTTTATTCTTTTTCATGCAGATATCCAGTTGTTCCACAACTTGTTTTAAAAAGATAACTTCTTCCCTTACTAAACAGTCTTATCCTTGTTGAAAATCAGAGGGGGTCAATTCTGTACTTCTAATTCTATTCCATTTTTCATATATCTATCCTCATGCTAAGACCACACAATCTTGATTATTGCTGATTTGTAGTAAGTTTTGAAGTCAATAAATGTAAGTCTCTAATTTTGTTCTGTTTCAAGATTATTTTGGCTATTATGGATCCCTTGCAATGCCATATGAATTGTAGAGTTAACTTGTCGAGTTCCACAGAGCATCCAGTTGGGATGCCATACGGATTCCATAAAATTTGGGTAATGTTGCAATCTTAACAATATTAAGTCTTCTAATTCATGAACATGGGGTGCTTTTCCACTCATTTTTATATCCTTTAACTTATTTTTAAAAAGTTACATATTTTTTAAGTTTTGTACTTCTTTTGTTAAATTTATTCCTAAATATTCTTTTTTTTGCTATTATAATTGGAATTGTTTTCTTAATTTTATTTTTGTATTGTTTATTATAAACATGTAGAAATGCAGTTGATTTTGTATATTCATCTTGTACACTGCAATCATGCTGAAGTAGTAATAGCTTCTAGAATTTAATTATGGATTTCTTGGGATTTTTTTCATATACAAGATCATGTCAACTGTGAATAGAGAGTCAGGGTTAGGGTTAGAGTTAGAGGCCCAGGTATATTTCTTTCTTTGAGACCCAGGTATATTTTAATTCATTTTCCTTCCTTTTTGTTCCGACCAGAACCTCAAGCATAATGTTGAATAGAAGTGGTGAGCATATATATAATTGTTGTGTTCCTAATCTTAAGATGAAAGTATCCAGTGTTTCATCATTAATCATGAAGTTTTCTGGGGAATTTTTTATAACTTCCTAGTATCAGTTTGAGGAAGAGTATCATTACTTTGCTTAACTCAATAAACCACTAAGTGCTGATAAATGCTATTAATTAATTTACATTCATTTAACACTTATTTAGTCAGAAAAGTATAAAAATTACTCAACACAACAAAGAGAATACACTAAATCATACCCACCTACCCATCAACCTGATATGATATGTGTTCATTCTGTCATCTTCCTTTTTTGCTTCCTTACATATATTATCTTCTTTATTTTAATTCCTTTTTTTTCTTAGATTTTTTTCAAATATGAGGGTACCATTTTTAGATTACTTTGTTCTCACTTCCAGGGTAAACTTACATTTGTAAAAGAGCCCCTCACCTGGGGAGCATGTTACACACCCTCACAATGTGCACATTAGGTGAGATCCCGTCTGGCGCCCTCCCTCCTTCTGCCAAATGTCCTCCCTCTTCCCCTCTCCTCCCCACTTCCCTCTTTCCCTGAACTGGACTATGTTAGTGTTTATTATTCTTATGAACACATAATTGTTTATATATTGATTTCACATTAGTATGGAGTACATTGGATATTTATTTTTCCATTCTTGTAGAGTTAAAATACATTCTTCTTAGTAAAGTATTGTATTGTCATCTTTTATTCTGAGGCTGATTTTATAATATCCACTATTAAAGTTGACAATTTACATTGATAATTCTTTAGTCTCTTGTGAAGTCCTATTATTTTCTCTCCCTTCCTCTCAAGTTGCAGACAAATGCTGTCATAAATTTTGTGTTTTCCTCCAGATTATGTATTTACATGTGTACTATACACATAAGTAATCATTTATAAAATATAGCATTAGCTTAAATTTTAATTCATTTATGCACATGTTCAATCTTGTACAATCCACTGTTTTCATACATCATTTTCAAGATTTATTCTACTTGGTTTACTCTACTTGATTGATGTGTGTAGTTTATTCACATGGTCTGCTTTCTACTTTCTAGTACTCCTGGAGAAATTAGAGAAGCATGCAGGGAGAATCAGAGAGACAGTCAAAAGGCCACTGCAATTATCTAGGGAAGAAAAAATCGTGGCTGGGACTAAAGCAGGAACAATGGAGACACTGAGAAATGGTAGGATTCTGTACATATCTTCAGGTAGAATCAGCAAACTCTCCTATTGAAACTGGGCATTGGATGTGATAGAAAGGCAAGAATCAAAAATAATTTAAGATTTTTCCCTGATTAACTGATGTGCCATCAACTGAGACAGGGTAGAAGTAATTTAGGGGCGAATACCTGGAAATGTATTTCAGACACATTTAGTTTGGGATGTTGATTAGAAAGAAATGCACATGGTTATGGTGAGTAGATGTTGCATTTATGAATCTAAAGTTCAGGGGAGAAGTTCCAGACAGGGGAATTATTGGTGTATAAACACTATTAAAAACCATAAAGCTACTTCACTGTTTTAGTCTATACTCAACATAAGTGTAGCCTTTTTTTGCTTCGTTTTTTTTTTCTTTTTTAAACATTACACTTTGGAACCCCTGCAGTTTTCATACCACCTTATAGAAATATGCAAACTGTTTAGCAACGTATCAGGACTTCCAGCTGTCGACATTCCAGCTGTTCCTCATGGATCTTCCTCTCTTTCAAAATCAAAAAAAAAAAAAAAAAAAACAAGAATAAAACAACACCTGACAACCTTGCCAGCTCAGCACATCTGGAGACACTAACTGTCTGACTCGGGAATGTGCATCAAACTGACAGATTGAGAAAGTACTTGAGAAAGCCTCATGATCTTCAACTTTTAGGGGTTTTGGAAATAATTAGAAAAATGAACTTGCAGTAATTTTATTTTTAGATGATTAAAGTGTTCCCTCCAACCATGGGCTCTTTGAGGCAACTTAACCATTTTGCATTTTGTGCTCTAGAGAACAGTTTAGTACTTACACAACATCACATACTCTGAAATATGTATAAGGGGTATACTTAGAACAGTATTTTTACCAATCACATCTGAAGCAATACTTACAATGACAGCTAAATTCAGTTAACCATCCAACCTACACAAAGGAAACCTTTTCTATTCTAGTTCAGATTTGATTTTAAAATATTCATAGGTAAGGTTCTCATTAGTGTTGCTATGCCAGGCTTATACGTGTGGAGTTTATGATGCCAAGGTAAAGTCTTCGTGACAATCATTTTCTCAGCTTTCTTAACTTCGCCCGTTTGGAGCTGGAGGGAGCTGACTTGACTGCAACAAGGTGAATGTAGGTTTCTTTGTTGCTGAGTTACATCCTGCTAGGCTTTTCTCATGTTCAAAAACACAAATTGTAGTTAGTAATCAATAGTTGTTCTTGGCATTCAGGCAACAATTTATATGTTCTTTTATGCCCTCTGCACTTGAAAGAACATTCTTGACTCCATTCTAATCAATTAAAGGTGGTTGCAGGCCCCTGTTACACAATTTGTGAGAAAGTAACCTCTTTTAATGAAAGTGGGCAAATGTGCTTCCCTCAGCAACAACTACCAAAAGTATGATACCATATTTTTAACATGGAACTTAAAGTTCTCATTTGTAATATAATTACAGTGCTTGGTGAGTGGAAAGATTGGAAATAGAGATGTTAATTTACAGTTTTTCTTCATGTCTCACATACTTTTGTACACTACACCAAAACATATGTTCAGCTGTGAAAAGGCTGGTGTTTTGTCTTTTTTTTTTTTTTACTTCTTATTTTGTAATGACTTTTAAGTTCACAAGCAGTTGTAAGGTAATTCAGTTCACCTTTCACCCAAATTCACCCAACCATCGCATTTTCCAGAATTAGAGTAGCAACACAATCTGAAACCAGAAATTGGATTTTGCTACATTGTACATGATAGTTCTACTATTTTATGCCCTTTTATAACACTTATATATTTGTGCAATCACCAGAGTGTACATTTTTATAAGATGCAATAACCTAACTTTTTAAAAGTGCTGATGCTCACACACATGAATGAGAGCTGTCCAGTTCAAATATGAATATTATGCTCAGAACCATCTCGATGGTCTCTCCTTCCCCACTCCCATCCCCTGTTTCCCATCCACACTCTGCAGCGTGTCCCAGCCTGGCCACTGCTATTATTACAGGAAAAGGAAATGCAAGAAGTTATTACTGGGTACTGCAATTGTGCTTCTAATTTATTTTCAAAACACAAAAGAAACTCATCTAGATCATTAATCCTGCCCCAACACTTTACTGTGTCCCCCTCTTCAGGTTTCTTATCTCATTCTTTGCTTTGACTGTGTTAAACCCTCAGTTCTTTTTTCAAGTCTAAGATCTTCCCATTGCCTACCCACTCAACTCCCAGGATCTGCTTTGCCTTGAAATTCTCTGAGAAAATAAGCCCCTCTGACATGAACTCCTTTGACTTCCCATCAATCTCTGTTGCAGCAGAGAAAGTGGCCTGCGTCCTACCGACACCACTCCCTCCACCTTCCACTTAGTCCTCTGACCTTCCCGAGTGACAGACAGATCAAGGGGACTTTCCTCTTAGAGATGAGCCCTGGATGCTTTCTCCTAGCCTTGCAGGGCTGATCTCTGTCAACTTTGCAGTCCTTCCCATTTCTCATGCAAACCCAAGGTATCCTGTCCTATCTCTGCCAAAAGTAATTCCTCTCCTTGGAGTTAAAAGAACATAAGCCTCTCACTGTGCCATGGAGGTATCAATTGGGAATCTCTGTGAGCCTGGGTATTGAGGTTTCCTTTTACAGGTCACATGGCTTGTAGCTCAGCCCATGTACGTTGGCACATGGTGCCCTAGCTTCGGTGGTATAAGGTAAAAATCATGTTCTTCATAAGCTCAATCAAGACAAAAGTGTCCTGAAATTTCCACTCATCGAAATCATTTTGCCTGTAGAACATCTGCCTGTAATATGGTATTACTGCAAAAGTGACCAATGGCTCGTTTTTGGCTGGCAATATAGATTGAAAAACGGTTCTGACTCATATCGTTGAAAATCCAGTTTGTCTTATTGGTATTTGAACAGATATATTTCTGTGTGAAATATATACATTCAGTGTCTAGAGATGTGAGGCTATATTTGGATGTGTTTCACTTTGCACTTTGAATATTTTCATTGTGTCATGAGCATGACGTATTTCAATATTTTTAATAGCTGAAGACAGAAAACAGAATATTTGATTTGTGTGAACATGCTATGTGTATATAAGGTTTTCTTAGAGAAAGTATGCTTATTTTACATGACCCAATTAGAAATATGCCGAAAGAGTCAACAATAATTTGGAGAGTCAGAGAAACCGGGGGTCTGTGAGTACTAGCAAAGCTGATCCAATATTAGTGCTTGTCTGGAGATTGCCCCCCTTTCCTGTGCAAGTGCTGTTCAAAATTTTAAGCTACCTCAGGCTAAAACCTGTTAAATCCATTGTCAGTTCATTTGCAAATTCTTCTCTCTCTCTAACCTGAAAATGTTTGAATTTGCTAACCCATGTAGTCAGCAGTTGACTGTGGAGTTTTGCTTACCCTAGGCAAACTGGAAATTGCCTACTCTTTCCAAATCCCTTTTTTTGACTCACACACTGGTCATTTTGCATTTTGTTCCCAGTAATGTTTTGCATTTGGAGGGTGGCCACCTGCTCCGTCTCTGTGGTAAAGTCAGGCTTGCATTTAGAACATGCACTGATTTAATAACAATTACCATTTTATCCAAACTGTGCTATAAGACTGCCATGGAACTCTGGTTCAAATTAGTCAGTGAACCACCTATTGAGAGGTTGTTATAGTGCTGATGCAGTGACAAAAATCACCTCTTCTCAGGCTCCTCAGAGAGATATCATAATGAAGTCTCCTGGTTGGAGTAGTATAGAAAATCTATTTTGTAGTATTTATTAAAGATAATGCTGCAGGTGCCAGCACACACAAATGGAATTCAAATTCTATCATCTTTAAATGGGCAAAAAAATAAAATAAAATAAAATGATAGATTGTATTAAAATAATTCCCTCTTTCATGATCATCTATTGCACCTGCTGAGTTAATGTTGTCTATTAGAATCCCAGAGTAAATAGTATTTTGATAAAGGCATAATGTAAGCTGGCATAGTTGACACTGACTTGGTTAATAAATGCTGTTTGGGGGGTTGTTTGTTTTGTTTCACAGCCATCGTTACCCTCACCAAAGCTGTTGGTCATTGTCACCTATGATCCTAATGTCTCTCGAATATCCTAGAATATTCTAAGAATCTAAGAATCCGGAAAAATGATCACTGTGCTTGAATAGTTATAACATTAAATTTTGCAGAATTTAGGAAAAGAATAGTTTAAGTGCATGCTAAGTTCTGCAGTAGGGAGCAAATATTCTAGTACTAATAATAATTTTTTTTAAAGGCAAAATTATCTTACCCTGATAGAAATAGCTACTGGAGAATAATACAATAAGACCCTTGGCTTACGGTAAGTCTCTCCTAAATCGTCCCTCTGCTTCTGCAGTTGCTTCCCTCTGGAGTAACCGCAGCCAAGCAGCAAACATGCTGCTCACACAGTGGTGGGGCCATCTTTGTCTGCTGCTCAGTACGGGCTCTACGCTCACTCAGAATTAAAATGCAGTTCCCCAACACCCTGCATGAGTTTTCTGGAGTGGTTTCCACCGCTGATCTGGCCTCACCTCCCCTTTCTTCTCCTCCTCATGGACTTTTAGGGCACCTGCATTGACTTTTTTTCTTGGCTTGGGATGGTCTCCCCTCTGTATGTGCACAGTACTCTTCCCAGTCCTTCAGATCTTTGCTCACCTCTTAAATGGAATGCACCTGGCATTATTGAAAATCAGAACACCCAAACCCACCTTGCCACTCCTATTTCCCCTCACATTCTTCTCTTCTTCCCCCCACCCTATACCTGTTATCAACTTCTTAGGTAAGTATTTAACATACTATTGCATTGTCAAGAATTTTCAAATCAGCCTACTACCATTTCACGGAAGCTGGCAGAATATATAAAAGTGGGTCAGAGACAAATTATTTTATTCATTAGGACACAGCAGGGGGATGGACATCAGGTCCACTGGCATCACGTAGCATGCGGTGAGTGGACAGATCACACCCACTGCATAACAGGACACAGGAGGTTAACCTTCAGATCAAGAAACCTGTTTTTGGTAGTGGGCAATAAATGTGGCTACTCTTTGTTCCAAAGGGAGTTACTATCTATCTTCAAGGCTATTCACTGTACAATTATTCTTGTTAAGAACAGCTGGAAAAACGGCAGTCAGTACCTCACTAGCAAGGTGTGCTGCACACAAGAGTCCCAGGAAGAATTGCATCCCAACAATATTATAGTAGTTACTCACTATTGATTATGTAGGCTTTCCCAGTATGAATTCCCTAAGAAAGGGATGTTATTTGTTCAGTGATATACCCCAAAAGCACGGAAAATGGACTTAAACCTGTTTTATCAATTCACAATCCACAAATTTTCTGGTGACTTTAGCCAGAAAAATCTCCATTAGTATTTATTTTCTTGGTTATAACATGGGACCAGTAAGAAATGCCTCTCTAACCCGTTGTGGTGAGAATCTAATGTAAGGTATCATGAAGTGCTGGAATTCTCCAAGGCTCAGATGTAGATGGAGGAGAGGTGGAATTGCATCTTTTCTCTCACAACCCAATCAGTCTGCCTAATGTGATGACTGTCAGATGTACGCTGCTAGCTCACACCTCTTGCCCAATTGCTATTCCCACGCAGTGTATCTGACTGCACAGGCCTGTGCACCCAAACTGGCTCTCTGCTGTCTTCCCAAGCCAAGTCCTCTTCAGGATCCCTTAACTCAGTGAATGGAACTTCCCTCCACATACTTGTGCAAAAGCCACAATCCATGAGTCACTGCTGACTCTTCCTTCACAACGCGTCCCAGTCTCACATCTAATCACTCATCACTTCTTATTAATTCCACCTCTTTAATAATCTTGGACTCTCACCATTTTTTCCATCACTACTGATGGAAACCTGAATCAAGGCCAGCGAATCCCAACTGTTTCAGACCAGTGCCTCCTTTTTATAGGTAATTTTGTATAATACCTCTATTAATCGACTGAAATAAATTTATACTATAATATATATAATTAACATAACCAAAGTTACATGAAAAATTTCAAAACCAAACCAAAATAATTACAAATATTAAATATGTATACACGTATAAAGGGAAATAGAATATATTAAATAAGTATGTAGGGCTGGACTCAGTGGCACATATCTGTACTTAGGAGGGTGAGGCGGGAGGATCTCTTCAGCCTGCGAGGCCAAGGGTACAGGGAGCTATGATCATGCCACTATACTCCAGCATGGGTGACAGAATGAGACCCTGTTTCAATGCGTAAATGTCAAGTGTGGTTAGCTAGTCCAGAAGACCTAACGTCATTGCAGAAATTTACACTTACATAAAGAATCTATGCAAATCTGACAGCTACAAAGGTACATGGGCCACTGTATTAGACTCAGATACTATGAACTGCATTATCTTTAGTGCTGTGATTTTCCAAAATGGCTAACACTCTTAGTAATTTCCCAAAGAAACTAAAGTACAGTTATCTCTCTATTTACATAGTAGATGCACACATTCTTGGTCTTGGAAAATCCAGTGCATAGTTGAATTATGCAAAACTACTATGTGTATAAAAGGTAAATAGAATTTTGTGATGTGGGGTAACCTTACTGGAGTTAGGTGATATCTCAAAGTGGTTTTGACTTGCATTTCTCTTATGATTAAAGATGATGAGCATGTTTTCATGTGTTTGTAGGCCATGTGCCTGTCCTGTCAACCCACAAATGGATAAACAAATATGTATACCGTGGAATACTATGCAGCCATAAAAAGAGGGAGACTTTACATCTTTATGTTTATCCATCCTGGATGGAGCTAGAACATATTGGAATATATCTTTCTTAGTAAAGTATCTCAAGAATGAGGAGGTGGGGGGAAGTATCCAGTGTACTCAATACTATTATGAAACCCATATACAAACACACATTCATACACAATGATAAAACACAAAGATAGTCCAGAAACAAAGAGGGGAGAGGAAGGACATGAGAGAGCAGCAGAATGGCGAGTTGAGGCAGGGTATTTGGTGGGATCTCACTTAATGTACACATTACATTTCAAAAAAACTAACGGTCTATTATAAATGTCTTACCACAAAAATAAGTAAGTGAAGTGATGGTTATGTTAATTAGTTTGATTTAAGCCTTCCACGTTGTATATCAAATCATCATATTGTATCCCATAAATGTATACAGTTATGATTTAATAAAAATTAAGTAAAAAAATAAATAAAATGTAAATAGGTTTCTATGCAGGTTTTTCATTTATATTGAAGTCTCTGCTTTTGAGTGGAAAATTCAAAGTATGCCTACGTCTGGACCTTACTTAACAATAAGTGCCATTAGTCACTCCACTGAAAAATAGACAGAACAAAACATTTTAATCAATTTCCAAAGTTATGCTTGAAGGGGCATGCCATTCTCATTGAGGACTACTGCTGTAGAATAAACTACTTTTATTCTTAGCTCATTAGCCTTCTAAAAGTCTTTTTAGCCTCATTCTTATTTCCATTAAGTTATTCTCTATCTTAGCCAGAGCTATTTCCCAAACGAGAATTTGATTATACTACCTGTGTTAGTTTGGGTTCTCCAGAGAAATAGAACCCATAGAAGACAAATAGATAGATAGGTAGTATATAGATAGATATGCAGATATATCCAGTAGCACCTTCATAGCAGACCACCTCCCTACATTGACCACCGTAAGTTGACCTAATTTTCATAGACCAGACATCTACCTCACATATGTATTAGTTCAGTAGGTCTAGGAATGAGTATGTGCCTATACATACATATACACATATATATTCACATATATACATGTGTACATATATATACAGACACACACACACATATATATGTACATATAAATATATACATATAAAGATTGGTCATAAAAGTTGGTTTATGAGATTATGTAGGCTAAAAAGTTCCAATATCTGCATTTAGCAAACTATAGACCCAGAAGACTTGAATAGGGTAGCTTCATTCCAAAATCCGGTACTGGAGATACCAAAAGATCTCATATTTTTGCTGGAGTCTGAGGGGGGGAAAGAGTGAAATCTCAGGTCAAAGCAGTTAGGCAGGAAGAGTTCCTTCTCACTTACAGGAGAATCAGCCTCTATGTTCTATATGGGCCTTCAGCTGATTGGATGTGGCCTGCCCTAATAGTGAGAAGCGACTGCTTTACTCACTGTACCAATTCACATATTAATCTCATCCAAAAACACCCTTAAAACCCCACCAAGAATCACATCTAACCAAATATTTGGGCACCCCATGGCCCTGTCAAGAAATCACAGAATTCGCCATCACACCATCCATTACAGAAATCCCCTTATTACTGTTTCTTTCTCTTAAGTATGAATAGTTGATTTGTGAATTTTAAGACCTTCTGTTACCTGGCTCCTATCAGCTTTCAAGCTCTATATCACTGTATTCCATATTCTCCTGTGTGCTTCAGCCACACTGACCTTATTCTGCAGATGTGTGAGTTCTGATCCTCACACAAGAGGGCCTGTGTATATTTATTCCCTCAGTGCATCCTTCCTACCTCACAAACTTTCTACATTAACTCCTCATTATAGCTTCTCTTTTTTAGAAGCTATAGCTCTTCTGCTTAGAAGCTATTTTCTGTATGACTTGGGTGACATTAAAAATAGTTAACAGTTATGGCATGGAAATCAACCAATCACAGTGCATGCCCTCTACTGGATCATTATCCTAGAGACCTCAGTCTTTAAGGTTGTAATGTAGTCTGAGTTGAGGTAATCCAGAGCATCGTGGGGAGAGGGCCAGGTGTCCATAGCAGGTAATTCTAGCAGCAATCAGTATGACTGTTAAAATAACCCAAATTATTTTATTAAATTATTACATATTATCAGTTATATGCCAGTATTTACATTTGGATGGAATTAACCTACAGATTTTAGCAGTACTCTAATAAGCCCCACTCTTGGAATACTCTATTATAGAATATATAGCCTCAAGTATTTTCTTTCATTATACTTTGCACTGTTTTACTTTAAATGTTTAACATGACTTAATTGAGCTTTCTGCTACAAAATTGTAAATTCAGTGAAAGCAAGGACAATATTTATTTTTGCTCACCAATTTATACTCAATAACTTCCCCCCAAAATGCATGGTGCATCTCTAAGTCAATAAATATTTACTGAAAGTATGAATGTAAATGCCTTTCATACAGCTAGTACTCCAGTTAGTAGTACTCGACACATCTTAATTCCTTTTTATCCTTTCTCCTTACCCCAAGTACAAAACAGTATACATATATACATAGAAATTAGTGAATATATATATATACCCACACACTAATATAGGTAGCATATATATATATATACACACATACACTAATTAGTATATATACTTTAGTGTATATATACTTACTCATGCATATATACACTTACATATACTTACTAGTGTATATATACTTATTATTACATGTGTATAATTATTAGTATACTTGCATACTTATTTTAATCAACACATATCAATAACTTTCTCATATCCAACTACCTAAAAGTTTTATAAGCAAAAATCAAAATCACATAATAAGTCTTAGAATTTCTCTTTCTAATTCTAATGTATCTGAAATAGAACAGGGAATGTAAGACTTATTTTCTTGATGTAATTACTTCTATTTTCTTATCCTCTGAGCATTGGGGAAACTCAGCCCCAGATCTCAAGCTTTGTTCTCTCTATCCCTCCAGGAGTGGTGCCTTCTGTTACATGGAGTGCACTACCAACCCCTGTGCCCACCATGAGTAGCTTCATTGTGGAGGAAATGGAACTCTAGGCTTTCATGACCCAGGGGAAACTAGATTTAAATAAGAGTCAAGGTAAAAGGCAATTAATGACCCTAATTATCAACTAAGAGCAAACCAACTTGTACAAAGAGGAAATATTTCTAAAAAAGAAATTTTAAATCATGTATGGGACCAAAACAAATCAGAACACCAGAAACTAAGCCAAATGCTTATGATAAAAAGTCATGGCTGTACATAAATATCATTTATGTACTTTCAAACCTTGAAATTTCCAAAACACAAGTTAGATCAGCACATTTTCTTGTACTTATTATCTAGTCTGTTCAATGTTCCATATAGTTTATGCCTATGTGAAATTTTCTATTATTGGTTTATGGAAACTGAACAAAAACCTAAATTCAGAGCACATTTTTATACTCAAATTTATTAATTTGCTTCACACACTCATTGACCCTCATCCTATAAACTCTATCATCCTTTATTTTTATTTTGTATACCTAAAATTATATTCAGATGATATCATGAATTAAGATAGTGAGAAAATATTTTCATTTATTAGCCAATTTGTTTTTCCCACAAGTTTTATTCTTCTAGTTTCCCCCCACAGCTACCCTCACCCCAACTTCAGCCAAATGAGAATACAGCCATTCCCCCAGCATTACCTTGGAGAGGTATCATGCTAAAGATGGCAACAAACAAATCTTGGCTTTTGAAATTCAAAAATGACAACAAAAAAAGCTAGTACCCAGGAAAAAAATAGATTTGAAAGAATACAAGAAGACAAAATCATAACAATGCTTTTAATCCCTAAAGTTCAGATAAAATTTTCCAAATAGGGAGAATGAAAGAAAGAGAAGGAAGAAAAAGAAAAATAGAAAAAAAATAAATATATGAAGAAGTTCCTATACCTTATCTCTTGCCCCAAGCTCACTTGGGTTGCAGGGGTGTGTGGGGGGGGTGGAATATAAGAATTCATAGTTTTGAATGGAAATCTAAGACACAGAAGAAGTATATTCTCCAGCCACAGAGAACATTCTGGAAAACTGGCAAATTCTGTATGTTATATATGAGAAAGATTTCCTATGCATCTAGGAAGAGCAAAGAAGGTTAAAGGACCTTCATGTCTTCAGAAAGTTCATAATAATTCCCAAGTCCCAGTCTAGTAAATTAAATCAGCTAAACATTTCCAGTGTTTGATAGAAGGATGTTCATAACAGATGGAGAGCTGGAACTGGAGAACTCCTATGGTCAAAAGCAAGGTATATACCTACAGCTCCCTGAGTGGGTAGAAGTCTATAGAGCAGGTGAAGTGGGAGATACAGCTTAACAGACACCAGACTGCAGTGATGAAAATAGAAAATCAGATGTTCCCACTCCCCCAGCATGGCACCATAAATGGAGCTGAGATATAGATGCCAGTCAGAGGAAATGAGGGTAGAGAAACTAATTTGACTGAGGTTTGCTTTTTCCACCGAGAGGAATTAGGAAGTGGACACAAAGTAGAAGTTAAGTTAATGAATAGAAAAATATATTATTTGGTACACGTCAAAACTTTTGAGATTTTTATTTCACGTTCTACAAAAATAACCAAAGACATTCCTGCCTCAATTACAAACTCTAATCTGGATAAGAATTTCACAGTTTATTAAGAACATTACTTTACTTTGATGAGCTATGATAACAGGTAATAGAAAATTCAAAGAAAAAACAAAAATTCTAAAGTGAGGAATAGTTGAAGGGATACACTGTGGTGCCATATGATCATTATGATGCTCTATTTGCCAGAGCTTCTAGAAAGTGCACATAGATTAGACATAGGCACAGGTCATGTCCTGGAATCCTTAAAGTCACAATTTGGGAAGTCCGTAGGATTGAAGACCCAAGAACAGAGAGAACAGAAGTCTATGTAATGAATACCTTCTATCAGTCCAAAAAATAACACATGCCAGACACATTAAAGAGGAATTACGTGAAAATGATCCATCTTCAACACAAAAATTAAATCATAAATTAATGAAGAAGAAAAGCAAGACTTAAACAAATCACCTGAAGGAATAGGGCCATTTCCTTGCTTCCATCTCACCCATCAGTTTTGACTTTCTTGAGGAAGAGTAAGAGGAGTAACCTCTACTACTTTCTACTATCAGCTACCCCTTGACCTTCTGAACCCATTCCCTACACAAGCCACAGACCACAGCCTGGTGAAATTCCAAATTCCTCTTTTTTCCCCCCTCTATGCTCCAAATTGCATGCAATTTTACATAGCCCTTGAGTTTCAGAAAGTCCTGTGGATCTGGAAGAGCGTGATGAGTAATTTGCATGAAGTCAGATGTCTAGCTTACTTACCCAGAGACTGGCTCCCTCATGCTCCTCTTTAAATCACAGAGAGACATAAAATGAACCTGGAAAATTAGCAAACACACAATTCACTTACATAGAAGCCACTGGGTCAAAGTTGGGGAGGGGAAGCAGGGCATATAAAGTATAAGAAGCTGGTTATTAAAAATCCTTCTTTTGACCTTGAGATGGAAGATGGCGGCTGAGTAACAGCTTCTCTGCAACTGGGCACAGTGAGTCTGGGGAGAAAAGACTCCAGGCATCTCTGGCTGGTGGGATCTGCCTATAATCATCCCTTTGAGGATATAGGGAGTCAGCAAGGGACTTTCGGACCCCAAGAGGAAGACAAAAACAGTGGAAAACTGGCAAGTGGTTGTGTGTATTTGATCGACCTAATCCCTCCGACACCCATAAGTACAAGCACCAGTGAGACTGCAAACTGCAAAAACCTTTCCTGTGAACTGTTTTGGTGTTTTTGGACTTGGCACTCAGTTGAACTGCCTTGGGGAGAGCTTGAGCAGGAGTACAGAGAACTTTGGGCATTGTCTACAGCCCCAGACTGAGCTGCTGAGCTGGACAGAGCTAATAGTGTTCGGCTGTGGGCTGCAGGAAGCCATTGTGAGAGAATTGCCCCAGCAAGCTCCACCCTCAGGGTCACAGAGCAAGGATCAGGCGGGAGATAGTGACTGAGCAGCCTAAAGGCGGGACTGAGCTGCCTTACAGCCTTAACTCTCAGGGGCAGAGTGAGACTGGTTTTGGCACACTGGAGCCTTGGGCTGTTGCCCTGAGTAGAGTGCCATGGCATCACAGCTCATAGCAACCTCAAACTCCTGGGCTCGGCGCCACCCAGATTGCCATAGAGCTGCACCACTACCCCCAACCCGTAATCTGCGCCCACCGGGCCTTCGCATGCCCTGAACAGGAACTGCGGGAGCCACGCAACCCCATGTCCTCCCTCCTTTACCCTCCCTGCCTCCAACCAGCCTGCTCATCTGGCCAGGGACTCTGGTAGCCGTGTGCCCTCTGGAGCCCTTCTCCTGGCCAGAGACCCTTAGAGCTTTGGGCTCTCTGTGCCAAAGTCACTGGGTGCCAGGCACTCCCAGAACCATGCGCACCACCTCCTGCCCTGTTGCTGGATCCGGGTGTGTCACACTCCGGAGCTGCTTCCACAACCAGAACTCCCTGGCTAGGACAGCCCCAGAGGAACTACACAGGGTCACTCCCTACAAACATCCAGTAACAATAGACTGATCCTGCTGGGGTCTAATCTTGGAGAGACACCTCCCCAACTCTGAGGACGGCCAGAGGCAACGGTGAAAAACAGTCATGAGGCAAAATCAACAGAAAAACTCTGGCAATATGAATAATCAGAGTAGTTCAACTCCCCCAAGGATCAATGGGGCAGACACAGCACAAGATCCCATGCACAAACAAATAACTGAGATGTCAGAAATCAAATTCAGAATCTGGTTAGCAAATAAGATAGAACTAGAATTCCAAGCAGTAACCCAAAAGATATCTCAACAATTCAACAAATTAAAAGACCAAATGATCAAAGATTTTGACACATTGAGACAAGAAGTTGCAGCCCTCAAAGATCTGAGAAACACAGTAGAATCCCTCAGTAACAGAATGGAGCAAGCAGAAAAAAAGGATTTCTGACATTGAAGACAAAGCTTTCGAATGCTCCCAAACTCTCAAAGAGGAAGACAAATGGAAGGCAAAAACAGATCACTCTCTCAGAGAGCTCTGGGATAATTTGAATGAAACCAATATTTGTCTTATAGGGATCCCCGAAAGTGACGAAGTGGCTTCACAAGGCACAAAGTCTCTTCTCCATGAGATTATGAACGAAAACTTTCCAGACATGCCAAGAGATTCTGAAATCCAGATAGCAGACAGTTTCAGAATTCCAGCATGACTCAAATAAGACATCCACCAGACACATCATAATCAATTTCACTAAAGTTAATATGAAGGAGAAAATTTTGAAGAAGAAAATTCTGAAAGCTGCCAGACCAAAAAAACAAAAAAAAAATACCATCACCTACAAGGGCAAGGATATTAGAATAACAGCAGATCTCTCTGCTGAAACCTTTCAAGCTAGAAGAGGATGGTCATCGACTTTTAATCTCCTAAAACAAAATAAGTTTCAACCCAGGATCCTGTACCCAGCTAAACTGAGTTTCATTTATGATGGAGAAATTAAATACTTCAATGAAATTCACATGCTGAAAAAATTTGCCATAAATAAACCAGCTCTCCAGGATATTCTCAGCCCTAACCTCCATAAAGACCAGCATAATCCTCCACCACAAAAGTAAACCCACCCAGAAAATTTTGATCAAATTCCAACTTGAATTGGAAAGGATTCAAAATGTCCACCGGACTCTCGAAAGGCTTATCAATATTCTCAATCAAGGTGAATGGTTTAAATTGTCCTCTAAAGAGGCACAGGTTGGCTGACTGGATACAAAAACTCAAGCCAGATATCTACTGCATACAAGAATCGCATCTTACACTAAAAGACAAATATAGGCTTAAGATGAAGGGATGGTCATCTATACTCCAGGCAAATGGAAAGCAGAAAAAAGCAGGAGTTGCAATCCCATTCGCAGACGCAATGGGCTTTAAACCAACCAAAGTAAGGAAGGATAAGGATGGACATTTCATATTTGTTAAAGGTAATACTCAATATGATGATATTTCAATTATTAATATTTATGCACCCAACCAGAACGCACCTCAATTTATAAGAGAAACTCTAACATACATGAGCAACTCGATTTCCTCCAGTTCCATAGTAGTTGGAGATCTTAACACCCCTTTAGCCGTTCTGGATAGATCCTCCAAAAAGAAGCTAAGCAAAGAAATTTTAGATTTAAACTTAACCATTCAACATCTGGACTTAACAGACATCTACAGAACATTTGATGCCAACAAAACTAAATACACATTCTTCTCATCAGCCCACAGAACATACTCAAAAATCAATGACATCCTAGGCCACAAATCTAACCTCAGCAAATTTTAAAAAAATAGAAATTATTCCTTGCATCTTCTCAGACCATCATGGAATAAAAGTTCAACTCAATAACAACAGGAACCTGCATACCCATACAAAAACATGGGAGCTAAACAACCTTATGCTGAAGGATAGATGGAGTATAGATGAGATTAAAAACAAAATAACCAAAATTTTGGAACAAAACAACAATCAAGACATGATTTACAAGAACTTCTGGGATACTGCAAAGGCAGTCCTAAGAGGGAAATTTATAGCACTGCAAGCCTTCCTCAACAAAACGAAAAGAGAGGAAGTTAATAACTTAATGGGACATCTCAAGCAACTGGAGAAGGAAGAACACTCCAATCCCAAACCCAGCAGAAGAAAAGAAATAACCAAAATCAGAGCAGAATTAAATGAAATTGAAAACAAAAGAATTATACAACAGATCAATAAATCCAAAAGTTGGTTCTTTGAAAAGATGAATAAAATAGATAAAACTTTGGCCAACCTAACCAGGAAAAAAAGTGTAAAATCTCTAATTTCATCAATCAGCAATGGTAACGAGGAAATAACAGACCCCTCCGAAATTAAAAAAATCCTTAACGAATACTACAAGAAACTCTACTCTCAGAAATATGAAAATCTGAAAGAAATCGACCAATACCTGGAAGTACAGCACCTATCAAAAGACTTAACCAGAATTAAGTGGAAATGTTGAACAAGCCTATATCAAGTTCTGAAATAGCATCAACTATACAAAATCTCCCTAAAAAGAAAAGCCCAGGACCAGATGGCTTTACGTCAGAATTCTACCAAACCTTTAAAGAAGAACTAGTACCTATACTACTAAACTTCTTCTAAAATATAGAAAAAGAAGGACTATTACCCAACACATACTACGAAACAAACATCACCTTGATCCCAAACCAGGGAAAGACCCAACAAGATAAGAAAATTATAGACTAATATCACTAATGAATATTGATGCTAAAATACTCAATAAGATCCTAACAAACAGAATCCAATAACACATCAAAAAAATTATACATCATGACCAAGTGGGATTTATCCCAGGGTCTCAAAGCTGGTTCAATATATGTAAATCTATAAATGTAATTCAGCACATAAACAAACTAAAAAATAAGGACCATATGATTCTTTCAATTGATGCAGAAAAAGCTTTTGATAATATCCAGCATCCCTTCAGGATCAGAACACTTAAGAAGATTGGTATAGAAGGGACATTTCTTAAACTAATAGAGGCCATCTACAGCAAACCCATAGCCAATATCATATTGAATGGAGTTAAATTTAAATCATTTCCACTTAGATCAGGAACCAGGCAAGGTTGCCCATTGTCTCCATTGCTGTTTAACATTGTAATGGAAGTTTTAGCCATTACAGTTAGGGAAGAAAAGGCGATCAAGGGTATCCACATAGGGTCAGAAGAGATCAAATTTTCACTCTTCACAGATGATATGATCGTATATCTGGAAAACACTAGGGATTCTACTACAAAACTTTTAGAAGTGATCAAGGAATACAGCAATGTCTCAGGCTACAAAATCAACACCCATAAATCTGTAGCCTTTATACCAAAAATAACCAAGCCGAAAAAAGAGTCAAGGACTCTATTCCTTTCAGTGTAGTGCCAAAGAAGATGAAATATTTGGGAGTATACCTAACAAAGGACATGAAATATCTCTACAAAGAGAACTATGAAACTTCAAGAAAAGAAATAGCTGAAAATGTTAATAAATGGAAAAACATACCATGCTCATGGCTGGGAAGAATCAACATTGTTAAAATGTCTATACCACCGAAAGCAATATATAATTTTAATGCAATTCCTATTAAAGCTCCATTGTCATATTTTTAAAATCTTGGAAAATAATACTTCGTTTTATATGGAATCAGAAAAAACCTCGAATAGCCAAAACATTACTGAGCAATAAAAACAAAGCAGGAGGAATCATGCTACCAGAACTGAGACTGTACTATAAATTTATAGTGATCAAAACAGCATGGTATTGGCACAAAAACAGAGAAGTAGATATCTGGAACAGAATAGAGAAAAAGAGATGACTCCAGCTACTTACCGTTATTTGATCTTTGACAAGCCAATTAAAAACATTTAGTGGGGAAAAGATTCCCTATTTAACAAATGGTGCTGGGTGAACTGGCTGGTAACCTGTAGAAGATTGAATCTGGACCCACACCTTTCAGCATTAACTAAGATAGACTCTCACTGGATAAAAGATTTAAACTTAAGACATGAAACTATAAAAATACTTGAAAGAAGTGCAGGGAAAACACTCAAAGGAATCGGCCTGGGTGAATATTTTATGAGGAGGACTCTCCAGGCAATTGAAGCAGTATCAAAAATACACTACTGGGACCTGATCAAACTAAAAAGCTTCTGCACACCCAAGAACATAGTAAGTAAAGCAAGCAGACAGCCCTCAGAATGGGAGAAAATATTTGCAAGTTATACCTCTGATAAAGGTCTAATAACCAGAATCCAGAGAACTCAAACATATTAGCAAGAATAAAACACATGATCCCTTCTCAGGGTGGGCAAGGGACTTGAAGAGAAACTTCTCTAAAGAAGACAGATGCATGATCTACAAACACATGAAAAAAAAGCTCATCATCCTTAATCATCAGAGAAATGCAAATCAAAACTACTTTGAGATATCACTTAACCCCAGTAAGAGTAGCCCACATAACAAAATCCCAAAACCAGTGATGTTGGCGTGGATGTGGAGAAAAGGGCACACTTCTACACTGCTGGTGGGAATGCACACTAATACATTCCTTCTAGAAGGATGTTTGGAGAATACTTAGAGACCTATAAATAGACCTGTCATTCGATCCTATAATTCCTTCACTAGGTTTATACCCAGAAGACCAAAAATCACAATGTAAAAAAGACATCTGTACCAGAATGTTTATTGCAGCCCAATTCATAATTGCTAAGTCATGGAAGAAGCCTAAGTGTCCATTGATCAACGATTGGACTAGCCAATTGTGGTACATGCATTCCATGGAATATTATGCAGCCTCAAAGAAAGATGGAGACTTTACCTCTTTCATGTTTACATAGATGGAACTGGAACATATTATTCTTAGCAAAGTATCTCAGGAATG
The DNA here is from genome assembly GCF_027406575.1 of Nycticebus coucang. Taxonomy (NCBI): domain Eukaryota; kingdom Metazoa; phylum Chordata; class Mammalia; order Primates; family Lorisidae; genus Nycticebus; species Nycticebus coucang. The sequence goes on from NC_069788.1 coordinate 56,599,945, forward strand.
GAAGAAAAAGTATCCAATGTACTCAGCTCTACTATGAAGCTAAATTATAGCTTTCACATGAAGGCTATAACCCAACTATAGCACAAGACTATGAGGAAAGGGCCAAGAAAGAGGAAGGGAGGGGTAGGTTAAGGTGGCTGGAGGGTAATTGGTGGGGCCACACCTACAGTGCATCTTAGAATGGGTACAGGCAAAACTTACTAAAGGCAGAATACAAATGTCTACATACAATAACTAAGAAAATGCCATGAAGGCTACATTGAACAGTTTGGTGAGAATATCTGATTGTATATGAAACCAGCACATTGTACCCCTTGATTGCACTATTGTTCACAGCTACGATTTAACAATAAAAAAGGAAATAAAGTAAATATGGCAAAATTGAAAATAAATAAATAAATAAATAAAAATCCTTCTTTGTGCGTAGTGTTTATTAATGCATACTCAGTGTTTGGGGGTGTTCTATCAAGTGGCTAGTCACAGCTTATTTTCCTCTATTTGTACTTCTTTAGAATGGAGGGTAGTTTTCTTGCTAAATAGAGCTAATAAAATGACTCTCATAATTATCTTCGATACTCATAAAAGCAGAGACCCAATAATTGATCTATTTTAGGTTTTCCCTGGGGAGTGCGTTTCCTAGAGTCATTACCTCTCAGTCACCTGAAGTACTTGTTTAAAAGAAGAAACTTGATGGGATTGTTTACCTTGCTTTCATGAGATTTATGATGTAATACTGATGCTTGAAATAAATACAGAGCTAGCCTGATACTAGGGGCAGCAAGCCTCACAAAGAAGTGTGTGCTGCCTCCCATGCTCTTAAAACTAAAAAAAAAAAAAAAAGGTAAATGCCAAACTCTAGACAAAAATCTTCTAAATAACTAGAGATGGACTGAGGTTGACAACTGGGAGAGAAAACCTAGGAATCTCTGCTTTAACAACACATTAACTGCCGTGTGAGTTGTATTTAACATACGCTAGTCACACCAGGGGCCTCATGAAACATATATAACTCACACACCTCTTGACCTAACTTGACCTAATGAGCCCAGGGCCTCATGAAGCATATATAACTCACATGTCTCTTGACCTATTTTGACCTAATAAAACACCGAGGCCCCAAGTTAAAAATTTTTTTTCTAGCGTGTCCATCACCTCTACCAACTTGAAGATTAAGAGCAGCTCTTTTGGCCTTGCAGAAAACACAACCACCAAAAACGTGGTTCCCCAAGGAAGGCTGGGCGCAAAGTGAGCCACAGTTTCTTTGGTGTGAAATGTCTCTCGTTTTCATTAGGGTGAATTGGTCCCCTGGGATCCTGCCCCGTAGGGTGAGCTGAGATTACCGAGTTGGTTAGCAGCCAAAGGAACAGACTGTAGCCCCAGGACCTCGCTGAGTAAGCCACAGCCATGCGCAGAGCTGAGAGTATGGCCCCATCAAATTTATGGCCAACTCTGTTTATAATCTTGTGGCATATGCCTCTGTAGTGTTTGTTTATAAAGGCCCAGGCTGGGTGTATTATGCATCACAAATGATATACTGTAGAGTTTCCCGGGATAAATGAAATATGTCCATTTTGTCCCATCTGGATCTTGTTATTTTTTTTTTTTTCCATGATTAGCATTTTGGCAGCTTCCACCCTTCCATTCTGCTGTTCTATGTGCCCAGGGGAGGCGAAGAGTTGAGCTCTTTCCAAAATCGGGACAGAGCTGTGTGGAGAAAAGCTACAGCTGAAAGGGCACTTTCTTTCTGGTAGATTCTCCACACTCGGCAGAGGAAGCAGAGGTTTCAAATATGATTAGTGGGCAGTGAAAGCACCATGAGATCAAGGCTCGCGTGAGTCACAAGTGTGGAAATGTTCTTACCAGATGATCATCAGGATACAGGAGATTTGCTGTCCCCAAGAAGCAGCTGAGCTTGTGAAATTCTCCACATACAGTTTCGCTGAGCTGCAGAAGGCGGCCTGTTCTCAGGAATTTAGTCTGCTTTAGACAAAAAACGGGGTCACGATGTTCATTTGACACCTTGTTAATTTATGCTGCAACAAATGCAAGCCAAAACAAAATTCACTGGTATGCAGTAATGTGGCTTAAAGTAATGCTACAATAGACCTAAAGTCTGCTTTTCATTTTGGGTGAGTACTGGGATAGAAACAAAATAGTCTGGAAGGGCAAAGGTCTTTTTTAACTTGTGAAATACTCAGAACCAACCCAGAAATCAGGGTCTTGCTGCACTTCTGGATTTGGGCTTAGAAGAAAATTGTCTGTAGTTCTTTCTAGCTTTTTATTGAAACAATTATGATTCATAATAATTGATATTTTTAGATGAGACCTTATTCTCAGATTTAAAATAGCTTGCTATTTTATTTCACACAGCATATTTCTACTCACATTTTTCTTCATGTTTACAGACTAACTTTGCCCTTGCATTATATAGATTTATTTGAAATATATAGAAGCAGGAAATTAGAAGCAAACTTATGATAAATAAGTATTGTGTAATGCACAAAGTAAGAGAGAAAATTGAAAAATAGCCTTTAGGAGTTTTGATTAAGAATTAATGCACCAGATGGCAGTTACTGGATTACCTTTATTATTTTCATGTTGCTGCAATTAAATATTATATCTAACATAAATACTTAATAAATTTTGATAGATCTTTAGAGACGATGCTGCCACTTTGAATGACAAAATAAAGCATGTTATTCCAAACAAAACCTACAATCTTTCAGTTAAAATATTGCTCTGATTATTATATTGTTTCCATAATTACTGAATCTTCTATTGGTGCAAATTACTCTGCCAATATCTATCTTTTTTCTATCTCTATCTTTCTAATATATATTTTATAATATATTCCCAACTGAGAAGCTCAAAATATCAGTTCTCTCTTCCCATTTTCTGTCCTGCAGAAATACTTATAAGTTACTTTATTTCTAGGTAAGACACCACTCCAGCTCCTAAAATAACCCATCCAAAGCTGGGAACTGCATAAAAATAGAGTTGCCTCTCTTCATATCTTCCCTTGATACCAATCCCTTTGTGTTTAATATTTGTCATACCTAAGTCAACAGAGTTTTTTAACAATCTCCCAGAAAGCTTGTAAAACTTCCATAGCCTTAACTTGCCATTCTTCAAACACTCTCATCCTGTAGTCCTGAAGTTCAGCCCAGGAAGGTATATATTAAATGACCTTGGAGTTAGTTCTGAGGCAGGTGGTCCTGAAATCAGATCTTGAAAAACAAGGCTGTAAGACTTGTGATCTTGTAATCAAGAATGAATCACAGGTGTTCACACTGCACCTGAACACTCCTGGAATCATTTCCCGGAAGTAAGTACTAGGAGCCAGTGCTTTTTGGTTCTCTGTCTCAGAAATGGGTATCTGCTGTGTTTCATTGTGTTAATTGGTTTCTTGAGACCAGCAGGAAGACTTTCTGAGTAATGACATACATCCTATCACATGTTTGCCCCATCCCCACCCTCCTCTCCTCTGACTCCTTGTCAAGGACCATAACTTGAATCACATGTGAACTTGCTGTGCCATTTTTAGATAGTTTCAACCTATTATCCCTAGGCAGTCAGACTCTGTGGGCTGGTCAGTTCCATTATGGTCTCTCTTGGTCTAACGGGTAATAAGGGCCAGGTTTCAGAGCCCACCATTTTTATGTTTGCTATGATCAACATGCCTTACAGACTCACTTCAAGGCTTTAAATATTAATTTTTCAGAGCCTTTAGAGATCTTGGGTTAGGCAAAGGTTAACGGTCTCTGGATAGGAGACAAAACACATGAATTATAAAAGTTTCCCAAATTGGCTTTATCAAAATTAAAAGCTTCTACTCTACACTGTAAAGAAAATATAAATACCATAAACTGGCATAAAATATTTATAAAATACATAGGCAATAAATATAACTTAATCTGTTTTCAAAATACATAAAGAGCTCTCAGTAATCAAATAGTTAACTACTATTTCAATAATAAGAAAATAAACAATCAAATTTTTAAAAACAGGGAAAAGATAAGTTGATTCTTAAAGGATTTTAGTAAGTTGAATATTTGCCTTGACTTAAAGCTGATAGGTAGTAATAGTGGTGTTTGTCATTGTTTATATTTTTTAATGTCATAACATAAAAAAAAAGGATTCTATACACCATACATAGCAATAAACTCATCGATAGAATAACATCATTAGTTATTAAGAAAATACAAATTACAATTTCAAGAAGATATCACTTTGCCTATAAGATTGTTAAAAGCCAAAAATATCAAGCATTGCTAAAACTGTAGAGCTACAGAAATGTCATAAATTTATGGTGGAAATGAAAATTAGTACAACCACTTTGGAATATAGTTTGGCAGTTTCTTACTGATTGAAACATATGCTTACCATACCAATCAACAATTTGATCCAAAAGAAACAAAAACAATGTCCATATGCACATATGTTTATAGTAACATTTATAATCATCAAAAGCTAGAAATAACTCAAATGTCTATTAACTATTGAATAGACAAATATTATTGCTTCCAAATAAAAGAATTTTAGTCACCAATAAAGCAAACATTTTATGCATGCAAAAAAGACTTAAGCATTTCAAATGTATTAGGTTTAGTGAAAAAAAAAACAGAAAAACTAAATACTGTACCATTTTATTTATCTGATATTCTGGGGATAACAAAACTACAGGGACTAAAAGCAGACCACCAGTTTCCAGGGTCTGGGGAAGGAGAGAGAAAATCAAGAACAAATGCATATGAGAGAACTTTTCGATATAATGGTAATGATATAGGTTTTTATTCTGATGGTGTTAACCTAACTGTATACATTTGTCAAAATTACTATAAATTTGCACCTAAAAAAAAGGCTAACTTTTATTAATATATACTTCAAAAAAACCTTCCTCAAACAAATTAAATTCTGTCAAATACAACAAGAGCAAGATCTCTTCATGGGACTTTCCCTATGACTTGGAGCATAATAGTGGGCGTTCTTTTCTCTTTTTTATCCTTTGCAGGAGAAGCGTAATTTTTCAATTAAATTTCTTCCATTTGAACTTCTATAATCTTTAAAATTAATTGCCTCCTGACTTCTTAGTAACAACCATAAATGAGTTAAAAATATTTTCCCTGGGTAGTTTTGAAGAATCTGAAATAGGGGAAGGGAATAAAATGTTGTGGTAATCATATATTTTTAAAACTTTAATTCCATTTAATCTGGTGATCTTGAGAATTACTGGTTCCTACAGAATCATATGAACACATACGTGAAACAGAAGAAGAGTGCTGTGGCATTAAAAAAAAAAAAAAGACAGACACCATTACCACCACCCTATCAGCTTTAAGTTATGGTTAATATTCAGATTACTAAAATGCTTTAAGAATCAACCTACTGCTTGCTAACTATGTTCTGGCCACCTGTGGGGTGACTGGAAAATTACCTGTAATACAAATATTAACGCCCCTGGGGATTAGTTATTATTGGTGCTGGAGACACCAGTAGCTGAGAACTGAAACACAACACAGATGGGTTTTTCAAAAATTCACTCTATCCTGGCTTGTCCAATCCTCAAAACAGATAAATTTACATGGTTGGGGAAGCCCTGCTGCCTGCAGACAAAGCCTGTGAGCACAGACATGGCTTTTCCACAAGTTCTTCCATAGGAATCATGGCACTTCACAAGAAGAACAAGTTTGTACAAAAAAATTATCATCAATTCTATAGCTGATACTCTTCAATATCATACAACATAATGATTTTGTTTATTTAAATAACCCTCTAGTGGGCTGTGCATAATGGCTCATGCCTGTAATCCCAGCACTCTGGGAGGCTGAGGTGGGTGGATTGCTTGAGGTCAGGAGTTCAAGACCTGTCTGAGCAAGAGTAAGACACCCTCTCTACCAAAAGTAGAAAGTACTAACCAGGCTTTGTGGCAGATGCTTGTAGTTCCAGCTACTTGGGAGGCTGAGGCAAGAGAAAGAGTTTGAGGTTACTCTGAGCTATGATGCCACAGCACTCTACCAAGGGTTACAGAGTGAGACTCTGTCTCAAAAAAAAAAAAAAAGAAAATGCCACAGCACTCTACTGAGAGTTACAGAGTGAGACTCTGTCTCAAAAAAAAAAAAAGTGAAATCAATAAACCTCTAATGAATGCTCTAAGATCCAACTCGGTGAGTGCAGAAGTCTTACCACCATTTGAGTTTCTACACACTAAGAAAAGAAGGTGTGCTTTGAGCTTGCTGAGGCTTTACTGAAAATTAAACGTTCACCATTATTAATTAAGAATGGATTTATGGAATGAGTAGGTTTTGGATGTCTCTACAGGAATGCAACCTCTGAATTTTCAAGCAGAGAAGAAATACACCATTTCTGGTAATCTCATGGGCGAGAACCAAAAGATAGAAAAGTCTTGATATTCCTAACCCCTATGATCATCACTCATTAATCCAACAATTATTTATAGGGTTAACCATAAGCAAGGCGTTGACTTAAGCCCCTAGGGAGGAAATGAAAATAACTCATGCTTTTTTCCCATAAAAAGTCATGTGATCTCACTGAAGATTAAGTACTAGAAGATACTTAAATTATAAAAATGCCTTACCAGCCACATAAAAATAATAGTTCCAATCCAACAAATGAACAGCTTCAACAGTTAAAATATCAATGCACTAGGGAGGGAACGTGAGCAGCATCCCTTTAATTACAAGGACAATAATGTGGAAAGCATGTTACTGGATTAAAATAAAGCCAAACTTCTGAAATTTATGCCAGAGATATTTTTAAAGCAAGTTATAATCCAATAATAATAGCTTTTAATTAGAACCTACATAAATATGTCAGCAGCATTTGTCTAGAGAGATCAACCTTGCAAAGTATTGCTAGAATGTGCCTAATATATTACATTTATAGTATTACAGTGGGCATCTTTACTATGTATCTTTTCAACTATAATAAACAAAGCAATTGAAAACGAAGGGAGAGTAGATGTGTATATTCATGTCATTCAGTGGAAAACACATGCCAAATTTATACATGTTGTCCTAAATTAGCTGAAGTCGATCTATAATTGTTACCAGAAAATTTTCAGTTTTAGCTATTATATCCAACAAGAAAAATATTCAGAAATTTTTTATTGCTTTTTGCTTCCAAAATAAATGTATATAAAACTAAAACAGGTATGCATGTGTGTCAGTGGTGGGAGACACCATTTGCCTGTAATTAAATAAAATGTAGTCAATATAGTATTTGTGTATACCATTTAGGGATTTTTCAGCTAAAGATGAAGGAGAATTGGAATGCTGTGGAGAATAGAAAAGGAGTTGCATTTATTTTTATCAGTTCAAACTCTGGCTTTTATATTGTGTTTGCTTGAGACTGAATGGGATCAGAGGGAACTGTGACACCAGTAACCTGGCACATATCAGATGCCTGGTAAATTTCTGTTGAATTAAAGTGAAAATGTGTATGCAGAGAAATGGTAAACCATGGGTCTGCCAAAACCTTTATTTAGTTATCAAATGGTGATATTGACATTTAGTTATCAATGTATACATGTATTGAAAAATCACATTGTGCCCCATAAATATGTACTGTTATTGTGTCAATTTAAAAAAATTAAATTTAAAAGGAAAGTAGAAAAGTTACTTTTGGATTTGTGAAAGACAAAAAAATAAAACTAGATTAGCTCATTAATACATTCTTTTACCCTGTTTTTCATCATTAATTTGATATCATTACTTTGTATGAAGGATGCAGTATAGTGTAAAGAACATAATTTTGGAAGAAGATATGAGCTCATTTCTCAGTCTTGTACTTTATAACTATGTGATCATAAATAAGTTATGAGAAAAATTAGCACCAGTTTACTCCTTCATATAATGAAAGAAATACTATGATTAAAATGTAGGTCTATTTGTGATGAGAAACTTGAGTAATCTATTTAAAATAACAAATATATATTGGATATGCAACAAAAAGAATTAACTGATTATACTGCAGATTATATGTGGTTCTCAAAACAAGCATCTACCCATATTTCGAAGCAAATTATAAGATTCAGAATAAATTCAATAAACTAAATAAGTACGTGCTACGTATGTACTGTGCATGAAGTAATGGTGAATGATCGATCACACTTATTGACAATGCTTGTTGAGTTTCATTTTTACAGTTAGAAGAAAACATTCTTTTATTTACATGTAAATCTTTTTTTGCATTCCCTATATACAGTTTTCTAAGAATAAGTTATAATATGAAACCAGAAAGATATAATATATTAAGCTTACTAAGACTCTTATAATTAAAACACTAACTTATTATATTATAAAAACATAAAAACAAGAATGGATCCAAAGAGTATGTATACAGGTTAAAAGAAAATGAAGATACATCCAGTCTGGGCAAGATTACGAGGACTCATTTTTCCTTCCTCCCCTGCTGAGTATGACTCTTCAATATACACTCTGGAAAACACACAAAAGTCAGCCAAAAGAGAACTATGAAAGGTGTTCAGAAGATGGGAGCTGGTTTGGAAAAACACCCAACCGAGGAAGACTACCAGACCCAATATTTCCACCCCCTTGAATCAGCAAAATAGGGCAGGTCAGGTAGGCTTATTCTCTCTCCAGACTGAAGGGGCATCCTTCTACAACCATTAGGAGAGCCCAACACCATCAATAAGAGGAATATATTGAAAATCTCACCAAACATTAGCAGGTGAGAAGCACCCTCTTTCCCCACTAGGTCTGAGACTCACCATTCTCATCAAGAACTACAAAAGAGTTGCAGCAGACCTGGCAAAAGAGCCCTAGCTACAAAATTATCTTGATGCAGGAAAGTGTCTTTGTCTCTCTGGACCCAAGACTCTCCTTCTCTGCCAGTTCAGGTGTATGGAACCAACAAGGGGATGCAACCAAAGCAAAGTGCTTGGCAATGGCTAATGAACTGAGATACTCTTCCCTACCCAGGGACACTGGGGCAGTCAGGTTTAGGGGAGGATCCTACAGTATTTCTTCAAAAGGAACCAAGAACATATATGGAAAAAAGACAGTCTTTTCAATAAATGATGATGGAAACCTGAATAACCTTGGGCAGAAGAATGACTCTAGGCCCCTATCTATCACCATATGCAGAAATCAAAATGCATCAAAGACTTAATTCTAGAACCTGAAAGTATAAAACTACTAGAAGAAAACATGGGAGAAATGCTCCAGGACACTGGTATCAGCAAAGATTTTTTTGTATAAAACCTCAAAATATAGATAACTAAATCAAAAACAGAGAAACTAAAAAGCTTCTGCACAGCAAAAGAAACATCCAACAAAATGAAAAGAGAACCCTCAGAATGAGAGAAAAATATTTGTAAACTACCCATCTGACAAGGGTTAAATAACCCCAACAGATAAGGAGTTCAAACAACTCAATAAAAAAAACCCCAAACAAACAAACAAAGAAAAACACAAATAATCTTATTTAAAACAGTCAAAATATCTAAATGGAAGTTTCTCAAAAGAAGACATACAAATATCCAACAGGTATATGAAAACAGTTCAATATTATGAATTACCAGAGAAATGCAAATCAAAACTACAATAACTTATCATCTCACTCTATTTAAAATGGTTTTTAATCAAAAAGACAAGCAATGATGTATGCTGACAAGGACATAGAGAAAGAAGACCCTTCGTAGGCTACTGGCAAAAATGTAAATTAGTGCAACCACTATAGAGTACCGTATGGAGGTTCACTAAAAAATAAAAATAGAACTACCATGTGGTCCAAGAGCTCTCCTACTGGGAATGTAGCCAAAAGAAAGAAAACCAATACATCAAAAAGACATTTGCACTCCCATGTTTGTTGCAGCACTATTTACAATAGCCAAAATATGAGATCAACCTAAGTCTATCAGTAGATGAACAGATGACGAAAATGTGGCACATGGTATATATGAAATATTATTTAGCCATAAAAAGAATGAAAGCCTGCCATTTGCAGCAACATAGATGTAACTGGAAGTCATTATGTTAAGTTAAATTAGCCAAGCACAGAAAAACAAATACTGTATGTTTTGCTAGAGATAAAAAAAATAAATCTTATGAAAATAGAGAGTATATTAGTGGTTACCAGATGCTCAGAAGTAAAGGGGGAAGGGAAAGATGAAGAGAAATTGATTAGTAAGTACAAGTGTATAGTTTTTTTGTTTTTTTTTTTATTTATTTTTATTAAACCATAGCTGTGTACATTAGTATGATCGTGGGGCACCATACACTTGGTTCATAGATCGTTTGACACATTTTCATAACATTAGTTAACATAGCTTTTGTAGCATTTTCTTAGTTATTTTGCTAAGACCTTTACATTCCACATTTACTGGGATTCACATATACCCTTGTAAGATGCACTGCAGGTATAATCCCATTAATCCCCCTCCTTCCCCCTCCCTCCCCCCTCCCTCCCGAAAGCTATATCCCAGTTATAACCTAAGAATAGGGAGAAAGGGGAAAGTGTATAGTTTGATAGAAGAAATAAGACCTATTCTTAGATCAGTAGAGTGACTATAATTTACAATAATACGTGTATATTGTATATTTTAAAATACCTAGAAGAACATGATTCTAATGGCTCTAGGATAAAGAAATGACAAATAAGGTGATGGATATCCCAAGTGCATTGATTTAATCTTTACAAATTATGTGAATGAATTAAATTATCACACGTATCCCAAAACTATGTATATCTATTATATATCAATAAAAATAAAATAAAAAGATTAAAATTATAATAAAAAGAAAGAAGAAAAAACTGAATTGCCTGGCCTGGGAAATCCCTTCGCTCATTCCTGCCATAAACACTAGGAAGCTCCAGCAGAGACCAGTGAATGTTTCTGCAGCAAAAAATAAATGAAACAAATCAAACTAACTCTATATGGCCTCTAAGAATTAAACTGCCATTAGGAACACAGTCCGCAAAAGTAGCCCAAGACCATCATAAACCTAAACAGAATAAATGGCTGCTAAAATACAGGACTGAAGTAGGATCCAGGGATTCCTAACATAGACAAAAGGCCAAGGGTACAATAGAAAGTCACCTGTAGTACCAAGAACCAAGGAAAAAACAACTTGAAAAAAGAGAATCAACTAATCTCAACATTGAGATAAATCAGACGTTGGAATTATCTGAAAAAAAATTTAAAGCAGGCATCAGAAAAACATAAATTTGGGGAAAGACATCTACCTACACATTCACAAAACTAAAAGAAACCTAAATGAGATAAACCTAAAGAAATATATGACAGGTCAAAATTAACCTTTAAGAAATTAAAGATTTGGCCAGGTGAAATGACTCACATCTGTAATCCTAGCACTCCGAGAGGCTGAGGTGGGTGGATTGCTTGAGCTCCGGTGTTTGAGACCAGCCTGAGCAAGAGGGTGACCCCATCACTACTAAAATTAGAAAAATTAGCTGGGTGTAGGGGTGCATACCTGTAGTCTCAGCTATTCGGGAGACTGAAGCAAGTGGATTGCTTGAACCCAGGAGTTTCAGGTTGCTGTGAGCTATGATGACTCCATGGCACTCTATCCAGGGTGTCAGAGTGAGAATCTGTCTCAAAAAAAAAAAAAGCTACAAAGCAGTGAGAAAAGATATACTGCCCATAGGGAAACACCAATTCAAATAATAATAGATTTCTCATCTGAAACCATGGAAACCAGAAAGAAATGGCACAATATTGTTCTAAGTGTTGAAGGAAAATAACTATAAATTGTGAATTTTATATCTGGTGAAACTATCAGGCAGGGCAGGACCTGTGGCTCAAAGGAGTAGGCGGGGGCCCCATATGCCAGAGGTGGTGGGTTCAAGCCCAGCCCTGGCCAAAAACTGCAAAGAAAAAAAAAGTTATCAGGCAGAGAAAAACTAAAAGAATTTGTTACATGAAGACTTAGTCTTATAGATTGGCTAAAGAATTTGTTACATGAAGATCTAGTCTTATAAAGTGGCTAAAGACAATTTCTTAAATAGAAAGGAAATGATAAAAGAAGGAATTCGGTAATATTAGGAAGGAAGATGGAATAATGCAAAAAGCAAAGAGGAAATATGGTTAAATAAAATAGATTTTCATGATTTCATGCATTATATAAATCACAGTTGTTAATTGACAAGAAAATTGTGATATTATGTGATGATTATGTTTAAAACTAAGGTAAGTAAAAGAACCTGAATTGATGTTGCCACATTTCACTATCAGTGGTTAAATGTTGATACAACATGATGTAGTAAGCTACATGTGTATAAGTTGTGTTGTCAAATACCCAAAGTAAGGCCTGTGAAAATTCTAGAGAGATATACTCAAACACTATAAATAAGTCTAAAGGGAATTTTTAAAAATATACATGTAAACCCCAGGAAGAGAAGAAAAGATTAACAGAGAAATGAAAAAAGGGCTCGGTGCTTATAGCTCAGCAGCTGGGGTGCCAGCCATGTACACCAAAGGTGGCGGGTTCGAGCCCAGGCCAGGTCTGCCAAGCAATGACAACTACAACCAAAAAATAGTTGGGTGTCATGGTGGGTTCCTGTAGTCCCAGCTACTTGTGAGTCTGAGATAAGAGAATCGCTTAAGCCCAAGAGTTGGAGTTTGCTATGAGCTGTGATGACACAGTACTCTACCGATGGCAACACAGTGAGACTCTGTCTCAAAAAAAAAGAGAGAAATGAAAAAAGGGAGGAAACAAATAGAAACCAAATAAGAATATGGCAGACTTAAGTGTTTGCATATCAATAATAACTATATTATTATCATATATATACTGCATACACAAAACTCATTAAAATGATTAGATAGATGGGAAATAAAATGATGAAAGAGATACACATGTAAAAATTTTAAAAGAATCAGTAACTCTATTAATATTTAATGAGGTAGACTTCAGAACAAAAACATTTTTAAGGACAAAGAAGGACATTAAATAATGATGAAAGGATTAATCTTCTAAGAATACAGAGAGCAATCCTAAATGTGGGTGCATCAAGCAACAGAGTCTAAAAGTACATAAAACGAAAATTGATAGAGTTGAAGGAAGAAGTAGACAAATGCATAATTGAAGTTGGGAACGTCAACATCCACCTCCTAGCAATTTATAGAGCTAGACAATGTCATCAAGAATATAGAAAATGTAGGGCAGCGCCTGTGGCTCAGTCAGTAAGGCGCCGGCCCCATATGCCGAGGGTGGCGGGTTCAGACCCAGCCCCGGCCAAACTGCAACCAAAAAATAGCCGGGCGTTGTGGCGGGCGCCTGTAGTCCCAGCTACTCGGGAGGCTGAGGCAAGAGAATCGCTTAAGCCCAGGAGTTGGAGGTTGCTGTGAGCTGTGTGAGGCCACGGCACTCTACTGAGGGCCATAAAGTAAGACTCTGTCTCTACAAAAAAAAAAAAAAAAAAAGAATATAGAAAATGTAAATAACACAATTAATCTGCAGTATCTGACATACTGTTCTACCCAACAACAGTAGAAGACACAAACTTTTCTAAGTACACAGAATGTTTACCAAGATAGGCTATGCTATATCTTGGGCTATAAACCAAATAAATTTAGAATAATCAAAATCATACAAAGTGCTTTTTTAACATAATGGAATCAAATTAGAAATTAAAAACAGAAAGCGAACAGGAAATGCTAAAAAATGTGGGAACTAAACATTTCTAAGTAATTCATGGGTTCCAAATGAACCCTTAAGGGAAATAAAAAAGGTAACAAAGTAAAAACAAAATTATAGCATATTATTATAACATATAAGGATTGCAGATAAAGCAATGCTGAGGAGAAATTTTAGAAATGTTTTCCACATTAGAAACAAAAACTAATAATACATCTCATATCAATAACCTAATTTCCAATTTCAAGAAAACTTGGAACAAAAGAACAAAATAAACCCCAAACAAGCAAAAAGAAGAAAATAATAAAAGTCAGAGCAGAAATCAATGATGCTGAAATTTAATTTCATTAATTTAAAAAGTAATAAAATAAAATGGTGTACTAGAAAAAAATAATAAAATTGATATACTTTCAGCTAGACTGACAAAAATAGAGGACAGAAATCACCAATGTCAGGAATGAAACAGGAAATATTACAGATTCTATGACCATTAAAACATAAAATAAATACTATAAATAATTATATACTCCTAAATTCAATAACTTATAAGAAATGGACTAATTCCTCAAAAGTTATATACTACCAAGATGAAGTAAATAATCTGAATAGCCTTATATCAATTAAAAAATTGAATTTGTAACATAAAAGCACACCCTCAAAAAAAGTCACCAGGCCCAGATGGTTCCACTGGAGAAATCTATCAAAATTTAAAAAAGAGCTGGAGGCAGAGCATGATGGCGGACAGGACGGACGTGTAGCCCACCTCTCCCAAGCCACCAGGTGAGAGGAAAGGCAGTCTGGACCTTCCCTGTGTGTGGATTATTGGAGTGGACAGACAGCTGGAGACACCCAGCGAACTGGCGGTTTGCTATATATGAGGAGTAATTTAAAAATCACAGACTCTGTTGTAGAGATTCATCCCTGCTCAGCTGTGCCGGCCAGCAGGCCCCTCCCCCACGGAGGTCAGCAGCTTGTAAATGCTGACAAAATCCAATTGACAAGTAATTAATCCTGAACTGAGGGAGGCATCCGAAAGGAGAGCCACTCAAAACCACAGGGAGCTGGGCAAACTGTTGGACAATTGAAGGGAAGGGATCCTGCCCAGGAAACAAACAGACATTTTGAACTACCCAAAAGGGCGGGCACCTTTCCCCCAGGTGTTGGAGGGGGCTGGCGGTTCAGGCTGTGCAGCGAACTGGCAGACGCCCATCCAAAACTCTGAACCATAAAACTCAGAATAAATCCCCCGAGCGCTCCAACCACGGGAATGGCTTGAAGCCTAGGACCCAGCTTTGGCTTCTGGGGCCGCAGACCTGCTTTGGCTGCTGAAGCCCGAGGAACCAGCTACAGGAGATACCGCGCGAACTCAGCACCACTCCCCTTATGGCCGATTGCAGTCTCCAGTTTGTGGGGGAACCTGAAAGCAGAGTGGAGGGACTTAGGAAGCGTGGACACCTGCACTGAGTGGGAGGGTCGGTCGCAAGTGCTGTCTGGAGGAGAACAGCCGAGGTTGCACAATTCTTAGGCAACAAACTTTTACAGAAACTCCAAAATGGTGATCGGCCATGGAAGGTGGTTACCATGGTAACGGTATAAACTGTAAACCAGGTATAAGTCTCAAAACCACTCACAGTGCCACCTGGTGACCAGAAAGTATATTGCAGTATGAATATATTCCTACGAAAGTTGATCCCTACAGCAGACATATAGACATTTATAGGTATATTTCTACCACAAGAATATTTTTGCAGTTGGTGCCTTTTTTTGTTTTGTTTTGTTTTGTTTTGGTTTTCATGGGTTTTTTTTTTTTTTTTTTTGCTGTTGTTTTCTTTTTGTCTGATTTTTCCTCACCATTTTCTTAGAGGAGATTTTGATAAATTTTTATTAATACATTTTATATAGATATATTTTTTATTTCTATGTCTTCTAATTTTAATTTCTTCTTCTCACTTAACATTCCTTCTAACACCACTTTTTTCTCTTTTTTTTCCTTTCTTTCAATTATTTTACGATTATCACTCTTTTTATTGCACTTGTTCTTATATTGCTGTTGTCATGGCTATTGCTTGTATGTTTATGTGTTTCCGTCTATCTCTGTATCTATGGGCCCATGTGCCTGGTAACCTTTGTATCTGTTTATTTGTTCATTTGGTCTCAATGAGCTTGGTGTTACGACCTGTAACCCTGAGCTCCTAACACCCCCATCCACTCTCACTCCGTGATCTGGAGACCTACCCCCTCAGGAGTCCAGATTCTTGGCTGAACTGTCAAGAGGTATAGACAGGACCTGGACTGCAGCTGACCAGTGCTGACTCTGTAGTAAAGGAGCGAGAAGATGACGGTTGGCTGAGAGGGAATTACACTGGAGCAGTGGTGCCCCAAGGTGCAGAGCAACAGCCATCTTCAGCAATAACAAGGCCCACCCCCAGATATCCCATAGCCTCTCCTCCTGTCTTCCTGGGCAACCAGATGAGGCCGAGCATCTTCTGAGATGGCAACCACCATGGAACAGACCTGGGACTGAAACACAGGCCCCGTGAGTAAAGGATTTTCCTGAGACGGTACTGACCTGGGTGGAACACGGGGACTAGAAAACACACCCGCAGAGCCGGGAAACTCCTAGGGTGGGGCTGATCCAGAGAACCGCTCTACTGAGCCTAAGACGCACCTGGCCCTTAGAGGATCACCAGCCTATAGACAAAGGAGGCCAAGAGGCTACAGCAAACAACTGATCGTGCTGCGAATACAAACCCGAAGGACTAAAGACAGGGCCTGAGACACAGGTTCTGGGAACTCAAATCAGCCTCTCCTCTGCAGAGGAATCTGGCAAGGTCAGAAACAAACTCCCACAGGGTTGTTCCCTTCACCCAGTAACATAAACTAAGGGTGGGGCTGGAACTGAGTGAACACCTCTAGCCTCCATCAAGTGCCCGCGGTTGACAGGCCACACCACTCCCTACTGGATAAAGACAGAGAATAGTGGCCTAGTCGAGCAGACACAGACTACCCTGTGACTTAGGCAGGTGCAAACCCCTGGAGTATCTGCTTACTGCAGACAACTGACTGGGTCACAGCCCTGTGGGGCTAGCAGAGACTGGGTGTGACAGAGCTGCAAGGTGGGGAAGGAGGCATCATTCTTCCCAGACTGATCTATTTACTGGTGGCTCTTCCTGACTCCACGCAGCACTGGAGCAAGCCATATTAGAGCAGTCACCAGACCCCTGTGACCCAGTTCCCAGGGACCTCTTGAACTCTCCCACCTGAGGCAGCTGCTGACTGAGACAATTGACTTGGACCTTTTGAACTGAGTCACTCACCTGGGGACTATCCAGGTGGTGCCCTGGGTGTGTGGTTGTAGGAAGGTTTGATTTTCCTTTTCCATTTGTTGCCTGTGGTGGGTGGGGTGACTTAATTGCTGTTATTTCTCCACAGCTGAGACTTCAACCCAGAGTAACTGTTTCACTAGGGTCACATAGAAACCAGCTGAAAACAAGTCAGAACCACTTAGCCCCTCTACACCAAATAGGGCCCCAGTTTCTCAGGTCACAGCACTGTACGGGTCCTCAACAAAACACCAGAGGAAAATCAAAGGGAGTAAAACAATCATGGGGTGGAATCAGCGGAAAAACTCTGGTAACATGAATAACCAGAATAGATCAAACCCCCCAAGGAAAGATACAGCAGATGTAATTGAAGATCCCATTCACAAACAACTGGCTGAGATGTCAGAAATCGAATTCAGAATTTGGATGGCAAACAAGATTAACAAAATGGAATTAGGAATTTGTGGAGAAATTCAAAAGCTGTCTCAAGAATTTAACGAATTTAAAGACAAAACCACGAAAGACTTAGACATACTGAAACAAGAATTTGCAGCCCTCAAAGACATGAAAAATACAGTGGAATCCCTTAGCAACAGAATGGACCAAGCAGAAGAAAGGATCTCCGACATCGAAGATAAAGCCTTTGAACGCTCCCAAACTCTCAAAGAGGAAGAGAAATGGAGAGCAAAAATGGATCACTCACTCAGAGAGCTCTGGGATAACTCGAAGAAGGCAAATATCCATCTCACAGGAATTCCTGAAACAGATGAAGTGGCCTCACTGGGCGCAGAGGCCCTTCTGCATGAAATTATGAAAGAGAATTTTCCAGACATGCCTAAAGAACCTGAAATTCAGATAGCAGATAGCTTCAGAACCCCAGCACGACTCAATCCCAGTAAGACATCCCCCAGGCATATCATAATTAACTTCACTAAAGTTAATATGAAGGAGAAAATTCTCAAAGCTGCCAGGAGAAAGAAATCTATTACCTTCAAAGGAAGAACATTAGAATGACTGCAGATCTCTCTGCTGAAACTTTTCCAGCCAGAAGAGGGTGGTCATCAACGTTTAATCTCCTCAAGCAAAATAACTTTCAACCCCGGATCTTGTATCCAGCTAAACTGAGTTTCATTTACAATGGAGAAATTAAATACTTTAATGACATACATATGCTAAAGAAATTTGCCATAACTAAACCAGCTCTTCAGGATATTCTCAGACCTATCCTCATTAATAACCAACCCAATCCTCTACTACAAAAGTAAACTCACTCAGAAACTTCTGATCAAACTCTAACTTCCACAATGGCAAAAGGATTAAAAATGCCCACTGGACTTTCAAAAAACTCAATACCCCAAATTTCACCAAACTTATCAATGCTCTCCATCAATGTGAATGGCTTAAACTGCCCTCTAAAGAGACATAGGTTAGCTGACTGGATACAAAAACTCAGGCCAGATATTTGTTGCATACAAGAGTCACATCTTAACTTAAAAGACAAATACAGACTCAGGGTGAAAGGATGGTCATCCATATTTCAGGCAAATGGTAACCAGAAAAAAGCAGGAGTTGCAATTTTATTTGCGGACACAATAGGCTTTAAAACAACAAAAGTAAGGAAGGACAAAAATGGTCACTTCATATTTGTTAAGGGTAAGACTCAATATGATGAGATTTCAATTATTAATATCTATGCACCCAAACAGAATGCACCTCAATTTATAAGAGAAACTCTAACAGACATGAGCAACTTGATTTCCTCCAACTCTATAATAGTCGGAGATTTTAACACTCCTTTGGCAGTGCTGGATCGATCCTCCAACAAAAAGCTGAGTAAAGAAATTCTGGATTTAAATCTAACCATCCAGCATTTAGGTTTACAGAACATTTCATCCCAACAAAACTGAATACACATACTTCTCATCAGCCCACGGAACTTACTCCAGAATCGATCACATCTTAGGTCACAAGTCTAACCTCAGCAAATTTAAAGGAATAGAAATTATTCCATGCATCTTCTCAGACCATCATGGAATAAAACTTGAGATGAGTAACAACAGGAATCTGCATACACATACAAAAACATGGAAGTTAAATAACCTTATGCTGAATGATAGCTGGATCAGAGATGAGATCAAGAAGGAAATTGCCAAATTTCTGGAACAAAACAATAATGAAGACACGAACTATCAGAACCTCTGGGACACAGCAAAGGCAGTTCTAAGAGGGAAATTTATAGCACTGCAAGCCTTCCTCAGGAGAATGGAAAAAGAGGAAGTAAGCAACTTAATGGGACATCTCAAGAGACTGGAAATGGAAGAACAATCCAACCCCAAATGCAGTAAAAGAAAAGAAATAACCAAAAATCAGAGCAGAACTAAATGAAATTGAAAACAAAAGAATAATACAACAGATCAATAAATCAAAAAGCTGGTTTTTTGAAAAGGTCAACAAAATAGATAAACCTTTGGCCAACCTAATCAGGAAAAAAAGAGTGAAATCTCTAATCTCATCAATCAGAAATAACAAAGACAAAATAACAACAGACTCCTCAGAAATCCAAAAAATCCTTAGTGAATATTACAAGAAACTATACTCTCAGAAATACGAAAATCTGAAGGAAATCGACCATTACTTGGAAACACGTCACCTTCCAAGACTTAATCAAAAACAAGTGGAAATGTTGAACAGGCTCATATCAAGTTCAGAAATATCATCAAACATACAAAATCTCCCCAAAAAGAAAAGCCCGGGACCAGATGGTTTCACGTCAGAATTCTACCAAACCTTTAAAGAGGAATTAGTACCTATACTACTCAACATGTTCCAAAAGGTAGAAAAAGAAGGAAGACTACCCAACACATTCTATGAAGCAAACATCACCCTGATCCCCAAACCAGGAAAAGACCCAACAAGAAAAGAAAATTATAGACCAATATCACTAATGAATATAGATGCAAAAATATTCAACAAGATTCTAACAAACAGAATCCAGCAACATATCAAACAAACCATACATCATGACCAAGTTGGTTTTATCCCAGGGTCTCAAGGCTGGTTCAATATACGTAAATCTATAAATATAATTCAGCACATAAACAAATTAAAAACCAAAGACCATATGATTCTCTCAATTGATGCAGAAAAAGCTTTTGATAACATCCAACATCCATTCATGATAGAACACTTAAGAAAATTGGTATAGAAGGGACATTTCTTAAACTGATAGAGGCCATCTATAGCAAAACCACAGCCAATATCATATTGAATGGAGTTAAATTGGAATCATTTCCACTCAGATCAGGAACCAGACAAGGCTGCCCATTGTCTCCATTGCTCTTTAACATTGTAATGGAAGTTTTAGCCACCGCAATTAGGGAAGAAAAGGCAATTCAGGATATCCACATAGGGTCAGAAGAGATCAAACTTTCACTCTTCGCAGATGATGTGATTGTATATCTGGAAAATACTAGGGACTCTACTACAAAACTCTTAGAAGTGATTAAGGAATACAGCAGTGTCTCAGGTTACAAAATCAACATTCATAAATCGGTAGCCTTTATATATACCAACAATAGTCAAGTTGAAAAAACAATTAAGGACTCTATCCCATTCACAGTAGTGCCAAAGAAGATGAAATACTTGGGAGTTTATCTAACAAAGGACGTGAAAGATCTATATAAAGAGAACTATGAAACTCTAAGAAAAGAGATAGCTGAGAATGTTAACAAATGGAAAAATATACCATGCTCATGGTTGGGAAGAATCAACATTGTTAAAATGTCCATACTACCCAAAGCAATATATAATTTCAACGCAATCCCCATTAAAGCTCCACTGTCATACTTTACAGATCTTGAAAAAATAATTCTTCGTTTTATATGGAATCAGAAAAAACCTCGAATATCCAAGACATTACTCAGAAATAAAAACAAAGCAGGAGGAATCACACTACCAGACCTCAGACTATACTATAAATCGATAGTGATCAAAACAGCATGGTACTGGCACAAAAACAGAGAAGTAGATGTCTGGAAAAGAATAGAGAACCAAGAGATGAATCCAGCTACTTACCGTTATTTAATCTTTGACAAGCCAATTAAAAACATTCAGTGGGGAAAAGATTCCCTATTTAACAAATGGTGCTGGGTGAACTGGCTGGCAACCTGTAGAAGACTGAAACTGGACCAACACCTCTCACCATTAACCAAGATAGACTCTCACTGGATTAAAGATTTAAACCTAAGACATGAAACTATAAAAATACTAGAAGAGAGTGTAGGGAAAACCCTTGAAGAAATTGGGTTGGGTGAGTTTTTTATGAGAAGGACCCCCCGGGCAATTGAAGCTGCTTCAAAAATACACTATTGGGACTTGATCAAACTAAAAAGCTTCTGCACAGCCAAGAACACAGTAAGTAAAGAAAGCAAACAGCCCTCAGAATGGGAGAAGATATTTGCAGGTTATGTCTCCGACAAAGGTTTAATAACTAGAATCCACAGAGAACTCAAACGCATTAGCAAGCAAAGAACAAGGGATCCCATCACAGGCTGGGCAAGGGACTTGAAGAGAAACTTCTCTGAAGAAGACAGGCGCATGGCCTTCAGACATATGAAAAAATGCTCATCATCTTTAATCATCAGAGAAATGCAAATCAAAACTACTTTGAGATATCATCTAACTCCAGTGAGACTAGCCTATATCACAAAATCCCAAGACCAGAGATGTTGGCGTGGATGCGGAGAAAAGGGAACACTTTTGCACTGCTGGTGGGAATGCAAATTAATACATTCCTTTTGGAAAGAGATATGGAGAACACTTAGAGATCTCAAAATAGATCTGCCATTCAATCCTGTAATCCCCCTACTTGGCATATACCCAGAAGACCAAAAATCACACCATAACAAAGATATTTGTATCAGAATATTTATTGCAGCCCTATTCATAATTGCTAAGTCATGGAAAAAGCCCAAGCGCCCATCGATCCACGAATGGATCAATAAATTGTGGTATATGTATACCATGGAATATTATGCAGCCTTAAAGAAAGATGGAGACTTTACCTCTTTCATGTTTACATGGATGGAGCTGGAACATATTCTTCTTAGTAAAGTGTCTCAAGAATAGAAGAAAAAGTACCCAATGTACTCACCCTTATTATGAAACTAATGTAGGACCTTCACATGAAAGCTATATCCCAGTTATAACCTAAGAATAGGGAGAAAGGGGAAAGGGAGGGGAGGGAGGGGGGACGGAGGGGGAAGGAAGGGGATTAATGGGATTACACCTGCGGTGCATCTTACAAGGGTATATGTGAATCCTAATAAATGTGGAATGTAAAGGTCTTAGCAAAATAACTAAGAAAATGCTACAAAAGCTATGTTAACTAATGTGATGAAAATGTGTCAAACGATCTATGAACCAAGTGTATGGTGCCCCACGATCATACTAATGTACACAGCTATGGTTTAATAAAAATAAATAAGGGTGGCGCCTGTGGCTCAAGGAGTAGGGCGCCGGTCCCATATGCCGGAGGTGGCGGGTTCAAACCCAGCCCCGGCCAAAAACCACAAAAAAAAAAAATAAATAAAAAATAAATAAATAAATAAATAAATAAATAATTTAAAAAAGAACTAATACAAGTTTTAAAAATCTCTTTCAGAAAGTAGAAGAGAAGGGAACATTCATCAACTCATGTTTTGAGTCTGTTATTGCTCTAACACCAAAATAATTTATTATTAATTAAATGTGAAAATTCTTTTTTTCTTCTTTTTGGAGACAGATTCTCACTCTGTTGCCTGAGCTAGAGTGCCATGGCATCAGCCTAGCTCATAGCAATCTCACATTCTGGGGTTCAAGCAACCCTAATGCGTCAATCTCTCAAGTCGCCAGGACTACACATGCCTTTAAATCTTTAAAATAATTTTTAATTATTATATCTTGGAATTTTAGTGATCAGACAATATGATCCCTTATAATTGATCCTTAACCTTGTGGACATATATTTTATGACACAGAACCTGGCCAAGTTTTGTAGATGTTCCATGTGTGCTTAGATAAAAAGGCATGCTACTTTTGTATGGAACTGGAAAAAACCCCGTATAGCTAAGGCAGTTCTTAGTAATAAAAATAAAGCTGGGGGCATCAGCATACCAGACTTTAGTCTGTACTACAATGCCATAGTGGTCAAGACAGCATGGTACTGGCACAAAAAGAGAGACATAGACACTTGGAATAGAATTGAAAACCAAGAAATGAAACTAACATCTTACAACCACCTAATCTTCGATAAACCAAACAAGAACATACCTTGGGGGAAAGATTCCCTATTCAATAAATGGAGTTGGGAGAACTGGATGTCTACATGTAAAAGACTGAAACTGGACCCACACCTTTCCCCACTCACAAAAAATTGATTCAAGATGGATAAAGGACTTAAATTTAAGACATGAAACAATAAAAATCCTCAAAGAAAGCATAGGAAAAACACTGGAAGATATTGGCCTGGGGAAAGACTTCATGAAGAAGACTGCCATGGCAATTGCAATAACAACAAAAATAAATAAATGGGACTTCATTAAACTGAAAAGCTTCTGTACAGCTAAGGAGACAACAACCAAAGCAAAGAGACAACCTACACAATGGGAAAGGATATTTGCATATTTTCAATCAGACAAAAGCTTGATAACTAGGATCTATAGAGAACTCAAATTAATCCACGTGAAAAAAGCCAACAATCCCATATATCAATGGGCAAGAGACATGAATAGAACCTTCTCTAAAGATGACAGACGAATGGCTAACAAACACATGAAAAAATGTTCATCATCTCTATATATTAGAGAAATGCAAATCAAAACAACCCTGAGATATCATCTAACCCCAATGAGAATGGCCCACATCACAAAATCTCAAAACTGCAGATGCTGGCGTGGATGTGGAGAGAAGGGAACACTTTTACACTGCTGGTGGGACTGCAAACTAGTACAACCTTTCTGGAAGGAAGTATGGAGAAACCTCAAAGCACTCAAGCTAGACCTCCCATTTGATCCCACAATCCCATTACTGAGCATCTACCCAGAAGGAAAGAAATCCTTTTATCATAAGGACACCTGTACTAGACTGTTTATTGCAGCTCAACTTACAATCACAAAAATGTGGAAAGGGCCTAAATGCCCACCAACCCAGGAATGGATTAACAAGCTGTGGTATATGTATACCATGGAATACTATTCAGCTATTAAAAAAAATGGAGACTTTACATCCTTTGTATTAACCTGGATGGAAGTGGAAGACATTATTCTTAGTAAAGCAACTCAAGAATGGAGAAGCATGAATCCTATGTACTCAATTTTGATATGAGGACAATTAATGACAATTAAGGTTATGGGGGGGGAAGCAGAAAGAGGGACGGAGGGAGTGGGGTTGGGCTTTGGTGTGTGTCACACTTTATGGGGCAAGACATGATTGCAAGAGGAACTTTACCTAACAATTGCAATCAGTGTAACCTGGCTTATTGTACCCTCCATGAATCCCCAACAATAAAAAAAAAAAAAAAGGCATGCTACAATTGGTTGTATACTTTAGGTCAAGCGTGGTGTTCATCTCATCAGCACATTGTCCCAGTCCATGGAAACAGAGACTGCTATTAAAGATTTCATCTAATAAAGGTTTATTTGAATAAAATCTTGCCATATGTGGCAATATGAATAGCCTGGAGAGCATCATGTTAAGTGAAATACATTGGGTGCAGAAGGATAAATACCAGTGTTTTCACTCATATGTTAGAGCTAGAAAAGTTGATCTCATAGATATCGAGAGTAGAACAGTAGTTTCTAGAGGCTGGGAAGGAGGGAGGTAGGAATAGGGAGAAAGAGTTTGGTTAATGCAAACAATGTCATAGCTACATGGGGTTATAAATTCTAGTGTTCAGTAGCACTGTAGGGTGACTATAGTTAACAATAATTTCTTCTGTATTTTCAAATAGATGGATAGAAGATTTTGAACATTCCTAACACCTGGAAATGGTGTTTTAGGAGACACTTATGCTAATGGTCTCAATTTCATTGTGACACATTGCATCAAAATATCACTCTGTGCCCTATAACTATGTCCATCTACTACATGCCAATTAAAAACCTTTAAATGAAAAAAATAACAGAAGAGTTATGGCATACAAAAATTTGGTAAATTAATATTGAAAGAGCTAGGTAAACAGGAAGAAGAAGCCATCACCAGGTATTAAAAAGCTACTTGCTCCTGGCTGCCCCAGTTGGCACTGAGCCTAGCTGTTGATGAGCTGCTAAAGGTAGCAATGTTGTTGGTGACCAAAAGCCATGAGTATTTTTAAAGCCAGTACTGCCAAAGCTGCTGGAGTCTTCAGTAGGTTTCAGTTGTCTATAATCATCTGCAGAAACTTGCTGCTGCCATCCCATGTGAGCAAGAGAGTGAGCAAGGGCTACCATTGCTATTTCTGCTGGGTCTTGTGAGAGCTCTTAAGACTGGTAAAGTCTTTTATGTTCCCTGAAGCCATCTATGACTGCTTTTTCCAGAGCCGTGAACAGGTCTTCTAACTTTTACCCACCTGGATTTTAGTGCCACTCTGATGTAAGAGGGTATGGATGTCTGGATTTCTTCCATTATCTATTGCATGCTAAGCTTTTGAATTTCTGAACCTGTAGATTTTAACCTTTTCATCTATTCAGAAAAGTTCTGTCACTATTCCTTTCAATAACAACAATGCCCCATTTTCTCTTTTCTCTCCTTCTAGAGATCTCTCTCTCATCTATCTGTTATATTTGAGGTAATTTCTTTATATACATCTTTTCGATTACTGATTCTACTTTAAGTGGTATTTAATCTGCCACTATTTAAAAAATTCTTTCATTTTACTTTTTCTTTGACAGTGCTGACTCTGTTTCATGCCTGCTTACCTCTATTCTTGATAGAGTCTTGTTCTTTTCAGACTTCCAATTGTATTTTTTTTTCAATACACAGAAGATAGTTATTTAGTACAGTGATTGATAATTTTAGTAACAAGTATTTGCAGTTCTGTTTCTGCAGTCTATTGTTCTGGTCATTCTCCCTCATGGTGTTCCCTTTCCTTTTGAATTTAATAACTTGGCTCATGGTGCCAGTTTTATAATTAAACCCGTATGAAGTCTAAAGACCATAAATCCTCCAGAGGGGGTTTGCACTTGTTTCTTCTTAGCCTACTAGGTATATAAATGTCTAGGATTACTTTACACTAACTTATTGGTTTGAGGTTTTTCAGACAGTAGAGGTATGAATTCATCTAAAAATCTGAATGAGAGCTTGCTTATAGGTTCAATCATCAGGAGTTATCCCAATTCCAAGCTCCACCCCAAGGTTATATTTTGAAGTCATTTTATTCTTTAAACCTCATTAAAATGAATAAAACCATAGTGGAGCTAGCTAATAGAAATGGAAAAGAGTACACAATGAGAAGGGGGACTATTATCTGAAGGGCTGGTGCTGAAGACTGGATTAGGAAAACATATTGCTGATTTTTGCTGTTGACTGATTTTCTTGTTGATTAGTTAACGAATGCTGAGCAAAAAGTGTTCTGCATGGAGAATTTCAGTTTGATCCTAATGGTGTAATCAGGAATCATATGGATGAATCTATAGTAACAATTACCACTCTAAAACCGCTGTTAAACTAACCTATCTTCTATCCTGTGTATTCTACTCCAAATTATATCTCAGTATGTCCACTTCTCTCCATATAGTGAATATTTGTATTCCAAGCGCTAATCCTACCATAGCCTCCCACTGGATTTTTTTGTTTGTTTTCATGTGCCCTAATTAACTTGATACTCTACACAGAAGGATCAAAGGATTTTATTATTGTAAATCAGTACTTCACTTTAAATATTTCAGAAAAAGTAGTGTTTCTGATGCACTATTCTCCCTGAAAGCAATAAAAAAAAAAAATAGAAAGAGAGAAAAATGAAAGTCATATTGAAAACACCAGAAATTCAAGACATGACAGAAAACCTTATCAGTAGTCTAAGAGACAGCATGAACAAAATGAATTTTTAAATGGGAAATGATAGCTATAAAAGCTATCCAGCACACATATCATTCTTCTGTTAGAATAAAAACATAAGGAAATGGAGTTGACTTATATTGCCTACTATTACAGAAGTAGTAAACTTTTCAAAAATAAATAATACCTGAATCTTCACATTGGAATATTAAACTATGAGCTAGGAAAAACTGATACAGAGCTGTTAATACTAAGTCATGTCCTTAAACTAACTGGATGTTAAGGCAAAAGAAATACAGTATTTCCTGGGTGATCGAGGCACAAAAAACAAGGCATCACAAGAAGACTCAATAAGGTTGGCCTCAGCCTTCTCCATAGGCATATTAAATGATAAAAAGAGAGTGAAACAATCAATAAATGCAAAGTCATTGGGGAAAGAATGTGAGAACTAAGATGTTTTCATACACAGCCACTAGTTGTTGCTGAATAAAGGCAACAGACAGGTCTCTTCAAATAATTAAACTCTCAGAGTGGACAATAATCAAAAGCTCCAGTAAAAGAGAAGGTCAAAGGAGAATCTTTGGTGTTGCATTTGCAATGTTTCCAGCTTTGGCCATTATAAGTAACACCACCCTGGATACTCTCGTCCTTGTGCTTAGTACTTCATATGCTATATTTTCATAATATCAAGAGATTGTGAGATTTTTAATTTTAATAAATGTCAAATTGCTTTTTAAAGAGATGACAAGGCTTCACATATGTTCCATCTATGGACAGAGACATCCCTTTACCCATGACCCTGGTGTACATGCATTTTGCCTTCTAATTTTTGCCATTATGATGGGTATGAAGTAATCTTCTTTTCACTTTAATTTGTATATTTGCACTTCCCTGACTGCTAGAGAATTTTGGCTCCTTTTTATGCATTTATTGAAGGGGCACAGTCCCGTGCACCCTTGTGAGGTGAATCAGTCTCATTTGTGCTCCATGAGGTACGAGAGGCTCTGAGAAGGAACATTTCAAGTACTTGGGCTAGACGTGAGTTTTGGGGGATATTCTCCCATAGCTCCCATAAGCAGCTTTGCTAAAAAATGCAGGCAGTTATGCCTTAAAAGAAAGAATGTGCCGGAGGGCCCTCACCAAGTCATAGCTGGAGACAGATCATCTGCCTGGGGCAATGGGCCATTGCACTGAATCCCCTACCTCTATTTACATAATATCTTTCAGTTAGTCATATAGGGAAGTGGGCAAACAGAACAGACAACCCAGCACCTTTGTGGTTTATGGCCATTGTTGTTTATCTCCAAACAAGATATTCTTAGTTTAGAAAAGTGTGTATGTACTTTGCTGTATTAACGCTGATAAGAAATCTTAATGACAGTTTTGTTACCTTTTGTCTTATTTATTCTTGGATTATTTTTATCTAATGAGTTTGGGTATATAAGAAAGTGAATAAAGACAATCACTTGTCATATTGACAAGTGACAATGCCTGAGCGAGCACCAGCCACCCCTTTTAAAATCATTCATTTCGTCTGCAGTGCTGCCTCTGCCTTATCGACTAGAAGCCCAGTGGACAGCAACTATTTATTTTCCATAAAGTTATAGTTTTTTTGCAAATTCTTATGATATTATCTAATTTCTATTGAACTATTTTTCTGTTTTTCAGCACTCATTCTTTATAAATATTAACTCATTGTATGTCATGAGATTAAAAATGCTTTTACAAATTAGTCATTGTCTATTAATGTTACTAAGTATTTTTCTTTATGAGGTTTTCATGTGTAATAAATTGTATTTATTTGTACTATATTCAGGTTTTGTAAAACTTATTAATGATTCCTCAACCACTAATTTATAAGTACACATAATCTTTTAACTTTTTAATAAAATTTTATTAAATGTTAATAAAATTAACATGTTTATTTTTTCATTTGTTTTTCACTTAAGGCTTTATTCAGTCCATCTGGAATTTTTTTTATGATATGAGATAAAGCTCCATTTTTATTACATTCCAGATGGTTGGTCAGTTGTACCTGTGCCATTTGTTTAAAAATCCATCTTTTCTGCATTGAATTCACTACTGCCTTGTCCTGTACTAAATACCTACAAATGGGGATTTTTATTCTATGTCCATTTAACTAACCTATTTTTACTCTAATACCATATTTATTTCATTAGAGTCATATTAATGCCTGATATCTCATAAACCTAGTGTTTGCTCATCTATTTTCTTTTTAATAAGCCAATGTTCAACTCTCCCAAAATTTGGGGACTGTAAATTGAATATATTAATATATTCATATATACATATCCACTCATTTTCTTATAATATTAGATCTTTCTACCCAACAAAATACAGGTTGAAATGCTGGGGACCAGGGGCATTTTTGAATTTAGATTTTGGAAAATTTGCATAAACATAATGATATATCTTGGGGATGGAGCCATCTCTAAAAACAAAATTCATTTATGTTTAATATATTTTTATCCATATCCTGAAGGCAATTTTATATATTTTTAATAATTTTGTGTATGAAACAAAGTTTACATATGTTTAACCATCAAAAAGCAAAGATTTCAACATCTCAGCCATCCACGGGAAGTTGTTTGACATCACCACTATTCTTTCTTTGAGCTCCACGCACCGCCCCACCACCATTCTTGACTGTGAATTTATGTGCTACAGAAAGCAATAATTTTTTAATGCTTTTTCACATGTAAGTATTTAATAATAAAAAAAATACAACACACCACTAAGACAGTGAAAAAAGAATGTGTTCTGGGTAAAAAGACCATCACAGAAGCATCACCAGGAAACCTGGTAAGCTGTTAAACAACAGCAACAGCAAACATTGGGAGGCTTTCAGTATCCACTGACTATGCTGTGTTTTGAACCAAAGATCACTGTCTACTGTGTTTTATTTTCTTAGGTGAGAAGAAACATTAAGTAGAGTTGAAGTACCAGAAGTGGATGCCCTAGGGATGAGGCAGCGATCTGCTAGATGGCTTTTCAAAATGTTTCCTGCAGAGTCATCTGGAAGAAGTCACTCTTTGATTTCAGAAACAGGCACAGCACCTTGATCTGTTGTGAATGCACACAGTTCTAGCCCTTCAGTAAGCCCATTGCTCATTTCACCATGTGATATGGGCATTTTATCTGCTGTGTTAATATCATCTTAATCACCACTGTTATCACAACCACCTGGATTCAGAACACTTTGGCTATTTCACCGTTGGTCCATGAATGAACAATTGAAATCTCATTATCGATGTTAAAACTTCTTCACTTCTTCCAGTTTACTGATGGGCTTTGAGAGTATTTTTTTTTTTTTTTATGTATGTAAGGAGGTCAAACATCATTTCTTTCCACTTGACATGCAGAATCCTTCAAAGCCTCCACCTTGTTCATCAACACCATTGAACATGGTCAGAGGCCAGAGCTTGTGCCCAGCATGTATGACTGTGACTCAAGTCACCATGTTCTAAGCATTGGAAATAGATAAGCTCCATTCGAAAACTTTCCATGTACCTACTGTTCACTGCTGCTAGCATGCTGTTAAAGAGAATGTTTTTATATTTAAAAACATTTTGTCTAAGGTTATCTAATCACATGCGTGAATTAATGAAATCATATTTGGGGGAAAATGTTTTTTTTTTTTTAATTTGAGTATTAACAAGTGTTTTTGTAATTTAAAATACTAGAAGGGTGCAAATGTTTTTGGTTACATGGATCACTTTTATAATGCTTGATCAGGATTATAAGTTTACCCATCACGCACACAGTGTTCATTTTACCCATTAGCTACAATTTTGCACACACACATCCCGCTCCATTTCCATTGAGTTTATTGATTTTTTTTTTTTTGCAGTTTTTGGCCAGAGCTGGGTTTGAACCTGCCACCTTCGGCAGATGGGGCTGGCGCCCTACTCCTTTGAGCCACGGCGCCACCATTTCCCATTGAGTTTAACTTCTCTCTGTGTATATCTGTGCTCATTAGTACCAATTTAACAGTTGACACATGTGGTGTTTCTTTTTCCATTCTTTAGGTCCTTTATGTAGAATAATGATCTTCAGTACCATTGAAATTGTTGTAAAAAGCATTGATGCATCCTTTTTATAGCTGAGTAGTATTCCATGGTGTACAGACAACACATTTTGTTTATCCACTTATAAATTGATGGGCACTTGGATTTATTCCACACCTTTGTAATTTTGAATTGTGCTACAATAAACATTCAAGTACTGGTGTCTTTGTGATAAAAATGACTTCTTTTCCTTTGGGTAAATCCCAGTAGTGGAATTGCTGGGTGAAATGGTAGGTCTACTTTGGGAAAGAAGCTTTATTCAATAAACGGTCCTGGGAAAATTGGATGGCCATATGCAGAAGAATGAAACAGGATCAGTATCTTTTACCACCCACAGAAATTAATCCAAGATGGAAAAAAAAAATGTATGTCATGAAACCATAAGAATTCCAGCAGAAAATGTAGGAAAAGATCTTTTATACATCAACCTAGGAGAAGAATTTATAACTAAGACTTCAATGGCAAATTATTGTAAAAACAAAAATAAATAAATGGTATCTGATCAAATTAAAACACTTCTGCATAGCTGATAAAATAATCAACAGAGCAAATAGACAATTCACAGAAAGGAAGAAAATATTCTCATCAAGGAAAATAACCATCAAGGAAAAAAATGACCCCATAAAAAAGTGGGAAAAAGACATGAACAGAAGCTTTTCAAACAATATAGACAAATGGCCAACAAGCATATGAAAATGTGTTCAATGTCACTAATCATCAGGAAAATGCAGATTAAAACCACAATGAGATACCACCTGACTCCAGATAGAATAGCTTGAATTAAAAAGTCTAAAAACAAGAGATGCTGGCATGGATGCAGAGAGAAAGGAACATTGATACACTGTTGGTGAGACTTAAAATAAGTACAACCTCTATGGAAAACAGTATAGAGTTTCCTCAAAGAAATAAACATTGTATTTGATGAGAATTTCACCTGGAGGATGAGCAGAACATTTTGAAGGAATGACAAAATCTTGCACTTGCCATCCAGTCCAGCTTCTCTACGGAAAGCATGAGCCACTGATGCAAAATGTTTGTGAAGCCAGGCCCAGTGGTCATGCCTGTGATCCTAACGCTTTGGGTGGCCAAGGTGGGAGGATTACTGAGCTCAGGAGTTCTTGAGACCAGCCTGAGCAAGAGCAAGACTTTGTCTCTACTAAAATTATAAAAATTAGCCCAGTGTAGTGGCCCATACCTGTATTCCCAGCTTCTTGGGAGGCTAAGGCAAGAGGATTGCTTGAGCCCAAGAGTTTGAAGATCCTGGGAGCTATCTATGATGCCAAAGTAGTCTAGCCTGGGCAACAGAGTAAAAATCTGCCTCAAAAAAAAAAAAAAAGGAAAGAAAGAAAAATGTTTATGAAACCAATCAGAAAAGATGTCCCTGATTATATTTGTTTTTCTGTGAGCATAATAACCAACTAGTAAGAAATTCACTTTTTGAAAACACTGAGGATGCAAGCTTTTGCCTGTCACAGCAAGAGAACACTTACATATGCCTGTTGCATTAGCACATCCCAGCAGTTATTCTGTCCTTGGCATCAGCAATTCCTGCAGGAGCTGTCTCATCAGCAGTGGTCAGTATCTTTCTGGTGTAATAATGTCAAACAGTAACATTTCATCAGCATTATACACTTGTTCTGGCTTTAGATTTTCATCCATGATGTCCTTGGCAAACTTGTCAACGAATTTCTCCACTGCTTTGTGATCAGCAGATGCTTTATCACCACAAATCTTTAAAAATTTAATGTTGTGCCTTTTAAAAAAAGTCTACAGCCAGCCTGTTGAATAGTCACAGTTCCCTTCAATTTTCAGTTCGTCGTGATAGATCTTCGCTTGTTTCATGACCAGCATACCATTAAGTGGCATTTACTCACTGGGTTCTGACAAATTCTTTCAATATGCAATACAGACACCCACTTTTAGCATTATGTAGCATCTTTCTATTTTTCCTTGACTTGTGCTCATCATTTTCAGCATAGAACTCCAACAGTGTAAGTTTCTGTTTCATCAGCTCATATATAGTAGTCACTCCAACATCATACTCTTCTGTAAGACATTTCACACTTACACCACTGTCCAGTATTTCCCCCAGTTTTACTTTCAGTACTATAGATAAACATAAATGCTTCCTGGTTTTTGTTTGTTTGTTTTTTAAACACTGTTACCCATTGAAGTATCTGCAGGCTTTGTTTTTTTGACTTTTTCAACAATGTCTTTCTACCACAGAGCAGAGAATAAGCAAAAAATATCACAGCGAGTAATGAACATAGTTCTCAGCTCCAAGTGAGGCCGAGTGGGAAACCCTCTATTGGTGTATCCAGCCTACACACTCACTTTTTACACTTTGTGGTTGCGTTTGAGTGAGGAGACCTGGGCATGCAGGGAAAAGCATATATAGCAGCTGATGGGGAATAAGGGGGGTCTTTTTCCTCTCAGAGATGATGAATAAACTAAGCACTGTGTACCTATGTTGTGACTGGACTCTGCCACATGAGGTCAGGTGCAGAATTTTACACTTGTTCTTTCATGTTCATGTTCAAAAAGTTTTGGGTTTTGGAGCACTTTGGATTTCAGATTTTCAGATTAGGAACATTCAGCCTGTTCCTAATACATGTGTAATAAGATTTATCGTTTTTGTCATCTAGATAACATAGTATTCTTATTAAATTTCATTCTTCAATTTGTGTAGGTTTTTTTGTTTGTATTAAATGCTGCTGTCAATTTACCAGTTTTTGCCATTTCCATCTCTACAAAGTGCTTCTAAGTTCTTTTGGATTAAAAAAAAAAAGCCATTGTTTAAAGTGTCCAGATGATGGTATTAATTATAATTTTTTTTGAGACATTGTCTCACTCTGTTACCCTGGGTAGAGTGCCTTGGTGTCATAGGTCACAGTAACCTCAAACACTTGAGCTTGAGCAATCCTCTTGCCTCAGCTCCCTAGTAGCTATAACTGTAGCCTGCTCAGCTATTTTTTTCTATTGTGCTCTCATTCACTCAGGCTGGTTTGAACTCTGAGCTCAGGCAAGCCACCTGCCTGGGCCGCCCAGAATGCTAGGATTATGGGCCATGAGTGCCTGGCTACAAAATTTTTTAAATAAGAATACCTTGAGGTTTCTTCATCTTCAATAATAATTTCAGCAAAAATAACCTCATTTACCAAATGCTTATGTCATTATTTTTTATGTTACAGTAGTCAGATGTTTAAATCTTGAAAAAATATTAGTAATAGTGAACTTTTCCTAGTCCTTTATCTTTAATGAAATGGTCTTTATTTTTCTAATTTATAATAAGATTTGCTATTATGTTTTATAGGTAGCCTTTGTTACACTTATTTTCTTTATATTCTCAATTTATTTAGAATTCTAATTAAAATTAATCACAGAATTTTCCCAAGTAATTTTTAGCATTTATTGATAATGATCAAACTTTTTGCCTTATCATGTTACAATAAATTATATTGATAAATATCCTGAACTAGAGATTATCTTTCAACTCTTAAAGGAAACCCTAGTCATCATGTATGCTTTTGATACAATATTATTTGTTATTATTTAGAATTTTTGCCAATTTATGAAGATTTGTCTACAGTTTTCTTCTTTATACTGTATGAGGTGTTAGCATCAAAATCACACTGATTTCATAAAAGATACAAGAGAATTCCACTATTTTCTATAGGCTTGCATAATTTAAATAATACTGAACTTATAAGTCTGTTTTTTAAGGATTATATGATGTCTGGCTGGAAGCCATTGTTCTGATACATTTTTCATTGCAGATGCTTCACCTTGCCAGTCTCTCCTCTGGTAATTGACTCTATTCAGTTTTCTACTCTGTCATTTCTGGTGAATTGTATTGTTCAAGTAGCATTCTCTTTTTAGTCTTTTCATCTTTTTTTTTCTGTGATTATGTCTCCTTTCTTATACTTAATCTTATTATTTCTACTGTTCACTTTTATTCTTTAATCAGACTTCCAAGGGATTTTTATATTATACTGTTTTTTTGCCCGAAGTGGGGGGTGGGGGGGATATCTTTTACCTATTCTTGAAAGATTTTGATTTTTTATTTCATCAATTTAAATTTTTTTATTAATTTCTACCTCTTGCATCTTTATATTCTATTTTCTTTGAATAGATATGGATGTATTCTCTCCTTTAATAAGAAAAGGTCTTAAGCTATTCATTACTCCCTAGGAGAAGAGGGAAATTGTACATAGATATTATTTTGCTGGGTTATGTAGCTATTCTTATGAAGTATTTCTTTTTTTTTTTATTTTTTTTTATTAAATCATAACTGTATACAATGATATGATTTTATTTATTTTCTAGATAGTTTGTCACTTGCATTTAACTTTTAATTTTCTCTTTGACTTAAGGGTTCTTTAATTACTGGTCATATTTGCTTTAAAAACTGTTTAACTTGATCTTTGGATTTTACACCTTCCATCTCATTTTATTTTATACTTAATTATACACTGTTGCTTTTTATTCCTTTTATTTATTTTTTTTTTTTTTTACTTTCTAATTCTTTCATTTTTCCTTTGTTGATTTGGGAATTAGACTGAAATTCCCCAGTCAAGATACTCACTGTTGTTACTCTTAGATACATATGAATATACTTCTCATTGAAACCTAAGTGACCTACTATTTTCCCATCCATGCTGCAGTTACAATCCTACAGAGAGACCAAGAGCAGTGGTTATGTTTCAAAAGTTCTCTCAAAAATTTCCAGAAAGTATAAATGTAATAATTTGTAATGCAGGAATGATATGCAAAAGGTAGTAATTTATATTGTATAGAAAGCAGCCATATCGGCCAGGGCACCAAACATTCAAATAATATATCCATCTACAAATCTGCAAATCTGGTTGTAGGCACTGGCCATATGGAGCCCTGCACCTTACTATATGTACATATGTTTCTATATGTACCTATACCTAGCAAGCTGGCTTGATACTCAGTATGTTGCCTGGATATCAGTTTTTTTCTTATTACATTTTTCTGCACTTCAGAATTTTCAGGGGTTTTTTCCTGGTTTATATGTTTATTGTTGTTGCAAGTGGAAAACAGGACTCACAAAATTCCTGCATAACCTCAAATATGTATCTTTGATTTTCAGTGGTGAATACACTCTTGAATGGGATAGGATTCTTGTACAACAGCCCTTTTCAATTCCACTATTCCTCATATTGCTACTTCATTCTTTCATAGCTTTTAGTATTAGCATGAAAAGCTTAACAATGGTCTGTTTATTTTTTTTATTTGGAGGATATTTTGTTTCTGCAGGGAAAAATGTTAGGTGTTTTCTTTCTTTTTTTTCTTTTTTTATTGTTGGGGATTCATTGAGGGTACAATAAGCCAGGTTACACTGATTGCAATTGTTGGGTAAAGTCCTTCTTGCAATCATGTCTTGCCCCCATAAAGTCTGACACACACCAAGGCCCCACTCCCCTCCCTCCGTCCCTCTTTCTGCTATCCCCCCCCATAACCTTAATTGTCATTAATTGTCCTCATATCAAAATTGAGTACATAGGATTCATGCTTCTCCATTCTTGTGATGCTTTACTAAGAATAATGTCTTCCACTTCCATCCACGTTAATACGAAGGATGTAAAGTCTCCATTTTTTTAATGGCTGAATAGTATTCCATGGTATACATATACCACAGCTTGTTAATCCATTCCTGGGTTGGTGGGCATTTAAGCTGTTTCCATATTTTGGCGATTGTAAATTGAGCTGCAATAAACAGTCTAGTCCAAGTGTCCTTACAATAAAAGGATTTTTTTCCTTCTGGGTAGATGCCCAGTAATGGGATTGTAGGATCAAATGGGAGGTCTAGCTTGAGTGCTTTGAGGTTTCTCCATACTTCCTTCCAGAAAGGTTGTACTAGTTTGCAGTCCCACCAGCAGTGTAAAAGTGTTCCCTTCTCTCCACATCCACGCCAGCATCTGCAGTTTTGAGATTTTGTGATGTGGGCCATTCTCATTGGGGTTAGCTGATATCTCAGGGTTGTTTTGATTTGCATTTCTCTAATATATAGAGATAATGAACATTTTTTCATGTGTTTGTTAGCCATTCGTCTGTCATCTTTAGAGAAGGTTCTATTCATGTCTCTTGCCCATTGATATATGGGATTGTTGGCTTTTTTCATGTGGATTAGAGTTCTCAATAGATCCTAGTTATCAAGCTTTTGTCTGATTGAAAATATGCAAATATCCTTTCCCATTGTGTAGGTTGTCTCTTTGCTTTGGTTATTGTCTCCTTAGCTGTACAGAAGCTTTTCAGTTTAATGAAGTCCCATTTATTTATTTTTGTTGTTGTTGCAATTGCCATGACAGTCTTCTTCATGAAGTCTTTCCCCAGGCCAATATCTTGCAGTGTTTTTCCTATGCTTTCTTGGAGGATTTTTATTGTTTCGTGCCTTAAATTTAAGTCCTTTATCCATCTTGAATCAATTTTTGTGAGTGGGGAAAGGTGTGGGTCCACTTTCAGTCTTTTACATGTAGACATCCAGTTCTCCCAACACCATTTATTGAATAGGGAGTCTTTCCCCCAAGGTATGTTCTTGTTTGGTTTATCGAAGATTAGGTGGTTGTAAGACGTTAGTTTCATTTCTTGGTTTTCAATTCGATTCCAAGTGTCTATGTCTCTGTTTTTGTGCCAGTACCATGCTTTCTTGAGCACTACGGCTTTGTAGTACAGACTAAAATCTGGTATGCTGATGCCCCCAGCTTTATTTTTATTACTAAGAACTGCCTTAGCAGGCAGCACCTGTGGCTCAGTCGGTAAGGCGCCAGCCCCATATACCGAGGGTGGCAGGTTCAAACCTGGCCCCGGCTGAACTGCAACCAAAAAATAGCCGGGCATTGTGGCAGGTGCCTGTAGTCCCAGCTACTCGGGAGGCTGAGGCAAGAGAATCACTTAAGCCCAGGAGTTGGAGGTTGCTGTGAGCTGTGTGATGCCATGGCACTCTACCGAGGGCCATAAAGTGAGACTCTGTCTCTATAAAAAAAAAAAAAAAAAAAAAAGAACTACCTTAGCTATACGGGGGTTTTTTCCGGTTCCATACAAAACACAGAATCATTTTCTCCAAATCTTGAAAGTACGATGTTGGTATTTTGATAGGAATGGCATTGAATAGGTAGATTGCTTTGGGAAGTATAGACATTTTAACAATGTTGATTCTTCCCATCCATGAGCATGGTATGTTCTTCCATTTGTTAATATCCTCTGCTATTTCCTCTCTGAGGATTTCATAGTTTTCTTTATAGAGGTCCTTCAACTCCTTCATTAGGTATATTCCTAGGTATTTCATTTTCTTTGAAACTATGGTGAAGGGAGTTGTGTCCTTAATTAGCTTCTCATCTTGACTGTTATTGGTGTACACAAAGGCTATGGACTTGTGGACATTGATTTTATATCCTGAAATATTACTATATTTTTTGATGACTTCTAGGAGTCTTGTGGTTGAGTCTTTGGGATTCTCTAAGTATAAGATCATGTCGTCAGCAAAGAGGGAGAGTTTGACCTCCTCTGCTCCCATTTGGATTCCCTTTATTTCCTTGTCTTGCCTAATTGTATTGGCTAGAACTTCCAGCACTATGTTGAATAGTAAAGGTGACAGAGGACAACCTTGTCTGGTTCCAGTTCTAAGAGGAAAAGCTTTCAGTTTTACTCCATTTGGTAAAATATTAGCTGTGGGTTTGTCATAGATAGCTTCAATCAGTTTTAGAAATGTGCCACCTATGCCTATACTCTTCAGTGTTCTAATTAGAAAAGGATGCTGGATTTTATCAAATGCTTTTTCTGCATCTATTGAGAGGATCATGTGATCTTTATTTTTGCCTCTGTTAATATGGTGGATAACATTTATGGACTTGCGTATGTTAAACCAGCCTTGCATCCCTGGGATGAAGCCTACTTGATCATGATGAATGACTTTTTGATGATAAGCTGTAATCTATTGGCTAGGATTTTGTTGAGAATTTTTGCATCTATATTCATGAGTGAGATTGGTCTGAAATTCTCCTTTTTGTTTGGGTCTTTTCCTGGTTTTGGTATCAGGGTGATGTTTTCTTCATAGAATGTGTTGGGGAAGATTCCTTCTTTCTCAATTTTTTGGAATAATTTCTGCAGTACAGGAATAAGCTTTTCCTTGAAGGTTTGATAGAATTCTGGTGTGAAGCCATCTGGACCAGGGCATTTTTTGGTTGGAAGCTTTTTTATTGTTTCTTTGATCTCAGTGCTTGAAATTGGTCTGTGCAGGAGCTCTATTTCTTCCTGGCTAAGTCTACGGAGAGGTTGTGATTCCAAATATTGATCCATTTCCTTCACATTGTCAAATTTCTGGGCATAGAGTTTCTGGTAGTATTCAGAGATGATCTCTTGTATCTCTGTGGGACCAGTTGTTATTTCCCCTTTATCATTTCTGATTGAGATTACTAGAGATTTTACTTTTCTATTTCTCGATAGTCTGGCCAATAAAAATTTTAAAAAAGGAAAAAAAACCCAACTCCTCGTTTAATTAATTTTCTGAATGATTCTTTTGTTTTCAATTTCATTGATCTCTGATTTGATTTTAGATATTTCTTTTCTTCTACTGAGTTTAGGCTTAGATTGTTCTTCTTTTTCCAATTCCATA
This sequence comes from Nycticebus coucang, assembly GCF_027406575.1. Lineage (NCBI taxonomy): Eukaryota > Metazoa > Chordata > Mammalia > Primates > Lorisidae > Nycticebus > Nycticebus coucang. The sequence continues at coordinate 56,639,645 of NC_069788.1, forward strand.
AGATGGCTTGTGACATTGTTGATGCACTCCCTTTCTGTTTTTTGAATGTAGGCATCTAAAGCGATGAATTTTCCTCTCAAATCTGCTTTTGCAGTATCCCACAGGTTTTGGAAGCTTGTGTCTTCATTGTTGTTATGCTCAAGGAAGTTAATGATTTCCTGTTTTATTTCTTCCTGCACCCATCTGTTATTCAACAGAAGATTGTTTAATTTCCATGCCTTTGGGTGGGGTTGAGCATTTTTGTTAGAGTTGAGTCCCACCTTTAGTGCCTTATGGTCTGAGAAGATACAAGGTAAAATTTCAATTCTTTTTATTCTGTTGATATTTGTTTTGTGTCCAAGGATATGATCAATTTTGGAGAATGTTCCATGGGGTGATGAGAAGAATGTATATTCTTTATCTTTGGGATGGAGTGTTTTATATGCATCTATCAAGCACAGTTGTTCTAGGGTCTCATTTAAATCTCTTATATCTTTGTTTAATTTCTGTTTAGAGGATCTGTCCAGCTCTGTAAGAGAAGTGTTATAGTCCCCTGTTATTTTGGTATTATCAGATATCATATTTCTCAGACTGGGTAAGGTCTGTTTCAAGAATCTGGGAGCATTTAAATTGGATGCATAAATATTTAGAATTGAAACATCTTCTTGTTGTATTTTTCCCTTGACCAATATAAAGTGACCATCTTTGTCTTTTTTGACTTTAGTTGCTTTAAATCTACATGTATCTGAAAATAAGATTGCAACTCCTCTTTTCTTCTGAATTCCATTTGCCTGAAAAATTGTCTTCCAACCCTTGACTCAGAGTTTTAATTTGTCTTTTGATGCCAGGTGTGTTTCTTGAAGACAGCAAATGCATGGCTTTTGTTTTTTAATCCAGTCAGCCAATCTGTATCTCTTCAGTGGGGAATTCAAGCCATTAACATTTATTGAGATAATTGATAAGTGTGGTAGTATTCTATTCATCTTGTTTTGTGAGAGTCCATTGCTTAGTTTTATCTTTTGCATCAGTGTGGAGGTTAGGTTCTGTCCTTTAATTTCTGAGTTCTTACTTTGCTGCTGATCCATTGTGGTGGTCAGTGTGCAGAACAGGTTGAAGTATTTCCTGTAGAGCTGGTCTTGTTGTGGCAAATTTCCTCAATGTTTGTATATCCGTAAATGATTTGATTTCTCCATCAATTTTTAAGCTTAGCTTAGCAGGGTACAGAATTCTGGGCTGGAAATTGTTCTGTTTAAGTAGATTAAAGGTAGATGACCATCGTCTTCTTGCTTGGAAAGTTTCATTAGAGAAGTCTGCGGTCACTCTGATGAATTTGCCCCTGTAGGTCAACTGGCGCTTACTCCTGGCAGCTTGCAGAATCTTTTCTTTTGTCTTGACTTTGGACAGGTTCATCACAATGTGTCTTGGAGAAGCTTGGTTAGAGTTGAGGCTACCTGGGGTCCGATATCTCTCTGAAAGCAGTGTGTCAGACTCTTTGGTGATATTTGGGAAATTTTCTTTTATAATATTCTCTAGTATAGCTTCCATTCCTCTGGGGCATTCTTCTTCCCCTTCTGGGATTCCTATAACTCGTATGTTGGAACGCTTCATAAAGTCCCATAATTCTGACAGTGGACGTTCTTTCTCTCTCTTCTTTTCTGCCTCTTTTACTATCTGAGTTATCTCAAGAACTTTGTCTTCTACCTCTGGAATTCTTTCTTCTGCATGGTCTAACCCATTGCTGATACTTTCCATTGCATCTTTAAGTTCCCTAATTGACTATTTCAGTTCCTTCAGCTCTGCTATATCCTTTTTATATTCTTCATAGTGTTCATCTCTGATTTGATTCTGTTTTTGGATTTCCTTTTGGTTATTTTCCACTTTATTAGCAGTTTCCTTCATTGTTTCCATCATTTCTTTCATTGTTTTCATCATGTGTATTCTAAATTCCCTTTCTGTCATTCCTAACATTTCTTTATAGGTGGAATCCTCTGCAGTAGCTACCTATTGTCCCTTGGCGGGGTTGTTCTGGACTGGTTCTTCATGTTACCTGTAGTTTTCTGCTGATTCTTCCTCATGAGTGATTTCTTTTATATGTTTCCTTGCCCTAATTTTTCTTTCACTTCCTCTTGTTCTTTAAGTTCTCGTGCCTTTGGACTAAGGGTTCGATGAGTCCTTTTGGTACAGGACCAGAAGGGTGAGAAGGTTGAAGAGCAAGAAAGGGATGAAAGAAAGGAGGACTGAGTGAAAAGAAAAAAAAATAGAGAAAGGAGAGGGGGTGGGTAAAAAGAACATTGACAAAAAGAAGAGAGGCACAGAAAGAGGGAGACAGAGCAATATAGGTGTACAGTAGGGTACTTTGACACAACCTTAAAAAGTAAACCCACCTTCTGGGGGTGCCCAGTTGGGTGGTTCCCTTAATGTCAGCCGCTCTTTTCTAACCTGATCAGACACAGTACCCCACCTCCACCAAGTAGAGAGGAAAGACAAAAATGCTATAAATCAAACCAAAACAAGCAAACAGAAAACTTTACAGGATAAAATTGGGTGGAAAACCAAATAATAGCAGTAAAAACACTAACAAAAATGAAGTTCTAATTATTGAAATAGGCAGCAATGGGAAATTATAATTAAACTAGAAAAATTGAGAAAGAAAAAAGATCTGTACGGAAAAGGTTGAAATTAAAAAACAAAAGAACACCGACAACATCAAAATAAACAAAAAAACAACCAAACCAAAAAAAAAAAAACAAACCAAAAACAAAGCAGTATGTATATGTTGTTGAATATTGTCTGGGCAACATGTGGTCTTCTGGGGTATGAGATGTTAATCACAGTTCTGGTATGACTGGAGGCTGTTGATTTCTCAAACCCCAGCAGGTAGACACCCTAAATCTCTCTTCAGCCCACTTAAAAGGCACTTTGAACTTGTAAACTTGCTGTGTAGAAGCTTTCCCAGGAAAGTGCTTGTCGCTGGAATCACTGCTGAAGTGGCTATCCACTTACCCAGTGTGCTAAAACCGGTCTCACTCTGCCCCTGAGCGTTAGGGCTGCAAGGTGGCCCAGACCCCACCCTTAGGCTACTCAGTCACTAGGTTACGAGCTCCCACCTGATTCTAGCTCTATGACCCTGAGGGTGGAGCTTGCTGGGGCAGATCACTCACAATAGCTCCCCATGGCCCACAGCCAAACACTATTAGCTCCGTCTGGCTCAGCGGCACAGACTGGGGCTCTAGACAAGGGCCAAAGTTCTCCACACTCCCGCTCAGGCTCTCCCCAAGGCAGTTCAACTGAGTGCCAAGTCCAAAGACACCAAAACAGTTCACAGGTAAGGCCTTTCTGGTTTGCAGTCTCGTTGCTACTGAACTTACAGTTGCGGGTGGGGTTAGACTGATTAAACACACGCTACCACTTGCCGGTTTTCCACTGTTTTAGTCCGCCTCTTGGGGTCCAGAAGTCTCTCGCTGACTGCTTGTATCCTCACAGGGGTGATGATAGGCAGATACCACCAGCCAGAGATGCCTGGAGTCCTATCTCCCTAGACTCATGGTGCCCAGATGCAAGGAAGCTGTTACTCGGCCACTAGCTTTCTCTCAACCCCAGGTGTTTTCTTTTAATCATTTTTACAAGTTGGAAAATTTATCAAGATGCCCCTAGGTTTATCTTTCTCTAATCAATTTAGTTTAGAACAAAATCAGAACTTTTTATTTCAAAAAAATATTATTCTGGGCCCCACTCCCAGTGCCTCTGACTCAGTAGTACTGAGGTGGGGCTGTGCATTTCCAACAGGCTCCCAGGTGATGCTGATGTTGCTGTTCTGAGGATGGCACTTTAGGAACACTATTAGAATAGACCCACCTAAAGAGGTGGAATGTTTGTATCTTATTTGTCAGGATCACTTAAAGGTATGTCTTGCATGTGTCTGCAATTAACACCACAATTAAAGTGCTTATTATCACAAATGGCTAAACGCTGAGCTGTGTGTCAAATCACTGGTTTAGCACAACCTTAAGTTAAAGCATCTACTGTCTGTCTTGTTATCCAGCCAATGCAGTGAGTGGAGCCAAGCATTTAAAATCCTGTTTAAATAGACACAGTTACTATATCTAATCAACACAGCAGCGGGGCTTGCCAAAAACCTATAAAACTAATGGATTTGCAAGAAAATTACATCACCTCCAAATCAATGCTGGTAACACAGGTGGCATTTATAAAGAAGTCAAGAAATTGACATTAACACAGACTGTCTCTGCCGCCTGCCAATGAGTACTCCAGCTTTGCTAAGGAAGGATTTTATGTCTTCCAAAAATTCTTTTTAAAAGCCCTAACTTAAATTTTTCTAAAATAATGTAGTAGAAAGAACTAGGGAGTTTTCTAAATGTATAGTATAGTACCAACTGATAGGGGTTGAGGATATTTGGATCTAAGCATTGTAGGGATATCCTTGTCCTGTTATGGGCAAATAGTCTCTAATACCCATGTTTCTCTTTCTATTAAATAAATAAAGGAATTCACCATTTAATTCCAATAACCCTTGCCCTGTCATCAAAGAAACCCACAGAAATTGCAGTGCACAATATAATGAAAAAGCAGCTGAGGGCTCTAACCTGTGGCTGCGTGGATAACCTCTGCTCTGGGGACCTGCATTACTTAGCAGATGGAATTAAAATTCTGAAAAGTGATATAAAAGGTTTGTAAAGGAGGAAATTGGTGTGTGGTCACATTGTCTGCCTTAATCCCCTTCACTTTGCACTACCCAGCTTGTTGTTAAAACCTCTCCACAAGGAATCATTTTCACCTCAGAAACTGCAGATGTGCACGTGAAGCCTAAAAGGAAAACCCTCCAGAAAATGTTTTCGTACATAATCCTGGAGAAATAGGCAGTGGGTGTTCAAAGAAGCAGGCATACACACATGTATATGTGTGTGTGTATGTGTGTGCTTATAGCTCACTCCATAAACAGCTCTGTGAAACGAGCACATTTCCTAGGAAAGGATCTCCTGCACCATAAATTTAATCAGCTATGAATTAACTCCAGGGTAGAAATGACTTATCTTTCACTGACTGAATTGTACAAATGTTCCAATGATATGACTAGATACTGCCATAGAATATTTGCATCATTGGGTTTAGGAGTACCTGTGCTGTCCACTATAACCATTTTTTATCTCATCTTAAAAAATAATGTTTAAAGAGAGAAACTCAGAAGAGTGAGTTATATTCTGCAAGGACTGAACACATAATGGTCCATTTGGTTGTAAGTTCTGGCACCTTACAGAGCTTATTGTATGCCTGAGGGATACAGACATGAGGGTGCATGAGAAATAGCCATATTTCAGACACCTAAGGTTAAAACACAAGTTTTGAGAGTTCTCCAAGGAGTTGTTTTAGGGAAGGTCATCCACAAACATAATTAGGTACAATTTTTTTTAAGCACTGTGTTAGTCTGCTTGGACTATCATAACAAAATGCCACAGACTGAGTGGCTTGAACAACAGAAATTTAGTTTTTCACATTTCTGGAGGCCAGAAGTCCCAGAACAGTTTCTGGTGGGGGCTCTCTTTCTGCTGGCACACGGACACCTTCTCACTGACTTCTCAGGCAGCCTTTCCGTGGTGTGTGCACATATACCCAGGAAGAGAGAGAACAAGCTCTCTTGAGTGTTTTCTTACAGGAACACTAATCCTATCAAATCAGGGCCCCACCCTTACTACCTCATTAACCTGAATTACTTTCTGACTTCAAATATAGTCACACTAGTGGTTAGAGCTTCAACATATGAATTAAGAATTATGCATACAATTAGTCTACAACAGATACAATTCTCAAAACAACTAGTGTACTCAGCATTCACCTGAATATTTCTTCTAATGCAATTACTCAAAGAAAAGACAAACTGAATTTCAAACACATCATATCTTCAGATTGTGCTTCTAAGGTTGCCATTCGAAACCGAATGAACTTTGGTTTTCAAGGAAAAGTTGCTTCCTGCTTAAATTGCATTAATTATTTCTCCCATTGGCTCAAGAAGAAACAAAGGAATTGTTTATCATACAGGAGAACACAGCCACAATCCTTTCTGTCATGCTTCCTCAGAAACAAACAAACAAAATAATGTTTTTCACAGACTTGTTCTTGAGTGTCGTCTAAGCTACAGAAAACTTTTTTGTCCTGATTATGCACTAATATTTGTTAACATGGAAATGTAACACAGCATTAGTCTGAGTTTTTTTCTATACAAATTTTTTTTAAATCATTAACAAGGAAAGTAGATGATATCATTGCACAAACAATCAAATAATTGGTACCATTTTCCTATTTAAACACAAAACAACCATGTAGCACAACAAGCACTTCTCCCCTGATTTTAAGTTCATCTTTTGGTCATACTTTCCTGTGTCTGAACACTTGATTTTCTCATTTACTTTCATAGCTCACCTTCTTCTCCAACCTCACAATTAACAAATCTCCCAATGGATAAAGCATTCTGGTGTCCGTAATCATTCCACTTTTCTAGTAAGATGTTGGTCTCCCTTGGCCCTACTGCTGACTGAGCTCATTATAACAGTCATGGGGTCTCTACCTCCGGGCCACTTCATAAAGCAAAGACAGTGTGGTGGCACAGTTCCAAGGGTGGGAGCCTCATAGATCTATGATGCAAGTGATGTCCTCTGGAGCAGTACTCAGTTACTATTGTAGCCTTGTAAGAACATGTGAGAACATGTAAAAACATGTAAGGAAGAATCCTGAATAAAACACTGCATTGGAAGGATAACAAGAATGAACGTCTGCTAATAGCACCTTCTATTGTTTCCATTTATTGACACAGCAGAGTCTTTACATTTAATATTATCCTGAATATCTGAGAAACCACAATAAAAATTTCACAATTACTATTAATCCTATGAATTATATTTCCACATGTGTATATGTTGGTATTCTCCATCACAGTCAGGATGACTAAAGCAGTTTGAGTACATATGGGGAATTTTAAACACGGAACATAAAGCAAATACAACATCAAGTGTATGACTGAGCTAACATTTTTCTGCTTATGATGTGTCAACACAAAGCAGATCGAAGACTAAAAGACAGAGTGATAATAGTTTTCATCAGCTATATTCACACAATTCAAGTAAAGGCACAGATGGGAAACATTCCAATTGCAAAATGTTAACAGGCAGTATTAAAAGGAGAAAGAACAATTAAGTTGAGCAATGAGCAATTTGTGATTCTAGTTGCCTTGAATCTTGAATTGTCTTTACCACCATGTGGCTCTAGTTATTATTTTCTTCTTTTGAATGAGTTTTGACCTGAATAGCCTAATAGTTTTTCAATTTGATGAAAAAAGATGCTTTTTATGTAAATAATAAAGTGTTGCTATCAATACAAGTGATAGACAATTTTTTGTTCTTTCATTCTTCCCAACATCTCTTTCTTCATCTCTTTTTCACAATGACTGTGATCCCATTTTGTCAGCCACATGCGGTGGTCATTAGTACAGAATGACATGAAAAAACAAACAAAAATGTACAGCTTTAATATATTATATGTTAAGCTTGTTCAGGGCAGGAACTAATCTTAGTTTATTCGTAAGTCTAGCATTTAGCATTCTGTATCTCACAGAGTAAAAATGAAATCCTTTTTATTTTCTGAATGAATGATGAATGAACATCCTTGACATGACTTTTTAGTTTTCAGATAAGAAGATTATCAAATATACTTACCAATAAAATTATTCTCAATTTAATTTTTATTCTATGATTCTGAAAGAGCTTGGGTATTATTGCTAACTCTAAATCAATAGTATGAATAATGGTAGATATGGCAATAAAATTTGGATTATTTTAGCTTTTAGTTATCTGTACTCTTGCTTAATATCATAAAATTAAGTTATCTTTCAATGATATTTGAAAATAATTAAAAGCTTTCAAATTCTCCTCTTTCCCTTTCTTTGTTCATGGTCCAGGCTTTCAGGAACATCTCCAACAGTTCTTTAATAAAAATGAAGCAAATTTTTGTCACAAGGCATTATAAATATGTCACCCACGATAGGTTTTTTGATTCCCATATAAACTCTTCTCCTGCCAAAAGAGTTATAAATCAATCTCACCTTCACCTTGAGAATCTGCCAAATACAGATTTTTATAGTTTTTGTCACCGTAAGCTGTATTTGTAGAAAGTTAGGAACTGTAAAATGGAGACTAGCCTATAGAGAGGCTCTCCCGAACTGCAACAACCCTTGCTTGTTTCAGCACCACACACCGTGGTCTATCTAACGGGAAGAGTGCAACAGTCCCTATGCATGTTTGGCAAGTTCTTTCACTTCTAAGATCTTTACTTAACAAGAGATGAAGGGATTCCTTTAACTTGGACTTTATATACCCAATAAAGGATTAGTATGAGGGGAGAAGAAGACTACTTTATGGAATAAACAATTTACAGTGAGTTCATTCATTCTATAAATATTTACAGGGAGCTGCCCACATGCCAAGAAAGGTACAACTAAATGTTACAGTGATAGCTCTTGTGCCTATACATAAAATGAGTAGGAAGTAATGTGCAGGTGTAATTGCAGCCTAGGATATGAGACTGCTTTTTCATCAGAGTGCTTAGCTGGCAGCAACAGGACTAGGCATCCTGACTGGAGTCTTCATTCAGATCTTGCTTCCTCATTATAATTCTATGGTTCTGGCTTCTCTTGCTGTCTGTGAAAGACCGCCTGCACCAAGGTGTGACATCTCCCAAGACGATGCTGGAGCGTTCTGAGCATCCACACCTGCAGAGATGTGAACTACATCTCTGCATCCTCCATGCTTCATCGAGCAAAACTCTTCCTTTGTCTCATCCTGACAAGCCTTCTGATTCATAATTGCTATTGCCCCAAACTAAGTAATGTATGTAGCCACTAAAGGGTACACAATCTTTCCAGTGTCTTGACATGCTTGTAAATATACCCCACCTTCAAATCTGTAATGGGTAAAGATTCATTGATCTTCCCCAAATTAAGATTAAAAGAAAAATAACTTTTGAGTTGAAAGCTCAAGGTCATTTCCCCTGTTTTTCTCTTTGATCTGGTAGAAAGATCCCCCCATTTTTTATTCTTCTTAACTGCAGTGGCAACAGAAGGGGAAAGATAAATCAGACATTTCCAGAACTCAATGCTTTTGTATGCACTTGTGCACAAGCAAACCCCCATCCCAGCTGAACTTGTATTCACACATTAAGGCAAAAATTTATTCTCTCTGAGGTTATCACCCAAACCCCATGAATTTAGGTGTGCTTTGTTTTTAGTTTTCTCTGGTATGTATTCACGTAACTGGTAAAGCACTTATCATATCCCACTGAAACTTGTTTTTGTGTGTCCCCTCCAAGACATTGTAACCTACTTGAGAGCAAAGGAAATATATATTTGCATTCTCTTTTCCTAGCTCAATGGTGGATACATTGTAGATGTTAGAAATAATTATTTAAAGAAGAAGAAATTAATTAAAAACACTACTTTCTGCAAAAAAAAAAAAAAAATGCCCCACAGCCTGTCCTTCTTGGGTTTTGCTGATTAACTGTTTCACATTTTTACAAATGGAATAAATCAGCAACCAAGAGCGAAAGGGCAAAGGCTTATTTTTACTTGCCTAATCAGGATGAGATGAGAGTTATGAAAAGAATTGCAATTTGACTCTGAATATTGTTCTAGGGTACAAGAAAGAATCACAGCCTATAAAATGAAATGTGTTCATATTTTCCACTTGACATTCAAGGGAATGTGATGTCTGGATGACTGAGTGCCCCTGCTTCCCTCAGTTTCTTTTGAGTAATTTGGCCAGACCAGCCTGTCATGGGTCCACACTGACCAATCCATGTTAACCAGCAGGCAAGTGTCAATGGCTATCTGCTTGGACAAAAGTCATCAAATGCATACTGTGGTGCCATCTCTATCCATTACAGATCAACTAAATCACGGGCAGCCCTTCTTAAAGTGTACAATACTTCCCACCACACTCCCCATCCGCCTCTTGTATTATGACTTGCCATTTGCCACCTACCTATATCTAATGATTTAGTAGTCTGAAACAGAGTCAGGAAAATACTGCTTACAGCTTGAGATAAATATTTTCTGCAAATGTGAAACCCTGTTTTGTGTAGGAGGAGGATATTTTAGAATAGTGTCAACTGAATTATGTTGGCTGATATTCACTTTGTTTTCATCTGGTGGGCACAAACAAATGAACAGATCTATTCCTTCTGTCACCATTACCTTGACACAAGTCATAATACTCTGGGAAACAGTTAGCACTTAGAAGAGAGTATTTTAGAATAAGACCACTAAGCCTTATTCTCATACATTTTATAACTAGAGGTTTAGGGATCACGTGACTCTCGAGGTGTATGAGACCACAGAGAGCTAGTCATGTTTTGGGCCCTGACTGGGTCACGTAGTCACTCAGTCAATAAATTAAAAAGAAAAACTGCAAAAGAAATATCCACCACCTTTAGATATGTATTTTTGGAACTCTTTGGATAGACAGTGTAAATACATTTCAAATAACTTTTTACTGACTCTGAATTCTGAAGATACCGTTCAAGTATTTTTAGATGTTAAAGCTTGTTGCCATTTCTCAACTCATTTGTGGCCATTTCTCTTAATCATCTCTTTATACTTTCTGTTGAAACAGTTCTCCACCCTGGGTGCATATTAAAGCCTGGTAGAGACAAGAACAGGTTAGTCATGGAAAGAGGTGTGTTTTTCACTCAGAAAGCTTATTGCTATTGATGCTTAAAGCTATAAAAATAAAATTCCAGAAAGTGCATGAAAAATGAATGAGTGGGAGAGAAAGGCAGGATGCAGTGCAACTCAAAGGGGCTGTGCACAGTGACATTGGGCAGGATGTCACAGCAGCTAAGACAGGGCTCTGGCCTGCATCAGCTGCCTTCCAATCTCCAGTTTGCTTCTCTCTTCACAACTTTCCCATGTGTAAAAGAGAGATAAAGGTAATGATCACCTATGTAGTTGCTAACAACATTAGATAAATAAATAAATGCAAAGTAATAAAAATATGCCTGAGAAAAAATAGCAAGTCTTACACGAGTATGTTTGTTATTAGTACAAAGAGTTAAGTGAGATATGGAAAAGAGATAGAATGTTTGATATTTCATAAAATGAATAGAAGTGAACAAAAAGATTAAAAATACACAAAGCCTATGGATGGGAATGTATGATCAAAATTATAATTTGCTTATGTTAGATATTTGGCTATCTAGTCATTTAGGAATTGTATATTGAGCACTTACCATGGGCCAGGAATTATGAGGTGTTAAAGTCACGGTCCTCACCTCCCACCAAGTCACTTACAGAGAAGGAAAGGGGTAAACACCAAGTATAATCCTGTGTGTAAATGCTACAACAGAGCTGAGCTACGCAGGCTCAGTAGATGCTCATAACCCAATCCTGAGTGGGAAAGAGAAAGTCAGGCTAAGTTTTTAAGGATGAATAGGAGATGGCCAAGTGAACAGGGTGAGATAGACATTGTGACAGAAAGTGCTCCCTGGAGGGACATCTGAAGCAGGAGAGGGGAAGGCACTTCCCAGACATGGGTTTCAGGCTGCAGGGCAGAGGCAGAAATGAGAGCGAGCCTTCTGTGCCATGTTAAGTGGTGTGGCTATTAACTGTAGAAATGGGAAGCATTTGGAAAGTGTTCTGCATCTCACTGTACCTTAGAGGAGAGGAAAGGAGAAGGCACAAGTGCAGGCAGGGAAACCACCCAGTTTGCTGTATCAGTCACTGGGAAGGACCTGATGGTCTGTACTAAGGATAGTGAAGAGACAAAAAATCTGAGAAGTATTCAGATGAAAGAAATACAGAATTTTTGTCATCAATGGGATCAGAAAGTTAAAGGTGAGGGGTCAGTAAAGAACACATCCCCGGGCACCTGAGGAACTCATCTGGGTAGATGGATCCATCCAGGTGAACCTGGAGGGATTAGGTGCATCTAGAGAAGAAGGGTCTGTCTTTAGGGTTTTATGTATTTAGACAGAGATCCGCATGTAAATCCCCGCAAAGGAAGTTTACTTGACAGTAGAACATATTTCTCTTTTTCACATAAGAGAGATGTGAAACAGAAATGCAGATTTGCATGTAATCTCATAAAAATGATAATCATCACCATAAAAGCTACATTTGTACCTAAAAAGAATAGAAAGAAGGATCAAAAATAAAGACTATTGATGGAATCCTGAGCAACACCAACATTGAACAGACGGAGATGGGGACCTGCTGAGAACTGTTGAAAACAGATGTAGGAAAACTGGGATAAAACAGTGTTACTGACACCAAAAGAAGAAGGAGTTAAAAGAATAAGGGGAAGTTCTCCAGGAACACAGCAAAGAAGGTGAGTAGGGCAAAGAATTAAAATGTTCTTTAATATTAGCTTGTGGAAAGTCACTGATAGTTTTAGTAAATAAGTGTCGGGGTGAGGTGGCCAGAGGTCTACATTCACAGTGAAGGTGCATTCCCAGTGCAGAACAGAGACAGGAAACTGGGCTCACATATTCCTCTCATTAGAAATTTGGTGGCGTAATAGCTGCTGAAGGGAGATGTGTAGCTAAGTGAGGCTGTTTGCTTCCCTTTCTGTTTTTCTCTAAGATGTTAAGGATTTGAACATATTCGCCTGATGCGAAGAGTGGCCTCTTTTGGAGCAAAATGCAATGGGACCCAGACTATAGAGGTACAGGCAAAGGAAAGGCGATGAAGATGGTTTGGCCACAATTTGCTGGAGATGGGGGTCAGTTTGGCATGTTTCTGACTGACTTTTTGGAAAAGGATGCTCATCTGTGGGGATTGATGTGAATAGAGTGAAGCAGGGGATTTGAATGGAGGTCTGACCATCTAGAATAGCTGATGTAGTAAAGAACGGGGCTGATGAGGGAGAGATTGTGTGTTGGCATTCCAGACATAGCGGGGCAGGCTCTGTGATGGGCACTAATCCTCAGGCTAGGCTAGAACTCAGAGTGCAAGCACGTGCCTGCTGTTCTAATTAAGAAAGTGCAATAAAGAAGCCTGTTTGCAAGGTTAGGAACCCTGGGAGGCTTGAGGAAGGCTGGATCCCCGGAACTGCTTGAAGAACAGAAGCCACACGCTGCAGCAGAAGCTGAGAATTTCAGCAGGCATTGGGCTGGTGAAGGAAACCACATGGCTCTCACAGTGCACACGCCCTGAGTGGTCTCAGAAGTGCCATGACTGACCATACTCAGGATATAACGTCCTAAGCTATCAGGCTCAGAAGCCTCTCCCTGTTTCTGACTCACAGGAGCTATTTATTCACTTTGGGAAGACAGAGAAGGACCATCAGGTCTCAACCCCAGTGAGTCACTTACAGGCATCATACTCACCCTCCAATGACATTCAGTCAAGCAGTACAAGAAAACTACCATAGTTGATCGCCGCCCTACACTGCCCACCTCCTTAAGTTGACCTAATTTTTATAGACCAGACATGCACCACATGTACATATCAGTAGAGTAGGCCTAGTTCCTTACGTTAATCACTGGTATGTTGACCAGTTTGTTATAGTCCCTTGGGTGGTCAACTTACAGTGGTTCTACTGTACCTTTAAATTTGAGTGATAGTAAACAATATAATATCAGAATCACTTGGAGACATATCTCATTTTGTGTCTGTTTCTCAGCCTGAGAAGTTTAGATGTTCATATATTCCTAGTTACGTGTTTTGCTTTCTATTATTGTTATACTTTAGGTTCATATTTTTGCCAAGTTTTTTTTTAACACATTCATAAAATTTATTCTCTCTACCTTTATTTTTTTAAAAGCAAAATAGCATCCTTTATAAGGACACTGAAGGAGTAAGGAAGGCCTAGGTTAAGGCCCCATTTCTACTACACGTAAATGTGCTTCATCTAACCAGCCACCTTCCCCCTGCAGCTCAGATTTCTTCCTGGTATGCACAAAGAAGATTCAACTAGACCTCATTATATCTGCTAGCTCTAAAATCCTTTATGAGATAGAAATTTTACTTTGTCATGGTCAATTTAAAGCATAGCATTAAAAGTCAAACAGCCAAGAACACCTGCAACTGGGGTAGGTCATGCCCATGTATTCTAGAAGCCTAATACTGATACCAGAGTTTTACACTGCAGCAGCATAATCGTTCCTACCAGCATGTTCCATTAAAGCTTGACTTACTGCCAGGGAATTCACCTGCTGACACAGTAAAACTCCTAACTGGGAGCATTAACATTGCAATGTCAGATGGTGGAGGTGGGGAAACTTGTTCATAAATTCCACCACCATGCACTGCTTTATTTGGGGTCCTAGTTGCAAACTCATTATTTATGCTGTGTACAGTAGGCCATCAACATATCCCACTGGGAAATTAGTTTGCAATTTAGAATCGTTTCAAAGTACAAGTGATTCTCAAGTCATTTTCCGAGGTTAAATGAGAACTCTTATTGCTTTCCGCGGGCACAGAGGGAATTTTTACTGCATGTGTTCCCTCCTCCCTCAGCTTCTGCAAGACCTATTCTTGATTTTTCCTTCTTAAATGTACTTTAGTGATACATCTCTTTTCCAGTTTTTGAAAGCTGGTAAATGGAATGGTATTGGTTGCATTTTCTTGCTTGCTGGGGCTGCTGAAGTACCTCACTTTTGATTATTGGTTTTATTCTTACAAGAGTCCCGAGAGGTTTCCATGTTCTCTACAAACCAGATTGCGTGGCTAACACAGGAGAGATTTTCCGACATCAGGTGACATCCACTATAGGGTGCAGTGGGTCAGAGGCATATTCCACTCTCACTCCAGGTGCTGTGTCACTGGACAAGGATTCAGGTGGCTGGCTGAGAGCAGCCTTGAGCTTCATAACTCCAGGTAATGCAAATTGGAGGTTCAGCCTCATCTTTGGTCTTCCAAGCACTTAAGCATAGATGGAGTTACTCAGATAAAAATGGTACCATTGATCCTGTCCACTTGCTCTCTTTGGTTGTTAGAGTCTCTCTTTTAGAAAGAATAACGCTAAATATTTTTGTAAACTTTATTTCACTGGTAAAATGTGGGCATGCCCCCTCATCTTATCCCAACCTAAAATAATTCACCTCAAACTACCTAGCATAAAATTCATTATCCTGTTATTATCCTTGGGGAATATATAGCTTAATTTTAAATGTATTATTTTGCCCTTTATCATTCCTAGGAAGTAGAAGGTAACCCCCAGAGTAAAAAGATCTTGAAGGATTTTTTTTTTCTTTTCCTCTTTTCCCACTAAGTGTCAAAAATGTCAAGTCTTGATATAAGGAGATATTATAAGCCAAAGTTCAAATAACAAATAAGCCAAAGTTGTTAAGCCACACTCCCTTCTCTCCTAAAACAAGAAGCACTAAAATTTCAACATTCCTGTAAAGTATCAGGAGAGTATTTCCACAAGCACAAACCAGAAAAGATAGCCACCAAGGAGATTAAGTGTTTAGTTTCTAAATGCTTGAAATCACCAGCTTAAACACAGAAACTACACACAAAGAGTGCAAATAAACAATGAAAGGAAGAGATCAACAGAGTAAATATCACCTAGAAATACTAACAGTCTTAAAGGTCAGAAATCCTTAGTTAAACAGAAAGACCCATCCATTAAAAACAATCAATTACAAGATAACCTGAGACCATAACACCATGAATTCCCTTTAAAAGCAGAAATTACTCTGTTAGCTATGTACTCTAGAAGTTTCTAACTAGAGCAGGTTACAAACAGAAACTGAAACCAGAAGGAAAGGAAACAGAAAAAAATAAGCACATTTGGAGCTGCTTACTATTGAACTTCTACCGTACAACAGGATGGCTTTTGTCCTATGGAGATTTCAATCCACATCCCCATGTGTTCTTTGCTACAGGATAGAAAGAAGACAAAACTATTCACTAGATTTCATATTCTGAGTTTATCTTTTTAGTTGAAACTGGTTTAAGTGTTTACCTTGATTACAGATTATTCAAGTCTCTTTTTTATTACTATTTGAATATGAAAAAGCTTCAAAAATTATTCACTTTTCCTTTAAGTTATAAAAGAGACAAGTGTTGGTTTGGCTTTTTACTGGAATTTCTCTCTTCAGTAGGTCCTTGGTCTCGCAGATTTGAGGAATGAACCCACGGACTATAGATCAGTGGTAAGATAGGATTTTATTAGAAAGGAATTCAGGCCTAAAAAGCACTAGAGCTTCTGGCAGAGGGAAAGACCCAAGTGGAGAGCCTTTATGTGGGCTCTTTATCTAGGGGTATTAGATCTTGAGAAATACACTTGGTCAGGAGTTGGCAAATAGAAACACATTTTCACCATTAATGAATGTTATCAACAAACAAATGAATGCAGTCCCTCTAGCTCAGGGCAAAAGTTTAGGGCGTTTCTTTCATGAAATTGCCCAGGCCTAGGAAAAAAAACTGGAGGTCCCCTGTCCAGCCTTGAATGGGGGAACCCTGTACCAGGTTTGCTAAGGTTTTTGGTGACATTTTTCTTTTTTAATGTTACATATACTTTAAATTTTTATAGTATATCTAGCTCATCATGGCTTTTGCTGGGTAAAATAACAGACAGGTGTGGTATTCAGAATAGAGAAATTTAATGTCTTTGAATGTTTAAGAACACTCATGTGGACTATATTAATAAGGCAAGCCAAAATGTTTCTACTTTTTTTTTTAGAGACAGAGTCTTACTTTATTGCCCTTGGTAGAGTGCTATGACATCACAGCTCACAGCAACCTCCAACTCCTGGGCCTTGGTGATTCTCCTGCCTCAGCCTCCTGAGTAGCTGGGACTACAGGTGCCCACCATAACGTCCCACCATTTTTTTGTTGCAGCTTGGCTGGGGCCAGGCTTGAACCTCTCACCTCCAGTATATGGGGCCAGTGCCCTACCCATTGAGCCACGGGTGCTGCCCTGTTTCTACATTTTTTTTAGTCTCCAATTCTTTATTATAGACTTTCATTTTGTGATTTTATTTCTAGATCACATACTAATTACTTACTATTAAAGCCCCAAATCATCTCACCAATCTAGAGATGGGCTAAACCCATTAAAATGTCCCAATTCACAAGGATATTGTCTTACTGTTAAGTCAACTTCAGAGGTTCCTACATTTCTAATGTTTCACAAAATAATAAGAATTTTATTATTTATTTTTTGAGACAGAGTCTCATTATGTCACCCTCAGTAGAGTGCTGTGGTGTCACAGCTCACAGCAACCTCAAACTCTTGGGCTTAAGTGATTCTCTTGCCTCAGCCTCTCAAGTAGCTGGGATTACAGGTGCCCGCCACAACGCCCGGCTATTTTTTGTTGCAGTTGCCATTGTTGCTTAGCAGGCCCGGGCTGGGTTCGAACCAGCCACCTTCAGTGCATGTGGCTGGTGCTATAACCCCTGTGCTACAGGTGCTGAGCCAATAAGAATTTTATTAATAACAGTTTCTCACAATGTGTTTAAAATAAATAGTAATAAGATATGTTCTTGTGACTTTACCTATCACTAGCCTGGCTTAATAAGCAGTACATCCATATTAAATAAGGGTCACAAAAAATAGAGAATATTTAGAGACCACTTTTCTCTTTTCTGTCTTGCCAAGCATTATGCTAAAATAGAAAACACAAGGCTAATAGCCAAATGGCTTTCTGAATAGACCTTACCTGTTGGTTCTGTCTTAACACATGCTTCAACTTATTTCTGCCGGGCAGAGTTCAGTTTTCATATATATTATTTGAGGAAGGGAAGAATTAATCCTCTAGAAGTCATATTCCACTTCTTAGCTTCTCAAAGTTGTAATCTTCCTTGGCTCCGTCATAGAGCCTTTCCTGAAAGATCTATCATAAATTATAAAAAACAAAAACAGGAAAATGGAGATAAATATGTTTTCCTTTTCTTTCCCCTCAAAATGTACTTTGCTCAAAAAAAACCTTATTGTCAACCATGTGTCAAAAGACACTTCACCTACCTAACATAGGATCCACATGATTATATAATCAAATTCTTGAACATAACTCCATGAAGGCAAAATCCATGGCAGGCCAAGGTTTGTTAATCACTAAAAGCTACTGCAGTTCTATTGTTGCAGACAAACTTTTATAAAACACGAACATATTAAAAACCAAGAAGATCCCAATGGCTCTCAGGGCAGCAAAAGTCTTGAAGTTAGAATTATTCTCATATCAATGGATTGAGAGAGAAATTGGAAAATGCCAGAGAAAAGTCAGGAATCCTCTTTTTGACTGGAATATCTGTTGAAATCTAATCCTACATATTCACCCTAGGCTGAACTTTTTCAAGTTCATTGGAATTATTATACTACCTCTCTAACCACACAATTTTGTTCTCAATCTATGAATATGTAATTTCATATTCAAGCAAGCTTGAACTGGTTAATTTTCACATTAGATGTAATCACACATTTTAAAATTTTGCCTAATTGTCCTGAACTCTTTCACCAATGAGAAAGGAAGAGAAACTCCATCTAAATCACGAAGTTTCCTCAGCTATGCATGCTTTCCCGCTTCAATCCTGTGGTCAGGGCCCTGGAGCACAGATATTGTACAGAAACTGCCTAATTATGAGGTTCTCAATAATCAAAGTGAGTTTTTAAAAGAGACAATATGATTAGCCCTGAAGCCTGCTATTCTAGACATATAAACCCCTGCCTTGGGTCTGGAAGGAACAATAAAGCTGTTAAATTTTTTCTTTTTTTTTTTTTTGAAGCTGTTAAATCATTAGTGGCAAATTGTTGAAGCAAGGAGCCAAAAGAACACAGAGTGCCTCTTTCTTCAAATGGTGTTTGCAAGTTTGTCCATGTCAGCAGCTCAGTTTTAAGACAGTCAAAACAGAACCCTTGAGTTGACCTCATGCCCTCCAAAGTTTGCTGCTCTGCCACACAAAGGTCAATGTTTTTGTACATTTTCCTAGGTGTTATTTCTGAAGACAGCAGAGGAGAGGCAGAGATGCATTGCCACACAGGATTACTTTAGTTTCTTTTGTCCTTTGTTTTTTAAACCTTCTTTTAAAAAATGGTTGTTCATTCAGTATAGATTTTTAAAGACCTTCTGTCTATACTCCCTTGGAAAATGAAAAAAAAAAAAAAATGATGGAAAGAAAGAAAGAAAGAAAATAAACAAAGTCTACATGGCACATGGCCAGATTTGGATTAAAAAAAAAAAAGTTGCTAATTTTGGGCTCATTTATCTCCGATAGGGTAGTGTAAGAATTATGGACATACGCTTGAGGCTTTTCTTTTTTTAGAAAACATCTGCATTCAATTAGAAATAAGCCTGAGTGTCGTGTTAATTCTGCAGAACCAAACAAAGTCATTTTTGTTTAAACTCTTTCAGTACTGTGAGGATGAGAGGTTATGTAGAAGAAAGAAAAACACAATGGAACAAAACTATCATTGGCCACGAAAGGGAGCTGAGGAGCAAACAAGAGAATCTTTGGCTTTGAGAACAGATAACCTGGAAATTGTTTCCAAGAGAATTCTCTTCCTCAGCATTTCTCTCCTGGGGGTGGAGGGGAGTGGGATGAGTAGCAACTCTCTCCTCTTGCCTCTAAAAAGGCAACTTTTAAAGAAACAGAACATTCTCCAGATTCCCCCAAAATGAATTTGACTGAAGAATTGATATTAACCAGTGTGATGAAAATGTGTCAAACTGTTTATAAAACCAATGTATGGTGCCCCATGATCGCATTAATGTACACAGCTATGATTTAATATTAATAAAAAAATAAATTAAAAATAAAAAAGAATTGATATGGTTGGCAAAGGAGCAATGACATTTCATTTTTAATTTTGTGAAAAGCCAAACAAATCAAAACTACATTTATAGCCCATTGGATGTAATTTCAAATGATTTTCATGGTTTCTAAATGTTATTGGTGTCCTGACCTCAGATAAACTGATAAAAGCACAAACATGCCTCTTGCAGTAAACATCAGTATCATCTCCACCTTTTGCTAACATCAATAGGACTAATTCCACTGGAATTTGCGTTTATCTCTCTCTAAGAAATCTGTGGCTGCCCAGAGATATCATTTCCACACCTACATGTTTTTAAAGTTGATGGTCTCTAGATAGAAAGGGTGATTTAAGCTATTCCTCAGGGCTGACACATTATTTCTTCTCCACACCATTGCTTAAGATCAGGTCCTCCTGAATCTCAGATAAGGAAAAGGCTTGAAGACCCTATTTTTATTTAATTGAGTGTTGTAGGATAGGATGCCCTTCATCAGCAGTGCCAAAGAGCTGCACTTCAGATTCTCTCAGGCAGATAAAAATGTTTAAGTTTCTGCTTTTTAATCCTTATCAAAAGTGAGCTGTGGAAATTGTTTGTGGAATAGGCTTGATGAGCATGCTAAAAAATACATCCTTTTACATATATTCACTGTGTCTTTGTATCTAACCAAAGAATAAAAGAGCTGGCCATTGGACCATAATTTGGGGAAACATTTTGATTGGTTTTCAGTCAAGTAAATTACACGTCCAAATTGATTTGTGTTTCCTTTTTCAGGAACCCTAAGATGAAGGTGTAAAGTTTAGTAAATTAAAAGAAAAAAAATTAAAAAGATTAAATATAAAGTTTCCATTCTTGGTGCTGCTCCATTGTTTATAGTGATGGGAAAGACATTATAAAGGTTTGTCTAAAGACAGTGAGCCCCACCTCCATGTCCCCAACCATAAATCTTATCACATATACGTCTTTATTAAAATACTGAATCATATAAAATATGTTTTGATTTATCTCCAAGAACTAATCATAACTAATGCCAAAATATTCATATCTACAACATATAAATCTATTTCTCTTCCTTTTATTGGGAAAGTCATTGGGTGTGAATGTCCATTTTCCTTCTTTCTCACTGTAAGTAAAGTCCTGACAGTGTCTTTGGAATCTTGGCTAAGCTTAGACCTGGCTCAGCGGGTCCTTTGAGTCATTGTGTCCGATAGCTCTTACCCAGCCAAGAATTCACTGGCAAGAGGGAGTGTGCCACTGAGGCTGAAATTGTTTGTTGGGAGGGGAGGTGACTGAACTGATAAGGAAGGTGGTCTGGTGGTACTTGTAGTGACTTGGGCACAATACTCTCCATAGAGATGAAGTAACTTCTTCAAGTGATTCCATGTAAATTTAAGAGGGGAAGTCATGAGCCTGTTGGGGGCATTTTTAGATACTCTCAAGCATGAGTGGAGGAAAATTTGATGGATGGAGTTTTAGCAGGTAGATAAAGACAATGAACCACTGAAATTTGAGATTCTGTTGATGCTGTGATTTATTAATGCCCTGAGCTGGCTGAATCAATGGATATTTAGGTTATGTAAAGATTTAACTTATTCACCAACAAATGCACAAATGAATAATCAAATTATGGTATATATATTCCTTAGAACATTATTCAGCCATACAAAAGGAGGAGGTACTGATACTTGCTGAGGTTGGTGAAGCTCAGAAACATTATTTTAAGTGAAAGAAAGCAGACATAGAAGGCTGCATATTGAATGGTCCCATTTATATGAAATATCCAGAGAAGGCAATTCTATAAAGGCAGAAGTAGGTTGTGGTTGCCAGGGTCTGGGGAAGGAAAAAATAGAGATTGACTACTTAATGGGTAAAGGGTTTCCTTTTGCATGAAGAATGTTTTGGAAATAGATCCAGATAGCTGTGGCACAACCTTGAGACTATACTAAATGCCAGAAAACTACACACTTTAAAATAGGTAAATTTATGTTTGGTGGATTTTACCTCAAAAACAATTTTCAATTATTTTAAATAATTAAATGTAAAACCTTTATCCCACAGGAAGCATCAAATGCCTACATTGTTCTTTGCGTATTTTATCATGTTTTTCATTGCTTGATTTTTATTCTTATATGTTATATTATAAGATTATAACTATTTTTAAAGAGGCTGTTAAAAAATTCAGTTATTGATGCTTGAACTAACTATCTTAAATCCAATTAAAATATTTTTCTTTATGTTTGATTTAAGTCTTTCTGCTTTATTTTATTCAGGAAGAAGAGGATCACAAAAGTTTTAATGAGATTTGATTGGGAAAGTTTGACAATTTTTCAAATTTTTTGAACTTTATTGAACTTTAATGAGCATGATGTACTGCTTTGTCAATTAAGAAGCCATACCTTTTTCCAGGAAACTGGACAAGTTGTCGTGTGTAAGCCTGGACGAAACAGAATGAAGTGCTGACAGTGATTACTGTTGTCATCACATAATGGTCATGAAGATAACAGGAATTGTTCTCAAAATCAGTGTTCCCTCTCTGAAAGTATCATTCAGAAATTTATGTACTATTTGATGGGGAAATAGTGGGTTTTTAAAAATATATATTATAGAAATGATAATAATGTGTTACTCGCTAATATTTACTTTCAAATATTAAATAAGTATTCATATTGATTCTCATAGCAACACCATGAAATATCTAATATGAGTCCCATTTTATGTGTGAAGAAACTGAGGCCCGCTGACATCGAGTAACTGACCCTTATTATTGGAAGAGACCTCATGACCTTGAACCTGGCCTTATATGCAGGACAGATGTTACTCGATTAGAAACTAACACCCTTAAGAGTCCTGTTTCATGATGATCTTAGATTTTAGAGTGGAGAGGCATCTCTATATTATAGAAAAGTAAATAAGAGTAGAAATAAAGCTAAAGCTTGGTCCATGTGGCTCCTTCTAAACCTCTCTTTAAACTAGGCATATTTTTAACCAGTGGCACTAAAAGGAGAATGCAAGTGGCAGCTGGCCAAAGCCTATATAGATTACAGGAGATGCCCGAGGCTGAAGAGTCCCCACTATTTTCTCAGATCACAGAGTACTTTTCTTTTTTTGTCTAAAAATTTCTTCTGTATCCCTATGGTCTCCACATTTCATTAAATATTAAGATGAAAAATCAAAAGAGAAAATCAGTGTTTTTTGAGCTCTTTCCCAAATCTGGAAGTGCTTGTCCTCTGCCACCCTTCTATCTCTATATGATATAAAAGAGGATTTGGGGATAAGGAAATATCAACATGTAATAGAAGAGTCACTATATATCTTAACATGGGGAGTAATTCTAGAAACTTACTTAAATTCATATTATCCTGGAGGCTGAGATACCCACAATAAACCATCCTTTAAAGGATTTATCCCACTTTACCTCAATCAACAGTTTGGAAAATACTTTCTGGTAATTGTATTGTGTCTGTTCATATTTTTAAGAAATACTTATCTTTCATCATGAGTCCATTTTATCGCAAAAAATGTTCCATGTAAGGAGAAGAGTAAGAATAATAGGGGGGGAAAGGGTGAGATCCAGGAGGACATAAAATCATTTCGTGTTTTTCCTATGTGGACTTTTGTCATGAGTTGCTCTAAATTTGTTATTATTTCCCACGTGAGTACTACCTGGGTAAATTATGGCTTACATTGGCTCTCCACTTGAAATGAAAAGCAGATTGCATTGCAGACTTGAATTATCCTCCAATATTGTGTAATATACGATCCATCTCGATGGGAAACTATTGTTATATATTTCATAGTTATGATTTCCAAGGTATCAAACTCCTTATTATCTTCCTGTGCTAGCCAGCTATAAATGCCAAAGCGCTCCAGCTTCCAGTATGTGGCTTTTTAAACTTATAGTCCTGTGTTCTGTGTATGTTTAGCATTTTATGGTACTGCATAATATAGAAATGTCATAATACTTTATCAAAAGCCCCTGCTAGGCTATTGACAGTATAGGTTTCATTTAATTCCTGGGTGCAGCAGACGTTCTTTGAGATTTCCTATATAATATAGAAACCAGTCAATGCAGTCTTAAAATGAATACATATTTTAAAAATCAATCAGGCTTGAAATTTAATTTTATCTAATTGGCTTGCCATAGTCTATCAAAATTGAATGACATAAAATTTCACCTCTCCTATATAATTTTGTATTTTCTCCAATTATAAAAATAGATTTTTTTCTTTTTTTGACTTGTTTTTATATAAACTTTTAATTTAGTAAGTTAATTTAACCCTCTCTAACACAGGTTGAAGTATAGATCATCATCCCAGGATAGTAATCACTTATGCAATATGATATAATTTTACTCCAGCCACTCTGTCCAGGCCTGACTCTGGTTGTGATAGTTAAAGACAGATAAAGTGTTTGGAAAGGTTTCTGGTCTACAATGCAAAGACTGACTGTTGTTCTTTTTGTTCAGACATTTATAAAATGGACCAAGCTGGAAAAAGACAGATGCACACCACTTTTTGCTGACCCCTTAGAAGCTTCTGGAATTGGTATTCCATGTTGATTCATCTTCAGTAGACATACCCCATAGTGAATATTATCAGTGCCTCTGGGACAGAACAAATATGTCTTAATGGAAAATATCAAAGCAACAGCAGCAGCTGGCTTGTAAGCAGGTGACAGTAAAGGAATATATGTTTTACATATAGTCAGGATGTCTGCTTGAAACATAAATATATATGAATGGGAGAATGTCCATATAGAAACCCCAAAGGAGTATAAAACATAAGTTTCCTTTTGATTATCTGACATTACTAGCTTAGCATACTATGGCTATGTTTTCATACCCAGCTGTGTTTGTTGAATATTCTCTTAAAAGTAAAAAAGAAAATTGTGTTGCTGTTTTATCACAATACCAAATGACTTCAATGACATTTTCTCTCTTTCGTCTCCCTCTGCTGATGGCCATAGGACCATTGACTTATGTCTGCAAAGCACAGGGCAACATAAACATGAACATGTGGATTCCAACCAATTGTTAAACATTGCAAACTAAGATGAACATACGCGTGACAGGTGAGAAACACATCTCCCAGCCAAACCCTTATGTTGTGAACTCTTATGATATCCCTTCTTCGTATGGAAAATGCATTTAAAATGCATTTCATTACATAAGGCTTTTTAAAAAAAGGCCCAATTAAGTCCATGTTTTCCTACTAGAAATGAATCAGAACAGGGCTTAAAACTCTTCCAACCAATGTTCTATCATTATCTAATATGGTCTACCCAATTAACTGGCTGGCACAGGGAAGCCGCCTGGGTCATGATGTTTTTACTATGAAAACTTCTATTGTGAACCAGACAAACTAAACAAAATGAGTATAGGGTATAGGTGCTGCCAAAACTATGCCCTAAATTATGCTAATCTTCCAGGCCTCCGTTGATATGACTAGACAGAATGCTTTGAGAAACAAAATACACACCTCTGCCCTGCAAAGATTTTTGTCATGACAGGAAACAGAAGCAATCTTAAGTGCTCATCTTTCTGAGCTATTTAATTAAGGGAAATTTTTATTCAAGGATAAGGGCCATCTTCTTTCATTGAGTATTTAAATAAAATGGAAAGGATTATTCATATGTCTATGTATGAAAATTATTATTTTCCCTTTCCTGGCCACATGTCACTGTTCTTGCACTAACTGGGAATGTCTCAGTTTTACTCATGTGTCTGATTGATATTCAGATTCATCCTGCTGTTGTGATTTATGATACTCTCGGTTTTGTATTTGCTGATAGCTAAAACTAATAAGTGCTCCCTGGACCAGTGCCACAATACAAGGTCAACACCTAGTTAATCATGCCATTTTTTTTCCCCTACATGTTGCCCTCTGAATTATCTGCAATGATAATTGATTAAAAACACATCTTGGATGATATACTTTTTTTAAAGGAACAAATTTAATTTTTCAAAGAAAGCTTGTTTTAAGTTTATGCAAGACTTTTTTGAACATCTTAAATCATCTTACAATAAAGTATATTTTGCATTCATTAAGTATATGTATATATGTACATATATCTAGAATTAGTATTAATCACATGAGAGTCTCTTTTGGGTCTCCTTTTTCAAAGCTTTGGTGCTTTGAGTTCCATATGTGAGCAGAACTATATAACACCACACCATAAAGAAGGACTGAGGTATATTGATAGCTTTACTTTAGACATATTATTTTATACTACATAAATCCATCACTCAATTTTCACCTTTTATTGAGAGTAACACTTTTCTGTAAATCACATTAACATGTTCAACATGTTAGTATTAAAAGCATGAAACATTATACGCATTACTGATTTTTAGTGCTGGGACTAATTTCTATTAAATTTCCCCATATATAGGCCTTCACCTCCTTAAAAGAACACTTTATTTTATAGTGTCTATTATCCACATAGGACTATATTCAGCAGACCTTAAAAGAAGACAGTCACTTTGAACTAATCTTTTCCAGGTAATCCAGATTACACCAAATGCTGCAGCTACAGAAAAGGAGTTAAAAATAGTGCCCAATTTTAAACCAGGAAACAAAGGTATTATATCTATTTCTGATTTTATGCATTCTTATCTTGGAAGACTTGATTTGTCTTATAGCTGTCTTACATTACTTGGAGTAACTATAACTACTACCTACTAACAGTCACAAATATATAACAGTATGATGATGTAGCCAGTGGCTGCCAAAGACGATAAGATCCATAAATATTGTGTGGTTGGTGTGCTACATTTATACTGGTTATATGACACGTAATTGAAAGAGCAAAAAAATCAAATCCACATTCTGTTGGCTTTAAGGATATTTAGGAATACCTTGAGCAAACGGTTTTTAAGTCAAAGTGAAGGAATTATTTTTGGAAAGAAGTAGGAGAAATATGTGGGAGAATTAGAAAGTGCCAATAGAGAAGCAGATTTATCCAGGTGGTATTGGAAAATTCCATGAATAATTCAATATTGCCTTCACTATTGGCCTTATTATTATTATTATTTTTTGCATTATGTCCATATTTCTATTTACTACTTCTTTCTTCCTGGGGGCTGAAGATGGTAACTATTAGCACTTGGCATTCTGGTAGTCATAGGCAAATTTTGATTGCCAGTATCAATGGCTAATTTTTCCTGTTTGACTTTGTATTATCTGTATAAGAAACATGAAAATTATTGTAATTTGATGAGTAAGGGTATTCTATACAAATTGTTCTGAAAACTATACATTGTCATTTTTATAGCAAACCAATTCATATTATAAAACCACTTAATTTGAGCTTCAGAATATCTAAACACATATGCCATGAACTGAGCACCATCCTACTAATTGAGAATGGGCAAATATACCTCCACCCTGCTACCCTTCTCTTTAATTGTATAGAAATTCTGGAAATCTTAATTTGCTACTTATATCATCCAGTCAAACACCTAGTTATTTCCATGTCTGAGAAGTAATATCTTGGGACTTCAGGTTTTGTAAGGTCAGGTTCTAAGATTGGTGTTTCTGCTAATTCCCTGATTACACGAGATTTGGAGGCCTCAGTTATTTCTTGATAATAAAGAGAACAAGTCTGGGCAAATGATTGATAAAATCTAGTGAATGCTACATTGAAGTATGGAGTCGAGAGTCACTGTGGATAAGGAGGATCTTGAGTTTGTTTTCTGTTATAGTTATAACAAAAATGATAAATATAAATGAGAAGATGATGAGACTTGTTTGGGAAGAAGAGAACAATCCCAAACAAATGAAATCACTGCTGACATGTGATTATTATATGTTATCATGAATTCTCTTTTTTTATTTAAAAGGAATAAATAAATAAATAAGAAAGAAAGAAATAGAAAAGAAAAAAATTAAAAAATTAAATTGCATTTTTATTCATTTTTAATGTCATTCACTTGCTAAAACTCTTCTTTCCCCTTTTATCTCCACTTCACAACATGGCCCTATCACTCATATCCACCCCACCACTATTTAAAATGTATAAAAACTGAGCATGGTGGCACATACCTGTAGTCCAGTTAGTTGGGAGGCTGAGGTGAGAGAATCACTTGGATCCAGGAATTCGAGACTAACCTGGACAAATAGTTTGACTTCATCTCTTAAAATAATGATAATAGTAATAATAATAAAAAGATAGCATCTTCCTTATTGTGTACAACTAATCCATCAATAATTCGGTTGCATTTAACTTCCACATATATCTAGCATCTATACCCCAAATAATTATGATTCATTCTCTCATCATAGGTGCAAATTAAGAGGCATAATCTTCATTGTCTTCCCCTCACCAGCTCAGAGGAATATTTTAATAAATATTGACAAACTCACCTGATCTCTGTCTACCACCACTCCACTCACTGAGGGGTCCAACTTTAATAGTCAGAGGTTCACCTGCGTAAGTTCTGGCTTTAAAGGTTGCCCCTGCTTCTCACATGGAAATATCACTACTCAATATAACTTCCAGGGGGCAGTTAAAGTTACTAGGATTTTTCTCCTAAACTCTGATGAATTCAACAAAAAGGAAATACTCAAATTATCCCTTGGGTTTAGTTATGAAATTCAAGAATGTTTACTAAATATGGCCCTGAGATCATCCTTTTATGAGTCCTGTCCAATTCTATTGGAATTTCTGAGCTCCACTTCACTGGTCCATAGCAAATAACATCAGTGGAACCTGTAATCTAAGACAAGCATGGATAATATTTTTCTTCTTTGTTGAATAACCATTTTAAATTTAACAATGATGGATTCCAATGCTTCTTTAAAGATAAGAGAGCCCATCACAGAAGGAGACATAAAGATGGCAGACAAGACCTCAAGCCTGTTTTCAGAATAAGTGAGGTAGTAAAGTACAACACCCCAGTTCTTGAGATTTTCCATTCATTGCCATTAATAATCTTGCTCTAATCAAATATTTTTCTCCAGTCATTGCCATGGTTCACTCTGCCAGTTTCTCAAGTTTCTGATAGCAATGAATTTGTATAGGAGTTTCAAAGCCTGTTTATTTGAAAAACCTACAGTAATTTTCATGTCCCCAGGGATTCAGTTTCACTTGTGGAACCAAGGACTATGAATTAACCCCACACTTCTTCACACTTTTAAAAGTGACTCTAACTCCTGAAGAAACAGGGTCTTCATGGAGGTTGAGTTAAAGACTCTCAGGGAACAAATGCAGGAAGAAAATTTTTAAGAATACTTCTATTTGGACACATAAATAGCAGCTTTGTAGAATCTGTTCTTTCTCTGGAACATACAGCCTCAAATCGTACATTGTCCCTTATACAGCAATTGTGACTTCAGTGTAAATCTACTATATGTTTTGTTTTTGCTTCTCTTTTTTTAATGTGCATATGTATATGCATGCATGTGTGTGCCTATGTATATATGTGCATTCATGTGCTATTTTGCTTTTGTTTTTGAGGACTATCACAGCTAAAGAATTTGTCAACCTCATCCATGCAATTTTCTTTATGGTATTTTGCCAAAAATATGAAAGTCTGATAAAAGTAAATTTTTGGCTCTGGTCTAATGTAGTAATTTGAATTAAAGGTAAAACTGAGAACTTCACTTTGGGTTCACCATCCATGGAGTTAGACCTTATTATCTACCCAAATATGAGTGGAAGTTTCTAGAATACTGTCACTATGTTGGCTTACTTTCAAAGAAATATAGTCTGCAAATAAAAATTAACAATAAATACATCAAACCTTTATTTAGAATCTCAAGAATATGCTAAAGGATACATGCAGTCATAGTGCAAGTATGTGTAATATTAATACATAGAATAATATCTCCTTCCATCACTGTCTTTCCAAAAGGTGTTTCCCTAAAATTATGAAATTCTCTTGCCTATAATTAAATCTCAATGAAAAAATTTTCACCCATAACTAGAATATGCCATTCTTCTTTCTTCTTCTTCTCTCTTCTTGTTCAGCCTGTTCTAATGTATATCAATTAGTCCTCTATGACTTTAAAATTTTTTCTTACTTCTCATTAACCAGAATATTATAAGTAAATAATTTGGGGGTGATATAGCCACTAAGAGTAATTTTTTCCTAGAATCAGAGGAAGAGGAAATATTGGTGTCATAAAGTTATTTAATGAAGTTCTTTCCTCAGCATCTATGTTTATGCCTGGAATAAGTTATTTAAAATCCAGTGTACCCTATGGTCTTTGGCCAGATTAGAATTTTCCCTTCTGCATTAGTTGTTCGAGATATAGTCCATTGTTTCTCCTCTTACAGACTCAAAACTCAATACCCCACAGTTGCTGACTATAACCAAACTTAATGCTCAACACCAGAATCATCTAAGTAAGTTCTCCTTTTGCCTGCAGTTTTCTTCAAACTAAGAAATCCACACTTTATGCTGGAGTGTTTGCAAAAGATATTGCCCATGAACCTTAATAAAAGCATAATTACATAAGTCCTTTCTCTGTGTCTCTGTCACCACCTCCCCAAACCTCCAGCACTATTACCCCTTTCTCCAGCACCACTGATTGAGCTCCTTGATACCTCCAGACTTCACATCAGCCAGCCTTTGGCACCTCTAACATCACTGGGTCCTTTAGGTTCACTTGCTCACTGTGTCTCACACATACATACCTGGATCTAACTCTCCTCTGGTCAAGGCTCTCTTTTATCAAGTGAGTATCTTAAGAGGAACAAACTAGACTCAAGTTATATAAGAACCACAAGGGTGTCAGCCAGTATAAACAAGATTCCTATGAGAGGGACAGCTGATCATTGGTCTATACATTGAGGGATTAGGGTTTCTGCCAGAATAAGGAAGTATCTATGAAATGTACACTATAAACATCCATGACCAAATCAATGCCTGAATTTCTGATAAGACAGAACAAGATGTTATGGTTTCAAGATGGAAACCACAGGACCAAATTAGAGAGAAATCATGCAATAGAATTTCTAACAATGGTTAACAACAAGACATTAACTATACTTTTGCTTTTATTACATAGTAATTTTAGAAACTGATATATCAGCAATACATTCTGATTTTTTATGATTAACTGAAACAATGTTTATTGAGAAGCTACAAGGTGTTGTCCTAGGTATTGGCAATATCATGATGAAGGAAACAGATCGAGTCCCAAGGTTACATTTTAGTTGTGAGCAACAGACATAAAAATAAATATGTGATGTATCAGTCAGTGACTAAGAAGGAAAATAAAGCAAAATAAGGGATGAGAATCAGACAGTGAGTGCTATTTTAAATATATTTATAGAAGAATTCTTGCAATTAAAAAAGCATTGGTCTTAGAAAGAATCTTAGAATACAGTAAAGGTCATGGCAGGGGAGGAGAAACAAACTATAAATTATATTTTAAAACAGCAATTTTTAGTTATTATTTTATTATTAATATTCTTTTACTTATTCACCAAGCCCTTACCAAGCAAGCACCATATAATATGAAAATCCATTCCAATTGGAGGACGTGACCTTGAAGAACCACCCAGCTGAAAAGTTTAAAATAAAGTACAAGAACAATGTTTCACCAAATAGAAAATTTCAATATAGAAATATAAATTATTAAAAAAATCAGAAAATAAAAAATCACTAAAGGTATTTGAACTGGTAGAAAAGTAATTTTTAAGTACAGATGTCAGACAATTTGGATTAATCAGCCTGAGGAATAATAAAATAATGGAGAAAAAATAAATAGAATTTCAGAGACATATGCAATGCCATCAAGTGTATTAATTCAGTTGACCATCCCCACACACTCTTGAAAAATCCACATATAACTTTCAAGTCCTGAAAAGTTTTACTACTGATAGATTACTATTGACCAGAAGCTATACTCATAAACTGTCATAAACATGTATTTTGTATGTTACTTATATTCTATAATTTATTCTTACAATAAAATAAGCTAGAGAAAAGAAAATGTTACTAACAAAATCATAAAGAAGAAAAAATACATATACTACTATTACATGGAAAAGTATCACCATAAAAGTATCTTCACACCTTGTCATCTTCACAGTCAACAGGGTGGGAAGAGAAAGAAGAAAAGGAGGGTTTGGGCTTGCTGTCTCATGGGGAGCAGAGGCAGAAGAAAATTTGTGTATAAATTGTAAACAACCTATGTTGGTCAGAGTCAACTGTATATACAAAATAGGTCTTCCAGAAGTAATAGAAAGGAAGGAGCAGAGAATATGTGACAAAATAAAGACCAAAATTTCCAAAATTTAATGAAAAACAATTCTGCACATTCAAGAAGTTTAATAAATTCTACGTAGAATAAACTCAAAGAGATCCATGTCCAGACTCAGCATAGACTCTTAAACTCTTAAGAACCAGACAAAAGAAAAGGAATAAGGAAGAAAAAAGGACAAAGTGATTCACAAGATACAAAGGACCCCAAATAAGATTAAGAGACAACTTCTCAGAAACCACAGTGGGCAAAAAGCAATGGGATGACATATTCAAAGTGAGGAAAGAAAAACACAGTCAGCAACAAACGTTATGTCCAACAGAAATGTTCTTCAAAATTTAGGAGGAATTAAGATATTCTCAGACAAACAAGAATTGAGAAAATCTGTCACTATCAGATTGCCCTGTAAGAAATAATAAAGTCCAACAAGCTAAAGTGAAATGACATTGGAGAGTAACTCAGATCTATACAAAGAAATAAACATTAGTCAAAGTACCTGCATAGATAAATATAAAAACAATATAAATGTATTTTTGTCTGTAATTCTTTTATTTTTCTTTTTGTTTAAAATATAACTGCATAAAATAATGATTAAAAACTATATTGATAGGTTTATAATGTTAAATATGTAATTTGTGTAACAATAATGCCAGAAACAAATGGGGAAGGGACTGATTTTATGTTGTTCTAAAAGTATTAAATTCTACTGAAGTTAAATTAGTATTAATCTGAACTAGATTAAGTTAAAATGTTAATTATAATTCTCAGAACAGCCAATAGAAAGTAACTTTTAAAAATGGAAAAAAGAGAAAGGAAGGAAATGGTAAGCTGGAAAATATCTATTTAACACAAAGACAGTAATAGAGAAATAGAAGAACAAAAGATGTATGAAATGAGTGAGAAAATGGCAGCTTTAAATCATACCTTATCTGTAATTAAATTAAATAAAAATAGACCAAACACTATAATCAAAAGTCAGAGCTTGAAAATATAGATTCAAAAAATGATCAAACTATATGTTGTCTACAAAACACACTCTATTCAAATGGACAAATAAGTTGATTGGAAGCAAAAGAATTAACCAAGAACGTCATAAAAAGCATCCAAAACAGAACATCAATATGAGACAAAACAGACTTTAAGAAAAAGTTTCTGCAAAACACAAAGTTGTTTAAAGCCATGAAAAGGTGAATCCATCAGAAAGACATAACAATCACACACATGCATCTGACAATAGGACCCCAAAACTCATAAAGCAAAAACTGAAGAATTAAAGCGCGAAGGCCACAATTCAACACTGGGCTTCAGTAATGGATAGAACAATTAAGTTGAAGCTGAAAAGCGAACCAAAAGATTTGAACAAAACTGTAAGCCAACTAGACTTAGCTAACATCTACAGACCACTCCATCCAACATCACAATACAGATTTTTCTCAAGTGTACCCGGAGAACTGAGAATGTCTCGAAAGTTCATAGGGAAAGGCCAGAAAGCCAAAAGAGCCAAATTATCTTGAAAATAATAAAAAATAGTGGATTTACACTTCTCTATTTTAAAACTCACTACATAACTACAGTAATAAAGGCAATGTGGTACTGACACAGGATAGATACACAGAGGAAGGAAATAGAACAACTACAGAAATAAAGTTGTAGATCAATGATTAATTTATTTTTGACAAAAATGACAGAATAATTTAAGGGAGAAATAATAGCCTTCTCAAAAGATAATGCTGAAATAGGTGGTCATGTGAAAGAAAGAAGCTAGACTCACCCTCCTTACTATATACATAAATCAACTCAAATTGGACCACTGACCAAAATTAAAGAGATAAAACTACATAATTTTACAAGAAAATATAGGAATAAATTTTGAATTAGACATTATTCAACTTAGATAAGACATCTAAAGCATATGCCACAAAAGAAAAACATTATTTAAATTAAATTTGACACAGGTTAAACAAGAAAGCAAGAAGTAAACCAATAGAATGGGAGAAAATATTTATAAATCATATATCTTATAAGGGACTTGGATCCAGAATATATGAAGAACTCTTAAGACACCAAATTGCAAAGTACATAAATAAATAAATACAATAAATTCATAAATAAATAATAAATTTATAAATAAATAATTTTTATTTATTTATTTTTGAGACAGAGTCTCACTTTGTCATACTCAATAGAGTGCTGTGACATCCCAGCTCTCAGCAACCTCCAACTCCTGGGCTTAGGCGATTCTCTTGCCTCAGCTCCCAAGTAGCTGGGACTACTGGCGCCCACCACAACACTTGGCTATTTTTATTTTTTGGTTGTAGCTGTTGTTATTTGGCAGGCCCGGGCTGGATTCGAATCTACCAACTCTGGTGTATGGGGCTGGGGTAATTTTTAAAAGGGCAAAGATTTAAATTAGACAGTGTCCAAATGTATGCATAAGCATGAATAGCCAATAAACACATGAAAAGATCCTCAACAGCTAAAGTCATTAGGGAAATGCGAATCAAAACCATGTGAGATACCTCTTCGAACCTATTAATATGACCAAAGTAAAAAAAGACAGATAAAAACCAGTGTTACCAAAGATGTGGAGAAATTGGAACCCTTAGCAGTGCCAGTGGGATTTTAAAATTGTTGGCTCTTTGGGAAAGAGATTAATCATTGCTTAAAATGTTGTACATCATGTTACTACACGACCCAGCAAGTCCACTCCAGGCATTTGCACAGGAGCAGTGGAAACAAATATTCACACAAAAACTTAGACATGAGTGTCCATAGGAGTATTATGCATAATGGTACAGAGGAAAAACAATCAAATATTCACCAACCGAAGAATGGGAACACAAAATGTGATATACTTGTACAATGAAATGTTATTCAACCAGAAAAAGGAAGGAAGGACTGACCCTTGCTACAACAGGGATGAACCTGGAAAATGTTATGCTAGTTAAACGGTCAGACATAAAAACACCAAGTATCATATGCTTTCATGTAGACAATATGTTCAGTCTAGTTAAATGTGCAGAGAACAAACATAGATTGGCATTTGCTGGGTTAGGGGAAGAGGAAGTGGGACTCTGACTACTAATTGGCACTGAGTTTTCTTTTTAATGTGATAAAAATGTTCTCTAATTATATAGACCTGATTTTTGTACTCTGAATACAGTATGCTGAATTGTGTGTGGTGGATTTCATGGGTATAGGAATTATATCCTAATTGTTTTCATTATTATTTTAACAAACTCCATTAGGGATCACTTTCTTTTTTAAAAAAATTCTGCTCAGTTATGATTATTTAGGTAATTGTGTGCATCAGAGATCTTCTTTTTGCCCTTGTAAATCAAATCCCCACCATTTCTACTGCTTTATGGATTGTATGGACCACATCAAAGACTCTTTTGCCCTCTGGCTTTCTGTTGAGTTCATCAATGGGAGACGAGGGCGGGAGATGGCGGAAGAGGAAGAAAACGAGGCTGGGGTTCTTTTTTTTCTTTTGGATTTTGGCCAGGGCTAGGTTTGAACCCGCCACCTCTGGCATATGGGACCTGCGCCCTACTCCTTGAGCCACAGGCACCACCTGAGGCTGGGGTTCTTTCCTGCTGGGTCTCATGGATAGCTCTGTCTCTTCACCAAATGCCACACCCAGCTGGTCCCAAGGTTCGCACCAGACTGGCTTCCCAGGTACTGCCTGGCAACTGTTGCCTCCTTTCACCCTGTAGGCTTAGGGCTGAGAAAGATTCCTAACCGCAGCCTCGGGGTACTGAATTTACCTTAGCAATGTCCCTGCACATACATTTTACATAGTGCTTTCAGAGAACTACCTAATTTTCCCAGCTCTTCCCAACCCCTTAATGATACACTGTGTTTGGTTTCAATTTCGTCATCTCCTTAAGTGTTTTAATTTCGATTTTTTTTTGCTTTTTATATTTCCTTCTGTTTTGCTGTAAGATCTCTTTCAGTTTTCAACAGAGACTTTCCAGGTAGGCATGCTCTGTTTAGTTCTACCGAAGATTGGTGCTTAATGTCTTAATACCATTCTTATAACTACATTAAATTACCAGAATCTGTAAAACAAGTCATTTTTAGTCCCTTTCTCTTCAAGATTTGGCCTTTTCCCTATCTCTCTGTCTCTGTGTTTTAGTTAATTGAATTTCAGCTTGTCAAGTCTTTTCTTGATTTAAAAAAAAAAATATTTCATTTGTTTATTTACTTGATACAGTCTGCCATAGTTCTTTATTTTTGTTGTTTCTTTAAACTCTTTGCTACATCTCACAAGGATGAACCAGCGGCAGCTGGATGTGCTGTGGAGCTGAGTCATGCATGTCAGGGTTTATTCAAAGCGTCTTCAGGTCAAAGAAAATAGGGACACCAGAAATTGACTTTAAACTAAAAAACTCTTCTTGGTTTTGCTTTTTTTTAGTAAGTATAGTTAGCAAAGCAAGAAAAGAAGAGGCTTTCAGATATTAGACTTTTTGAGGGGTGGGCAGATCTGGCAGATAATTCAGGTAAGTCTAGCAACTTAAAAACAACCTTTAGCTACTGTGTCATATTATGATGTTATCAATAGCAAAGGCACCTTTTATCCTACACTACGATTCAGTGCCTTGCCTATTGTATATTTTTATTTTATAATTTACTTATAACTTCATTCCATGCGCACATGTCTGTATGCATTTGGGTCATTTTCTCCCCTTACAATCATGGCATCTAACTGGGAACCATTACAAGACTTGGTCAAACCTGGTGTCTCTGAAGAAGCGTGAAACTATATTGAGGCTCAACATTATTCTCTACAGCAAAATTTTTACAAAGCTATCTTTTCAACTTAAAAACTTAAATGGTTTTGTCTTATAATGCCTGGTTGGGCACATTTGTATGCTATAT
Organism: Nycticebus coucang; assembly: GCF_027406575.1. Taxonomy (NCBI): domain Eukaryota; kingdom Metazoa; phylum Chordata; class Mammalia; order Primates; family Lorisidae; genus Nycticebus; species Nycticebus coucang. Next base: position 56,676,475 of record NC_069788.1, read on the forward strand.
TTCTTGAGACCCTAGTTTTGAATTGCTGTTCAATTTTTACATTAGTATTTATTTTCTGGGCAGAGTTGTTTTATCTACCCAAATTCATTTAAGTTTTTTGAGACCGCAGACTTTTTCATTTATATTGTGTGTACATCACACATGTAACAGTTCGATGCTGGAGACAAAGAGGTATTCAATAAATATTTCTTAATTTGATTTATTACAGTTCTTATGAGTTCTGTCTGCTTAGTCTGGTAGTACATACCCTTCTGTTTGGTATAAAGCAGGCAAGACTTGATATACTTTGAAATGCAGTCCAGAGTTAATAATCTCTGAGAAACCTGATATGCTTTTAAACTTCCCAGATCTCTTGTTAGAAAACTCAAGAGAGTTTATGTATCGACATTTTTTAATCTGTTACCTCATTTGGTCTACATTCATATCTACAGCAACATCATGAGGTGAACAAGGGCTCCACAAATCTTTGGATTTGTTTAAAATTGAATATATACATATATATTTTTTTCTTTTTAAAAGCAGTTAGGGAAAGTTCAGCTGCCAGGTCCCTTGAGCCAAATGGTTTTCTTGACACCGCTTCTGTGTTGTCTCACAACCATATATCTGGCCTTGTAACTTGAAAACAGGAACAGTGGGGGAGGGAGAAAGACCTTCTGTTCATTCCCAGTGGCAGTCCATTGGGACTCGTCTAAATACTTGAATATTTTCGATTCACTGGGAGGCTTGAAGCCCATAATGGAGGTAAAAAATATGTACAGAAATTCTAAAGTAGTAACCAGTTCCATATAAATCATAATAATGTTCTAAATGACAGAACCTTAAATCATATTCCCTTTTGGTAATAGCTTAATTGGATAAATAGCTCTGCAGAATGAGTTTAACTGATCTTGCTTCTGATCTAAGGCAGTGTGTGCACAATTCACACAAAAAGCATTGAAGGATATTATTACCTTGGTATGTGTAAATATCCAGCTGTTTGGTGGCAAATAAAATAAACATCCAGGTGATTGAATTTTTCTGTTATATTTCTTCCAAGTCCAAACAAAGACATGAAGAATACAGGCAAGTTAGTTACTAGATAGTTCCAGGTCAAATAATCTTATATTAATGAAAGAACCATGTATACAAAGAAAAGAAGTTAAGGTTTTGCTTTAAATATTCCTAAAGGTACTAACATGTAGACATGTTGCTCGCTGCTTTCTGTGCCAACATGGAGCCTGTGCTAGAAAGGCAGTCTGATCTGTAGAGACAGGTGAAGGGGTGTTTCTTCTGTAATTGCGGCACACGTACTTGTGCTGAAGTGACATCCTATAGATGCTGTGTTGATAAATGCTACGGGAACGCTCCTGGACACCCAGAGATAAGACGACTGGAAGGATATGAATTCCAAATGGTAGCAATCCCTGAGGTCATTTTGCTAGCAGTCCTTTTAAATGATTGAATGATTAATGGATATGGCAATCCTAGGATCCACAAAAAAGTCCATTTAAAAGCCATTTTTGTTTGGAAAGAATTCTTCATTTGTATGAGCATTAAATTTTCTAATTCTTTTTCTGTGTACTATAGCCTGCTGATTTTTTGAAAGTATTCATTGATGGCATTGATGGAACAGGCATAAAATCTAGTGACGACAGGCATTCCTGACTCTGAATGTTATTCCTATCATGAGATTTCTCTAGCTTGTCACTATTCTTTCTTTACCTCCAACTGTAATTTTCCACTGACCTTTACCCAGTCTGGCCCATTGTTTCACAGTTGTCACTAAAAAGGCCCTCATTTAGTTTGATTATTTAGGGAATTGTGGCAGGTAACTGTGAAATAACAAAAGAATGGATACCATTGATCACAGTGGATTTTTTTCCTACTGTTTTTCAGCCACATGATAAAAACAGGATGCTTCACTCTCAGGGACCAGCGACTGGCATAACTTATCAAAGCCGCCTTTCCCTTTCCTCTGACTTTCCCCTTTGTTTCCTTGAGGGATGTAGAAATGACATCAAACTGTTCAAAATAGTGCTGCCCTATTATAGATGACCAAAGAGTTATTTGCTTTATTTTGAAGAAAAAAATAATAGCTCTAACCTTTTGTTTTGTACAGAAAACAAACAGGATATATTTTTTTCATCATCTCCAGGTTTTATCTCATCCTTTCCTGCTCTTTTGAAACAAAAGAAGTCAATTTTAAAAAGCAAAGAAGAATAAATAAATTTTCAAAAGAGGAGCTGCATTACAATTTTCCCTAGGAAAGTTCCAATGACATCTTACACACTGTGACAACAGATCTCATCATCCTAATAAATGTCTGTGGATCTAAATCATAACTATTTTAAGGATATAGGAAAAGAAAATGGAAATGTCTCATATTATAAATCAAGTGGGTTTCTTTCAAAAATAAATGTTAACATTTAGCTATGAGTTCAATTTGCACCATGTCAAGTCTTCATTTGGGGCCTTTTAAGATTCTCAGCTTCTCAGAGGCGGTTGGGTCTAGATGTAGTTATATCAAGATAAATTCCTTGTAATTCAGCAGAACCATCCTGTAATACACTCCCCACCTTGAAATCTTCCTAAACCACTGCAGAAAAACAAGCTGTATGATCCCAGAAAGGCCATTTAACCATTTATGTGGACAAACTCTTCCTCCAACATTAGAGGGCCTCACCTGATCAACTCACAAGCATTCCTCTATCTCTCCTGACCCGTACACACAGTTCTAACTGTGGCACTTTTCTTGGGAGCAGGCTGCTTAACACAAATTTCTATAACCATGCAAAATTTTTATAGTTGTACTGTCCAGCATGGTAGTTCATAGCCAATTATGACTGTTGGGCACTTGAAATGTGGCTAGTACACTTAAGAATTAGAATATGTAACTTCATATTAATTTAATTAACTTAAATTTAAATTTAGATCACCTCATGTGGCTAATGACTATCATAACGATTAATGGGGGTTCAGAATGTACTTCCCGGTCTTGAATTTCTCCATGTGTATTTAAATAACTACCAACATTTCTGATCCCATATCTTGTTAAGTGCAAAAATTAAAAATAAGCATCTCTTTTCAAACCGTGGTGATGGGAGTGTTTAGTAGCTTTGATAATGATATGAAAAGTCTGATTTAGAGCATTTTGACCTAAAGTTTCAAAGGCCACCTATAAATATGTCATTTTATACATCAATTATTTTAGTTTTACAAATCTAGAAACCATGCACAGTGTTATAATATCAGCAAATATAATAATGTTTCAGGGAACTATGTTCATGAGTTCTCACATACCAGTCAAGAAACACATTTATCTCTATATAAACAAGACTAGGTAGAGAGTGAAATCCCTTAATGTTATTTATTTAAGAAGATGCTTAATTGAAAGTTTCAAGTGAAACACATTTTAAAGGCATTGCTAGCTCCAGACTGGGAATTTTTTTTTTTTTTTTTTTTAGAGACACACTCTCACTTTGTTGCCCTTGGTAGAGTGTGTGGTGTCACAGCTCACAGCCACCTCCAGCTCATGGGCTTAGGCTGATTCTTTTGCCTCAGCTTCCTGAGTAGCTGGGACTATAGGCGGCCGCCACAACACCTGGCTATTTTTTGTTGCAGTTTGGCCAGGGCCAAGTTCAAACCTGCCACCCTCGGTATATGGGGCCAGCGCCCTACTCACTGAGCCACGGGCACCTCTTGGATGTGTCTGAAACTCCTCATGGTCATGCTTGTGGAGAACATAAAAGTGTTTGATGATGGGAAATGAAGAGTATTTTTGAAGACATTTTCTTGGGAGAGAGAAATGCTTCAAATTTCCTCCAACTCGAAGGGGACAAAACAGAATATCTGTTCTTTATCTCTAATCTACGAGAAGAGGGCTTTAAAGAAATCACCACAATGGCCCCTGTGTCTTCTTATCGTCTATAGAATGCCCCCAGCTAAGGAAATTCCTAGAGCACTGGTAACTGAGTTCTAGTAGAGATGTATGAAGGATTGACAGAGAGAGGTCAGAGGTTGGGAAGTAGCTCTGTTCTCAGAGGCGGCCAAAGCAAAAGATATTAAAACACTGTTCCCTCAATCTGAGGATCCCAGAGGACTACAGGGAAAAGGGATGCTGGGAGTGTCACTGGATTCCTTGGACATTTATCTCCTCAAGGGAACTGGATTTGAAAGCTCCACAGAAAGGTAGGAGTGGGGTGTGCAGAGGTATACAGAAGTCTCCAAAGAATTTACAAATAAGGATAAGTAAGTTTTAAATCCCCCCAAGTCTTGCAAGTATAGACACTAGTTCAGGGGGATTTTTGAGGTCTTTCCTGGCATCCTTTACTCTCGGCTTTCCCTGTGTCTCCGAGGGGCGAGACGCTGCAGAAACCAGCTGGAGGATAAAAAGCTCTGGGACAGAGAAAGAAGGAAGACACCCCCAAATTGTCCCCAGTAGGAGCCTTGCCCATCTGTGGAGGCCAAGTCGGGGACAGCAGAGACACTTTCATACCAAATCAAGTTTGCCACTTTCACTCTTATAATGGGCGGAGTATTTAAGTTCTCAAGTGACATTTCATTTTGCAACTGAAGGTATCTAGTAAGATTTCAGAACCTCTGCAAATTTTCATGTAGGGACAGGACAAAAACTAGGCTATGAATAGTATTAAGCAGTGATAGGAAACAAAAACGAAATCACTTTAAGATAATACTCCAAGCAGTATGTAAATTCAACATAGTGATTGGCTATGTAATATTCTGGCTTGCAAGCATAAAGAGCAAAGGTGATTGAAGCTTTATAAATAAAATAACATTGTCTTTTCCTACTCCTATGAGTAATATAAAGTTGTCAAGTTTATTGGCCTAACATTTTCATCCCTCTTGTTAAAAATTGACACCTAAAAGTTACAACAAGCCAAAGTTAAGTTTTTACTATAACATTTAAATGAGTAGACACTTCAGTTTTTTTACTTACTGCTTTTGGGGGTGACTTATAGGAAGTTAAAAGTGTCTCTCTCTATATATATCTCTTTTTTTTTTTTGTAGAGACAGAGTCTCACTCTATCGCCCTCGGTAGAGTGCCGTGGCCTCACACAGCTCACAGCAACCGCTAACTCCTGGGCTTAGGTGATTCTCTGGCCTCAGTCCCCCTAGCTGGGACTACAGGTACCCCCCACAATGCCTGGCTACTTTTTTTGTTGCAGTTTGGCTGGGGCTGGGTTTGAACCTGGGCATATGGGGCTGGCACCCTACCCACTGAGCCACAAGTGCCACCCCAAAAGTGTCTTTCTCTTTATCCACATGAATAAAAACATTTTAAAATTAGATTTAAGAGTTTAAGCAAGGGTACTTGTGTTCCTACCTTAAACCTAGTATGGTTTGTGAATTCTTTAAATAAACAGTAATAGTAATTGAAAGAATAAATTAATGACATTAAAGATTCAAATGACTTCTTATTGCATGTATATTTTCCTAATTCTGACCCATTAATATAACAGTGCCTATTAACATCTATACTATTCTATGCAAAAATTTGTGTTCCAAAGTTAGGTTTTAATACATTATGCTAAACATATCCTGGTATCTCCCAAAAGGAAAATGAGAAAAATACTCATGTATATTGGATTCTCAGACAAATGCAAATTGAGTTCTGAATCTGGAGTAAAGGATGCAGATCTCTTTAAATGTAAATCTTTGCTCCAATTTAATGGGCTTTATTTAATAGCTGGGTGAAGAATCACCAAGCTTGAATGGACCTTAAAACTTATTTAGTCCAACTTATACATTGTAAAGATTATTGAACTTAATACATTTTTATTAAATTGAACTAAATTGAATAAGAAAGCAGACTAAGGGCTTAAATGGCTTTACTAAGCTTGCAGTGCTCAGAGATTGAGCAGGGGCTAAAACCTGGGCACTGTAACTTTGTCTCCTGGACGCCCTCCTTTTCCTCATTTAACTTTCCCCCACGACTTCCTTAGCAACAGCATGGTTCAAATTTGACCTTGTCTCCAATATATAGGTCCATAAACTTTTGTGTCCATTTTAAATATATATTCAGAGCACCATCCATTGGAATTAATTCACTCTGCAACTCTAATCTAAAATTGTTAAAAACATAGAACTGAAAAAAATTATACAGTTAGATATTATGTAATAGTTCAATATTCCCTTCTAAATTCTTGAAAAGACAGTATTTAAAATATCCCAGAAAACGAGCTAGTATAATATAGTTAGTCAGAGAATTGTCAATTTTTCATTCTTTATCCATGAGCTGGGTGAGAGTTGACAGCTGCCAGTCACATAAGATTAATTTAAATTACCCCAGGTCATACATAGACCATTAGCTGCCTTGATTAACTGTCGATGAAATGTTTTGACTGGTGCCTTCTTTCAGAAGGCCTACACTGGTTAGGAATTAACGTGTTGATGAAATGGTCCTGAAGAACTCCAGTTACCCTTAAAGAAAGCCAGAATTTTTCTGGGTTTTTCTCCCCTTCTGAAAATGTTTACCTCCTCTTAACTACATATAGAGCAACACATTGGGAATATTGGATTTCTGAAAATACAAATAGGCCATTGATTTCTTTACTTTAACTTCTTTCCTTTCTTACTTGTTATTACTGAAACTTTTTTTCCTAAAATTATTTTGGTACATTTTAGTTTTAAGATGAATAACAACAACAAAAAAAAAAACAAAACAAAAACAACAACAACAAAACAGCTGTTTCTCTTAATAATAAATTTTGCTGGAACCCAGTTATTTCCTATTATCACATTTTTTGATGAAACTACTTCCTAACTACAGAGGAAGAAGCATGAAATTCCAGAATATTTCATATCAGTGTTGTTTCGATTGTGAAGATAGAATTCTTCCTGTGTTTGTGGATGTTATAGTTGCTACTAAAGTTTTTCAGAAACATCTATGATCTATTTAGATAGCTTCCAATTTTATTTCTTCTCAACATCTAGCCAACCACATTTTTGGCGCTTAGAATATAGAAAGTAGAGATAAAATTTAACTTTCTATGGAAAAAAAGTTAAATGGTTTAAACAATTGATTGTTTTTGAGAGGTATCTTTCTGATCATAAATTCATCTGTGCCCAAGAGCTGGAGATCACTGGGATATGATGTCATCACCTGCATTTCTTATTTAATCACTGACACTAGTTTCTAAATTTTAATCCATCAATTATCTTCCAGTTTAAGGAATTGTTTAACTCTCTAAAGGTAGACTGTATTATATCAAAAAGACCATTAAATATAAAACATTTTTATAGTGTAGGCCAAGAGAATTTTTCTGCATAAAAATACAGGCAGCAATATATTTCACATTTCATATGATGATTCCAGTTTCAAATACCTAATCCTGTCATTATAAATAATTCCATAATTCAGAAAAATAATGCCCGTTGCTGTACCTGTTGTGAAAAAAGAGGTGGAGGTGGACCTACCAGAATAGGACATATTCAAAATAAATATTACTTTCCTTTTAATACTCAGCCATCTAGGTAAGTGTCCAATAAAATTTGCTTCATCTTCTATTTTAAACAAGAGCTTTCTCAAGATAGAGAAATTTCTATCTCAGTTATATCTTCCTGCCCAGGAAAAAAAAAAAATGCTTATATGCCCAGTGTTAATTCAATAGAGATTTCCTAACAGTTCTTTGTGGATAATTCTTGTGCCTAGACACTAAATTTAAAGGATCTTATTACTTGAAGAATGGATTTTGCTGGTATCTAGCTAAAGCTGTGGTCTGCTGGAAGACACATGCGGGCACTAGCATGGACATGAACACACCGCCTGCTATTTGGGGGGCCCATTCTCTCCTATTCTGCACTGTTTTAGTAGCATGCGACTCTCTTCTCTGTGTGTCTTCTCCTGGGGCCCAGCCAGAGCTGCCAAATACATCCATACAGGTGACATAATTTGCATAGACCATGCTGTGAGTTTTCTACCATATAATGCCAGCTAGAGTGACATGGTGCACAACCATTGCAACCACACTGCGTGGAGGATGCCCACAGTGTCACTAGACTCTGCAAACCCTGCCCAGTTCTGTCCCTTGTCTTAGATCTGTCCCTCTTCTCCATCTCCAAGTATTTGGAGAAAAATCTTCTCCCTCATTTTCCCTATTATCTGCATTCAAAATTCTCTCTTTAACCAATGTTTTCTCAAATCTTTAAAAAGAGGGAAACATTCTGGTTTCCAGTAGACAAAAATGGATTAATGATTGATATCCCTTTTATTATCTTAAAGTGATCTTTAATTATAAAATATAAAATGCATGCAAAGTGCCAAATTTGGAGGTAATCTGAGGAAAATATTTGGGGACCAGAAGGCCTTTCGATCCATCCTTTCATTTCATTGAAATGAAATATTCTGGAGTTTCATGTCTCCTCTCTACTCTGGCTTCAGCTTTTTCATGTTTATTAGGGAGTAAAATTATTACAGGAAAAAGCATTGACTTTATAAGAAATGTGTTGAATAGTTTTATTATTTCATTTTCTAGATCTAGAAAAATTTTATTATTTTGTATTTACCTAAAATATTTACTTTCCACTGCATTTTGAAAATTTCTATGATTATAAGACCATGTTTAATTTTAATTATGTACAATAAACATTTGCTAGATTCTTAACATATGCCACATAAAAGGAATACAGAATGCAAATAAGATGAAATTGTTGCTCTTGGGAGGCTTATGTCTAACTGGAAATGCAGAAATAATTCAAGAGTTCTGATACAGCCATGCTATGGAAAGAAAGCATAGTATTTGCAACTACTTTAGCCAATGATGGATTTTTTTGCAAAAGAGTTAGAGAAAAAAAAACTCATGGAATAAGGAGGAGTTACATCATGATACAAACAAGCGGAAGGGAGTACTTCATATGCTCAAACTATTAATGTCAGAGACAAGGAGATATAAAACCATCTGAGAGAGAAGCAGGTAACAGAAGTTGATACAATTGTGGTGGCCACAAGTATGACAAATCGACTTTTAAGCACAGGAGTGCAAGACCAGCTTCACAATTCAAACAAGTCACATTTTGAAAGATATTGGTATTAAAAGGAGAGAGAATAGAGCTAGGCAAACAAACTAAAAAGTTATTTTAAAAGTTCAAGAAAGAGATGATGACATTATGAATTGAGGAAGTTGCAACAGGAGGAAAGGAAAGAATGTAATGATAGTAGTTATTATTAGAAGGACGATTCAGCAAGTTATTTGAATTTGAATGGTGAAGGAGAGAGGATCTACATAAACTCTCATGTTGATTAGTGATAACCTTAACTGAAATGGAAAATCCAAGAGTGGTAATTGTAGTAGAGATGGGGATATGTAGGGACTACAAGCTCGGTTCTGGAAATGTTGACTTTCTATCATTCTTGTTTCAAAGTATAAAGTTTAGGGGATAAAAAAGAAATCTTTTTTTTAGGGTGGGCTCACCAGCTAGTGGGTAGGAATTAAAACCATGAGATTGGATAGAATTAGTCCAGAAGATAGGAGACAGATTAGAGGATGATTGAGAAATATACATATTGAGAGAGGTTATAAAGGCCCAGTGAAGAGTAATAAATAAGCAAGTTCTGAAAAAGGAGATGATGATTATATGACAAACACACTGGAGATGCATGATGATATATTGTTGGTGTACTTGTGTGCTCCAGTGCTTTATTCCAGTAAAATTATGATGTTTGAGTACTCCACAAAAACTTGGTAAGCTCTGCATTGAAATATCAATTCATAGCCATTATTACTTGAAGGGATCATGCTAACATCTCATTTTAATCTTTTCCACAACTCAAAGTTAAGTATGACATAGTTTATAAAAGAAAAAAGCTAAAGCTAATGGAAGTGATTTACTTGAGGTATCAAAGATCATAAACTTATAAGACGGAGTTTTGAATTTTGGTCTTTGTAACACCAAAATCCAAGTTTCTAATCAATAAAATATGTTCCTTCCTTTCTTAGTTTATACCAACTTACCTTCTATTTCATGGAATAATAATTGGTTTGAATATGTGTAATACCAATCAGCTGTTGAGTGATCTATCAAGTTCCTTTCATTGTAGTTCAGAAAATGCCTCTCCTGTCATACACAATTCTGTGGCTATGGGGCACAGTATCATAAATGGCTTCTTGTCTTTGAATTGACTTTGACTCTTTGCCTTTGTTTAAACAGAGCCCAGTTGAGAGGAGCATTGTTGTGTTGGGGAAAGTTCTGCATGAGATATAGCAGAAGGTGCCTGGGAAGAATAGTCAGTAAAAGTGATCTGAAATGAAAACCAAGCTTTGAGGAATGAGAACCATTAATTACGCTTGAAGATCCAAAGTCTCAGTCTAAAGTTTCCAAGAGTCTTGATTTGCAGACATTTCCTTTGTGTTAGAGACAAGTAATCTATTGAACACAGGAGATAACATGGATGGACTTCAGGCGAGTGAAGGGGAGAGAAGTGAGAGCCATGAACTTCCACAAATACATCCACATATTTTTAATCTGTACATATTTATTGACAGACTATCATCTGCCTTCAAAGTAGTCCAGGACTTAAAAAAGTTTAAGAAATGTCAATATTATTTATTTATTTTCTTATCATGGAAAATTCTAAACACACACAAAAATAGAGATAATAATAAAAGAAACTCTCATGCAGCTAGCACCCAATTTCAAAAAGTGTCAACATTTGGCCGATTTTATAAACTTTTTCTCACTACTTTTTGATTTTGTATTGTGTTATTTTAAAGGCAATCATGCAGACTCTTTGCAGTGCATGGCAATTCTTCACTGTGTGTTTCTGGTTTCTCTGTCTTCCTGTTTATTCTATATGTCATTGCTGAGTCCTGAAGGGTCCATTCTCATCATGATGTTTCTTCAGTCAAAAAATCTGAAGACACCTTGGCTGGGTGTAGCAACTCACGCCTGTAATTGTAGCACTCTGGGAAGTGGAGGCAGGAGTGTGACTTCAGGAGTTTGGGACTACCCTAAGTAAGAGCAAGACTCCACCCCTACTAAAAAAGTAGAAAAACTAGCCCAGCATGGTGGCAGATATCTGTAGTCCCAGCTACTTGATAGGCTGAGGCAGGAGGATCACTTGAACCCAGGAGTTTAAGGTTGTCGTGAGCTAGGCTAAAGCCATTGCACTGTAGCCTAGGCAACAGAGCAAGACTCTGTCTCAAAAAAAAATAAACAAAAAACCAAAACTCTGAAAGCACATGGACTACTTGTAATTTAAGACTTTTCAAAATCCACTTCCAGATAACATTTTCATAAAATACTCTAGAAATTTATAGTCCAAACATCTTGGCTTATCACTGACAGGGGTCTGAAATATTTACATTTAAACATGTGATTATCCTTGACTCTACGATGTCTTTTTTTTTTGAGAAAGAGTCTCATTCTATCACCTTGGGTGAGTTAATAATAAACCTGTGGTGTCATAGCTCATAGCAGCCACAAATTCGTGGGCTCAAGTGATCCTCTTGTCTCAGCCTCTGGAATAGTTGGGACTACCGGTGCAAATCATAATGCCTGGCTAGTTTTTTCTGTTTCTTAGTAGAGATGGTGATTCCCTTTGCTCAGGCTGGTCTCAAACTCTTTGACTTCTGAGCTCACGTGATCCACTTGCCTTGGCCTCCCAGAGTGCTAGGATTACAGGGGTAAGCCACCGTATCTGGCCTCTTTAGAATGTCTTAATTCCACACTTCCCCTTTCTACATTTATCCCATACTTACAATACAATTGGAATTCCACTGTGCATCCACAGAAATCTTCGATAACTATAAGGGATCTGACTCCCATGAGCTCCTCACATGCCAGGTGTTTTACATGCATTTGGCAATTTGACAGTACAACTGTAAAAGATTATTTCCATAGTTTCAAGTTTTAAACATCTTATAAAATATATTCCATGGATTTATTCCTGCTAGTCAGAAAGCAACTGGCTTTCCAGTCTTATTTCAGTTTTCTGACAAGCTATGTATGAACCAACTCTAGTATACATCAGTTACATACCATTTCTTGGGTATTTAGTTCATAGATTTGTCACTGTGAATAATCAGAATACGTTCTGGACATCAACTACAGCCACTCTATTGGCCCCGGCTTCCAACTATCAGTGAACAGCAAAGGAAATAACAAGTTATTTAATGTGGAAACAATTGCAGAAGTTGTTCCCCCTGCTTTTTTTTAGTCAAACCCCCATAACAAAATAATAAAACATAATACTAGTGCTGTCATTATTTTCATTGTCCTTGTTATTGTCATTTTTATTTGGAGGAACTGACTCAAAATCTTAGACAAAGTGCCAAACTTCTTTAAGAGAAAGATGAAGACTTTGACACAAGCTCTATCTGATGAAAATGTCTTGCTTCAGTATAATAGAACAAGTCTCCATAGAGTCCATGAAGACACTATACATTTCTTCTAACCTACTCCAAGCCACCCATTTTTGTCATCCTTCTATCCTAGATGTACCAGCTTCCCAGAGTAAAAGCAATGTTTGAGTCAATTGAATAATCAGTATTTCTAATGAATACACAAATGTAACCAGTTAACAGTGATCAAATGATCAGTTCTGAAGCCTACTATGTAAATGGCTAAGTCACTGAATAATATCATCACTTCCACCTTAACCAAAGACTCTCTCTCTCCCCGTTTTTCTCTCTTTCCTTGTCTCTCTCCCCTCTCTTCCCTCTTTTCCTCTCTGCCTCTCTCTTTCCCTTTTTGTATGCTAACTGAATTTCTTAGTCACCTATAGATAATTATAAGCTTTATTTCAGTGTCTATTCTGAGAACTTTATTTGCATGGTCAAATTGAAATCAAGCAAAAGAAAGCCTATCTCAGCTGAGTTCTGAACAGAAATTCATTTTGGATGGTGTACATCTGTCTCACACAAAAAGAATGGGCAGGGATCAGGCAAGCACCTCCTATTTCTCTTTGTATAAACTTAATAATTGCCCATTAACAGTGCAACAAACTGTTAATGAGATTGGGCAGTTTACATATTAATTTGCAGAGTTTAGTCCAGTTAAATGAAAACTGCAGAGTATTTTCTGACAACTTATTAAAAATTTAAGTATGCGTCCAAACCCTCAGGCTACTTGATTTTTAAAGTTAAATTTTTGTCTGAAATAGCAATGCATGATGCCTGTCAAAAACCCAGAGCAATAATAGCTTTAGGCTACTTTCCAAAAATAAAATAGCACTCTATATCAGTCAGCAAAGTGCGAGTGCCTTGTTGTACATGGCCTCCTTTAATGGGTGATAATTCCTGCAGTTGAAATTTGTCTGTAACTTGGTGAGAAAAGACTGGGCTCTGTGTTACAATCAGAAGTAAACTGTGGGCGGCACCTGTGGCTCAAGGAGTAGGGCGCCGGTCCCATATGCTGGAGGTGGCAGGTTCAAACCTAGCCCCGGCCAAAATAAAAAAAAAAAAAAAAAAAAAAAAAAAAAAGAAGTAAACTGTACCTTGTCCATCGAGATGACAGAACAAGAGTGGACAGGTAACTTTTGATAAACAAATGGGCAAGACAATGACTTATCCTTTCCAAATGAGCAACAAAGCCATAAGTAAAATATTTCAAGGTGAAATGTTTCTTTATTTCATTTCCTACTCATGGAATAAAGGAGGATATATCAGGAAAGAAACTCAGAGTCCAGTGAACAGCTACTCGGTGTTGGATGCCACACAAATTTTCCTTCTCTGGTAAAATCATGGATTGTATTTGAAAAGGGATTTGATTGAGGGAGGGGCTTGATAGACTGTTGAGGTGAAGGAATGGAGAAGAATTAAAAAGAATAAATAAAAACTCTTCTTAAAATTATCTTTCCTACAGTGAGGCTCTGTCTCTAAAAAAAAAAAAAATTATCTTTCCTGTTTTAAGAAAATATACTTTAAAAATTTTGTGTCACTCAGGTGGCGCCTGTGGCTCAGTGAGTAGGGCTCCGGCCCTGCCACATATACCGAGGGTGGCGGGTTCACACCTGGCCCTGGCCAAACTGCAACAAAAAAATAGCCAGGCATTGTGGTGGGCACCTGTAGTTCCAGATACTTGGGAGGCTGAGGCAAAAGAATTGTGTAAGCCCAAGAGCTGGAGGTTGCCATGAGCTGTGACACCACAGCACTCTACTGAGGGTGACAAAGTGAGACTATGTCTCTAAAAAAAAAAAAAAATTGCATCACTAGGGATAGTACCCTAGCGGAAGCAATGTTTGCAAATGTGGGGAGCAGGGATAGAGGATCTGAGTGTTCTTCGTTGTCCCAGTAATTGAGGGAAAGGCTACTCCTGAGCTGCAGTGGGCACAAGCCAAGGATGTAGATAGACATTTTGGCTTGACCTATCAATAATTATCTCTACCCTCACCCCATCCAGAAACACTGATCCCTGCCATTTTCTGGATGTTTATTTATTTTATATAAATGTTTTAAAAGCTTTTTAGTACGTTCTTTCCTGATGGTAGAAATCACCAATTCATCCATTTCATACCGCCAATAAGATTAGCCTCATAGAAAGACATTTGGTCTTGTTTTTCTTTCTTGTTATTCATTCTTATTCTTTTACAAGCAAACTGCATTTGTTCTGTGTAAAATATTTTATGACACTCCATGAAGAGTTTAGGGCCCTGGCTAGCCCAACACTCAGCACATCTTCAGCAGCTGACAAGCATCCTTGTAATCTATTTTTCAGTTAGGATTGTCTTTCTTGCTTTCTTTTCAACTTTCTTGTTTACTTATTTTTCTTTATGACTTCCTCTCAAGGTACGTTTATAAAGCAAATAACAAATGCATAACTGATTTTGTTCTTGCATGTTCCCTAGCTTTGTTGGAAGAATGAAAAAATGAAGCCGGGCATGGAAGAAAACCCCTCTCTGAATACTCAGAAAGCACAAGTATGTACTTAATAAAAAAAGTTTGCTCACCTGGATTCTCCCCCACATGTGAAAGAAGTTTGGAGAACTGCATAAAATCTTCAAGGCCAATAACATCTCACTTGCCACATTAGGACTGCACTCATTGCTACAAGTACAAGTGAACTCAACACTAAGGTCCTCTTCTAGGTACGTGGAATGAGCAGTTTCCTGCCTGATATAATCCCAGTAGTAACTGGGATTAAGGATAAACCTCCCCAGTGTAGCTTCCCAAACGTCCCTTTCTCATACACTCACACACAGGGAAGATACCTGAAACAACCATCCTGTGATCTTAAACAATCCTGGGAATGAAAAACAATTTTTAAATTTGTTTATTATTTATAACTTAGAATTTTTATGTCATTAGATTCAATCCAGTGAGCAGGATGGGAGGAGTGGTTAAGGTGCTCCTAGGAGAATATTAAGCTGCCGGGTCTTTAAACGAAGGAGGTGGCACTTCTGGAAAAAGAAAGCAGAAGTATAATCTGCAAAATCATCAGCAGATTATGACCAGCGTGTCTGCACTCTCTGTGGGTTAGATATTCAAACAAGAAATTTTAAATACACTTATATTTTTATTCAACTTCAAATAAATTCTGTACCTTGCTTTATGAAATTCTGGATAGTGGATATTCTTATAGAATGATGTGAATAATTATCTAATTTTTCTCCAAAATTTGAATTTTTTTGACAAGTTTATTTAATGAAAAAGGTGATCCCTCAGTAGTTAATTATAAAACAAATATTTATTGAAAGTGAATTATGTGTTTTTTGTTTCCATTACTTACATCACAATTTCAGAGACTCATTTTTGAGAGAAAAAATTGTGTCCCAGAGCCAAGCATGGTCGTACCTTCGCTCACATACCTGGGCTCTCAGAGGCAATGTGAGTGTCACAGGAGACTAGTTATGGAGAAGTGACATGCTGGGTGCAGAGGCTGAGATTCTGTGGGACCCATGCCCCAGACTTGAATATTCTAATGTGAATATGTCCTCCCAGGTGCCATGCAGAATGATAAGAGTATAATGTTAATAAATAACATTTTTACCATTTTATAGTTTGTTTTTAAGTGTTTTATATGTATTTACTCATTTAATTGCAACAACTCCCTCAGGAAAGCATTATTATTACCATCACCCACATTTGACAGACAATGAATGCCATCTCTTCTGTTCAAATTGCAGTGTGTCCAAATGTCCAGTACTTTTGAGTACTTATTGAGGTATGGGGTGTGCTGCTCATTCATTTATTCAAGTCATTGGTATTAATTACTCCATATGTTAGTTTGCTGGGCTGTATAACAGAGCACCCCAGACTGGGAAGCTTAAAACACCAGAAATGTATTATCTCATTGTTTTGGAGGATGGAAGTTTGCAAAGTGTCAATATGGCTGTGCTCTCTCTGAAACCTATAGAAGAATCCTTCCTCACCTTTTCTAGCTTCTGGTAGTTTGCTACAGCCTTTGACGTTTCTTGCCTTGAAGATGCATAATTCAATCCTTGTCTTAATTATCACATGCAGTTTCTCTCTTATGTGTCCCTGCATGGTCAGTCTTCTGCATTTTGTTGTCCAAATTTCCCCCTTTGTTATGGGAAATATAATCTAGACATATTGGATTAAATCACACCCTAATGACATCACCTTTATTTGTTCAAATATGTAAGACCCTACTTTCGAATAAGATCCCATTTTGAGGTCTGAGGGTTGGGACTTCAGTATACATTTTTTGGGAGGGGGTGCTGCTTAACACATGACACTTGCTATCATAGGAAAAAGAACGATACACAGATGAATTGCATATGGTTCTTCCCATCAAGGGTCTCACAATCTAATTGAGTACTCATATAAGTAAATGGACAATTACGAGATAGTGTGCCCAATACTTTTGTAAAGTTCAGTTTACGAAGGTGGCTTTAGGAGATTTGTCAAGAAAGATGAAGAACTTAGGTAAGTCATGCATAATGAAAATGAATTAGTCAAGTGGAAAATTATCTTTAAAAGGCAAAAGTAAGAATGAAAGACCACAATACATCAGGACACTTGCAACAAATTGAGCATAGCTGGAGCTTAGGAGGTGGGTGTGCGTGTGGGGGAAAGGGACGTTTTAGGAAATGAAGCTGGGCTGATAAGGGTCAAAGCCAAGAATGACCTTGTGCTCCACCAAGACGATTTTGGGTTTGCTGCTAATGACAATAGGAAATTATTGATGGATTTTTAAGATAGATAATGACCTGCTAAGATTTGTGTGGGGTTGGGTATGAGAGGTAATTAACAAATAGAAAGAACGGGATATAATGGCCAATAGATGTGATGAAGAGGAAAAAAATAGTACAGAGCATGATCATCCATCTGTAATTTGGACAACTGTATAGAGAACTGGCAAAATTTGGCCAAAAGATCCATTTGAGGGAGAAAAGATAATGAGTTCAGTCTGAGACATTTTGAAGAATCTGAGATGCCTGGGAAATCAACAAGCTGATTTGGAAAAGAAGCGGTTAGATTTGCGAGTCTGAACTGGGGCCCAGAAATAGATATGAAATAGTTATAAAAATCTATAGATATGAAAATCTGCAGGGATGGGGAGATCACCCTAGAGGAGTCAGCAGAGAAGAAGAGGACATCAAAGAGATCTTACCTTGAACTCTAAACCCAGCTACTTTCTAATAATATAAAAACTAACTCCCAATCATTACAATATTATGGCACCCGCAGATAATGAACATTTGTTTTCATGACACCTGAAACCAGAGTCAGCCCCCTGGGCACTCCTGCTGTCCTTCACCCACATTCATTTGTACAGCTTCTGAGTACCCAGGGAACCCACTGAGCAGCTCTCAGACAAAACTGAAGTGGTCAGAGGCAGAAGAGAAGATCCAAAAAAGAGATAAACCGGAAGACAGTGAAGAGATTCAGACATGGAGAAACAACTTCATTCTGCTAACCCCTGAGACAGTTCGAGGTAATGATTTGAAAGTGCTCATTGCACTTAGCAACTAGAATTTTTGATGGTCTTGACAAGATGACACTCTGTGGGATGATGGAAGCAGAAACCACCTTGCATTGAATTAAGAGCTGAATGAAAATGAAAGACTTGGAAATCGCATGATCTGATGACTCTTTCTAGTAGTTTTGTTCTTGAAGGAAGAAAAGACATGTATGATCATTAAAAAGAAAAATTAGAACAAATTCTCAAGTTAGGAGTGTTGTGAGTGTATTTATATGCTGAAGGAAATAAGCCAGAGGGGCGAGAGAGGGAGAATTTATTTTAAGTGAGAGAACAGATAACTGGTATTAAAAGAAAAAAAACTAAACTCGGCAAAATACTTTAAAGAGATTTATTCTGAGCCAAATATGTATGACTACCAGATAGAGCACATGGCCTCAAGAGGGTGTGAAAAATATGTCTGAGGAGGCTGAGTTTCAGTTTGTTTTTCTGCATTCATGGAGACAGGAATTACAGATAAAATCATGAATCAGTCATGGAAAGTGTACACTGGCTTGACTCCCCAAAGGGGGACATCTTGAAGTAGGAGTTTACAGATTAGAGGTGGGTTCACAGATTCCTTGATTTATAATTGGTTAAAGAAATAAGGCCTTGCCTGATGGCTTGGACTGTTTCGTATTAAGATAAGGAAGTCTGTTAATCAGAGACAAGCCACTGCCCCAGAGATCACTGCTCACGTGGTCTCTTAAGCAAGTTGATGTCCTGCAGGTGATTTAAACTCTGTTCTACATGGCATTAGGTTCTGTTAATAACTTAGTATCTTATTGTCTGAAGTGTGTCTGACCTTTCTTCCTTTCACGGGAACTCAATTTAATGTTTTTCTGGGGTTCCCTTGGCCAAGATGGGGTCTGTTAAGTCAGTGGGGGTGGGAGCAGTGAGGGGCTCAGGATTTTTTTTTAGTTCACACTGATAAGTTGAATTTACCAGATGGCAGTAGGGTTGAAGTTATTAGCCTTGGTTGGAAGAAGAACTGTGAGGACAAAAGGAACAGACGCAGGAGAATGCTGACACATTGATTGGATTGGGGAGCTTATACTCTCAGTGAGATAAGAGACAAAAATCATAGTCCTCAGTAAACATTCTACTCCTGCAGGACTCAGGCAGTGATGACTACTTGAAAAATGTAGCCATATTTGTAGAAAATGGTAGCAAGAGATAAAGATGGGGGCTAAAACATGGGATGGGTGGAGGGTGTGCTGGACGATATCAATACATATGGAAAAGAAAAACTATAACCCAGGAGCCAGCATCTGAAATGAATGGGGAAGTCAGTCGATAACAATGACTAAAGGTAGGGAGAGTAACATCAGTGGAATATGTCATTCATGCTTCCCTGAGATTGCATCAACAGTTGGTCTAAAAGAAAATACTGGAATCTCTGAGTCCAAAGTACTGTATTCTGTGGCTCTTGAGGAAAACAATCACCACATGAAAAGCCTGCTGGGTAAAAAGTGTTTGCACGTGGGAAGGATCAAAGCCATTGCTAGGAATCACCCACCCTGGTATCACCTGTGAATGGGTAAGAGGCAGGTATGTAGGGTATTTGCAGCATCAGCTAACTGTCTAACCTTTGGCACTGCTAGCATGCTCAAAGGATGCTTCAATATCAGGTGAAGCACCCTTGGGTATCATAAGAATGTGGTCTGAGCTGGTGAATAGTCATGGGACCTGTTCCCTCTCTGCCTCAAGACAAAATCAAGCTTGGGTAACAAACATCTGTCGAACTCCATTTGTTGTTGCATAGAAGCTTCCCAAATATCTGGAAGAGCTCTTTGATACAGTACAGCTGATACAAATCTCAACAACCTGTCTCTAATGGGTATTCCAGAGGTGATGCTCAGTTCCTTCAAGAACCTTCATCACCTGTGGTCTGAGGAGCAGCAGGATCTGCCTCACCTGGGAACTTATTAGAAATTCAGATCCCGAAGTTAATGTATCAGAATCTGCTTTTTAACAAGATCTCCAGGTAATTCCCAAGCACATTAAAGTTTGAGGAATGCTGTTCTGAAAGAACCTGATGAGAGCCACAGTCTGTTTGCCCCTTTGTGTGAGAGCACAGACTAGGTATCATCTACCTTTCACAGCAACAGATCCTGATATCCAGTGAAGATTGTCCTGTAGGAATAGTTACCCACCTGGGAGCTCATCCAGCTGGCTGAGATGCTTTGCCATTTGTATGAGTGGTAGAGGCAGGTGAGAAGGGGCAGTAGAACATAAGTGTGCATGAGTGTGCCCATGTGTGCAACAGGTGTGTGCGTGTGTGTGTGCGTGTGTAAGTGCATGCATGTGTATGTGAGTGTGTTGCTCCTCTCCAGAATGCTTATGGCAGTAGAAATCATGATCTACAAAGAAATGATTTTTTTTAATTCCTGGTGAAGGGTGTGACCTTGGGAGTCTTGGTCTACATTTGTTACAAGAAGATGGTAGGTCTATTACCATAGAATTTCTTCTGTGTTGTGTTGGTCTCACTTCAACAGACTCACTGAATGTTAGAAAAACAGAATTTCATAGATCATCTTCAAGATCTCTTTGGTTCATTCACAAACTGCAAGTGAACAGACTATGCCTGGGTAAGCCTTACACCAACTCTGGACATCAGAACTCGCCTCGGTTTGTTCCAGAGGAGAAGGAATTCCCCCAAAACTTCTTATTATCACCAAAAAAGGATCTCCTTCATGTCCTGATATTTTGACTAGCTCATTCATAAAAGGAAGAAACAGAAGTGATTTTTTTTTAAATTTTGAGTTGACCCAATGGCAAAATTTTGTTTATTCAGAAAGTGTGGGATCCAAAAAAATCTTAACTTAATGTAAAAAGAAAAGTTAGCATGTGCTCTTTTTCTCTCATTTATACTAAAGCAGGTGACATGCAAAACCATTAACAATAAAACAATACTTTGGCCATTCTGTATGAATTAGAAGCTGTGTTGAACCCTAATGTGGTTGAAGTTCAAATCTAGGCAAATCATGCAGTGTGCTTTTCTCTGTTAACCAAACTCCCCTGACATCCTCCTCATTACAACACCGAGTTGGAGGGTAGGGAGAACAAGGTAAACTTTAAGCCTCTGTCTATTGGGTTACTTTACTCCAGGGAGAGCTTTGAGCAGGAGAAATCAAGTTCAAGAACAGATCATCACACCATTGCGCTAGCAGGGGTCCTCAAACTGCGGCCCACGGACCACATGAGGCGGTGTGATTGTATTTGTTCCCATTTTGTTTTTTTACTTCGACATAAGATACGTGCAGTGTGCATAAGAATTTGTTCATAGTTTTTTTTTTTAAACTATAGTCCGGCCCTCCAACGATCTGAGGGACAGTGAACTGGCCCCCTGTTTAAAAAGTTTGAGAACGCCTGTAAATTATTAAGAGAACACATAGCTTCAAAGCTGTGATTTGCCTGATTCATGGTTTTATTTCCCCTCAAATTAAAATCGAACTCTCTGCTTTAGTTTCATTGTTAAGGATAAATGTGCCTCTATGTAGGCAAGTCTATGTGTTCCAATGTTTTGTTTTGTTTGGGGTCCAAATGATGAGAAAATCTTTGAACTATTCTTTTGATTCCTGTAGTAAACAACAGATTAGATTCAGGTCAGATTCAGCCAACCCTGTTGCAATGTGCAGGATACACTTTACATGAACCCACCCGGTCTGTATGCTTTACTTATGCCTATTGAGCAATGTCCCCAAAGATGGCTAATATACTAAAGAACCAGCATTCCAGTGCCTTTTTTACTATGTCAAACCTGACAAGGCAAAGACTTCTCTTCTTGTAAATCTTTTCAGGCCATTTGTGTTTTTTTTGTTTTTTTTTTTTGTAGAGACAGAGTCTCACTTTATGGCCCTCGGTAGAGTGCCATGGCATCACACAGCTCACAGCAACCTCCAACTCCTGGGCTTAAGCAATTCTCTTGCCTCAGCCTCCCAAGTAGCTGGGACTACAGGCGCCCGCCACAACGCCTGGCTATTTTTTGGTTGCAGTTCGGCCGGGGCTGGGTTTGAACCCGCCACCCTTGGTATATGGGGCCAGCACCTTACTGACTAAGCCACAGGCACCATTTGTGTTTTTTAAGCATTAAAATAGAAATTAAGCCACTTTTGAAAATCATAATTTTTCAGACACGTAATGAAACATAACAAATGAGTTCAATAACAATCTTGAGGAAATAGACACATGTGCTCAGACTCATCCACGCCCTCCGGTGAGTTTGTGTGGCTGCTGGTGGTTAGTCAAAGAGGAGCTTTGTGAAAATATATGAATTGTTTTTAATAGTGATCTCTTTGCAACAGGAAGAGTTTTTACTGGCTCTTATTCTCTCTTTTCTTTTTCTTTCTCTTAAACAAAGAGGAGATTGTTTATAGCGGCTCGGATATATTTTGCAACACATCGTTAAAATGATCCAACCCAGGCAGCTCACAAGAGCCAATTTTTAGGTAATGATTAACTTGAGATACACAGAAGCCAGACAGGTTATTCTGCTGATTCAGCCAGTTTCATGGGCCTGGAATACACATAGTTTTCTCCCAAGACAAAATTAATAATTTGTAAAGCACCAAAAAATATAAAGAGAAATAGTCTAAGACTCCAAACAGAAAGGTATTACCTCAGTATGCTTTCTATCTGCAACAGAGATTCTAAAATGGTAATGGGAGCAATAGCAACTGTGATAATTTCAATGTTCACTGTATACCTTGCTTAATTGTCTGACATGTCATTTGTTTTAATTTTACATATTCTACTTTAAAAAATGATTTGGGGGAAGAAAAGCGACTATTCAAATTGTCATCTCTTAAGTTCACTCTAAATGTAAGTTTTGCACACAATAATTAAGTACAGGCAGGCACCTAGACATTGGCAATAAGACTACAACTCAAACACTTCCCATCTCCAGCATTCGGAATAAATTACAAATGTACATTATCTGTGTATATCCTTTTTTTCTTTTTTTCTCTTCCTGCCAACAGATGGATTCTCCCTTCTGTTCCTCTATACTGGAGATGCCATCAGCTGTTATGAGGAAAGACAGGTTCCTAAATTCAGACCTTGAAGGAGAAAATCGTTTTACTTCACCTTTAGTAAGGATTTCATTTGTAAATGTTCCTGTCAATTGAAAAGACAATGACTGAGCGCAGCAGCCCAGCAATGTGGCAGAAGGAAATTAGGCAGTGGCGGAGGCGGGAAATGCTGGGATTTGCCATCTGTGTAGACAGGAATCCTTTCAAGATCATAAATCTCTCTCATAATTTCATCATTGGGTAAAGGTCACCTACTTTTATATATTCAACCCAGCCTTCTTTCTATTTAAAAAGATAGAGCTCGATCACAGAATGAATGAGAATGTCTCAGAATATGGCTAAATTAAATTTCACAAAAGAAAGTGGATGCAAAATCATAAAAGCCACGGAGAGAGAGGAAAAGAAGAGAGACACAGAGAGATCAAAGATAGCTACTCAAGATTAGCTTGCCCCGAATTTTGTTCCAAGCAGTCCCTTCTGTTTTTATGGGTAGATACATTTGAGGCAGTGCATCTTACAAGGGTGTATGTGAAACTTAGTAAATGTAGAATGTAAATTTCTTAACACAATAACTAAGAAAATGCCAGGAAGGCTATGTTAACCAGTGTGATGAAAATGTGTCAAACGGTCTATAAAACCAGTGTATGGTGCCCCATGATCACATTAATGTACACAGCTATGATTTAATAAAAAAACAAGAAACCCCCACAGGGCAACCGGTGAGGGGGAGGCAGAGTTCTCTGAAAGCTACAGATGTGGCACAGAAATTCTTTCTCATTTTGGAAAAGAATCTTAGCCTCCTAAAATCTTGGGAATACTTCTCTCATCCCTTTTTATAATAACATACCTACAAAATCACAATTAGTTTTCTTCTGGCCATTTTAGCTGATAAAAGTTTTGATGATCTTCTGTAGTCCTTTCATATGCATTGCTGAGAAATACATAACTGTGCATGTGAACAGGTACTTTTTTAGACCCCTATGGTCAGATTTACAATTTATCCTCATTAAAATTGACGTTGTTTTATTGAGAGCAGTTGCTGTGTAATGCAATGAATTTGTAGTTTCTCAAGTTTGGAGAATACACAGTGTAAATTTTCTAAGAGAGAGTTGAGCATGAGGGTGAAGATAAAATATTTTAGGTTTGACATTTGTACATGTTGGGCTAAGAAGGATTTTGCTATGAGAGCATGGCAGAGAGGTTATACTCTGTCTCATCTGACTATATAATTTTCTTTTAGCTGTGCACCACCTCCTTCAACATCCATCAACACATATCTTACACATGATGGTCATACCTGAGGGACAAGAAAAGCAAAACCATAAAATGTTGATAGCAACACAAAGAGCCTGAAAAAAGTTATCTTTATGATTTTGCCTTATGTTATAAGCTGTAGGCAATTTAAGAAATTCAAAACAAAAAAGAAGTAAATTGATTTGTGAATGGAAAGCCCCATTTGTACATGAGAGGATTTTAAAAGGTACATAATGTTTAAAAAGTACACATACTCAACCAGGTGCCATCACTCACCCTGCCTAACTTACACCGAATTTATTGCAAAATGGGAGGGCTTAGGGAAAGGAATTGGTGTCAAGATAAATGGAAGGTGTTACTGACCTTTGCTATCAGGAGCAAGGGACAGGGAGTTTTCAGGCTGACCAGACAAAGACGAATGTATTTACCCTAGACGCAGTATCAGTCCCTTGTGAAACAATGGTAGTGGTTAATTTATCCAAAAGTATATAATGCACTGTGGAGCAAGGACTCAACCTCTGCCTCCATTATCACGCACATACTGTTTGCTACTTGAGGCTTGAAAATCCTGTATACCTGCCCAGTAAGTCATTTTATGAAAAATTTTATAGAAGAGGATTTTGTTTTTAATTTGCAGTTTTGCTTTTATTTTCTATATAATTTACTTGCATCTAACGTCTACTAGCCAGCAGTGTCTTGTTGAATGAGTAAGAATTTGGACAATACAAGAAACTAACAGATCTAGAAGCTATTGTATATTTGAGCATGGACTTTTCAAGAATGCTGTTGGGGGGAGCCTAACACAGCCAGACACAAACCCTTTCCCCTCATCCTTGCCTTCTCCCTCCTAAGACAAAGACAAAAAGGATCTGGCTAGCCCCACACCAGGAAGTTCTAGCCAAATGACCACCTATGGAATTTGCCCACCTCTATGGCCCCATATCAAATGCGGGTCACCCTCCCCTTTCAATAAACCTGGCCTGAACATCTCCTCTGCCGCTTCATCTCTGTAAGCCACTCTTTATACCTTTAGCTACAAATAAATATTATTATACAAAATAAATCATAATAATGTTGGGGACAAGTCCATGTCTATTATCTTCTTATAACTGTAGTTCCAAGCAGAATGAAGTACAAGGCATAGAAACTTAGCTATTTAATTATGAAGAAAGAAAGCATGTGTGTGGGTTGAGAGGACATTTAAATTATAAAATATATTCATGATCATCCCCTCGACTAAGATTCTGTCACTAGACAGGATTCCAGAGGAACTATTCCTTTTTTCAAAAAAATGAATGATGAGGGAATCCTAGAAAGTTTTAAATACTTGGATTCTGAAGATTTTTTTTTAGAAATTTGATTTCAAATATGCACACATCTATAAACACTATAAAATAAGAAATTAAAAAATGCACACAAATACGAGAATGGGCCTTATTTTTAAATGCGTATATATTTTAGTTAATAAGAATATATATAAGCATATGCCATATGTTGGAATTTATATTTGTTTGAGTTCTGCCGAGGATTTGAAAATGGAGCCTCATTTTGTTCCCTTTCTTTCTCCATTAATTCACCAAGTGACATTGTGCAAATCCCTCATCTTTCCTACATGTCAACATCTTCACCTGCACTAATACATCTTGGGAGCCAGGAATGTGGAAATCTATACCTTCAGATAGTGCAAAGAGCATAATAATTTTCAGCAAAAGAACTTCTTTTACTTTACTTACAACAACATACCACTGAATTTTTTTTTAAGAAGATGGGTTTTGTTTCATTGTCATTTGTTATTTTGGGATATTTATGTGGTTTTACCTTCTTTATCTTATGGGTTAACACATTATCAAAACTTACATCATGGAGAGGAATTTTTCTAGATCAAGTCTGCAGGCAGCTCTCCTACTTAATGTTCAATGTTCCTTTGTTCCCTTATGAAATGACTTCAAGATTTCCAGAGGGTCACCTGGAACCAAAATCATAAATTTGGGAGCTATGTTAGTGTTTTCTAGGTAAATGTCTTGCTAGTCACCTATATCAATGTTCCATTGGTAAAATTTAATTTACAAGATGAACAGGACAGAAAATTAAGAGGGGTACAATGATTAATGAGGCTATAAAACAAGTACTACCTAGAGTTCTTAGATTTCAGCTGGTTACAAAGCCCACTTTACAAAACGTAACTTACATAGAAACTCCATTGTCTTCCCTCTCTATTCCCCCCTTTAAAATTAATTTTATACAATTGCGTTAGTTCTTTTCAAAATAGTCCCAGATGCTCTAATGTTTTTCTCATCTCTAAGCCACACTAATTCTAAAAATAAACTAACAAACCACACACACCAAAAAAATGGAAAACTGAAAACATATTTAAAGACTTAATTCAACAAGGACAGAATGATGGGTTGATCCATGGGGATAGCTGTACTCCTTAACTGCAGTAGGAAAAACAGTAAAGAGAAGAATGGTGGTGAACTGGAGAAAAATTAATCTTATATCTGTGATGTTTTGGGCAGCTGGAGTTCAGTTTTGTAGGATAAGGCAACATCAGTTGAATTACTTATAGAAGTGTGTCATTTCCCATCACTTTTTGGCTACAGCCCCCAGTCTACTTGTATGGAAACCCATTAGGGTTCTTTAGTTATAACTACCAAACAGAATTTCTCCTTTAGACATTCAAACCAGGTCCACATAGCTAAGACTGCGTAGTTATTTCAAAAAAACTTCTGATTTTCTGTAAAGTATGTCCATGGTAAAGACTTTTGCAACATGCTTTTTGCATGGCTAGTGGTGAGGAGAAATCACTCGATATGTGAATAATCCCATTTAAAACAGAGAACAGGGGCTAGAACTCAGGAGGAGAGAGCAATCACTTAAGTCACTTACCCTTTAATTGGGACTATTAGGAGCAGGGGGAGAGTATTAAATCCTGTGGTAGGGACCAGAAAACATATTTTGAGAGAAAAAAAAAATCTCTGTAAGAGCATCCAGATTAGCTCATGGCCTGGGGCAGTGTTTTTCAACCTTTTTTTATCTCACAGCACACTTGAACCTACAGTCAACCTTCCATGGCATACTTAAATTATGTTGATCGTAAAAAAAAAAAAAATAGTAAAAAAGAAGAATGTACATACCGTTCTGCGAACTTCTTTCTGAAATAATTTAATTAATGATCTTTAAAACTTTTTGCAGCACACCTGAGATCCTCTCACAGTACACCAGTGTGTCATGGCGCACAGGTTGAAAATCACTGGCCTAGGCTTGGCACCTATAGCTCAAGCAGCTAAGGCACCAGCCACATACACCATAGCTGGTGGGTTCAAATCCAGCCCAGGCCTGCCAAACAACAATGACAAATACAACCAAAAAATAGCCAGACATTGTGACAGGCACCTATAACTATAGGTTCCAGCTACTTGGGAGGCTGAGGCAAGAGAATCACTTAAGCCCAGGAGTTGGAGGTTGCTGTGAGCTATGATGTCACAGCAACTCTACCCAGGGTGACAGCTTGAGGCTCTGTCTCAAAAAAAAAAAAAAAAAAAAGAAAAAGAAAGAAAATCACTGGCCTAGGGTAATAGATTCATTCCTAAAGTAAAATGTAATTGAAAGAGAAACACTAGATGCCAACTTTCCCAACTTTTATAAGTTTGCCTCTAGTTGGCCTGAAGTGAAAAGATTCTTTGAGATAATTATGAAATTTACGTATATAAAATCTCAATGTAGTATTTAATATATTAGTGCTTAAAAAGAGACAGAAAAACACTGTTCATTGATTTGAAACTATATTATATCTTAAAATATGATAAATCTGTTTTAGTGTATATCAAAATGTTGAACAAAAATCTCTAAATTGTACATTTGTTGATATTCCTTTTTCATTCCATATCTTTGTATTCTAAGGTTTGAATTTTATACATTATATGTTCACATGTATATTATAGTGGAGATAATGTTTTACAAATATTTAATCAATTCCATGTCTATTTACTTTCATAAAAGAAAATTGGTGTAGTGAAATGTACTTAATTTTGGATACATTATAGGGCTGAGCAACCAGCCAAATCCTTGGTTAAAATCATAACTTCTGTCTCATGTCCCCTTGAACAAAATGATATGGCAAGCTTTTCCAATGATAAAATCCACAAACAGATATTACAAATTAGTTTGAGCAAGAGTACAATAAGAGTACAATAGCTACTCCAGAGAACTTGAAAACAAGACTAGACCTAGTACTTAGACTTTGCCTCAATTGTTCAGGCAAATAGGACTTAGTTATAGTGCTAAAGGTAAAGATCACATAATTGTGAGAGTTTGGCATCCATCAGGTCACCTGGAAGGAACAAATGGAGTGAAGCCACTGCTCTGTGGTTGCAACCAAACTGTTGTCTTTTTGGAGTATCTTATACTAAATTTTTCCAAGTAGTGAGTCCAAGTTTTAACAAGTATTTACTAACTCTCCTAATGAAAACTTTTATAGTATAGGGGGGAAAAAACATGCTTTAATCCCACCCCAATCTTCATGAAAGTGTTTAAACTTATACGTTCAACATTCATCCTAGTCTTTCCATATTTGCTCTTGTCCTATGTGAAAGGAAGAATGTTATCATTAACATTCAATGCACAGATGTAGCCTGAGGTTAGAATTTTTCTTGAACAAATGCAAGAGCATTAAAAGTATTACCTCTCATGATAAAAGTATCAAAGTTTTTTTGATTTAGATGAGTGATAATTGAGAGATAATATTTCTAAGTGTCAATATTTGATATTTCATAAGCTTGATATTAATAGCAAAAATGTCCTTCTCATTAAATGTTTTTAAAATGAAAATATAAATGTCCATGTAAGATCATTCTGTTTACCCCCACTGCATTATTTTCAATAACCCACTCAACTTGGAGGAACTTAAAAAGTTACCTAACTCTTGTTAAATGTGCATTTATTAGTTTTAGTTCTTAGAATCTGCAAAGGGTTAGATCTTTACAGTCTATCTCAAAATAAAACAAAATTTCACACCATCCCTTGTTTTATAGATTGCCAATAATGAATTTGGTAACATGTGAAAGTAAGCTTAATCTTTATCAGTACATTTAAAAACTAATAAAGATGAAAATACTTTTAAGGCAGATAATGTTACCGAAAGCTTAGCACTTGTTCTCAGGGCCACATCAACAGAAGAACCAAAACGAGCAGTTTGAGAAGAAAAAAAAAAGAGAAGTTTATTACTTAGCCAGGAAAGGAGGAAAAATTGCAGACTATTTTTCTCAAAATACCCAATGTTCTGAACACAAAATACCCAATGTTTTAGAGCTTTTAAAAGGGAGGACCTATTATTGTTTAACTACAATTAAAGGTTCTAATCATCTCTACTGAAGACAAAGCCAAGACCTCTTCCCGGGAGGCCTGCAGGCATCTGCCAGTCAGGCTCTGGGCCTCCATCTTCATCTGGACAGTTGGACAGTTTGACAGATCCACTGAACCATTTCCCATAGCAAAAGAATAAATGATATGCCCCTGCCTCTTCTGACCACAGCCGAGGCAAGAAATTAGGCCTCCTCAGTTTCCAAAAAGGGTACGGGAAGTTTTAAAGAGACAGAAAACACTTTTGCCATTTTTTTGAAGCCATTTGCTCTGTTACAGTAACTTGGATAATTTTGAATATAAGTAGGAAAAATATAATTTGATATATTTTTTAGTGACAGGTCTTCACTGAATCTAATAGTGACCTAATCCTAATTCTTTGAATAGTACGTGAAGGGTAGATCAACTGAGATCTGCTAATAATCATTTTAAAAATGGGTAATGAATTAGGAAATTCATATATATTGCCCCCAAAATTCTTTAAAATGATTTAATAATAGAATTGTTAGATAATGTATTAGTTTCCTGTTTCTGCTATAACAAATAAACCCAAATTTAGTGAATTAAAACAATACAAATAAGTTAATGTAGAACTCTGTAGAACTCCTAGGTCCAAAAGGACAAAAGATATTCACCTGCCTCTTCTGACCACAGTCGAAGTGTGAGTTAGTCTCACAGGGCTAACTTGAGGTATGTCAGGGCTGCTTTCCTCCTGGAGGCTCTAGGGGACATTGTGTTTCCTTGTCATTTCCAGCCTCTAGAGCAGTGAGGTCCAAAGTTCTGGCTTCTCTGGACCATGTTTTAAGAAAACAAGTTGTCTTACACATTAAATACACAAACACTAATGAAAGCTGATGAGCAAAAAAAAAGGCTGTGCATAATTTCCATGATATCCACCACCACAGATAAGCAAAAAAAGCCTTCATATAATAATCATAATTTTGCAGTGGCTCATTTGCAGAGTCTTTTAAAATTGCTGAGCAGTTCCCATGTGCAATCACTAACATAGAAAATGGACATATGTAAGTAATAAAGCATCTTCTTTAATATTTTTAATATACAAGCAAAAGTAAAGTAGCCAACCTAAAATGAGGGATATTTACATTGAATTTGAGAAGCTAATGCATCAGTATCTGGTTCAATGAAAGTAGTTCTCAAGGTGCTCATCAGATATTTGGGTTCTAATTTTACTAATTCTTGAAAATAGTTGCGTGCAAATGTGCCACAAAAAGCCATGACATAAATAAGGCATAATTCTGAAGCAAAGGATATTTTGCCACTGAGAAGATAGCACCCACAAAAAAAAACAGACATTATCAAATTTTTCTTGAAGTCGAATGTCAAATTTCTGCTATATGCATCCCATTTGAAAATTGGCAGGTACCATACTTATGCCAACTGAAAATTGAATCACAAATGCACAAAAATATTATTTTCTCAGAAATCTTGAAATATGTTTTCAAATTATTGTACCAAATATAAAAGTAAGGCTGCATATTATTTACTGTTCACAGGATTGCATTTAGCCAACCTGTTAAAATGCATAAAATCGTTTGTCTTAATTCAAGCATTGTTTCATTTGGAATGCTGCTATGTTTTTTGTTTTTTTTTTTTTGTAGAGACAGAGTTTCACTTTATTGCCCTCAGTAGAGTGCCATGGTGTCACACAGCTCACAGCAACCTCCAACTCCTGGGCTTAGGCGATTCTCCTGCCTCTGCCTCCCGCGTAGCTGGGACTACAGGCGCCCGCCACAACGCCTGGCTATTTTTTTGTTTTAGTTTGGCCGGGGCTGGGTTTGAACCCGCCACCCTCGGTATATGGGACCGGCGCCCTGCTCACTGAGCCACAGGCGCCGCCCGCTGCTATGTTTTAATACATTGTATTGATAAGCTGGTTTTCACTTGAAGACACATGCATAACTCATTAAAAGAACAGTTAAATCCACTAAAAATGCTAAATCTATAAGCCAATTCACCATCAAGTTCTGGCATGAATTTGATTTTTGATGAACAACTTGATAACATGTAGCAAACCATAAAGATTTTTCGACATCGGCCTTGACTTAGCCATCTTATTGATGAAAAGTAAATGATGTCACCATAGTCAGCACCAATACTTTTAAGGAATTCCTGGAACTGACAATGATTCAATCCCCTGATCCTTATGAAATTCATAATCTTGATGATAATTTGTACGATGTTATCCATTTTTAAAGCTTTTGCACACAAATTTTCTTGATGTACTATGCAATGATACTCCATCAAATATGAGTTTGTGTGATAATTGCATCTTCTTCTATGAATTATATAAGTCCTTCTCTTTTACCTACCATTGCTAGGGCACCATCAGAGTATGAGATATGTTGACAAAAAATAAAGAAAATCGCTTTCACATATTTTTTACTGCTTCTTGATTTAGTTGTGTCTTTTAATAGCATTAAAGAAGCCCTTTCTTCTGTGACATTATATCCATCATCAGTGTTGCTAAAAAAAAAAAAAAAACAACCTGTAAGTTGAGCTGTATTTGTAGCATCAGTGCTGTTATGCACCACCAAAGCATAAAATTTAAAATTAGCAGTTTTGCTCTCCAAACTGCTTTTGATAAAATTTTCAGTTTCTTTAATTCACCTGGCTGTAGTCTGGTGAGACAAACTGATTTTAGAAATATTCCCCTTTTTTCAGGGCAAATTGTATCTGCCATGCTTTCTATACATTGTTTAATAAACTCACCATCAGTATATGGTTTTGATATTTTTGCTATTAAATGTGTTATCATATAACTGGCCTTTACAATGCACTCCATCTGAGTTGTAACTTTAAAAAAAATTTTTTTTTGTAGAGAAGAAACAATCCTTATATGTGATCCTTATGCCACAATCTTTCATATGCATTAAATTTGGCAGCCTGTTTATATAATGCCCTTTCAAATTATAGTCTTTAAAAACTTGCATAAATTCCCTATAAATTACGTGGTGTGTCTTACTATTTGCCTGGAGAAAAAAAAAAAAGTAGTTATTTATCTACTTTTTATTTAATAATCTTCCTTCCTTTGTAATTTTTCTTTTGAGACATTGTAGAAGACATACTGGGATTAAAAAAATAATAATACATAAGGGGCTATATTTACCTTTATTGTAAAATTTAGACAGGAGAATAGAAAGCAAGGTTTGGGCCGTTCCACAACTCAGCTGCTGATGCAGGGCAAGGCAAAAGGCTATTGTAAAGCATCTCAGGCAATGTATAAAGTACCACCCAGGTGTGGAAGCATCCTTAATAATCAAATAAGAAAGCTTACCTGATTTCTAAATAACACTTAAACACTTAATGCTGCAATGGTAGGTTGAATATTATTGATAATCATTGCCTCGCCCAGTCACCAAATCATGTAACATCTGATGGTGTCAATTCCACTATTTACACTTGGAAGGTAACACACTGGAAGCCACTGCATCACCATAAAAATTGAAGCCATGCATGAGCATAAATAGCAAGAATGTACATATGTTTACTTTATATGACACTGCAACATGATGCTGTCATCTCCAATTGAGTTTCACCAAAAAAATCTCACTTTGTCTCCCTTGGTAGAGTGCCATGGCATCTTAGCTCATGGCAGCCTCAAACTCTTGGGTTCAAGCAACCTCTTGCCTCAGCCTCTCAAGCAGGTGGGACTACAGGCACCAGCCACAAGGTCTGGCTATTTTTTAGAGACCAGGTCTCTCTCTGGCTCAGGCTGGTCTCCAGCCTGTGAGCTCAGGCTATCCACCCTCCTCAGCATCTCAAGTGCTGAGATTATAGGTATGATCTACAATGCCCAGCCCCAAAACTCAATGCTTTAAGTAAGTTTACAATTTTATGTTGGGTTACATTCAGAGCCATCCTGGGCTGCATTAGGACTACAAGTACAAGATGTACACCCCTGCTGTAGGAGAAAATTCCTTATAGTAAAGAATTCTTTAAAAGTTAGGCCTTCCTTATCTCTCATAGCTTCTTGTGGCTTCCCACATTCCTTGGCGCCATCTTGAAAACCAGCATTGGCTTCACTCCTAACTTTTCTTCTATTGTCACATCCTTTCCTCCTCTGACACTTTTGGTTTCCTTTTTAAATTTATAATATATTATGATTATATTAGGCTCATTCAGTTAATCTAGTATAATCCTCCCATTTTAATGTCCTTAACTTAATCATAATCTACAAGATCCCTTTTACCACACAGGCAACTGAATCACAGATTCTAAGGATTAGGACAGGACCATATCTAGGAGCCATTATTCAGCCTACTGCAAACTACTTCGTAGGTTCCAAAATATAAGACAGAAACAGACATAGAAAATTAAGCTGGAATTGAAATTAAATATATGTGAGTAGAAATGTGGTGCATCACCGTTCAAGCACATCCTGTTCTGCCATGTTGATGACTCAGATATATAATTAAAGTATCTACAGTTCGTTTTTAGATTCCTTAATCCAATGAGCATTTACATGTCAAATATTTTTCACATTATGAACAAACAACATGTTTTGTTTAGATTTCTATCAAAATGAGTTTTTCTCCCCAAGTGCTTTGTATATTTTATAACCAATTGCCATTTTCACCTGAACTTGGAAAATGAAAAGAAAACCTAAATGGGTCATTTGAATGTACAAAGGCTGTTCGGAAAGTATCCAGCCAGGTAATACGAAAAATAGAGACATCCATGGCTGGGTACTTCCTGGAGAGCTCTGGTATAAAAAAATAAAATTGTCACAGTGACAGTATGGATGAAAGTATTTTATCAATAATAACTTTGATAATCATAACATTCTATTATAGTAACCTTTGAGGTTATCACTTTATTCTGGAAATTTTGACCTTTGACTCTGTCCCCTCACTCAAGGAAAGGGGAAGAAAGGAAGGCTTCACATTTGCCATTCCCTATTGTGATTCAAAGTTATTTGGAACAATAGCCAGTTAAGAGAGCTGCAGCTTGGTGATGGGCCTGTCCTATTGGCCTTGCATGATCACTGTGGGGTGTTTTTCTCTAACTGTCATAAAGGGTAAATCAGAGTTTATCAGTCTCATTAATCCAGGCTTCCACTGGGGCCTGGGCAAAAAGGTTTAGAATGTGATCAGTATGCAGCTTTCATGACCTTTCTTTGAGTAAGGATCTTAGCAAGGAAGAGAAATCTCGTGTAAGTCTCCACCTCCACAGGAGGTGGTTTTCTCATCTTATATGGGGATGAAAAGAATTATATTGAAGTCAGTTCAGCAGAGAGAGGGAAAAGGTCACTATGACTGTATTTCCATGCCAGGTGTTCCCAATACAGAATGGGTTCACTTTAATTTTCTGCTTCTCCACATATTTGGTGTGGCTGAATTTTTATTAGCAATTACTGTGGATATCTTCATCACTTTTCCTATAATATAATCTCAATAAATAGTCAAAGAGGAAGGATGGGCATTGGATGGGTAGGTAATGACTTTAATTTACTGGAGCCCTTTGTTTTTATTGTTGGGGGTCAGGGGTACCGTTTCCTTCAACCAGGGTTCAATTATTTGGTTGAGCTAGGAAGTTGAACTGAGGCATGGTGGTAATTGAAAGCAAAAATGAATGGAAACTGGAAATAAAACTGGAGCAGCACAGGCAGAGGGGATAGAAAGCAAAAAAGTAACCTGCACAAGTTTCAGAGTAACCAAGAGAGAATTTATTTAAGACGAAAAAAGAAAAAGTTTAGAGCACGTCCAAAGAGAGTTGGTAGAGGGTCCTTCTCATGGAGGAGAAAAGATGAGAGATGGAGACCCAAAGCCCTGCAGAGGTATTAACTCTCCAGTTGAAACTGGCTGCAAGAATTTTATTGGCCTCTCCAAGCCTCCAGGCAGTATTGCCCTTTTCTATTGGTCATTGGTTACCTAGGTTACTTCATAGTCACATTCTTATGGGCGGTCCAGATGTCCTGGTTCAGCAGGTCAGGTTTTCCTCCCATCCCCCCTGAAATCTCCTTTTTATTGTCCCTTCTCATTTATATATAATATTTTTTATTGAGACACATAGTAAAAAATGAAGCAGGGAAATCAAAGTCTTGTTTGAGTATAGTTGAGGGTTACATGTGTCGAACAAAATCAATGAGTTTTCTGCATCTGTGTTTCCATCTGCCTCTGAACCTACTATAGCTTAAAAGAAGAGTCCAAAGATATGGAATGTAATAGAAACAAAACTGTCCTTGCTTGGGAGAAAATCTAAGACAAAGCCAACTCTTTTCTATATATGCTTTCAATGCTTCACAAAAATACAAAGTAGGTGAAATCAAGTGGTTGGTTGTATCATACGAACCCTTGAAACTTCTGTGAATCTTGGCAACATTTAACATCAGCTATAACAAGTAAAAGATGTCACAGTTGTGCATCATTTTCACTTACGTTTTATTTCACACTATAGGAATGACTTCTGTGGACAGGCTGACCTTCTGGCAGCTGAATAGGTGTCCATGGAAAATTACTAGCAAGTGCTTTTGGGTCCTTCTCTGTTACTTTCACTTTAACAAGAAGTTTAGTTGTAGGAGCTCATATCATTTGGCGCAAGCCAAGAGGACCTTATTGTATAGCCATGAATATGCCGTAACCATTGAACGCTGTCAGGGTTCTCTTCACTTGGATGTATACATATACACACACAACTGAATTTTGGATTTGAGGAAATATCTAAGTAATTAGAAGATTGAGTGCTGTATTTATAATTAATAGCTGACTCATACTCAATGGTGATAAAATACAGAGAGTGTCATTCTTATTCTGTAAGAATTAGTAGTCTAGAGAGGAAAAAGGAACTTATCCATTCTTATTTCTCTTACTTACAATAAACACATGAAAAAAGCTGTAAAGGAAAGCTGTAATAAATGAGCTATATGGGAAAGCTGAAATAAGTGAGTTAAGATGAATAAGGAATTATATTTTAAGGTAGCAAAATACAGCCAGTAACATCAACAAAACCTTTTAGTCTCCTGGATTCTTTCATGGCCTTAAATGCTTGCCCTGTGTCATTTTACCTTCTGGACTGAAGCATGTGTCAGATTCTCCAGAAGTCTTGCTGGTGATTTTTGGGTGCTCATTATTCATAACTCTTTCTTCTAACAGTTTCTCCATCTTATTTCAAAATCTCTCTTAGTCTCTGAGGTTCTGATAGCACTGACCAGCACTCTCACTCCATGAAGGGATATGAGACTCAGGACTGGGTCATTTGTTGAATCCACTCGGTGACCACAGTAATAAATGGACTCAGGTATTGCTGCCTGGCTGATGTCATTAAGACTTTTTTTTCCTCTCTGAAAGCACTGAGAGGCAGTAGTCTGTGAGTAAACCAGCTATAGGGGGAAGGTAAAGGACAGGAATAGAGGCAGAAGCCCTGATTTGTAGTGTTTGCTGACTTCCCATGAAGCAAATACCTTGGATGACTTCAACCTACCTCGCAGACACCGCTGAATATTAAGATTGTATGATTCTTCAAATCTGTTGGTCAGTATCATGCCCTGCGGAATAAAATTTTCCTTCCTCTTCAGTCTATCATTTTAACTTGTTATTCAAAATACTTTTCATGCACGCTTAACCCTTTAAATGAAATATGCCTCTATTTCCTCTATTGTCCCTGAAGAAGAAATAGTCTTGTATAAAATAATGAAGTCTCTTCTCTTCTCTCTGCAAATGATTAGGCAAGAGTGGGCATTGACCAAGAATAATCAACTTACTAGCTGCACAGAAATTTTGATATAGTAAACCAGGCAATATTGTGTTTGATATAGTAAACACAATCTACTTTCTCTGGAATTTCTATTGAGAAATAGAGGGAAAATCAAGCAATTGTTAACTCTAAAGAGATCTAGAGAGAAATGCTATGAAGTGGTGTGCTGGGGCTTTACAGTAGACAATCTGGCAAACTAAAGCTATACAAGTACATAAACTCAGGGGAAAAAAAAAAGACATACACATACAGATTCTTACTTACTCTGGGAAATCCGGATAACCACTGGCTCCTAGATTTCCTTCAATTCTCTTCAACACTCTCATTAAAGATTTGGACCTCATATATCCTTAACAGAAACTCTTTTTGTTACAGCTACTTGAGTGAGAATCTCTTTAATCTGAAAAAGACACTAGGTAAACATTCATATAAACAAAAAGACTTTAAGTAAAATGAGTTTGTACTAGGAATGGGATTTAAACAAGCAAAAATGATGAGATAATTAGAATTATTTAGGCCGTTATTCTGCATTTCTGGTGCAGAATAAGCAGCATTCCATCTCATTGGAATGAAATGCTGACATCTCGTGCTATGTGACGCAGCCAAGGAAGCCATGATTGTGAATTCTGGAGGGGATTATTCGGGTTTTCTTCACTACACGAGAAGTTAGGCAGCAAGCAAGTACCCTTGGATTTACTCATTCTGTTAAATCTCACTATCCAAAAATAAATGGCCTTACAGTACCAGCCATGGGAACCACATGTTTCAAGGTTAGTGAGCTATTCTAGAAAATGAAATATATGTTCAGCACTAGAACAAATGAATGGTGCAAGGCCCCAGGTGAGGGTTTCTTCCTCTTTTTTCCCTTTCATAAGTCAGCTAGGTGACCATTCTAGGTGTTTCCCACCATTGTGTATCAGTTGTTCAGTGGTGTTTCATTGCATTAATTTACAGTTTGCAGAAAAGAGACGGATGAAGCCTGAATCAGTGGCACTCAATAGCTTACTTTCTATATGCCAAGTATTCGTCTAAGTTCTTTAAATATATAGATTCACTTAATCCCTCCAAAAATCTAATAAGGTAGGTAAGGAACATACTCATTTTAGATTAGAGGCTGAGGAATAAAGAGGTTAAGATATTAATTTCCCACATATTAAATATCAGAACCATGTTTTCTAGCCAGACAGTCTGGCTCCAGACTGATGGTCTTGACCATTACCCAGTGGACTCCAATATCATCAAGCTGTATTTGCTGTGACCTTTTCCCAATGCTTCTGGAGGCAGTAGATGGTGTTGACACAAGATTATCAGCATCCTATTTGTAAGGTGTCAGTATATTTACAATGCATGTGATAGATGGAATGTGTCAGATGGGGACAAGTTTGAAACAGGATGAATAGAATGTAGGCAGTTTGCTCTACTGATTAGCAAAAGCTGAACTCGATTAGACATGTCACATATCTTGTTCACCATGGAGACATTCCTGACCAGATAAACTGCTTCATATAAATCTTATTTCACAGGTTTTCACCTCCTGAGTCATCCCCAACTGGACCAAGAATGAAACTGGACTCAAAGGCAGCCCATCCAGAAGCCAATGAGGAAACTGTGATGTGGCTTGCAAAAGACGGGCTCAGTAAATGAGATTCTTTTGAGAATCAGAGCTAGGAAACATTAAGGGAATGAGTCAGTTAGCAGCAGGAACCAAAGTTACAGGCTTTAGAAATTAGCCTGGAAAGATACTGATGGGGTTTGCCAAAGTTACGAGGTAACAGAAAGTGTGAGTAAACAAAGCAATTAGATAGAAAAGAAAAAGTAAAAGGTAAAGAAACATTTTATTCATTGGACGTTAAAAGCAGGCATGTGAAGAGTATTTTAACCATATTGTTGCCACAGCAGAGTGTATGATAAAGACCCCAAAATTATTACTGTCACACTTTCTAGAACTATCACGCATCTAGAAATACCTTCCTCTCCTGGACTCCATTAAAAGGTAGCCATCTCAACAGTTCCTGTCCTATTTACCTGAGTTCCCCCCTCCTTATATATAACAGCTATTTACAACAGCTATTTCCCCCCACCCCCTGCCTTATATGCAACAGTTCAGACTCATTCAGCACCCACGTTCATTGTCTTACGTAGCAGCTTCTAGTAGATCCTAGAATATTTCATAGCTCCTCTAAGACTAGGGTTAGTGCCTCACTCTGGGATTCTGGCAGTGACAACTTCGGCATTCCTTAGCATGGCACTGATATGTGGCAATCTTTGAAGAACTATTCTTTGTTACCTAATATCTTGAACTTATCTGGGCTTCAAAGAACAAAAGGTAGCCAAATTGGAATAATAGCTGCAGAAATAATAAAGAATTGTGTCTTTTGCATGACATAGAACTTAGACATAGCATCAAAACAGAACAATTTTTGTAAGAATCTATTTATGGAGCAATTGGAAAAATATTTGGACAGATTTTAATCATTTCTTTGATTCCAAGGTCTTCACAATAAATTAAATAATTAAACAGAATCGTTCATCTATTTTTTAGAAAATAATACAACTTATATCTTAGCATTTCAGATGAATTTCCTAAATACCATTATACTCTATTACATACTAAGTTATTTGATCTCACTGACTTTTCTCCTTTTAGGAGGTTACACCCATGCCATTCTCTCCAGACTTTTTTTTTTTTTTTTAGATTTGGCTGCTAGCTGGTTATCTAAGGTATTTCTTTAGATTTACTTTACTAATCATGTAACCTTATCACCTGAATTTTTAAAAATTCTCCTTTAAAAATTCTCAAATAGCTATCTAGCTTAGAAAGATTTAAATCAGAACTATAATATTAATATAAAGTGATTGATACTTTTTTTCTTCTAAAGACAGGGTCTTGGCTCAGCACCCGTAGCTCAGGTGGCTAGGGTGCCAGCCACATACACCCAAGCTGGCAGGTTCGAATCCAGCCTGGGCCAAAAAAATAGCTGGGCATTGTGGCAGATGCCTATAGTCCCAGCTACTTGAGAGGCTGATGCAAGAGAATCACTTGGGCCCAGGAGTTTGAAGTTGCTATGAGCTTTGATGCCACAGCACTCTACCCATGGCGACAACTTGAGACTCTGTCTCAAAAAAAATAAAATAAATAAAATAAAAAATAAGTACAGGGTCTTGCTGTGTCACCCAGGCTAGAAAACAATGGCACACAGATAGCTCACTGCAGCCTCGAACTCCTGGACTCAAGCAATACTCCCACCTCAGCCTCCTGAGTAGCTGGGACTACAGGTGTAGGCACCACACCTGGCTAAGTGTTTTACTCTTTATGGAAACAGGGTTTTTCTGGTCTCAAACACCCAGGCTCAAGTGATCCTGCTGTCTCGACCTCCCAAACTGCTGAGATTATAGGTGTGAACCACTGAACCAGGCCTATAAAATACTTTTAAATCAAGTAATTAATTTTCTATTGTTATAACTACCTTTTGAAATTACATGATATTTGTTACTATTTTACTTTCAGATATATTATTATGAATAATCTCCATTGTAACTGACAGAAACCTAAACACAAAATGAGCAAAACATTAATGGTTTTATCACATGACTGAAAATGTCAAGCAGTAGATGTGGCTTTAGACAGTTCGGCTGGCACCCTGCGTCTCTTACTGTAGGATTCTCTGATTCTATCCTCCTCGACCTGTTGACTTTCTACACAGAGTTTTCCATGTGGCAGCAAAAGGATGTAGCCGTCATGGGCCTCAGATCTGCTAACCTGACCATCTTTGCATCCAACCATATGCTTGACCTGACCAAAGTGCATTCCCCACCTCCACCAACTAGTGGACTGAAGTCCTAGGCCTCTAACTGACTGACCAACTTTGGTCAAGTGTGGACTCCTAAAAGAAATACTCAAACGCCACACACTGTAGGCCATTCATTGTGAATATGGGATGGTGTTAAGCTGAGTAGATGAAGCTTGTTGCCCCAGAGATGGGTCAGGGGAAGGTGATCCCATCCAAAGTGCATGGCTGGTATCCCACAGGAAGGGTGCTGACCCGGCTACTTCCACAAGGGATAGGGACTATGACAGGATAGGAGGAAACTAAAACCATAATTTCTGACAATGTAGTTTGGATTTCGGCTCCCTGCCTCACACTTGCAAGATGTAAAGCAAGTCATTTCACCTTTTTAGTATTCTATTTCTTCAACTGGTAAAACAAGAATAATGATAACATGTATGTCTCAAAAAGGGGATGATGAATGCCTGCCAATGATTTTGTAAACTACTGTTTTATGAGCTCAATAGCTTTCATTTATTTAGTGTGGTTGATGCTGTGGCTATTATAATATTATTTAAATGAACTTGTTTTAAACTTAAAGGTACAGAAATACTTCAGACATTTAATAAGAACTCTATAGCCTTAAGTATTCCTTACAAGTGAATCAAGTGCTTGTGTAGACATTCAATTTTACCATGATTTTCCAGTCTGTTTTCTAACTATGTGCAAAAATTTTAAATAGCTATTACAAAGATACAGATGATCCTGCACTCAAAATATTTGGGAACTGTTAAGTAAAACAAGAGAAAATTGGTCTCCCTACAAGACGACTTTTCAGAATCTTTAATATGCTAATATTAAGTGCAAATCTTTATGAGAGAATCATATTATTGCTAAATTTGTCATATAAATTTCATTATGAAAGCATTTCAGAGGGACAAACTTTAGAAAAGTGGTTCTCAACTAGAGGCAGTTTTCCCCCCAGGAAACATTTATCAGTGTCTGGAGATAGTTTTGACGATAGTTTTGACTGCCACAAAAGTGGACAGGCTATTGTCATCTAATGGTAGAAAGCTAAGCATCTAAAATGCACAGAACAGCCCCTACAACAAAGAATTATCCAGCCCAAAAGGTCACTAGTACCACAGCTGAGAAAGCCTGTTTAGAGTAATGTCATTATATGAAATTAACTTTGGGAAATACTTATTTGTACTGATGTTAGATTTTCTAACTCGAAAGAATAGTGTAATCATCTGATTTTCTAATATCTCACCATTAACTTGACCTTTAATCAATATAAATACATATACCTTAGCACCTGAAGTATACCTCAACAAAGCAAGGTTAAAGCCTAAATTATATTCCTAACAGGGTTATTGTGATAAATTATATCTATTCAAATACTTCAAAACTTTATTATGCTAAAGCTTTGATCTATTATTAAACTTTTTTTTTTTTTTTTTTTTGGACAGAGTCTCATTCTGTCACCCTGAGTAGAGTGCTGTAGTGTCACAGCTCACAGCAACCTTAAACCCAAGGATCACTTGGGTTCCAGTGATCCTCCAGCCTCTGTCTCCCCAGAAGCTGGGGGACTACACACTCCCACCATAATGCCTGACTAATTGTTTTATTTTTAGTAGAGTCTGGGTCTTGCTCTTGCTCAGGATGGTCTTGAACACCAGAGCTCAAGCAATCCTCCAGCCTCAGCCTCCCTTGAGCGCTAGGATTACAGGCATGAGCCACTTCCCTCAGCCTATTATTAAACATTTTTTTATACAGAATCAGTCAAATTATATTTCTCAAATAGCAGCCACTATATACTAATACATCACATTGTGAAAACCACTTGATCCTTTTCCACACAACTTTTATATCTCTATTCTCATTCCTTTCATCTTCATCACAACCCTGAGGCAAGTTGATTAGTTAAAACTACTGAGTTTTTTTTTTTTTTAACATTAAAAAATAAAATTTTTTTTATTGTTTCAGGTTAACTGAGGGTATAAAGAATTAGGTTAAAATGTTTGCATTTGTGAGGTAAAGTCCCTCTTTTTTTTTTTTTTTTTTTTTATTGTTGGGGATTCATTGAGGGTACAATAAGCCAGTTACACTGATTGCAATTGTTAGGTAAAGTCCCTCTTTTAAAGAAGAATTTTTTTAATGATTTAGTACATTTTGATTCTATTCTGAAAATATGATAGACTAATTCAAATAGGAAGTTTTCATTAGTTTTATAAACCCCTATTCAATAAAGTTTGATCAATTACTGTGTATGAGACTTTAGTCTATAGTTAATAATAAATGTTATTTGATACATGTGATATTATTTAAGAATAAATACTCAATATTAAAATACAGTTTTGTAGGATTTGATCTATTACATTAAAATAACAAATACTTAAAAACCATAAATTTGAATACACATAAATTCTGGGAAATCAAATCAGAATTAAAACTTGCCAAAGTCAGTGAGTGAGTATCACTGACTTTACTAATGTAATATTATAGTGACTTTA
The DNA here is from genome assembly GCF_027406575.1 of Nycticebus coucang. NCBI lineage: Eukaryota > Metazoa > Chordata > Mammalia > Primates > Lorisidae > Nycticebus > Nycticebus coucang. The sequence continues at coordinate 56,719,975 of NC_069788.1, forward strand.
TGATTATTTGGGCACTCTCTGACTGGCTTATCTAGTAAACTCCTGCTTTAATGTAGACATAAACCTAGACCTTTAAAGACAAACAAACAGGCAACAATGTCAACAACAAAAACCAAAGCTTGTGACATCACAGGTTCTGTCTTCATCCTTCCAAAGGCAAATCACATGGGGAAATTGAGGTAACAGAAAAATTTTACCCATGGGGCAGCTGAAAGGACTTGACAAACTTAAGTGTCAGAGTCAAGTGTAAAACAGTCCTGCTGATACTTACCCCACAATATGTACCTTTCCTTAGTTGTGGAGTTCCTAGAGCACAAGGCTAACTGGTGAAATCTTTAAGGAAGCTGTTTATCTGTCTCCCAACATTACAAAGTAGAAGGGCAAATACATGTCAAACACCATCATTAATCACTCTAATTTCTTTCTTTTCTTCCCCCCCCCCCTTTTTCTTTCTAGAATAACTTGAGCAGCAGGAAGAGTAGGTCAAGTGAGGTAACAGGTCTAATTAGGAAGCAGTGTATTCACAGGGCACATCCCAGGACTGTAGTGGAAATTCCCTAACATTGTAATTTAGTAAGGCAAAGGTATCTGGCTCAGACTTACACAATTTTCTGTATCCAGCTTTTGTTTGCTAACTTGAAAAGACAACAGTGATGTAATGTTATTTTCCTCACCTAAGTATCACTTGACTTTTTAAAGCTCCAATTCTGGATAAGCTCAGTCTCAGAGGACCAGGAGAGGAAATCCCCATGATTTGTGTTAATTTCCCTAGTTCCCTTACCTATGTCTACAAATTACCTATCAATAAAGATAAGCATGTGTGTATATATTATATATATCTGTGTAAATATCTATTTCCACTTTATTAAAGGGAAGAAAGGTAAACTAAACTTAAGAAATAGTATGTTAGTTTCATATTTGATTTTTTTTTAATATAGGGACACCTCTTCAGGCGAAGTGTCTCTAAATTTAAAGCCACTCATCTAATTGTTAATTTCCCAAACACATGACAAGTGTTCGTTTTGCTCTGTATTTTTGGAATGTTGAGACACACTGGTCTATATATTGTACCCATCATTTCCTCCAGCTCCCATTCCATGGGATTTAACATTCTGATGGTCCTCATAGAAATAAAGTCTAATAATTGCTACATCAAGGATCTGGCAAGAAGTTGAAAGCTGGGCTTTTTCACTTTCAGATTTTTACAAGAAGCAGTTTTTGATAGTGAGAAAAGGTGATTCTGGATCCAGATAGAAGACTAATCTTAGTCATAATGATAGTTATGAGGCACTATGCCAAGTCGTTTACATGTAATCCTCGTAGCCATTAGATGAGTTAGAATAGATCATGACCTTCATTTTATTGGGGAGGAAACGGAGCCAGTTGACCCCAGGTTCCAGGTTTAGGAAGTGGTGGAGCTGGAATTCCTACCTAGGTGTGTCTGATCCAGTTTGATCTTTTAATTGTCTTGGATTTACATTCCAATGCTTCCATTTTAATGATACCACTTTCCCAAATTTCTGTTAGCCTCTACTTCCTCCTTCATATGAAGGGATGTAATGCTAACTATTCTAAATGGTTATTTATTTATTTATTTTTTTTGTGGTTTTTGGCCAGGGGTGGGTTTGAACCCGCCACCTCCGGCATATGGGACCGGCGCCCTACTCCTTGAGCCACAGGTGCCGCCCTCTAAATGGTTATTTTAAAGACAACGTAATGTTTGTGCAAACAACACAGTGTGTGTTTGTTTAATACCTATTCATTTGCCATTCCTCACAACTCAATTAAAATAGAGTAATTAGTATACAGGACACTTAGCACTTAGTAGAGTGGTTCTCAACCTTGGAATATATTACCATCTCCTGGAGAACTTTTGAAAAGTACTAATGTCTACTTGGGAAGGGATATGAGTGGGGTTGGAGGATGATATACTAGTAATCTTAGTCATCATTGCACAGATCACATTGTTCATTTTGTGATTTTCCTTAAGCTATATATTTATTTATTTTTATTAATTTATTTTTTTGATTGAGACAGAGTCTCACTTTCTCACCCTCAGTAGAGTGCTATGGCATCACAGTTCACAGCAACCTCAAACTCTTCAGCTCAAGCAATTCTCTTGCCTCAGCCTTCCTAGTAGTCACAACACCTAGCTATTTTTTTTGTTTATTGGTTTGTTTGTTTGTTTAGCAGGCCGGGGCCAGGTTCGAACCCACCAGCCCTGGAGCATGTGGCCAGCACCTTAACCACTGAGCTCTGGGTGCTCAGCCTAAGCTATATATTTATAATGGCTCATTCTTCCGTACATACATTCTACTTTAATTAAAATGTATATTAAAAATACTAAACCCAGGTGTCATCCCTGAGAAATTTTGAATAAATAGCTCTGTGTAGGAGCCCTAAAATTAATTTTATGTAAAAACTTCTCAGGTGATATTAATACACAGGCATCGTGGAGAACTCTTGTTAGAGTAGAACCAAAACTCAGCAGATTAAAGAATCCAGAAAGGTGTATTGTACATCAAATATGGAATATCTGCCAAATCGAAAGTCTGAGTAAGTGTAACTAGATATAAACATTGTGAAAGAGTATCTATATTTCATTCGGGGATCATCCTAAAAATAGAAAATGAATGTTCAACAAAGAACTCTTAGTTTCCTCAAAAAGAGGTTTATTTCTTTACTTTTCCTTCTTTTACATTTCTATCAACATCTTTTGCTAAACCAGCCCACATTTTTAAACATCTTTATTCAACAAAAATTAGGCAGTTTAAAAGATCAAGGAAGGTGCAAGTTAAAATGACTACTCCTTCCCAAGTACCCATATTTGCAAATTTAGGCAAACATTCTACCATGTCCAATAATAAAGAACAAATAAGAAGACTGTGTCTGGCCGGGCGTTGTGGCGGGAGCCTGTAGTCCCAGCTGCTTGGGAGGCTGAGGCAAGAGAATCGCGTAAGCCCAGGAGTTGGAGGTTGCTGTGAGCCGTGTGACGCCACAGCACTCTACCCGAGGGTGGTACAGTGAGACTCTGTCTCTACAAAAAAAATAAAATAAAAAAAAAAGACTGTATCTGCTTTGGGGTTTGCGTCCTCAACAGAAAATGATAAGTTTATTTGTTCCTTATCACCGAACATTGTTCTTTTGAACCATTCTACTAATATGCACATCTCTCTTCTTACTGATGTGCACACACACGCTGACACACACATATGCACACACACATTCTCTATGCACCATCTTAGGAAAATTCTTTATAAGAATACGAACATACTGCGCGGTGCCTGTGGCTCAGTCGGTAAGGCACCGGCCCCATATACCGAGGGTGGCGGGTTCAAACCCGCCCCGGCTGAACTGCAACCAAAAAAAAAAAAAAATAGCCGGGCGTTGTGGCAGGCGCCTGTAGTCCCAGCTACTCAGGAGGCTGAGGCAAGAGAATCACATAAGCCCGGGAGTTGGAGGATGCTGTGAGCTGTGTGAGGCCACGGCACTCTACCGAAAATACGAACATACTAACATTACGAATTAACATTAATTTTAGAGTACGACATGTGGTTCATTTCTTTGTCTTTATCAATGCCTTTTAGTAAGTTTTTTAAGCAATCCACTTATTTTGCTACAATATTTTTTCAAAATTATCTGTTAACAAGAACAATATGAGATGAAATTTTAATTATTTATTATATTTATTTAAGAGAACCCAGATTTGCTCTCATAGACAACTACGTTACTCTCCTTTGAATTGAATCGATTATCTATCTCTTAATAATTGTTTGTTTATCTAGTGTTTAATTAATAACCAAGAGCATTTGCACATCCTCCTCATAGGAGGAGCACGTGTCACATTCACTGAGCCAGCAATATTTGATGATCATTCACATAAACAGAGTTCACAGAAAAATAAACGTTATCATTGCCATTTTTTTTTTCAAAAAACATAAATACCAAGTTTTGAGTATAAACAAAAAATGCATACACTTATAGATTACATTAGTCAATGGGAAAAAATAAGAAAAGGATTAAGGAAAGAAAACTCTAGTCTTAGGCTTAATTGTTGAACCTGCTATGTAGATACTAACTCCTTCAAGGCTCCAGTCAGATGGGCTGGGCACACCCATTGATTTCTTATACTCACAATGCTTCTGGGAAAACTTTGGGTATGAAAACCTAAAAAAGATAAAAGTAGCTGGAAATATTGAAATACAAAGATTACTCAGTATTAAATCATCTGCAGTCTTACAGATTGAAAGTACATATAGATCTCATTGAAGCCTGCTCACTAATGTAAGCTTCGTGCTGTCTCTATCCATTTGCAATTAAGCGTAATGTGCAAATATCGTGGGATTCTATGTTTCAGTTGCTAGAAACAGAAAAAAAAAAGCATTAGTTTTTGGCACTTCTTAAATTTAATAATAGCTGGTGTGCTGGAAAGAAAAATTAAAAAAAAATCCTTTCTTTGGATTATCAGAGAAAGAGCTACTATCTGTCAGAGAATGCCATTGTGATTTTATATGTCTCTGGTTTGGCTTCATTCACAGATTGAACAGATATTACTTAAATAAGATTTGAAGAGAGAACACAGATTTCTGAAAATGGGGATTGGTCTCCAATGTTGTGGTTGCCAGGTAATGGATTAACAAGCTGTCAGTGTGAAATCCCTTTGTCCTTCCTTATCACTCAGGGAGCAGGCATCCTGTCACTGTCCCTGGCTTCCAGACTTTCTCAGGAAGGTGGAAGAAGCCTCTCAGTGGCAGTCCCAGGTTTTATTTCTGTGTAATAGTCTGCTAATCATGATGCTTGACCTCTCCTGTCAAACACTTTTGTTATTTTAACCAATGTATCATCGCCACATTCATGAGTTTTTTTGTTTTGTTTTTGTGAGATATTGTTCATTTGAACCATACAAAAATCTCATTTTGTAGTTCCAAAATGATCAAATATGGACAATTTCACCATTTTATGTGGTCCAATTTACTATTAATACTATGGAAAAGTGAAGAAGCAGGGGAACTTTTATAGCAAGTAGCGAAGCAAAGAGGAATTGTGTGAGTGTGTGTGTGTGTGTGTTTAACGAAGGTCTGACAAGGCTGGGTACTGTCCGATACACCGGATACACAGCAAGTGATGAGACTAAGCCTCTGTTCTCATGAAGGTTACATGTCTGCAGGGAAGACAGATGATATACAAAGTAATGAGCAAGGTAACTGTAGATGGGTGCTCTGAAAAACAGAAAGGGAAAGGGAATATAAAGAGACTTGGGTGTGTGTTGGAGGTGGAATGAGGGCAACTATTTTAGACAGGGTGGCCAGAGAAGTCCTTCTTCAGCGAGAGTTGAACAGAAATCTGAAAAAGAAAAAGAAAGAGAGAGAATAAATCTTACAACAAATTAGGACATCTGTATTGTGCAGTTAACACTAATAGGCGAGGAAGTACAAAGGTCCTGAGGAGGGAAGGTGTTTGGCTGGCTGAAAGAGGAATAAAGACGCCAGTGTGGCTGAATTAGTGAGCGATGGGGAGAGTGGTAACAGATGAGGTCACAAGATCAGGTGGGATCAGATCAAGCGGGGTCATAACCTCGGCCAACCTTACTATTTTATACCTAGAGTAATAGAAAGCCACTGAAAAATTTTGAACAGAGAACCACAATGATTTGATGGTTTTTTTTTTTTTTAATTTTTTTTTTTTTTTATTGTTCGGGATTCATTGAGGGTACAATAAACCAGGTTACACTGATTGCAATTGTTAGGCAAAGTCCCTCTTGCAATCATGTCTTGCCCCCATAAAGTGTGACACACACCAAGGCCCCACCCACCTCCCTCCTTCCCTCTTTCTGTTTCCCCCCCATAACCATAATTGTCATTAATTGTCCTCATATCAAAATTGAGTACATAGGATTCATGCTTCTCCATTCTTGTGATGCTTTACTAAGAATAATGTCTTCCATGTCCATCCAGGTTAATACAAAGGATGTAAAGTCTCCATTTTTTTAATGGCTGAATAGTATTCCATGGTATACATATACCACAGCTTGTTAATCCATTCCTGAGTTGGTGGGCATTTAGGCTGTTTCCACATTTTGGAGATTGTAAATTGAGCTGCAATAAACAGTCTAGTACAAGTGTCCTTATGATAAAAGGATTTTTTTCCTTCTGGGTAGATGCCTAGTAATGGGATTGCAGGATCAAATGGGAGGTCAAGCTTGAGTGCTTTGAGGTTTCTCCATACTTCCTTCCAGAAAGGTTGTACTAGTTTGCAGTCCCACCAGCAGTGTAAAAGTGTTCCCTTCTCTCCACATCCACGCCAGCATCTGCAGTTTTGAGATTTTGTGATGTGGGCCATTCTCACTGGGGTTAGATGATATCTCAGGGTTGTTTTGATTTGCATTTCTCTAATATATAGAGATGATGAACATTTTTTCATGTGTTTGTTAGCCATTCGTCTGTCATCTTTAGAGAAAGTTCTATTCATGTCTCTTGCCCATTGATATAAGGGATTGTTGGCTTTTTTCATGTGGATTAATTTGAGTTCTCTATAGATCCTAGTTATCAAGCTTTTGTCTGATTGAAAATATGCAAATATCCTTTCCCATTGTGTAGGTTGTCTCTTTGCTTTGGTTATTGTCTCCTTAGCTGTACAGAAGCTTTTCAGTTTCATGAAGTCCCATTTGTTTATTTTTGTTGTTGTTGCAATTGCCATGGCAGTCTTCTTCATGAAGTCTTTGCCCAGACCAATATCTTCCAGTGTTTTTCCTATGCTTTCTTGGAGGATTTTTATTGTTTCATGCCTTACGTTTAAGTCCTTTATCCATCTTGAATCAATTTTTGTGAGTGGGGAAAGGTGTGGGTCCAGTTTCAGTCTTTTACATGTAGACATCCAGTTCTCCCAACACCATTTATTGAATAGGGAGTCTTTCCTCCAAGGTAAGTTCTTGTTTGGTTTATCAAAGATTAGGTGGTTGTAAAATGTTAGTTTCATTTCTTGGTTTTCAATTCAATTCCAAGTGTCTATGTCTCTGTTTTTGTGCCAGTACCATGCTGTCTTGACCACTATGGCTTTGTAGTACAGACTAAAATCTGGTATGCTGATGCCCCCAGCATTATTTTTGTTACAGAGAACTGCCTTAGCTATACGGGGTTTTTTCTGGTTCCATACAAAACGCAGAATCATTTTTTCCAAATCTTGAAAGTACGATGTTGGTATTTTGATAGGAATGGCATTGAATAGGTAGATTGCTTTGGGAAGTATAGACATTTTAACAATGTTGATTCTTCGAAGCCATGAGCATGGTATGTTCTTCCATTTGTTAATATCCTCTGCTATTTCCTTTCTGAGGATTTTTTCATAGTTTTCTTTATAGAGGTCCTTCACCTCCTTCGTTAGGTATATTCCTAGGTATTTCATTTTCTTTGAGACTATGGTGAAGGGAGTTGTGTCCTTAATTAGCTTCTCATCTTGACTGTTATTGGTGTACACAAAGGTTACTGACTTGTGGACATTGATTTTATATCCTGAAACATTACTGTATTTTTTGATGACTTGTAGGAGTCTTGTGGTTGAGTCTTTGGGGTGCTCTAAGTATAAGATCATGTCGTCAGCAAAGAGGGAGAGTTTGACCTCCTCTGCTCCCATTTGGATTCCCTTTATTTCCTTGTCTTGCCTAATTGTATTGGCTAGAACTTCCAGCACTATGTTGAATAGTAAAGGTGACAGAGGACAACCTTTTCTGGTTCCAGTTCTAAGAGGAAAAGCTTTCAGTTTTACTCCATTCAGTAAAATATTGGCTGTGGGTTTGTCATAGATAGCTTCAATCAGTTTTAGAAATGTGCCACCTATGCCTATACTCTTCAGTGTTCTAATTAGAAAAGGATGCTGGATTTTATCAAATGCTTTTTCTGCATCTATTGAGAGGATCATGTGATCTTTATTTTTGCCTCTGTTAATATGGTGGATAACGTTTATAGACTTGCGTATGTTAAACCAGCCTTGCATCCCTGGGATGAAGCCTACTTGATCATGATGAATGACTTTTTTGATGATAAGCTGTAATCTATTAGCTAGGATTTTTTTGAGAATTTTTGCATCTATATTCTTGAGTGAGATTGGTCTGAAATTCTCCTTTTTGTTTGGGTCCTTTCCTGGTTTTGGTATCAGGGTGATGTTTGCTTCATAGAATGTGTTGGGGAAGATTCCTTCTTCCTCAATTTTTTGGAATCATTTCTGCAGTACAGGAATAAGCTCTTCCTTGAAGGTTTGATAGAATTCTGGAGTGAAGCCATCTGGACCAGGGCATTTTTTGGTTGGAAGCTTTTTTATTGTTTCTTTGATCTCAGTGCTTGAAATTGGTCTGTTCAGGAGCTCTATTTCTCCCTGGCTGAGTCTATGGAGAGGGTGTGATTCCAAATATTGATCCATTTCTTTCACATTGTCAAATTTCTGGGTATAGAGTTTCTGGTAGTATTCAGAGATGATCTCTTGTATCTCTGTGGGATCAGTTGTTATTTCCCCTTTATCATTTCTGATTGAGGTTACTAGAGATTTTACTTTTCTATTCCTCGTTAGTCTGGCCAATGGTTTATCTATTTTATTTATTTTTTCAAAAAACCAACTCCTTGTTTCATTAATTTTCTGAATGATTCTTTTGTTTTCAATTTCATTGATCTCTGATTTGATTTTGGATATTTCTTTTCTTCTACTGAGTTTAGGCTTAGATTGTTCTTCTTTTTCCAATTCCATAAGATCTCTTGTGAGATTGTTGATGTGCTCTCTTTCTGTTTTTCAAATGTAGGCATCTAAAGCGATGAATTTTCCTCTCAAAACTGCTTTTGCAGTATCCCAGAGGTTTTGGTAGCTTGTGTCTTCATTGTTGTTATGCTCAAGGAAGTTAATGATTACCTGTTTTATTTCTTCCTGCACCCATCTGTTATTCAACAGAAGATTGTTTAGTTTCCATACCTTTGGGTGGGGTCGAGCATTTTTGTTAGAGTTGAGTTCCACCTTTAGTGCCTTATGGTCTGAGAAGATACAAGGTAAAATTTAAATTCTTTTGATTCTGTTGATATTTGTTTTGTGTCCCAGGATATGATCAATTTTGGAGAAAGTTCCATGAGGTGATGAGAAGAATGTATATTCTTTATCTTTGGGATGGAGTGTTCTATATGCGTCTATCAAGCACATTTGTTCTAGGGTCTCATTTAAGTCTCTTATATCCTTGTTTAATTTCTGTTTAGAGGATCTGTCCAGCTCTGTAATAGGAGTGTTAAGGTCCCCTGTTATTATGGTATTATCAGATATCATATTGCTCAGACTGAGTAAGGTCTGTTTCAAGAATCTGGGAGCATTTAAATTGGGTGCATAGATATTTAGAATTGAAATGTCTTCTTGTTGTAGTTTTCCCTTGACCAATATAAAGTGACCATCTTTGTCTTTTTTGACTTTAGTTGCTTTAAATCCACATGTATCTGAAAATAAGATTGCAACTCCTCTTTTTTTCTGATTTCCATTTGCCTGAAAAATTGTCTTCCAACCCTTGACTCGGAGCTTTAATTTGTCTTTTGAAGCCAGGTGTGTTTCTTGCAGACAGCAAATGGATGGCTTGTGTTTTTTAATCCAGTCAACCATTCTATGTCTTTTCAGTGGGGAATTCAAGCCATTAACATTTATTGAGATAATTGATAAGTGTGGTAGTATTCTATTCATCTTATTTTGTGAAAGTCCATTGCTTAGTTTTATCTTTTGCATCAGTGTGGAGGTTTGGTTCTGTCCTTTAATTTCTGAGTTCTTACTTTGCTGCTGATCCATTGTGGGGGTCAGTGTGCAGAACAGGTTGAAGTATTTCCTGTAGAGCTGGTCTTGTTGTGGCAAATTTCCTCAATGTTTGTATATCCGTAAATGATTTGATTTCTCCATCAATCTTGAAGCTTAGCTTAGCAGGGTACAGAATTCTGGGCTGGAAATTGTTCTGTTTAAGTAGATTAAAGGTAGATGACCATTGTCTTCTTGCTTGGAAAGTTTCATTAGAGAAGTCTGCGGTCACTCTGATGGATTTGCCCCTGTAGGTCAACTGGCGCTTACTCCTGGCAGCTTGCAGAATATTTTCTTTTGTCTTGACTTTGGACAGGTTCATCACAATGTGTCTTGGAGAAGCTCGGTTAGAGTTGAGGCGACCTGGGGTCCGATAGCCCTCTGAAAGCAGTGTGTCAGAATCTTTGGTGGTATTTGGGAAATTTTCATTTATAATATTCTCTAGTAGAGCTTCCATTCCTCTGGGGCATTCTTCTTCCCCTTCTGGAATTCCTTTAACTCGTATGTTGGAACGCTTCATAAAGTCCCATAATTCTGACAGTGAACGTTCTGCTTTCTCTCTCTTCTTTTCTGCCTCTTTTACTATCTGAGTTATCTCAAAAACTTTGTCTTCTACCTCTGAAATTCTTTCTTCTGCATGGTCTAACCTGTTGCTGATACTTTCCATTGCATCTTTAAGTTCCCTGATTGACTGTTTCATTTCCTTCAGCTCTGCTATATCCTTTTTATATTCTTCATATCGTTCATCTCTGATTTGATTCTGTTTTTGGATTTCCTTTTGGTTATTTTCCACTTTATTAGCAGTTTCTTTCATTGTTTCCATCATTTCTTTCATTGTTTTCTACATGTGTATTCTAAATTCCCTTTCTGTCATTCCTAACATTTCTGTATAGGTGGAATCCTCTGCAGTAGCTACCTCGTGGTCCCTTGGCGGGGTTGTTCTGGACTGGTTCTTCATGTTGCCTGGAGTTTTCTGCTGATTCTTCCTCATGGGTGATTTCTTTTATCTGTTTCCTTGCCCTAATTTTCCTTTCACTTCCTCTTGCTCTTTACGTTTTCGTGCCTGTGGACTAAGGGTTACAGGACCAGAAGGGTGAGAAGGTTTAAGAGCAAAAAAGGGATGAAAGAAAGGAGGGCCAAGTGATAAGAAAAAAAAAAAAAGAAAAATAGAGAAAGGAGAGGGGGTGGGTAAAAGGAATATTGACAAAAAGAAGAGAGGCACAGAAAGAGGGAGACAGACCAATATAGGTGTACAGTAGGGTACTTTGATACAACCTAAAAAAACAAAACCACCTTCTGGGGGTGCCCAGTGGGGTGGTTCCCTTGAGGTCAGTAGCTCTTTGCTAACCTGATCAGACACAGTACCCCACCTCCACCAAGTAGAGAGGAAAGGCAAAAATGCTATAAATCAAACCAAAACAAGCAAACAGAAAACTTTACGGGATAAAATTGGCTGGAAAAACCAAATAATAGCGGTAGAAACACTAACAAAAATGGAGTTCTAATTATTGAAATAGGCAGCAGTGGGAAATTATAATTAAACTAGAAAAATTGAGAAAGAAAAAGTATCTGTATGGAAAAGGTTGAACTTAAAAAACAAAACAACAATCCACAACATCAAAATAAACAAAAAAACCAACCAAACCAAAAAAAAAAAAAAAAAACACAACCAAAACAAAGCAGTATGTATATGTTATTGAATATTGTCTGGGCAACACGTGGTCTTCTGGGGTATGAGATGTTAATCACAGTTCTGATACGACTGGAGGCTGCTAGTTTCTCAAACCCCAGCAGGTAGACACCCTAAATCTCTCTTCAGCCCACTTAAACGACACTTTGAACTTGTTCACTTACTGAGCAGAAGCTTTCTCAGGGAAGTGCTTGTCGCTGGAATCACTGCTGAAGTGGCTATCCACTTACCCTGTGTGTCAAAACTGGTCTCCCTCTGCCCCTGAGGGTTAGGGCTGCAAGGCAGCTCAGACCCCGCCCTTAGGCTACTTGGTCGCTGGGTTACCAGCTCCCACTCAATTCCAGCTCTGCTACCCTGAGGGCAGAGCTTGCCAGGGCAGATCGCTCACAATGTCTGCCTGTGACCCAGAGCCAAACACTATTAGCTCCGTCTGGCTCAGCAGCTCAGACTGGGGCCCTAGACAAAGGCCAAAGTTCTCCGCACTCCCACTCAGGCTCTCCCCAAGGCAGTTCAGCTGAGTGCCAAGTCCAAAGACACCAAAACAGTTCACAGGTAAGGCCTTTCTGGTTTGCAGTCTCGCTGCTACTGAACTTACAGTTGCGGGCGGGTTTAGACGGATTGAACACACGCGGCCACTTGCCAGTTTTCCACTGTTTTAGTCCTCCTCTTGGGGTCCAGAAGTCTCTCGCTGACTCCCTGTATCCTCTCAGGGGTGATGATAGGCAGATCCCACCAGCCAGAGATGCCTGGAGTCCTATATCCCCAGACTCACGGTGCCCAGATGCAAAGAAGCTGTTACTTGGCTGCCATCTTCGATTTGATGTTTTTTTTAAAAGATGACTGTGCCTTCTATGTAAACAATTGCTTGTAACAAAAATAAAATAAAAATAGGATGGCACCTGTGGCTCAAAGGAGTAGGGCACTAGCCCCATATACTGGAGGTGGCGGGTTCAAACCCGGCCCCGGCCAAAAGCTGCAAAAAAAATATAGCGGAAATAAGCAGCCCAGCTGCAAAGGCTCTGGGATTGTCCAGGGAGAGATGGCTTCCCTTTGGATTTGAGGAGTGGACACGCTGAGAGGCAGGAGCAGGAGCAGCTTCACTGACATGCCTCCCCACAGGGTCCTACACTCAGAAAGGCTCTGCTATTGCCATCTTAAAATTCTTCATAACTTTTGAACATGGGCCCATCCTTTTTCCCTGCGCTCCCACAAATGGTCTAACCAGTCCTGAGAGGGAAAGTTATTCTTTCACTTTCTCTAGGTTTCTGTTCAACTGTCCCCCTCCTGAAAGAAGCCTGGTCTGTCTACCGTGTTTAAGGGAGCCAAAGTCCTTCAACATTTAGAGGTAAAGAATGAACAAAAGGAAGAGTCAGCAAACAAGATAGTGGAGGAGCAGGAAGGAAAACAAGGAAAGCTTATCTGTGTAATTTAAATTATTTTAGAAGGCAACTTAGGAAGAGAGGGAAGAGATTGGCTTTACCAAGGCCACTGAGAGGTCAGATGAGGTGCAGACTTAGACTCCTGCCCCCAGATATTTTGAATGATAATCAGCTATAGTAGGTGTTTATGATGTAAATGTCTATGGGCTTTTTTAAAATTAAGGTATAATTTACAATGAGTAAAATTCACTTTTTTTAGTTTATAGTTCTATAAGTTTTAAAAAATATATACAAGTGGTCATATCACCTCTATAGTCAGAACTTTCATCACAACCCAAAATTCCCAGAGCCTCTTTGTAGCCAATACCTTCTGCCACACCCAGCCACAGATGTTTTTCCTGCTTCTGTAGTTTTGCAAATGTGTCCTATAAGTAGAACCATGCAGTGTGTGGCTATTTGAATGTGACTGCTTTCACTTGGCATAAAGCATTCTCAATTCATCTTGGTATTACATGCACCTGCAATTCTTTCCTATTCACTGCTGATTATGGTTCCCTCATATGGATACACCACAATTTGTTTATCCATTCCCCTGTTGAATATTGTTTCCAGTTTTGGAAGACTACAAATAAATTCACAATAAATATTTACATGAAATTTTTTGTGTGAACATAGGTTTTCATTTCACTTTAGTAAATAACCCAGAAAGACTGCTGGGCCATATTGTAATTATATGTTTAATTTTATTTTAAAAAAATTAGAAGTATTTTTCAAAGTCATTGAACCATTTTTTATTCCTACTGGCAATATATGAGAATTCTGATAGCTGTATAGATTTCCTTTTTCCTTTTCATTTTAGCCATTCTAAAAAGGTGGTATATCGTTGAAGTTTTAATTTCCATTTCTCTAATGACTAATGATGTTGAACATCTTTTCATGTACGTGTCTGCCATCCCTATTATCTTCTTTGGTGGATCATTTGTTCACATTCTTTACTCATTTTTTAATTTGATTGTATCTACCTTATTATTGAGATGTGAATATTCTTTATCATGCATACCAAGTTTTCATCAGATTTGTGCTTTGCAAATATTTTCTCCAAGTCTGTGACTTTTCTTTTCAATCTCTTAACAGTGTTTTTCAGTTTTTTACCAGTGTCTTTTGAAGAGCAGAAGTTTTTAAGTTTAATGCAATCTGTCATTTTTTCTTTCATAAATTCTGCTTTTGCTGTTCTATCTGAAAAATCTTTGTGTAAACTAACCCATGTTCACAAATGTTTTCTTCTATGTTTTTTTCTAGAAGTTTTATAGTTTTAGACTATAAAATTTTTCACCATTAAATCTTGTAAGATGGAAGCCATTGGTGACTTTTTCTGAATATTGGTTAATTTGTAAGAACAAAGCCCTAGTTGGTATAAAGACAAAAACAAAGATAAAAGAATGAGATTGTCTTTATAGACAATGTTTGTAGGATTTCTACAACAAAGAGGAGGAAATATATGAGCTACAGCTAGAAAGAAACCTTAGGTAGACTATGATGGCTGGTTGTGTTTAAGTTAGCAAAATTGGATATGTTGGCTTATGTTTCTATAAAGTAAAGTGGTACAAATTGAGACAAATCAGAGGACAGAAAATCCAGTAAAACCTTGCTCAGTGGGTTAAACCTCCAGAACAGAAACTGGTTATTTAAGATAAAAATAATAGGGTTTCTAGGGCAAGTAAGGATAAACTTCTATGTTTTTGCATTAGAGCCAGTAAAATGTTTGGCTTGGAAAAAATAAAAAGAGGCAGGAAAAGAATTTCAAAATGACCTTAAACTCAGCAACTTGTCTGATTGAATTTTCTTCCACGGATTGAGCAAGAGAGAATTAGGGAGTGAGGAGGTGGGGGGTGTCTTTTCCCTAGGCGCAACTTCTATATGTCTTGTATTTCCTAGGATCTCTTAAAACCTCCCTCAAACACAGTCTGTTTACAAAGTGACCTCAGTGGCTTTGGTACATTCCCTGCAGTCCTGGCATTCTCTCTGCCCAGTATCACAGAAAGTAGGCAGTGAGTCAGAGGCAGAGATTATATCCACATATATGGGAGATCAAGCTGAAAGAAAGGCCTTTTCAGGACGCCCATTTCTTTGATTATAAAATCCTCTTCAAGTTGTCAAAGGTAAAAGAGAGAGAGCTCAGTTAAGAAGTCATGAAATTCATTGAAGTCAAAACTCACATGTAGGATTTGACTTCTAGAACTAGATTAGATTTCCACACTGGCTTTCTGAGAGCAGAGACCGAATCTTCCCTTCATAGCCAGTCAGGTTTTCTGTGAGATGGGGCTACTATACATATATAAATAACTTGGTACTGAGCCTTCAAAAGAAAACCAAGGCATTTATTATTAACATGTTTAAAGAAGTAGGAGGAAAATATTTCATTCTCCTTTTGTTTGCTTATTTATATCGCCATAAAACTAATAGTTTCTTTCCAACTAGAAATTGTCCAACATATTCAAGCAAGGACCAAGATGAGTTAAACCTGAAATAATTCTTTCTTTTTAAAAATATCCAATTAACCATTATGGAACAGAATATGGAAATTTTTCATGTGCCACGTTGTAAGTGAAAAGTAGCACATATAATTTATGTGTCATAGTGGTTTTGTGTGTATCCATGTGGCATCAAAGACCCTTGAATGCAATGCCTTTACTTCCCAGGCCAGTGTATATGGATTTGTACTGCCAGTTGATAAAACATAAATCCTGGTCTTTAAAGGTCCTAATTTTCATTTCATTTATGTTGGGAACAGTGAAAAAATTAGGGAAAAGAACAACATTTATATGACTTTTTACAGATCAAAACTGTGAACATAAAATGATACCTGATTTATACATGCAAATAATAAATAGTCAACAGTCCCTATTGCATCCTTATTACTGTGTATAAATAATGGAGGTGGAATATTTACGATCCTTGAATAAAGAGCAGTCTTAAATTTATAAGTCTCTTTCATTATAAGATCTTATGTCCTTGTTAGTAGATGTAAAACAGGATCCAACTTATTTGAGGACATGATCTCAGTCTACCATTGCTAGTGTAATTATCATCACATTTCCTCCAAATCTAGTTCAGATTACAATTACAGATACTTGTTTTATAATTTTCTACACACCAGGATGTGGTCACTTACTTTAAATGCCTTTTATATTCATTAATCCCCATAACGTGGGTAATATTTTATTCACATGTTACACATGGAGAAGTGGATTTAGAGAATAAAACTAGCTTTCCAAAACTCACACATGAAATATGTAAAGAAATCATGCCTTTGAGCCCCAGTACTCTGGAAGGTAAGGTCTTAACCATTTAGCAGTGGATACCTCCATAGGAGGAAGAGCTTCATGTTTGATCAAGAAAAGTTCCATTATGCTGAGAGGAGAAAATTGCAAGCACAGCTGGAAGAGCAGTTAGCAACTGTTGTCATCACAGATGTATGTTTTGAGAAGACCATTCCTACTGTGTGGTGGGAGCCTATGTGGAGGCTCATGGCCTGCAGCTACACATGAATTTGGCTTCAAGCTAAAATAGCCTAGCTATCTCAGAAAAGACAGTGTAACTAGATACTCCTAGAACCATTTGCTCAGACTTTCACTATCCACAGCTCTTGGCTCTCTAATTATATTACTGTAAGCATCATCACCTTTGAAGAAACACTCAGAGCCTGAAGAGAACCCAGATACTGTTGCTGCCACCTTTGAATCCCAGCAGATAGGGACAATGTCACAACATAGAACAGATTCCATTACGGGAAGGGGAAGGCTCAACTGCCCGTTTAAATCTCAGGAGAGTGTGGTCAAGTCATTCATATTATTTTATGAAATCAACATGTTTCAGGGAACAAAAGCTTTCCAATGTGATTTTGAAATAATACACACAAACAGGTATGCAAGTGAAAGAACCTTGAAAGAAAGAGAAATTTGACTGCTATAGGTTGAATGCTTGCTTTGGTGAGATACCTACAGCAAAACAAGCAGGGCTGCAGAAATTAAAGTCTGTGTTTTCATTTGCAATGCATGATTTTATATACCACCACCTAATTTTCACACCGTGTATGAAAATTATATGTATAACTTCTATTAATGTTGCCTGCACTGTCATTTTAATGTTAATTATAGCTATTATTTTATTCTTAAGTTATTTTATGAAATCATAGAGTACTGTGTACGTATATCGCAATTTTTTACTCTTCCTCTATATGTGTGTGTGTGTATACACTATATACATTCAGAGTAGAGAACTTTCAATGTCAGAGCCTGTGGAGAAGTTATTCCTGGCAATAGACATTCAGAGCATTCTGAGTTCCACAGCAGATACAGACTCTTTGTTATTTAGCACATCAAAGCTTTGCTTCCAGGAAGGGCAATCTTCTCGGTTGTTCCCTCTTTGAGTCAGGATTTGAATGCTTTTTTCATGGAAAGCAATTATTGTAAAGTAATAAAGAGGAAATGAGTTCTCTCTCTCACTCTCTCTCTCACTCTCTCTCTTTCATGCCATACTTCAAAAAAGTAAATCTTTGGCAAAAGATTAACTAAGCAATTGTTATTGGGCACACTGTTGTGTCATTCACAGACACACATTTGTAATGCTAAATATTTATAGCATTTACACAACAGGACACATTTTCCCATCTTTTTTCTCTTTCTTTCTTCTTCTTCTTTGTCTCCCAGATTTCAAGAGGAGCCTTGACATGAAATCTCTGCTTTGGAGAAAAACAACTCCTCCAAAAATATGCTAACCATCTACCCCCTTGTTTGCAGTTTATTCAGTGGTTTACATAAATATGCAAGATCTACAGAGAAAATGTAAAATGAAGCACTTGACATTCTCCTTGGTGATTCCAGCATTCCTTCTGTGGCGACCAGACCTAAACTGCTAAGCCACTTTTGTTCCAGACCATGGAGGGAAGAGGATAGTGTTGAGAAAAAGGTTGTGTGAAACTGGCGGTGTAATACATGTTGGTGTTAGATAGATATCAGGGGGCCTTGGAGACCATCCTCGGGAAGAAAGTGGGTACAATACCTTGAAGTTGCCTCACCTGGGAAGAAGCACAGGGGCTGCCCCCAATTTGCTGCTGCCCCACCTTAATCCTGCCCAAGCAACTGCCACACCTGGAGCAAGGAGGAACCCTTGGAAGTCTAGGAAGAATGCAGGGAATCCCCAGCCTGCTGGCCAAGCAGCCTAGGTACAATAGGATTTGGAAAGTGACCTAGAGTAACCTGAGGCTAATTATCATGTTGGTAACTATCCATCAAAGTGGCTTCGTGGTAACCTGAACCACTAGGAGGGCACAGTCCAGGTAGTACACAACAGGACCCCAGACAAATAGTAGAGAATTTTTTCATAACAAAGGGCCTGTTTTTCATCTGCGGTGAACATATCTTGCTCTATAAACCTGTATCTTGCTTTTCCTCTGTAACCTTTCTCTTCCTCAACAAACTTTATTTTATGCTTGCCTTGCTTTTGGTGGGTCTGGTCATTCTTTGTCCAAGAGCACACTGAGAACTGAGAACACAGACAAATGCCTGAACCTGACAATTGGGCACCACACGGGAAAGTCACTGCTCATGCTTAGTATGTTACTGAAGAGTTTTAAGAAAAAAGAGAGTCGTCTTTCTCTCTGAATCATTGTCCACAGCTATTTTTTATGTAATCTTTCTGGAAAAATAAAGAATAATATTTTAGGCTTTTAAAAAACCAATTCCAAATAGCCGGGCGCCTGTAGTCCCAGCTACTCGGGAGGCTGAGGCAAGAGAATCGCTTAAGCCCAGGAGTTGGAGGTTGCTGTGAGCTATGTGAGGCCACGGCACTCTACAGAGGGCCATAAAGTGAGACTCTGTCTCTACAAAAAAAAAAAACCAATTCCAGGTGGCGCCTGTGGCTCCGTGGATAGGGCAACGGCCCCATATACCGAGGGTGGCAGGTTCGAACCCGGCCCCAGCCAAACTGCAACAAAAAAATAGCCCGGCATTGTGGCAGGTGCCTGTAGTCCCAGCTACTCAGGAGGCTGAGGCAAGAGAATCACCTAAGCCCAAGAGCTAGAGGCTGCTGTGATCTGTGATGCCACTGCACTCTACCAAGGGTGACAGAGTGAGACTGTCTCAAAAAATAAAATAAAATAAAAATAAAAATAAAATAAATAAAATACCAACTCCACTTATAGAATCTTGCATTTTCCATAAATTATCATATACACATACATATACACAAATGCCAACTTCTAAGAATGTATTAAAGCACCATTTATTCTCCAGCGCTCTTTTGCTAATCGGTTCTCTTACTAATAGGACCTTAAGGCCCTTCTCATGCTGCTCTTTACCCCTCTCTGTCTTCCCACATTTCCTCTCACACGTTCTATGTTTACTAAGGAACATAAATTACCCATGTAGAAACTCTTTCTAAAAATGCATTTCCAGTGAAAAGTAGTTTCATGGGAATTTGATAGGTGTTTCTCAAATTTAGGATTACATTTCAAATGGGTTTAGAAATAATTTGGGGTTAAAGAAAATTTAATTAGCTTCTTTTGTGGGATTTCTCAGAGCCTTTCATGAGCTTCTGTATTACAAAGCTCCAAAAAAGAAATATCATAAAATATCATAAGCATTCTTTTTTTCTTCCTACAGAAAATCTTTCACTGAATATTTTTAAGTCTTAGGCTGGCCATCCATAGACTTAACAGCTCAGTCGAATACTCCAGAACAAACTTTCAATCTTGGCTCAGGTGTGGGCCAAGAGTCATAGAATGTGTATCCTTCCTTTGATGATGGTACAAGGTGGCAACCAAGAGAAAACTCCCCCTTCACCCTCTGAGCCTCTCAAGGGTCACTGAAAATGACTGAGAAAAGGCAGATTAATAGAAGAAAAGGCATACTAATTTATTGATCATAGTTTCTATGACATACAAGCTTTTTAAATAAAGACCCAAAGATATAGGGGAAACTGTTCATTTTTATACTTAGGTTCAACAAAATATGGACAGCCCTGTAGAAAGATGATTGAACAAAAAAGGGAATGATCTAATGCTAACAGAGTGAGTGGGAAAACCCAGAAAGGCCTGTCTATTGCCTGTCAAGATTCTGCTTGGCCCTGTGAGTACGCATTCCTTCTGTGTGGGTGTAGAGCAATCCCTTTTTGGAATGGGGAGGGGGGTTTATAACCTACCGTTAAATGAGATAAGTCAGATCTTTTCGTTATTGCCAGTTTTTACACAACAAGGTGGATAGAAAGAATAGTGTTTTTAAGTTTTATGGCTGGCATTAGGGAAAGGAGTGTGGTTTCTAAGACTTACCTTAGACAAGAGGAATTTAACTTTTATGGCCAATCTTGGGGTGAAATGAGAGACAGGAGGGTAGGGGAAGGTCTGAGAGAGCTACTTCTCAGACTCTACATTTTTAGGGTATCATTTTCTGAGACCCTACAAT
The DNA here is from genome assembly GCF_027406575.1 of Nycticebus coucang. Taxonomy (NCBI): domain Eukaryota; kingdom Metazoa; phylum Chordata; class Mammalia; order Primates; family Lorisidae; genus Nycticebus; species Nycticebus coucang. The sequence continues at coordinate 56,740,305 of NC_069788.1, forward strand.
AACCAGGAGGACTTGCTTGTTGTTTCATGTTTCTTTCTAGTTTCCAATGCCTATTTACAATATTTCACTAGAGCAAACATTGCAAGATTTGTTCATTGTCATCCCAGCCACCTATTGAAATGAGTTAGCATTACACATTACATAATATTATGAAGTTAATAAAGTAATGTATTCAAATTTGCATGAGATCCTAGCATAAATGACTCAGATAAAAATAATGTCACTTGTTAAATTAGGCCATATTCTCCAGCATGCTGAGGAATTGTTAGGCCTGGCAAAAGGGGAGAAACTGAGGCACCTGCACCTTGGTTACATTGCCTGCCAGCAAAAGCCAAGAAGGATCCATTCAGAGAGGTTACAGGGACTCTGTCTTGTAGTAGAGAACACTCTTTCCCACTATCCCTTAAAAACTGAAATGTCTATAATAGAGGCATATGAATACATGGTGTTTGTTAGTATTTAGCAAGTGTAGCCAGTTGACTAAATAGCACAACACCCTGTCATAAGAACTTGTTGAATTTTGTTTTCTATATTCATTCAAGGATTTGTTTTGCTAAATAACTCAAAACAACTGGTTTAATCCAGACTTCATTAAACAGTTATTCTTGACCCATTTGACTTCAATCACAGAGTCTTTTATTACCACACTAAAGGACGAATAAGAGACCAATGGCTTCATAGAGAACAGTCAGTGCATTCATTATGTAGGCTCCTGTTCACAGTGCCACCACGAAGGCCTCACGTTGTGTTACAACTGTGGCCTGTTTGCAGAACAGAGCAGAGCATGATATCTCTGGTACAGAAACTAAAGGGCTCAAGAATTTGAATGCATATTGATAGCTGACACATACTAATGATTGTATTGAGCTCTGTTGAAAGCTAGCTGGTAAGAGTAAAAGTGTCTTCCTTAACTAATGTACTAACACATTTGGAGGAAATGTGAGGTGCACAGAATTGGATGAATTGTAATTCTCCATTTAAGGCAGATTTTTGTTTTTCTCATGCATGGTGTAATTTGTTGACCTGCTTGTTTTAATATATTAAAGAGCTGTGAACCCACCACTCTACATAGAAACTAAAACATTAAAATTCCTTACCCTATGTGGTCTTCCTTTGACCATCCTTCTCTCCCTTCACCCAAGTTCATATAAATTATACATCAGTACAAATGTGGTCTCTGGTGTACCATGGATGCCATTTTTATGTTATAGGTGTTTATGGAGCATATATTATCTTCGCTTTTCAAGAAATAGGTTGTCATGCTATACAACCACTTCAGGAGATCATGCTGGGTCACTAGAAACTAGTAATAATCTTGCCTAATCTCTTTGCAAACCACTTCCATAAAGAGTTAGCTCTCATAATTTTGTACCAGTTCTCTAAGGTAAGAATCATCAGTGCCCTCAGAGAGATTAAGTGTGTCAAAACTAGAATTTTGCTGGTATTCCTATGTGTTCTCCGTGACATGGAGCCTAAGATACTGCTGTACTCCACTGAAGTCAGCTGTGCTAATAGTGTTCCTGACAAGAATTACAGGGCCAGAGCACAGCTCTCTTCCTTCTTTGATTAAGTTGACCTCTCTGGTACATGATGGGACATCCATTTTGATCTTTATCTGGTCATACTTGAAGAACTATGTATTAAATCAAAGGTAATTTTGCCGCCATTCTCTTCTATTCTGAAATTGTTGGGTAATTCTGGAAAGACTTGTACAGAAGCCCAAAACCTGTTGGCAGTGGGCTCATGTTTTCAAAGTAAAAACAAATGCTTATCCTGTATCCCCTGCAGCTGTCTTTTCTGGGATTCTGTTCTACCTCCTTTATTATAAGCTTTAAAAAAATCCAGGGAAAGAGTCTAGTCAGGGAGTAACCTTGAGGGATCTGATTTCTTACATACAGACAATTTATCAACTTCCTCTCATATGTATTATGAGATATTTTGCAGGTCCAATAAAACCACAAACATTTGGCCTGGCGGAAATGAGGGGAGGTGTATTTGAATTGATGAAATAAAAGAACAAATTATGAATTATTTTAACCTTGATTTTATCATTTTCCAATCCCCATAATTGAAACCAGTCTAACCAAGTTTTGCCTAGTTGTTGTCTTTAAGTGGCTTTTCTTAGTGAATAGCTATTAATGATTGGTAATTAGCAAATAATTTGAATGTAAATAGATTATTCTACACTGCCTACCAATGCTTGAAAACAATTTGTTCTCTTAAATAGCTTGGAAATTACCCTGGCAGCCTTGATGATACTATTAATTTGTTTCTTAAAAACATTCTGTATAAGAAGTACAGGGAACTTCAGCTGTACCTGAATTCTTTACCTAAATTGGCACATATTTCTAAGCAATGGACTCCAAGTTTATGACTTATTACTGGGACTGCTTAACAGTCAAAACAAGAAAAAAAAATGTGTCCTGGAAAAGAATTCAGAAAGTGCCTCAGTCTGTATCTGGGTGCCTCAGGAAAATCCTCAAGCCTACTAACTTTGTCAACTTTCCATATAATTTCCTGTGATGGTGACCTCAAGTTGGAAAGTGAAGAAACCTAAGAAAGAAAAATGCATTTGGAAATTATGAATCTGGATGAGAAAAAATGACAGAAGGGTCTGGATGGGAGCAATTGCAGTGGCAAGGGAAGGTAGGAAGAATGGAAATGTGCAAGGATCAAGGGTTGGGGCAGTAATAGGAAGATTGCAGAAAGGACAGAGGAAGAATTTGATGAGACATCATGTGTGGGCTTTGAAAAATGAGTAATGGAGGATGATTTTGTGATTTGGAATTGACTCCAAATCCCTGTCAATCATTACAGGGGGAGACTAGAGAGAAAATAAAGATTGTTCAGCCTTAATTTAGCACCCCTTGATAAAAAGCAGCACATTTTTTAGCAATGAAAAATTAACTTTGTTAATTGTGTAGACAAAAGCTGGTATATTGATAGACTAATATTTTCATGTGTATGAATAAAGAACCAGAAAAGGAAATTCACTCAAAAACTAGCATTTCTAAAGCTAGGTAGACTTTCTATTTGCTTCCTTCTGGAGAGATGACTTAATTATCAGGGTTCATGGGTGGAATCATGCTCTCCTCAAGGTTAGGAAACTAGCCATGGAAACTAGCATTCCTCTTCACCAAGGTGAGTCATACAAACACAATCCATTTTCCCTAAAGCCAGCCATGAAACCTAAAAATATTATGTTAACTTTCACCTCTCCATCTTTCTGTGTAGAAACTGCCCAGAAAGAAATTATCTGAACTATCTTGTGTGACTGTAGGTCCTAAGACCCCCATTCCAGAGGCAGAAAAGAAAGAACGCCACATATCCAGGAAAGAACGCCACTCAGAGAGGCCAACCTAATGGACAGGTCTTGCTGGGTTTCTCCACTTAGACGATTAGCATGAGATCATGCCCTTTCATCCAATCATATTCCTACGTGGCTGTCCATACTTTGTTGAACCTAAGCATAAAATGCTTCTCCTGTATCTTTTGGTCTTTATTCTGAAAGCTCTTTGGTGTCACATAAACTATGATCAAAACTATTATGCTTTCTTTTTATTATTAATTTGTCTTTTTTCAGTGATTTTTCATTGAACCTTCAGAGTCCAAAGGGAAAGTTTTTCTCTCGGACCCTATAACTCCTGTTACCCTGTTTCCTTGAGGGATTTCTACTTGAAATTCTAGGGCTAATACCAATACTATTAGGATTTTATCCCTGCAAGTTTCCCTAACATCTAAACATAATTGAATGACCTCTCCTCACCTTTTCCCTGGCACTTACTATAACTCAGTTAATAACATTTATCACATGTATCTTACTACATTTGGTTTCTTTCAACTTTTTTGAATAAGTAATACATCTACATGATTTAAATATTTAATTGTCCATCTCCTTCCCACTCCTACTTAACTGAGCAGACCCAGCCTTGCCATCCTGCTCTCAAATAGTCATTATAATTATTTTGTGAATGTGTTATTACAACATTCCTTTATAAACAAATAAGCAAATTCATTATTTGTATTCCTTTTCTTCCCCCACCAGAATAGAAGATACTACATACACTGTTCTGCCTGTTACCCCATAATGTAATATCCAAAATACATAGTTGCATGACAATCTGTAGAAAGACATTTCTTGTTTTTATTTTCAACTGTGTTCTATTATATAGACTATATCATAATAGTTTTAACATGTCCACTATAGATGAATTAAGTTGTTTTTATTAAATTATTTCCAGTCTTTTGCTGTTAGCAACAGTGTTGCAAACATTGTTTTGTGAATGTAATTTTACACTTGTGAAATACACACGTGTATTTAATATCAATAGATATTATCAAATCGCCCTTCACTGGGTTTGTAAGAATTTGTACTACCAGAACATGGGATTCCCTGTTTCTGTGGCTTTGTCAACACAATATATTATTTAACTTATATACTTTTGCCAATTTGATTGGTGAAAATTTATATATTCATGCCTGTTTTTCTTATTATGATGAGGTTAAAGATCTAGCATTTCTTTTTTGTGAACTCACTGTCCATATACTTTATCCAGTTTTCGATTGGATTTTTGCCCCCTTCCTTTCCAATTTCTAGGAGATATATTAGAGAGAACTGCTGAATTTCATCTGTGATGTCAGCTGCAATAATTTTTATTTGTTTGGCATTGTTTCTTTACTTCCCGGATGGGCTTTTTTTTTTTTTTTTGTAGAGACAGAGTCTCACTTTACAGCCCTCAGTAGAGTGCCGTGGCGTCACACGGCTCACAGCAACCTCCAGCTCTTGGGCTTATGTGATTCTCTTGTCTCAGCCTCCCAAGCAGCTGGGACTACAGGCGCCCGCAATAACGCCCGGCTATTTTTTGGTTGCAGTTTGGCTGGGGCTGGGTTTGAACCCACCACCCTCGGTATATGGGGCCAGCGCCCTACTCACTGAGCCACAGGCACCGCCCCCAGATGGGCTTTTTGATTGTTTTGTTTTTTCCATCTAGAAGTTTTTTATTTTATTATTCGAATGTCCAAATTTACCAGCCTTTTCTTTTATGGCTTCTGGATTTCATGTCATGGTTTAAAAGTCCTTTTCCACCTCAAGTTCATAACAAATTACTCCTTGTTTTCTTCTTCTAATTTTAGTGCTTGATGTTTTTCTCCTCAACATTTGATTAGTTGACAATTAATAGAAAAATAAATATGAGTTATGAATCTGATTGTCCATCACTAATTCTTTCTATTAATCCATCTTTTTCATGGTGATTGGAGTTGCTGTCTGTAATTTATACAATATTGAACCAGATGCATCAGGGTTGTGGCTGGGCTTTCTGTTCTATTTAGGCTTATTCAGGCATTATTATTACACTGTTTTCATTATTAATGCTTTGCATTATATTTTAATATCTGGTAAGGTTGGCTTTTATCTTCCACCATTTCTCTCCTTTTTCTGTGATTCCCTAAAATTCTAAAACTTTAAATCAATTAACTAGTTTTAAAAATATCCTAATGGTATTTTCTTGGAATCACATTAATGTTATAAATAAACTCATGAAGACCTGATATATCTTTGTAATGTTGCACCTGCCAAGGTAAGGACAAGGTGTATCTTCACGTTAATTCAAGTGTCCTTTGTGCTCCTTGTCTAGGTGTTCATTAAATAAATCCCAAGAATGGTAATCTTTTTTATTGCAATTAAAAATGCCATCTATTTTAAATTATAACATTTAACTGAATGATAATTGCACAGATATGAACTGCTGATTTATTCTAATAACTTTTGTATTCAAACTTATCAGTTCTGTTCATGTAGGTTTAGTCTCATGGTAATTTCAAATAGCCTGGAGTCTAACACCTCCATAACAAAGATGAATATTAATGGTGATACTAGTATTTTGACTAATGAGAATGTGTCTGAAATTTTCCATCACGCAAAAAGACTGGATTTTGATACTAAAATGGACATAGAATTTGTCACGTTAAAAAAAAAAAAGGTTTACTATTTTGAAATCAAGTATTGCTGAAATTTGTCAAAATTCTTCTTTAGCATATACAAAGATTCTTGTGATTTTTTTTCCTTAAGTCTATTAATATCATCTAAAAATCTTTTGTAAAGTTTAATTATTTTATGGACAAGTTTAAATGGCACTAGAATTATCTATTCTAAAAGGTTTTGGTAGAATTCAAAATTAAATCATTCTGGCTTGGGATGTTTGAGACACTAGCTTCTCAATAGGTTCCCTTGCCTTCTATAGAAATCTTCTGTGGAAATGTTCTACTTATAATCTGAAACCTGTGTTCACATAATTTGTAAACAACTGAAAAGAGTTGGCTTGTTATTATTTTCTGAAACATCTTTTATTCTTGAATTAGAATCATTTATTCTTCTAAATTTTTTATTTGGCTGTTTCTAATTTATATTTTTAATTGATATATTTCATGCTATTCATTTTTCTTTGGGTATGGCCTTTGGCTGTGTCATAGCTTCTTACAGGTATTGTTTGCATTATTGATATTTTGTCTATCTTCTGCATATGTAGCTTGAGTTTCTTCTTTCATCCAAGAGTTGTTCAAAGGAGAATGTTTAAATTTTCTAAAAGTTAAATTTCTAATATTTTTCTACTGATGTTTAGTTTCATTGTGTTATATTTAGAGAACATTGTTGGTGTGTCCTCCTAAATTTCCTATGTTATGGCTCTAACCTCCAATGTGATGATATTTGGAGTTGGAGCCTTAGGGAGGTGAGATGAGGTCTTGAGGGTGAGCTGCTTGTGATGGGATTAGTGCCTTTATAAGAAGCAAACAGAGAGCTTATTTGGGCACCAGCACTATCTCTCTCTCTCTCTCTCTCTCTCTCTCTCTCTCTCTCTCTCTCTCTCTCTCTCTCTCTCTCTCTTCCATGTGAGGACACAGCAAGAAGACAGCCATCTACAAACCAGGAAGAGAGAGCTCACCAGGAGCTGAATCAGACAGCACCTTCCCCAACTCCAGAACAACTGTAAGAAATAAGCATTTACCGTTTGACCCAACCAGTCAGTGGTACTGTGATTTAGCCGTCCAAGAGGACTAACATAGTGGTCTTCTATATTTTTGAAATGTGTTACGATTTTCTATCTGGCATAATTTATGGTTAAAATTTTATAATGGTTCCTTAGGAAACTGAATGTGTATCTTTATTTCAGAATACAGACTTTAATGTATGAATCATAGCAACGTTATTATTCACATGATACAAATCTTCTATACCAAAACTTGTCTAGTTGATCTGGGAAGCACAGAGAGAAGTGAATTAAAATTTCTGACTTCCCATGTATTTCTGTCTCTTTTTCATATATCTTTTGTTTTCTAACTTAAGAGATTTGCTGCTGTGCTATTCTTATTAATTCTAATTATTTATATATTCTTTCTTTTTCCTTTTATAAGACAGTCAAATCACCAATGGATAATAAAATATTCTTTCTTTCTATGATTTACTCATAATTCTTTTCATTTATCTTTCACTAGCTTTTTCTTAGAAGTTTTTGGGACTTTAAAGGGAATGTCTACTATTTCCTATTACTAAGAATCATATGTATTACATTTATTGGTAGATGTCCTGCATCAGATTAAAGAGTTTTTATTCTTTCCCTAGTTTGATAAAAGGTTTTATTTTTTAGCAAGAACAGCTTTTAAATTTTATTAGATGTTTTTCTGCTTTTATTGATCAAATGGTACGTTTTTCTTCTTTAAGATATCTCTACTTATTATTATTATTATTTTTTACATTGTGGAAGATTTTCTACATTTTTTTCTTTTTTTCTTTTCTTTTCTTTTCTAATTAAAACATAGCTGTGTACATTAATGCAATCATGGGCCACCATATACTGGTTTTATAGACTGTTCAACACATTTTTCAGCACACTGGTTAACATAGCCTTCCTGGCATTTTTTAGTTATTGTGTTAAGACATTTATATTCTACATTTACTAAGTTTCACATGTACCCTTGTAAGATGGTAGATAGATATCTTTTGGGGTAGGGGGGACAGAGTCTCCCTATGTTGCCCTCAGTAGAGTGTTGTGGTGTCACAGCTCACAACAACCTTAAACTCTTGGGCTTGAGTAATCCTGTTGCCTCAGCCTCCTGTGTAACTGGGACGACAGGCACCTGGCACAACACCTGGCTACTTTTTCTGTTTTTAGTAGACACAGGGTCTTGCTCTTGCGCAGGCTGGTCTGGAACTCCTGAGCTCCATCAATCCACTTGCCTCAGCCTCCCAAAGTGCTGGGATTACAGATGTGAGCCACTGTGCCTGGCCTACCTTCACCATTGCCTTCTGAATTTCCTTTCTTCTGAACTTTTCCCATCCTTATCTCACACCTCCAACAGACATTTTCTTTTTATTTATTGAATTGTTTTATTGTGTTTTCCAATTCCATTTTGTTCTGCATGGATTTCCATTTTTGGATTTCATACCCTTTTTCTTATAGAGAAGATCCTTATGTATCTTATAAAAGGATATGTAAGGCGTCATTGTATATCTAAGAATGCCTCTAGTAATATTTTGGTTGTGTATAGTATTTTAACTTAAAAATAATTTTCCCTCAGTGCATTCAGGTGGTACTGTCACCCTACCCCTCAGTCCCCATGTCACCTGCCAGGTTTATGATGAAACTTTTTATGCCTGCTTTAGGCTCATTTCTTTGCAAGTACATTTTTTATCTTTTAAATATGGAAAGCTTTCAGAGATGTTAATTCTAAGTACTGTAATTTTCTCTGTGCTAAATTGATATTCTGATATTATTTAATGCATGCATTTTTGTAAGCTTTTCCTAATTGAAATTTTATCTTCAGAATTTTGTTCTCATTCTATCTTAATCATGCCAGATTGCTTTCTATGTTCTCAGGTTCTCAAATGCCATCTATTCCTTAATAAAACTTTCAGTGGGCTGAATGTTTATATCCCCCAAAATTCATATGTTGAACTCCTAGCACCCAAAGTGATAACATTAGGAGGCGAGGCCTTTGGAAGTGATTGTGTCCTGAGAGCAATGCTCTTATCGGTGAGATTAGGGACCTTAGAAACAAGACTCTAGACAAGTTTATCCTCCCTTCTGCCATGTGGGAACACAGCAGACGAGTTAGTCATCTAGCGATTGGGAAGTGGGTCCTCATCAGACATGAGATCAGCTGGTATCTTGATCTTCAACTTCCCAGCCCCCAGAACTGCGAGAAATAAATTCCTGCTGGCTATAAGCCACCCAGCCTATGGTATATTTTTTACAGTAAATAGAGTATACTAAAACAATATCCCTAGGTCTTTCCCCTAAACTTCAAGCCCATATTTCAATAACCTATCCAAAACAATAATAATAATAATAGAAAGTGAAGTATTAACACTCATTGAAAATGGAGTGTGTGCCAATCAGTCTGTATTACTAATGTTTTACAAGAATTCCATGATTTAATCATTCCCACATCCCTATTATTATTTCTGTTTTACACAGGAGGTGCTAAAATCCCCAGAGAAATTAAGTAACTTGTCCCAGGGCAAAGCTAATAAATGGGAGAGCCAGATCTCAGGCCAGGTCTAATTTCACAGGCCTGGTCTTCCTCACATGCTGTGCTGCTCTCTTCTTATTTTCAATTACGTGACCACAAGTTCCTTGTATTTGTCAGGCCTAAAATCTGATCCATCATCTTTGACCCAAATGATTTTTCTCTTAAGTTGTCTCTCTCTAACCAAAGTAGTCAAAGTAATATGCTCTGAAATTATGTCATCTGGATTTGGACCCTGGCTCCAGCACTGGCAAATTATGTAACTCTAGGAAAGTGACCTACATGGAGTATGCACGTTGTTTATTGTTTTAATCAATAAAATGAGAATAATAATGTTATCTCATCCGTAGAATTATTGCAAAGATCAAGTGTGGGGATACAAGTAGAGCAATTAGACATAAAATAAAAATTCAAAAATACTATCCATTCAATTGTCAATTCAATTCTGTCCAACAGAATTGTCTGTTCTATTACTGTGTGTATACAATTAAAGAAGCATAAGGGTATGATATTGTAATGAAGTTTCAAAACCAAACTTTGCTTGATCCTTCGGCCAGTTCTCCAGTGAGAACATATAATGTCTCTTCTGCTTTTTTGTCAGAGCCTCTTCCTGGCTTCCTTTGTTCCTCCTCACAACCCCTTTCATTCCATTCTCTACATTGCAGCAAGAGTAGTCTTAAAAAAGGAGAAATCTCATCATATAACTATCATGCTTACCTCCTTAGCTTCCTAAGATAATGTCCAAAATGCCCAGTGTGGCTACAAAGTCCTGAATGATCTGGGTCTTGCCTCCTTCTCCAATTTCACCCCCAGACTCCCTCCTCTTCTCCTGTTCACCTCAGGTTTCTCATTCTTCATTTTTCTCAGGCATATTCTTACCCCTGCCCACTCCTCTGCCTTTGGACATGCTATCCCCTCTGTTTGTCAGTGTTTTCCCTCCCCATCGCTACCTCTTTCCGCCAGCTTTTTAGGTCTAAAGTCATTCTCTGTGGTGTGATTTACCTGATAACTGAGGTCTAAATTGAATCTTCCCTCAGTTGTTCCTATAATACTGTGGATCCCTCTTATGGTAACATGGACACACTGCTTTAACATTACTCACCAGGCCTGGAGCGGTGGCTCATGCCTATAATCCTAGCACTCTGGGAGGCTGAGGCAGGCAAATTGCCTGAAGTCAGGAGTTCAAGAGCAGCCTGAGGAAGAGCAAGACCTTTTACTAAAAATAGAAAAATTAGCCCAATGTTTTGGGGTGCTCCCAAAGTCCCAGCAAGTCAGGAGACTGAGACAGGAGGATCACTTGAGTCCAGGAGTTTGAGGTTGCAGTGAGCTAAGATGACACCAGTGCTCTCTACCCAGGTACACAGGGTACAGAGCCGGACTCTGTGTACAAAAATAAAAAACAAAAAAAAACCCTACTCATGGTCTTGTCTGTGTTCCTCCAGGGGATTATGATTTTAGCGGGAGAGGAGGCCATGTCTGTCTGGCTTTTCACTGTATTCTGACCTCAAGCACCATTCCTGAAGGGAAGAACACAAGGAATAGGTCTTGAATGAGAGAAGGAATGATAAGCCTTACAAAGGTAGAGAATTGCTCTCTTCTGACAAAGATGAAGATTAGCATGCTGTTTTGTTTTTTTTTTTCCTAAAGGAATGTAGAAACTACTTGGAAGAGGATACTCATATGATTTAGTACTTTCTAATTCCATGCTAACTATATATTATTCTAAAATCTGTAGATAAATTACCACATTTCATTCTTACAAAGCTCCTGTAAGATAGGTACTGTTATTGTCATTGTATTAAATATAAGGAAATTGAGGAAAGACAATTTAAGTTAGTAGGCACTCAAAGTCAACCAAATTGTAGGGGCAGGATCTATATTCCAAGGCAGACTGAAGCTTGCACCTCCAGTCTTAACAGCGCGCTAAAGAAGGCAAGGTGATCAGCTGTCATTATATTAGAGTTCCTGTGAGGCCAGAACTACATCTTGCTCATTTCAAATTTGTTTATGTCACAAATTATTTTATCTACCTCAACCTTATGGCCTTAAGGTAACGCCGAATGGATAAAAATTGGGGGTCTCTAAATTCTACGTGTGCTCAGTATTTGGCTATCATGTTTCTTCCGACACTCTCTGCAAAGGCCCCTGATAACACTTCGCTCCAGGTCATCGCTCCTGATTTAAACTGACTTGCATTGATTCTTAATAAGTCGTCAAAAGGATAAATTCTCCAGTGGTTGCTAAATGCTTTCATTCCTAGCTATGTAAATATTCGACTTACTGAGAGAGATTACTGGTAACATCTGCGATGCTTCACATACAGGAGACCTTGAATGAGTATATATTGAGTTGAAATATTAAACATGCAGGAAGTAAAGACAGAGGGGCAACATGCTATTATAAAATGTTAATATGAAAGCTATTTATTAATATCATCCTCTGAACTAAACTATGCCTCTGTATTATGACTTAATATCAACAAAAGCCTGTTGCATAAAAGATGAAAGAATCCTTAGAGATGTTAAACAATAATAAATTCAAGTATTTGATGTAGACTGAGAACAGGCACATGACTTTTTTGAGAGTATGGGGTCTTCTTTCATCTTTCATGTCATTCTTTTAGTTATAATTTTGCACTTCCATTTCCTCTGGAATCTCTGATTTCTCATATATACTATTTGGCAGGTTGTTTTTCTATGTTTCATTTTGACATGTGATTGATTTGTAAATTCAAGGGCAAGTAAAGGAGTTTGCATCTTTACCAACTTCTAGGCACTTTTGAATTTTGGCTTTATATACTGCAGTTAATTGCCGCCTTGTGTCAGATGGTTTTAGCATATCTACTGGCATTAATTTTTTTTTTAAAGATTGATATTTAACAAGGTAGACTTCACAAGTTAAATAGATGCCAATTAACCCAAAATCTGAACTGACGTTTAAATGGAAGTCAGTCCTATCAAATTAGTGTTCTCTACAGATTTAGTAGATAGCTGTCAACACAATGGAGTCGAAGCATCAATTTTAAGCAATTTATTTTTTAAGTTTATAATATTAGTTTGATGGTGATTATATATGCCAAAGTTATATAATTTTGTGTCAGTTGCTAAGGAGCTAGATGAATTTTGTATATTATTATGTTTTAATCATCTTTATAATTAACGTTTAATTTATATCCTTTTCTCTTTCCTTTTCCGTCTACAGAGTGTACTTCTTTGAGGTTTTCACACAGAATTTAAGCAATTTTTCTGCCAATTAAATGACATTATATTTTTTTAAGTGAATTGACTCCTGGGGAAATGGGCTGGAGATTAAAGCCCCGTTGATTAATAGAAGAGCTTCCTCCCACACACAGACTCATGAAGCCGCCTCAATATTTCTCCCTCCCTGGTCCATAGTCTTGCTGGGAAAGGGCTGAGATTTCAAAGCCCAGTTCTAAGATGTTGAGGATGCTAATAACAGGGACTTGCTTTCTGGCATTTCTGGTGAAAATCTTACCCAGACTCAGTCCTCCAAGCCAGTGTCTAGAACTATCTGCACAACAATGGAGAGAAATATTTAAAGTTTTTGACTATTTGTATTAAAAATAAACCTAGGTATTGTGAATACTCCGTATGAACGTGGATAACACATTCTTGGTGCCTTCTCACTCTTACCGTCCTCATCTCATTTATTCATTTGTGCTCATTTCTCTTTTCAGTTAATTTGGAATCATTCTGTTTGAATAATAACCCTATAGTAACTTTATTACTTCTAATTATATTATCTTAATGCACACATTTAATCTTTTTTGGCTTCTATCAATAAAGAAAATATTGTGACTAAAAGTTAGTGTTAAATGGTTAGTTTATATGAAATAAGGACCAGATAAAAGACCAGAAATATGTTATATATCTTGTGCATAATATATGAGGTCAGATAATTAATCTCACAAACTCATCCTAGAAAAAGTGCCATATACCTCATTAGTGAGTAACACTATAGTCATGGAATGGCCAAGGGGGATACTTCGAAGGTGACCATAGTGATATGCAAGAAGGTGGGTAGCACTTTTTCTAGGAGGAGTTCATGAACTTAACTTTCAGACCTCCTAAGATGACAGCTCTGATGGCCATTCCAGAAAAAGAGTTCCAAAATTGCTTTGAAAGATGGAATAGGCACCAAGCTTCCCAAGGGGAGTACTTCAAAGGTGACCATAGTGATATTCAGCAATGAGGTATGGAGGACTTATTCTAAGTTGAGTCTGTTAAATTAAATGTCCCACCTACTACATACATCAATTCTTGATATCATGTTCAAATATGGAACTTACACATATGCATACTGGTAAAACATGGGAATACTGGAGAGAAGTTATTTGAGAGAATTATCTATTGTATTCATTACCACAAACATTTGTGGAATGAAATGTTCAGCATTTATGGAACTTTTTTTCCGTAAGATAAGTTGGCATATCCACATTTTTTTTTTGTATATGTTTAGAACTTACCAGGATCAAGGAGAATATAAACCAATAATCACAAATAAAAATGCCACAACAGAGTGAGTTGAATAAGAAGAGCATGAAGATGTAACACTTATAAAACCCTGGTGTTTAAAGCAGAGGCATAAGAAGGAGAGCCGAAGAATGGCTGGGAAAAGAACTGTTGAAGGTGCAGAGGAGCGTGAGAGGAATGTGATGTTTTGAACTTAGGGAAAGGCAAGAACTTCAGATATAACAAATGGTCAGCGATATCAGATAAAACAGAAAGACAAGGCCTATAGGAATTGGAGAGTCTGTGTTAGATTTTGACAGACAATTTAATATTCTGATGTAGAAGCCAGATGGTGGATGCTAAAAACTAAACGAGAATCAAACATGATAACAAACAAAACCTGATTCTATGTCACTTACCCAAGATACATCCAATATGTAAGAAACTTGGAAACTATAATAACAGGAAAATCAATTTTAACCCTTACTTGAATTCATGAGGTCATCATGACCAATCACATTTTATGTTTTAATAATTTTATTCAAAGATAAAAGTGGTAGGTCATTAGGGAGAAAGTGGTATTCCTACTTGATTTCTATTGAGTAATCTAATGAAAAAATCACATGGTTTTCAAGGTTTAGAGATAGTTTCCATTCCTAGGGCTTGCACGGCATTTAATTGGCACTTAACCTAATATAGAATGTATCAAAAATTAAGTAGACATTAATTAGGAACACAAAATGTGAACTAGCCTTAAAAAGTTAATTATCAAATTGGTATAGCTATGTGTCAACAGACTCCCATACTCATCCTGTTAAAGCAGTTTCATTTTTTTAAATGTAATATGTTTCTTAGGATGTGATTACACATACAATATATGGTTGTAATTTTGAGTTAATTGCACAGTAGCTAGATTAACTTTTACATCATTACACTTTAATCAGTGTTTTTCATGATTAATGTTCATTTACATTTAAGGCTTCCGAGCCCGAGCCCTGTTCCCATTGTTTCAGCTCCTCCCTTTTCATGCCATGTGCTGACTTAACATATCATTTCCTTAAAGCTCTCTGAGGACAAAGTTTTGCATTTTCTCACTTTAGGTACCTGAAAATGCTCCTATAAAACAATGATAGTGATAGTATCTCTACCACAATTGAGTACTAATGACTATAATTATCTTAATATATGGAAAAGAAAGGATAGATAATAGCTGGGGAAATCACATAGCAAATAACGTAGTTAATACTGTACTCTATATCATGTTGACTTTAGTTTTATTTCAACTGTTACTTCCAGAGAAAAGGAAGATAAAATTGATTTTCTTATTTCTTTTATGTGGCTTGAACAGCATGAAACACATCCTCATGAGAATCTTTGAAAAAAAATCACACTCTTATTAGTATATCACAGCTAATAAATTTGACAATAGATTGAGAAGATGTATTTCCTTCAGTTATATTTCTGAAGAATGCTATTACTGATCTGAACCAACCATTGACAGTTAAGTATTTTTTCCTTCAAATGTATTTTTAAATAAAAATTATATATATAATGTTTTATAATATATGCATTGTATATACAGACTAATACAGAGAAAACCTGAGTGTATCACAATTGCTGATACAGAGGTGCTCCCTTTTATCTACCTCCTCCCTTCCCAGTGTGTGGTAGGTGTCCTCACACTCTCAAACTCTGCTGACTTAGTTGCTATTTTCTCTTCTTTTTATTGTATACACTTTTTTTATTAAATCATAACTGTACATTAATGCATTTATGGGGTACAATATGCTGATTTTTTTAGCCAGTGTCTTAGTATTAGGTGGAGGTTTAACTTTTTTTACCCATGACAATATTATTGTTGCATTATATAATTAATGTTCAATCATACAACTAACCTTTGAACAACATGGGGGTTAGGGGTACCAACCTCCCACACAGTCAAAAATCTACATATAATTTTAACACTCCCCAAATGTAACTCCTAAGAGCCTGCTGCTGACCAGAAACCTTACCAATAACACAACCAATTAACACATAATTCATATGTTATGTGCGTTATATACTGTATTCTTACAATAAAGAGAGCTAGAGAAAAGAAAATGTTATTTAAAAAAATCATAAGGAAAAGAGAATATATTTCCTATCCATCAAGTGGAAGTGGATCATCATAAAGGTTTTCATGCACATCATCATCACATTGAGTTGGTTGAGGAGGAGGGGTTGGGTTGTCTACCTGTCTGGGAGGGTGGTAGCAGAAGAAGAGGAAAATCCACGTGTCAGTGGACCCATGCAGTTCAAACCCATGTTGTTCAGGGGTCGATTGTATCTCTTTACCTATATTCCCTCATATAGCACTTCCTTTGGTTTTCATTTCTTCTTATATCTCAGACTACCCAGCTGGAATCATCTTCTGCCTTTAGAAATTTCATCAGTTAGGATCTTCTAATGGCTAACTCTCTTGGGTCTTGCCTAAAATGTCCTTATGTTTGTTACAGTATTGTTCTTAGAAGTTATTATTCCGAAGGATAGAATTCATGTGTGATAGTTACTTCTTGATAACCCATTAAATATATTGCTCCATCATCTTTCCCATTCACTGGTGCTAATGAAAATTCAGCTATTAGTTCTAATATTACTTATTTGGAAATAATCTTCATTTTTAATCTTTATAAGAATGTCTTTCTTTAGTCTTCTGAAGCTATTTGGCATTTGAAGACCTACCAATCCTTTGGTTACTGCCTGTCCAGTCATTTTAGGGCCTGAAGCTTGTCTTCTAGGAGATCCCTTAAAAAAGGTATGATGGTTAATTTTTTGTGTCAACCTAAAGTGGGCTAAGGGACACCTACATAGCTGATAAAACATTATTTCTAGGTCTGTCTGTGAGAGTGTTTTGAGAAGAAATTAACATTTGAGTTGAGAAGCTGAGTAAAGATGACCCACCAATGTACACAGGTATCATCTAACCTTTTAAGGGCCCAAATATAATGAAAAGGCTGAGGAATTCTCTATCTTCTTGGCCTGAGATATGACAGTCTCCTCCCTAGGACATCAGAGCTCCTGGTTCTCAGGCCTTTGGACTCCACAGCTTAGAACAAAGTTATCTCCTTGTACCTCCTCCCTATCCTTACCCCTTCCAGTTCTCAGGCCTTACGACTGACCTAGAAATTACATCATTGGCTTCCCAGTTCTCAGGGCTTTGGACTTAGACGAAATTATACCACTAGCTGTCCTTGTTCTCCAGGTTGCAGATGGCAGAGGTAGATTCCCATCCTCCATAGTCACATGGATATATATATGTTATTTTTATTATATACAGAATATATATATATCCACCCTATTGGTTCTGTTTCTCTAGAGAATGCTGACTAATATAGAAGGGCACAAGGAGTATTCCTGGTACTCTTGAACATTCATAATTGTTTGTCTATATTGCTTTTAGAATTGAAGGTCATTTTAGCTGAATATAAAATCCTAACTTACAAATTTCTTCTTTAATTTTTGATCATTGGGCAGTGCCTGTGGCTCAAGGAGTAGGGCGCTGGCCCCATATACCAGAGGTGGTGGGTTCAAACCCGGCCCTGGCCAAAAACTGCAAATAAATAAATAAAATTAAAAAAAATAATTTTTTTGATCATTGTTTTTGGATTTGATCATATCTCTTCAAATCTTCCCTTTTTCAAATACCACATTTCTGAATTTTTCTGAGATTGTTTGTGTTTATAGTTTTTTAATGTTTTTAATTCTTATTCTTTATTTCTTTTCTCATTTAAAAGTTTTAAGGTTTTAGTTTTCACATCATTCTCTGTGATGCCTTTGTCTAGAGGAATATTATTCTGTAATATATTATTATTACTTTATAATAACTTTTTATAAAATTTGATGACTATCAATTTTTTTCTTTGTTCCTTTATTCTTTCTTTTTTTCCTTGTTTAAGTGAGATGAGTTTTCTTGTATTTTTCAGAGGTAGTAGTGGGTCAAGTGAAATTTTAGGCTCACTAGTGTAGAGTTCCCTCTTTTTTTCCTTTAAAAAAAGTGATAAAAAATATTTATTTATACTTGATGAGAATTATCTTGGCTATTTTATGACAACACATCAACCTATGGAACAATCTGGCTCACCACTTGATCTTATAAATAATGTTTTATTAAAATGTAGCCTGAAGCTGGTGGTTTGCCTATTGCCTTTGGCTGCTGCTATGCTGCGATTCCAGAGGTGAGTAGCCACAACAGAGATTGTGGCTAGCAGAGCATGAAATATTTCCTCTCTTGCTCTGAACTATGAAAGTTAGAGGACCCTGATCTCAGTCATCTCTTTGCCCCCTATTGTTCCTCTCCTTCTCAAATCTGATTAAATACGTATACATTTTTCCATCCTGGTCTTTGGCCAGCAAGAGGGCTTTAGTTTATGACTTTTGAGCTTCTGGGGACCCGGACTGCTCTAGCACCTTCCCCATCAAACAGATCATTTGAATTATCCAGGAATCAGATTCTGGAGAACTCCCTTCAGTCTGAGCCACTGTTTTCATTCTGACATGTCTCTTCGTGCTGTACTTTTTACATTGCTCCAACCATCATTCTCACCCTGGAAATAGTAGTGAGTTCTAGTTTTGTTTTGTTTTGTTTTTATCAGCCTTTCCATATTTTAAGGTGTCATCATTGGGTTTTTAAGTTTCTGTACCAACTAGATAGGTACCTGCTCCATAGTGGTCTGGGGCCCAGCTCTGCAGAGTCCTGTACTTCAAGCTGTTAGGTTATAATGATGTCAAACTCTTCCCTTAATTTCTTCACAATTAAAGAAGGGGCAGTAGCTTCTCTCTGTAGTGATTAACATTCTCTATTTGTATTTTTTCTTTTCAGTCCTCTAATACCTGCTAAACTAATTTCTTATATTGTATTATCTCTTTTTAAATAACTGGCATGGTTTCTATTATCCTAACTAAATGAAGACTAATAAAACTATTAATCTTCAGTGTTGGGGAAAACTCTTTAAAATTGATTCTGTCATATAATCGTGAAGGATATACAAAATAATTTAAGAGCAATTTGTCAGCTATCATCAACATTTACACATGCATGTTTTGATTCACACTTTGAGTTCAAGGATTCTATCCTAAGAAAATCAATGTGCATAATGAGATATGTACGTAGCTTGGTACATAACAATTAGAAAGAAGAGGCAGACTCATGTAACAATCTTGAACGATCTCCAAAACATATTGTTAAATGAAAGAAAACATTCACAGAACAATAAATGTACTATGGTTCCATTTGAATTTAAGGTGATATATGTACATGTAAATGTGTATAAAAATATAGAAAGCCTCCTCCTAGATTATTAACAGGTGATGTCTCTGCTGAGAAAATTGAAAGTGTTTAATAAGGGTGACTTCTATTCTACAGGACTCTTATGGTTTGAATCTTTCAGTGATTATTTATGTGTTACGTGTGTAACAAACAATACGGTATATAGACGTGTGTGGATGGATGGATGGATGGATGGATAGATAGATAGATAAAACATAATCTCCTAAGAATGAGCCTTCCTAGCCATGTGGGATTAGATGAAACATACATCCATGAACTCATTTCTTCTACAATGCTAACTATGAAAGATTTTGAAGAACAAGAGAGAATCTAAAAAGAAAATAAAAATCTCAGGGTCACTCCCCAATTCCTTATTCAAAATAAAAAGTGCCTGCGAAGAACCAGACCCATAGATCATTCATTGAGGAAATTCCTTGCTGACCTTCCATAAGCAAGGGCATGCAAATTATAACTTTGGCCTGCAGGCTATATCCAATTGTGAAAACTGAAGTCCAATTCCATATTAATAGTGAATTACAAGTTTTTCTCTATAGGCACAGAACAGAGATAAGATATGATTAGATATTCTTCTGCCTGTTCAGGGACACCTATATAATTGATGTTTCTTTACTACCTTTTTCTCCTCTAATATTTACCTTATCTTTTGTGAAATGTAGATTTTCCTGGCTCTCATAAGATGTAACCACTTTGTCTCATTACTACCTCTGCCTTTTTTCCTTTCTGTATGCCTTTAGATGCTGAAACTTCCAGATTCTCCTTTGAAGAAACAGGTTTTGTCTACATGTTGTGTTTTTCCTGAGCTTGTCCTCAACTTTGGCTTAATAAAACTCATTGATTGAGATTTTTGCCTTAGTCACTTATTTGGGGTCAGTTACATATTTATGGATTAAGCCTTTTAAGGAGATGAGATGTAAAGGAAAGGGAGCTTGGAAGAAAGAGGGAGGTAACTCTCTGGAGGGAAATGATGAGAAATGATAAGAATCAATGATGTCAAGTTGAAAGTGTTAAAAAAAGAACAATGGCAAAATTGAATATTGCTAATGGAATCTGACTCTGAAGCCAATCCCCCCTTTGTAGTGCATGCATAAATATTGATGGTTTGTGATTTCAGCATGTGTGTAAGGAAGTAAGGAAGGACCTAAATTAACATATTAAAAATAAAGTCTGAAGGGCGGCGCCTGTGGCTCAAAGGGGTAGGGTGCCAGCCCCATTATGCCAGAGGTGGCAGGTTCAGGTCCAACCCCAGCCAAAAACTGTAAAAAAACAAAAAAATAAAAATAAAATAAAGTCTGAAGGCAACCATGTGTAAGAGGATAAAAGGAAGAATCTTTTTACATTCTGGAAAAAAGCAATTTTTTTTTTTTTGTGGTTTTGGCCAGGGCTGGTTTTGAACCTGCCACCTCCGGCATATGGGGCTGGCGCCCTACTCCTTTGAGCCACAGGCACCGCCCAAAGCAATATGTTTTAATATTCAGAACTTTATCAGTCCTTTATTCTCCTATATTATCAGTTTTTAAAAGAACATACATGTATACCCAAATGTTTTCATTTTACCTTGTCAATATGATTTTTTTAAACATAAATTGACCATTTGCATTGTCCAGAATATTTAAAAAAGGTATGATTTACTTCATTCCTTACAACTTTAATAGCTTGAAAGACGGAAAAATAAAGTGCATGTAAAAATAGATATTATAATAAAGGCTTCCTGGAATAAATACATTCAAGACAGTTTCAATTAGATTGTATTATTTCAAAGTGTCTCATTTGTGTATGTAAAGCAAATTGCAGTCTGGTTGTTATACAGGTATTCTGAGGAGAGCAAAGATTATTTGAGGTGAAGTAACTGGGTCTAAGCCAGTGGAAGTTATTTGGATTGTTTGAGGAAGGATGTGTGATAGCATCTATCTCTAAGAATACTTTGAAAGTTAAGCAGCTAATCTAAATACACTAAGTGTCTTGCTGTTGGAAAACTTTATTAATAATTAGTGCAGTGAAAACCTCTTGTCTGGTGAAGAATCTGTCCTATAAACGTTGAAAAAATGGCCATTAATCCCAAATCTGGGAGTGACTGGTCAACAGCACTTTTAACATTAAGTATATTGCTGAACATATGATTTGCATTTCCCATCTCCTTTCAAAAGCAAATTTTTGGCTACCAAAAAGTGCCTTTGCTTTTATTTCCTCTCAAAGGAATATGGTATAAAAACATAAAGAATGTTTACCTGCTGTCTTTATGTAAGTATTATATTTTAAATGCTTCTGTATGCTTCCATAACATTAGCCCTTGCATGAAGAAATGCTAATGATACTACTACTAAGCACTTATTTCATTTGACCTCACTGAGAATTATGTTCTCTTCTATAAAAAAGAAAGTATACCGATGCTATGTATATCCCAAAATAGTAGAAATATTTAACTCTAGGATTGTTTTCACTCTTTGAGTGATGAGTTTACAGGTGATTTTTTTTTTTTTTTTGTAGAGACAGAGTCTCACTTTATGGCCCTCGGTAGAGTGCCGTGGCCTCACACAGCTCACAGCAACCTCCAACTCCTGGGCTTAAGCGATTCTCTTGCCTCAGCCTCCCGAGTAGCTGGGACTACAGGCGCCCGCCACAACGCCCGGCTAGGTGATTTTTATATCCTTTTATCTTTTCAGTTTCTCAACACATTTATAGGTTACATGTATTACTTTCATACCTGGAGGAAAAAGAGTAATAACTATTATTTTTTTAAAGATAAAAGAAAGAAAATAGTACATTATAAAGATTAGAATTTAAACATTTTGACAAGTGAGAAAGTAAATCTCCCTTATCCATTATCTTGGCCATTTGCGCTCAGTGTTAGAATGAAAGTGTGTTTGCAGGAGTGTATGGGCTTTGTAAACATTAGCAATATTTTTTCATACATTAATCATTTCCCGTATCTTTTAGTCCCATGACTTTGGCCTACGCTGGAAATGTTCTGTGGACGAAGTTATGATCTGAATGTTTGTGTTTCCCAAAATGCATATGTTGAAGTCCAATTATCCAGTGTATTTGCAGATGCAACCTTTGAGAGTTAATTAGTGTTTGAGTAGGTAATGAGGATGGGGCCCTCATGATGACATCTTTATAAAAAGAGGAAGAGAGAGGAGATTTCTCTCTCCCTAATGTGAGGATACAAGGAGAAGATGGCTATCTGCAAACCAGGAAGAGGGCCCGCAACAGAAACTTGATCTGGGACTTCCCAGCCTCTAGAATTTTAAGTAATAATTATCTATTGTCTAAGCCACCCACCCTATGCTAGTTTCTTATCCAAGCTGAATAAGACAGGTACCATAACCCCGCTTATCTCTTTTTTTTTTAATTTTGTGGTTTTTGGTTGGGGCTGGGCTTGAGCTCACCACCTCCGGCACATGGGATCGGCACCCCTTTGAGCCATAGGTACCATGCCCCCCCCTTATCTCTTTAATCCCCATCAATTTCCCTTTGTTCCAGGAACTAAAAGACACTGAAGAGAATTTTATATGATTTGTGATTGAACTTGATCTACAAGCTATATGTCTTATGGTATAGCTGTCAATGCATTATCAAAGACTATTACATAAAGCCATTCATACTTAACACTAAGTCAGACATCATTAAAACCAAACACCAAGATAGCAAAGTAGTTTTTTTTTAAAGGATATTATATTGTGGGCCTAAAGAGATCTATTATAACTGGATTTTTTTTTTTTGTAGCTTGCTATATTCCTTTGGGAAATCATTGGTCCCCAATTCAGCCATGTATAAAATAGAGAATTCCATTAAATAATAAATAAATTCCCTTCCATCCTTATAACTCTATAGTTTTCTCCCTGTGGTTAAGAAATTCTCACTGTGGGCGGTACCTGTGACTCAAAGGAGTAGGGCGCCGGCCCCATATACGGGAGGTGGCTGGTTCAAACCTGGCTCTGACCAAAAACTGCAAAAAAAAAAAGAAGAAGAAAAGAAAAATAAATTCTCGCTGTCATGTAACAAAATTAATAGGAGAATGTGTTTAAAACTAATCTTTAGCACTTCTCTGGAATTTTATTCCCATATGATCAAAACAAAATAAGTATTATAAAAAAATTGAAAGGTGAGCCTCTAATATCCTGTTCCATAGTCATCAGAGCATGTAGCTATGTCTACATGTGAACAAACAATCCTATATAAAAATTTATTTAAGAGAGAAAGGATATATTTGAGATGGTAATGAAACTATATTTCTCTGACCTATATATAACATTAAGGCTAAATTATTTTTATCTTAACCTCCTGCTCTGGGATATTATTCTCATTGTATTTCCTTGTCCTGATCTGTCACTCATTATTTGCTTCTGTATAATGTCACTATCTAATTTGTTATTTAAGAAATAAATGCCTTAATTAAGGCATCTGCACAGGATAGTTTATTCCTTTTGATACCAACCTGATAAGATAGATAACTTCATAAAATATTTCTGAAAGATGGTAGCCTATAAATTATATCTACTTTTTAAGCTACCAATAAGCCAAAAAGATTAGATTTTTTAATTTAATCATGATTAGATTGAAATACATTGATTTTATGGGTCTTTAAAATATCATTTGTATTTTTTTAACTCGTTGTTTTTGTTTTCTCCTAAGTAACTGTCTTCCTTGAAAGGGATCATGATGGATAACACACAAACCAAAGATAAACAGATAAATGACAACTTATGTATCAATTATTTAGTGTTTTTGTTTTTTCAATAATGATTTGTATAGTCATTTCCATAACCAATTGATCTAATGAGTAAGTAAATAAATAAAAAAGCACCAATTTTGGAAATAATCTATGTAGTAGCTGGCTATTTCTATCACTCTAGTTGCTACTATAACAAAGATCTGCATACATTATCTCTCAGTCTGCAAAGAATCAAAATAGATGTAACTAATGACATATATTCTGCCATTTTTACCAATGCCTTCCACATGTCCTGAAAAATACAAGACGACCAATAAATATATTTTTAATAAAGGAAGAAATTATAATATTTTTAAAAATTTTATTATGACAAAATGATGAATTTTTCAAACATTTATAAATATGAAAGACTTATTATGAAAAAATAATTAATGAAAAATAGCCTCCGTATTACATTACTGCACTCTTTACCAGTAAACTTTTCTCATATGTCTGAAGTATGATTTCTGATGCTGATTTTGAGAAAAGAGATTGAAAATACAATGGCTCAGTTTCTGGCAGTTCCTATCTTGATTGTTAAATTCCTTTTCCCCTTCTGATATATTTTCTATTGAATTTATTTAGGCAATATAATTAAACCTAGAGAATTGTTTTACTTCTTTTCCCCTAATTATGGATTTTTAAGACTTTACATTCTCTTAGTGAATAGTTGCTGAAGAGCCTCACAAGATAGGTTAGATCTGGTGAGATAGTTTGGGGCAACCTCGATTTTAGGAGCTCATACTGGCTGGACTTGGATTAAATTGATATTAAGAAGGAGTAGCTATATAGCTAGACAATTAATTAGAGAGATAAGAAAAAAAGGGAAGGAAGGAAAGAAGGAAGAAGAATGGAAAGGAAGACAAGAGAGACAGAGAGAGGGAGGGAAAGAAAGTAAGGGGGAAAAGGGAGAGAAAACAAGCAAATAAGTGGAAATACACCACCTTATATTTGCCAAGAACCAAATGATGGGTATTTTCTGAGCATAATATTTTTGTTGTGTTATACTGTAGTTACAGAGGCAAAGTCATTTTAAGGAGATAATTTGGAGAAAAAAATCAAAATACTTCTGAAATGTTTTTCTTTGTTAATGCATTACAACTTTCTTACAACTAATAATGAAAATTATTGGAATAAAAAAATGGATGGGTTATTTATCTTGAATGCTTTAAACATGGGATGAATGAAATTTAAAAAATTTTAACAACTTTAATTTAAAAATTAACAAAATTTTTTCATTGGAAAACAAAAGCACTTTTTGAATCAGCATCTGAGGTATAAATTAATGTTTAAAGGGATTAAGTGTTATAAATTAGAAGGAAAAATATAAAATGTATTAATATTTTCAATAGCTATCACGCAATTTTCTGGTCATTTTAGGTATCAACCTAACTAACTGTATTACAGGAGGCCAAAGGTTATCTCTAGGTATGTCTGTGAGGGTGTTTCTGGATAAGACTAACATTTGGATCTGATAGACTGAGTAAACAGATTGCCCTCTCCAACATGAGTGGACCTCATCTGGTCCCATCCTCATCCCAGTGCACTCATGGCAGGCAGAGTACAGGAAGGCCGAGGAAGAATTTGCTCTCTCTGTGCTGTAGCTTGAGCTGGGCATCAGTCTAGGACTTGCACCTTGGGATTTACTGCTCTCAGACACTGAGGCCTCCAGACTTGTTCTGAAACTATGACCCTGGCAATTTACAGATGCCAGATTATGAGACTTTTCAGCCTACATACTCAAGTGAGCTAATTCTTTAGAATCTCTGTCTGTCTCCATATACACATGTGATGCAAACATGTATGTTTATATATCGGCATAGAAGCAGTCATAGATAATTTCCTATTGCTCCTGTTTTTCTAGAAAACCCTGATTAATAATAGATATTTTACTTCAGAAGTGGTTCTTGAAAAATAATTTTGAGAATGAGTTTTTTGAGTTGATTCTGGGCTTTCTGAAATTCCTTCTCCATATACTTACATTTAAAGATGCTAATGACTCTATTTCCAGAAGTAAGGAGAGCATCGATAGTCCATAGTTGGAGATGGTAGTAGAGGTACACAAAATAGCTGTTTTGGATATTCTTAATCACCCACTTAGAAGAAGCAAAGAACTCACTAACTTTATATATAATGCTTTGGAATACTTTTGGAAAATCAAGGAATATAATGAAGTTGCTTCTAATGCCACTGGACACAGTAGTGAAAGAAAAGAAAGAACTTATGGATTTGAATTCCCTGAAAACTTGTTTGTTTTTCATCTATATTAAATACAATCATTTTTTATTGCAAAATGTGTTAAAATTGAAATAATTTGCATATCATGTGAAAGTCAAAGAAAATTTATACTTTATCAGGGAGTCAGTAGACTACCCAGTGGCCTTCCACCCTTAGTACAATATTAAAGTTCTTAGGACCTACGGAGAGAACTAAACCCCTGGAGGGGCAGCTCTGTCATAGGTGCCATTACCCTGGACCACAGTAAAACTGTGCTGGATTTGAGTCTTGACTGAGACATTTAATTAATGATTTCTTTCTGAGTTTTACTTTCAACAAGTATTCCTAGATATCTTATTACAAGAAGAATAACTTGGATAGACATTATGAGGGGTAAAATCAGTATGTGATATAATTCCTATAAAGAAAGGAATATATCTAAGTGATTGCTTGAGATGCAAATACAGCAGTGAAAGTAGGCTATAGCAGCTCTCATAAAATTAGTGCATGCTAATCTTAGGAATTTCAAAGTTTCATAATGATGACAGATTTGGCTTTGAATCGAGGGTAATATTTTTATAGGTATGCATTAGAACATGGTGCATACTTCAAGTGGGCATGAGTGAGTAAAGATGGAGAAAAAAACTATGAAAAGTTTGATGAGAATGGTGAGTGTTTAAATTTAGCTAGAATGATGAAGATGTAAGTTGGGACCAATTAGTGGAAGACTTTTATTTCCAACCTAAGATCGGTTTTTTTTTGTTGTTTTTTTTTTTTTTTTCTTGACACAAGGTCTCTGTTGGCAGGGTTTGAGTGGACTGGCATCATCATAGCTCACTGAAATTCCTGGACTCAGATTGCCAAGTACCTGGGACTACTTGGTATGTGTCAAAACAGGCTAATTATGTGTGTGTGTATGTGTCTGTGTGCATGTGTGTGTATGTGTGTGTGGATGGTGTCTCACTCTTACCCAGGCTAGTCTTGAACTTATGGAATTGATTGACTCTCCCTCCTTGGCCTCCCAAAGTGCTAAAACTATGAGCATGTCACCATGCCAGGCCATCCTAAAAGTTTTTCAAATTAATTCCATTAACAATGAAAGAACATTCAGTAGTTTTCAAATAGAAAAATGTCATTGTGGTATTCTATGAAGGCTGGGGAAGGTAGAGAAGAAAGTTGTTAGTTTTTGCTGGGTGTTATTGACACAGCTGCTACTTTGAAAATAGATTAAAAATCTAGGTTTCTAGTGCAAAGCTTACTCATCATCAAAAAACATTTTAGGTAACTTTTGCAAATAGAAACTTTTCCTTGAGGTCGACATAGACTGTGTTATTCTTACAGACTTCTCTGACAGAGCTGATAGGCCCCAAAATGCTCCTTTAAAAATTAGACTGGGTCGACCACTGCCAAGCTCACATTGATCCAGACAGAAGTTGGCATAAAGTCCTCTAAGGAATGTCTGGCACCAGCACTGCCACCTGACCACTAGTGGGCAGACACAGCCCTTGGTTCTAAGGGAAACTTCATATCGCAGAGGGGAATTAGGGTCAATGATTTGAGGGGCCGTCCTCTTCACTGCTTAATCCAACCTGGCTGACATAATGATATAAACTATAGATTTACTGCTCCTTCTTCCTGAGCACTGAGCCACCACCCTCACTCTCAAGGTAATTCCACCTGGTAATTAACTGTGAAATATTGAGTGGCCAGAATCTGACCTGAGTGTTTGTGCCAAGCAAAAGTTTCGCTTGCGTTTTTTCCTTTCTTTCTCTCTCTCTTTCACTGCCAGTTTGTGTGTATGTGTGCTTTAAAGTATTAACTCTCATGGAAGCACATGCCTATTTAAAATTCCCAGACGATGAGTCAGACCCGTTCAGTGAGGTTCCTGGGGAGTCACATGATGTGATTTGATGAAACTTCACCTTATGAGGGCTGGATGAAAAAAATCAGAAGACCTCTTCCAAGAAAAAAAAAAGGACCTCTTTATATATATGTATATATATACATACAACATACACACACGTATGCCTACATACTGTTTGTGTACATACTTGTATACAATGTCATATAATTTTGACACATAAACATATAAAGAAAGAGAGGAAATGACAGACAAATACATGTAGAAAAAAATCTCTTCGCCTTTGGTTCCTTTCTTTGTTCCCTCTGTAGATATTTAAAAATCTGGTGAGCCAACAGCTCATCCCTCTTTGAAACAAGAAGAAAGCAAAAGCCTTGTAGCTACATGAGCTGCACATGAATTCCAGGTCGCTTGTCTACCCTCTAGAATCAAAGCACGGAGACCAGAAATCTGGATTCCAAAGTAATAAAGAGGTAGTATTGCTGAGACTTTAAGATACATAAATTGTTTCACTTGCTGTTCTGTTAATATATTTTAGGCTTATCTAGGACTCTTAAAAAAATCTCTATTGGGCGGTGCCTATGGCTCAGTGAGTAGGGCGCCGGCCCCATATGCCGAGGGTGGCAGGTTCGGACCCAGCCCCGGCCAAACTGCAACAGAAAGATAGCAGAGCGTTGTGGCGGGCGCCTGTAGTCCCAGCTGCTCGGGAGGCTGAGGCAGGAGAATCGCGTAAACCCAAGAGTTAGAGGTTGCTGTGAGCCGTGTGACGCCACGGCACTCTACCCGAGGGCGGTACAGTGAGACTCTGTCTCTACAAAAAAAAAAAAAAACTCTATTATAATTCATAATTTTCTTCAAATCAGTTTGATGCTTCATGGTATAAATAACATATCTTGTTAATTTGAACAATAGTCTACCTCCCTTGAATAAGTCCAACACCATGATCATTTTTTAAGTTTTCAAATTAATTTTTTCTATATTTTCCAAAGTGGAAACTCACTGTAGGAGTAATACCTGGAGCCTAAAAGCCTCATTTCCTCATAAACTCTAGCTGTAGGGAGGATTGAGTCACTTCTTATGAAAAATATATTAGTTGTAGGATGATAGTATTTTAGAAAGTTCCTGTCTCCAGATGTGTATGAATGCAGCGTTCAAGGCAGACAGTTGCTTAGAAGGAAAAAGTGTTCTTCAAAAGTTGAAGGTATCCACAGCATTTTAGGACTGTCTTGGTGTTTTGAAACATTGTAGAGGAAGTAAAACCAACTAAATCAGCTGCTAAATGAACATTTATTGAGACCCTACTATGTGCCAGACACTGATGCTTGAGATTCAAAGAAGAGAACAGATATTACAGTATTACCCCCAAGTATGCGCAGTGTGGTGGGTGAGAGATGCAAAAGCAAATAGTTACATTTCAGGAATGTGGAAAGTACTGTGAAAACACAGGTGCAGAAATGACTAACTGTGTCTAATGGCTTTTGATAAAACTTCCCAGAGGAGGTGATATGTGATCCAGATCTTTATAGATAAGTAGAATATGACTTGTTGAAAAATGAGTAAAGCAGAGGAAAAATATTGTAAGTATTGGAGAGGAAGTGTTGAAAGAGGAAGGCCTATTAAAGGCATCATTTAATATTAGCCAGAAGTGGCCCATATTATGGAGCTTTGAATGTGTAATTCATTTGCACTTTCCTTCTAGGCCAATCCGGAAGCTCATTATGTTTCAGAGGAGGGTTTATAACGAGGAAGAGGAAAGCCATGAGTAATCTAGGCTGTCTTTCGTTTTCATTGCTTCATTCATTTTCTTTCTTTCTCCCTTTCTTCTTTCCTTTCTTTTTCTCTCCCTCCCTGCCTTCCTTTTTTTCTTTTTCTCTCTTCTTTTCTTCTTTCCTGCTCAAGTTATCTCTTCTCCACTCATGAATAATTCTCCTCTGAAGACTGGTACCCCATTTCACATAGACACAACAGTTTACATGCCATCATTTCTAGTGTCAGTCCACACTTACTAGGATTGCTATATCTAAATCCCAAAATCCCTGGAGGGACGATTGGGTTTGCCCAGCTGATTCAATTCACTGTGATCATAAGCTGAGTTACACTGTACAGATAAAAGTCCTGGAAACAAACCTCCATTGAATGGGGGGGACTTTCTCAGAATAGGCAGGCTGTGGGTTAAGCACTACCCCAAAAGTTACCTACTACATTTGTTAATTCTATTTTGAATGCACCTATAGGGCATGCGGAGCGTAGGGTAACCCTGTTACCTTTCACATGATGCAAATCTGAATTTACTGAGACTGTATTCTCTGACTTTTGTTTCTCTGTATAACTATTTCTTGAGTGCTTGCAAAAAAGAAGTAGAAGCAAAAAGACGATGATATGTCCAAGAAGGTGTATTTGTCCATGAACTGGAGAATAGTGGGCTGGGATGTGGAATTTGAGTCAATATGAATACATACTGTGTGATTTTTTTTCTTTCTTCTTTCCCAGTGGTCACTACCCCCGATTAGGTAAGGCAGGATAATTATAGTAGGATAAGTGTGATCCAAAAGTTATGCATAGTATAAAATTGAAAATCATCCCTTTGGAAGTTTATTCCTTCCTGTGGTCTGCACTTGAAGTCAGTTTCAATAAGATTCTGAATCTCATATGTAAGTACGGGGTCTAAGTATCTGGAATTTCTCCTAACATGGTTCTATCATGGAAAGATGATGTAGCTGGTGGTACAAGTAAATCCCTGAGTTTTGTTTTATTTCTTTGTTATTTTTATTCCTAAACCATTCAAATTCCCCATATTGAAGATGGCTAGAAGGTTATGGGAAAATGGCTTGTTAGTAACCTAAATTACTTTGTAGAAATTTTTGAGAAATAATTTTGTTCCAACATTTCCATAAACCTGTTAGTTAGCATGTAGATTTAAACATAATTCTGAGTCACATCTAAATTAATTTTAACTTATATTTATGAAGGTAACTCTTAACTGTTCTATAAAATTCTTAAACATCACTGGTTTATTGCTTATTCACCTAAAATCCAAAATAGGTGTTCCCGATTGGTGGATGTCTCCTCTCCTTGATTAGGGAGCTCCACCGTGATCCACAGACAGCTTCCAAGGTCAAGGAAAAGGGGAAATAACACAGAAATTGTAAATGGAAAGTTTTTAAGGGCCAAAAACTTTTAAAAAAAAGTTTTTAAGGGTAGTATGTTCATACTACAGAGCATAATGGCCAGTGTGGCTGGATTTTGCCCAAGTAGGAGAGGTAGTAAGAGTGGTGAGAGTTCAGTTCGTCTTTTCCACGAAGGGCTGGGGAAAGTCTTTACAGTGCTTGCCTTGCAATGAGCAGTACATTTTTAAAAGGTGGAGATTGATTTAATATGCACTGAACTGAAAATCGCTCAGCAAAATTCCAATCTGACAAAATGTTTCTTAGTCTCTTCTGTTGTTTATCAAATAAATAAGCATTAAGTATCCTAAAACACACACACACACACACACTAGCATAGCCTTTGACATTTAATTGAGAGCTGGGCTTTAGACTCTTGGATTGTGTACAAATATCCAAAAAAGAAATAGAAATGGTTTAGGTATAAAGAAATATGCCACAATTTTCCTATCAAAGTCTTATTTTAAGCAAAACTATTTTTCTGTACTGTTTCTTGTTATAGGAATAGAATAATACTAGAAATTGACCATAGGATACTCTATTATTCTTAAATAAAGAGACAAAATGTCTATGCTTATCATTTTAGTAATCACTATACAGATTATTACATTCTTCTGAAATTTGTATAGTTATTTTATTATATGTTTTATATCATTTTAGAAAAAAGTATGATTTTTATAATAAATAATATTTTTCGAGTAATGTTTTAAATTGCTCTGGGTAACTCAACTTATATTTCTTGAGATTTTTAAGCTCTACTGTTTCTACTTGTTTCTTATATTTGTTGAAAATAATGATAAAATGCTAATGTGGTAGGTTGGGGAAAGAAAGAGTGCAAAAGGATGTATTTTTTTTTTAATCAAGTTTAATCCCCTGGGTTTATAACTGTGCCTGTCATTTTAGTCTCTAGAGGAAGTGCTTATGGTTTGAATTCTAGAAAAAGTTGTCAGATGAAATCAGGGAATACCCAAGAAATAACAATACCACAGAATTAATATGATGGATGATATCACAGTTCTTTTTTAGCAGATGTCAAAAAAAGAAAACTCAAGCTACTATTCCACATACTGAGCCCTTGTTCACTTAACAGAAGACCTTTATAAGTAAATCATAATTAATGGTAAGTATTTACCAGGTTAGGAGATGGGCATTTGGATAACTTTTGGACTTGTAGAAGAAAAAGGCATATGATAAAAGTCAGAATTTCTAGAAAAGACACATATATATATACCTTTATTCCCATGTGCTGCATTTGACCAGTGTTTAATTTGGCATTGGTAAATGGATTCTAGTTAGGAAAATTTTCCTTTTACAAATACAACCACACTTGTGGAACTAAAAAATTCTCAGATGCATCCAGTCTTAAAACTAGCTCTTCAATAACTGCCAAATGAAATTCCACTTCCAACTGTGTGCTCACTGGAAAAGAGTGTAGGTGCTACTTTTTAATGATGTATGCATGTAAAAGTAATTTGTAGAAAGTAAAGAAAAGCAGTTGTGTCTTAATTTAGTTAAAGAAGATCAGTAGGTTTTTTGCTGAATCTAACCTTTTATTGAACCAGATTATTACTTTCTCTAAATATATTGTACTGTGTGTTGGCCCTCTCCAAGAAAGGATAAAGCAGTTGCCTAAACTTGTAAAATTACCTACGAGATATGTTCATCAGCAACACATGATGTGCCACCCCTGAGTAGGTCCTTATATTACTCTTGGGATATGGACAAGAATAGTATATGCCGTGATTTCTAATCTACAGTGGTTGTGGAAGAGTAAGAAGTCACATCTAAGGGCATTGCTTCCTCCTTAATCAGCCATCTGAAGGACGACTTACATCTGAAGAATTATCCACCCCCAAGTTTGATGCTTATTTTAATGCAATGTCAGTCCCCTCCAGGTTATATGTCCAACAGCTTGAATGTATACCTCTCCTTTTTTAAATAAAAATTCAGAAAGGCTGTGTCTATTAAACACACAGAATCACACACATACACTGAAACACACACCTAGAAAGAACTTTATTTGGGTTTTCTTTGAAATACCAGTAGAATATACAGCAGTACTTTGTGCTAGACACTATTAATTTAGATGAATAAAGGAGAATTAAAGTACTTTAGACACTTTATGCATGATAAGTAGAATTTAATTCTGAAAAATTCCTTCGAGTTGTCAAAAAATGCTAACTCAAATGCATTTATATTTTTAGCTTTGTACCTATGAGTTTTTAGCAGGAGTAAGTGAAATTTTTTCTATGAAAGACCAGTAAGTGCTGTTGCAACTACTCAACATGGCCATTGTATTTGGAAAACAGCTATAGACTACATAAATAAACAAATATGGTTGCATTCTAATAAAACCCCATTTATCCAAACAAGTAGTAGGTCCTATTTGGCAGATGGGCCATAGTTACTCAACCTCAGTCTTCAGCAGTCCTCATGTCATGTATTAACTGCAATTTCTCGCTGAGATTCTTAGACATTATGCTCAAATAAATCATACATTTATCTTTTTATGTGAAATATGGAAGTAAAATATTGTTTTCTCTCGCTTATGAAAAGACGAATGACCCAACTGCAAGACTGAGTAGACCACGAGGCCATAATCTTCTCTTTTGGGGGGACAGTGAGGGCCTGTAGGACTTGGGAAGTGAAATCATCTGTCAACTTACAGCTAAAGAATTTAAAGCAAGAACATGGAGGCCTGCTTCCCCGAGATGCTCTATTTAAAAAGACACTGTTGAGAGGCTTACTGTTCTGTACTACTGGGGACAGTCTTAAAAATAATGACCTACTTTCACTCAGCAAAGCCAACTCTGAAAGAGGGTGATGTCTACAAATGAGGTCTCGTAAAGGAACATAATTAAACACTGATGCTCCTTGGAATGAAAGAGCTTTGAGATAATGACTACAGTGGCACACACTGTACTGAAGAGAACAAGATGTCACAATTATATATTTGCAGGTTGATTTAATCTGACAGGATTCTTAGCAACAGTGAACTTGATCTGTCTGTGCATGACAACACAGCCTATATGTTCCACAAATGAAGCTCTGTTTATTGTTTATAAACTTACACATGTCAATTAGCAAATTTCTTAATCTAGCTGGATGTTCCTATCAGTGGAGCTCCAGTATATGTCTTGATTTTCTATAGCAAAGTGTTTAGAAATAATCCCCTTTATTTAAACAAAGTGCTTTTAAATTTCTCTGTACAAATAAGGTTTTTTCGTTATTTTATGTTTGAGAGATATTCTCTTACTGCAAAGTTCTAATTATCTTAACTTATTAAGTATCCCTAACAGATAAATTAGCAGCTGGTAGGTGGCAAGAATGGATGACATCAAGTGTTGG
The DNA here is from genome assembly GCF_027406575.1 of Nycticebus coucang. Lineage (NCBI taxonomy): Eukaryota > Metazoa > Chordata > Mammalia > Primates > Lorisidae > Nycticebus > Nycticebus coucang. The sequence goes on from NC_069788.1 coordinate 56,774,929, forward strand.
CAAACTATAGCCCTCGGGCCAAATCTATCCCACCACCTGTTTTTGTCCTACCTACAAACTAAGAATGGTTTTTACAACTTAAAATGGGTGAAAAACAATCAAAAGGAAATAATATTTTTTGACTCATGCAACTTACATGAAATTCAATTCAGGGTCCACAAATAAAGTTATATTGGAACATAGACACACTCATTTTTTCAAGGTCTATCACTGCTTTTGTGCTAGAACAGCATAGTTGCAATAGGGATTGTGTGGTCAGTAAAATCTAAAATATTTATGCTCTATTTATGCCTTTATAGAAAATACTTGCCAATCGCTAGATGGCATGGTCCTTCAAATTCCCTTTCCTACTTTTTATTTTTTTATTTCCTTCTCCAATCCCCACTTTCACCTTGACTTTGGCATTTGAAAGGTATTTCAGGGTAGTAGAGGGAGCTCAACCTTAAAGACCTAATTCTGTGTATGACAATGCACCTTAATGTATTTTCGTCTTCATCTTATGAAATAGAAGTCAGCCTGGATACTCATTAATCAAAATGCCCAACAGTTACATAGTGCTTTAAAATGTATAAAGCATTGTCTCACTTAATCCTTTGCACTGGTCCAGATGTAAGACCTGAGGTTCAGATATGACTAACCGACTTTCCAAAAATCAGGCAACTAATCAGTGGTGGAGAGTAGATTCTAAATCTGACTCTGGGTCTTTTCTTATTTTTATTATTACCCTGTTTCAGAAAGTTGGAGATGTAAACAAAAATTCTGTGATCTGATAGTTGTTCTCTTGAAATCATGCACAAAACTCATGTTAAATAAATCTAGGGAGAAGTTCTTCCTGCCTCACTATCACTCCAGCATAAAACTGTAAGAACTATAGCCTGGGCTTCCTTTCTTTCCACAGAGGAGGGATAGAGCAGTGATGTGGTGCATTTTCACAGCCACAGTAATTCATGCATCAAAGAAGAATAATTAAGAAGCAACACTCAAAACTACAAAGATTTAGGATGTAAAATAACAGCCTCCCAGATTCCATCCTTTCACCCCTAAGACTACTTCCCAATAGCAGTCAGAGTGAGTGTTTGCAAATCCAAATCCTATCCTCAGAATAAACCCAGATTCCTGCAAGGCTGCTCTTTGTCTTGGACTCTCCCACTCCCTCCCCAACTTACCTGCCATTTTCCTCTCATTCAACCAACTCTGGACCCACAATGGTCCTTTTCAATCTTTGCCAAGGACTGCTCCTTTCTATGCTAGCTCTTCCATAGAGCTGGAGCATCATCACCTGAGATCTTCTCAGGACTGACTTCTTCCCACCATCGAAGCTCTACTCAAAGCTTGTCTTCAAAGACACTTTCCTCGGCCACCTTTCTCCATCTCTCACTAACCTGGTACCCTGACTGATTTCTCTTTGTCATTATCCCTCTCTAAAATCATATTATACATTTTTAGTATAGTTCTTTAGTATCTATCTTCCTCCAGCACCATGTAAGCTTGTTTGGCTCAAAGACCTTGCCTGTCATTTCCTCCAACATCTAGAGCACTGCCTGGCACATGGTTCACACTAAAATACATCCATGCTGAATGGAGGAATGAGTGAATGTGTGTGGCCTTCCAAATAAAATTTCCCCTTTTCTGATATAGCCTAGGTGGTGATAAGGCAAGGAAGATCACTGTGACCAAAAAATGTAGTATACAGCCCTGTCAATAGCCATTAGCCCAGAAATATATGAAATAACATAAAAAGTGTATTGAGGAATTCAGTCTGGAAAGAAAATAATTTCTAAATTGTGGGTAAGCAGATTGTTTATGGCACTATGTACATTGTTGCCTGTAAATGTATTTTTCTCACCATTTTCATTTGAGGCCTCAGCTTTTCAGCCTTGTGGCCCTCATGATTTCAAGTCACTGGGGACTCATTAGGTGTCTTAAGCTCCTGAGCTACCACTTTTTTAAAGCTAGAGCATGGAAGCTTCTGGGCAGAAAGCTGAAAAGACCCATTGGACCAGCTGGTACTATGGTCAACCCCTGTCAAGGCAAATACATTTTAACTGACCTGAAATACTACTAATAGCCAGTTTTGAGTATATTAACTTTTCAAAGTCTTTGGTGTAAGTGCGAGTATTTCTATCTTTTTCTTCTGTGTATGAAGATTCAAGTTGTATTTCAACATCCTTTAAGTGGCATTGTTGTTAAATAGATTGAAGCTCCTGATGCTGGCTCTTAGTAGATCTCAATCTGAATTGAGCATGCTCATTTATAAAAATAACTTTTATTTTAAGACAATATCACTTTATCAAATTCTACAACAGTCAAGAGGAGTGGTGTTTTTTAGTAACGCCTGGCTTAGTTCCGAGGTGTACATGAAGATGGAGTTGAATTATGCTGGAGACACGGTGATTTTATGAACCGTGGAAAAGCACATTTACTTCAAGGGAATGAAATGTGCTCAGCATATTTCATCAGGAAACTTAGAAGGGATACATTTGAAAATAATCCAAATCTACTACCCTAATAGGATCAGGTTAGACAGGAGAGGTGTGTGTTAAAAACAGTCAACTTCTAGTTGGTTGCTAAGTAAAGCTCCATGATGCAAGATTTTATGTACTTTTCTGTTGGGAACGGTCTAAGGCATAACTGTGAATTTTGTCTTGAACATTTTTCTTGCATTTCCTTTCTATTTCACTGATTTTCCATTTGGCTACCCTTGTTCTCCCCCATCTAGACCCTCTAACCTTGGTAATGCCTTGTTTGTCCCTCTGTTCTCCATAATTATTCTTCCTTTATCTGTTGAATTTTCCCACCCCATAGTTTGTGGGATTTGGGCATTTTTGAAATTTTACACTGAAATCAAGTACTTATTTTTGTACACAAAATATATTAAATATTTATTAAATATATGTGCATAACAATGTATTGGGGTCTCGTGTATGGAAGACAGACCAGTCAGGTACATGACCTTGCCTCTTGTTGCTTATAATCCTTGCTAGTTATCCCAGAAAACAAAATACAGTTCATGTCAATGAGTAGATGGCTTACACCAAATAGCAGAATATTTGCTTTTTCAAAAATATGTAAGGATCTGGAGTTTTAAAAGAAAGAAATAGTTCTTTAATGAAAAAATTTGAGCTTCTTTTACACATAGGTAGACAAAGCATTCTGGGGGGAGAGATTGTTTTCACAGACCTGACTGTACCATTAAATCACTATATTAAAGTTACTGTAACTAGAGGTGGTAACTGGATAATGGCCTCCTCCTCCTCCCCCAGACAACTGAATGCAGGGGCTAAGGTATTTATGCACAAAGTAGAAGGCCTTTTTAAGTAGCAGGAATCCAATTTCATTGTCCTTATTACCATTGTGCCAAATGACTTGTAAAATAAAATAAATGAGATCTACAGCACCTAGCAAGCTAAGACAACCCCCAATTCATCATTCCCCTGCAAAACTGCACTCTGATGGTCTCAAAAGGAGAGCGAGAGAGAGGATTAGTTCCGACCTTCCACTGATCAGAACAAAGTGTTATTCTGGATCTCACTTGACTGGATTCTGACTAGCATAGCATTTTTTGTATTGTCTTATTTTTCTTTCTTCATAAATCAAAGTAAGAATCCAAAGAGCTAAGGACCTGCTGCTTGCTGCAGTTTTACACAGAAAACCCCGTTTGTGTCCATTTGTGTGATTTGTGCCTCAACAAATAGACAAATAGAAGCCTCTCGGTGGAAACCACTGATTCCGTTCCACCTCCAGAGAAACGTGGAACAATGGGTCGTGGGCAGAGTTTGATAAACCTGTCACTGACTCATCCCTGCAAACCTTCATATTCCATATTTACTTTGTGTGACTGGCACACCGCGTCCGAAAAGTAGCAAGTGGCAGCGAGGAAGAAGAAACATGCATGGGATAGTTATTTTTAAGAAAACATAAACAAATATATTGAGAAACTCCAGGGGTAGATCTTGTCTTGGCTTCAGTGAAAACAGTTTTAAGATGCTTGAAACAGTGTTTTCACCCTTATTTCATTGTGTGAACTGGCAAAAAGGCACTTACTCTGTGCATGTGATCTGAAACCTATATAATGTTATAATGTTTTCATAAGAATAGTACCACAGGCTGCAGTGATTATTTAAAGCCACTCAAGTATGTAAATCAAGTAAACCTTGGAAGTTATAATACTGAAGGTTTTTATTACCCCCTTGGGCATGAAGCAGTAGCAGCTCCGGTCTAGGGAGAATCCTCTTCTTACAAAATAGCCATGTGCTGATACTGTGGAGAATGAACTCATTCTTCCCTACAGTCTCTGCATTTGGGCTGAATTATCCCTCCATCCAGTGTGATGTAGCTGGAAGGGCTTTGAGAGGAAATCTGACCATGAACTCTAGCCCATCATTTACAACTGGATGACTTGGGCAAGTTACCTAAAATCACTGGGCCTTAGATTGCCCATCTACAATAGTAATAATGTTTAGATAGCTGGTGGTTTTATTCTCATTTGAAGGGTTGTTTATTCTATGCCAGGCAATTTGCTAAGAATTTCATTTACATTGTGTCAGCTAATATTCGTAATAACACCAACTATTAGCCACTATTTATGTTTTAGGAAACTGTCCTTTAAGGAGAATTAATCACCTCACTTAGTTTAACAGCTAATAAGTAGCAAAGTCAAATTTCATATGTCAGAATGACTCCAAAGCCAGTGCCCGGGCCCTGTTGCTATAGGCACTCCCTGTGAGATAGGTAACAGCAGGCCCTGCTTGGTAAAAGAGTCGTAAGACCCAAGCCAAGGTCTCTGGTAAAATAGGACGCAGTAGGGAAGCTAGCCAAAACCAAGTAGAACCAAGAGAGCCACAGGAAAGACCTCAGGTGCCCTCACTGCTCCTTATGCTAGCTATAATTAGCATATTAAAAGGAACTCCCCTAGGTGCCATGACCGTTTACAAATGCCAGGGCAACTCCCAGAAGTTACCTTGTAGCTAGAGGATGAACCCTCAGTTCTGGGAACTCCTTCCCAGGAATCTTATGAATAATACTTAACATAAAATTAAACAGAAGGTATATTACAAAACCAAGGAAATTTACACTGTGGTGCTGCGTTGCTTTGGGAGACAGGTACTGCTCTGCCATTGGAGCAAGACTTCTTCTCTTTCTTTGTTTTGTAGGTAAACCTGCTTTTGCTTTACTCTGCTGGCTCTTGAATTCTTTCCTGGGTCAAGCCGAGAACGCACTTGGCCTTCAGGCCCGGGATCTCAGTTTTGAGGTCCACTTTCCTATATCACATGGACGGCCCCAGTGATGAGGTGGTATTTTTTCCTCTGACCTACTGTGAACCCTGCCCTGAGCAACAGCCACATGAAGCTACTCTGAGCCTTCCTTCCAGTGCAACTTCATTCCCTTTCCAGTCCTTGTTGGTGCCATGATTCTTTTATAAAATGTAAAGCCTAGATTCTGATTATTTCGTGCCTGGCTTTCTTGACTCAGACTGAGGCTGAGCTGTGTCTTAATCTCTTCTGAGTTCTGGATCACTGCTCCTTGATGTTTAACTCCACGGGACTCTAGACTTCTTGTCCATCTAAATCCCAGGGAACTGGGGCACTCTATCTCCATTTGATTAAGCTGAGTACCCTGGACTTTAAAGCTTGTTTAGGACAGAATTTATTTTATCTCCCCATACCTTCCTGCTTTAACTAAATTTTTCCATTTTCGCACTTGTTAGAACTATAACAATTCTCTCCTTTCCCTGCCTTCCTATCATGTATATGTAGGTATACACATATAAAATCATCCCAATTGTTTAGAGAACTCTTACTCCATCCTCCTCACTCCTGCAGCTTCCAAAAAGCCGACAGTCATACCGGCCTGCCATGCCCTGCTAATGCCTAGTCCCAGAGCTTATGAGGCCCTACAAAAAACCCTAAGGTTCACCAATGAATTATTTTCTTTTCAATCAAGAAGTTCTGGTGGCTGCAAACACAATGCAGGTGTAACATCACTTATGGCGCCTGTAGAAAGGTAAAAGATAACAGACCAAAAAGTAAACACTTTTTTCTTCCTTTTTAAAATCATGAACGTCTTGAAACCATACAAAGATTTTTTTTTTCTTTGACTTACTGGTTAGATTGTATTTAGAAGACATTCTGCTACAAAGAAAAATTGCTATCATCAAAATGAACCATAAAAGCAGAAAAAAAAATAGGGCCTTTTACTCTTATGAAGGTCAAATTGTTCTTTGAAACCATATACCTAAGTGTTTTTCAAAACCATAGATTTCAGGGTTAGGTCAGTTTTTTTTCTCAGTACCAAATATTTCACTTAAAATGTGAAGACAGATCAATAATCCAATGGTTTTTTTTTTTTTTATCAAGTTTATATAAGAACTCACGTATAAAGTATTCTAGTTTTTCACAAAAAGCAGGGAGAAGGCTTCGTATGGTTCACAGTTTCCCTTAATACGTACACACTTTTAAAAATCAGCTGATTAAAAATTCTGTTAAGCATTTTTGTTGTTGTTGTTTTGTTTTATTTTGTTTTGTTTTTGGGACAGAGTCTCAAACTGTCGCCCTGGGTAGAGTGCTGTGGCATCATCTTAGCTCACAGCAACCTCTAACTCTTGGGCTCAAGCTATCTTCTTGCCTCAGTTTTTCTATTTTTAGTAGAGACAGGATCTTGCTCTTGCTCAGGCTGATTTCAAACTCGTGAGTTCAAGCAATCCACCTGCCTCAGCTTCCAGAATATTGGGATTATAGGTTTGAGCCACCGCACCTGGCCATAACATTCTGTGGAGCCTTACTTATGCTCAGCCTCTTTTGTGCAAGACCCTGTACCGCCTGACCCTGTAAGAATGATGGGTCGACAGACTGCACCTCAGCCTAGAGAACAGTACACAGGAGCCACCCAGGTCACAGAGGTCTCGGGTGGGAGAGTGGGTAGCCTCTTTGCTTATAACCACGGTTTGGGAAATACAGAAATATTAATTTGGTAGTTTTTTATCAAAATAAATAGCCTAAAACCAGTTATCAATCCAAAGGAATATAAATCAAGAAAAGAATCATAACACAAAGCCAAAATAAGGGGGTTTGATGCCTCAAACTGCCTTTGAAGAACAGCATGCCTCCAAATCCATGAGCAAAATCTCAGGCTTGTATGGCTAGTTTAGGTGCAGGTCTGGTGCACTTCAGGACTTTTTATGTTGAAGCTAATTGAAGAGGGCTATGGAAAAAAAAACACAGGCCCCAGTGCCAAGCATCGCAGAAATACATAAATGCAATATAGTCCCCCTGGATGGACAGAGAGGGCTAAACCCCTCACTCTGCTAGCAAATGTCTACTTGATCAGGGTAATTTTTGTGCCCTGGTGAGCCAGGACATGGCCTTCAGATCCTTCCCAACATGGCACCTCAGGTATTGACTGTCAGTCAGGGAGGTGACATGTCAGGGGCAAGTGACTTACCACCTCTACTTAAGAAGCTTCTCCATTAATAGAGGAGCAGCACAATACTGGTAAATCACTACAACCCACCACAGCACATGGTGAATTGTTTGAATGTAGCATAAAAATAAAACACATTTAGAGAACAATGATTTCTGACCAGACTGACTGCAGAAGGAGTCGTGGGGGGAGTAACCTCTGAGCAAGTAAGCATCTTCATGGCCTAAGAGTGGGGAAGAGTGGAAGGGAGTAAGAGCTGTTTTGCACTACGAATAAATAGAACATTATAATTATTTGGGCTTGGATTTTAGAAGCCTGCTAGTTGTACCGTTAGGTTTTAAACCAAGACAGAAAAAAAAACTTCCAGTAAATGATGAGGATAATTAAAGCACGCTTGTGTCCATAAGAATGATATACTGTCTGCAAATATAGCACTGAAGGATGAGCTCCAAAGTTTGCTAATTCTCTATTTCTAAATGTGGGCACTGTTATTTATGAGAATACTAATTCTTTTTTATAGTGGTTACATAATCAAGTGTTTCTGTGATTTAAAAAAAATGATTCAAGTATTGGTCCCATAAAAACAAAATAAATCACATCAATAATTAAATTTATAGCAGATGCTTTATTTGTGGGGCATTTGTGTGCAGTTTATAACTGAACTGTCAGACTTTCATTTCACATGGGCATGAGCATCCTGCTCACTTATATAAAACATTTGTGTTTGAAGTTAAAAAAAAGGTAAGAGCCGGGAAAGCTTCAATTCTGAGTGTGGAGATGAGCAAATCTACAGATGTGGGGATTGTCCTTCAAATGAGGCTTCGTAGACAATGGAAAACATTTTCTAATGACCAGAGAAAGGTAAATTCCAGGAACTCTGGTACTTCCTCAGAGTCTCCACTCTTGCTTTTTAAAAAGTCCTGTTAAAAAACTTTCTAGAAGCAAACTGAGACCAAATCCCAGTACAAACATTCAATGTGTTGTTTTAATTTGTTGAATTTGTTTGTTTGTTTTGTCCATGGGAAAACTATTCAGTTTGGTGAAAGACTAAAACATTTCATGTAGAACAAAGAGTTTTTTGAACTCTAATATACTTACGGTTTAAATCACATATTGTCATTGGATAATGAATTGTTTAGTAGGATTATTTGTTTGTGTATTTGTTAGATCTGTGTAGGTGTGAGCGGAAGCGTGCCCTTTCCCCAAAAAGTTCACTGAAAGATCAACTCACAATTAAGGCAGATTAATAAGAGAAAGGTTTATTTACCATGCCCATGTGCAGAATCACGGAGTGATTGTCCAATATCTCAGTGGGATCCAGATACCAGTATACATGCCTTTCAGAGGGGTGGGGAAGCTGGGGAGTACAGGAATTCTATTTAGAAGGGACAGTGGTTCTAGGGAGGATAAATGGATGGGGGAAGCAGATTGACTTGCAAATTAACTTGAGAGACAAGGGTCATGTTTTAAAAGATTTAGGATAGGTCCACTTCCATTCTTGATCATCTTTCCTGCAATATACGGAGATAGTAGGGAATACAGGGGAAGTCAATGGTCCCTTTTGATTTTCTGATCAGGTCAATCTCACTGATGCAAATAGAGGAAAGCCCTTTCCAAGGACCAATCTCTCAGGGCCTGAGTTCAAAATATTCTTTGTACTCAGAGTCATATTTGGGGGTGAAATTTCCTGACTTCCTTCATAACAAACTGGTGGCCTGAAACAGTATTTTCTCACAGTTCTTGAGCCCAGAAATTCTGAATCAGGTTGTTGGCAGGGTTGGTTTCCTTTGGAGGTTCTGAGGGAAAATCCATTTCTTGCCTCTCGCAGCTTCTGGTCGCTCCAGGAATGAATTCCTTATTTAGAGGAGGCATCACCCTGATCTCTTCTTTCTTCTCACGGCTTCTCCTCTCTGTTCCTTCCTCTCTTCTCCTCCAAGAACACTTGTCATTCAGTTTCCGGCCTACCCTAATCCAGGGTGCTCACCTCTAGATATTCTTATCTGAAAAAGCTCTGCAGAGACTATTTTTCCAGGTAAGTCACACATCCAAAAAAGAAGCGTTCATAGATTCTGGGTGGACTTATCTTTTGGGGGGGCTCCATCAGTCAATTCATTAAAGTCACATTCAATTATTTTTTCTATTATTCACATTTTAGATATAGCTTCTTCCCCCAGTTAATAATGATATTACATTAAATAAAAAATAATCTGTGACTCAGCATAGTGAATTTTACCCTCTTCTGCTTTTATTTGGCTTTGTTAATTGGTCTAAATTCCATTCATTTTCTACCTGTTTATAAGATATTGCTCCAGTTCAACAGAGTTTAATCTCATCTTCTTCTGAAAATTCCTCAAACATTACCTTTTAGATGAAAGAATGTAAGAAATATAGATTCTGTTATTTACTTTCAATTCATTAATTAATTTTACTTTTTGCCATCTGTTCTCCCAGAATAAAAACATCCATCTTCCGAGTTGTTAATATGTTATGAAAATATTTTCTTACTAGAGTTAATGTGATATTATTATAATAAAAATGTATAGGCTTTAGCCAGAGATGGTTCTGACTGTGGTTCATACCTTATAGCTTTTATAGCTTTTGTATTTTCAATCTATTTGATTTAAACAAGTCACTCAATCTTTTTTAGCCCATGTTTTCTAATCTGTAAAATGAGAACCCCAATACCCCTTAGGCCTGTTTATAACAAAGACTGGATATAACAAAGGTAAACCATTCAGAGGTATCCAACCAGAAGCCCTCCAAAATGTGAGGACTTTTTTGCTTATCTGTAGTGGCAGATATCACACAAATTATGCACAGAGGGTTTTTTTTTGTTTGTTTGTTTGTTTTTTAATTTTCTCATCATCTTTTGTTAGTGTTTGTGTAGTTAATGTGTGGCCCAAGACAACATTTTTCTTGCAGTGTGGCACAGAGAAGCCAAAAGGTTGGACACCCCTAGAGCCTAGCACATAGCATTTTCAAAGTAAATGCTATTCATCACGTATTACAGGCTTTGTATACAAAGCAACAGTATCAAAGGCGATTTTACTTGTTAGCTCATTCACTTAATTCACTTAAATATGGAACTGAACAGTGTCTGATGTAAAGTCAGTGTGGGAGGTGTGGTGTCACCTGAGATTCTGAGGTCCCAAGTTGTGCCCTAACAATTTCCTTAGAGGATCTGCTGTCTGACCCAGGTGAACCTGTCAGACTGGCTTCCACATCCCCCCGGCCTACCTACGGTCTTGCTCATGCTGTTAGATTCTTTGGAAAGTTCCCCTTTCTTCTCTGCTATTCTGACCTGCTCACTGTATATGGTCCAAGAGAAGTCACTTGTCCATGTAATTCATTCCCACTTACCTCCTCCCAAACAATTGGAGGCATTGCCCCTCCACAACCAATTCTAAGTACGAGGTCTCTTATCGTACTTAGTCTCAAATGTATGTTCTAATTTGAAATTTTGAAGTGCTCATAGTCTGTGCTCAATTTGGCCTTTGCTGTGTACTGCCTTGCATTGTTAAATGATGTAAGTTAGGTACTATAAATCATCAAATATAAGTGTCATGCAGCCAAAGATTTTAATTAAGTGTATTAGTGTTTGGGGATTGCATGCTGAATTCAACTACATTGTTCTTGCAGGTTTAAGACTTAACTTCAGAATGTTTGTTCGTTTGTTTGTTTGTGTTAATAAAATAAGCTCAAATCTCACATCATCCAGACTAGTGGGAAATCCAATTCTCGAATATTGGGGCTTCCTGTCTCCCAGTCATTCAGTCATTCAGAGGTTGTAAATGAAGACAAACATTTGGGTTCTTCAGTCCTTGGCCCATCCTAGTTACCACTAGAATGCCACAATCCACGTGTGTGTCGCCTATGAAATTCCAAGCGTCCATGACTACAAGCTAGGAAGCTTTTCCATGACCGAGAGATCCAGCATCTAGAGTTCAGTTTAGCTATTTTCTTGGAATCCAGTCACTGCTCTGTGTTATGAGAAAGCAGTTCTAGAATCTTAAATCCTCATGGGTCTAAGAAACACCATCCTTTCCTTTAACTTGGCAAAAACTTTGTCTATTCCCAGACTTTCTAATCTTCCTCTCTCTTCCCTGCATGTTCAATAAAATCTCTTCATTCAATTTAGATTTACAAATGGCAATAAAAGAAGCTATCTTCAATAATCTTCTGCTTTCAACCCTGCAGCTCTACCTTAGATAGAACCCAATAATTAACTTGATTGGAACTAGGGGGAAAAGTCATGAGAGACACACCATTTAATGTTTAAGTAAATTTTTCTTTCTAACTGTAAGTATCTAAAAATCTAAAAACATAGATTATCTGGACATGTCTCAAAGAGTCGTGAAGCGCACCTCTCAATGGGGACTTCCTGAGGAACCTACTGAAAAATAAAGTATTTCAAGGGAATAAAGATTCTGACAGAAGAATTGGTTGTGGAGGGGATATGCCTCCAATTGTTTGGAAGGAGGTAAGTGGAATGAATTACCTTGATAATATTTGTCACTCAGATGCTTCTTCTGCCTCATGCCTATGATCTAGAGTGAGAAGAGGCTGAAAGAAGACTTCTTTACAAACCCCACAAGATGCTGAGAGCATGTAGGACTTCTCCCTGAGGGTCCATTTAATGTAATTGAGGGAGAACACAAGTTAGAATATTGAAGGCTCTGAACACAATTTTGGCTCAGTGACATTTTGGCACAATGGTAGGAAAACACATCTTGGACTTGGCAAAACATTTACAAATCACACCGTAGCAACACCTCCCGCAGCCAAGAGCATGGCTGGTAATCCCTGTGGACTCTGTTGTAATGGGAGTAGGTTCCAATGACAGACAGATAACTCCTTGAGTAATAAGGAGCCCACATGCTTCCTCACTGACCACTTTTCATTATCAGAACCCATGACAAGTCACATTCACAGAGCATGAAAAACATGAAGCGGTCTGAGAAGCAGAACTATTTAAAATGGATCAGAAAGGAGGAAAATGATATTTCCTACATTTTGGAGGGCTATTTTGTTAAAGCACAGGGATTATTTCTCTTAACTCTCAAACGTGTATGTGTGTATGGGAGTGGAGGAGGCAAAAATGTAGAGGGGGCTATAATTCCAAACACATTTGCTGTCTCTGGGATATAGCCAGAGAAATATTCTAATGATGAGCTTTGCCCTTGAGTACCTGGAGTCAATGCCACGAGAACATAGCATTATGTTATGTTTATACCTTTCTTTATACTAACATTTACTCAGAGGCCAAGAAATACTTGATATACTTGATACATACAACTTCCTTCAATTATTTGACTAATTGTTGAAAAGCTGGTTGCTAAACACATGAGTAACCCTTCTTTTCTGAGAGTACATCAAGTAGTTATTCAGGACCAAGCGCTAAAGCATTATCATTAATAACAGGGTATGTTTATAATACCTTCAGCTGCAGTATACAAAATTGACCCTGTAGTATTTTCTGAATATCTGGCAGCTCCTGAAATGAATGGTCCCTCAATCAGGATACTCACCTGGAGATGGACTACTAGTTTAAATAAAATTGGCAGCCTCTATATGTCATCATTTTAAATATCCATAGCACATATTACCTACAACAGTCTGTGCTTATTCCCATAAAATATGTTTTTAAATTGCTTTTACTTAACATACTTCAAATTAATTTACCTAAATACGTGGCTTTCGAGAGATATCTACTAACAACTCTCAGCAAATACTGCTCTGGGTATCTATTATATGTATACATACGCACACACACATATATATAGCAAAAAGGACATATTCCTAATTTTATAATGTATTGAACATTTTGATTATTAAATCCCTATTGAAGATAAACCATGACAATATAGTTATAGCATGCATTTGGGCATATGTGATATAAATATATTATACAGATATGGTGCATAAAATATAACATTATATGTGCATGTATATTTAAGACACAATGCACAAGATTTAGACACAAGATTTGAATGTATTAAACTAATTTTCAATAATATAGAGATTATTCTAAGGGCCAAAACAGAAATAAGCAGATAGCAATTGTTTACAATGACTAGCAAATAGATGGTGGCTCCACGGCCCATGGGTGTCAGGGAAAACTTCATGGAAGAGGCCATTTCCAAGCTGGGTAGCTATGGGCACATACTAATGGCTAAGATTTAAGTAAACAGGTGTGTTCCAAGAAGGAGAAAACTTCTGAATCAAGAGAAGGTACACATTAAATTGTCAGCTGCCAAGGAAAATTGTTCCAGATAATTGTACGTTGAACTTTGGGCTCTGTGGACCTTAGAAACTTTTTTGACTTAAGAAACTAGAAGGCAAGCCTTCATATGTTGAAAAGTTGTGCAATATAATCTCTTTGTGCCATTTTCATTTCCTCTATTTACATTAGCAATGGAGCAAGATGACAGGGTGGCTGAGCCTTTGATACATAGTGGTACACTCTCTGTCTATAAAGGTCAAAGTTAACTTTGCTAACTTGGTTACCAGCCATAACAGGTAACACTAGGGTATTAATGCTAATGAAATAAGAAACTGAACGTTATAAAGACCCCTATGCATAGAGAATACAAATATGAAATAAAAACACAGAGATAGCATTCTTATGGGTTTAATTTTGGGTTTCAAAGATGCATTTCAGAAATGATACCTTTCTTTCTTTTATAAATATAAGATATACAGATTCTGAAAAAGAGCCAACCTCTCCTTTGGTAACAGTATGAGTTCTTCTCCCTTGACACAACCTAATATAATTTCTAGTACATTTCCAGTAGGTGCTCATCAAAAATCCATTGACTAAATAAAGTGATACACACATACATATACACAAAGATACCAGTTTGAGTTAAACAGAAGGTTTATGTAAAGTGAAGCACAATAAGATCCAATCATTGCCTTCACTAATTTCACAAATAGAGACAACTAAAATTCAATCAGGTCATTTCAACCTTGAATGTCTTAGCAACCTTAAATATGTAGTTCAATACAAGTGTGGCCCCAGAAAAGACCATTGTGGGCAACTACTCTTTCTTTACCCTAGCTTTTTGAGTCCTACCCATAAATAGATCCTAAATAATCCCAGACACCACACATGCTACCATTTTCTGGGTTGCCAATGACAAACCTCAGAGCAAACTCAAGTCCACTCTTTGCTGTCTCTCACGCCATACGCAATGAGAGTTTCCATATCAGTCCCTGTAACTAATTTTGTTACTACTTAAAAAGGGGCCCAAATCCTAAGAAGCCCCAAAGAGAGGAGCTCCCTCTGCAATGCACTTATAAATGCAGTGGCACTGCCCAGCACAGAAATCCAAGTAATAGAATCAGTGGGAGCTAAATCAGTAAAAGATTTGGCATCCTAATGCATTTTACAGATGAGGAATGTAAGGCCTAACCAGATGAAGTAACTTGACTAAGGTCAACCCAAATCATAGCAGACCAGCAATGTCTTGGGGAAACCATGGAGCCGATTCTAAGTGATCAGCATGACTGATTATCTTATTTTTAAATTAACACATAAATGAAAAGATGGAAAAGCAGGGGTCAGACTAAAGAAATAAAGACATGATGTGGAATTCATTGATTGAACCATCTAACCTTTTTTTGTGTGGTACAGACCATGCTCAAAATCACCATTATACTATAGTATAGACATGTTACGTGTACCTAAGACATCACAGATGGACTTCAAAGCATTTTTGTTACAGCTAGCAAACATGCAAATAATCAGATATATTGAGCTAGCTAACTAATTTGCTAATGGAATATTTGCTCAAAGGCTAGAACTACATAGAAAAACCCTGCAATTAACCTCTGAAAACAAAAAGAATTGTTGCCTAGAAGGTTTTCAGAGCTTAATTATTGATAGAAGCTTAAGGGTAAATCTAAACCATGACCTTAAACATTCTTTATCTTTATACTTCACATCTTATTTGGGAACTAAGACAATTCTAGCTCCTGAGATATCCTCATATAAAATGTAAAGAAGCAACTTTTTATAGCTTGGTGAGTTGATCAGAACAAACTTTGTTTTTGAAAATTCAATTTTATTTCTTCATCAATTTAAGATACAGTGTTTTCTAGTTTTATTCCATCTATATGAGAAATAATAAAAAAAACTTTCATTTGGTAGTAAATTTAACATGAAAAATTTCTGTATTGAACCATTATTAAAGCCTAATGAAGTCTAATCAAGGAAAAGAATATACAAATCTGAAGTGGTATGGCAAAGAAGAAATTACAGCAATCTATTTGGCAAACCACATGCAGTTTAGCTTGGCATGAACGATCATGCACATCTCTGAGCCTTTACAAGGGCATGCTGCTATTACACATTTTGCGTACAGGCTTTCCAAGAAGCAAAAGATAGAAAGCCAGCATTTATTGACCATTTACGATGTGGACATAATGGGCACTTAATGGATATTTTTGACTGAATGAAGGTCAGGCACAGTGCCAGGCAATTTATGCTTTGTCACCTAATTTTTTTACAAAGTGTACGTTGGGACTCTCCAGACTTAGGTAATCAGCTCAATATCGTCTGGTGGGATGAATCCAAGATTTAAACTTAGGCCTACCTTTTTGTAAACCCTAAAAATAGTTTTACCTTAAAAATTCCATACACACTAAATATGAATCTAAATATTCATCTTAAATGATCCAGCGTCTTCACAATGTAATCTTTCTCTCCCTGTGCCCACACGTGATCAGAATAGGGAAACCACTGACTAAAATGTTAGGGCAGGCTATTTTCTAATGGTAGGGTAGAGTGAATAATGTGAAAGACTATCTCCTTTAAGATCTCTTTCTACTGTATATAATTCTTTATTTTGAATGCTGTCTCAATTTCTATTAATAAAAGACTAATTTATATTAATAAATTTTCTCTTTCAACATGCAAAGATCCTTGGGAAAATTAAATAGATTGCCATAAGTTTGTTAAAGTGAACTGATTTACTCAAATTGCTTCCACCCAACTGAGATACGTCTCATTGAAGAAATAGATATGTTAATTCAGAAGCTATGCCCTTAATGGGATGGTGGAAAGGGGCATCTCAGGTGAGGCCAGGCTTGTTAGGTACCAGGAGAAGCTCTGTGCCTCCAAAAAGCAGCATGAGTGCAGGAGGAGATAGGAATAATTTGGAGAGGAAGTTGAGAAAGGGAGGTTGGAGTGTAGAAACCTGTGACTCATATAGTTTACATATGTCCAGATTTGATGTCCAACTACTTAAAGCAACATATGTCACTCCCCAACAACTCCCATCTTGGACTATAACAGCCTAATCTATTTATCGACTTGTTACCATGCATAAGCAAGAACTATCCTTACGTATAGTACACTCTTAACTACTAATGAAATAATATATTTACACAAAGGATTAAAATAAGTATAGGTGAGCAAACATGTGTATTTGGGGGCAGGCAAAGACAAGGAAAGCACGTACTTGCTTTAGAAGAATTTGCAATTTGCATTGTGCAGGTGTGTATATATCTACAACAAACATTGGCTAATGCAAAGCTCTAAATATCAGGGCCCAGTGTATTACTTCCCTAGGGCTGCCATAACAAAGTACTAGGAACTGGTGGCTTAAAACATCAGACATTTACTTGTTTGCGGTTCTGGAGGCTATGTGCAAACTCAAGCTTGTAGCCATACTCTCTCTGAGGTTCTGAGTTGAATCTCTCTTTGCTCCTTCCTAGATTCTGGCATTTACAGTTAGTTCTTGGGGTTCTTCGGCTTTCAGCTGCCTCACTCCAACCTCTGCCTCTGTGACTGTGGGTCACAATCTTCTTATTTTCCTGTCTTCTAAGAACATCAGTCAAACTGGAAGAGGGTCCACCCTAACGACCTTAGCTTAAATACCTCTGCAAAGACCTTATTTCCAAGTAAGATTTTAGCTTATCTGTTAGGGGAACACAATTCAACCCACAATTCAACCAACTTATTTCTAACTAATAGCTTCTTTATTCCTAGACGTTGAGGAATGGCGAGACCATTCATAATGAGGCCTCTTGAAACTCAGACAGTCTACTAGCCCAAGTTGGTGCCCATGACTTTCTCTTAAGTGCCTGATGATCTAACAAAAATCAGGTGCTTACACTAAGAGCTGAGGTTTCCTAAATGGGACTGAGATTCTAACTAAATTTTCAAAAGGAACAGTATTGATACAAAATTGTAATTAACATTGACAGATGCAAAAAGTAAAATTCCAAAACAAGGAAGAAGAACACTATATATGGTATGATAATTTACTAACTGTTATTTATTTTATTTCTTACAATATTTAATATGCTTGCTTCTTCAAATCCTATCATTCTGAACTTCACTCAGGGCTTGTTCTCTGTTTTTGATCTTGTTTTGTTTAGTTTTGAGACAGCCTCACTCTGTCACCTTGGGTAGAGTGCTGTTGAGTCATCATAGCTCACAGGAACCTCAGACTCTCAGCTCAAGTGATCCTCATGCCTTAGCCCAGCTAGTTTTTCTTCTATTTTTAGTAGAGACCATCTCACTCTTGCTCAGGCTGGCGTCAAACTCCAGCGCTCAAGCCTCCCAGAGTGTTAGGATTACAGGTCCAGCCTTGTTCTCCGTTCTTCATATTTCACTAGTTATGTAGAGAGGCACGATCTTTCTGTTGTCTAGATAAAGAAGGTATCCTTTATCAGTGAGTAAAAGGTCTTCTCAGACTAACTTTGTTTTAGTCCCTTTAATGATGTTTTTACTCTTTTGTCGAATTTTGTTCTGATTTTTTTGCATGCTGCTGCACGCAGGCTGCTATTTACCTTTCACCCAATGACTATGCATTTTTTCAAATTCACATCTTCCAACTGGCCATCCTTCATTTTTTTTCTTTCTAATGGACATGAAGCAAAATTTCAAAACTCATTCCATAAACATTTACTAAGTAAAGATCATGTACACCTCTCTTTTGCATTTTGCATTTTCCACATTAGAAATCTGATGATAAAACATTGTATTTCTACTAAAATAGGACAGATTGGAATTGAACTAAACTTGCAAGGTATATAGTCTTGTGACTTCTGAATTGGTGATAATTTATCAAATTCCATTCTCTCAGTATTGAACTGAGCTAGCTTTTAAAAAGTAGGCATTTTATTCCAATTATTTTTTTAACAAGATGTTCTTGGTTGATATAGTTTCAACTCTAGTAGTAGCATTAATATAATTTTTCAAAGTAAGTTACCTGTGTAATAGTAACATAGTTCTCATTTGGGAAAATTATAATATGGATAGATCCAAATAGCCGTCTTCTCATTATTCCAGAGAAAGGTACAGCTCTGACAGCCTGGGTCCTCCTGATTTACTGGAATTTAAGGAGACTTCATGGGGACTTCAGAGTAGTTTTTTAACTTTCTTTAAAACTCATGCCATAATTTACATCTCTGGGCCTAGTTTTGTTTTGTTTTATTGTTATTATTTATTTATTTATTTAGAGACAGAGTCTCACTTTGTCACCCTCTGTAGAGTGCTGTAATGTCACAGCTCACAGCAATCTCAGACTCTTGGGCTTAAGGGATTCTCTTGCCTCAGCCTCCCAAGTAGCTGGGAGACCTCCCAAGTAGTAGGTGGCCTGCCACAACACCCAGCTATTTTTTGTTGCAGTTGTCATTGTTGTTTAGCTGGCCTGGGCCGAACCCGCCAGCCTTGGTGCATGTGGCTGGCATCGTAACCACTGTGCTACAGGCGCCTAGCCATTATTTCATTTTATTTTTTGAGCCGTGGCTGACTATGATTTGTGTGGTTTCTTGTTTCTAAGTAATTTCTTAGTAAAACTACTGCTTAGGTAAAGTACACACCCTTGCTTTGAGCAAGGGAGCCTTCAGTCTAACCTACCTGAACAATTCAGATTGAGGAGTAGGAGTGGTACCAGAGTGCCCACTTCCCGAGAAAATAGCTCCTCCGAAAGCCATCAATTAAATTTCGTTCACAAAAACTGTATCTATAGGGTGTTAAGGGTTGAATTGTATCTTTCCCAAATTTGCGTTTTGAGATTCTAATCCCAATAGTGGCCTTCTTTGGAAATAGGGTTGTTGCATATAAGTTAGTTAAGTTAGGGTGAGGTCATAATAGAGCAGAATGGGTCCCTAATCCAATATGACTGTTGTGCCTAAAAGAGGGGAAATCTAGACCCAGGCATCCAGACAGAGAGAATGCCATTGACAGTGAAGGCAGAGACCTGGCTGATGTGCCTGCAGGCGAGGGACATCAAGGCTTGCCAGCCAGTCACCACAAGCTGAGGAGAGGAGTCCATCACCAGGGACCAGAAGGAACCAATCCTGCCAACGCCTCATCTCAGATGGTTAGTTTCTAAAACAGTGTGACAATAAATTTCTGTTGTTTAAACTACTGAATTTGTGGTATTTTGTTATGGCAGCCATAGCAGATTGATACAAGCCCCATATAGGTACAGCTACTATGATTATCTGCTTACCACTTATACACACAGACATACACACATAGTACTGTGGTATATACGTTTTACTATAGGATACAGGATATAGGATGTAGAATACAGAATACAGAACATATCATATGTCATATATATGCAGAATATATAATATAAACAAACAGATAATATAAATATCTAATATAAATAAATACATAATAGTTTAATGCATCTTTAAAAGTTGCTTAGCAAAACAGCTGAATTTTGCTCTGTGAATTTACAAAAGTGTGGTTAAATTCATCTCTTCAGATTAGGAAAGAAAATCAAAACCAGTTAAGCACCATGAAATCACATCTAGAAAATATCCAAAGCAACCACAAACATAAACCCCAGGGCTTCGCTAGATTTCTTGCTGCCTGAGCGGAGATAGGCACATTGCTGTTCATTTTTAGTATGACTGTATATTATCCAAGAATTCAAACAGCAATTCTATGGTTTATGGGCCTTTGAGCTTTAGTAATTATTGTCTATAAATCAATGTTACCACATTTATATGCATGTTTGCCAGCATGCCATTTATTTCAGTATAAGGTATGTGAATACGGTGCATGTATGTTTGTATGTACGTGCACATACAAGCAGACACACATGTTTATGCCCATGTTTAAAACTGAGTTTCTTGTTAAGGAAAATGTTAACAGTATGGGTGCTGGAACAGACTGTGTTCACACCATTCCAAACGAGGCTGCAAGTCATAGGGCCATATGCTGCGTTTTTAAGAAACCTGATTTATTGCCAGCACACATTAACACATGTGGACCATATGACTATTATTATATTTGCTTTTCTATTAGGTTGTCTCATTAAGACTTGCATGTAATGGAGAAATGAGCGTGTGAGTATGTGTTTTGGGGGGAGGCGTGCATGCACGGGTATTGAGGAGGACAAAAGCTCAGTAAAGCCTTCTTTAGAATGGTCCGAGTTCATGAGGTATTCTCTCTTCATCTTTCATAGCTCCGGATTTATAATTATCTCTTTGCCAAATATATCTACTGAAGAAGTCAATATGAATAACTAGCACATCAATGTTCACGGAAGTCCAAGCTAGAGGAATATGGTAGATACGATACACAGAAAAATGTCTATCAATCCACATTAATTTAGAGCTGTCACTTATTCTAACACATGTTGGATTATAATTTATGTAGCTCAGTGTGCGTGGGGAAAGGATATTAAACAAATTGATAATGTGGAATGTGTTCCTTGCCTTGGTTAGATGTCTGGTAACAAAGCTGCCTTCTGTAACTTTACAACAATAAAAGAAAAGGAACACTTTTGCATGCATACACGTAATAACTATAAATGTTTCTGAACCATGTATTAAAACATGTCTGATAATCAATATTTTCATGCAATTTAAAATTATTGGGACCACTTTTATTTTTAAATACTTTATAATTTAGATTTTCATTAATTGAGACAGTTTTTTCTGCCCTTATCTGTTCTGCCTACCCTTTTCTACCATTTCTCCCTGGCTCTGATATGCTGTGTTAAGCAACAGCTTTAAGAATACGGATACCCTGGTAGCCAGGGAAGGCACACCACAGCTGCAGAGAGGTGCCACCATTTTTGAGTCAAAATTTTCTGTTCGTACAGGGGATTTTTCCATGGGATAAATCAATTTCTAAGTAATAATGAGAAAAACTGGAACCTGAAGATAAAAAAGAAAGAAAGAAAACATAGCTGTCCACAGCAATGCTACTAAAAAGAGTGCATTGTTTTCTTTTTGTTTAGTTTTATTAAAGGACCAACATCCCTGGTGCTTCATATTATCTGGGGGAAAAAAAAGTGAAAAATGAACAAGTCATGGATTTTCAGTGCTCTAATGACTTATACTAATGTATTCCTTCATCTAAATACAGATTTCTATTTAAAATTCAGTATGCAGGGGTATTATGAATTCCAGTTTAATGGATTCCAAATAATTGCCCTTTAGAAATGATGAATAGCTGTTTAAATCCACTGATAAGAATATACTATTTCTCTCCGAACAATAGGCTTTCCACATTAACTGTGTCATATACGCCTGAAATTAGTTTATTAATTTTTTATTGATATGCAAAGCCCAAACTGATGACAGATGGAACGTAATCCTTTGCTGAGAGCCCCCAACTCACCCCCTAAAATGTTTGTTGTTATTCTTGCGAGGGATGAAGGAGAGCTCTGGGCAATAACCTTTAGAAAGGAGGCCAGGCCCATGGAGGCAGATGCTGCCTTTTTCTTTGAGTTTTTTGGTTTGTGCAGTTCAAAAAAGACGTTCTTCCAAGGTGGGCATAATGACCAGTGATTCCTAAACCCTACAAAGACAAAGCTTTTTAAAGTTCCTGGTCCTCATCGCATAATGCCCTCAAGAAAGACTTTCAGGACTTATTCCTCACTTTAAAAGGTAGCCTAACCAAGAGAAACAGTCCTATTCAAATTAAAAACATATGATTCATTTCCCTTAAGTGCAGTCACCCTTGGGTTTTTTTTTTTTTTTTTTTTAACTTTATCCCTGAGCAGAATGGATGGTTCTCTATGGTAGTTAACAAACCAAATAATACTCTGGAAGTCATGAACAGAATAGATGCAATAAACACTATCCTAGATTGAAGTAAAAGGCATACATTCATTATTGGGGTCTCAATGTTTTCTTTGTTTGTAAACAATTATATTACATTATAGAATCTATAGCATTACATTTCTTTGATGTGTACAGTTAGGAAAAAATAAATCTGAGCTGTTTCAAAACCAAGTTACAATAAAAGATCCAAGGGAAACATGGAATCAGCTGTTATTTAAGCTATTGATAAGAAGTACCTTCAACACCTTTGATTTTATGCCTATCACTTTTTAAGAGAATCCTATGGGGAAAAAAAATCTGTGTTTCTCCCAAAATGAAAAGCAAAATAAAATAATTTATGGGAACCAAAATACACTTAAGAATTTATCTGATCCTTTGTTCCCTTTTTTTTTGTTTGTTTATGAAGTAATTATATCTAGGGTAGTATTTATTTTTTTCTAAAATAAAATGAGAATCTATGAATAGGTCATGAATGGTGTAAAGACAGTAGGTAGATAGATAGGTAGATAGACTGACTTGGTTACATCAGCACATGTAAATAAAGCAAAAGCAAAAAAAAAAAAAAAAAAAATGGAGATTTCCAGCTTTTGTGCCTAGAACAATCCAGGAAAACACAGACAACCAAGAAAACAACCTCAGATTTACCACCACTCCCTGCCATCAGTATGTACATACGTTCCTGTAAGAGATGCTAGTTAGGACACAAATGAAAAGGAAAATGAAAAGCTCATTTTATTTTGTAGTAAGTGAGTAAATAACACCATTACTTCCTTTCCCTAAATTTTATCCAAGAGGAGCGGAAGATGGAGAGAGAGGAAAATACATTTTCATATATCAGAGCCACTAATATGTAGGAGAAAGGGCAAAATCTTTTATCTTTTCAGCACACTTGTGTATAAAATCCTGGGCTGCTGTTAACTTGCGGTTTTTCTTTCTCTCTAGCAGAAAATAAGTGCCCCTTTTCTCCAGGCCTTTTGTACCTTCCTCTGGGATCTGCTGCCCTCACTCCACACCAGTGGTACCCAGAGAAGAATGGGCCTCTGTTTTCCTGCCTGCCTGCAGATTCCATCCCTTGCTCCATTCAGCCAGCGTTCAGGTCTGCTAACTGCTGCTGTACAACTTATCTTTCTTGCTCTAGTGACAGGTTTTCTGAAGCCAGACGGTTTCTGAAAAGAGGGTCTATTTGCATAAACAATGCCATGCGAGGAGGTCCACTGGAAACAAAATCAAAATTCACTCAAGCAAATCTTCCTAATCAATTCTTTTTTTTTTTTTTTGTAACTAACACATCCTAAAGTTACCATCTGTACACTAAAATGTGGCTGAGTGTTTGAACAATTCTTTTTCTCCATTTCCTGTGTGTCCAGTTTACACAAAACAAGCCAAAAACATATTTTATTTTCCGAGTTAGCCTGAACAGAATCCGTAAATAGACTATGGTATGTGGGATGAAGAATGCATTGTGTGTTAAACACGGGCAGGGGGCCAGCTGCGCGTCTGCTAACCAGAGCCTTCCATTCGATTTGTCAGAGGAGCCTCATCGTGATGCACACCATGGCCAGGAGCTGCCAGGGCGGAGCCCTCGAGTGCAGGCCATCAGGCACGGAGCTGCCTCTGCACGGAGGATCTCACAGGTAATGTGCACCTCTGCTCCCTTCAGCCTCCCTTCATTTCCTGCCCACGGAAACAGAGCAAATTACGGTACCAACAACCTTAAAGCAGGCTAAAACGAGCAGTTTGGACAAGCCTGCACAAACAAAATGAAGAGGAACATGATGAACCAGTCACCTCAGTGGAAAACCAAGCCTGGGATTTTAAATATCTTCAAGCAAATTCAGCTTTAAAGGGGATACTTAATTGCAATTCTCAGAATTTTTCACTTAATAAAAATCTGAGGGCAAACTGTGTGCCTAGGCAGGCAGGATCTACTAGGCTCTTCTATCTGAACCCAGGGGTGTAATTTGGCTTACATCTTTACTTGGCTTTTTGGAGACAGTTAACATTATGACTTAGTAGTTACAAAGGAAAAGCAGAAATTCTTCCATCTTTTCCTCTCTTTTGCCTTTGTCTAGTATCAAACATAATCTAGTATGCCATTGGCCTCCTGTATTGCCCAATCTGGAGTGCTATTTTCTTCCTAAAAATGTCAGGATTGTGACCTATAAATACTACTTCCCATAAAAAAGATAGAAGATTCCTTGGAAAAATGGCTGACTGCAGATCTGGGGCAGGAAATACACAAAAAGAGCATAGATATCTTGTCACTCACAAAAAAGAAGAAGCTTCTTTATCAAACGATTTAGCAGCCAATCTGGATAAACTTTTACCAGCCAAAAATGGAATAAATTTAACCATCAGTGAAGATGAAATCTGCCTTAGCATGAAAATCAAGTATACTCCAAATTGTGAGTTTGTAATGATACCAAAAAAAAAACTATTTAATACTTGGTCACCTTTGGAGAATGCTAAGAAACCACTTCATTATTATGAGAACTGGCAAGTAAAAGGAAAAATGAAAGCAATTATCTTGCCTTTCTTTGTATAATCAGTACCACAGGGGGAAAAAAGAATTGATGAGAAGTTTCTTTTTACAGAAATAATGAATTCAGGACTTTTGCACAGTGTGGGCCCTGTAGAAGAAGGGGTTTGGTACTGACCATGACTGGCTGATTTTATTACTTCTTAACATCACCCTTAGTGAAAGCACATAATTTCACCTTGAAGTCATCTGGTCAAAACAAACCAACCAATAAAAAGCAAAATTGAACTTGAATCTTCTCAAGTCTTTAGATATAAGGGAAAAAAGAGACTGAGGAATATGACAAATGACGCCACGGGGATAAAATGGGGAAAATCCAGGTTGCTCAAAACTCCAGAAGACAAATGATCTGGATTCTTTAAAAAAAAAAAAAAAAATTGAAGTGGGGCTGACTGGATCAGAAAGTGGCCTAAGAGACATACACATCCACAGAGGGACCTGATTTAGATCTCAACTGAAAGTTATCTGTTAATTAATTAATTAGTTAAGTCAAATTAAATGAAAATAAAAATTAAAGTAAATTAATAATAAGGCAATCCGGGAAATGTGAACTTGACTAAATATTCACTGATCTTAAGAAATTATTAAGTTTAAGTGTAATTAAGGTATTTGGCTATGTATTTAAACATTGATCTTTAAGTTTTAGAGGTATTTATGGAAATATATGCAGATGAAATAATATTACATTTGGGATTCGCTTCAAAATAATTAGGGTGGGGCAGGGTGTTTGCTGGAGTAGAGATGAAACAAGATGGACCATGAATCAATAATTGGTAAAGTTGGGTCATGGGTGAACCAAGCTTATTATGCTATTTTTTTCTACTTGTGTGCATATTTACATTTTTAAATGTTTTTTAAATAAAAACTTTAAGAAAAGAATATTAAGACTCACTTAATGAGTGGGCTTACAAAAACAGGTACTATTTTCCCCATTGAATTTTCAAAATCCTTAATTTTCATGACTAAGATGTGGGATTGGGTTAGAAATGGGGGAAGAGGATAGTCTAGGCCAGCGGTTCTCAACCTGTGGGTTGCAACCCCTTTCTAACAATGAAAATACATCCTGCATATCATATATTTACATTACGATTCATAACATAGCAAAATTACAATTACGAAGTAGCAACAAAAAATAATTTTATGGTGGAGGGTCACCACAACGTGAAGAAGTATCTTAAAGGGTCACAGCAGTAGGAGACATTAGGAAGGTTGAGAACCACCCATCTAGACAAATATTTGCCCACCTTTGAAAAACCAAGCATTTGTAACACACACAAAAGACTAATATACCCAAAGACAAAAAACACCACTTAAGAAACAATTAAAAAAATTATCTGCTCTTTTAATCAAAACATTTATTATTATATTATACTAATTATTTATTAACTTAAAGCATTCAATTAGAACTGTTATGACAGTGGCAAATCTACACATTAAAATGCATAAACCCATTTAGTATAAGATTTCAGGAGGTATTTTATATTCATTTATACCATCTTTAGAATTTTCTGCACACCCAGATTTGAATATTATTTTCACATTCTTTAGACACACATATATACATAGTTGTACTTCTGACTCAAAATCTATAGAACAATAAATTAATATATTTACATTAAATGAAATATTTCTTTTTAAAATAAGCTTTGCTCTGTAATAGTATCGATAAGAACAACTAATATTGAAAGTTTCATAAATTACCTCATCTCACTTTCTCTCATTTCATCATCCCAGCAGCATGGGGAATTAGGTATGAGAAGAGACAATTTTCCATGGGTCTCTCACATGTCTGTGCCTCTTGAGGGCAGAGACTCTGATAGCCCTTCCTTATGTATCTTTTTTTCAGCAGAGGGCAAGTTAGTTTTTCATCCAGCATAATAAATACAATGTCTCTTCCAGCAGCAAAGATTGCACAGCTTTCAGCCACCTATTATAGATTGGGGCTTCCTAAGGCCTGAGTCCCTCAGCTGTGACACAAACCCACGATGTGTCCACCTGGCACCTCTGTGTCACTCTAGTGGGACTTCACAGGCACGAGAACCAAGGTGAACACGAAGCTCGTCTGCCTACTATACTGTGAGTGACAAAGTTCTTCTCCTTTGACCCAGAAGTCTTACATATTTTTCTTACACTGATAAAATTATAGTAGGCTAAATTGTTAAAATCATAAGACTGTAAAAGTTTTTGGAAACAAGGATGGGATGCTGATGAATGCATGACATCTTGGAAAGAGAAGGAAAGTGCCTATGGCTAAAGTTGGGAGATAAGAGAAGACTATCTGGAATCCAGAAGCAAATGCTCTTGTCCCAGTGGGGATAAAGGTTTGGGAGAAGTAAGGATCCCTCTACCTGTTAATGAATGTCTAGAACTTCAGCAGTAAGAAACAACATTTTAAAGAAAAAACAAAACAAAACTGAATGGCACTTTAGTTGTTATACTCTCTCCCAGAGAAGAGAAGAAAGAAGAGTTAAGATGTCCCCGAACTCATGTTGGGCTCTGGGTGGACAGATGCATCAGCAGTTTCCTGGGCTGAGCCATGAGCAGCCACCGTGCCTTGCTTCCCGGCTTGGAGCTACTACTCTCTTCTGCAGGACTCTCTTCACCAGTTTTCTCCCTCAAACTTAGCTCTTTAAGGAGAAAATGATTAGACTTTGAGCTGAAGTTCCCCTGTCCCCAAGGGAGAACAAAGAAAATCTGAATCTGTCAGAGTATGCAGGGAAACTCTGAAGAGTAGAAGGATTCCAAGTTTAATGAATTCATCACACATAGGCACCAAAATCAAAATCAACCTTCCAAACTGACCACTGAGGGAAGAAGTATTAAGATGTACCTATGTGGTTTGGGAAGCATTCACAGTCTTAAGGGCAGAGTCACTGCCAGTCCTTTGCTGTGGTCTATCTTTTCAAAGATATTTGTGTAGTGAACAGCTTTGGGAGATAGAGGTTATGTTTTCCTTTGTTTCATAGGTGAGTTTGTTTATTGTCCAGCAGTATAAATATAATGTCTCCTTGTAGAACACAGTTTTTCTCCCAGTTGAGAGGTTAAACCCTGTGAGTGGTTCATTGGTGCCAAATTCACGACTTTTTAAATTGCTTCTACATCTAAATGCACAGGTGAATTTCCTTGCCTCCTCAGTGTCAAGGAGCTTTTTTTGATTGAGAAGAGCAGTAAAGGGAGGAATAGAGCAGTAGAAGGAGGATAGTGGGGTAAATTCCTCTGCTTTTTGTCACCAGTGGCTGGCTCAGTATTTAGCACAAGGGTCTTTACCTTGTAACTTCCAGAGTTTTCACCATGTAGATAAGACCCTCTTAGGCAGTATTCCAAAAGCCTTGGTCTCAGTGGCCTTAAGTATTGTCCATTTAAAATTTAGGGGGATGATGACCTAGTAAATTTTCTTGACACTCTGTAATTGAATTTACAACATGCAATCCCTCTGGCAATCAAACTGCCCTCCGTCAGCCTCCACCACTATGAAGCAGGTCCAACTTATTGGAACCTTTGAGCAGTACGTCTCTCACTTGTCCATGCTACTTGGTCCTCTACTTTGGCTAACCCACAAATTAGCATCCTGTGAGTGGGAACCAAACCAAGAGGCTGAACTGGGGGCTGGCCAACAAGCTGTGGCATGCTCCCTCCCTGTAAGGCCCCACAGTCCTAATGACTTGAGATTCAAGTTTCTATGACTGATGCATTTTCCTAATGCCTCTGGAAAAGGGAGACATCATCCCTTTGAAAGGTTCCTTGGGGGTGGGACTTGTCATCTCTGTGACACTGCTTTGCTAAAGCAACTCTTAGTTTGTTGTCAGGCTCTTGTCAAAGCTAAATGTCTGAACCATGGAGGGCATGTGGCTCTTCAGCCTCCTGTCCCTGTTTGGGGTTTGGTCAACTCGGATGCCATGACTAATGAAATAGAAAAGGCAAAAAAGGGCAAAAAGAGTCTTGTTCGTCAAATTAAAAGGATGTATTCAAGAATACATGTGGTCTGGCCCAGATGCATTTTTGCTTTATGTGAAAATGTGGCAGTTATTGCAATGGGCTGAAATGTATCCTTCATTCTGCAGCTGATGCAAAGCTGGAAATGCGATAGGGCCCATTCTCTGAAGAGATGAACTGGACTGAAGCTGCTGATCAGTTCTGAACTCCCAGACTGGCTTCATTGTTAGCATACCAGACATGGCACAAAGCCATCTAGATAGACTGGTGACAGGGAGGACTTGACATTTCTGATGCAGAGGTGACTACTGCACACAAAACTCATGCCTGCTGCTACAAATTAACCCATCTCTCTTGCAGTGAGGGAGGCCGAATCACATGAGCCATTGCTGACCTCTGGCCACCTCTGAAGGTCATGGGTGGTGCCTGACCACTGCTAAACTTTTTCAGGTTAGAGTGTAGCTGTTCCA
This sequence comes from Nycticebus coucang, assembly GCF_027406575.1. Lineage (NCBI taxonomy): Eukaryota > Metazoa > Chordata > Mammalia > Primates > Lorisidae > Nycticebus > Nycticebus coucang. Next base: position 56,804,338 of record NC_069788.1, read on the forward strand.
GTCCAATCCAGACACTACTGTGGCTATTGAAATGAATCTGTGTTGTGGTGTTGGCTTTCTGGCCCATTTTCATCCTGACAGTGCAGCACCTTAATCATAAAATTAGTTAAACAGTGGGGTCATAGTTCAAAGTATGCAATGGACTTACAATGCACCTGATTTGAGTGGTAAACCAGCCTCCATGAAAATTGACTTGAAAATATTTCTGCCCACCTCCTTCATCCCATCCTGGTCCATAGAAAGGAGTATGGCAATTTAGTCATTGTATACAACTGTCTCCACTACCCTCTCTTCTCATCAGGTAATGACCAGGATGAAAGAAGTTGGAAATAAGATAGATACATGTTGAAATTTTAGGATTCTGCAATGGCCATGCTTGGCATTATGTGTCTTTCTTTCCTCAAAGAGCAACCCTGGCTCAGCCTGGTTTATACACTCTCCAAGCAGAAACCTGGCCATGGGGACCTGGAGCACTTAAGATTAATCATGATTAAGTTTTGTAAAAATGACTGTTCCTCTTTCACCTGTCCCTTCCAGAGGAATGGTTTGAGTGTGCGTTGGAGATAATGAAAACAAAATGTGAGGTTACAGTTACTAGAATGTAACACTCCAATTTTATGGCAATGGAGGGAGAGCAAACCCCAGCAACATGGGGCAGAACGTCATAGATTTGAGATGTACGGGGGATAGACAGTCACTGATGATCTTCCATCTTTCAAAATTGGGCCTGGACCTTTCATCCTGAACAAAGATGCCTTTGTGTGGCTCTCCTGAACTGTTGCTGGTACCTTAAATTTAACTGATTTATGAGTCTATCATCCCTATCAGAGACACTGACCATGATTTCATTGTCTTTCCTCTTAACCTTGCCTAAAGTCTTTTGGAAAAAGCAGATGGCCTCAGTTCCTGCTCCTCCCATGCAAGACACCTCCAGATGTCTCCCCAGCCCCTATCAAGGCCTTCTGTGTCATTCCAAGGTACAGATGAATGCCACCTGGGTAGTACTGTGGATAAACAGGACAGATGGGACCAAATGCTTTCAAAAAACAAGGACTAGACTCAATTATGTGAACAGAATCAGAAATCCTAAGAACTCCTAGCCAGCCGGGAAGCTACCTTAAATGTTCTGCCATCCTGTGCCTGCTGAATAGCAGGTACCAGTAGGGATATCCTAACAATTGTAAACAACACTTTCTTTTTCATTACCATATGTGTCCTTGGGATTGTACCTCTGATGTGGCAGCAAGGCAATAATTTACTACCCTCCCCCAAATTACGTTATCCATCCAGTTATAGAAGGCAGTACAAAGACGTTTTTTTTCTTTGACTTTAGTTAAATTTGATCAATTATACCACATTGACCCTGGAAGGGATCCAGGTCAGCCTCAACTCACTGGCCCGATTTTTTATAAATGATGCATGGACTTCTCCCTTGCAGGGGAAGGCAGAATCTGTGCCATCACTAACACATCCTGCTGCACTTGGAGTACTGCCCTGTATCTAATGGAAAGGTTAACATAGGAACTTATGGAGAAAAACCACCTGGCTATCTAAGATAGACCCTGGTGGTCTCTGAGCTTTCTTTAGCCAATTGAGTCTAGGCCCAGGACTACGGGCCATAGTGGAGGTCAATATTGAATTGGCTTCATTCTGCTGGTTGGAATCCTGTGGTTAGGAGCCTTATTCAATGCTGTATAAGCAAATTGAATGAACATACCTGGTCCCAGGCTGTCAGTCAGATTTAATGAGAGTGACTAACCAAGTGACATAGTCAAAGAAAAATCTGCTGAAAGCTGAAATAGCATAAAAGTGAGAGGTAGCTATTGGGAGTGTGCAAGGGGTATGTGGTGTGGGAGAAAACATTGACAAGTACCCGATGAAATGTAGGTTTGTATTGAGGGGTCACCTTGCTTACAGAAATTTTATGTTGTAAACATTTATTAGTAAGTTGATGATTTGTACAATGAAGTGGCTTTGTTCATAGAAAACATAGTGAATAAAGGTTAGATTCTCAAGCTAGCATACAAATGCTCATTTCACCCTGTCTATGATTTAAACAGGGCATTGTGTATTTGGTTTTAAGTAGTTTTCTGACTTTTTTATTGGATGTATTTGCACGTATAAACACAGGTTTTTATTTTAGTGATGTCGTATGGTATGCGATCTGAAAGATTACCATTGAGAGTTGACCACGATTTACCTGATTTTTTTCCTATGAAATTGTATGCACCATAGAAAGCACTCTTTACCTTTACCATAACTCCAGGACTCAAAATACAGAAGAGACTGGTCACATAGGTGTAAAAAACACTCGCGATCCCCATGATGGTTGTGGGAATTCCTGGAAGTGACAGAGAAAAAGAAAACTCAGACAAATACTTCTCTCTTTAGCATTTTGGAGCACCCCCTCTTTAGCATGTACCAGCCGTCCACAGGCACAAACGCACAGTCTGGTATTTCTGGTTGGGGGGAAGTGCTCTCTATTTTAGAATTAGCAGAAGATTACCAGAGCTGGAGTTCAGTGGAAAAGACAATTAGGCCTCAAACAGAAAAAACGTTTTTGTAGGCCATCATTTCTTTAACTGAAGATTATTTCTAAAATTCTATTTAAACTAACCTTAATTTGTTCTTCTTCATGATAGATAATTCTATATTGGAAGTAGGTTTCAAGGTTAAGCCGTTTTTACTGGAACAAAATCTCTAATACGACACTGAAAAAAATTAATAATAAAAGAAGGTAAGATGTTAACAGTAGTGGTTCTGAAACAAGGTCAGAATAATGAGTATATCCTCAGAGAGGAAATAACATGCAGGGATTGATATTTTAATTACCTCAACATGTTCATCTACTGCCACTTTAAAAAATGATTTTTCCTGAAGTGTTCAGAGAGTTGTTCTTAAGTTTCTTTATTGCAATGAGGAGCAAAGGGATTTTACAGGGACTTTCCTCCCAGAAGCATCCACACAGTAAGAATTAATAGTTACATAGTATATTTTGCATTGCAGAAACTGCCCTACAATATCTTTGATATGCATGGAATCATTCAAGCATTCAAGCATCAAAACAAGTCCTCCAGCTAGATTCATTTTTCTAATGCAGAGACAGTGGCACAGATAATTTGTCAAAGGTCACATACCAATAAAAGGAAGAACAGGGATTTGAACCCAGGCAGTGTGGCTCCAGAGTCAAGGAGAATCTACAGTGAATGCACTAAGGTGTTTTATACACAGATATACATAGATATACGGAAAATTGAGTCTATTAATATAATTCAAAAGGTTTCACTCAACTGTCAAAAGCCCAGATTTTTAAAAATCTAAGAACAATTCAACATTATCTATTTTAGGATATTTGAAAAATATAAGGCCATCATCAGAAGCCCCTGTTTTCTAAAGAACAGGATGAAAAAGAAAGTTGAACAGACTAATGGTTGACATCCATTGGTGATAGAAGATATAGATAAATGGCATAGTTTCTCCTAAACAATCAAATCCTCAGAATTTCTAGGTAGCATTTATTTCTCCGATTTTACAGAATATAAAATTTTACAGAATGTTTTCAGTGTCTTTGGCCTGAAGATCGGGTGACCTTTCTTTCCTTCAGTTTCAAAAGCCGTCCAGCAAACCAATGCTAATGTTCTGTCCATTTTCCTCTTCTGGTAATGTCAGGTTCGCTGATCAAAGCCTGCTGGGAATATCCCAGTGATGGTATGAGTTGTTAGTTGTTTTAAATTATTACTATTATTATTACTATTAATATATTATTATTAATATAATTATTACTATTATTATTACTCATATTTTTAAAATGTAAAAGCACCTAAACAGAGGTCAACTGCCCTCTGACCTCCCCTTGCAACATTCTCCTCCTTACTTTCTGCTCTGCCCTTGGCCACCTTGGCCTTCTCTCTGTTTCTCATTATACCAGCCTCATTTCCTCCTGCTGGGCCTTGGGCTTGCTCACCCCTCTGCCCAGAAGCCTTTCCTTCTCATTGTCCAGGACTCTGCCAATGTCACCTCCCCTGAGAGAGCTTTCTTTAGTGTATACATAGTAGATTTAAGGCCCGTTAGATGGGGACTTTGGGGATTGTCTGTCCCGTGAGCTTCAATGTCACCTGTGTGTAGAACAGTCTGGTCCATAGTATTTATTCTATAAATAAATAGATGTTGAATATCTCTCTGTTTTTCCAGATCTCATCTTGCTACAAACCTAAGCACTCTAAATGGGCAGCTTGGATTTCATAGGAGGATACATAAATAAATGGTCAACCACATTTGCCATCTATTTTTGTCACTTTGAAGCAAGTTTGGGAATTAGACTATTAGATAGTCTAACTTCTGTTTTTCTCCTTCATTTCTCTTCATCAAAAAAAAATATATGTATATAATGCACACATCAGCACCTGGTGATCCAGTTTCATTAGCCAATGCTATAAAATGCTTGTGTCTGTGAACAGCTCGAACACTAAATGCACATCAGTTAGGCAATCTTTTTTCTCTATAGAGCAGTTTTTCCTCAGGCACAGCTTTTTAAAGAGACTCAAAGAAATTTACTTATTGATATGAAACAACAACAAATTATAAGTATTAGATTTATGTTGATTACAGCCAACTGGGGGGGAAAGAAGATCGTTTGTAGCCAACTTATTGGGACCTTTTCAGGAGCACAAGTGGACGCTGCATCACGGCTACCTAATCTTGTAACTTGGAAATCAAGTCAGCAACGTGAAGGAGAACTGAAGAGTCAATGGGGATAGCCATTAAGCTTAAATCGCATGTGTCTGGATGCAAAAATAAACTTTTAAAAATGACAACATGCACATTTCTCCTTTCAGTTTGCAACTGGTCAATTGCCACAATTATTTTTACTCTGTTTCATTTTAAATAGTAGTCTCATAGCCTAATGCATCTGGCATCCAACTGCAAGTTGACAAAATGTATATAATGACTCTTAAAATGGCTCTCAAGAAAAATTCTGTCATCCCTATAATCATCTCATTTATGCTGAAGGCATACTACTGTCTTTTGGGAATATTCAAATTTGTGAAACATGCAAAAAAGGAATGAAACGACACTTTTGAGAAGCTGCTGCTCAGAGAACAATTACTTATTACAGCATTTATCCTGATAGCAAATGACAAAGGATCTTACTTTTTTTTTTTAATTAACCAAGCAGAGTGTTTTCCCAGCAATATTCCCAGTCTCATTAATCTATCAAAATAGGAATCAGACAAGGGTCGATTTGCTTAGATAATTTATATTTTTCCAAATTACAAAAGTTTGTGAGTTCTTAATTTCAATAGTCTAAAATTTTATTTATAATTTTCTTTTATGTTTTCTCGAAAATTCCATAACCATGCCTCTAGATTGTACCCCATCTCAGAAATTGTTAAAATGGACATGCAACTCTTTACTTTTCAAATTCGTTTCTTGCGAATTATGATAATTCAATCTTAAATTTCTATTAGCAGGTTTTTATTTCCTTCTCCAACTTGTTTTACTTCCCAAAGCCTTAGGTCTTAAATCTTTAAATCTAAGCATGTTGCGAATCTTCAGAAAAACATGACAAATTAAAAATGTCACAAGCAAAAAAATTGGGTTCTCCTTTGTATACCTTTGTCACTAGAAGAGTAGAAAGAAGTTGAAAATGGGGATCTGTTTTAAACCCATCTTTTGTTCAAAAAATGGCAGTGAGATCTCCCACAACTGAAACAAAACTAATAGTGATATTTGCATTATGACCCAGCACAAAGTACATTCTTCCAGGTAAACATCACATTTCTGTGAGATAGGCAGGGCACATGTTAGTATTCCCATTTAGGATGGAGAAATTGAACCAGGAAATGCTTAAACACACTGCAAAAGGCCACACATCTTGGAAAATTGTGAAACCTGCACTAGGACCCAAGAATTCTCATTTTTTTTGTGTGTGTGTGATTTTTTTTTTTTTTTTTTTTTATATATATCTGCCATTCAATCCTAAGAATTCTCATTTTAAATTCTGGTTCAGTTTCCACCAAAGGATTCTGATCCAAATATGAAAGACATTTTTTCTACTTATAATTTTAATAACATAAAGTTAAGCAACTTATTTCCCATGTCACTTAAATAAATCCACAAAGCAAAAAATACTAAGGGTCCAGTTACAGTCATCATTTTAATTTTAATTGTTTGCAATTTAGTTGCTTTTATAAATTCAATCATCTTTCTAATGTAAAGGTTAGAAAAAACCCTTTAAAATATTAAGGCTTTTGGAATATATGTTTAGTCATTTATGTGTATAAACTTATTGATTTAAAGTTAGAATATTTTTAGTATTGCTTAATTTATCTACTTTTCTTGCAAAGTGGATAGCATTCAGACAGGAAAATATTAGGTACTAGATAAGATATCTTTTTAAAACCTCTTACTGAGATTCTATTGGGACTGGCATATAATTGAAAACACTTAGCAGAGTAGTTCAGGGAATGTTGCCAAGGAGTGAATAAGAGAATCCCATTTCATTTTTAAATGCCAGACAAAAGTCACCTAAAATGATGGTAACAGTGGTTAGAAGAAGGAAGGAAATTGGGCTGGGGGAAGGCATAATTTACATAAGGTGCTTTTTATCTAAAATTTTCTTTCTTTTGTTGAATTTGACAATTTACCAGCGCCTTTTCAGAAGTGTCTGACATCCCTTTTAATTAAACGGCAAGCAGTAAGAAATGACAGGCAATGTGTTTCTAGAGTATTAATGCATATCTCGAGCGCATTCACTCCCTCAAGAAGAGTTCGAATTCTGAAGAAAGCATTGAGCCCTGTCTCATATAGGATGCTAACTTTGAATAAAATTGCAAGGATTTATTTATTCATTTAGGTTAAATCTCTCTTCCTTCCACCTTAAATAAGCAATATCATTTTATGCTACAGAAGAGTCTGATTCTTTTGTAAAAGTTAGGATGCCATGTATTTCCAAAACAATTACTTAGAAGCCAACGTCTAATGATTTTATAAAAGCCAGAAAATATTTATGCTTAAATAAAAGTATCAATTCTGAAAAGTGGGACTGCACTGCTAAGATTAGATTATGTCCTCTAAGAGTTTGCTCCTGGTTCAGTAAGGCATAGCCAGTTATATGTAGGAAGGAAAGCCCACAGACGTTCTCTGTTTATGTAATTTGTTTTCCTCTCATCATGGCTCATTTTCTCTCTTACCAGGTCACTGGTAGTTCTCATCTGATCTTAGGCTCCTCCTCAATGTCCATTGCTCTCAGTTTAACACTCAGCTGGCTTCCCTCTGCCTCTTGCCTTGAGCTTTGTTTTCTGCACACAGATCAATGTCTCTTTCCACTGTTTTATTCAGAGAGAAGGATAGAAGCGGCATGGTGGACAGAAAGAATCAGAGCTCTAATGAACAGGGAGGCAAAAAAACATTCTCTCTGCGAATATGGAAAGAGGAGTAGTCATTGTTCTATTGTCTTCTCACATTAAACTCCCATGACTACTAACCGTATGTAATTCAGTTCCAGTATTCTTGTATTATTGTAATATCATCCCTAAATGATACTATTTTGAGTAGATTTTTTTGTCACCAGAAAATAGTGACTAAGAAAAGATGCTGTCTATTTCAAACACAAGTTTTACTAAGTGATCCCTCTACGTGATCTAGCTGGAATAATCACTGATTTTCTATTATTCACTAACTTGCAGATATTTTGGTTATTATTGAAGTTTCAAAGAACTAAGGTTTTCTGATAAGTGAAACAATGTGATATTATTAACATTGAGTAATTATATTAGTTCATCTGGAAGTTTGAAATATACTGTAATTTAAATAGGCATTACTCGTTTAGCTTTTTCTTGGTAGATCCTTCCATGCATAAAACACTGTCTCTGAGTGGAATTGTTTGTCAAATTGTTGTTATTCATGACCACAGTCAATCCTAGCTTTGTATGAAAGCCACGACAAAAGGGTAGCAAGGATTTTTGAGCAGAAGATTTCATTTCAGTTTATTGCTATGGACATTTGCCATGGGATATTTTGGCTTCCACACAGCTTCATCTGTTGATTTCACAGCAGCTCATGAAATTTGCAGCTTTCCTGAATATATTGCAGAAGTGGGAATTAAAGAGGTTTCTCTGCTTTCTGTCCTCAAGTGAGTCACGTCTCTAATGAGGGTACCAGGTACAATGCCTGCTGAAAATCACAGAACCAGGCATTCTATATGCTCATCAAGAAGAACCCACAGGTTCATGTGTCCATCAGAGTATGCAGAAGAGATCCTTATTAATAGTTGTAAAGAAATGGGGAAAAATACAATGTCTTCATATAGTCCTTTTAGTTCATTTAGTCATTTAGTACTACAAGGCTTTTTCTTCTAGTATCGCTTATAGAATTCACTCATCAGCCTATTGTTATTGATGAAAATTTGGGTAGCTTGTAGCCAAGTAATGGATAAATATTTTAATTTTTTTTATTTTCAGGAAAGGAAATTTTAAAAAATGTGACATCACTTTACAGCCATTGCACAGGCAATAACAAATATTGGTCAGGATGTGAAAAAATCAGAACCCTGATAACGTTGCTGGTGAGTGGTGTACAATGATGCAATCACTCTTAAAAATTTTTTCAATTATTTAAAATTTAAACATAAAGTTATAATGTCACCTAGTAATTTCACTCCTAGGTATATACCCAAGAGAAATGAAAACATGACCACAGAAAAACTTGTAAACTTATACACCATTGTTTATAGAAGCATTATTTGTAAGAGCTTAAAAACGGAAACAAGCCAAAATCCATCAACCAATGAAAATAAAATTGTATATTCATGCAAAGAACTATTGTTTGTCAATAAAAAGGAATGAAATACTGATATATACTACTACATGGATGAATCTTAAAAACATTATGGTATGTAAGAGAAGCCAGTCACAGAAGACCATATATTATATGATTCAATATATATGAAATGTCTAAAATAGAAGAATCTATTGAAATGGAAACTACATTTGTGGTTGCATAAAGCTAAGGAGTAGGGATAGAGGAGAAGATAGAAAGTGACAGATATTGGTCCCAATTTTATTTTGGGAGGGATAAAAATATTCTAGAATTAGGTAGTGATGGTAATTCTACAACCTTGTGAATGTATTAAAAACATTTGATTATATGTACAAAATGGATGAGTTATATATTATGTAAATTACATCTCAGTGAAGATTTTAAAAGTAACTTAAAGTTTTAACAATTAATGAAGTTTCTGTCACTCCCTTAAAAGTAATATAAATATTCCTGTTCAGAAATATAAGTAAGCTGTAAAAATTAGTACTAAATTGAGAAAATAAAAATATAGGTAATAGATTTGGAGAAATGTTTACAAAATATTCCTGTTCAGAAATATAAGTAAGCTGTAAAAATTAGTACTAAATTGAGAAAATAAAAATATAGGTAATAGATTTGGAGAAATGTTTACAAAACATATATCCAATGGACGTAAATCCAGAATTTACCAAAAAGCCTCTTAGAATTCAGTAAAAAGACAAACAATCCAACCAAAAAGCAGGCCAAAGGTCTGAACAGACATTTCTACAAAGAAGATGTATAATGGCTATAACCAATACATGAAGAAGATGCTCCATATCATTAGTCATTGGAAAACTGTAAAATAAAATCATGAGGGGATAACATTTCACACCTACCAGAAATCACAAACCTGACTATGACAACTGATAACAAGAATGTGCAGAAATGGTAACCCTTATACATTGCTATTGGAAATGTAAAATGACACAACCACTTTGGAAAATAGTTTGGCAGTCTTTCAAAAATGTAAACATGAAACCACCATTTCACTTTGCAATTTCACTCCCAAGTATCTACCCAAGAGAAGTGAAAACTCATATTAACACAAAGATTTACATATGAATATTTACATTAGCTTCATTTATAATATACCTAAACTAGAAACAACATAAATGTCCAGTAGTTTTTTTATGATAAACAAAATGTGGTATGAGCATATAGTAGAATGGTATTCAGCACCTGCACATCTCACGTCATGTTCATTAGGGAATTCCAAAATACAGCAGAAAGCTTCATCAATAGACTAGACTAAGGAGAAGAAAAAGTCTCTGAGCTTGAAGACAAGACTCTCAAACTAACCCATTCAGTCAAAGATGCAGAAAAAAAGAATACAGAAGAATGAAGAATCACACAGAGAAATATGTGACTAATGGAGAAAAAGAAAAATTAAAAATCCTATAAAACCTATTTGAAAGAAGTATTGAGGACAGCTTCCCTGATATAGCCAGATATTCAGGATATTTAGATACAAGATGGCCAATGAACACTGGGAAGATTCATAGCAAATAGGACATATCTGAGACACATAATCATCAACCTGGCCAAAGTCAAAATGAAGGAGAAAATTCTACAAGCAGTAAGACAAAAGCAACAGCCAACCTACAAAGGAAAACATAACAGGGTAACTGCAACAGACTTCTCAGCAGAGACCTTACGAGATAAAAGGAATTTGGTCTCCAATTTTTTTCTTCCTAAACATTACAACTGCCAGCCAAGAATATTGTACTCTGAAATACTGTTTCATAAATAATGGAGAAATAGACTTTTCCAGACAAGCAAAACTAAAGAAATTTTTCACTATGAAAGCTGCCCTGCAGGAAATACTAAGAACTTCATTATATATAGAACAACACAGTAGATACCCACCAGTGTAAAAATAGCCAAAAGTTAAAGCTCACAGATCTTATAAAACAAGAGCACAAGAGAGAAAACAAAACAATAGGATGTAATCCAAGATGATGACTAGAACAGTATCGCACATATCAATACTGATACTGAACATAGATAGTCTTAATGCCCCACTTAAAAGACATAAACTGTCTAAATGAATGAAAATGAAACATTCCCCAAGTATATGCTGTCTTCAAGAAACACATTCAACTCACATGGACTCACACAAACTCAAGGTAAATAGATTGAAAAAATATCTAATTGTCCATTAAAAAGTAGACAAAGACATGAATAGAATTTTTTCAAAAGACAATAGAAAAATGGCCAAAAGCATGTGAAAAAATGCTCAGCATCACTAATCATTAGGGAGATGCAAATTAAAACCACAATGAGATACCACCTTATCCTTATCAGAATGGCCATTAACATCATAAAAAGTCAAAAACAATAGATACCAGCATGGATACAGAAAGAAGTGTTTATACACTGTTGGTGGAACTGCAAATTAGTACTTCTATGGAAAACGGAATAGAGATTCCTCAAGGAGATAAATATAAACTTAGAGTTTGGGCCAGCAAACCTACTACTGGGTATCTACCCAGAGGAAAAGAAGTTGTTTTATCAAAAAAAACATCTACCCTCAGATGTTTGCCTTGGCATGATTCACAATTGCAAAGATGGGAAATCAACCTAAGTGCCCATCAGTTCATGAATGAATTTAAGAAAATGTAATACACACACACACCATGGAGTACTGATACAGATTTCCACCACTCAGGGCTAGACAGGGAGCCCCCCATTCTCTAGGCCCAGTTGAGCTCAGAGGTTAGACCCCCATTTCCAGGCACAAGCAGACTGCCTTCTTTGGGACATACCCTCTGGGCTCAGATAAGATCATGAACAAAGCAGCCTGTGATGGTTTTTTGGGTGGTTCCCTTCTCAGGGACAAAGACTATAAAGAGCCAACTGCCAGCCATGTGTAATCCTCTAGATAAAAGAGCCCACGTGGAGACTCCCCATGAAGTTCTTCCGTTCTTTCCCCCTTCCAGAAGATCTGGTGCTTTTTACTTCTTCTGTATTCCTTTCTAACTTCTAATAAAAATCCTATCTTACCACTGATCTGTGGTCTTCGAATCCCCGAGACCAAGGACCTACTGAAGAGTGAAGGTCCGGTACCAGTACTACTACTACTCAGTCCCAAAAAGGAGTGACAATGTCTTTTCTTTCATGGAAACATAGATAAAACTTAATACCATCATCCTAAGTATCTCAGGAATGGAAAAACAAATACCATATGTACTCATTAATAATTAGGAGCTAAACAATAGGCACACAAGGGCATAAAGAGATGTAAACATTATTGAAGCCCCTGAATGATGGAAGGTTGGAGGTGTACAAACTTATCTAGTGAGTGTAAGGAGCACCATTCTGGTGATGGACATGCTAAAGGCTTAACTCAAGTATCATAAAAGCAATCCATGTTACCAAAAACTGTGCACCCCCTTAATACTTTGAAATTTTAAAAAATGATCATTTTACACCTAAAGAACAGATGGAAAAGAATTACAACTGGAAGTAAGGAATCTTGCTAGAAATCTATTGTGATATTCTAGGTTGGAGATTAGGGCCTCAACCAAAGTGGTGGTCAAGAGGAGATAATGTTTTAGAGGCAGAATCATAGAAGTTCATGACAGAAAGAAAGAAAAAAGGTTAAGGAAAATAAAAACTCAAAGCAGGCATGTTCTAAAACAAGAAAGCACTGCATGAGCAGATATTGCACTGATGAACCACAGTTACCACAGTAGATCTCCTTAGGTATTGTTATTTAATTTACCAGGCTACATTATTCAAAAAAGAAAAGAATTGCGTGTAAATACATATTTCTACAAGAATATCTGTACTTTAAAATCTGTATTCATATATAATAATGAATATAACATTATTCATATGCATAATAAAATTATATAATATAATGATATGATTTATATACATCAAGAAGTAAACAAAATACATATTAGTTATTTCTAACTGGTAGCTCTGGTAACTGGGCAGGTGTCAGATCATTCTTTGTCATTAATTCCTTCACCAGCCTAGAAGATGTTTTGACTGAACCAAAAGTCTTTCAGACACCACATAAAGGGCCTCACCCTTAGAGTCAGCTCTTTTAGGGATTTGTAGCTGAAAGGTGATTTGGTGTTTGATCTTCCTATAGGTGTGTCAAGCTAGAAAGAAATGATATTCTGACTCAGCTGGCTGTGCACTCAATGGGGAGGAAGCGTTTGATATGTTCTTGTTTGTTTAGATAATGCTACATAATCCAGTAAAGAGCAGGCACACAGCACAGCAGATGTACAAACTTCCTGCCTTTGAAGACTAATTCCACAATTTCCCAATTATCAAATGTAAGAAAAGAAAGGTAAAAGGGAAGAGCTGATGGTGAGCTGGCTCCTGTCCTTGGACCTCCTGAATTTGCCCTAGTTAGGACAGGTTTTCCACTCCGGTGGCCAAGTTGATTATCAGATTCCAATTGTTTTAAAAGAGTAATGCTCTTATCTGCCATTTACAATTAAAAAGGGAAAGGAACTTGGTAGTTATTGCATTTCTATGCACTAAATGATACAGAGGAATTATCAGACATGCGTTATCTGTTCCTTGTAACATCCTTGTTATTAAATTATTTCCATACTAAATTTACTGATATGAAAACCAACCTTACAAGTAAGCAGTTTTACCTATGTTCAGACAGCTAGTAAGCTAGAGAATTGGAAATTCAGATCTGTTTGGCCTAAAGATTATTTTTCCCCCAACTACTCCACTGAGCAAGGAGATGATTAGCCACACTGTCGGAAAGACAGTGGAGAAAAAGGAAGAGAGAGGAAATTTTGGAAACATCAGAAGTTTCTATCTTTTTTTCAAAGTTGTATCATTAATGATCTGAAAGGTTTACATTTAGATACTTTTGCTTTCATTCTTAACAGCTACAAAAAAAATAGGAATATAGAAAAATTAACTCTTTCAGCATCTTTATCTTTATTTTTATTTTAACTTTTTTTCTAAAACACTCAGTTCAATAACATTTCATAATCAATTAAGGGTGCCTTAAAAATATATTGAGAATCATTTAGAAACTATGACTTAAGTATAACAGTAAAGTATAATGACAAAGAAAAAAGTTATATGTGAAATAATTTTGGAGAAAAAGGGGAAAAAATGGAAAACATAACATGAAAAGTAAAATCTTTCGTAATAGCCCAATACTTCAATTTTTCCATATTGATTTAGCTGAAATTAATTTAATCTTAAAAAGGTATTACATTTCACATATACACGTATAAAGAGTTCATTTTTTTGGATTCTTATTCTGTCAATAACCTTACTGCAATTAATCATTCAAGTAAGCCTACTAAATATATTAAAAATCAAGATTCTAATTTACTGCTGGCATAGATCTTATGGTAACTATGCTCAAAAACACACATACTTATTTAAGGAAGTATTTTTTGGAACAAAATATGTATGATACATTAACTTGTTTTAAATAAATTTTTTTTTATTGTTTGCGATTCATTGAGGGTACAAAGAATTAGGTTACACTGATTGCGGTTGTTAGGTAAAGTCCCTATTATACTTGTGTGCTACCCCCAAGAGGTGTGCCATACACCGTGACCCCATCCCCCTCGTGCCTCCCCCTCCCCCTGCCTCATTCCCCTGCCTCACCCCTTGTATTAGTTCATCTACTGCCTTCATGTCAGAATTGAGTACATTGGATTCTTGCTTCTCCATTCTTGTGATGCTTTACTAACATATCTGTCTTTGAAGCCATGATTTTCTCTGGATTGTAATTGACTGCCTCAGTTACTGTTTATACTTTGTGCCCCCCAAATACCTTATTTTACAAATGAGGAAAGCATGCAAGGTGGACACTAGTCTGATCCGGGGAAACAGCTTAAATATTATCACTCAGCATGTCCTTTCATTTATTGGCCAGAAACATAACTGTACGCAGGACGTGCATTGTAGATCAATGAGAAATTGGATAAAAATATATTTAAATTTCTATATATGAGGCCCTGGGCTTAATAGAAAAGTTGTACAAGCATATACAATATTTTACTTGTCCTTCCAGAGTTTATAAACTCAGAAGGAAAATGTGATGTTGCACCCACGGAGACACTGTAAAATTTATCCTTCAATCACTGCAGCCTTATGCTCTTAGTTTGCACCCTTCATGCCAAGTAGGGGTCATTCCAGGCTGGAGGTGAGACATCATAGATACTGAATCTTTTTACCTGGGCCTCAAAGAAATCTACTTCAATAGAGACTTGGAGACACCGGTTTCCACTGGTACTCTTTACCTGCTAAAGCTCTGATAGAGCAAGCAGCTTCCTTTTCAAAGTACTTACAATATGCCTTGAGAAAGCACTTTGACTTTGCAATAGGAGCTGGGCACTGGGTAGCTTGCAGCTTATTATCTTGCCACACATTTTAGTGGTTTTGAATATACATTGTATTCAACAGGTCACTACTCTAACAGTTGAAATATGTGCAGGGACAAGGACCAAGAACAAAACCAACACTGAATGTTGCTGAGTACAAAGCTAGCCGACTATACCATCTAGAATGGCTAAAAGATGACTCACTGGAAACCTTCCCAGAGACAATGGGAGGATCAAAGGAGGCCCTGGAGCCTGGTCAACCATGTGTCAAGTCAGAAAATTAATGAGTTTAGTCTCACAAGACTCATATATGAAATGCCAGAGCACGTACAAGAGGACCCCAGAAGAAAGATAACTAAGCTGTTGACAGAAAAAAAAATGTTTTTCTGGACTATAGTTGTGTTTTCTTATTCATATGAATGTGTAGAGGAGGGAGGGGGAGAATAGGAGGAGGGAGGGTATTTGGTGGGACCTCACCTAATATGCACAATGCAATGGTACATGTCAAAACTACTAAGAGTGGACTACAAATGTCTTACCACAACAAATAAGTCAGTAAGAAGATGGTCATGTTAATCAGTTTGATGTAAGAATTCCACATTGTATATCAAATCAGCACATTGTACCCCACAAATGCATTAATATACAGTTATGATTTAATAAAAAAGTAAAAAAAATCTCATCAAAAGATAAGTAAATCAAATAAATAAAATATCAATTTTTTCCCACAAAAATGTTTTGATCCTGATAAGAGTAGAATCATTTGGCCTGTGGCTGCGAGAACATAGGTGAAATCTTGTAGATGACTATCTCAAATGCAAGAAATCTTCCGTCAAGTCCAACTGACTTGAAAATTGCAACTTGCTCTATCGAACAGAGAATTTCGCAGTCCTGTAACCATACTCAATTTTAGTCATAAACAGATGCAGCTAAGGAGTAAACATCACCTCATTTCTCTGGATCTTTGATGAGATGAAGGTTTAAGACAGCTTCTCAGAAAGACAAAATAAAACAAAACAAAACAAAAAGAGTTGAAGAAACATTCTTTGGTGACACATGGACAAACTGATTAGAAACCATTTGCCTTTTCAATACCGTTAGTAGAGCCACCACACTGGTGAGCAATGTCTCAATCAAGAAGCTACTCCTCTGGTTGTCTGGATAACTTTGCAGGGCTTCTCTTTTTCCCTTTATTTTCATCACCCTGAGAAAGAATCAAGGTAGATGGCAAGTGGGAGAAGTGAAGCAAGAACACTATGGAAAATGCTCTGGTGCTATAAAATAATCTGGTGCATCTGTAATTAATACCAGCACTGTGCACAAATCATGCTGTGTATTCCCAGGATCATCTCCTGCTTTTCACTGTGTCCATGGGGTTACAAGCAGCGGGTGAGGAGCCAGAATGCCTTGGGTGGACCCAGGCCTCCCTGCTTTGTAGCTGTTTGCCCAACTACAAATGACATCATCTCTTTGGATCCCAGGGAAAGGAGGATAACCAGAGAACCTCCCACACAGGAGGAAGATTGTTAGGAAGATTGAATGAGCTGATATTCATAAACCACTCAGAACAATGTCCGTTATGGAGTAAGCACTCAGCAAACATTTTGTAAGTCAAATAAATGAGGTTTGCTTATTTGGATACTTTCCAACTATTGGATTTGGGAAGTTATTCCTGTAATTTGACTTTCTTTATTCTCCCATCCACCTGTCAGTGCATGTGTGCACAGAAGCAACCTGCACCTTCCAGTGGAAACCACAGCTCTGTGTTCCACAGTCCCTGTCTACCTCTATGAAAATATTTTATAATGGTCTCTCTTAAGGTTTCCTTTAGCTCTCATTTTATCACTTCAGTTTCATGGAACCCAGCTCTTTCCATAGAATTAGAAATAAAAGAGCCCTGGAAAGGTCATTACTTTTCTTTCTTTCTTTCTTTTTTTTTTTTCTTACCACTGCCACCCACTTTCAAGCCAGACCACACACATAAATCAACCCAGACCTTTTCTTCATCACAATGTGGTTTCCATTCCCGTCTACTCTGCCCTAAGGAAATAATTTTGCTACAGGTGGGCAAATTCAGTACTAATGGCCTTACTCTATGTTTGCAGGAAAAGTTTTGAGGGCAAAATAGCCCCATTAACATTGCCAGTTTTTCTGATTTCTTGTCCCTGATCAAGTTTAACTATTTCCTGTGCTATTGTTGAAAACCCAGAAATCAAATTCTCACAATTCACATTCAGACTGAATAATCTCTTGGCAAAACTCTTATTAAACCGTTTCTGTAATGGATGACGCCATTTTCTCTCTTTTTAAGACTGTGACTACAGGGTGAAAATCAGCTATTTCATTATTACTAGGTCATAAGCACTAATTAAATCGTGCGACTCCCTAAGAAAAGTATAGCTAGTCAGTTCTGTTAAAAAAAAAAAAAAAAAGATGGTTGTATAGGATTAGAGTATGTAAGCTGGTTGTTTGAAATTTTCACTACTAATTGGTTCATTTAACAACTATACAAAGAGATAAAAACTCTGGTTAAAAAAAACAAAACTGTAGGTTCAAAATACTGGCTTGAGACTGGTTAAATGCTTTTTAACCACTGTATTTTCAGTGGCTGGAGGGTGCAGAATTAAAAAGAATGAGGTGGTGTGTTTTATTTTAGACAGTCTTCCAAATTATTCTTGAGAAATATTTCTGCTTATATCTGGTATCTGCTGTTTCTTCAGAGTTTGTATAAATAAGCACGTACAACTGTATAGATTCTCTAGGAATTGTCCTCAATTTTCTACTCTCTCCATCTAGGATAGAGGACAAGGACTTCTCAGTCAGAGGAAGATACTGTTCAATTCAAATAATGCTACCCCCAAGCACTTCCACTGAATACTGAAATTACACCACTGGTGAATTCATTTATTTGAGTTAAAGCATTTCATCCCTCGATGCTTTCAGAGATATAGTATCCAATTCATAACTTTTGGTGTGAGTGAAGCTTGTTTTCACTTTTACTCTTGGGAAAACAGTCCATGGCAGAGTTGAAGCAATAAGCATCACTATTTTCTCTTATGTTTTTCAAGAGTAAAAATAGACACACTCATTCAACGATTAGTTCTTTGGCACCCGCTATATGACAGGTGCAATCCCAGGCATTGTACATGGAACGAACAAGGGGGAAAAGTAGTTGTGGAAAGACAATGTGATAATTGAATATTGTGTACACAGTTTATAAAGAAAGAGTCAGACAGTCAGACAACCAAGATATATCCAAGGTATTTGGGGAGAACAGGGAAGTCTACGTTGAACTCTGCCTAGACAGATTAGAAAAGACTTCCCTGGAGTGGGAGTTATTTCAGCTTGGTTGAAGGGTTAACAGGGTGCACTGAGCAGCAGACTGAAGGAAACATTGCAGGCTGAGGATGCCCAGGCCAAATGCAGAGGTGATGAAGACTGAAGGACAGCCGGGGAGACAGGAGAGAGCATTGCCACAGGCAACAGGGCTCTGCCATGAACTAGTGGAAAATTCCAAGGAGAAGGTCATCAGGGGTCAGGTCGTCCCATTCTCAGACTCTAGGCCTCCTGTAGACTGCCAACTCTCATTTAAAAAGTTTGCTCCTAGACACCCCACCCTTCTGTAGATGTCTCCAGATTAAGGCACAATACCAGGTGCACCAATATTAAGGAAAAGGGGTCTGAATCCCTGGGAGGGAAGGTAAATGGAAGGATAACTATTGTTTCTGTTTTTATTATCTGTGTATTATGATGTTTTGACCTCTTAAATTTTTTGCGTGGGAACAGACTGCATTCCCTGGGCTAGCCAGTACTTAGAAGTAGGAAAGGGCTAAGCCAGGGGCTTGCTTTTGATGTTCCCCTGCCTTAAGCATCCCAGCGTCAGAGAGCGGGGAACTAGACACCACCCCATCCTTCAGAGCCCACCCAAATTATTTAAACTCGCCAATCCTCAGCCATTTTCTCTGCTCTGCCTTGCCTCTCCCTCCAAAACCCCAATAAAGGGTCTGGTCTAGACTTTTCTAACTCCTGCTTTCTGATCCCTCACACCACCACCCCCGAGGTGTCTCCCCACCTCTGTGTGGTGTGTTGTATCTCCAGTTTTTAGAACCTATGAGAATAATACACTTCTGCTTTCCTGAGCATTGCCTGTGTCTCCTCATAAGGTACATGTGATTGATCATCACACCAAAGAATGCAGCATAACCTAGAATCTTTTTTGAGTCATCAAAAAATTAATTATCTCAAAATCCAGTTCTTTAATTCCAGTGGTGTGCGTGTGTGTGTGTGTACACACATACAATAAACACACAAACTCTCTCCTCACACCAGTGTGCTGTGATAGCAAGTTAACCGCCACTCTTAGAGATGATAGAAAACAGTGAAGCAGTTGCATAAAAAGGAGGGTGGGGGAAATGTTTGATTTGCATGCCAGCTAGATTGCTGTATTTATAATGATGGGCATGGATTCCAGGTGACGCATGGAAGTTGAATGTGTTAGAGGTTATTTTCATAGTCTAGAGAACTAACTGAAGTAGGACTAGTCTAAATGGAGAGGGAAAAGAGATGCAGGAGTGAAGAGAAGAGATTTGCTCATCAAGGAGTGGGGCTGGTCAGGGAGTAAGAAGGGGTGGACACGTCCAGACAGGGAGCAGAAGCGGAGCAGAAGCAGATCAGAAATGAATGGAATGAAAGGTAACACATTCATTTTAGAACTGTTAAGACTTGGAATGGCACAAATTCGTGTTTTTCAACTTTTGATTCTTTGAAGACTGGTGAGAGGAAAAAGGGTAAAATTTAGAAGTCAAATAGTATAATCTGAAATATTTGATTTGTATAGAACAGGGGTTGGCAAACCTTTTCTACAAAGGGCAAGAGAGAGAATATTCCACATTTGAAAGCCTTATCCTCTCTGCCCCACCTACTCAAATCTGCGGCTGTATTAGGAAAGCAGCATAGCCAGTATGGAAACAAACTGGGCTGGATGCATGCCAAAAAAACTTTACTTAAAAACGCAGCCAATGGGCCAGATTTGACCCACCATTCATAGGGTGCTGACCCCTGATATAGAGGCAGCCTTGATACAGAGGGATACCATAACAAATATTTTCTCGGGGATTTTTTAGGAAGGTCATATTCACTAATATTAAATCAGATCATCTGTTGATTGACGAAATACAAAGGGCATGTCAAAACTTCCTCCAATTGTTAGGTTTCCTTTTAGGGCAGGTTTTTATGATACATTGTACTTTTTCATAATTAAAGACTATAACAGGCTTCAAACACAAATTAGTTACTATTATGAAACATCAGAGTAAAGAAGATTTTTTTTTTCAGTTCAGAGATATGAGCACATATGGACATATGTGTGTATAAAATATCCTTTTAGAAAATATAAAAGACTCGGGGCGGCGCCTGTGGCTCAGTGAGTAGGGCGCCGGACCCATATACCGAGGGTGGCGGGTTCAAACCCGGCCCCGGCCAAACTGCAACAAAGGAATAGCCGGGCGTTGTGGCGGGCGCCTGTGGTCCCAGCTACTCGGGAGGCTGAGGCAGGAGAATCGCCTGGGCCCTGGAGTTGGAGGTTGCTGTGAGCTGTGTGACGCCATGGCACTCTACCAAGGGCGATAAGGTGAGACTCTGTCTCTACAAAAAAAAAAAAAAAAAAAAAAAAAGAAAATATAAAAGACTCAACTGCAAATTCTGATAGAAAATTTTTATAGGCTAGCTGGCTTATCTCTTTTAAGATTCAGGAGCCAAGAATATTAATAAGGTTTTAATGTCTTACAAAAATGATTTTTTTTTTTTTTTTTTTAGAGATTTTGGCCAGGTCTGGGTTTGAAGCCACCACTTCCAGCATATGGGGCTGGAGCCCCACTCCTTTGAGCCATAGGTGCTGCCCACCAAAATGATTTCTAATAAAAAAGAAAGTATTGCTAACAAAATCCCTAGAGATGGTAGTCAAAACTATGATCTCTCTGTAGTGACTGACATTTACTTTTACTTAAAACCAAGAAAGCTTTCCTGTGTACTGGGTAGGAAAAATGTGATTTAGTCATTAAAACAGTGCATTAGGCAACACTTCATCTTAATAAGCAGCCAAAAATAAGTTGCCTAATGGAATATCATGTTGAAACTCTATTCCCACTAGTTATAGCCTTAATGGGTTCCTGTCAAAAGATGGAATAAAAGTAATGAGTGTATAGCTATACTTTTCTCATCCTTACATAGATTTTTACTTTTTTGTAACCAAAAAGAAGTGCTAAGTAAAGAAAAGGAATGGAGAATTGTGTGAAGATGTAATCTGAGTCCCTATTTCCAACTTTCCTAAGATCTTTTTAAACTCATTATCTCAGAGCAAAGGAAAATGCTGAATAGATCTACAGTTTTCTTTCCCTGAGATACAGTTTGGTTTTAAAGTTGTTCTTTTGATCTGTTGTTGGTATCTGTCTCCATGACAATGGTACCTTGTGCATAGCTATTCTTGGTGCAGGTCGGTTTGATTCTAGCATATGCAATTAAAAAGTGTTTCTTGACCATTTATCATTTCTCTTTGGTATAAAACATTGTTTCATTTTGTTTGCATTAGCATTAAGAATTTAGCAATTCCAGAGCCTGGTGATCTGCTGGCTGTTTTAGGAAGGCTCTTCTTATCTAATATTGTTTTTTTTTATTATTATTTTCTCTTTTCCAGGGGTCTCTTTTTCAGTCTTCTCATTTGCCAATTTCTTGTTAATTCATGGACGCTTCAAATTGTATCAGTTTAAAAACAAAAACCTCACCCAGATACTTGAAAAGGAGAATTTAATATTTCAAAACAGCTAGATATTAAGTTGTTAACTAGGTAACTGAATAGGTAAACAAACAAACAAACAAAAACTCTAAATCAGAGGTCAGAAAATGTTTTCTATAAAGGGCCAGAAAGAAATAATTTCAGCTTTGGAGTCATCACACTACTCAGCCTATGGCAGAAGCAAGAAAGCAGCAGCCTCAGACACAGGGGTGGCCCCGCATGTGCTCAAATAAGCCTTCACTTACAGAAGAAGGCAGGATTCAGCCTACAAGGTGTAGTTTGATATTAGTGATTGTTCTCTAGAGAAGCAGACAGATAGGACATATTTAGATAGACACAGAAGGGATTTATCATGGAACTGGATCACATGATTATTAAAGGCCAGGAACTCCTGTGATATACTGCCTGTAAGCCAGAGACCCAGGAAAGCCAGAGCTGTAATCCAATCTGAGTCCAAAGGACCAAATCAGGAGAGACACTGGTATAAGTCTTTTTTTTTTTTTTTTTTTATTGTTGGGGATTCATTGAGGGTACAATAAGCCAGTTACACTGATTGCAATTGTTAGGTAAAGTCCCTCTTGCAATCATGTCTTGCCCCCATAAAATGTGACACACACTAAGGCCCCACCCTCCTCCCGCCATCCCTCTTTCTGCTTCCCCCCCCATAACCTTAATTGTCATTAATTGTCCTCATATCAAGATTGAGTACATAGGATTCATGCTTCTCCATTTTTGTGATGCTTTACTAAGAATAATGTCTTCCACTTCCATCCAGGTTAATACGAAGGATGTAAAGTCTCCATTTTTTTTAATGGCTGAATAGTATTCCATGGTATACATATACCACAGCTTGTTAATCCATTCCTGGGTTGGTGGGCATTTAGGCTGGTTCCACATTTTGGCAATGGTAAATTGAGCTGCAATAAACAGTCTAGTACAAGTGTCCTTATGATAAAAGGATTTTTTTCCTTCTGGGTAGATGCCCAGTAATGGGATTGCAGGATCGAATGGGAGGTCTAGGTTGAGTGCTTTGAGGTTTCTCCATACTTCCTTCCAGAAAGGTTGTACTAGTTTGCAGTCCCACCAGCAGTGTAAAAGTGTTCCCTTCTCTCCACATCCACGCCAGCATCTGCAGTTTTGAGATTTTGTGATGTGGGCCATTCTCACTGGGGTTAGATGATATCTCAGGGTTGTTTTGATTTGCATTTCTCTAATATATAGAGATGATGAACATTTTTTCATGTGTTTGTTAGCCATTCGTCTGTCGTCTTTAGAGAAAGTTCTATTCATGTCTCTTGCCCATTGATATAAGGGATTGTTGGCTTTTTTCATGTGGATTAATTTGAGTTCTCTATAGATCCTGGTTATCAAGCTTTTGTCTGATTGAAAATATGCAAATATCCTTTCCCATTGTGTAGGTTGTCTCTTTGCTTTGGTTATTGTCTCCTTAGCTGTACAGAAGCTTTTCAGTTTAATGAAGTCCCATTTGTTTATTTTTGTTGTTGTTGCCATTGTCATGGCAGTCTTCTTCATGAAGTCTTCCCCCAGGCCAATATCTTCCAGTGTTTTTCCTATGCTTTCTTTGAGGATTTTTATTGTTTCATGCCTTAAATTTAAGTCCTTTATCCATCTTGAATCAATTTTTGTGAGTGGGGAAAGGTGTGGGTCCAGTTTCAGTCTTTTACATGTAGACATCCAGTTCTCCCAACACCATTTATTGAATAGGGAGTCTTTCCCCCAAGGTAAGTTCTTGTTTGGTTTATCAAAGATTAGGTGGTTGTAAGATGTTAGTTTCATTTCTTGGTGTTCAATTCGATTCCAAGTGTCTATGTCTCTGTTTTTGTGCCAGTACCATGCTGTCTTGAGCACTATGGCTTTGTAGTACAGACTAAAATCTGGTATGCTGATGCCCCCAGCTTTATTTTTGTTACTAAGAACTGCCTTAGCTATACGGGGTTTTTTCCGGTTCCATACAAAATGCAGAATCATTTTTTCCAAATCTTGAAAGTACGATGTAGGTACTTTGATAGGAATGGCATTGAATAGGTAGATTGCTTTGGGAAGTATAGACATTTTAACAATGTTGATTCTTCCCATCCATGAGCATGGTATGTTCTTCCATTTGTTAATATCCTCTGCTATTTCCTTTCTGAGGAGTTCATAGTTTTCTTTATAGAGGTCCTTCACCTCCTTCGTTAGGTATATTCCTAGGTATTTCATTTTCTTTGAAACTATGGTGAAGGGAGTTGTGTCCTTAATTAGCTTCTCATCTTGACTGTTATTGGTGTATACAAAGGCTACTGACTTGTGGACATTGATTTTATATCCTGAAACATTACTGTATTTTCTGATGACTTCTAGGAGTCTTGTGGTTGAGTCTTTGGGGTTCTCTAAGTATAAGATCATGTCGTCAGCAAAGAGGGAGAGTTTGACCTCCTCTGCTCCCATTTGGATTCCCTTTATTTCCTTGTCTTGCCTAATTGTATTGGCTAGAACTTCCAGCACTATGTTGAATAGTAAAGGTGACAGAGGACAACCTTGTCTGGTTCCAGTTCTAAGAGGAAAAGCTTTCAGTTTTACTCCATTCAGTAAAATATTGGCTGTGGGTTTGTCATAGATAGCTTCAATCAGTTTTAGAAATGTGCCACCTATGCCTATACTCTTCAGTGTTCTAATTAGAAAAGGATGCTGGATTTTATCAAATGCTTTTTCTGCATCTATTGAGAGGATCATGTGATCTTTATTTTTGCCTCTGTTAATATGGTGGATAACGTTTATGGACTTGCGTATGTTAAACCAGCCTTGCATCCCTGGGATGAAGCCTACTTGATCATGATGAATGACTTTTTTGATGATAAGCTGTAATCTATTGGCTAGGATTTTGTTGAGAATTTTTCCATCTATATTCATGAGTGAGATTGGTCTGAAGTTCTCCTTTTTGCTTGGGTCTTTTCCTGGTTTTGGTATCAGGGTGATGTTTGCTTCATAGAATGTGTTGGGGAAGATTCCTTCTTCCTCAATTTTTTGGAATAATTTCTGCAGTACAGGAATAAGCTCTTCCTTGAAGGTTTGATAGAATTCTGGAGTGAAGCTATCTGGACCAGGGCATTTTTTAGTTGGAAGCTTTTTTATTGTTTCTTTGATCTCAGTGCTTGAAATTGGTCTGTTCAGGAGGTCTATTTCTTCCTGGCTAAGTCTAGGGAGAGGGTGTGATTCCAAATATTGATCCATTTCCTTCACATTGTCAAATTTCTGGGCATAGAGTTTCTGGTAGTATTCAGAGATGATCTCTTGTATCTCTGTGGGATCAGTTGTTATTTCCCCTTTATCGTTTCTGATTAAGGTTATTAGAGATTTTACTTTTCTATTTCTAGTTAGTCTGGCCAATGGTTTATCTATTTTATTTATTTTTTCAAAAAACCAACTCCTTGTTTCATTAATTTTCTGAATGATTCTTTTGTTTTCAATTTCATTGATCTCTGATTTGATTTTGGATATTTCTTTTCTTCTACTGGGTTTAGGCTTAGATTGTTCTTCTTTTTCCAATTCCATAAGATCTCTTGTGAGATTGTTGATGTGCTCTCTTTCTGTTTTTCGAATGTAGGCATCTAAAGCGATGAATTTTCCTCTCAAAACTGCTTTTGCAGTATCCCACAGGTTTTGGTAGCTTGTGTCTTCATTGTTGTTATGCTCAAGGAAGTTAATGATTTCCTGTTTTATTTCTTCCTGCACCCATCTGTTATTCAACAGAAGATTGTTTAATTTCCATGCCTTTGGGTGGGGTTGAGCATTTTTGTTAGAGTTGAGTTCCATCTTTAGTGCCTTATGGTCTGAAAAGATACAAGGTAAAATTTCAATTCTTTTGATTCTGTTGATATTTGTTTTGTGTCCCAGGATATGATCAATTTTGGAGAATGTTCCATGGGGTGATGAGAAGAATGTATATTCTTTATCTTTGGGGTGGAGTGTTCTATATACGTCTATCAAGCATAGGTGGTCTAGGGTCTCATTTAAATCTCTTACATCTTTGTTTAATTTCTGTTTAGAGGATCTGTCCAGCTCTGTAAGAGGTGTGTTAAAGTCCCCTGTTATGATGGTATTATCAGATATCATATTGCTCAGACTGAGTAAGGTCTGCTTCAAGAATCTGGGAGCATTTAAATTGGGTGCATAAATATTTAGAATTGAAATGTCTTCTTGTTGTAGTTTTCCCTTGACCAATATAAAGTGACCATCTTTGTCTTTTTTGACTTTAGTTGCTTTAAATCCACATGTATCTGAAAATAAGATTGCAACTCCTCTTTTCTTCTGAATTCCATTTGCCTGAAAAATTGTCTTCCAACCCTTGACTCGGAGCTTTAATTTGTCTTTTGAAGCCAGGTGTGTTTCTTGCAGACAGCAAATGGATGGCTTGTGTTTTTTAATCCAGTCAGCCAATCTATGTCTCTTCAGTGGGGAATTCAAGCCATTAACATTTATTGAGATAATGGATAAGTGTGGTAGTATTCTATTCGTCTTATTTGGTGAGAGTCCATTGCTTAGTTTTATCTTTTGCATCAGTGTGGAGATTAGGTTCTGTCCTTTGGTTTCTGAGTTCTTACTTTGCTGCTGATCCATTGTGGTGGTCAGTGTGCAGAACAGGTTGAAGTATTTCCTGCAGAGCTGGTCTTGTTGTGGCGAATTTCCTCAATGTTTGTATATCCGTAAATGATTTGATTTCTCCGTCAATTTTGAAGCTTAGCTTAGCAGGGTACAGAATTCTGGGCTGAAAATTGTTCTGTTTAAGTAGATTAAAGGTAGATGACCATTGTCTTCTTGCTTGGAAAGTTTCATTAGAGAAGTCTGTGGTAACTCTGATGGATTTGCCCCTGTAGGTCAACTGGCGCTTACTCCTGGCAGCTTGCAGAATCTTTTCTTTTGTCTTGACTTTGGACAGGTTCATCACAATGTGTCTTGGAGAAGCTCGGTTAGAGTGGAGGCGACCCGGGGTCCGATATCCCTCTGAAAGCAGTGTGTCAGAATCTTTGGTGATATTTGGGAAATTTTCTTTTATAATATTCTCTAGTATGGCTTCCATTCCTCTGGGGCATTCTTCTTCCCCTTCTGGAATTCCTATAACTCGTATGTTGGAACGCTTCATAAAGTCCCATAATTCTGACAGTGAACGTTCTGCTTTCTCTCTCTTCTTTTCTGCCTCTTTTACTGTCTGAGTTATCTCAAGAACTTTGTCTTCTACCTCTGAAATTCTTTCTTCTGCATGGTCTAACCTGTTGCTGATACTTTCCATTGCATCTTTAAGTTCCCTAATTGACTGTTTCAGTTCCTTCAGCTCTGCTATATCCTTTTTATATTCTTCATATCGTTCATCTCTTATTTGATTCTGTTTTTGGATTTCCTTTTGGTTATTTTCCACTTTATTAGCAATTTCCTTCATTGTTTCCATCATTTCTTTCATTGTTTTCAACATGTGTATTCTAAATTCCCTTTCTGTCATTCCTAACATTTCTATACTGGTGGAATCATCTGCAGTAGCTACCTCATGGTCCCTTGGTGGGGTTGTTCTAGACTGGTTCTTCATGTTGCCTGGAGTTTTCTGCTGATTCTTCCTCATGAGTGATTTCTTTTATCTGTTTGCTTGCCCTAATTTTCCTTTCACTTCCTCTTGCTCTTTAAGTTCTTGTGCCTGTGGACTAAAGGTTACAGGACCAGAAGGGTGAGAAGGTTGAAGAGCAAAAAAAAAGGGGATGAAAGAAAGGAGGACCGAGTGATAAGAAAAAAAGAAAGATAGAGAAAGGAGAGGGGGTGGGTATAAGGAATATTGACAAAAAGAAGAGAGGCACAGAAAGAGGGAGACAAGGCAATATAGGTGTACAGTAGGGTACTTTGACACAACCTTAAAAAACCCCACCTTCTGGGGGTGCCCAGTTGCGTGGTTCCCTTGAGGTCAGCAGCTCTTTGCTAACCTGATCAGACACAGTACCCCACCTCCACCAAGTAGAGAGGAAAGACAAAAATGCTATAAATCAAACCAAAAGAAGCAAACAGAAAACTTTACAGGGATAAAATTGGGTGAAAAACCAAATTATATCGGTAGAAACACTAGCAAAAATGAAGTTGAAGTTATTAAAAAAAGCAGCAATGGGAAATTATAATTAAACTAGGAAAATTGAGAAAGAAAAAGGGATCTGTGTGGAAAAGATTGAAATTAAAAAAACAAAAGAATATCAGCAACGTCAAAATAAACAAACAAAAAAAACAACCAAGCAAAAAAAGAAAGAAAAAAATACACAACCAAAAACAAAGCAGTTTGTATATGTTATTGAATATTGTCTGGGCAACACGTGGTCTTCTGGGGTATGAGATGTTAGTCACAGTTCAGATACGACTGGAGGCTGCTGATTACTCAAACCCCAGCAGGTAGACACCCTGAATCTCTCTTCAGCCTACTTAAAAGGCACTTCGAACTTGTAAACTTGTTGAGCAGAAGCTTTCCCAGCTTTCTTGCTAGAATCGCTGCTGAAGTGGCTATCCACTTACTCAGTGTGCCAAAACCGGTCTCACTCTGCCCCTGAGGGTTAGGGCTGCAAGGCGGCTCAGACCCCACCCTTAGGCTACTTGGTTGCTGGGTTACCAGCTCCCACCCGTTTCTAGCTCTGCGACCCTGAGGGCGGAGCTTGCCGGGGCAGATCGCTGACAATGGATCCGTGTGACCCACCGCCAAACACTATTAGCTCCGTCTGGCTCAGCGGCTCAGACTGGGGCCCTAGACAACGGCCAAAGTTCTCGCACTCCCGCTCAGGCCTTCCCCAAGGCAGTTCAACTCAGTGCCAAGTCCAAGGACATCAAAACAGTTCACAGGTAAGGCCTTTCTGGTTTGCAGTCTCGCTGCTACTGAACTTACAGTTGTGGGCGGGTTTAGACGGATTGAACACACGCGACCACTTGCCGGTTTTCCACGGATTTAGTCCTCCTCTTGGGGTCCAGAAGTCTCTCGCTGACTCCCTGTATCCTCATAGGAGTGATGATAGGCAGTTCCCACCAGCCAGAGACGCCTGGAGTCCTATCTCCCCAGACTCACAGTGCCCAGATGCAAGGAAGCTGTTACTCGGCTGCCATCTTGCTCCGCCTCCTGGTATAAGTCTTGAAGGTTGAAGGCTGAAGAACGAGGAGCTCTAATGTCTAAAGGCAGGAGAAGATGGATGGTATAACTTAGGAGAGAGAGAATATGCCCTTCCTCTACCTTTGCTCTTCTCTAGCCCTCAGTGGATGGGATGATGTCTGTCCACATGGTGAGGGTGATCTTCTTTATTCAGTCCACTGACTCAATTGCTAATCTTTTCTAGGAAGACTTTTACAGAAATACTGACTGAGAGGATGTTTCACCAGCTATCTGGGCACCTCTTAGCCCAATCACATTGATGCATGAAATTACCACCACTTTTGCCAACTTCTGCTCTAAGTCATCATTAAGGTTGTAATCATGGGCCATCAGGGAAGAAAAAGGAAAGATTAGGTTGTTAAAAATTAGAAACTGGAAGAGGGACTTTGTGAGCCTGGCATCTAGAATTCTGAGATACCATCTCATATAAGCCAGCAGCATCATCACAAAGTGTAGACAGCCAGGTTTGGAGCTGAGGTCCAATAACTTAATAATTGGCACACACATCAAAAATCCAAGAATCTCTTTCAGCCGATGTTTTAGAATTGAATTATGATGGGAAATCTCTCAGATTATCTGCCAATGATCCTATAGGGAATTATTCC
Source organism: Nycticebus coucang (assembly GCF_027406575.1). Classification (NCBI taxonomy): domain Eukaryota; kingdom Metazoa; phylum Chordata; class Mammalia; order Primates; family Lorisidae; genus Nycticebus; species Nycticebus coucang. The sequence goes on from NC_069788.1 coordinate 56,834,059, forward strand.
AGATTGGAATTATGCCAAGACCTCCCAAATTTAACAAATTTTAATAACAAAAAGAATGATTCATAGATTAGAATACAAAAAAGCACAGTTATATTTATATGTATCATGTATGTCCGTAACTCTGTGATGTGCATGGGAGCACATACACATCAAGAAAGTCCCAACTCTTCATTCTTGGAAAGGACTATATTTTTTTGTAATATATTTATGCTTCTTTTTTAACGTAAAAATGTAATTTCTGTTATTAGTCACCAGTGATAGCACATGTTACTGGTAGTATCTGTTATTTAAATCCTTGTTTGGAAAATAAAATGCTGGTAATTAGATGTAGATTATGTATACCCCTCCTCCCAACTTCAGCAGTTAATGAAACGCAAAAGCTCTACAGTGGTTGTTTATGAGAATACCCAGTTTTTTTTTTTTTTTTTTTTGTAGAGACAGAGTCTCACTGTACCACCCTTGGTAGAGTGCCGTGGCATCACACGGCTCACAGCAACCTCTAACTCTTGGGCTTACGCGATTCTCTTGCCTCAGCCTCCCGAGCAGCTGGGACTACAGGTGCCCGCCACAACACCCGGCTATTTTTTTGTTGCAGTTTGGCCGGGGCTGGGTTTGAACCCGCCACCCTCGGCATATGGGGCCGGCGCCCTACTCACTGAGCCACAGGTGCCGCCCAAGAGAATACCTAGTTTTGACTGATTGGTGGATTGATTAAATGATTTATTGATTGACAAGTGATGAAGGATGCTGGGGTGAATCAGACAGGGCTATTTTGAGAAACATCTTTTGCAGATATTTTAAAAGTTAGACAGTTTTGTCATTCAAGAAAAAAATCTTTAGTACGATGCACTTCCACTTTAGTGTTCTGGACTGTCAGAATGTCTTTACGTGTTGATGACCCTAACTGTTTCTGTATACTAGAGAATAAACAATAGCTGGCATATGAACTGCATGGATTTCAGTATGTAAATGCTTACTACTCTTGCCTAACAGCAACACAGCTTTCTCTCAAGTCCACCACCTGTCTATGCTTTATATTTTTGAAGTTCCCTTCCTAAATAGCACATCATTTCAATATCTTGCACACTAGTTGGACTCTAGCCCTTTCTTGAATAAGGTTTTCTTGACGCAGCAGAACTGTACAGCGTAATTGGCAGTCTGTCACTACAGCAGAGAAAAGCCAGAGTTGGGCTAAAACAAAATTTCAAGTCACCTACAATATTATGTGCCTAGTGACGGCTTACAGGTACCTATTTATATCTCTCTCTAAATATTTCATATCTTCTCTGTTACTGATAACAGTTAATGCACAAGACTCCTGAGGGCTTTTCATACGTGTACACGGGAGATCATTTCTGGTGTTGGGAATCACCATATATTATTTTTATTAAATAAGTTTGTTGTATTCTCAAGAAAAATTACCTGGTGAAAAGATAATCTAGAAGATTCATAATGACTCATTCAGTGCAATTCAGCATAAGACACATTATCATTGTGGCCATTGTAGGGAGTGGGGTGCTGTCTTCGATACCGAGTACATCGATACCGAGTTTTTGAAATAGGATGCTCCCAACTTCTCTGCCCTAAGGTGATTGAGAATGTTAATGGCTTAATATTTGCAAGATGCTATATATTCTCACAGGCAAGGACAGCATAGCTCATTTGCAAAACATAACCTCAAAAAATAGAACTATATATAAAATAAGCCATGCCAAAATTTCTTTTACTTCCTACTATAAAAAAGCGATTTCCATTATTAACCAGTTTCCAAATTGTTGATTTTTATTTACTCTTTTGCTGCTTGGCCACAGAAAGAATTAAGACATTCTGATTATGATGTCTTCTGTCAAGAAAAGCTGAGGGTTTCTTCCATGGGTAAAATCCCACAAAACTAACACATTTTTAGATGTCTGCTCAGTAAACATAAGTGCTCAAAATTATGAAGATTTTGAAGGTCATAATTTTCCCAGCTGGATGAAGTGGATAACGGTAAGAGGCCTCATAACTCATACCATGTTGTCATTTATTATAATATTTTAACATACTACAAAATCTGTGTTGTCAAGAACGTTGGGTGGGGTGATTTATTAGCTAGGATTGATTATGTTGCTAATCGCCCAGATGGCTTGAATTTTGGAAGGGCAAAATTTCTTGTTGCTGAGCATGAAGAAATAAATGCTAAGTTGCCAAAGAGACAAAGGTGCTTTGGCTTAGAAAAAACTCATTTACCTGCCACATGAGAACAACATTCAAGAGCCAGTTTTTGTTTTCCTTCAGATGCACACTTTTCTGCAGTGGAGCAAACTTTTGTTGGCGCTCCCTCTGGGACAATGTGGGCAGTGCTTTCAGAGTTTCTCTTTGGTTTCTGCTACAAGTACCAAAAGCAAGACCTTGCCTGCACAGCTTTTGCAGCTGAATGTCTAGAGCTTTGACGTTTGCATTGACTTTCTGTGATTTCCTGTGAACTAACACCTGGAAGCCATCATCTGTAGACATCCAGCCACTGCACTCCTGTACCCTTCACAGCAGCATGGGTATCTACAAGGAGGCATTGACCCACCAGGTGACACAAACAAGACAGATATCAGATATCAGATTGTCTTATGCAAAGTTAGCCTGTCCAGATCTGATCATTGTGATTATTTAAAAATTCAGGCGAAAATACAGCAATAATAGAAGCAAAAATATAAAATAAAATCCCTAAAAAATAACTTTTACTTTTGCTTTTTCTTCCTAGGCAACAGACATTTCAAGAAATATTTTTCGTAAATTTACCCTAAATTTATAAAGGTTCTTTCATCACTGGGACTGTTTTTGGACCCTCCTGGCCTTGAACACACGCACACACTCACACACACACACACACACCCCATGGTTCCCTGTGTTGTGTCTGTGCCTGCCCTCAGTTGTTAGAAGACCCAGTCGACACTGTGAGGACAAGGACAAGCATCGGAGCAGAAATAGAGCCTCCGAGCTCCTCTGCCCCTCCAAAACAGACACTCCAATTGCCAGGAAAACAGACTGCCATGTTTAGAAACCCACCCTCCCTGCTCCAAATGCATCAAGAAATGGACCCACAGAAAACTCGGGGGAACTTAAAAGCCCTTCTCTTTCAGAATGTCACCTGTTTGCTTCCTAGCCAAAAAAAAAAAAGAAGAAGAAGAAGAAGGACCCTTTCTCTATTGCCGTCTCCTTTCTCTTCTTCCCTCTTTGCTTTCCCTAACTTTTGTCATGTTACAGTCGCCCTTTCTCAGCCTCTCAGCTCTTCTCTCTACTCCCTGCCTCCCCTCCGCTCCCCTTTCTGGTGGTATAAATAGCAAAAACAGCCTGTGTCTTAACCCAGCCTCCTGCTCTCATGTCCTTTTACCAACCTGACCAGAAAACTCTGAGAAACTGGACCAGACCTGAAGTTCCACCTGGGCTCATGCTTCTTAAATCACCCACTTCCCCTGTTGGCAGAGCCAGGCATCCTTGGACCTAGGACTGGCAGCTGATGCTGCCCCAGGTGCAGGGCAGCCTCCCTCAAGCTGTGTAGATGCCCCACAGAGGGGCTCCCTCAGCCCCTGCTCCCAGGTGGGCACAGGTGACATTTAGAAGACCAGGGCTGTGGGTCCAAGGGGGCCCCTCCAAGCCTTTCTCCGTCCTCTGCTCTTAGTTAGATGAACAAGCTATGCCCATCCCTGACACTCTCTGATGCTGTTTCATTGATTCTCTCACATCCTGTCTCTCACTCAGAACTACCCTGAGTCTCGGCCTCTTTGTCTGTGTCTCTGTCTCCTGTATTCTTTTTACTAAGTTTCCTGGGAAAATCAAATACCATCATGGACATGAAACTTTAGAAAGTGGCAGACGCTGATGCTAAAGGCTTTTGGTTCATCATCAATTATTAACTTTCTCCCCACAATTTTTTTTTTTAAGGAGGAAAAGGCAATGTAGAAAACATTATACATCTGAGGTTGGGGTCAGGCAGTTTTCAGTGCCCCCTGAGAAAAGTTTGATTTTCTGAATTTTGATTCAGTCTTTTTCTCATGAAAGTCATCCCAAATCATCTTGAGCCCTCATCATTCTCTATAGAAGCATCAGATGGATGCTAAAACTCTCACTTTTCCCCACATCACATGCCCTCCACCCTCAGCTCCCTGCACAATTCATTGGAAGACTCATTTCTTGTCTTGAATAATCATTTTTGAAATACTGAGTTCTTTGCCTACCCCCCAAAGTGGCCAACATCTTCTTGGACACCATCTTTCCTTTCAGCCCCGTCTTTCCCCACTAGTGCCCTCTAGCACGTACTCTTAGCCCCGCTCCCTGCCATGGTTCGCCCTTAGAAGAAAGCATGCTGGCTGTATCGCCCAAGCCTGACGATGATGTTGACGCTGGAATCAGCATGCAGCAAGCTCACAGAGCTCCTAGTCAGACTGGGTGCATGCTCTTCCCGACAAATGTAATCACCTCCCTGCCTGGAATACCTCACAGCCTCCGGTGCATGCACAACCACCCACCATCATTCTTTGTGGAGATGTAGCCAAAATTAAAGTAGGAATATCCAAAAAAATAAATAAATAAATAAGTAAATAAATAAATATTTTTCCTTAGGACCTAATAACAAGTCACCTTTTTATTTTTTCTTTTCAAAACCAAGACTTATGCTTTGCCATCTAAATACAAAGTGATGGTGAAATTATTTGGAGAGAGTGAGATAGATATTCTACTTTGAAGAAGTCTTGCTACATTATCAAGGTTATGGCTGGCTTCATGTAGTTAAGAATAAAATATTTTGTGTATAGCATTTAGTCATTGGACTAGGGATTTATTCTTCAAACTTATTTGCAGAAATGTAATGAACTCCTCCTTGTCTAAAAAATTTAAATCCTTATTAATTAAAACTGGGTATGTCTCCTGATAAGTTTCTCCCCATCAGAGGAAGAGTGCTTATTCCTATGGAGAGATAGAAAGCTGAGAAATTTCTGTAATTGTGAACATCTCTCTTTAAAAGATTGAGATTTTACAGGTCTGTTCTTGTACATAATGATTCTTCTATACAATGATATGTATTCTGTGCAAATTTGCAATGCACCATTTAAAAGCTTTTTATCCTTCTTCTCCCATGCACCATAGAAATACTAAACATACACCCGCCTTTGAAGTAGAATGGAGAGTGATTCTATGAAGTCAAGAGGCATTGTGAAGGAATGTAAAGAAAAAAGGTGAAAAACTTGCCCAACAACCATTTGGGCATAAAAATGTGTTTTAGTGAGGGTTCCATTAACTGATCAAAGAGGCTGGTGTGTGTGCCCAACACATTTATGCAGGCTCTTAAACCAAAATGTTAAATTTGTCTTTCCATGTGCTTTATCAAATGGGTTTGGGCAACATCTTATTGACACCAGCACTCCAATGTTACATCAAAGCAGATTTGTTCAAATTACAATGCATCTCTGTAATTCATTACCTGACTTTCCTATCTCATCCAACGTTCCATTTGTTCCCTGGCTAATGTTTATTCCTCCCTAACAGCACTATTCTATTTGAAGAAGGAACAGACTGACTCATTCAGATATGGAAAGTCATTTCCATTGGTGAAACGAGATAGAAAGTGTTTCCTCCTCAAGGCAAGAGAAATTTGCCTGCAGACTCAATAGGCCTCCAAGACTTGGTTCTGGAGTTTTTAAGTGCTTTGACTGAGCCTGGGGTCTGGGTCTGGCTGGCTCAATGCTCACAATTAACGAAGAAGCGTTTATCATGGAGTAACATTGCTAGTATGTTCAAAGGCTTAATAGTAATTATTTAATGGGTGAGCTCCTATCATAGACCATTTGTTATTTTAGGCACTGCAAATCTGCAGATAGAGTGATAAATGGGATAGACATAGTTCCTGCCCTTGTGATACATTTTCAAGTCTCTCACTTAGACAGACTTGCAATGACTCAAGGTTTCTCGGACTTCAGTCACACACGTGTATGCTGTCCCAGCCTCAAGGTGGTGGTGGGGCCTGCAGGAAGGATGCAGAGGGAGTGATCAATAGACCAAAGGCTATTTCTGAGATTCCCTCCTGTTTTCATATCCGTTTCTATTCAAGGACACCATTCTCTTGTTAATTCTAAATGAAATACACTCAACAGCAGCACATTCATTCTACTGCACCCAGGTCAGTGTCAGCAAAGGCTTCTTACCCACAGCCTCTTAGCCTCCATCTTAGCCAGGAGGCGCTGGCCCGTGCTCTGATTAGAGAGCACCATACTGAAGGCACAAAGGTTTTTTATCTTTCAACAGGGTTAGGGTGACTGCAGATGTAGGTTTCTTTTCTTCACTCTTTTGATCAGCTGGAAAAAGTAGGTGTGTTCAAGATAATAAGCTAGGCAAATGCTACAAAATGTAGAGTAAAACATTTAATGTATAAACATGATCGTGCATCTAATATTTTGGACCTAAAAAGGTAAAAAGAAAGAAAGGAAGGAAGGAAGGAAGGAAGGAAGGAAGGAAGGAAGGAAGGAAGGAAGGAAGGAAGGAAGGAAGGAAGGAAGAAAGGGTAAGAAAGAAAGAAAAAGATTGTTTCATTTGTTTTCAATTTCTGTGCCTTTACACGTGGAATCTTTTGGGGTCTTGTTTTATAAGTGTAATGAATCAAAAAATTTTTTTCAGTGCTCTACTGCAGTGAAGTCCTCCTCACATATTCACTATTATCTGGACGACCAGATTTTTGCAATGAGAATTTCAGTAGGTGAAATAGAAAATGATCAGTGAGCAATGAGAACTATTCTGATGGAAACATCATTTAAAATAAAGGCTTTAACATCTGCTTCACTTTCTAATTACAAATGCACAAGTATTTGTAATTAGTATTTACAAATGTAATTTGTATTTACAAATGTATTTGTAATTTCTAATTAGAAATACACCCCCTCCCAACGACACACAGTCTCACGATCACCACTATCAATCACAACCATAAAAAAGTTAAAAAAACAAAGGGATTTACATGGTTTTATGTGCTTTGTATTCAGAACCACGTGCATGTTTGAATATATGTTCCTATCATGTACCAGACAAAATCAGGTAGGAAGAAGAGAAAATATAGCTCGTAAAATAACCATGCAAATCTTTCATAGATTTTAACCAAAATTTCATGCAAATGGAAGTGATTCTGGGAGGAAAGGAAAAAAAATTCCTAGGTGAGAAGAAATCAGCTTTAGAACATTCTTTTAGTTATTTACTAATACATATTTATTAAAAACCTCCTATGCGTCATGACTGGTGCTGGCCGTACGGGACAAAAGAGCAAACAAAACAGACCCTTTTGGAGCTTACAGTTTGGTACTTGAAAGAAATATTAAAGAAATGATTGCATAGAGAAATATGTAATTAGTACCATGATGTATCCATAAAGGAAAACCCCTGTCATTTCTACAACAATGAAACTTTCAGCAAAAATCCCAGGAAGACAGAAAAACCCCATGGAGACAGTAAAAAGACCACTGGAAACATTCTTTGGTGGACTTTTAGGAATATAACCGGAGTTATATTTCTAGAATTGTTCAGTTTTCCAAAAATTTAGTAATTAGAAACAGAAAATAACTAGGGAAGTTTAAATAGAACATTAAATATGTAATTTATACATTTAGATTTCAAAAATTTTAGACCTTATTTATTTATCTATTTATTTTTGAGACAGAGTCTCAAGCTGTCCCCTTGGGTAGAGTGCTATGGTGTCATAGCTCACAGCAACCTCCAACTCTTGGGCTCAAGTGATCCTATTGCCTCTATTTTTCTAGCAGAGACGGTATCTCTCTTTTGCTCAGGCTGGTCTTGAACTCTGGAGCTCAAGCAATCTACTTGCCTCGGCCTCTCTGAGTGCTAGGATTACAGGCGTGAAATTAGACCACTCTGTAACACACATGTCAGCTTTTATACCAATAATTAACCTTGGTGTCGAAAAATCTGGTATGCAAGACACAGAGCCATGAATTGTCATGAACTTGATGATAAAAGAAGAGACTTTAGATAAGAATTAGGGCAAACATATCCTGAACCTAGTATAGGTTATACTAATATCTTGGAAAAAAGGAAGTAATCACTGAACCAACAGAGTAGGAATATGTATATATTATATATGTCATATTGTAACATTTCATGGGCATTTTAAAATACATGTATGTTACAATTATTACATGTTATATTGAACACACTGCTTAAGTCTTTAATTATATTGTATAAGATAGGCTATGTTCTACAAATAATACCTGAGTTTTAATGGTTTAAGACTTACGCAATATGTTTATTTTGGCTCAGGAAGACTCAGTTTCATGTTGTTCTCAGTTTAGAATTCATGATGATGAAATTTCCACCAGCTGAAATGTATCTGATTGTGATGGTCATGGAAAGGCTGATGAATTCTCCACTTCCCAGATACTTTCATCTAGATGGTCACTCCATTTCGCTGGTTGAAGTGAGCAATATGGCCTTTACTGCCATCAGCCTCCCATTTGTCCAAATGTGCAGAGGAACTGGATATTTCTTTCTACTTTATAAAACTCACATTCCATGTTTAATATACATAATATCATATACTATATAAGCATATTTCAGTCTATCATCTTTTTCAATGGTGCATTTTTAAATATTGATACCTGCACTAGGTTCATTTATTTACAATTGGGATATTGTTACTTATATCAGACAAATACTATAAGCAGTCTTTGCTGTCCATCTCTCTTTCATAAATCATTGCTAAATAGGTGAACATATCCTATTTCTATACAAAAACGCAAGCCCAATTTATGCCCATTAAGTAGAAATAGGAATGTTGAAAACATCTCTGCAAGATCATGATGGTTCCTAAAAACTCCATTCATGCCAGTTACTAGGACACAACTTACTGTGTGTTGACAAGATGGAGTTAACGATAAACAACAAAAGGAAATCTAAATCTAAAAGAGCAGAAATGGGCTGGGCATGGTGGCTCAGGCTTGTAGTTCCAGCACTTTGGGAGGCCAAGTCAGGAGGATTGTTTGAAGGCAGGCATTGAAAGTTACAAAGAGCTATAATGATGTGAGACCCTGTGTCAATACATACATACTTATGTACATACATACATGATAAAAGAGCAGAATTGGATGCCATGAACCAAGCTGATAAAGTCTGATTAATATGGACTCAATTTGTTCATTAAGAAAAGTTTTTCCCTAAAACTAGTATGAAGGTGTTAACAGTTAGTCAGAGACAAATATTTTTCAATGTGTTTTACAAAGAATACTTCAGCCTTCATTTGCAAGGAAATAAAAATTCATTTCATAGAAGACGTCTTTCCTGTGTACAAAAGCATTTTGCTCATAAACCTATATTTTAAACACTACCCATGTTGTTCTAAATTGTTCTTATCCCCTTCTTTTTCAAAGTAAACATACACAAAGTCTGTCCTAGAAAATCACTAAAGATTTCATTTCAATAATAGAGCATAAATACTGAAACAACAGCTAATTAGACACAAGCTGTTCAAAAAAGTCTGACAATGCTCTCTTTTTTTGATACTATAAAATCGTTTTCTGTGATTATAAGCTGTGAACCTTGAATACCTTTTTATTTCTCTCAATTCCTTGCCCCATTTCCATGGCTATTTGTAAAACAATAATATTATGATTTCTGGATTCCCAATCCTATTCCATTGATCTATATGTCTATCTTTATTCCATTACCACACTTTTTTGATCACTAACTCTTTGTTTTAAGTCTTGAAATAAGGAATATGGGATTTCCAGCTTTGTTTAAGACTTTTTTATGCTCTTTAGAGTCTCTTGAAATTCCATATGTATTTAAGGATGAGATTTTCCATTTCTGAAGAAAAGATCATTGGTTTTTTTTTTTGTTGTTGTTGTTGTTGTTTTTGTTTTGTTTTTTTGTAGAGACAGAGTTTCACTTTATGGCCCTGGGTAGAGTGCTGTGGCATCACACAGCTCACAGCAACCTCCAACTCCTGGGCTTAAGCAATTCTCTTGCCTCAGCCTTCCAAGCAGCTGGGACTACAGGCGCCCGCCACAAGGCCCGGCTATTTTTTTGTTGCAGTTTGGCTGGGGCCGGGTTTGAACCTGCCACCCTCAGTATATGGGGCTGGCGCCTTACCCACTGAGCCACAGGCGCTGCCCCAACCACTGGGATTTTCACAGGGATTGCACTGAATCTGTAGATTGTTTGGAGAGTACTGCCATCTTAATAATATTAAGTCTTCCAATCCAGGAACTTGGGATATCTTTCCCACACACTCTATTTAAGTTAAATCAAGATACTTACTTTCAAAATATTTTAAAAATTGATAGTAGTACTCCTTGTGTGGGGCAATGCTAGATACTTTGACTTTTTTATTTTATTATCATATAATAAGAATATAATAAATATGTTAAGCATAATAACATTTCTACCTAGCTCATATAAATGAAGTTAGACGGTTATCCTCTTTCGCTATTTAAGATTTTAAAAATCAATTTTATGATTTGATAAGAGATATAAATGGAAATGAATCTTGAGAAACTTCTGAAAACACAGTTTTAAGAATATCTTCTGTTGAGATTCACATAAATAATGTGTTAGCATTTCAAAAGTAAACAAACAATACACGTCTATTCAAGAAACTGGGAGAAATAACAAAAGAGCAGGAAAACAGGAGAAAAGGAGAAAGAAGAAGAGAGAGAAGTGGCGGGGGGGAGGGCGGGGAGAAAGGACAGATCAGCATGTTCCTTCTTCTCAATTTGCTGATCAAATCAACTCTTTTCCAGACCTGAGGATTTGTTGATAAAGGGGCAGAAAGAAACTGTGTATGTCCTACTCTTCTCTTTAAAGAGTACTGCAGTGTTCCATCTCTCTCTACTGTAGAAATATGAGCAGTGGGGAGGAAGTGCTAGCTTTTACACTTCCCCAGTGCTCAAACACTGTGCAAACCATTCACCTGTTGACCTTTCAATGACATTTTGTTTTAAAATGGGTAAATGTTGCAGAAACATGCACTCGATCTGTTTATAATGAGTTTTTCTTCTTTCATGTAGGATCAAAGTTGATTCATTTAAGACACATCATAAGCTCAAGTTCATGTTTTTTATTCACACTTCTAATGTTGGTCTAGCAGTCATGTTCTTGTCTCTCCACTTCTCTTCACCTCGTTGTTCTCACATAAGAAACAGCCTGACTTTAGAATGTGGCTTATTGGCTTTGAAATTTGGGTATGCATAAAATGCCCCAGTGATGCTATTGTGTAGGCAATAGAATATACCTTTCTGGAGCTCAGAAGAGAGGACCAGGATAGGGATAGAGTTTAGAGAGCCACTGGAAACCAAGTGGTTATTGAGGTCAAGGGACTGGAAAAGATGACAGAGTACGCGGCGAGGAGGAAAGGAGAAGGGAGGAAACCAAACACAGAACTGTGAGAGGAAATCTAAGAGGAAAGAAGGACCTGAAGTTAAAGATTGACAAGAAACATCAAGGGATGTTGGCAACAAGTGAGAGAATAGAATGAGGAAACTGCGTTTCAGAAAAGAAAAGATATCTAAAACCAGAGAGAAATCATATCAAGTTTTAAAGTAGCTATTAGACTAGGCGTCTAGAAAGATCTTGATGCTTTTATAAAGCACAGTTTTAGGTTGAGTACGGTGGCTAACAACTGTAATTCTAGCACTCTGGGAGGCCAAGGCAGGTGGATCACCTGAGTTCAGGAGTTTAAGACCAGGCTAAGCAAGAGTGAGACTCCATCTCTACTACGAATAGGAAAAAATAGCTAGCATTGTGGTAATAATAGCATTGTGGTAGGCACCTGTAGTCCCAGCTACTCAGGAGGCTGAGGCAAGAGGATCACTTGAGCTCAGGGGTTTGAGGTTGTTGTGAGCTGTGAAGCGGCACTCCACCCAGGGCAACAGAGTGAGACTCTGTGCAAAAGAAGGAAGGAAATGGGAAAGGAAAGTAAGGAAGGAGGAAAAAGAAAGAAGAGAAAGAGAGAAAGAACAGTATTAGTGATTGATGAGAAAACAACCCAGATGATGTTAAACTGAGATGAGGTGAATGAAAGGGAAGATGGAACAATTAAAAGAAAAAGAACTGGAAGCTTGGCTAAAAGAAAAGGAGACATAAAGAGTAAGAGGAGAAAGTCTTAAAAATATCTGAGTGATACTTCACTACACTTATATGCCCAGAAAAAAGAAGTAAAATGGAGATTGAGAGGTTAAAGATGTAGGAAAGGATGGGGTTTTATTGGATCAAGTTCTTTGAGAAAGAAGGAAGTTGGGGGATTTGGTATCTAGGTAGAAAGATCAATTTTAGAAAGAATGAAGGTCACTCTTCTAAGGAATAAAAAGGCAAGACTTTTGCAGATATAAATTTAGGAGATCAGAGTTGAAAGACTTAAGATTTCAGGGTCCCCTTTTTTAATTTTTTGAGTAAAATGAGATCCAGGTCAGTTATCTGATGAGAGAGGGTAGCCAAGGCAAGGCTGGAGACTAATGAGAATTGTTTATGTTTCAGTAGCAACTACATCAAAGAGGAAGCTTATCTAGTACAATCAGTAATTCTGCTGAGCAGCCTTAAAGACACTAACAATCAGGAAATAATTTGGGATATTCAGTCTATAGGCTTGTACCTTACAGTGGTCAAGTGCAGGGCTTTTGAAGTCAGGGAGATGTTGGTTTGAAAACTGATTAAATATTGATGGTGGTTAATATCTATAAGCCTTAATTTTCACATCTATGAAATGGGGATTAAAAATACATTTCTCAAAAATCTTATATGAAAATTAAATGACACAATGCATATAAAGTACCCAGAATGATATGTGGCCCATGATACAAACTTAATTAATGTTAACATTATTAGTTATTCACCAGTAAAGTATCTTTTAGGAAACTGCTTTTTTGACCTAATCAGATGGCAAGTAACTGCAATCCTGGTACAAAGCCAGCAGGCAGAGAAAACCACTTCCCACATCTGAAATAAGTGCTTACAGAAACAACATGAAAACAGTGTCTCCTCTTCTGTCCTTTCTGGCAATGGAGACTTAGCTGATCACCTTCATCTGTTTAATAACACTTCACATAATAGAATTGGCTATTAACCAGCATCTCCACTTACTCTACCCCAGGCTTAAAATAAATTAATCCCGTCCGTCTCATTTAACCTTTTCAGATCGGCCTTGTTTTTTAACTCTTCTCACCTTTCAATACTCCAGATTTTCTCTCTTAATGGTCAGGGCCCAAAATAGATACAGTGCTGTGGGTCTGCCTGGCCTATTCCAAAAATTACCAGTGTAGAAAATGAACACAGAGATAGAAAAGTGCTTGGGTTTTCCATCCAGATACTGTGTTGCCATGACAAATAGTATGATGTTGCTGATGTAGCCCTTAGCTATGACTGATTTGATACCAAAATCTCTTTCATTGACATGAAAATGTTTAGTCATTTCTCTTCTAATAGTGACTTCTTCCTCCTGAAGTTTATCTTTTTAAGGCAACGTGGAAAATCAAGGAAAAAATAATTTGCTGTGATGTCCTAGAAATGCAAACAAAGTCACTGTGGACCAAATCATGTGATTAATTACATCTATTTTCCATTTCATATTGTCTCTTTTAATAGCTTATTTTTTTTTAACATAGATTCATACAGTTTCAGACTTGGAAAAGATACTAATAATCCAAATCACTATTTTTATAGTGATGTGGGAAAAAAGGTTGCATGGTCAAAGTGGCCAAAAGGATTGGACACTTAGCATATTATGTCCATCTCTTGGAACCCCCTGATGTGCATTGGTTTATGAAACCCTGAACATTCTAGAAGTGAATAAAACTGTTCAATTCACCTGAACAGTCTTTCTCAAACCTATTTCACAATGGGGGGGGGGATTCATACTTACATCCAATAGAATTTGCATACCTGTGACACATTTTGAAAATGTTGTTACAACTCATCTTTATTACTGCAACCAAGGAAACTGAGGACCAAAGAGGTTACTGGCCTGCTTCTCACCCCTTTCTTTTTATTCTTCTAAAATTTTACATTCTCTCTCATGCCTGTGGAAGAAAGAAAAAATCTACTTCATAAAGAGCATTTATGCCACCTTTGCCCCACAGATATTTCTTTCTATATTTGTACCCGAATTGCTGGCATGCTCTCATCTATCTCCCTTCAACAAAGATAAAAAGAGAAATAGTGGATTTCTCTTTAGGAATCATCTATACCCTATTCTCTAAATGTCTGATCTCCACATGCTTCCTCAAGACATGCTAATGGAAATATGTCTAGGAGAAATGTGTATTCTTTAGCTATAAACTAGAAATTGTCATCTTTGATCTAGCTTTGAAAAAGTACTTACATAGGCAGGTTTACTAGTTTCAAGTCCTGCTAATATATAAGGAAATTACAAAGTATTAATAATCATATTAATCTATGAATTCACTTCTAATTCAGATCTCATTTCTCAGCCAATGATTTCTATTACCCAGAAAAAGCATCATGGAAGCAAATTACAGGAGTTCTTTCACCTCAGCTTTGAAACCAAGGGCCATAGACAACAGCCATTTGAAGAAAAAGGTCACTTCTTATAATTGTGTGTGACCCAGCAAGTGTCCAGGGTCTTCATTTCTTCCCTAAAGAACAACTCATTTGAAAATCACTCGGAAAAGCCTCATATAACAAGCGAGAGCAAGGTGCTATCCAAAACCCAAATAACAAGGAGCTTGGGAATTGATTTTCTATCTTGCGATGACCAATCTGCTCTTCATTCGCTCCACTGACAAAAGTACTAAATACATAAAAACAAGAGTTGTGTGTGTGTGTGTGTGTGTGTGTGTTGTTTTTTGTTTTCTCATAAGATCACGACCCACACCAAAGTGCAGTGTTCCAGTGAAGGGGAAAGGGAAAAAATAATCCTCATCTTCTTTTACTGATCCCAAACCCAAATTACTCTATTTCCTCAAGTCAGCAAATCCCTGGTGCTTCTGAGGCACTAAACTGAAAATACTGCCTGCTTTTTAAATCACCCAAATGGATAGGCCCTTAAAGAACCAGACCTGCCTTGAAATTTATCGCCACTGGCCTATCCGTCTTTCCAAGGCCTGAAATTTTCTTGAGTTGTTTTCTCCAGACAAAGCTTCAGAGGGATGTTTGTCCCTGCAGAGGGCGACCAAGAGCCACGCTGCCAGCCAGATGTATCCTCGCACCCTGAAAGGAACAGTGAGCAAAGATCCCTGGTTGGGGCCTTTGTGGGACCTTGACAGCTAATCCAAGTCATGTGAGTGGCTTTAAACTGACCCATCTTTTTTAATTTAACACTGTGTGCAACTGCTTGGGAAAGACCAGTCAGGCTGACCCTTTGTTCCTTCAAAGGCCTGATTGTTCTGATGTTGGGTCAAGCACATTCACTCCACGCAGATCTGCTCCAGAAGCCAGATTCACACACAAATCCACAGGCATCCTCAGTTTGTCTGCCCATCAGCCAGCTCCCCTTCTCTGTAGGTAGATGTAGTCTCATTTGGCATCTCAAAGTTTCACCTGATCCATTAGATGTCCTTTAGATCATTTTACTACACGTTTGTTTCATTAATTAACCTCCTTTGGTGAGGCCCAATAGCCATCAAACAGAATGATATTGGCTTGGCAGTAAAGAAGTTTATAGCTATGTCACAGCGTATTTTAATTTTCCAGCTAAAAGTATCTACTGTGCATTACCATTTAAAGCGCAGAAAATTCTCTTTGAAGCCGACAGCATCCTGTTCCTCTTCATTACAGTAAACCAGAACTGCACCATTAAGCATGTAGACAGCAGAGGCCAGTGGGAGGCCCCCTCTCGAGCTTCAATTCGAAGATAATACTGACTACGTCCACAGCCCGGAAAAGTAAATTAACTCATCGTCTAAGGAAACACAAGATTAAAAATAAAATTTCTTAGAATTTGTGGAGCTTCTTCACGCAAGATCTGTTTTCTACATCTTCCAGCTCCTGGTGGGTAGGCAATTTGTGAAGATCTACACAAAGTACAGTGAATTTTCAGATGGCTCTTAGCACACGTTAACTGTCCAAATGGAATTGCAGTGGTTAGTGAGTGGGAGCCACAGAGGGCACATGGAAGCTCAGAGTGTAGACTACTCCATGACAATGCATTCAACCATTGTTCTCGAAGTTCAATCCCTCCCTCAGCAACAGCAACATGACCTGGAACTTGGATGGAAATGCAAACTCCAGGGTCCTACCACAGACAGGCTAAGAAGGAATCCAGAGTTGGGGCTCAGCAAAGTGTTTTAACAAGTTTTCAATGGGAGTCTGATGCAAGGTAAACTTGGAGAATCATCACCTATATTGTTTTTGAGGCTTTTCAGATATTCAAATTATTTTGGAATTGTTTCACATCTTTATGTAATAACTTCGAATTTAGAACAATGTCTATGGCAAATAGAGAAATCAAAAAATGTGGTTTGGGTTCAAATTTGGTACCAAATGAAGACAAATGGGGGGGAGTGTCAGTCACTGACCCCACACTACCTAGTACTATAATTTTGAAAAATACCTATATATTTTACATATCTTTTCTTTTCTTTCTTTCTTTTTTTTTTTTAACAAATAACAAGCACATTTATTCTTCTGCTACAGACTAGAACAACTTGAGGGTAAGAATCAAGCCTCATATACCTTTACATCGCCACTGCAAAATACAGGAGGACCTCCATAAGTTGACCACCCAAGGCACTATAACCAACTGGCAACACACAGAGGTGGTCAGCGTAAGGAACCAGCCCTATGGTGCTGATATTTACATTGGTGCGTGTCTGATCTATGAAAATTAGGTCAACTTAAGGAGGTATTTTACATATCATTTACAGGTAACTAACAGCCCTTTAATCACATTCTGTTCATGTTATTTTCTTTAATTTTCTCCTGTTGATGTGCCTGCATGTTCTCTTTCTATTGCATTTTCTTCTTGGGATGTGTGTTTGGGACAGATGTGTTTGCTGCATTCACTCCATGCTTTCTTGTGTTTCTAGTGAACTTTTTCTGGTAAGCTTTTCACTATTTCTCTTGTAACTCCTCTTTTGGGTTGGGTAGGAACCATACCTCTTGTCACCGTGCCTTGTCCTTGATTATGCTTGTGTCCATGAAGATTCACTATCATCGTATATTTTTTGTGGAGACCATGTGCCTTTTGGACACAGCTTATGTCATGCCAAATCTTTCAATGAGTATTTTAATCCCAATTTTTTTCTTTGAATGAAGTTGCGACCAGTGGCTATTTGTTTTCTGAAAAGTCCCAGATGAATTATATGCTGCAATATTGATGATGTTGGAGAAAATTGCCAGGGGCCAATACCAAGTTCCTCGGTGACAGGAATCTTTCTTATGCACTTATCAAATGTGTCCACACCTGCTTTAGTAGCATTGTAAAAGTGGATTACATCAGGCTTGCTATTCATCCCTTTTGTATCTTCATTCTGTGTGGACAGTCCTCTGACCTCCTTTCTGTCTTTAGAACATAACTCACTCACATCATGCAGGAGAGAAGGCAAAACCTACTGTGCAGGTGGAGAGGTTTCCAATGATGGTAGCCTGAGTTCTAGAGGCACATCCCTTTTATCATTCTGAATGCTACCAAATGTGATTATATTCTTTTGAAGCAAGTCAAAAAACAGGGAGATGGAAGTAAAATTTCTGTACATGGTAATATTTCTTCCAGACTGATCCAAATGACAGTTGGGAACCAGTCTTACAAACTCAAAGCCACTATTGTGATTCCTCAGGTTCTCTGATTTCCCTGGAGATGGGTCCACCACAAAACAGTAGTTTGTAGAAGAATCACCCAAAAGATTCCTTGCAATTCTATACTTCCCAGGCTTAGTTGATATGTAAAGCCTGAATGGACAACACGCATAGAAAGACAATGAAGTGGGAACTTATCTATAACCATATGCCAAAGCTCTCGATCTGGAGTAAACTTACCATGCTGCTTATGAGCTTCACATGTTGCAGCATCACCAAAACATGGACATAGCAGTAGGGCCACATTCTATGTTCTGAAAACGTAACAGAGGAAGTTGGAAAATTTTCCTCACTGAAAAAATCTCGGATATTTGCTTTATTTTGCCAATACACACTGTATTTTACAATTATTTCAAATATTTCTTCTTTTATGAAATTATCAGAATTTTGGATGAATATGTTCTCACATAACTCTGACTAGAGGTAGTTTCTGGTTTATAAACTTGGTAATTTCATCCACAGTTTAATTATCAACAAATAGTTGGAGAGCATCCTGGGGAGTTTTGGGTTCTATTCCGGATTGTGTCCCTGGTCGACCTGGCCAGGTCTTCATAATATTAACTGATCGTGGTTTCCCCTGATCCTTTATTGGCCGTGAATTCCATATCATTCATGACTGTGCTGTCGTCTGAGCTCCAGGCTGCTCTATTTTTATAACTTAGCCTGGTCTTCTTCTCTTGGGCTCCATATTTTCAGTTCTTCTCCATCCTCTTTCTCATCTTCCTCTTCCTCTTTACTCTCCTCCTCAGCATGCATAATTTCACCTCTATGAATTCTTCTTGTTCACTACCTAAACCAGTGGACATGTCCTCATGATTTCTTTCAAAATCTGACACTAACAGTTCTTCTGTCTCAGCTACTGACACATTATATTCCCTCTTCACCATATTTGTGTCTGTATCTAAGTCATTACTTGACAGTGAATTTACAGAATTCTCTGATATTCTATATTTTCTTTTTTTTTTTATTGTTGGGGATTCATTGAGGGTACAATAAGCCAGGTTACACTGATTGCAATTGTTAGGTAAAGTCCCTCTTGCAATCATGTCTTGCCCCCATAAAGTGTGACACACACCAAGACCCCACCCCCCTCCCTCTGTCCCTCTTTCTGCTTTTCCTCCCCACCCATAACCTTAATTGTCATTAATTGTCCTCATATCAAAATTGAGTACATAGGATTCATGCTTCTCCATTCTTGTGATGCTTTACTAAGAATAATGTCTTCCACTTCCATCCAGGTTAATATGAAGGATGTAAAGTCTCCATTTTTTTAAATAGCTAAATAGTATTCCATGGTATACATATACCACAGCTTGTTAATCCATTCCTGGGTTGGTGGGCATTTAGGCTGTTTCCACATTTTGGCGATTGTACATTGAGCTGCAATAAACAGTCTAGTACAAGTGTCCTTATGATAAAAGGATTTTTTTCCTTCTGGGTAGATGCCCAGTAATGGGATTGCAGGGTCAAATGGGAGGTCTAGCTTGAGTGCTTTGAGGTTTCTCCATACTTCCTTCCAGAAAGGTTGTACTAGTTTGCAGTCCCACCATCAGTGGAAAAGTGTTCCCTTCTCTCCACATCCATGCCAGTATCTGCAGTTTTGAGATTTTGTGATGTGGGCCATTCTCACTGGGGTTAGATGATATCTCAGGGTTGTTTTGATTTGCATTTCTCTAATATATAGAGATGATGAACATTTTTTCATGTGTTTATTAGCCATTCGTCTGTCATCCTTAGAGAAGATTCTATTCATGTCTCTTGCCCATTGATATAAGGGATTGTTGGCTTTTTTCATGTGGATTAATTTGAGTTCTCTATAGATCCTAGTTATCAAGCTTTTGTCTGAATGAAAATATGCAAATATCCTTTCCCATTGTGTAGGTTGTCTCTTTGCTTTGGTTGTTGTCTCCTTAGCTGTACAGAAGCTTTTCAGTTTAATGAAGTCCCATTTGTTTATTTTTGTTGTTGTTGCAATTGCCATGGCAGTCTTCTTCATGAAGTCTTTCCCCAGGCCAATATCTTCCAGTGTTTTTCCTATGCTTTCTTGGAGGATTTTTATTGTTTCATGCCTTAAATTTAAGTCCTTTATCCATCTTGAATCAATTTTTGTGAGTGGGGAAAGGTGTGGGTCCAGTTTCAGTCTTTTACATGTAGACATCCAGTTCTCCCAACACCATTTATTGAATAGGGAGTCTTTCCCCAAGGTATGTTCTTGTTTGGTTTATCGAAGATTAGGTGGTTGTAAGATGTTAGTTTCATTTCTTGGTTTTCAATTCGATTCCAAGTGTCTATGTCTCTATTTTTGTGCCAGTACCATGCTGTCTTGAGCACTATGGCTTTGTAGTACAGACTAAAATCTGGTATGCTGATGCCCCCAGCTTTATTTTTGTTATAGAGAACTGCCTTAGCTATACGGGGTTTTTTCCAGTTCCATACAAAACGCAGAATCATTTTTTCCAAATCTTGAAAGTACGATGTTGGTATTTTGATAGGAATGGCATTGAATAGGTAGATTGCTTTGGGAAGTATAGACATTTTAACAATGTTGATTCTTCCCATCCATGAGCATGGTATGTTCTTCCATTCGTTAATATCCTCTGCTATTTCCTTTCTGAGGATTTCATAATTTTCTTTATAGAAGTCCTTCACATCCTTCGTTAGGTATATTCCTAGGTATTTCATTTTCTTTGAAACTATGGTGAAGGGAGTTTTGTCCTTAATTAGCTTCTCATCTTGACTGTTATTGGCGTACACAATGGCTACTGACTTGTAGACATTGATTTTATATCCTGAAACATTACTGTATTTTTTGATGACTTCTAGGAGTCTTGTGGTTGAGTCTTTGGGGTTCTCTAAGTATAAGATCATGTCGTCAGCAAAGAGGGAGAGTTTGACCTCCTCTGCTCCCATTTGGATTCCCTTTATTTCCTTGTCTTGCCTAATTGTATTGGCTAGAACTTCCAGCACTACGTTGAATAGTAAAGGTGACAGAGGACAACCTTGTCTGTTTGATATTCTATATTTTCAGTCATTTATACCTTGATTTTCTCCACGCACAAATATACTGCTTACTAACTTCATCATGAAAAACACTTAGAGAAAAATAGAATACTTGCTTTTCCTGGAAAAGACACAGCAACTCATAATTGCCAATGAGAAAAATGTCGAGAACTGCTGAGACAAGAGTGCTGACATGCGAAGCTATCACAGACAGGTAGGTAAGGGTCTAATAACAAAAGGTAAAACCACAACTCCCCACCTATAGGAGTATACAACAACAGAACCATGGTGGGGTCAGTCCCTGACCCCCCCAATGGAAAGCAACAGTTTAGCAAGTCATTAGGTAGACAATGAGAGTTCGCGGTTTGCATCTATTACATTTTGTTGGTGGGTTTTTTTTTATTTGTTTTGTTTTTTAACTACATAGAATTTTGTAACTGAAAAATATGACAAAAAAACCCGAAACACCACCAACAAAAGCTCTGCTTTCTCAACAACTAAGGAAAGCTGGGGAAAAGAGAAAAGTGCTCTGGTTTGAAACCAGAATAGTAGAAAAATGTGTGACCCAGGACATAGTGGAAAAGTCCATTTTGTGTATTAAATGATCCTTATGTGAAGTGAATAATAAGAAAACAATGTATTTCCTAGAATTGATCTATGTGGTATGTAATGCCTATTAGGACATGCCACTACACCATGATAAAAATAAATACCATTTGTTCTCTAAGTACAAATATTATACAAATACGTTGTGCTATATTAAAAATACTGCTATTTACTACTGTCATAGGAGCATGATTCTATAGGAGAAATGAAGGAAAATCTATAGACACAAGGACATAATCTCTGGAAAATCATCTTAAATGTATTAGCAGGACAAAAACTGCCCATGGAATGAACAAAAGTAAGACTTCTGTTTTGGGAAGAGATCCTGACCCTGTTTCATCATCCTTTCTCTACCACTTAAAAAATTAGGAAGTAAAGGTTTGTGAAAAAAATCTTTATTTATATTAGAAAACAAATGAATTGGCGCACCTTTCTCAAGTCTGCTCCAAATAATACTGACTCTTCAACTTTATCCTTAAACCTTTGATTCCCAGCATACATTCCCAGAGATTGTAATTTAATTGCTTTAGGCTGTGGTCTGGGTTTTAGAAGTTTCAAAAGATCCCCAGGTGATTCTAATGTGCAGGTAAGTTTGGCAACCATTGCCTCAAACTAATCAGTTAAAACAGAAGAAAACATCAGTGTTGGCTTTTTATAGTACTTAAAAGCCATCAATTCCCCCCCACCAGCCCCTTTTAAAGACCTTCAGTGACTTCCCTTTGGCTAAAAATCCTTTAGGCTCTATAGAGTGAGTCCCAAGTCTTTAGAAAACCATCTTTTAGGTTTAATTTCTGTCTTCCCACCTAACAATTTATACTCAAGGAATGTGATACTTTTTATAAAGAAAAAAGAAAACTGTTTAAGCTATGCCTCTAAAAAAGTTAATCTCTTAGCTTTCTCTCAATGAGTCTCTATTGCCTGGAATATTCTCCCTCATTCTTTTGTCTTTTCATTAGCAAGGTTCCTACTTAGTCATGAAATTTTCACGTTGCTCTCCCTGCCACAGTGTCTGATAAGTAAATCTTTTCTGCGTTCCCGTAAAATCCTGTGCACAGCTCTGACACTGTATGTGTGTATCTTTCCCACCATAAGGTGGGCTCCTTAAGGCAATATACCATATCTTACTCACCTCTCTATTTCCAAACTGAGAACAGTAATTGGTATGTAGCAAGTTCCCAAACAATGTCTGTTGAATAGATGAATAAATAAAGATGAGAAAGTATTTCCAGAGGGGCCTCTAGAAGTATTCTAATATGGACTAGGGTCAAAATCTGAACTTTGTGGATTTGGTGAAAAGGGAAATATATTATTTATTATTTACCACGTGGGTGGTTTGCTCTCATTTTCAATGACTGATTCTCAAATATTCCAGACTTCACTATTTTGTTCTAAACCTTGGGTGATGTCCAAGCTACAAGGATGTAAGGTGTGATTGTTCTGCTTCCAACTGGATTTCATTTTGATTGATTTTTCATCTTCCTTCTACCCTCTGGTTCCTGCAGCCCCAAAAACACTACAAGGAGACACATCTCCAGGGAATGTACTGTGTCTCACTGTTGTATATGATCAATTTGAAAGTTAAACGAGAGATACTGGTTAAAATTGCATTCTCCTTCCCTTGGCATTGTACGCATACATACCTTCACATATGAAGATTTCAAACCTGCAAGGATCCAGGAAGGACCTTCTAAAGGAAGTTGCGCCTTTCAGTCATGCCCTTTCTTATTTGGTTGCTTTTCCTGGGAAGCCACATCTTTGTCACACCCAATCATTTCCTGTCCAACCCATACATACATCTCAGAATAGCTGCTCACATATATCTAAATTAATACCCTAGAAATACCATTTCCCACAAAGTGAGCAGCAACTCCAATCAATTACCTGGTCACTGTCTCCTCCACACACTTCCTGACCTCTAGTTTTTGGTTTTGTTTGCTTTGTTTTTGTTTTTGTTTTTCTGCAGGTCCTATTCTTAGTGAAAGTCTAGTTCTGTCTTCTCAAATGAGATTGGATTGAAGGCAACTGAGCCCTATTCCAAACCCTCCTAAACAAACACTGTTGCTCCAAAAAAGGACCAGAGTCTTTTGAATTCTATAATAGAGATTTATCAGTGACTCTTTGCATTAACAAAATTATTTTAAAAGCAAAATAAACAGCCTTGTGGGAAAACATCAAAAATTACTGCCTTTATGAGGAGATGGAGGTGAGTGCTTTTGTCCATCCAAATATCCAAATTGTCATTTCAAATACAAGATAGTACATTTATATCAAATCCACAGACCTTTTCTCAACTGACTCAATTGTGTTAATCTACTCATAAATATGTAGCAAAAAGCAGATTTGAAATTATAAGAATACCCCTAACCACTGAAACTCATACCACATAGGAAAACACAAATGAAAGTAAACACAGAAATTGAAATGTGTGATATGGACATGCTGGGGTTATGCCATGGCATTTGACATTATCCAAGAGCACTCAGAAGTTAATGTGTTTGCTCCTGGTAACACTTGTGGATAATGTATTATTCCTTAGTGAAGACTTAGAAAAATGATTTGGACCTGGGACATTTCAGAAGTTGAAATTATTTATTAAGATAGTTCAAGGAAGATAATTTTACTTTTGTGGTAAAATGAATCAATACCAAAAGTGAACAGTTTAGACACAAGATAAGCAAGCATACTGAAACAATACTGATGTTTGTAAGTATCTGCACAAGGAAAAATAAGATGAATCAAACAAAATTTTTTTTAGTTATCTATTATGTACCCAGAATTACATAAAATGTTGAAAGTATAAACTCCGTGTATTGAGTTTACCTTGCTGATTTGTATTCCCCTTCATTCTTGAGAATTATACTAGAAGGTCTTTGGTTAGCATTCAGGGTGTATTTTAAATCTTTTGAAAAAATAGATAAATGCTTATTTTTTCCAGTAAAAATTTCCCTTCCTCTTTGTTTTTGAGGAGTTTTCTTTGGGGGGGGGCATTCTTGTGTTTGGGATTATAGGGATAAGAGGAAGGAAAAAAACATAGAGTTATAGGAGACGAATTACCCAATAATAATGCGATAGCATCAACGAACTTAGACATTACCTCCTAAGGTACCACATACACTCATTTCTGAGGTTAGAAAAATTATTGGTTTTCCTCTCAAGTTATTTTACTTCCAGTATCTGTTTATTATATGGACTAATCATATCAATGAGACTAAGTATAACTATGAAAACATTTTTGTAAAATGACAACCCCTTATAATGGAGTATTGCTGAAATTAAAAAGAATAGTGAAAATATTTGATTCCTGGGCAGTTGGAATAAGACTATTCATTATTTTAAAGCTGGAAGCTGAGGAGCTTTTGAAAATAAGTAATGAAGCAAACAGGTCATTGATTACCCTCTCATAATACAATTTGAGATGGCAAGGATCTGGTTTCTCATTTAGCCAGAAGAAAGAAACAGAATTTTTTTTTACTAAAATGGAAATAACTCTACAGTTTTTTCAGTTACAAAGCTAATGGAGATTTATTGTAAAAATTCAAAAACTAAAGGTATACAGAAGCCTATCCCACCTAATGTTAGATTGTTAGTAGATTAAGGAAATATTATTATGGAGCCATAGAAATGACCTTTGTTCTCCATACATAAGGAAACACATTAATTTCCCATTTATAAAAGATTCAAGGACAATCAAGGCATATCAGGGTATAGGGAAAGAAGAGGAATTAGAAAACTGAATGAACTCTATTCATAAATATATGAACTTTAGATTCATTAAAAAAGAATCTACCACATATGACTGTTACAAGCCTTAAGTGAGATAGGATGTACAAAGCCTAATAACATGACTGGCACTAAGTAAATATTACTTTTATTTCCTCACCTCCCTTTTCAGTGCTTAGAAACAGATTTTATACCCAAGCCTACTGGAATGCATAAATTTCTAAACTGAACTCCCAAATTTTATATTTTAAAACCACTTAGAGAAATTAACATGTGAAAAGATGCTCAACATAATTATTCATCAGAAAAATATAAAAACCAGCAGCACTGCTAAAATTAAGAATATAAAGTGTTGGGGAGAATATAGACTAAGAAAAATTCTCTTGATTTGCTGAGGAGAGTGTTAATGGATATAATGACTTTAAAAAAATATTTGTCAACACCTAATAAATCTATATATTCTATGATCTGCAACTCCAGTGCTGGGTATTAACCCATCTACAATGAGTGCTTTGTCCTCAAAAAGATACATACAATAGCTCCCTTTGGAGTACACGCTGATTACAAGGTGAGTTGGAAACCTTGAGGGTGTTTCATCTGGGCATGGCTAAAAAATTTTTATGTAACATGTGCAAAGTCATCAAGATCTTCATTTAAGATCTGTACATCATCAAATATATGAGTTAATGCAAGAAAATAAAGAGTTTCATTATGTAGTTTTTTCAGAATGCATGGACATGTGTTTGGATCAGCATTCTTGGTCTTTATTTTGGGTTTAATGAGTTCTTAAATCATTAGTTATATGTTCAGCAATTCTTCCTTTCTTAAGAGTTTCAGTATGTAAAGATTATTATCAAGGGAAATCTAGTACCCCTCTAACAAAGCACAGGGAATTTTCCCCGTAGGTAAAACAAATGAGGGTGGGTCTATATATAGCTTTAAGAGCCAAGGTAGCAAAATTTAAGTAGAGTCAGTCAGTGAGTACTAGAGCTCACGTGGGCCACCACTGAGTCAGACAGCGCCACATCAACCAGCACTCAGGGGGGTCAGAGTTTACACTGAGAGGTCCTTTGTTTTTGCTTTTTATTTTTTCTATTTAAGGAATATGACAGCATTTTTTCCTCCCCCAATCCTCACTTTTCACTTATTAATCATCTTCAAGGGAAGGAAATTTCTATGTATTTTGCACCTTATACATATAATCTAGGTCTCCTTAAAAGAACATATTGTACCACTCTTTTCTTTCCTTTTCTAATCATTGAACCATGAGTATTAGCCATGGTTCCTAGACCATATTTAGTTTTATTCTGTTAATTTCAATCAGTCCATGTTTTTTCCCCCCTGAGTAAATGAATCCAATATCAAGACTTTTATAAAGTGAGGACAATATCAATTTTGGCACAAATAACATTTAAAAAAATACAAAAGTAAACAAAACAGAAATAAGAAGATTACCTATTTTCCTGGTTTTCATAGCTCAAATGCCTTGGACTTGAACATTAACTCAGCAGGGCCTTCTCTACAAATGGAACATGCTGCTGTTATTCTTCCAAATGAGGACTAGACATCCAGGAGGAAGGAGTGATTGCAAGCTAACTTGAAAAATTAAATTCAAAAAAGACTCACACAGCAGAAACAAAGCCAATCAATGCTGTTTGGAATGAAAAAGAGTTGTCGGTTTCATTTCTGAAGCACAGACTGGGGATCTTTGTAAACTCTGATCGTGACCATCAAACATAGCAGCTTGCTAAGGGAATAGCACTTTGCTGTCCAGACCCTTTCACTGTGTTCTGTACCTCAGGTCAATGCAAAGTCAGATGTCAGGTCTCCATTTTCTGTAACACCATGAACCATAAACAGTTTTAGCCTAGGATAGTCAGAGGACTCTTGAAGGTTTTCAAGAATGCAAACAAACGGTCATTTAGGTTTCAAAGTTGATTTATACCCTTCCTAACTTTATTTTTGTTTTGTTTTGTTTAACTGGTCTGTGTCTGCCAAACGTATTAGTCTACTTATTCCTTCAGGTCACACAGTGACTTATGACCTCACTCCACTTCAGTAAAGGCCTCTGTCATTTGGGTGAAGTCCAGAGCAGCCTCCAGCTTGCAAGTTCAATACTCGCCTCCTTCTTGCTCTGGGCCTACTAGTGTGCATGTGCAAGTCACACAAGCCAGAGCAGTCTCCACCCTCCATCAGCACAGGGCTCCAATTTAAGGGTGACAGCTGGAGTAGGTATTATTTGTACCCTGTGTCAAGCAGTGATTGTTCACATCTGGCTGCAAGCTGAATTAGGGCTTTAGATTATTTAGAGCAGTTCAAAAATGGGTGGTAAGACCAAGGAGAAAGGTAGTCTTGACCTATCTTGTGGTTTTCAGGTAAGCAATGAAGTCTCCTTATAAATAAAGAAACCCAATGTTCCCTTTAATAATAAGTGATCACATGGACATAGGGCCATGCACACCAAGGCTGAAAATTCAAAGTGATTAGCTCAGTTAAAGCATCAAAATAGACTAGGCATTGTTGCTTATAAGCTTTTCTGAGAATGGTATTGATTATGATTCCACAAAGAGATTGCTACACACAAATGCCGTATAGCACATGCTAATTTTGCTTATGGTTTTACATCTAATTTCCCCACACAGGGAAGCAATCTTATTTAAAAATCTTATCTCTACAGTCTTTCCCCATCTTTTATTGCTTCATTGGCCATTGTGTATAATGTAAATAAAGAGTACACATTTAGGGTTCCAATTCTTATACCCAAGGATTAAAATCAAACTGCAAAGTAAAAGCTGTGTGAATACTGATAGAGAAACTCTGAAACATCCTGGCCACTGCTTTTTTCTTGAAAGAAATCTCCTGGGGTGAAAAGCACACACAACATCAGTTGCTATTCAAATATTTCATCTCGTGCACTGCTGCAGAGCTGCATAAAAATGTATATACCGGTCTATGTAACAGAAAAATAGAAATTGGGACTGTAATTAGAATGAGCATAAAAAAAAATCACCATATGGGAGGAGGTTAGGTACAAATTTTAAAAGTTAAAACAATATATAAAATGTAAATAGAATTACAAAAAAAAAATTATTTTCTAATGAACATGAAGATCATTGTCATGATTTTCAGGCTTTTCTTTCTTTCTGCAATGTTTCTTCCAACTCTAATTTGCAAAACTGAGTTTAGTACTAGAGCAACAGATAGTAAAATATACAAAAAAAGAGAAGAGGTATGAATCACCCTGCCATTATTTTAATATATCATTCAATGAGATAATGTAAATCAGATAAGGAGATGATTAAACATGTGGATTTTATTTTTAGCTGCACAATTGAACATCCCAGAAGCCTTGCACAACAGAATATTTTTAAGGTCATCTTGGCAGTTGCCCTTTAATTCATTCTTAGGCAGGACCTTGCACAATACATAAGAAAACAAGGAAACAACAGTTATAAATGGTGGTGTTCTGATGTACAAGATTGTTTTGGATCCTCATCTACGGTGCAAGGCTGCAGCCCTCAGTGAAAATACATATGATTCAGTTAGGGTAGCATGTCCTTTATTACCTTTTGTTTTATAATTTTCTTAATGAGAAGTCAGCACCAAGAATAAAAATTTTGCAGGAAAGCACACATCTCTTAAATAGAAATTATTCCACATTCTGAGTCTGATTTTTCTAGAGTGTAATTTACGGCAGTCTGGTAAAATTTATTTGTTCTCTGATACTGAAAAAGGATGATTTCAAGCAAAATAATTGATGTTCAAGATGACAACTAAAACAGTCATCCCTTCTCCAGGGCATTTTTTTTTTTTCTATTTAGTGTATCCTTGGGAGAGTTAGTGTCATTCATGATCTGATGATCTTCCCTTTCTGCCATTTCTTCCCCTTCACCCACATTTTGCGAGAGTAAAATGAGTGTTTTGCGACTTCATTTGTAGACTTGGGTCTCCAGCTGATAAGCCACAGTACCTTTTGGTGTTCAGACATTTGTGCAAGGCCCTCTCCTTGAATATGACTGGGCCTGAAACATACTTTCATCAACTGAATATAGAAGAAGGGCTGTCGCCCAACTCTAGACCTAAACCTTAAAAGGCCTTGCAACTTCTGGTTTTGCAACCTTGGGGGCCTAAGCTTCTGTGTAAGCGGTAGGGCACCCTGCTAGTGATGCTGCGTTGAGTCCAGGGGGATGGAAAATACAGAAAAACAGAAACCCTAAAAATACTGGAGGGGAGCCAATGAACCCAGCTGAAAGAGAAAATGGAAGTCTCAGACATGTGACCCAGGTCCATCTATTCTGAGCCTAATTTGTGTCTGAGGTATGAGTGAAGAAGCCATTTGGACCCTGCAACCCCAGCATACCATTCCGCCATAACATCATGAAAAAAGATTTTAAAAAGTGATCATTTTAAGCCATTGAATTTAATATAGTTTGCTATACCCACAGATAGCCAATGCATTTCAATTCCTTTTAACTATTACTTTTTCCATTTGAAATAATCACATAGTTTATTTTTCACCACTAACAATACATAGGGCCCTCTCTAATTCTGATACTCCATCTTTTCTCTAGGACTCCCAGCCTCTTCTCACCCTCTTTGATTGAAACTCACTAAGATATAGTTTAACATACTTTCTGAAGAAAGATTTCTTCAGTGGCTTCAAGTCTTCAACAGAAATAAAAAGGATGGATTTACATGAAGGAACTTGCTGTTTTCTTCCTAAGATAATTTTTCATTATTCTTCTATTATTGACTTCTTGGTAAAGGAGAACAACCTGTTAAATTTTAATGTTTCTAAATGAGAGTGAAAAAAAGAAGAAAGGACTGGACCTCAGCAAAACACATCCCCATCTAGAAAAGAGAATTTCTTTGGCATTCCTTTGATCTTCCTAGGTTTAGAATAAGCACCCAGATGATATTTCACTTAGTCATTTCATCTATTCATTCACTGAGCTTTCAACAACTTGCAGAGAACTTAAGAATGTGTCAGAAATACTATTTTCCTGTTCGTTTCCTTTTTTTAACTTTTACTAACTAGATATAAAGTAATTAAGTTCAAGAACTGTCTACTTTTTCTAGATCACATGAAGCCATCTAGATTTTTTTAAAAATCCATGAGAGTCAGGACATTATATTCTGATTTGGGGGTGTTTATTCCAATGTATAATATAGAGCTATTCAGAAAGAATAAGCATAAAAAATGGTTGCATGGGTATGTATATATGTGTGAACGAATAAGTGGAGCAGAATTACACAGAGCACAGGCACTTTCAATGCCACAATACAGCTCATGTTGCATGTTTATTCAAGTTTATCATTAGAAGATAAAAATAGAGTCATATTTGGGAAGCAAAAAGAATGTTAACTTACTCCTGAAATTTTTCAAAGGTGAGAAAATTCTCTTATTCAATTGAACAATGTAGAATCTCCCCCCCAAAAAAAATTAAATTCTGTCTCAGAATCAAATTTAGTCTCCCAAAATAAAGTAATAATGATTCAACCACTTGACCTTAAGGAAGAACTGGAAGTTTGGTAGGCTTTTAAATAAAGTAATAAGAGCAAAATAATTTCCCAGTTGTCTGCGACTGGAGATGGTTGGACAGATGCCCAGTGTACCTCTCCCCTGCAGGTACTGCATAATCACCTTTGAGCACCATTTATACATCCTCTGAGTATAGGAAAGTAAGTAGGCTGGAAAGCTTGCCTAACCTCATCTCTACCAGACAGATTCTAGCACTTCTTAGTAGAGTTCATTTTAATGGTTTTTGTGGGGATAAGATTTTAAAATCAAATGCCAGATATAGTGCATAAAATTAGAAAAAATGTTAAATGACTGGTTTTGTCTAACTGTAATTACAAGGGATGAATACGAAGTAGAAAAGCAGGGTGAAAAGATGAAGGTAGAAATAAATTTGGGGCTGCGTTGTCTAGAAAAACTCAAAATTGAGCAAATCATAGGAATATCATAGGAATCCTAGGAGGCAAGTTTACCTGCTCTATAGATGGAAAGGGGGTGGGCTGATATGTTTAAGGATAGACCCTAATTTGTCTTTGTGCCACAGACAAAACATTTCAAATATCTCTTATTGCATAACAAACTACCCTAGAAAACAGTAAGCTAACACAACAATAATTTGTTCATAATTATGCAGTTCAGGTTGAAATTATCTTCGATCTGGTGTCAGCTGGAGTGGATCAGTGCAGGCTGGAGGATCTACTTCCCCAATGGCTGACTCACGGGCCTGACAGAGTGATGCTAATTGTCAGCCAGAAGCTAAGGGGCTGCCTCTCACGACCTCTTTCTGCAGTCAGGTGTACCTGTCCTCTGTCTATGACTTGAGTTTTTAATATGGAAAATATAGACCCTTGAAACCTCATCTCATTGGAGCATAGCCTCAAGCTTTAAGTCTAGATTCTTCTCATCTAAGTCAGATCTAGGAGCTGCTGAGGTTCATCAGGCATAGCTCCTCTTAATCTGAAGATCTGTGAGCAAGTGAGACAAGTTATCTGTTTCTCATATCCATAGCATACAACTGTAAACCAGAGACAGAAAAATCACCAGAAACGCTCCCATTCAAAAAACATGAACAAAGAGACACATAGGAATCATTGGTCCAAAGCAATTCTTAAATTTATTGGGGTAAACACAAATAGTTCTTTGATTAGTTCTCAGTTCTGTTGCCTGCATGTTTTTTTTTTTTGTTTTTGTTTTTTAAGGCTTATGGTTCTACCCTCTGAGATGTTCTGCCTTTTCCTTAATAATTGACCCATATTTGGAGATAAATAGCTTTCTCAACCTACTTCCTGTCAATAGGAATTTGAAAGTCCAAAGGCTTCTGTTTCTTTTCAATTGTCTGTCCTTTTAATCCAAATCGGTAGTATTTCCCTAAGAAAATTATCTTAAACATTTTTTAGGTTTCCCATGAATCTTTCTGGGGTTCATTCTATTAAAATAAAGTAGACAGAATGCAACAAAATTACTCTTTTTCAAAAGCAATCTTTCTAATCGGAGCTGGGAGACAATGTCCTAAGATTCTTAGGGGATCTTATTAAGAAAGTGTTTTGAAAATAGGCCTTTACTCCCATCCCACATTTTACAGTCAGCAATCTGATTTGATCTTTGTCTTAAGTACATTTATTACTATGAGAATTATTGATGTCGGAGTACAGAGACAGAGAATGAGGAACTTACATTTGAGTGAAGCAAATCCTGGCTTCTTTACACTGAATCTTCACATTGCTAGAAAACCAATATTTCCTTTATAATTTATTTTCTTCCTTCTGTCTTTCTAATAAATAGATTTAAATGTGAACAGTTTTAACATTCTACTTAGAAAGCTCCACAGCCAGATCCACAAGTTCATTAAGTAGCCTTTTTAACATCAATCTTACTGCAAATGGAATTCTCCCTCATTTTTCTGCCAGCCCTATTTTCTCCAGCCACCAAAAACAATTTCCTCAATATTTTCCAGGCCTATAATAAAAATTTCTTTGAGCCCCTTCAGGGTTCTGCCTGCTACCTGATCCCCAAATTAACTAATTTCACGTGATTCAGCTTTTTGTCACAGCCACACTCTACTTTCAAATACCAGTTTTAGTTTTCCCCAAAACTTGGTAACTTAAACAAAAGCAGTTTATTATTTCCACACTCTGGGGTTGACTCAGCAGTTTTTCTGCTTTGCCTGGTGTAGACTAATGCCTTGCACATTTAAAATGGCCTCCCTCGTAAGTCAGTTCATGCCGTCTGGATGCTGAAAGCCTAGCGGGGTCTGTCTGCTTGAAATCCAGGTTCATCTCTGTTGGCTGGCTTCCCCAGTTCTCTGTTGCCTCTCCATGGGCTTATTTTGAACTTTTTCAAACATGAAGGTCTCAGGGTAGATTTTTTAATATGGCAGCTGCTTTTTACAAGCACAAAAGTAAAGTTTGAAGTAATACAGCATCACTTCTGCCTCATTCTAGTGTTTAAAGCAAATCACAAGCCTCAACTACATTCATTCAAAAGGCACTGGGAGTAGGAGGGTGTGGTTCACAAAGGGGCCAAATAATTAATGGTCTACCACAGTAAAAATCAATTACCTTTGTTACAAGGATACTACAGGACCATGGTTCTTGAAAATGTGGTCTCTAGACCACCGGCAGCAACAAACCATGAAACTTTACACAAATGCCAAGTCTTGGTGCACACCCCAGATCTACTAAATAAAAATACCTAGGGATAGGCCCGTGAATATATGTTTATTAAACCTTCCATCTGATTCTGATGCAGACAAAAATATGAGAATTCAAAGACAAAGAAATATGTTAAGTTGAATTAGTGTCATAGGTGGAAAATGTCAAGGCATAAGCAACTGGTCAACTCTTACTCTGAATTAATTAACTCACAATTTTAGCAAGATACTGGTTATAAAAAGGTCAGTTTGGCTAATAATGTTCTACAACTATTAGTATAAACTGTCCTCTATAATATGGGCAGAAAATAAATTAGTCAAATCAATTAGTAATCAAAAAATCTCAATGAGAATGTCTAAGGATTAATTAATACCATCTTATCTCTCTCTCATCACACACACACATTTCCTTTTTCTTTTCTATTTCTTTTTTGTTCTTTTGTTTCAGCTGTTGATGTTCTGTAGTCTCTTTAATAGTATTTTATGTTTGACTAGGTATTTTTTTGTCATAAATAATTGTTTATTCCCAGGGACGTGATTGAGCAGATGGGCATGGTAGAGAAGAAAGCTAGTATAAATGATAAATATCACCAGGACATGCACAATTTTTCAGCACAGTTATTTTTGAAAACAACCTGGAAATGTAAATTTAAAATAAAGATCCTGAGCCAGTAGAAAATTAGCAACTTGTCCAAGGACATCTGGTAGGGAAGAGATTTCACTTATATATTGATCATTCTCTGTTCAGCCCACAGAGATTAAGCACATGCTATAATTTCAGTCTGTTCTATAATCTTCCAAAGTATTCAGGTGTTTGCAAAATTAACCTCTCAAAATATTGCAAATGGAAATGGCCTATCGAACTCCATTAATTGATTAAATTCCACATGCCATTAGAGGAGCACTTGTTGGATTGCCAATAAAAGTGAATCATGGGAAGTGGTTATGGATGAAAAGGCAAAAATAGAAAGGATTCAAATCTTAGTGGAAGCAGAAGAAATGTGTAGTGCTGATTTCTGTGCAAAAGTTCTAAGATCAAGTGATATTTGTACCCATAGATACGATGTTAGAATATTGAGAGCAGTTATGCACATTAAATGTTTTAGCTTCTCACATTTTGTCTGATTATATTTTATTTCTTTTAACTCAGTAGATGCTTATGGAGCACATTATATGCACCAGCTCCATTCTAGATCACAGAATCCCGGCATCATTCCTATGCTGTCAGCAGCATTATTATCCATACTTTACCCATGGAGAGGAAACTCAAAGAGCAACATTGGGAGGTGAACTCAGACAGACTGGCTGCAGAGTCCATGCTCCTATTTATCAGGTGAAACAGATTTTTTACATTGATTTTAAGTTCTCATGTGGAAAATATTTGGCTTGGTACCAAATGGTGGATTCTGAAGAAGTTAAAAGAATATTCTTATAGTTCACCCATCTAAAATCGAGATACTGGCTACCATCACAGACTAGAAGAGAAACTTCTCTATTTACCATTGCTTAGCTTTAAAAGGTCTTTTTTCCTTTTTTTCGGTGTAACAAAGAGAAATTTTATTTAGGAAAAACAAAAAACTTTAGAAAGTTGAGAGCACTTCCAAAGAGAGTTGGAAGTGAGTCCATCTCATGAAGGAGAGGGAGTGAGAGAGACCAGCTTTAAAAGGTTTTAAACACATCCCACCCCACTTGATTCACACAATTCTCAGAAAGAATTTGTCCCAATTTTACTACCATGAAAAACAAGAAAAACAAAAACCCAAGGTTTAGAGAAGCTGAGTCGTTCAAACAACCTGTAGGTGCCACCACTGGATACTCTGAGGTCAAGTCTCATAGTTTTCCTGGAACCCTCAGAAATTCTAGAAGGTCCAATAACAATTTACAAAAATGAGAAGCAAGGGGGATTTTGACCTATTTCCTTAGCCTCATTTATGCATCTGAACAGTGAAATTCCTAAGAAACATAACTTTCAGAATGCAGAGTGAATATTGGTTTTCCTTTATTTTAAATACATTTTATATTTTCTATCCCAACATAACTCTGATTTTGACCTCATTCATTGAAGGGAGAGACAGGGATAGAGTTAAGGCTGCAGATCTGGGAAGTAGCCCCAATCCTATTTTAAGTGAGCAGTGCTTAGAAAAGTGATTGCCCCTGGTATACTCCACCAGGCTATTGCTTGGTATTCATAACTGTAATGAAATGACATAGTTCTCTTTTCTTTAGAATACAGATTGGCACCTGAAAGTAAGTGGCATTTGGCAACTTTGCTTCCTGAATATGCCTATATTTTAAATAAGTGTCTAAATCCTGTAACCTCGTTCCAATTCTGCCTCCCTTCAACATGCTTTCTGAGAAGATGCTAAGTGTAAGGAACTTTAGAGCAAAAAAGGAGGAAAGAAAAAGTGACAAAGTTAAAAGACTATTTGGAGAGGACAGACAGCAAGAGGAAAAGCAAAACTCAGGAAGAAATGTGGGTGTTGGATAACTAGAAACTGGTAAAAGGGACTGGGGAACAGGGCTTGAGAAGATTCACATGACACAGCATCAAAGGTGGTGACAGACCTGAGTCCCCATTCTCTTTTAACTCAATGCTATGCCATTGGTATGACCAACTATAGTCAGCTTAAGTCTTCACTGAAGCTAAGTGGAAACTTAACACCATTTGTCATATGAATCAATGTCTGTAATTTCTGTGACCTGGGCATTCAGGGCAAAAACTGTTTCCATTTTTTCCCATTTCATGCATCATTTCAGAGCTGTGTAGTCACTATGTAGAAATGGTGGATGCCAATTTGAACAAGTAGAAAAACAAGAATTGTGAAGCCTGCAGTGCCTTGCATCTGTTTCTCTTGTTTTACAAAGCAGAGGGTGGAAGGTAACAAGAGCAATTCTGTGTTTGCATAAGTGCCCTGTTTTTAACTAAAAGGCAACTGTGTGTGATCCCTTCAGAGATTTCTGACTGGCAGGCTCTCAGAGCAGAAACACGTGCACAGTGGAGGTACACGGTCCTCTGTGAAGGGTGCCAGGCATGGCCATTCCCCGTCACATGCTTAGCATCTGACTAAGGATGTCACTTGTTTCCAAAGGCCACTTGGTTACAGAAAATAACTACAGCTCTGTTGAAATACTTTCTCTTTGCTTTTCTCTCTGACTCTGACTACCCTCTTTCATTCTTTGCCCTGTCTTCTATGACTTAGTCCAAAGTCTCAGACATTTAACCAATTTATAAATATTAAACATAGAAGGCATAATCTATCCATTCTTGGAAACATCGAGGGAGTTGTGTGGATAATGGAAATTGGATGGCATTCATGGAGGTCACTTTGCTGAGAGTCAAATATTCAAGGGTAGGGTCTCCCCTTGGGTTTTAAACCATTACCTTACATAGCAGGGGTCTTTTTTCACATTCTTCCAGCTCTTAGTACGTGCCTGGCAGAATGAATGAATGACAGAACTGCCAAATGATCTGACAAAGAACTGAAGGCTAATTTATAAAAATGTGACTACATGTGGACCTTCATTTTGGTTTTAAAATCAACCTACTTGTATAACTTTCAGAAAGTCGCTTGTTTCTAAGTCCTCTCTGTCTTTATTTCTCCCTTTTTGTCTAATTTCCTTCCTTCCTTCCATCTTTCTCTTTTCCTTTCTTTCTTTTAATCTTTTTCTTTCCTTTCTTCCTCCTTCTGTTTACTACAGTCTTAAAAGGCAGATTTTTAAGTATTAAGTACTAAGAGAAGAACGTACTTAGCTTTTGAAGGCACTTTGGGCCACTGGACCCTGACATGCATTTTCTAAAAAATGTGAATTTTCTGCCTAATGGCAATTTTCTTCCTTTTTAATTTATTGAATTTCTTGAAAAAGATGATAGCATCATGCTGACTTTCTGCTTCGGCTCTAAACTAAAATTATAGCCACTAGAAGGTCATAACTAAATAATTCTTGAGAAATTTTGGAGTCTTCCAGCTATAAACTAGCTTGATAAGAATCCAGACAGAACAACTCTCTTGACGACTGTGAAAGGCAGCACCCATTGTTAAACATTACCTGGTCAGTCAGCTACTACCCATTCTCACATTTCTTATCATACTTATCACTGACCTTGAGTATTAGAAAGGAAAATTGCAGCATCTATTGTATGCCAGACTGAGTTAAGTTTATACCTTGTGGAAAATTCTCAGTAATGAAAGAAAAAGTCATCAGATCTGAAAAAAAAAAAAAAAAGAACAGCTTAATTTGCACGCCTGATGCCAATGTCGTTTCCGGTTATTCTACCAGTTGAGGTGCTCTCAGATTATCAGTATCAAACTGCTGTGCTTAAATAATGAATGTAAACCTATGGAACAGTGAAATTATCCCACAGTTTATGAGAAATAAATTATAATATTTATAATTTCTCACTTTATGAGAAATAAATTATAAAATTTTAAATAATATTTAAAATAAAAAAATTCATAGTTTTACATTAATCTTTGGAAATTGTGACAAAAATTCTTGTGACCTACAAGTTACAAAATCATTCCTTTCAGAAATACCTATTTCCATCACACTCCCAGATGGCATTGGCTTTTTTCTCTATTTCCCTTCCTATTACTTCGTTACCTTTTACTTACCCTATTTATTATGACTTAGGATACACTAAAATGAGAAAAAGATAGGGAAATGGCCAAGTCTCCTCTCCTCTGCTCGTCTCTCCTCTCTTTTCTTTCCTGAGAAATGAGAGGTTGGGAAGTTATAGTAGATCTTGTACTAAAACTCAACAGATTCTGTTAATTACATACTCATAATTGGAAAAACTTCCTAGCAACGTACATAACATTACCTTAAGCTATTTCCCACTTCGAGAAGGTTTTAAAAGGTTGGTTGTGAATGATAGAAGAGCAAAGAATTTCAGATCATAAGGACTAAAATAATGGGAGAGCTAGTGTTAAGATGTCCTTCTCATCATCTCTCTGGTCCCAAGCCAGGTTTTATTTTATAGCTGTGAATATGCAATCAGTACTAAGAGATTTTTTTAACCTTGCCAGCTTCTGTATGTACGGCATGAATATCCTTCAGACACACTGGCTAAAAAGATGTTAAAGACACTAGCTACCAGAGCAATCATAACATATTTAGCTACATAATTATTATTATTTTGATGTTTTAAATATAGACAGCAAGAAGCAAAATCTTTAATGTCTATGACACTTTTTATTCTGGATAAAATTTGGTAAATATGGTGTCTGGAATGCTAATCAGAATATTTGCTATCCATGAAAACAGCAAGTCAGCCATGGAAATGCCTGTCTTATTAACTGTGAAAACTGAAACACAGAGAGAAAATATAATCTGTTTTAAATATATTCTAGCATGCAGAGAAGTGGAATGCATTGGGAAGGTCATAATTGGCATATCTCCCTGCTGTTTTCCAGGATGTGCTTTTAAATGAACACTGTGCCAAGATGAGGCATTGGGGGCACCAGGGGCCGAGACTCCTGTTTGGAGGGCCTGAGAGAGAGAGAGAGATTTAAAAACAGTATTTTATTTGTATTTCTAGGTGCTAAGGAAATATCTAGTTTAAAAAAAAATTTTTCTCCAAAAACATATGCAAAAGGGTTACAATTAAACCTCACTATAGAAGTGTGTAAAATTTTCCACCCTCGAAGCTACAGCATATGTATTTCTCAAAAAGAAAAAAATTAGCAAACCACTAACACATGTGCACACACTAGGAAAATTGGATTGCTTTACTTGACTGAGTGAATGGATGCATTTATTTACTTCTAAATCCTTATTTTAATATGAACATGTGAGAAATGATCATTTTTTTATTAAAGCGAACACAGAAAAACCTGCAGAAATAGCAGTGGATTATATCTAGAACCACCAGATAGGACAGGACCCTGCTGCTGTTGTGCCCTTAATTAGGGTGATTCAACTTTTGCTTTCTGTCTTTGAGACCCAAAATTGCATAATGTATTCCTGTCCTTTGACTGGCATGGGTATCTTTCCAGAGTGAGTTATTCTACCCTATTAACTTAGAATAGAAACATTTAGAGATTTTGGAATTTTATCACAAGTTTTCATAAATCTGTGAGAAGGATGATGGTCAGTGCAGTCACTGTGGTTTCAACATTTGTGTGTCCATTTGATACACAAATCTTCCAGCAAAGATGACCCCAAAGCTTTGAACTTTTACAATACTCAATGATCCACCAGTTTTAAGTATGAACTGTTTCATACCTATATGATCATTTAAGAGTTCCATTTTATTCAAGTATTGTAATTTTTAAATATTTTCGGAGCTTTTTGATGACAGAAACTGAAATTACTCTTTGAAGGTCAGAAAACTTGAGTTGTAGTTGCACTTGGCAATTTACCATCTTCCTTTTCTGGGATCATTACTTGTCAGTCTCTTTTTCCTTTTTCCTCCCTTCATCACAGTTAGGCACTCCAACTCCATCCCGCCATGATTAATCAATTACCTGTTTAAGTAATTCATGCAAAGTAAATGAAAGTAGATGAAAGTGTTTCCTTCCCAAAGTTGTATTTTAAAGGAACTAAGAGCTTTCCAGCCTGAAAATAAAGAAATAATGCCTCCATGATGAAAAACACAACAAACACAAGTCAGGAGAAAAACATTTTCTGAAAAAGAGTAGCCAGAAAACTAAAACCTCGAATCGTGGCACAATTAAATCTTATTTAGGCCCTTAATATCGTCATTTATGTTACCACAGGTAAGTCTGAACAGGTTAGGGCAGAAGTGCTAGGGGGCAGTTAGAAGTCAGAGCCACATAAGACAAGGTGTAGTCATAAAGTCAGACTATAAATTATCTACCTCTAGAAATTTGACTTGCCACGGTGACATGGCTGGTTTGATCCGATCCAACAGGATTCTAGGTTGCCCAAAACTAATCCAGAACTTCGTTTCAAGATTCAATTTCTTAAGACCTCAGTTTTCTATTATGTAGTAGACACTGATAAACATTTGTTGACTGAATAAAACTGTACAGAGAATAATATATAAAAAATACAAAAGTAGAACTTCCATAATTCAAAAAATAAATGTGGTCAGGACACATACTCCCTTCTCTCAGTATTATACTTCCTACAGAACTATTTTGGCCCAATCAACTCTACTTACAAATAAAGGCATTAAGACAACTTAATAAACCTGAACAGGAATCTCCAAAGCTGGGATAGGAATTTATATTCCCCTAACTGTGGCCTAGTTTTCCTTCTGGTGTATTGTGCAACTTGTACACATACCTGTGGGTTTAGCTCTTTTTCTTTTTCTTCTTGTTTGCCAGTTCACTTGTTTGCTTTTGTTTTTAGGTACTTTCAAGTTCTAGCACTGAAAAGCCACAAAGTACCCTTCCTTATTTAATACTTTTATCAGTCTCAATGAATGTCCCTAAAATCTAGTTTATGCTATTACTAACAAATTTTGGTCTAACAAACATAGAACAAAATAAGCAAACATAGTTGATCTGATCAAAAGTCTAATGAATGTGGTTTAATTAATCACATAAAAGTCACAGTCAATTATGAAAAGAAAAAATCCTATAAAAGCAATTTACTTAAAATGTACTTATATTTGGTTTCATTAGTTTATAAGATTGAAGTCAGTAATATGAAATTATCTTTTCATAATTAATTAAAAGCTACAATAAGTCGATGGTTTTCCAATGTAGGAACCACTGTAAATAAATGAAATAACCACTGTAAATAAATGAAAAAACCTCAGATACCTAAAGAGGATTTTAAAGAGAGAAAACAGAATTAAAAAATGTTTAAACCACAGTAGTAATTAAAACAGCATAAAGGCCTAGTGGTTATTTGAAAATTAAAAATTCAGTGATTTCAACTGAATTAAACCAGTCCAAAAGACACACACAGCAACACATATATACACACGCTACATATTTGTGACAAACTATATTCTTCAGATGGTTATTCTAATCATCAAACTGGTGTTAAGAAAATTCCAGTTCTTAGATACAGTGAGTCAATAAGTAGTGAGTATGACACTGTGGGCTCAGGAATTGGAGAGTCTGTTTTGGATCTGGCTCTGTCACAGCGTGACTAATGGACTAGTTACTGGATTTTCCGATTCTCTTTCCTCCCTGGTATAAGGGGGGCCCTACTGGCTAATTCATACAGTTATGGGGAAGGGGTATAAACTGAATTCTTGATAAAACAAAGGGATTGTGATATTTATCATAATTATTTTTAAAACATTTAATTTCCAAAATAACTACTACCTGTAATACAGGCTATAGGATACTAAGCAATTGCAATAAATCATTTAATTTAAATTCCAAAACCCCATGATGGAGTACAACAGAGCATCTGTAATTTGCATAAATTCTGGTTTATGAAGGAAAGATCACTGATTTCAATGAAGAGTAAAACTCAAGACTGAATTATGCCTAGTGATTATATTATACTAGTGTGTGCATACGTGTGTTTAGAGAAAATGACTGCCTGTCCAGAAGAACAGAGGAACAAATTGACCCACTATCTCCCTCCCAGAACCATGTACTACTGTGATTTTATTACATTGAATTCCATCCCTTTCCCTACACGTATAATTATTACAAAAGTCATCCTACTCACGTTAGGTGGTAGCACTGCTTTCATCTTACAGAAGAGAGAGAGGAGGGGGAACTTGAAAACCATTTCTTGATGGTCCTTCATGGTCCAGTTTGTATCCACCTTGCCACTCTCCATCATGGGCCTCGTGATCACAATGGTGCAGGACCAGGCCACGTTCACCCAGACGGCAAGGAAGCACTGTGTGAGGATCAGGTGCCCCCCACTCATTAGACATTTACCCAATAAATACCAGACAGAAATGGGACTCCACTTCCACATGCTGGGAAAGGGTGCAATCTCCCCATATTTTTGTCCAACAGCGTGAGTGCTGCTGGGCACAGTGGAGGACCATAGCTTCCAAAGGCAGCAGCACATGCAGGCTGCCCCCAGTCACTGAGGCAACATTGTCAAACAGGCCACTGCTGTGTAAACTGAATACGAGAGCAAGAACATTTTGAATTTCATGGAAAATAGCTCAGCAAACATTCCATCATATTTCACAGAAAATATGTTCTATCCACTGACACAGAACCCCTGCTTTGCTCTCCTCTGGTTCCTTCTAGCTTTTCAAATATTAAATAAAAATACAAGCAAAAATCAACTCTTTTCCTTACCTTCTTTCCTTGTTTTTTTTTTTTTTATTTCAATTTCCATGTGGCAAGGCTTTCTCTTAATATCTCTTAATAAAACCCAGTAATGTTTAATGGAAAAACAGACATTCCCACTGCAGGTAAAGGTAAAATTCAATTCATTAAAAATACTTTCAAGCCATCGGGAAAAAAAAAAAAAATCAAGGTTATTACTAGAAAGTCAGGCAAAATCCCTTTGTATTCATTCCAACAGCTGTTTAACATGAATAGAAGCCAAGTAAGGAGAGTTCAGGTAAATATTCCAATTTAATACAGTTATCCAGGGGTCAGGAAAACACTGTGGCTTTTGGGGTGGTGGTGTTATATTTATCCTTAAAAGGCAATTTTTAATATAAAAAGTGTTTTATAAACTTAATGCATTTCAGGCACAAAAAGGTGAGAATTTTATGTTTGCATTGTACTAGACAATGCCTGGCTACATTGAGAGCTTTGCTCAGGGTCCTCACTGACCAGCGAATCCATCAACATCAGAGAACTGGCCCTGCTTGCTAACACCTTCACCCGTGCCTCCCTATGCCTGCAAGTCTATTTGCGGTGCTGAAATTCTAGGTAGCTAAATAACATGTTTACCAGCGCAGTGATTGTGTCTCTACTGCACAGATCATCCACTGCTATTTACCCATTTACCCTTCTCTGCTCAAAAATCATCCTGTTGGCCTATTTAAAAATTGGATTTTGAAGACATGCGAAATGGTATATATATGTAACAACAGATCTCCTCCTCCCCACTCCAATAAATATAATTTTAGAGAACCAAAGGGATCATTACCTGAAAAGGTCTCGTTTCTGGTAGAAAAAAAAATCAATTTAATTATATGAGATGTGTCTTATGTTTTAATTGTTGTTAAGTATAGTGTGTTATTGACAGAGTCTCCCTGGATCTCAGTTTATGAGCTTTCACATTACTCAGATAACTTGCTTAGGAGAAAAAAAAAATCCATCATGTTACTTAAAAGAACTAAAGAGGCATTGTGCCGAAGTCATTAGAACCCTTGACTGCGCTCATAATGATGAATGCATCATTTTTCTTGCATGAAACTTCAGTAACAAATTGCACAGCCAAGTCTTTTCCAGCACTGTTATTCTGTTTTAAAAAATACTGACATTTTCTTAAACAGACATAATTTACAATTTGAAGGAGTACAACAGTGCCCTGGTGTTTGAGGGCCAGAGCGCAAACAACGCTCGTTTCAGTTAGATTTTTTTAAAGCGAGTCTCGTGCTTAGTGAGTTCACTATAGCTCAAGGCCAGCGAGACAGAGCAGAGGGGGAACAGAGCACCACTGCAGCATGTGAAGGTCACAGCTAACTGGTCACACTGCAGAAGGGTCAGAGCAGACAGGGGAGTGAGAGGAAGGAGAGAGGAGAGCAGGAGAGCTGGACTGTGCCCAGCACAACCCTGGGGGAGGCATCACAGAGCTGTCATGCCCCGGCCTGGACAGAAGTGGCCAAAGATTTCTTTCTACCAGCCCTTCGAGGGAAGCAGCAGTCTCCTGGATGCGTCTGTGCTTCAGAACTGTCTCTAACAGGCTTTTCTATAAATTTCACACAAAAGTAGCCCCGCCAGTCCGTGGGCCTGGATCAATATCTTTAGCCATGTTCGATTTCCAGTGGGGTCAGCTCAGCTCAAATAGATAAATGGAAGCCTGTGTAGGATGCTGCAGGTCTGTTGTTTGGATGAGACCTTAGAAGCTAAGGTTATGTGTAAAGATTACAACTCCCGAGGTGTTAACTCGAAGGCCACCAATGTGTTTCAGTGCCCTTGGTAAAGTTTCTCCTCCTGTATATCCTAATAATCCTTGATTAAATAGCTGTGCTTCATGGCTGGAGAAAATGAGTTCTGAGAGGGAATAAATGTGTGCTTCTGTGTATGTACGTGTGTATAAATACACATATGTGTGTGTGCAT
This sequence comes from Nycticebus coucang, assembly GCF_027406575.1. Classification (NCBI taxonomy): domain Eukaryota; kingdom Metazoa; phylum Chordata; class Mammalia; order Primates; family Lorisidae; genus Nycticebus; species Nycticebus coucang. The sequence goes on from NC_069788.1 coordinate 56,878,462, forward strand.
ATATATGTTTGTGTGTGCGTGTATAGAGAGAGAGTCTACATACACACAGACGTACACACCTCATACATCTCCTTTCCCCTGAGGACATTTTTGCTTTTTTAGATGTATACATGTTACCTACCGTAAGATATCTAAACAAACAGAAGTCCAGAGACTCCAGAATGATGTTACCACCACATGGAATGTGACCATTCACCAGTTCTACAAGTATCAATTAAAGTCCTACCATGTTCCAGGCATTACCCAAAATCTCAGTACACAGAGTCGACCCCTTCCGTGGAGTCACGCACTAGACCCACAAGTATAACCCGGTATGATGAGTGCAACCAAGATGCAAAGGAGGTGAAGGAGACAAAGCAGGGAGTGAATGAAGAGTGATCATACTACGTCAAGAGCCAGAGGACTGTCTTTCTCAGGGCAAGGCATCTTTCCTGGGTTTGAAAGATGGAGGAAAACAGTTAACCAGGCAGACAAGAGGAGGAAAATCACTATAGGAAGAGCCCTGCGAAAATGCAACACCACAGGGGATTGCGACCCCATGGTTCCTGGCTCACATAGGGTTTAGACGTTCAGCAATGGAAAATGTGGCTGGGTAAGTAGACAGAAAATAACATGTCATGATGTGCCCAGCACTACAAGTTAAGCAGCTTGGTTTTCACTCTAGAAAACATAACTCAAGAGTCTCTGTTGAAACTGGTACTGTAGATACTTAACAGGTAAAACTCGAAAAAGAAATTCCATGATCAAATACATTAAGAGAATTCTATACTCGGGAGGCTGAGGCAAGAGAATCGCTTAAGCCCAGGAGTTGGAGGTTGCTGTGAGCTGTGTGAGGCCACGGCACTCTACCGAGGGCCATAAAGTGAGACTCCGTCTCTACAAAAAAAGAAAAAAAAAAAAAGAAAATTCTAGATTTCCAGCTATCACTGTTCCAAATAAATGCAGTTGGAGTCTCTAGCAGGGCGTTTCACTGTGAAAATTTTGTAAAATATATCTTGCCATTTCTTTATTTGTTGAAGTTTCTCTCTGGCTCCCTGTCTCTTAGGCAATACTGATATAAATGCTGATAGGCAGTGAAATGTTTTAAACAGCAAAGCAAGAAACTCTTTGCTTTGCAATCTTCTATCTTGACATTTTCTTACTTTATTGTCTGGTTAAAAGGTTACTAGTGTTTAAGAATAAAGTTTTTATTTAAGGAAGAAGGCATGGAGGTAGGAAGGACAGACCAATTTCAGGAAATTATAGGTCGTAGAATCATCTTTACCTAGATCCCTGGATCATATAGTCTATTTCTTTAGATATGAATTTTGGATATAAAATGAGTTGCAACTTATAAAACCGTGATGTGTCCCTGATACATCCCGAATGATAAAATGTATTCATTGTCAGTTTGTGATTTGTCAACTTTTCTCATACAGAAATCAGAGTTTTAGCCAAGAAAGTCTATCTCATATGCCCCCAAAGTAGAGTACAAAGTACTTAGAAGGGGGATGAGAGTCACCCTCCAAGGCAGTGTAGAGGCCAGTGAGCCATGCAAGGAACCCAGGCCTGGAGTCCCCTGAGTCCTAAGAATGGGTCACAGTTACTTTACTTAGAGGTGAGCTGAAATTGAGTCACCAAAAGTCATCAATTCCAGAGTAGAGTAAATGGAGGGAGGGGCCTGATGACCAGAAGTAGCTAAGTTTTGTTGCAAAAAAGGCAGCTGGGTGATCAAGGCCCCCTTCTCCAGGGGCAGAGGGGAATGCAGAAAAAAGCTATGTTTTTGTGGCACATAGTCTTTGATAAAGACTATGACTCTTCTGCCAATGCATATAAATCCCAGAGAGCTTTCTAGAGAAGCTAAACTCTAATACAGATATGAGTTCTCAAATTACCCAAGACAATGGGAGGCTTTTGAGTGTGAACTTGGAGTAGGCTGTGGGAATAGAAGTGGAAAAGAAAAACCTGGCAATACATTTTTAGGAATGCTCGTAAAATGAACCCAAGCAAATGATGCTTCCTCCTGCAAACACGGCTTACCACGTCCAGCCTTTGATTTCTATTTTTAACCAAAAATATGGCAAAAAAACCCCAAACCCTGCAGAAATCCTTCATAAACACATTGCAGGTCGATGTGAACCAAGTGTTAGTCAGAACCCCAGTCCAGGAGACAGACTGCACACATCAAGTATTTTACTATCTTCTTCAGGGCCCCAACTCCTTTCCTGCTGCTTAGATGGGTCTGTTGGATCTGAGGGTTGCGTGGACACAGGAGAGGCATCTTGTTTTCTTGTTCTTCATCTATCTCTCCTCTGTTAAGATTAAGAGTAATTTAAATTTAAATGAGAATTTAAAAGTGGCTGAAGCTTGTCCGAGCGGAATTTCTTCATGGGAATGTCAGTGCTGAATAAGTTGGCCAGATCAAAGCCGCAGTCTGTGTTCCACAGGAGCTTTTGAAAACTACTTAGAATAAAACAAGTGGAAGAAAAATCCTCCTTGTGCCAGACTGCAGCCTGCTGCTTAAACACACATCAAGGCAAAGCCATAAAACTTATGTTTAGCCCCTAAACCAGGCCCAGAATTGCCACCTCTCTTGGAATATTTTTTATCCTTTTCTTCCCAAAAGGAATGAGGTCGCCAACCGTGAAGTTCTACCTGATCCTCTCAGCTCCCTTTGAGGACGCCTGCTCACCTGGTCAGTGTTGTCATCATCTACGGAAGCTGGACAGTAGGACGAGGAGATGGGGCTTAGGAATGAATTTAAAGTAAGAGGAAAAGCTTCTTTTGTCTTCATCTGTGGAAGGAGCACTACAAGATGGAAGATGTCCTGGAGGTATTTAACCAAGAGCTTCTGGTTGACTATTTTGCTTTTATTTGTCGAGAGCTTGCAAAGATTTTTCTCTGGCATAGAGACTTAGATCATCTTCTAGTCATCTGAGACCAGAGAATCCAAGAAGGCTCCAGGAAGTGCGCCTTCTCGGTGCCTTCCAGCTCAGACATAGACTATATAACACAAGACGTCTGTTCTGCTGCAGAGCAGGTGCTGGTAGCTAAAATCAGTGACTGGTTCTATCACAGGAATGATGTCAGTGGAATGCAGAGGTCAACTTGGTTCGTATGTGATTCCTGCCTTTGTCACCTGCAGGCAAGGAGGGGTGCAAAAAGGTAGGAGTAGAATTACAATCTTCAGGAGGAAAGAAAAAAAGTGCCAGTTGGGCTACCTACTCAATTGCATTTGAAAGATGTGACAGGCCAGGACAGCTCTGCAAGGCTTTGGATTCAGGTACCTGGCCCAGCCCACTCCTCTGCCCATCTTACCAGAAGCCCTACTATTAGCAGACCTCTCCACGTGCTCTGAGGAGGCTCTGATTAAAGCGTTGTCAGCATTCCCACTGTATGCCCTTTTGCTTACTTTTAAAATCCATGCTGGCAGTTTTTAACAATGCTGAGCTGTGCCTAGACCATCTCAAGAAACTTTCCAGGTACACATCATTATCTATTTTTTGTGCTTTGATTACACAGGTGCTTTGGAATGGTCTGTTTCCCTAAACTCTTTTATTTTTAACATACAATTTTTTAGGAAACATGTTGCTTTATGGGAGAAATATCTGTAGTCCCATTTCACTTAATTTCTCATCACCACCTTTACACACATCATCGCCATGGCTTTGAGTGAATGTTGTATGTCAGGTACTATGCTAAGCACTTTATATATATATTATGTCACTTCATCCTTACATACCGACCTCATAAAGGAACTTAAAATCTTGAGCAATTTCTTCACCCTCTGAGTCACCTTGAGTAAATCATAAAGCCAGGATTCAGAGTAGGCCACAGGACTAGAGTATAAACCAGGCATTGGAAATAGCAAAACTTTGAGTTTGGATAAAGAGTAAGATGTCCAATGAAACAGATTTGAACCTGGAATATACTTGATGGCTACTGAAAATGAGATCTGTAAACCTACAATATCACAATCACCTCAGAACCTGTTAAATATGTAAATTCTCAGACTACCCTGACCCATTGAATCACATTTTATTATCTTGCTCAGTCCTCAGTCTGGCCCTTGGAAACATAAGGCAATATGAACTTATCTATGGGAGTTATGAATCCAAAGCAGCAGCAGGCTTTGTCTATAGAATAAGCATATCTCTTGACAATTCAATTTCTATAAATGTGTACAGATTCTTTTGTGTCATTTCAATGGATACTTAAATGACAGTATTCCTGGGTAAAAACATGTTTTTGCTATTGTTGTATAGACTTTCTCAGGTAATGGAGAGCATCCCCAGCTGCACGTGTCATCCCATTCCCAAAGAACCTCTTCATCTAATGGAAATAAGATTACAATTTGGGAGGTTTACTTTTATCTTAAAATCAACCAAATATCCCCAATCTTTTCACTTTATTTGCTATAAAGATGGCTCCTCAACATCTTCCCACAAGCTCTGTAAGTCAGCATATCCAAGATGGAAGCAATTTTTTTTTTCTCCATCACTATTTACCCACTTGTAACTCTTATCCTGGTAAGGACACCACAATCAAACCAGTTACCAAGATGAATCTAGACTCATTTTCCCCCTGAGGTTTTATATCTCAGCAAATCTTTCCATTTGATAAGAAATCTTTTGTAGCATTTCTTTCAAACTCAGCTTGCCCCCTTTATCCTCACTGCCACTGATTTAGACTAGGTCTGCACCATTCTTTTGTCTTAGAGCACCGCAATCTTCTTGTTGATGCATCCAGTCCAGGTGAGCTCTGCCAACACTCCTCCACATCATCAATAGGATGGTCTTCCAACATACATGCATGTTGTATGCAATACACTCACCACTCAAAAATCCATAAATAGTTTCTCATGTCATACAGGATAAAATCTAAATTCTATCATGGCTTGTCAAACCTTGTTTCTGCTCAACTTTCCAACCTCAGGGCTTTTAAATCTCCCATCCTGAATCCTACGTTTACGTTTCCTTGGATCCACACCTATCTGACATCGCTGCAGAAATTTTTTCTCATTCTTCAGAATGTCAATACATTCCCTGGTTTTCTATAAATTGTTCATGTTTCAATAAACTTGAATTTGGTACTCTTTCCTTTGGGCCACCAGTGGGCCAAATAGATGCTTCTATTATATTACTTATTAGACAGTTTGCATTGCCGTCTCCTGGGATAGGCTAGAAAATCATTAAGGGTAGGATCATGGCTTGCTCATATCTAAATTCACTCTTCATGTATATATGCCAGGGTGGTAGGCAGAATATTGTGCCCCCTCCCAAAGATGTCCACATCCTAATCCCTACAAATTGTGAAAATGTTGAGCTACGTTTGGGCAAAGGGGGCTTGCAGATAGAATTAAGTTTACAAACCACCTGATTTTAAGAACAGGAATATTATCCTGGATTGTCTGGTGGACTCAATGTCATCACAAAAGCCCTTGAAAATGGAAGGAAGAGACAGAAAATAAGATCAGAGTAATGCAATGTGGGAAAGACCCAGCTGTTCTTGCTGGCTTGGAAGATGGAGGAAGGGATCACATTCCAAAAGCTGCCAAAGACAAGAACATAGATTATCCTCTAGAGACTCCAGAAGGGACCAATGCCCTGCCAACATCTTGGTTTTTGCCAATGAGATTCGTATTCAACTTCTGACCACCAGAGATGTGTATTATTTTAGGCCACTGTCCATAGTAATTTGTTGTCCCAGCCGTAGATAACTACAACATAAACGATATGAGTATGTTGGTAAATCGGTTTACAGGGAATATTTTTTGCCTAAGTTGGGTAATTTCTGGGCCTGATAAAGTATATATTTAGTATAATAAGGAAAATTCATTTTAAGGGCTAAATTACTAGTAGTATATTGAATATACACACATAACTTGTTTAGTTAGATTAGGAAAAAACAGGTATTTTTCAGGTACGTAAAGTGCACATCAACTTTATGCTCTCATTTCAATCTTGTTACATTATTTTCATTAGAATTTCTTAAGAATTCAAAGAAAGTATATATCCCATGATTTGAGTTTATCATAAGAAAAAATATCACTCTACTGAAGTGCATTTCTGAGAGAAATATTTGTCTTTCTTAGGTATGATGAAAATTCTTGGCTCCAGTTCCCCAAGTTTTCAACGTGGTTGACAACTAAAGCCCATCAACCCAGTGCGGGGTAGGACTTTTGTAAGAGGAGTGGTCAATGGGCATGACACTTCCAAAGTTTCAAGGGATAAAAGTATTTGTTTTCCTGGAGGCTAAAGACATAATTTGGCATTTAGTTTTTCACTATTTCATGGATCTGAAGCCTAATGTTGAGAAGAGGAAAAGTGATTACATTCAGTGAAATGGACAAATACACTAGAATAAGAAATTCTGTTAAAATGTTGGATGTCCTCCCCAAGGCAAGCAATGCTATAATTATCATAATACACTACCTCTCTCACATTGCTATGAAGTATAAAACAGAGCAACTTACACTACCTTTAATTAGTTGTATTTAGTATTTTTTATGGCCACTGAACAGGGTACTCAGATTACCATATATTAGCATATAATTTGCATATATACCTCAAGGTATTTCATTTTATTGCTATTACCTTTTGTGGCCCTATTTCAGTGATGACGCTAATGGAATACAAAGATGAGATTTCTGACTCGATTCACTTTATAATCTTGAGAGTTTCACAACAGAAAGTTCTATGTTTGAATATAAAATTCTTCCAAAAAATGTCTGTGCCTTCTTAATGTGGCCAATCAGCCTAGGTACTTATCTGGCAAATCCCTAATAGGCACCCAAATGAAAGCATTTACTTTCATTTGGAGCTCAATAAAAATGTATTTTATAAGTAAGGCTTGGGGTATAAATTGCTTCATGTTTGCTTAAAAGAAAGTTGCTCACACAATTTAATGCATCTTACCTGTCTATCAGCAGCTAAAGGCCCAGAGAAAGAAAAATAACAGCTGCAGCTAGAGAATTCGGAGAAAGGTCAGAGGTCAGTGCCTGCATCTGCATTCACTGGGAGACAGAGAGGAAAAATAAAAGGTCTCTCTTTGTTGCAAGTCTGCACTATTTTAGTAAGTGCAGATACTGACTTAATTACCAATGTTCCCTTTTGCTCTGGGTGGTGCAGTGGGCTAATAAATCAATACTTAAGGTTACATCGCTAAAAGCATGAAAAAACTGGGTCTTTCTCGCACTTGGGAGCATTGTTTTCTGCTTCTTTCTCAGCGTTCCTAGTGTTCGATATTAGATAGAAAGATAGGCCCAGAGTCATTACAGAGGGAATCAGAATTATGAAAGCTGATGTGTGAAGCAGGCCTTTTGAACTCCAGGCGGCCCTTCAACTGTGTCCAATCTCCCGTCATTACTTGATTGTTTGATGCTGATTAGTTTATTTATAATCCTTACACCCAATTCTTAAACCTAATTGCATAAATAAATTTTACTGTGAATTACGTGCTAATTTAGAAGTGAAGTTAACCCCTTTTTTGTAATTCAAAAGTAATTTCAATGTAATATGTTCAGAGATTTATGCTATGCTCTGTTGACATGCTATGAGATTTCCTACCACTGATTTTGTAAAGGAAAGATACCTTGGCCTGTTTGTTAAAAACAGGGCTAGTTCTTTTATTTACAACTTACAAAGAGCAATGTAAATTGTTGCCTTTACATTGGCAGCAATGTAAACCTAGAGAGACTACATTTCCTGGAAAATGTAATACACAAAATGAGAAAATGGTCATTGCAAGCTAAAATAGTTTTTAAATAACTCACTTTGATAGTCTAAAGATTCAGAACGGATTTCTGATTTGTATGCATCAAAAGAACTCTATTTGAGATGCTGCTGAGGTGTAGCTCACAGGGCTGACCACACTGCAAGGCACGACCACATCAGGATTTTCACCATTCCAATAACTGATACTGCCATCATGGAGCAGATCAACCATGCAGCAGGGTGATTTGGTTGTTAAGATAAATGAAATAACTCCATTGATTTTGCCAGGGGGAAAATGAACCACATAACTGATGTAACATCTTTAAATACTGAAGCTTTAGGATTTGAGCTACATACACATCTACGATATCTAGAATGGTTTATTTTTTGATATATATTCTATGCCTTTAAAATAGTTTTTGGAACCTAGGAGGTGCAAATTATGCACATATGAAAATAATATCAATAATTCCTGCAGAACATCCCCAATTCTGTTTTTCTTCTCAGTTTAAAACAATTTCTCATAAATGCTGATATTTTTTCAGAGCTCTCTAATTTAGTCCAACTTTCTACTTTTCTTGTACTGTCTAATCTGTTTCTTATAGGATGCAGTTTTTTCCGAAGATCTGCAGTGTAAAGAATTCTGCAATACGTATAAATGTTACTCGATCATTATTTCACTGTATCATACAACTCCAAGCAGGAATATCCCTTGACAGTCATCTAGTTTAGTGAAAAAAGATGGAGGGATGGCATCTCATGTTGCTACAAGGGCTCAGATGAAACATACATAGCAATTTGATAACTAATTCATTTGGAGGGAAATTTTCCAATAATCAAGACCTACTTCCTTTAGGGTGGCAAGTGTTTACTTGGGTAATTATCTCCAGGAAGTGTCCCACTGATAAGGCAAAATCCTCTAGCTATTCCAGAGTGGACAAAAGATGATTTAACTTAAAATGGAATGGTACATGTAGTAGCAGCCAGACTTTATCAGAGAAATGTGAAGTTGAAAGAAGAATTTTATGTGTCATTCTCCCATAAATGGGAAATAGATGGAAAAGGCTGTTTGTTCTGTTGCCAGAGTGAATTCTCCAGAAAGAACACACATTATTTTTATAACTGCTCTGATTATAAAATATAAGTCATAATTGAAGGTAGTGTCTACCCTAAATACGGAGGGCAATCTGCACTGGCATCTAGCTACCCAGGCTGCCCTCAGGGATCCATTGAACATATGCACATTCTATCAGCCAGAGTCTGCCAGCATATAATGTCTCTCTAGGGCTTCACCATTACCCGATTTGAATGCTGAGAAGATGCTCATAATTGCTTATTATGACATTAGACAAGAGAATTCAAGACCCATTTGATTGTAATGAGTTTGTGGAGTCTGTTTTTTGTGGGTCCAATCACATACAAAATTGAACTGGAGGCATGTTTGCTGAAACAGAACTACTCTTGAAGAGGCGAGCATGAGGCTTGGACCTTGTTCACTTAACATTTTTTTCTTATTAATTTCAGCAGTCAGTTGGTGGAAGCAAAAATAATATCAGGGATAAAATCTTCCAGCAGGAAAACTCAAACTTCTTTCCAAAATAATTTCTTTTCCCGGGTTACCACTGAAATAATTCAGTTACTGTCTCCACATGGCAGATAAGCAAATTAAATAGAAAAGATGTATATATTTTAAATGATAGGCAAAGTAAATGGCAGAATGAGTTAGTTTTAAATGTAGCATAAAACTTAACAAAAAGAAGTAAATGTGTATTTCATATGCAGATATGTGTATTGAAACCACCTATTTAGAATTAGGTGAAACATCTCTGCAGCTATGTCAGCATGGAAAGTGTTTAAGAAATTACCAGAGTGCCTATATTCTATTTTTTTAATATGGAAAGTCAAAGAAGCCCCGTTAATATAGCTTGTGGCACAGCTATAAAAAAAAAAAAAGGCAAAAGGGAGAAAGGATTGCATTTGACTTCTAAGTGGAAAAGCTAGGAACCATTTGAGGTGCTTGGGATTTCATTATTCTGTGCTTTGATAAAGCATCCGTGATTCCCATTTACTCACAGTAGTAACCAGATGGCTGAAGGAGGGAAACAAAGATGAATTGGATTCTAATGGAAAGCACACTGAGACCCCAGGGCTTTCTATTTAGAGCCAAAGCTGAAACTGGCCAAAACGTGGACACACAACGGGCAGGTGTTACGGGAAACAGCTAGCAGTGCACAGGTGTATTTGCTATCTTTCTGTATACAGACACAATATTAATTGCTTGCCCAATGGAGGGGTTTTTTTTCTTATAAATAAAAAAAAATGCTGTTGTGGCCATTCTGAAGATAGCAGTATATTCCCTTAATTTCAAGCTGGCTCTGAGTTATTAAATAAATATCTGATTACCGGTAAAGAAAAGCTGTGATTTGTGGTTCTCTTTTTGAGAGAATGCTGACATGCATTTTAAAAATAGAGTGCAGTATGAGTTTCTCTATCCTAGGAACCTGAGCGGATCATTTCACTTGGAAATGGAGTGGTTAGGTGTAAGAGGGGCGTAACTGAAATAAAATCCTGGTTTCTTTCTTTCTTCTTTTTAATCTGTCACTCATTAATGGAATGGCTTTAGACAAAGCATTCAGTCTTATAATTTGGCTTGCTTCAAAATATATGAAGCACCCTGCTTTCAAGTTCAACATAATGCTGATTAAATGCTGTATGTACCCCGTAAACAGGCTACTTTGCCATGCTAGATTAAATATATCACAAATTTACTTATCTAGCATCTCCTTATCTTTCAAAAGAAGATAAGGATGATTAAAACTAACCAGCATCAAGCCAATAGTGGAGTGCATACTAACTCTTTGCCAGGCACCCACAGAGCTAAAATGTTAGGAATACAAAGATGAAAAGATGGACCTGCCACATAGGAACTCAAAATTAGATAAGGGGACAATCCACAACTCAAAATTAGATAAGGGGACAATCCACACCCCTCAATCCCCAGCAAATAACATAGTCCCTGCAACACGGATTTCTTGGGGCTGCTGTGCCAGGAAAGGGCCTGGACTACATTCTGGTCTTTTCTGCTAAACAGTTGTGTAACTTTGCAAGCCAGTGAATGACTAAATCGTGGTCTTCTCACCAGCACAACAGAACAATAGCAGTAGCCAGGGCATATGGTTGCTAGGAGGTTTAAATGCCACAATTCATGCAAAATAATTAGTGTCACACCTGACAGATGGTAAACACTAAATAGTAACTGCGGTTAATAACTATTATTATACAGTAACTATTGTTATAACCAAATAGATAAGTGCTTAAATAATGTAAAGATGAATATATAGAGTGTCCTTTAATAATAATATAAAAAGAGTTTTACATTTTGTTGCAAATAAAATCATGCAAATTGTGCTGGACAGAATTGTGTCCCTCCCAAATTTACACATTGAAGCTTTAACATTCAGTGCCTCCCACTGGGACAGTATTTGGAGACACAGCCTTTAAAGCAGCGATTGAGTTAAAACAAGGCTCTTAGAGTGGACTCTAATCTAATCTGACAATGTCCTTATAAGAAGAGGAAATATGGACCCACAAAGAGATACCAGAGATGTGTGTGAGCAAAGATGCACAAGGGCACAGTGAGGTGAGCCCTCTGCAGGCCTCAGAGAGAGGAAACCAAGCCTGCAAACACCTAATCTTGGGCTTCCAGCCTGCAGAACGGTGAGAAAGGCTTTTCAGCTGTTTAGTTTACCCAGATGGTGAGATTTGGGTATGACAGCCTTAACAAACCAATACAAAAAAGAAAGCATGTTAAATAATATGAATGAATACTGAATTAATGTTACACAGATAAACCCATGTTTTCTTAGCTACATCAGCTGATGAGGACTTTTTAAATTTGTTTTTAAAATAAAAAAAAATGCACAAGAGTCAAAAAATACTCAAAACACAGAAGAGTATAAAACAAAAAGTAGGTTTCCCTGTTTGCTTCTATTTGAAATGGGAAGACATTGTAAATATGCTTCCGAGTAAAATCTATCCAGCAGAACTATGTTTTATTTGATATACGGGTGGCCAATGGTTCATATAACCACAAGAATGAACAACAATTAATCCAGGGTCCTCATTCATCCATTACTAGCAGCTCAGAAAAATATCCACATCATTGCAGAAATACAAGCCAGTTAAAAGCAGCATCCACAGTCTCCACACTGGCTGTTCAGATGGCACATGACAGACCACGTCCAACATTCATCACAGAGCCTGGTGCACAGAGTGAGCTCAACCAATATCTGTCTGCTAATTTTATGTGCTTGATTAATTATGCATCCTATAATAAGTTTTACGAACCAGATACACATGGTTTCACTGAATATAATGAATTTTAATTTTTGGTCAGATCTGTATGTGTGCAGCTAGAAAGTGAAATAATATTTATGTGAGTACTAGGCCTTTTGCTGCGTGCTTCCCCAGGTCACCTTGTTTAGTTCATTCAACATACGTTCGTTCCTATCCTCAGTGCCAAATTTAAAATTTGCATTTAATTTTCACTGTTCTACAAGTGTCACAGAATTTAAAAGTGAGGATTAACTACCTGACAGATAAAATCTTTGGGCCAAAGCGTTAATCCAGATCCAATTACTGTTTTTCTCAATTTCCTGAAGATCCTCTATAGCTTACTGAGAAATAGCAGAAAAGGAATAGAATTATGGAGACTTCACAAGAAAACAGAATGCCTGCCTATTGTGATTGTATTTCACTGGGCAAGACATTTATTCTGAGTATTCCTTTCCAGTGTGTAAATGGGAATATTACTGCCTCAGAAGTTAAATAATATATTAGTATTTCTTTCAATGCTTTGTATTGGCCAGTTGGTTCTTTTACTCATCTTGCTTGGGCACTCTAAGGGAGCTGCATTCAAGTGGAAGGTCCTTTGGAGGTTGGGCTTCCCTGGGTTCACCCGGGCTCCACTGGGTTTACCTGGACCTTTTTCTGTGTGTCAAACCTAAACACATGGCCAGTAACTCACATTTTCCTTCTTGTGCCTTCCCATCTCCAAAATTGTTTCATGAGGATAAAGGATTTATTTAAACATTTTTTTAAATATTGTGATGTTCTTTTACTGTAATTTGTTTTTGGCCTTTTAATTTTATAGATAACTTTTTTTGGAGAAAAATCTTCTTTGAAAAGACACTCAAAAAATGATTTATGGGGTGGCGCCTGTGGTTCAGTCGGTAAGGCGCCAGCCCCATATACCGAGAGTGGCGGGTTCAAACCCGGCCCTGGCCAAACTGCAACCAAAAAATAGCTGGGCATTGTGGCGGGCGCCTGTAGTCCCAGCTACTCGGGAGGCTGAGGCAAGAGAATCGCTTAAGCCCAGGAGTTGGAGGTTGTTGTGAGCTGTGTGAGGCCACGCACTCTACCAAGGGCCATAAAGTTAGACTCCGTCTCTACAAAAAAAAAAAAAAAAAATGATTTATGTGTATTTATGTATATATATATATATATTTTTTTTTTTTTTTTGAGACAGAGTCTCACTGTGTTGCCCTAGGTAGAGTACTGTAGCATCAGGACTATAGGCACCTGCCACAATGTCCAGCTATTTTTTAGTTGCAGTTGTCATTAATGTTTAGCAGGCCCTGGCCGGGCTCGCATCCACCAATCTCAGTGCATGTGGCTGGAGCCCTACTAATTGAGCTACGGGCACCAAGCCATATTTTTCATTTTCGAAACTTGCCTTAATATACACCTTTAATGAAAATGTATCCAAAATTAATTTTGTACAATATTAACATTTGTAATTTAGACCATTACTGTCACTGGAACAAATTATGTAAAATGTTTGATTAGAATATCATAATTAGTGATTTTGTTAAGATAAATATAATAGACTAAATTTCTAATGGGCTATAATTTTGTGTGTTTTCATTTTTTTAGTCACCCTAAATTTACCAGACCGTGTCAGAAGAGAATATTCAAACATGCACAATACAAATACAATTTAGTTGTTTTTACTCTTCCTTGACTTCATCTTAGTTTTGCATGTATGTTTATAGTTTGTGAACATGAAGACATGTCTCAAACAAAGACATATTCTATTCATCAGCTTGACCATTTATACTTTTCTTTTTTCTTTTTTTTTTTTGAAACAGTCTCACTTTGTCGCCCTTGGTAGATTGTGGTGGCATCACAGCTCACAGCAACCTCAAACTCTTGGGCTCAAGAGATCCTCTTTCCTCAGCCTCCTAAGTAGCTGGGACTGCAGGCACCCTCCACAATGCCTGGCTAGTTTTTCTATTTTTAGTAGAGAGGGGATCTCACTTTTGCTCAGGATTTTATACTTTGTATAGTTTTAGCACTTGTATGTGGATTTCCATTTGTACTCTTGCCCCACACCCTGCAAATATTAGGGGTGGGTCTGGTTACTGAATCATCTTTAAGCAAACGAGTGGCATGATCGATACTACATTTGATAAAGGTTATTTCAGTGGATTCAACAAGACCATTTAGGAGGCTGGTCTCTTCTGCATAGGCAGTGATTCAACCTGTAGGCTGAACTTCAGGATTAACACCTCTCACGTCTTCCAGGATCATATTTTTGTAAGAAGTTTTAAGCTCTCCAACTACAGATTTCCTAGCCAAAAAATTCACAGCTATCAGCTCATCCATTTTCAGACTAGGAATTTCTGACAGCTCCACCACAGGTCTGGATGGATGTGGGCAGAGACCAGAAGGTGTCTTCAGGTCTAAGCATGGGAGTTCACACAGCTCAATGTCACTTTTCATACAGTCACAGGTCTGGCCCATAGTCACAGGGCAGGTCAATAGGCTGACTTTTGGACAGGTGAAGAAAAAGGTCAGACACGTAGGATCACAAGAAGAATGGAATGATGCTAGTGAACTGTCATAAAGACCTCGGCCATAATATCACATGAATTTCACAGACTGGCCATGAGCGTGCTAAGGCACTAGCCTCCCCTAACTGCAACTGCGTGCCCCAGCACATGTGCCCTGAGAGGAGCCGTCAACTGAATTGAAAAGAGACATGCTAGGAGCAGGCTCCAACTCTAAAATAATCACCAAGTGCCCATGAATTCCTTGGCCAAAGTTTTAATTTAAAATAGCTCAGATTACAAATAGCCGGTACTTGACAATGAGCCAAAAATAATGTTTTCTGAAATTTCCCCCAAGATTTCACTGAACATACATGCAATTACCAGTTCTCATGTTAGTACATCATTCCGCGCTCACCTCTATCAGAATAATATGCTGGGGGGTGAGGTGATTCTTCTAGGTGGTGCAAGCACCAAAGTTTGGCTCTATAGGACTGTTCATAGCAAAAACCTCATAAATTCTCACAGCAACTATTTAGCTCAATTTATATCTCTAGACAATAGTGGCAAGCACAGCTCATTTGATGTGCCTGTTACGTGGACACTGACCCCCCCCCCTTATATCTCATCTAGACACAGCCCTTTGGGAGGGCATAGCATATTTTTCTGTAAAGTTGTTACCTCTAAATTAGATGAGTTGAAAACTTAAAATGAGAATTCAGCTTTTTTTAGGGTGACAAGATTTAGTTAAAAATATTGCATAAGACCTACTTAACCAGTTTTGTTTTCATATTAAATCTAAATTTACCCAATTATTGTGTGCCTATTTGTAATCCTACCCTCTATAAACTTGATGACAGGATTTATTTACTTTTATTTTTTGAAAAGTAAATGGCTTTATGCACAACTGCTCCAAACTGTAAATATCCAAATATCTATCAGCTGGTGAATGGGTGAAATACTACTCAGCAGTAAAAAGGAATTAACTAGCGTACACTGAGATAGCGTTTTCCTTTTCCTTTTTAATTATTTTTAATTCACCATAATAATTGGACATATATACGGGGTCCATGTAATATTTTGATACATGCAATGATCAGATCGGGGCAGCTAGGATATTCATCACCTCAAACATTTATCAGTTTTTGGCATTGGGAACATCTCAAACCTTCTCTTCTAGCTATTTTGAAATTGAAGCTAAAGGATTTAAAAATAAACCCCATTGCTTTATTCGTATCATTACTAGAACCCTAAAAACAAATCTCTGAAACAAACTTCATATCTCTCCATTGATAATCAATACCTTAGTTCAGTAGAAAAGAACTTTGATAAAAGAATTTCATCAAAAAAATTTTGAACCCATTATTTTATTAAAAATTTTCAAAATTGTTCTTGCCACACATAAGAATAATTTCAAACTTTTTAGTAGGCCCTTTCAAACCCAATTCCATCTTCTAGCTATTTTCCATTCTCATCTCCATGAACTACCATTCCCCATGTCTGTGACTGAGCCCAGCTTTTCCCAAAATAGTTGATCTATGAAAGTCTTGGGCAAAACAAGAATTCTATGATAAAGTAGAGGTTTGGGGAAAAAATAGGTTAAAAAAGTAAGACTTCTTAACTGGGAAAAATTGAAATAATTCTACAAAAACATGAACACCCTCAGTGCTTCCATTCCCTCTATGGATATTTTTAATGCCTTTCATTCTTCGGCTCTTCTGTACAAAGCAAATACTGTACCTATTCATGTCTCAAGACTGAGCTCAATTGTGTGTGTGCAGCCACTTTTATAACCTTTTCTCAGCGCCCAGAGTTCATCCATTCCTCACTGTTTCCAAATTAGGGTAAACAACTTGTCCCAGTTTGCCCAGGGCTTTCCTGATTTTAGCCCCGAAAGCCTGCAGTGGAAGGAATCTGGAAACAAACTATAAAATTAAAAGGTGTCCAGAGGATGTATGAGTCTCACACTTCTCTGATAACCTCACCTTGGAGGATCTCTTACGGTTTTGTATGTTATTACCACTTCTGGTGCACAATTATCTTCTCAATTATGAGGGTTCCCAGCTAATTTCTAGAGGGAAGAAGCTGAAAATCAGAGGGATAGTGTGGTCGAACACACATAGATGTCCCAACAATCTAATGTGTATGGTGAATCTGTCTTAAAATTGTTGTTAGGAAAAATAAATGGTATCTAAGGCCAGGTAAAGAAAATAGTTAACGTTAGCAATTTTGTTAATATATCCAGGAAATAGACTTGCTCCTGGCAGGCTAAATAAATGTGTACCACACATGACCTTCAAAACCATTGATCTTAAAGGTTATAAACAATACCCAACTGACCCATCGGTCTGTGTCCTCGGATTAAGAGATCTTTTGAAGTATATTCCCCTTTGTAGTGCATTGCTGCCAATAAGGAGGCCTGCTTTAAAAAAATAGATATTGAACCAGGTTATATGGGATCATTAATCACAAACTCTCTCCAGGACAACCATCATAAATACTGCATCTGCATAAAATCCCCTGCTGAAATTGCCTTGCCATCTTTACGGCCTTCCTTGACAAAGCAGGCACCTTTGGGGGAAAAAGGATTCAAAAGGCACAAAGAAAGGAAACAAAGGACAGAAAATGTGTTGTCTTTTAAATTTTATCATAAATTATTTACAAATTCTAAATGTTTTTAAAACATTTTAAAGATATTTTATATCATATTTAAAATTATGATATAATAAATTGGTATAACTGGTATAATAATATGGTATAATAACTATAGTATAATAATTTTAAATATATCTTAAAATAATTCTAAATACATTGGCACTGGGTCTCATATTACTATGGGATGGTGGTGCTTTAACTTATCTTTTATGTTTTGGTATTTTTCTGCTACACAGTATAGGGAAATTCCATATTTTGTGGGACCACAAGTTTATACAAAATAAATAGAAAATTACGAACAGATTGTGGGAAAGGTCTCTGAAGATGAAGCTTCATTAGTGTCCCAGTAAATCTGCTCTGCTCCACCAGCATTGTACGGGAGACCTAAATGGTATTTCTAACCCCCCATTTATTGTTTTTAAAATGACATCAAATTATATAGCCTTGTATAAAATTCCAATAATACACAATTGCAAAAATAAAAATCGAAAGACCTTTTTCATTGCTCCTCGTGTTCCTTTCTAGAGGTTATTGCTTTTAGCATTCAGTATGTGGAATGGACCCATTTTTAAGTGGTGCTTTCAAGGAGTTATTTAAAATTCATTTTCTTCTTTGGCTGTCAGATATGTACATACCTACTGTCAACTCTTGATTATCAAAGGCTGAAGTTCCAATTTGTATATTCCTCCAGGCCTTTTCATATTTATCTTTTTCTTTAAGTGTGTACGTGATTTGGGGGACTTAGATCTATTAATACCACTAAAAGATGGCCAAATGGGCAACTCTAAAGTCAGCTCTGGGTTTGTACACCTGCTTAACCATTTAATATCTATGTGACCTTGGACCAATTAAACTGTCATGACATTCTCCATCTTCAAAATCAGGATAATAAAGATAACCAGGTAAGAGTATTGTGGCAAGGATAAAATGAGATGAGGCATGCAAACCACTCAGTACCATCCTGAGATATGATATGTTCGACAAATAGAAAAAGCCATTGTACCAACTTCATTGTCATTATTATCGTTTTTGGCTTCACTTTCATTTTCAGCAAGGGGCTCAATAAAGAGAAGCTACAAAAATTAAATACAGTTTTCATTGCTTATTAGTAACTTTATAGCACTTTTTGGCAGAAGAATTAGAAATTATTGACTACAATTAAATTTACAGGGTCCTGTGGGAAAATTACTTCCAGGTAGCCTCCAAATATACCAAAATGCGTGTGATCCGAGAGGTCGCAGAACAGAAAGGCTCACAGAGAAAATCATAACACTGTTTTTTAAATTAATTTAAAAATAATTTTTAAATAATTTAAATTTATACTGTCAGAGCAAGGAGAAGGAATAGGGTGTTAACAATCTTGGGGTAATACGCAAGCGGGAAAGACCAGATCTCCTGAGTCCTGGGTGCACAGTGTTCATGTGTCCTGTCTCACCACCATACAGCCTTCCCTGCGAATGTGTAGTTGTAAGGTTCAGAGCAGAGACTGGAACAAGGGGGCTCAAAGGATGAAACCACCTGGAGTCAACACTCCCTTTCTGAAAGACACAAGATGAGTCCATCTGGCCAAGAGCTGTGGATTGCCGGTTTGCCCAATGAGCAGCTGCTGGCAGAGGACACATGGGCCAGAATAATTGTCACCCATGAGGGGCTGATATAAGGCCTCAGGAATATTTATTGCCCTCTAGGCATTTCCATCCATCATATTCATCTTCAACACATCTAGGTTCAACTTTATATCCAAAAGATTTCTCAAGTTACTCTCACCTTTATTTAGTTTTGCCTTTTTATTTGATGTTTTTCTTTTCTTTTTTTTAAAATTTTTTTATTTAATTTTTTTTATTGTTAAATCATAGCTGTGTACATTAGTGCAATCGCCTGTACCCATTCTAAGTTGCACCCCCACCCATTACCCTCCCTCCACCAAAACCTCCCCCCTCCTGCTGTTTTTATTTTCTACAGCAGAATTAAATATTCATAAATCAGTATTGCAGGGAGGGCTTCATTCATTTTTGTCCACATGGATTCTACTTTTCTTGATTCTTGTTTATCTCAAAACTTTCTTAATGACCCATGTGCATTAAAGTAAAGAAGTGCTTGCTTAGTAGGTCAAAGAAAACCAAGTGGGGGAAGGGGCCGGGTACAGTGGCTCATGCCTGTAATTTTAGCACTCTGGGAGGCCAAGGTGGGTAGATTGCTTGAGCTCATGAGTTCGAGACTAGCCTGAGAAAAAGCCAGACTCTGTCTCTACTAAAATAGAAAAGCTGAGGCAAGAGGATCACTTGAGCCCAAGAGTTGGAGGTTGCTATGAGCTACGATGCCATGGCACTCTACCCAGGGCAACAAAGTGAGACTCTGTCTCAAAAACAAAAATCAACAACCAAAAAAAACGTGGAAGGAAATGAGGTGACTGTTAACAGAGAGAAGAATGCTATTGCCACACACACATGCAGTTGCCAAACCATAGCTTCATGCTGTTGTATTTGCGACCAACTTGAAAAGTGACCCTATTTCAGAAGAATCTTCTTTTCTCCAATTACAGAGTTCCTTCTTTCAACTGTCCCAGTGCATTAAAGGAGTGTTTGTTTACAAATTATAGTCAAATGTACCCTGAGACATGGTGTCCCACGTCAATTGAGTTTCTGTGTTAAACCAGTTTCAGTCATAAAAGAGTCATATATTTGTCTGTATGAGGAGGTAAGATGGGATTTTTTTCCTCAGGAATTGTGAGGTCCTTACAATTAAATTAGTCATGCTAAATAGAAAAAAAAATAGGCGTTTCATAATCTGTTGAAAATTACTCTGCTATTTTTAAAGTCATAGAAATACTCCTGACATACCATGAAGGAACAATTCATCATCCTCAGAGATTTTTTACTCTTGTGGGAAAGATGGGTCCAGGTGAGGCCAGGACTGACTGAACATGGCAGATGCATATTCCTGGGTCGTGTGGTGGGATAAGAACTTGGAAACCTGATCATTGGGTTTTCTCAGTACCTAGGAACTAGTTGCCCTTCAAATATTTTTTGGTTATGTTTTTATTCCTGAGAAAACGTCAGGAATTATCTGCTCTCTGTCAACACAGGTAAATCTCTAACCTAAAATAATCATGATTTTTTAATGCTGCTTTTATGATGCTATATATGTGTCTCAATCAGAGCTCAAACAGAAAAGCAGAGAAGAGTTACACATGTGCATATGTTGACAGATTTATTGTAAGAAATTGGCTTATGTGATGGTACAAAACCCATAAGTTTAGGCCATGAGGAATGTCAGACTGGGACTCTTGGGGTTGAATGGAAGTTGCTACCCATTGGAAGAATTTTCTTCTTTTTCAGAGAAGCCTCAGTTCTGTATTTAGGCCTTACAACAGATCATCAAATCAGGCTCACCTAATTATCTAGGACCATCTCTCTTTCTTATAATCAATTGATTATTGACTTCAATCACATCTAAAAAGGATCATCACAGCAATACCTACATTAGTATTTGACTGAATAACTAGGGACTTCTGCTTAGCTAAATTGACACACCCAAAAGCCCATCACATTGTGTGTCTGCTAGGTCCTAGTCTAAGGATTTGTGTATCTACATGTATAAACCTCACAATAATTCTTTGCCTCTACTGAGACACAGAAGAGTGGAGTATTGTTCATGACTGTGTAAAAAATAAATATTGAACTAGAATTTTAGCTCAGTTGTTCTGGTTCCAGAGATTATGTTTCTACTACAACTTTTCTGATGTTCTTTTGATTCTAGCTTCTCAGGAACATTAAAAAAAATTTTTTTCTAGGGGGACAGGGCTAAGATGGAGGTCTAGAAGCAGCCTTCACTTGTAGCTCTCAAGTAGAGGATCAAATTTGTGGGTAGAAGTTCATCCATGAAGACAACTCCTCAGAGAGAACCTCGTGAATCATCAGAGAAGGAACTGGAGACACCAAAATCAGGGGAGAGAGGCAGGGTGATCTGCGGGGCAAGATTGGAAGCTCCCTGGGGGGAAGATCCACACAGGAGGAAGGATGAGAGGAGAGATCCTTACCCTTCCATACTCCCCCAGAAGACCCTGTAATCTAGCTATGATGGGGGCCCCCACAGTAGCAGGCCTCCAAACTGATCAGGCAACTTCTTAGGAACTGCAGCAGCCTTGCACCAGAAGGTAGACACAGTGGGGTCTTGCCAACTTATGTTCCCAGGTTGTGGCAACAGACATCAACATGCACTCTCAACCCCAGAGTGATCAGTGTGCACAGAGTTCAGCTCCAGTGCAGCTGCCTTCCCATTACTCCTGCCAGGTAAAAGAGGGAGAAGGAAGGGTTGGCACACTCATGTACACTGTGACTGGGTATCATGAGCCCCCAACTCCCTCCACTGTCTTTCTCCTAGGGATCCAAGCAGAGCAGGCACCTGTCAGCCCCCACTGCCTGCCTCCACCCTTGCCATCTAGATAGTGCTGCTGCTGCCACCTGAGTAGCACTACAGCAGCTGTCACAGTTGGACCTGACAGAGGGAAGGCTCTAGCCATTGTGACTCCTCAGCAGGGCAACACACATCACAGCTTCTGTGGCCTAAGGAACTATGTCCATGCCAGCTGTGGTCCTTAAAGCTGCCCAGGAACTGGCCATGGTCATGCCAACTACTTCCATGTAGAGGGCATAAGAGGAAAAAAAAAAAAATAAGGCTTCATTCAACATGATGAACACAACAGCATTCCACATATCAATACTAACACTCAATGTGAATGGTCTGAATGTCAGGCTTAAAAGATATAGACTGGCTGAATGGAAGGAAAAACACAACTCAAGTGCCTGCTGTGTTCAGGAAATATAGAAGTACATTTAATTCACAAGGACACACATAAGCTCAAGGTTGAAGGAAGGAAAAAAACCTTCTATGCAAATAGAAACCAAAAGCAAGCGAGTGTAGCCATTCTCATATCAGATAAATTAGACCTTAAATCAAATATGATTTAAAAATGCAAAGATGGTCATTATATAATGGTAAAGAGAGAAATTCCACAAGAAGGTATAATAATCCTAAATTTATATGCAGCTAACAAAGGAGCTCCTAGATTCATAAAACAAATTCTGAAAGATTTAAGCAAAGAAATATACAATAGCATCTTAATTGTTAGGGACTTCAACACCTCACTGACATGCCATGAAAGCAGAAAATAAATACAGAAATAATGGAAATAAATGAGACTCTGGAACAAATAGATGTAACAGACATTTCTAGAACATTATACCCCAAAACTAGTGAATATATATTCTTCTCATCAGCACATGAGGCATTCTCCAAGACTGATCATATCTTAAGCCACAAAATGAATCTCAGAAAATTCAAACAAATCAAATCACCCCATGTATCTTCACATACCATAGTGGAATAAAGCTAGAAGTCAATTCTAAGAGAAATCCTCAAATATACCCAAAGTCATATAAATTCAACTATTTGATACTGAAAGATCCTTGGGTCAATGATGAAATTATAATGAAAATCACAAGATTCCTTGTACTAAATGGAGAATGGGCACAAGTTACTAAAATATATAAGATACAAAAAAAAGCAAGCCTAAGGGGAAAAGTTCATAGCCTTACATGCCTATATAAAAAAAAATAATAATAATTAAGAAGATCAAAAATTAGCAACCTACTGTCATATCTCAAGGAACTAGAAAAAGAAGAGCAAGCAAAACACAAAGGCACCACAAGAAAAGAAATAACAAAAATCAGAGCAGAACTAAATGAAATGGAAACCAAAAAACAATACAAAGGATCAATGAGACAAAACTTTTTTTTTTTAAATGATGAACAAAATTAAGAAATAACTAGCCAGATTAACCAGAAATAAAAGAGAAAGGACTCAAATAAGCTCAGGGAGAAATGAAAAAGGAGACATTACAACTGATACCACAGAAATACAAAATATCTGTGAGTGTTACGAAAACTTCTAGGAATACAAACTAGAAAACATAGAGGAAATAGATCAATTCTTGGAAACATACAACCTCCAAAGCTTGAATCAAGAAGAAATAAAATCCAGAATAGAATAATAATGAGCAATGAAACTGAAGCAATAATAAAAAATCTTCCAAAAAAATAAAAAGCCATGGACCAGACGGATTCACTGCTGAATTTTAGAAGACTTACAAAGAATACCTGGAAACTGTTGTACAGAAATTACTTCATAACATTTAAAAGTGGGGAATCCACCCTAACTCATTCTATGAAGCCAGTTTAAACTTGATACCAAAGCTAGGAAAGGACATAACAACAATAAACTACAACGAATATCCCTTATGAACATAGATAA
This sequence comes from Nycticebus coucang, assembly GCF_027406575.1. Taxonomy (NCBI): domain Eukaryota; kingdom Metazoa; phylum Chordata; class Mammalia; order Primates; family Lorisidae; genus Nycticebus; species Nycticebus coucang. The sequence continues at coordinate 56,901,953 of NC_069788.1, forward strand.
AAAAATCCTCAAGAAAATATTAGCAAGCTGAATCCAACAGCACTTCAAAAACATAATTCACCATGTCCAAGTGAGTTTCATTCAGGATTTAAAGATGATTCAAAATACATCAATCATTAAATGTGATTCACCAGATAAACGGAAGCAAAGAGACTATATGATCTTCTTAATAGATAGAAAAAACAAAAACACATTTGAAAAATCCGGTACTGTTTCAAGATAAAAACCCTCAACAAACTAGGCATAGAAGGAACATGCCTCAAAATTATAAAACCCATATATGACAATCCTCTGCCAACATCATGCTGAATAGGGAAAAGTTAAAAGCATTCCACTTAAGAAATGGAAGAAGACAAGAGTGCCCACTTTCACCACTTCTACTCAACATAGTATTGGAAATCCTAGACAACATAATCAGACAAGAGAAAGAAATAAAGGGCATCCAAATTGAGAAAAAGGAGGTGAAACTATCCCTGTTTACTGATGGCATGATTATGTATCTAGAAAATTCTAAGGCTGTACCAAAAAAAATCTGAAATTGATAAATAAACTCAGCAACATCTCAGATTACATAATCAATGTATATAAATCAGTGGCATCTTTTTATAATAACAGTCAAGGTGAGAGTCAAATCAAAGACAATACTACAAAGAAATACTACGTAATACTACAAAGAAAATAAAATATCTAGGGGAATGTAGTAGAACTTTCACAGTTGACTACCTCTCTACATTAACCACCTCCTTAGGTTGACCTAAGTTTCATAGAATGGACGTGCCCATATGTATTCAGTGGAAGACTGACACCTATCTAGTGACCATTTGGAGTGTGACACATAATATTAATTTGTCCTCTATTACTTGACCAGTTGAGTCCACTCTATACCAACAGATAGAGGTGTGAGCTTTGCCCCTTAGTTGTATTATTTTCCTTTAGTATAAGGTTTTTCCTCATGTTTTATTATAACCACATGTTGGATTAGGCCTAACATCCTATTGTATATCATGTGTTACAGAAGATTTTTTTCAAAATGAAAGAACTGAACTGAATATAGATATATTCTACAATTACTGAACAACTTTATAGTTAATTGAGATATGATGGCTCAAAGGAAAGAACTCAAAGAACTCACATTGAAGGAAAGGTTGACCTTCTACATTTTCTGGAAAATAGCAGCCAAAGAAAGGCAGTAGAATATGCCAGTGTTAGCAAGACCACAGCTATCAACATCCAAAAATGTAAACATAAGTACTTAGAGTGACAGGATAAGGAAAGCAGAGACTTACAGCAGAAAAGAGAAAAACCCCTCAGTGAAGTCAATGAAGCCCAATTAAGCTCGTTCAAACAAATGAAGGGCAGTTAATACCTGAATCTCTGGATCTATAACCCAAGAAGTTACTGAAAAATTCACACAGGAATTTGAGTAGCAGATTTCCAAGCATCAAGTAGTTGGGGTAGGAAATTTAAACTGTGACACAAGATCTCCCAGAAGGTCTTGTAGGATGAATCCAATAAATTTCCAGTAGAAGATGTAAAAGAGTTTATCAAAAAGTTCTTGTACTTTGCCAATGGCTTCAAAGATGATGACATCCTTAATGCTGACACATGCAGACTCTTTTTCATGCCTGACAGGAGCTTCATCATGAAGAGCGAAAAATGTAAGAGTGAAATAGTTTCCAGAAACAGTTCATAGTTATTCTTTGCACTAGCTCAAGCAGAGATAAACTAAAGCTTTTAGTGATTGGCAAATCATCAAAGCCACATACATTCAAGAACCTGAAGCCTGAAGACCTCCCTATCTCTTGGAAATTAAACAAATACACATGGATGACTGGTGACATACTTGAGGAGGGGGTAAGGGTTATTGATCAAGAAATGAAGAAAAAAATGGTCTTATTCTTCTGACAGTAGACAACTGTCCTGGCCACATGCAAGTGAATCCCATTTCACAAACGTGGCATTGAAATTTTTGCCTCCAAACATAACCTCAAAAGCCCAACCTTTTGACCAAGGCATCATCAAAATACTTAAAATGCACTACCAAGCTCAGCTCCTATAATGAATCATTACTGAAACATAAACCTGTGAGCTGCCTGTGGAAGCAACTTAGTCCACTGCATCAGTTAAAACTCTGGATGCTGTACTCTGGATCAGTTCTGCTTAAAATAAAGTTTAGCCAGAAACAATACAGAAGTGTTACGAGAAAATTAAATTTTTCATAACCCAAGAGCATTATGTTTTGGCCCCATCAGACTATCCATCCTCCATGGCAGAATTCCAAGGACTAGATTTTTAAGATTTTGTTGCAATGGATGATGAGGTGTCAAACTGTAAGAAACCTGACCCAGAAACAATTTTCCAAGCAATATTGACCCAAATACAGACCAGTGTAAAAGTGCATGAAGCAGCTGATGAAGTAGAAGAAGCAAGTGAAGATGACACAGAAATTGCAGAGACTCCAAAGGACAAGGATGTCAGGCATCTGATAATGCACTTGATGTAATTTGCTGTGGGAAAAATATCCAGATAAACTGAGTAGTGTTATGAGTAATTTTTCCACTTACTTTTTTTTTTTTTTATTGTTGGGGATTCATTGAGGGTACAATAAGCCAGGTTACACGGATTGCATTTGTTAGGTGAAGTCCCTCTCCACTTACGTTTTTACTAAGAATAAGAAATAGATGAAGATTGACTCTTTTTTCAGAAACAATGATTCAACCATGAGAAAATAGTTAAATATTGATTTTGTATGATAATGTATTATTTTTCTGTATTTTGCTTATGTATGATTTTATATGATATTTTGTAATAAATGCTGTATAGGAAAGTAAAGTACATGTATATATCAGTACAGTATGCCTAGTTCCTTGTGTTGACCACCTTCATATGTTGACCAGGGTTTTTTTGAGACAGAACCTCACTTTGTCACACTCAATAGAGTACAGTGGTGTCATAGCTTACAATAACCTCAAATTCCTGGGCTCAAGCAATCCTCTTGCCTTAGCCTCCCAAGTAGCTGAGACTACAGTCACCCATTACAATGCCTGCCTACTTTTTTAGAGATGAAGGTCTTGCTCTTGCTTAGGTTGGTTTCTAACTCTTGAGCTCAGGCAATCCACCTGCTCCACCACCCAGAGTGCAAGATTATAGTCATAAGCCACTGCGCTTGGGCTGTTGACCAGTTTGTTACAGTCAATTGATGGTCAACTTACAGAGGTTCTACTGTATATTTTAAAAAGAAAGTAAAAGATCTCTAGAAGGAGAACTATAAAACACTCATTAAAGAAATTGCATATGACACAAACAAATGGAAAAACATCCCTTGCTCATGAATTGGCAGAATCAACTTTATTAAAATGTTCATACTTCCCAAAGTGCATCAGAGATTCCAAGTAGTTCCCATCAAAATACAAACATATTATTTCACAGACCTATAAAAAGTATTTCTAAACTTCATTTCAACCCAGAAAAGCTCCAAGTAGCCAAAGCAAAAAGAATAAATCTGTAGGCATCACATTACCTGATTTCAAATTATACTACAAGGTTACAATATTCAAAACAGCATATTACTGTTGTGAATGTAGAGACATAGACCATTAGAACAGAATAGAGAATGCAGACATAAAACCAGTTTGCTACAACCAACTAATCTTTGACCATTTTGACAACACATACACTGGGAAAAGGAGGCCCTATTCAATGAATGGTGCTGGGAAAATTGAATAGCCAAATGCAGAAGAATTAAACAGGACACCTATCTCTCACCATATACAAAAATTACTTCAAGATGGATTAAAGTATGAAATATAAAACATGAAACTATAAATATTCTAGAGGAAAGTGCAGTAAAAACTCTTCTAGGTATTATTATAGGCAAAAATGTTATTAGTAAGACCCCAGAGGTAAATATAACACAAATATATAAATAGGACCTAATTAAATTAAAAAGCTTCAAAAGAAGATAGAGAAATAGCTTAAAACATGTAAAAATGTGCTCAATATCGCTAATTATAAGGGAAATGCAAATAAAAAGTAAAATGGGAGACCACCTTATCCCTATCAAAATGACCATTATGAAAACGTAAAAAAAAAATAGATGCTGACATGGATGCAGAGAGATACGCTTTTGGTGAGATTGCAAGTGAGTGCTCCCTCTCCGGAAACAGCATAAAGATTCTTTAAAGAAATAAATGTAGACCTACCATTTGTTCCAGCAATCCCACTGCTGGGTGTCCACTCAAAGAAAAATATTATTTTATTAAAAAGACATCTGCACCCAAATTTTTATTGCAGTATAAATCACAATTACAAAGATGCGAACCAACCTAAGTACCATCCATTCACAAATGGATAAGGAAAGTGTAGTGTCTACGTGCACACACACACGTACACACTCAGTCTGATGTTCACAAACTCGCCACCATGTGCTTATGTGGCAGCCACTGTACAAATAATTTGACAAGGTTTCATAACTTTAGCAGATCAGTGTCTCATAGCTGTGTTGATGTCAATGTGTGTTAGTGGCCAGCTGAGTGCTATTTATTATTTTTGTTGTGTGTTTTTAAGTACAGTCATGAAAATGTCAGATCTTGAATTAGAGCAATGAATAAACATTAAATTTCTTGTTAAATGTGGCAAGAGTGGAAGTGAAATCAGGATATGTTAGTTCAAGTTTATGGTGATAATGCTGTGAAGAAAATAGCAGTGTACAAATGGATTAAACATTTCTCAGAAGGGAGAGAAAGTGTCAAAGTGAGGTCAGGGCAGCCAATAAAGAGCAGAACTGCTGAAAGTATTGCAAACATTCATTGAATTGTGCATCACAATTATCAGCTGACTGTAAGAAGAACAGCAGACCAAGTAAACTTCAATAGAGAAATAGGAAAATCTTAACTGAAAACCTTGGCATGAAAAAAAGTGTGTGCAAAAATGGTCTCAAGGGAGCTCACCGATGAAGAAAAGCAACAGAGAGTCAAAGTTTTTCAAGACCTTTTGGAAAGGCAAGATGATGTTTTGGGCCATGGTATCACTGGTGATGAAACATGAGTGTATCAATATGACCCTGAAACAAAGCATCATAGTGCACAATGGAAGACAGTCAATTCTCCAGGTCCAAAACACTTCCATCAGTCCAAATCAAGAGTCAAAATGATGTTGCTAAACTTTTTTATATCAGAGGGATTATTCTTTAGGAATTTGTACCAACAGGACAGTTAACCAAGTTTACTATTTGGAAGTACTGAAAAGGCTGCACAAAAAAGTTAGATGAAAATGGCCTGAACTTTTCACCAAAGACTCAGTCATGGCTCTTGCATCACAACAATGCACCAGCTCAAACACCACTGTCTATGTGGGAGTTTTTAACTAGTAAACAAATAACTGTATTGGAACACCCCCACCCCTACACATCTGATTTGGCCCCCAAAGACTTTTTTATTTACATAAAGGAAAGGAGATATTGAAAGGAAAACATTTTAATAACATTCAGGACATAAAGGGTAATATAATGACAACTTCAATGGTCCAGAAAAAGAGTCCCAAATTGCTTTGTAATACTCAAGTGACATTTGACTTCTGCACTTACAAGAGGTACAAGATACAATATACAATATAACAAATGTTATTGGTATATGTTGAATATTACAATTTTAAGACAGATTTTTCCTTTCTTAAAAAAGTGTACACTTCTTTTTGGCACCCTCTATATATAATATCTGTATCAATTCTAGGCTGTTTGGTTTAAACTTCAGCAACTATGTTTATAATTTATTCTACAGGTGGGACAACTGAGGCTTGGTTAATGAAAGGTTCATCCTGCACTGACAGCCCTACTGGCAGAATTAGTAATATTGCTTCATGTATCAGACAAAAATCATTTCTGGAGAGGTGGAGCAAGATGGCGGCCAAGTAACAGCTTCCTTGCATCTGGGCACCGTGAGTCTGGGGATATAGGACTCCAGGCATCTCTGGCTGGTGGGATCTGCCTATCATCACCCCTGAGAGGATACAGGGAGTGAGCGAGAGACTTCTGGACCCCAAGAGGAGGACTAAAACAGTGGAAAACCAGCAAGTGGTCGCGTGTGTTCAATCCGTCTAAACCCGCCCGCAACTGTAAGTTCAGTAGCAGCGAGACTGCAAACCAGACTGCAAACAGAAAGGCCTTACCTGTGAACTGTTCTGGTGTCTTTGGACTTGGCACTCAGCTGAACTGCCTTGGGGAGAGCCTGAACGGGAGTGCGGAGAACTTTGGCCTCTGTCTAGGGCACCAGTCTGAGCCGCTGAGCCAGACGGAGCTAATAGTGTTTGGCTCTGGGTCACAGGCAGACACTGTGAGCAATCTGCCCTGGCAAGCTCCACCACCAGGGTCGCAGAGCTGGAATTGGGTGGGAGCTGGTAACCCAGTGACCAAGTAGCCTAAGGGCGGGGTCTGAGCCGCCTTGCAGCCCTAACCCTCGGGAGCAGAGGGAGACCAGTTTTGACACACAGGGTAAGTGGATAGCCACTTCAGCAGTGATTCCAGCGACAAGCACTTCCCTGAGAAAGCTTCTGCTCAGTAAGTGAACAAGTTCAAAGTGCCTTTTAAGTGGGCTGAAGAGAGATTTACGGTGTCTACCTGCTGGGGTTTGAGAAACTAGCAGCCTCCAGTCATATCAGAACTGTGATTAACATCTCATACCCCAGAAGACCACATGTTGCCCAGACAATATTCAACAACATATACATACTGCTGTTTCTGCTTGTGTTTTTTTTTTTTTTTTTTTTTTGGTTTGGTTGTTTTTTTTATTTTGATGTTGTGGACTGTTGTTTTGTTTTTTAAGTTCAACCTTTTCCATACAGATCCTTTTTCTTTCTCAATTTTTCTAGTTTAATTATAATTTCCCATTGCTGCCTATTTCAATAATTAGAATTTCATTTTTGTTAGTGTTTCTACCGCTATTCTTTGGTTTTTCCAGCCAATTTTATCCCGTAAAGTTTTCTGTTTGCTTGTCTTGGTTTGATTTATAGCATTTTTCTCTTTCCTCTCTAATTGGTGGAGGTGGGGTACTGTGTCTGATCAAGTTAGCAAAGAGCTGCTGACCTCAAGGGAACCACCCAACTGGGCACCCCCAGAAGGTGGTTTTTTTTTTTAAGGTTATATCAAAGTACCCTACTGTACACCTATATTGCTCTGTCTCCCTCTTTCTGTGCCTCTCTTCTTTTTTCAATATTCCTTTTACCAACCCCCTCTCCTTTCTCTATTTTTCTTTTTTTTTCCTTATCACTCGGTCCTCCTTTCTTTCATCCCTTTTTTGCTCTTAAACCTTCTCACCCTTCTGGTCCTGTAACACTTAGTCCACAGGCACGAGAATTTAAAGAGCAAGAGGAAGTGAAAGGAAAATTAGGGCAAGGAAACAGATAAAAGAAATCACCCATGAGGAAGAATCAGCAGAAAACTCCAGGCAACATGAAGAACCAGTCCAGAACAACCCCGCCCAGGGACCATGAGGTAGCTACTGCAGAGGATTCCACCTATACAGAAATGTTAGGAATGACAGAAAGGGAATTTAGAATACACATGTTGAAAACAATGAAAGAAATGATGGAAACAATGAAGGAAACTGCTAATAAAGTGGAAAATAACCAAAAGGAAATCCAAAAACAGAATCAAATCAGAGATGAACGATATAAAGAATATTAAAAGGATATAGCAGAGCTGAAGGAAATGAAACAGTCAATCAGGGAACTTAAAGATGCAATGGAAAGTATCAGCAACAGGTTAGACCATGCAGAAGAAAGAATTTCAGAGGTAGAAGACAAAGTTTTTGAGATAACTCAGATAGTAAAAGAGGCAGAAAAGAAGAGAGAGAAAGCAGAACGTTCACTGTCAGAATTATGGGACTTTATGAAGCGTTCCAACATACGAGTTATAGGAATTCCAGAAGGGGAAGAAGAATGCCCCAGAGGAATGGAAGCCATACTAGAGAATATTATAAAAGAAAATTTCCCAAATATCACCAAAGATTCTGACACACTGCTTTCAGAGGGCTATCGGAACCCAGGTCACCTCAACTCTAACCGAGCTTCTCCAAGACACATTGTGATGAACCTGTCCAAAGTCAAGACAAAAGAAAAGATTCTGCAAGCTGCCAGGAGTAAGCGCCAGTTGACCTACAGGGGCAAATCCATCAGAGTGACCGCAGACTTCTCTAATGAAACTTTCTTTTTTTTTTTTTTACTTTTTTTTGTAGAGACAGAGTCTCACTGTACCGCCCTCGGGTAGAGTGCCGTGGCGTCACACGGCTCACAGCAACCTCTTAACCCTTGGGCTTACGCGATTCTCCTGCCTCAGCCTCCCGAGCAGCTGGGACTACAGGCGCCCGCCACAACGCCCGGCTATTTTTTGGTTGCAGTTTGGCCGGGGCTGGGTTTGAACCCGCCACCCTCGGCATATGGGGCTGGCGCCCTACTCACTGAGCCACAGGCGCCGCCCTCTAATGAAACTTTCTAAGCAAGAAGACAATGGTCATCTACCTTTAATCTACTTAAACAGAACAATTTCCAGCCCAGAATTCTGTACCCTGCTAAACTAAGCTTCAAAATTGACGGAGAAATCAAATCATTTACGGATATACACACACTGAGGAAATTCGCCACAACAAGACCAGCTCTACAGGAAATACTTCAACCTGTTCTGCACACTGACCACCACAATGGATCAGCAGCAAAGTAAGAACTCAGAAATTAAAGGACAGAACCTAACCTCCACACTGATGCAAAACATAAAACTAAGCGATGGACTCTCACAAAATAAGATGAATAGAATACTACCACACTTATCAATTATCTCAATAAATGTTAATGGCTTGAATTCCCCACTGAAGAGACATAGATTGGTTGACTGGATTAAAAAACACAAGCCATCCATTTGCTGTCTGCAAGAAACACACCTGGCTTCAAAAGACAAATTAAAGCTCCGAGTCAAGGGTTGGAAGACAATTTTTCAGGCAAATGCAATTCAGAAGAAAAGAGGAGTTGCAATTTTATTTTCAGATACATGTGTATTTAAAGCAACTAAAGTCAAAAAAGACAAAGATGGTCACTTTATATTGGTCAAGGGAAAACTACAACAAGAAGACATTTCAATTCTAAATATCTATGCACCCAATTTAAATGCTCCCAGATTCTTGAAACAGACCTTACTCAGTCTGAGCAATATGATATCTGATAATAACATAATAACAGGGGAACTTAACACTCCTCTTACAGAGCTGGACAGATCCTCTAAACAGAAATTAAACAAGGATATAAGAGACTTAAATGAGATCCTAGAACAACTGTGCTTGATAGACGCATATAGAACACTCCATCCCAAAGATAAAGAATATACATTCTCCTCATCACCCCATGGAACATTCTCCAAAATTGATCATATCCTGGGACAAAAAACAAATATCAACAGAATCAAAAGAACTGAAATTTTACCTTGTATCTTCTCAGACCATAAGGCACTAAAGGTGGGACTCAACTCTAACAAAAATGCTCGACCCCACTCAAAGGCATGGAAACTAAACAATCTTCTGTTGAATAACAGATGGGTGCAGGAAGAAATAAAACAGGAAATCATTAACTTCCTTGAGCATAACAACAATGAAGACACAAGCTACCAAAACCTGTGGGATACTGCAAAAGCAGTTTTGAGAGGAAAATTCATCGCTTTAGATGGCTACATTGGAAAAACAGAAAGAGAGCACATCAACAATCTCACAAGAGATCTTATGGAATTGGAAAAAGAAGAACAATCTAAGCCTAAACTCAGTAGAAGAAAAGAAATATCCAAAATCAGATCAGAGATCAATGAAATTGAAAACAAAAGAATCATTCAGAAAATTAATGAAACAAGGAGTTGGTTTTTTGAAAAAATAAATAAAATAGATAAACCATTGGCCAGACTAACAAGGAATAGAAAAGTAAAATCTCTAGTAACCTCAATCAGAAATGATAAAGGGAAAATAACAACTAATCCCACAGAGATACAAGAGATCATCTCTGAATACTACCAGAAACTCTATGCCCAGAAATTTGACAATGTGAAAGAAATGGATCAATATTTGGAATCACACCCTCTCCCTAGACTCAGCCAGGAAGAAATAGAGCTCCTGGACAGACCAATTTCAAGCACTGATATCAAACAAACAATAAAAAAGCTTCCAACCAAAAATGCCCTGGTCCAGATGGCTTCACTCCAGAATTCTATCAAACCTTCAAGGAAGAACTTATTCCTGTACTGCAGAAATTATTCCAAAAAATTGAGGAAGAAGGAATCTTCCCCAATACATTCTATGAAGCAAACATCACCCTGATACCAAAACCAGGAAAAGACCCAAACAAAAAGGAGAATTTCAGACCAATCTCACTCATGAACATAGATGCAAAAATTCTCAACAAAATCCTAGCCAATAGATTACAGCTTATCATCAAAAAAGTCATTCATCATGATCAAGTAGGCTTCATCCCAGTGATGCAAGGCTGGTTTAACATACGCAAGTCTATAAACGTTATCCACCACATTAACAGAGGCAAAAATAAAGATCACATGATCCTCTCAATAGATGCAGAAAAAGCATTTGATAAAATCCAGCATCCTTTTCTAATTAGAACACTGAAGAGTATAGGCATAGGTGGCACATTTCTAAAACTGATTGAAGCTATCTATGACAAACCCACAGCCAATATTTTACTGAATGGAGTAAAACTGAAAGCTTTTCCTCTTAGAACTGGAACCAGACAAGGTTGTCCTCTGTCACCTTTACTATTCAACGTAGTGCTGGAAGTTCTAGCCAATACAATTAGGCAAGACAAGGAAATTAAGGGAATCCAAATGGGAGCAGAGGAGGTCAAACTCTCCCTCTTTGCTGACGACAAGATCTTATACTTAGAGAACCCCACAGACTCAACCACAAGACTCCTAGAAGTCATCAAAAAATACAGTAATGTTTCAGGATATAAAATCAATGTCCACAAGTCAGTAGCCTTTGTGTACACCAATAACAGTCAAGATGAGAAGCTAATTAAGGACACAATTCCCTTCACCCTAGTTTCAAAGAAAATGAAATACCTAGGAATATACCTAACGAAGGAGGTGAAGGACCTCTATAAAGAAAACTATGAAATCCTCAGAAAGGAAATAGCAGAGGATATTAACAAATGGAAGAACATACCATGCTCATGGATGGGAAGAATCAACATTGTTAAAATGTCTATACTTCCCAAAGAAATCTACCTATTCAATGCCATTCCTATGAAAATACCAACATCGTACTTTCAAGATTGGGAAAAATGATTCTGCGTTTTGTATGGAACCGGAAAAAACCCCATATAGCTAAGGCAGTTCTCTGTAACAAAAATAAAGCTGGGGGCATCAGCATACCAGATTTTAGTCTGTACTACAAAGCCATAGTGCTCAAGACAGCATGGTACTGGCACAAAAACAGAGACATAGACACTTGGAATCGAATTGAAAATCAAGAAATGAAACTAACATTTTACAACCACCTAATCGTTGATAAACCAAACAAGAACATACCTTGGGGGACAGACTCCCTATTCAATAAATGGTGTTGGGAGAACTGGATGTCTACATGTAAAAAACTGAAACTGGACCCACACCTTTCCCTACTCAAAAAAATTGATTCAAGATGGATAAAGGACTTAAACTTAAGGCATGAAACAATAAAAATCCTCCAAGAAAGCATAGGAAAAACACTGGAAGATATTGGGCTGGGGAAAGACTTCATGAAGAAGACTGCCATGGCAATTGCAACAACAACAAAAATAAACAAATGGGACTTCATTAAACTGAAAAGCTTCTGTACAGCTAAGGACACAATAACCAAAGCAAAGAGACAACCTACACAATGGGAAAGGATATTTGCATATTTTCAATCAGACAAAAGCTTGATAACTAGGATCTATAGAAAACTCAAATTAATCCACATGAAAAAAGCCAACAATCCCATATATCAATGGGCAAGAGACATGAATAGAACTTTCTCTAAAGACGACAGACGAATGGCTAACAAACACATGAAAAAATGTTCATCATCTCTATATATTAGAGAAATGCAAATCAAAACAACCCTGACATATCATCTAACCCCAGTGAGAATGACCCACATCACAAAATCTCAAAACTGCAGATGCTGGCGTGGATGTGGAGAGAAGGGAACACTTTTACACTGCTGGTGGGACTGCAAACTAGTACAACCTTTCTGGAAGGAAGTATGGAGAAACCTCAAAGCACTCAAGCTAGACCTCCCATTTGATCCTGTAATCCCATTTTTGGGCATCTACCCAGAAGGAAAGAAATCCTTTTATCATAAGGACACTTGTATTAGACTGTTTATTGCAGCTCAATTTACAATCGCCAAAATGTGGAAACAGCCTAAATGCCCACCAACCCAGGAATGGATTAACAAGCTGTGGTATATGTATACCATGAAATACTATTCAGCCATTAAAAAAAATGGAGACTTTACATCCTTCGTATTAACCTGGATGGACGTGGAAGACATTATTCTTAGTAAAGCATCACAAGAATGGAGAAGCATAAATTCTATGTACTCAATTTTGATGTGAGGACAATTAATGACAATTATGGTTATGGGAGGGGAAACAGAAAGAGGGAAGGAGGGAGGTGGGTGGGGCCTTGGTGTGTGTCACACTTTATGGGGGCAAGACATGATTGCAAGAGGGACTTTACCTAACAATTGCAATCAGTGTAACCTGGCTTATTGTACCCTCAATGAATCCACAACAATAAAAAAAAAAAAAAAGCAGAAGGGAAGGGGTGGAGCATGGGGGGAGGGAGGGTGATTGGTGGGATCACACCTACGGAGAATCTTACAAGGGTACATGTGAAACTTACTAAATGTAGAATATAAATGTCTTAACACAATAACTAAGAAAATGCCAGGAAAGCTATGTTAACCAGTGTGATGAAAATATGTCAAATGGTCTATAAAACCAGTGCATGGTGCCCCATGATTGCATTAATGTACACAGCTATGATTTAATAATAAATAATTTAAAAAAAAATCATTTCTGCTTGGAAATGGAAGTGGGTAATGGAAACAAGCAAAATTTGGAAAGAGAAAATGGTAAGTAGGACCCAAGTTTATTAATAGTATGGAAATTGTTTTGGGAATTAATCATTTTATATAGAATTTTTTAATGAATTATTCTCAAGGAGAAGAATAACTTTGATTTGTATAAGGACTTGGTTATGATTTAAAGAAAATGATGAAGGCTGCACCTGGCATTCTTTTCTAAGCTGTCAAGCATGTGAGGAGATAGGCTATGGTCATCCATCCTGCCCAGGAGGAGAAGGCCTGAGCAGGAAGATGTGAATGCTCCTGAAACTGTTTACTAACTAGAGGGAGGTTCTCTTACAATCCTGCCAAGATGACTTCTGCTAAAAATCCTAGCAATATCCCAGCTGTCCTGACCTTGGGGTGCACCCACAACTAAGCAGGCTTGTTTGAGATATGTCACCCCTCAACCCGACCTGTCATTTAGAAGACCTGTCGCTTCCTCCCTTCCCCATTGAAACCTCACAGAGAAACATTTCGTTCTCCGGATTACTGATCTGGGAGGATAAAATAAAACTGCCATAGGAAAGATAGAGGTTTATTACTTATAAAATTTCTCTTTCTTTCCTGCTTGCTTAATTCTTATTTCTGTCTTTCAAAATTATTATTTTTAAATATAAAAACAAAGTAACATGTCAACGTATCTACCACTGAGAATAAACAGATGGCATGGTTTTCTTTATTTGATTTAGATATTTTAAAAGATATAAAACTTTACAGAACGAGAGAAAGCATTATGCCCTGATTTTTCCATCTTTTATTCCCAAGATGAACTACTATTTTCAATTTGCTGTGTACCATTCCCGTCCATTTTTCTGTGCTCGTGCTATCTAACTCTCCATCAGTCTTTCAATCTGTCAATCTATACACCCATCCAGCATCTGTCTATACACATGATTCTGAGTGTTGACACAATACACATTTGGAATCTTATTATATTTATCCTTTTGCAATTAACTTATTCAATTTTTTGTTTTTGAAATTTATGCATGATGATACTTATAGATCTAGTTCAATCATTTTCTTTTAATATGTGTTTTGTTTGCGATTATAACTAACAATGCAATAATCATTATATGACCTCCCATGAACATCAGTTAGTTTCAAGAGGGAGAATGCCTAAAAGTAGGATGGTTAAGTTATTTGGCAAATGTATTTTGAACTTTTTTGGAATACACAAATTGCTTTCCAAAATGGTAGTACTGATTTCATCTGTAGCAGGCAACATGTAGACGGGGCTGCCATATACTGCAAGATGCAGGCAGTACCATTCCTGTCTGCAATTAGGTGATTAGCACCTAGAGAAGTGGTGCAAATCTGCACCCTTTGTGTAAGAATTCTTTGCACCCACCAACCTCATCAAAACTTCTGGTTATCACATTTAGAATGTTTTGCCAATTTATAAGGGCATGTCTTTTTTTGTTTATCTGTTTGCATTTCCCTGATTGATACTAAATTTGATGATCTTTTCATATGTTTATTTGATAATTTTGACAATATTGTGAATTGCCATATTTCTATTGGGTTTTCTTTCTTCCTATTTATAGAATTTCTTTACCAATTCAGTGTATAAATCCCCTGTTGTTTGGTAAAATGTATATTTACTCCCATTCGTACTTTGTTTTATCTCTTTTGCCAAATAGAAATTTTAAATTCTAGTGAAATTGAATGTATCAATCTTTATTTTATGAGTTATACTATTCAAGAAATTTCTTCAAGAGATTTTCTCCTACTCAAATGTAATAAAAGTTTTTACTGTTTGTTTTTTTTTCCTTTTTACTGTTTTTATAACAGTTTTTATAATTTTTCTCTTCATATTTAGGTCTTTAAACGTATCTCAACTCTAGAGAACTGAGTAAAAAAGAAAATTTATTTCATTTTTTCCATCTGAATACCCAATTCCATCTATTGAATAATCCATCCTTTTTCCAATACTATAATGCCACTTGAGTTCTTAAGTTATATTTCTCATTCCTCTTTTTTACCTTATTAATATAATTTTTTTCTTGCACTGTGACTGTAATTCTTACAGGTTTTAGCAACTCTTGATATTTTAGATACAAATTTTCCATTAAATTCAGTTCCTTGAAAAAAGCCTGTTAGTAATACAATAGAAAAACAGGAAATGAATGAATTAATATGGTAGAATTTCCATCTGTATAATGACTTTGAGTCTTTCCTTCTGTAACCATGGTATATTTCTCTATTGCTTTAGGCTTTCCTTTTTTCAGTATCGATATAAGTTCATAATTTTTGTTATGAACCTATACATCTATTATTGGATTTATTTTTATATAGGTATAATTTATTCTATTCAAAATTACATTTTAACTATTAATTTTGAAATGATTATAGATTCAAAGAAAGTTACAAAAATAGTACAGAGGGGTCCTATGTACTCTATGCTAATTTGCCTCTGATAGTAATATATTCATTCCATAACTATAGTACAATATCAAAATGAGAAAATTGACATTGATTCAATCTTAGACCATATTCGGATTTCACCAGTTTTACATGAGCTCATTTGCGTGTATAGTAAACCATCTTTTCAAGGTTGAGACATCCAAACCATGGATATGGTGGCACGTGCACTTCTGCAATTTTATCACGTTTAGATTCATGTATCCACCACCACAGTCAAGACACAGAATTGATCTTGACCTCTTGCACTATCTCTTGATAGTGACAAACTACTTCCCCACGAGGGGTCCATCATCTGACCACCCCTACTTTGTTCTCTGTACAGTCTGGCAATTTTGAGAATAATGTAAAAATGGAATCTTTTTATATGTATATAATCTTTTTGGGATTGCCTTTTTTCACCCAGAATAATTCCCTTGAATTGAGTTATTGTGTCTAACAGTAGTTCGCTCCTATCTATTGCTGAGTAGTGCTCGGAGGTAGGGATATGTACCACAATGGTTATGAACTTAACCATTCACCCACTGGAAGACACTGTTGTTTCTGGTTTGGAACTATATATGAATGAAGCCACTATGCACATTTGCATACAGCATTTTATGTAAACCAAAGTTTTCATTTCCCTGGGAGAAATGCCCAGGAGTGCAGTTGTTCGCTTACATGATAGTTATACATATGGTTTTGTAAGAAACTTCCATATTTTTTTCAGAGTGACTGTACTATTTTACATTGCCACCAGCCATTCATAAGAGATCCAGTTTCTCTTCATCGTCACCAATATTTCCTATTTTCAGTAGTTTTTTTATTCTAGGCATACCTTATTAAGGTTTTAGTTTGCATTTTTCTGATGACTGATGAAATTGAACATCTCTTCACGTGCTTAGTTGCCAACTATACATCCTCTTAGGTGAGCTAATCTGTTTGTGTATTTTATCTGTTTTGTAATTAAACTGTTCATACTGTTCATAGATGATAGTTTTTTTATGTATTTCCTAGATATTAGCCATTTGTGGGATCTATGGTTTGCAAACATCTTCACCTAGTCTATAACTTGTCCTTTCATCCTTTTTATGAGGTGTTTCCCTATGAACAGGTATGAACATTTTTCTTAAAATTTTTGTTAAGCTCTGATTGTTTTTGCCTTTTATGCATCATCCTTTTGCAGTCAATTCTAAAAACTCTTTTCACAGCTATAGGTCTCAAAGATTTTTGTCCTATGTTTTTCTCTAAAAGTTTTATTATTTTAAATTTAAGACTGATCCTCTTTTTCTAAGATTTGAGCATAGATTTAAGTTCATTTTTTTGTTCCTGGACTCCTACTGCTCTAGCACCATTTGTTGAAAAAATTTTCTTTCCTTCAAAGTTTCTTTTGCACCTTTGTAAAAAAAATCAGATATGTTTATCTTTTGTGGGTCTACTCTTTGTTCTGTGGTCTGTTCCACTCTCTATGAATCTACCTCCCTGACAAAACTGCATTATCTTAATTGCCGTAGCTACATAGTAAGCCTTAACACTGGCTAGCGTGATTCCTCCCACTTTGTCCTTCTTTTACAAGATTTCATTTGTTCTTTTAAGTCTAGTGCCTTTACATAAATTGCTTAGAAAAAGTTTGTCTATGTTCACAAAAAGTCTTAAGGGATATTAATTGAAATTATGTTCAATAAATAATGTTGGGAAGCTATAAATCTATAAATCATCTTTACTATGTTGAGTCTTACACTCCATGAAGATAGTATGCCTCTTCACTTATTTAGTTCTTATTAAGTTCTTTTATACCCTTATAAATTGACCAATTAATTGATCTGATTCCTATTGATAGACAGATTTTGAGAACCTGCATTCTTTCATCTAAAATACAGGAAGGCAGTATATTTAAGGTTAAAGAGAAAGGACAGAAAAAAGTCATAAATACAACATGAGTTCCCCACTATGGATGTTGAAATAACTAATATTTATCTAGTACCTCATCTTAGGAAAGTTACATGATCTTTCTGATTTTTAGTTTTCTCTTTTGTAAAGTGGAGGTAATAATAGAGTTCACCACTAAGGATTGCTGTAAAGATTAAGTGAGACTACATATTTAATACTTAAAACACTACTTGTTATTATTTGCTAAGAACTTCCCATAGATTATATCACAACAACCCCGTGAAGTAAACTATATTATCCTTGTTGAGAAAAGTGAGGCCTCCACATGAAAACAAAGGAGCGGAACCAAGTTTCCAACTCTGGCCTGTCTGGTTTCAAAAGCCTATTCTTTCACTCAACCTTTTTAGCTTCAGTTTTCTAAACCATATCCTGAGGAGCAATAACTTGTACATGGTATCGCTAAAGTTCTTTGGATCTCCAAAAGAAGTTCTCCAAGGAAGAAGTGCCTGTCCTTCTCCATACTTTGCAGAAAAGTCAGAAAAGGGAAGTTCTATTAGGCCTCACTCATATGCCTATAGCTAGACTTTAAATCTCCTCTCATTTGGTTCTTGAAGATAACTTATTACTATTCACATGGTAATTTCTGGTCATCCATCATGAAAGTTATAATGCCTTTTACAACAAGCATGACATCACTTATCACTTGAATACCAATGGAAGGACACTAAGAAACAAAGGAGACACCCTCGTGTGAAAAGGATAGAGAGGTGCATGTATAAGGAAGAAGGTGAGAACATAATATTTTTAAATTAAAGATGATTCATAGTTTGCATCAGGAAGATTTCAGTCTGAGCAAGATATACCTTACACTCTTTATCTATCTTAAGCCTACGGTAATCCCTAAACTACAAAACAGCCTGGCACACAGGCTTCTGGAAGCTTTGCTGGAAGTTGGTCCAAGGTGTTTTAAACCATATAAAGAATGAGTGTTACAGCCTGTGGAATTGCTGTTGGTATTTTCTCACATCTGGCACAGTGAACTCTTTCCAACACCCTCTAGGTTTACAGGCCTTCTGCCTCTGTTGTTTGCTACTCACTAATTCTAAATTAGGGCGATGAAGAGATATTTGGGTAAAAAAAAAAATAAAGTAATTTGTAGGTTGTATTATAGAACAATTATTCAGAAGAGAAGTGAGAATATATAAAGTATATTATAATTGTGTACATATACAAAAAGAAAATGTAGTAGGTAAATAGGGTTAGTCAGTGCAAAACTAGCTACTTTAATAGAAAAGCCCTCAAGTCTCAATGACTTCTTGAAGGAGGAGGTCATTTTTATTCATGTAGAGTCCAAAATGCACATTGCTGAATCGCAGATCACCTTGCACATTGCTATTCAGCAGGGAGCCAGGCATTTTCTATCTTATGGATCTACCCTCTTCTTAGGGCTTTATAGTTCTCTAACATCTGCCAACAGAAGGGGAAAGAGGAGAGAGGATTGTGTGTGAGCACTCACTCCTCACTTCCATTCACACACTCTTGGCTATAAATTAGTCATGTTTCAATACCTGACTATAGCAGATGTTGGGGAATGATGTCCATTATGTACCCAGAAGGTAAATAAGGAGAGAGGATTTGGTGTTTACTACAACGGTCTCTGCTGCAATGAGCCCATAAAAGGGAAGAGAGCCTGTATAGACTTGGATAGTCTTGTCTGGAAGTTAGACCAAATGTTTGGCAGTCACGTCTAATATGTCTATAAGTCACATAAGCCCTGTTCTAGGACTCCAAAAAGTCAAACTCAATGAACGAAAATACAGAAAAGATGTCACTGTGATTCACAAAAGAAGCTGATCAAGGTGTTTTATTAAAATGTTTCTGCTTTTTACATCTGTGAAGCCTGCAGATCCGCATCCCACATTTGTTCATTGTCAATATTTTTGGATCTTGGCTTCTCATCATTCAAGTTCCAGCTTAAATGACATAGCCTCAGAAAGGCTTCCTCTCACAGTACCTTTTCTGAAACTTTTCCCTCCCTAGTACATAGTCAATCCCTCTACGGGCTTTCTCTGTTTTCTATACTGGCACATATATTTTCTCAACAAATAATTATTAAATGAGTAGCCAAAATATATTATCCTATCTCAGAAAGTAGAAATATTTCCTCATTTTCCATGAGTTTGTAATAAAGTTGAAAGCCACCAACAAATAGTTTCTCCTACTCCTACGAACTGACAGCAGTATATTAACTTACCAATACTTTTTAAAGTAAGTTTTCCATTTAATTTTGTCAACTTTATCCATTACATCCTAAAGCAATTCAAAGAGAGTGCTTTAACATTCTTTATGTCTAATATGTCTATTTGAGGTCAGAAAAGTTACACATGTTCAGACAATGGAAAGTATATCCAGAAAGATTATACTACGGATGATATAGGGCAACGATAGTAAAGTTGAGAAGAAAATGCTATTAGCAATAACAAATTTTAGATGCGAATATTCTGGACATCATTATATATTTAATTGAAGAAAGAAGTAGTTATACTTTTATTGATGGATTTGCAAACATAGAAATCTAGGATTTGAAAAAAAACTTTGGTCTATTTAGTCAAGAACTAGCCAACTGCCCTTGGGTGAAACACAATCTAAGGTATAGGATTTCTTCTTTAAGATATTTAAGCATTTAAAATAATCTGCGTTATATTTCACCTCATAATTAATGTAGATAATCTCTTATGTTAGTCTCCAACACAAAGATATCTGTCTCTCTCTTTCCTTTCTCTCCGTACTTAGGAATTAAATAAATTAAATTGCTGCTACAGGCTTTACACTGTCACTTTCTTTACATTCTGCTGTTACAGGTTCCCTAATCATCCAAGTCCTGCTGGCAGGTACCTATGTATTATATAGAGTACCTAAAATAAATTTCAGATTGTAGCATCCTGCATGCTTGAGTCACATACTTTTCGTCAGCTCAGATGGTTCACGATGAGTGAGGGTGCTTTGCTGGAGTTTCTTCTCATCCAGGCTTGTTATCCCTCCATTTCCACAGACCACAAATGCAGCACATTCTCCTGGTTTATCATCAGGTTTCTTCTCCCAGGGGAATGTCTCAGCGGCACAGTTATGCTTTTCAAACCAACCATTGAATCCAGGTTTCATTCTCCTGCCAACTCAATGCCTCATTGATTTTTCTTTATTGTTTCCAAATATATTGTGTGGTAAATGAGTGGTGGACAGGATTTTGAGAGTTTGTATAAGGATTTAGCGTAGATAAAAATCCAAATGTTTGGGTATTCATACATTGCTTATCCACTCTCTTTGGAAACCAGTGGGAAAACATCCAAGAAGAGTCTTATATCCTTGCCAACATTTCCTGCTCTGCGTTGGGTGAAAATAGGATGCGGTCCCACTTGAATACTTACATGTTTTTAATTTTGATCATAGCTAGAAAGTGCCTCCATAAGCAAGTTTTGGAAACACACAGGTAAATAAAACTCAATTTGGAATTCTAAGACGCCTGCATTCTGGCTTATAAACATAGGTAAGCTCCCATTTTGTCCAACATGGCCTGTAGTACCCAACAGTGGGGTTTAAAGCAGTGGTTCAAAAGTTGTGAGTCTTGGCTTTGGAAAAGTTTGTTTTATAAATCTATGTGGATACTTTGATTCCCTGGTTCTTTGACTGGCAAAATGTACATAGTCTAACTAACAAGTTCCTCAAAATAAATGAAGTTTAGTGCTTTATAAACAGGAAATTAAGTTAGAAAATTGTTGGTAGTTTCTGACTTTCTCTGGGACCACACTTGGTATGCAGAAAGATCCCCAGTGGTTCAGATGCACAGTATCCGCAAAAGGGCCTTTATTTGTATGAGTCAATATGACTCAGTACTGAAGTTGACATAGCATAAAGAAGAATTAAGCCATAATATCAGAAAACAGGTCTATATTGTCTTTGTGGAAACTTTTCAGTAAGTTTCACACTCTTAAATTCTGCTGACCATCAAGTCCTCAAACTCTGTCTTATATTGCTCACTTAGTCAAATATCTGTAGGAAGTCTTCTAGTTTTTATGACATCAAAATTATACTTAAAAGTTCAACACTAGCAGCATTCCTTCCATTTTAATACTCAATGACATGATATGATATATAATGGTTAGTATGTTATTGGGTATGTTTCCCTAATGTTTAGCCACCTATACTTTTCATAAGACTTTTTCAAAGGTCAGCCGGATATTATTTATTGGCTTGTCTTTCCATAATAATATTCTAACCACCTCACCACCTGCTCATCTTTATACATACACTAAATACTTTCTACGCTGATACCTCGGATTGAGAACTCAGTTTTCATGGATCTGGACGCCCCAGTCCTACATAGGAGACAGGGGAGTGACTGAGGTTTTTGGAGATACCAGAAGGCCATGTTCGCCTAGTTCTCTGTATAAATCCTGTGGTTATTTCCCTTAAGAGTCCAGCTGCATATTCTTCTTTTTACATAATTATTCCAGTTATGTAATGCCTAAATAGCAAGTGGTAATGTTAAAAACCACATGGATGAATTTCTAAGTAAGTAGTCATGGAAATAATTGAAAACAAGTCAGTCAGTAACTTTATTTATTTATTTATTTATTTATTTATTTATTATTTTTTTGAGACAGAGTCTCCCTCTGTCCCCTGGCTAGAGTGCCATGACATAACCATAGTTCAAAGTAATCTCAATCTCTTGGCTCACGTGATCATTTTGCCTCCACCACCCATGTAGCTGGGACTACAGGTGCCACCATGCCCAGTTAGTTTTTTCTATTTTTAGTAGAGACAGGGTCTCGTTCCTACTCCAGCTGGTCTTGAACTCCTAAACTCAAGCAACTCACCCACCTGGGCCTCTCAGAGTGCTAGGATTCCAGGAGTAAGCTACTGTGCCCAGCCCGACCATATTTTTTTAGTGCAAATTTCTGAGAATATGTTACTTTAAATGTGTTACTCCAAAATTTTTAAGTAATTTCTATAAGAAAAATGTGTGTTCATTCTACAATATAAATTATTAGTAGTTTTTTGAACTTGAGAGCATAGAAAATTTTATGAAGTATGTATGTGCTTCTGCATTTGTTACAGGGATGACATTTGGTGGAATCTGCTTATAATTTTCAAAATCTTTATTTAGTTATGGACAAAGCCATTTTGTTGTCTTAAGATCCAAAGAATGAATTATTTTATCTGAGAATAAGAAGACTGATATTTGTGCTTAGGATAATATATGTGAATAAATATATAACATTTATCATTAATTAATAATAACTCTATTATTAAGATCTGCTAGATTCTGGGTATAATCAGTTTTTCATTATTAATTTATGTAAGGTCTTCACACCACTGAGCCAGAAGACAAACTTCATTTTATTCACAGGCATGACTTGGGCTATTTGTTCTGATGGAATAATCTCTCTCCTCAATTCAAATAGTTCATCTTGCCTGGTGTGGTAGCTCATGCCTGTAATCCTAGCACTCTAGGAGGCCGAGGTGGATGGATGGCCGGAGCTCAGGAGTTTAAGACCAGCCTGAGCAAGAGTGAGACCCGTCTCTACTAAAAAAAGAAAAACTAGCTGGGCATCATGGCAGACAACTGTAGCACTGGGGCAGCTGAAACAAGAGTATTGCTTTAACCCAGGAGTTTGAGGTGGCTGTGAGCTGTGACGCCATGGCACTCTAGCCATGGCAACAGAGCAAGTCTCTGCCTGAAAAAAAAAAAAAAAAAAAAAAAGTTCTTTCTCCTTTAGACCTAAATATAAAGGTAGCCAACTAGTCAAATGTCACACAGCAAAAACTCATCAGGTATCATTTGTAAATTTTGATAGTACACGTGTCTTGTGCTTATACATTAGTGGGATAACAATAGTAGAACTTACCTTTCCACTGTTTTGTAGAAACCCACTCAACTAGTTTTCATGCTGTACCTAATTTTAACTAGGACATGCAGAATCATTTAGTGCAAGCTAAGCTGTATTTACTTGAAATGCTAAAAATGTTCTGGGCGCAAAACTAAAGATTTTTGTTTAGTCGATATTGGTCATGAATTTCATGCACTCGGCAGCCTTTTATGGAACTTATGTTGCAGTTTTTCTTCATGCTTCCTTTACCCAAAAATATACTTATTATAAATATTGGCCTGCACAAAGCCAAAAAAATGATGACATAAGGACCTTTGCTCCATTTTATGTTTTTAAATTTAATTATTTACACACAGCATGTGTGTATATGGGCAGATTTCTTCCATGAATCTAAAGAGCACGCTTAGAGGGTGCAAAATTAGGAAACCTGTTATCTCCACTGAGATAGCGTTACCTATTTTTACTTCTAAGTTTGGTGGCCAGTGGTAGTAGAGCTGAACAGCCCTTTACCCCTATATCTAATTAGAGGATTAGACACCAGCTTCCACAGGAGTTCACAGACTGCAGCATTTAATAGGCAAAAATTACCATATTTTAAGTTTTTTTAAGTTCCAATAATATAAAAGAAAAAAAGGACTTACAGAGAAATTATTGTATCCTTACTCTTTTTCTTCTCATTTTTGCTCATGGGCACTCTTACAAATTTTGCTTCTGAAGAAAAATTTATGAAATGTAATATATGTTTATTACTTTAAACTGACACATGACTTTAAAAGAAAAATAGTGTAAACTGGCAATTTTCTTACATATATATCAATATGCCAGGGATATTCAAAAGAGAGGTCTGCTTAAAATATTTAAGGAAATACTTTAACATACTGAAAAATGTAAATGCATATACATCTAGAAAGGGGACTATGAGCAACAATGTATGCTTACTTCACTCTAGCAAATGCCAGGGGAAAACATCAACTTATTCTCAGATAATAAATTCTAGTGTACCGAAGTGTTGAAAACATGAAAACTATCAAGAAATCTCAAAATGAACTTGAGAAAGAACTGCCCCAGGACTAAATTATAAAGGAAACGATGTCAAAAAGTAGAAGATTATTATGTGTATCTAACAGCAATTTGAAATTATTAGATTCAAACTACAATTATGAAAGAAAGATATTCAGTTTCTGAAAGATTTTAAAGACAGATGAAGACGATATTTACTGCTGGGTAAATTCTACTCTTAGTGGTACAAAATAAAAATACAAAAAAAAATACAAAATACAATAAATAAATAAAAAAACAAAAAATAAAAATACAAAAAGATACAAAAAAATACAAAATAAAAATACAAAAAAAAAATACAAAAGCCAATGCCAGAAACAGTTAATAAACTTTACAAAAATTAAGCAAGAGTGGACTTTTCATAAAGCTTAATTTTTTCTAAAGAATTATATGAAATTCTTTCACTGATGTTTCAAATTCTGTTTTATTCCTCATAGAATATCTGTTTTCTATAAATGTCTTATGGCAAGATGGATAAATGATTAGCATGCTATTTTTTGTTTTGTTATTTTTTAATTTTAGCTTTCATTGAATAATTGTGTATTATTGTACCATAGTACAATAGGAGGCACGTTGTGATGTTTTCATATATGTTTACAATGTGGAATGATTAAATTGGCTAATTAACAGATTCATCACTTCGCATACCTTTTTGTGTTAAAAACATTTAAAATCTACTCGTTTTGTGACTTTTTTGCCTTTCATTTATTTGCTTTTTTAAATGGATATACTAGTTTGTCAAATGTCAGAATGCTATGAGGAACTTATCTTTAGTTTAAATACTTTGTTTTTGTATAAATTGAGTCAAAGTTATAAATATGGCCTCAATCAGATAATGTTCACTGTACCCGAGAGGTGTGAATTTGCCCATGCCCTCCTCACCCCTCCACTTAGCTTGATTTTCATTGAGATTTACACGCACTTAAGTGTTAATTATTTCCAATCTGGTGTTGAGTACGTGTGTTTGTTTCTCTGTATCTGTGATGTTTCACTGAGAAGAATATAGAACTGCCATTTAATCCAGCAATCCCACCACTAGACATATGCCCAAAGGAAAAAAAAAGGTCATTTTACAAAAAGGCCACCTGCACTTGAATGTTTATAGCAGCACAATTCACAATCACAAAACCCAAGTGCCCACCAATACATGAATGGATTAATATATGCTTACTATCGAGTACTACTGAGCCCTAAAAAAATGGCAGTCCGGTATCTTTTTGGACAACCTGGAACTAGAAACCATTCTTTAGCAATTTTGAATTATACAATGCATTATTACTTGTTACATTCTGTGCAACAGATTCCTATTGCTTATTCCTTCTGTCTAACTGAAGTTTTGTACCCATTAATGAATATCTCCCCTTTATGCAACCAGTCACCTTCTGCAGACTCTGGCAATGTCATTCTACTCTTCACTTCAACAAGTTCAATTTTTTTAGATTCTCCATATAAGTGAGATCATGCAGTATTAGTCCCTCTGTGCCTGGCTTAGCATAAAGGCTTCTAGTTTCACTGATATTATCACAAATTACAGGATTTCCCCCCTTTTTAAGACTGAATAATATTCCATTGTGCATATATATCACATTTTTCTTTCCCCTTCATCCATTGATGAACACTTGGGTTGCTTCCATAGCTTACCTGTTGTGGGTAATGCTTCAGTGAACACACAGGTGCAGATACCTACTCGTTTGGCATACAGATTTCAATTCTTTTGAATACATACCCAGCAATAGAATGGCTGGATAAGATGGTAATTATACTTTTAGTTTTCTGAGGAATCTCTATACTGTTTTTTATGACTATGTCAATCTATCTTCCCACTAACAGCACATAAGTGTTTCCTTTCCTCCACATCTTCACTAACACTTGTGTTCAGCTTTTAATAATAGTCATTCTAACAGGCGCGTGGTAACGTAGCATCGTGCTTTTAATTTTCATTTCCTTGATGAGTGGTGTTTGCCATTTGCATGTCTCTGTTTGAAAAGTGTCTATTTAGGTCCTTTGACGATTTTTGATTAGGTTATTTGCTATCTTGCTATTGAGTTATTGTCTATTTTGAGTTGTCTATCTTAAATTGCACACAAACTTTGTGGCCATCCTGTATATTGAGTATTACAATTTTAATATAGTTTTTTCCTTTCTTAAAATGGGTAAATATTTTTTGGCACCTCTGGCACCTGTACAGTGCGTGTGTGTGTGTTCATATGTCTTATGATGTTTTACTATTTCTTTTCTTATAATGCAGGCTAGACACTTATAATTTATGAATTAATGACACATAGCATTGCTTCATTAGTTATTTTTCTTTTCAAACTATGAAGAAACTTATAAAGGGGAAAAGTTGACAATTTCATGGTGGCTTCCTATCTTTGGTTAAGCACTGGAAGAATAATTCATGCCTAAACCCCAAAGATATTAAGAATATATGTGCAGAAATATATGTGCTTTAGTAATTTAGGATTACTAAATTGCACTTTAAAAATACCCATCTTTTTGCAAATAGGGATTTCACGGCAAAGCACCCTAATTCAAGAGTATAAAGAAAATCTATCCAAGAAGAAAAAAATCACTGATTTGTCAACCCGTTAGATGAGATAAAAAAGAAATTCTCTAAGAGAATTCTGAAGAAATTTCCATGGAAAGAAGATTTCTAAGGAAAAAGTTATGTTTTCTGGAGAAACCAAAGGAATTAAAAAATTGATTGTAAATGCAAATACTTTTGCCAAGAGAATCTTGTTACTTAGCCTAAGCTTGCCTTGAGAACTCTACTTTTTCTTTCAAATAACAGCAGGAGTACGACCCAGAACAGGGTGCCAGCCACCAAAGTTGTTGGAGGAAGTAGCACATGGGCTGCAGAGCACAGGCCAAGAGAGACTGAAAATACAATGTACAAGGAAAAGGTGTCATCAAGAACTAAGCAGATGGTACAAATGAAGCACCGGTCTAAAAATGTAGGCAAAAAGGCAGAAGCCAGTTACACGATATTAGGCTGTAAACCAGGGAAACCAGAGTATACCTATCAGATTCAGAACATGCTTGCTGACCTGGTGGCTTTTATAGGTCACTTTTAACCTCAAGCCTGGGTAGGGAAGGAAGTTATTAAGGCCACTGATCTGGTTCAACGTGATGAAGACATCATCTGATCTTTTTTTAGTTTTACATATGGCCAGAAACGGAATCAATAAAAGCCCTGAGTGTGTGTATGGGTAACACGTGCACAAATACTCACCACACCCACATTTATAGCCATTGTTAAAATAAGAGGCCAAGAGAACATAATCCCAAGCTCCTACAGGGCAAGGTCTGCGGTGTTCTTTCATTTTTTTTTTTAAATCCTTATATTTTGAGCATCTAACACACTTTATGCTTTACAATAAATGAGAAAGAACGTTTGTCTCTTCCACTAACGTGTTCTTTGCAGCTCTGTTCATCAGGAGTAAGCAGTTGCACTTAAACACTTTTATGCCAAAATAATAAAACTAATAACAACTTTTCAAAAAGTTGTCACCTTCTTTTTAACCTTAAATCTGCTCTTATTAAAAAAAAAAAACCTACACAAGTTACCCGTGGCTGCAGCAGAGAGACACGAGAGAGCCTTCTGGGGAGCCAGACATGTTCTGCTTCTTGATCTGAGAGGCCATTATGTGGCTGTACCCACCAGTACAGTTCGTCAAGTTGAACACTCAAGATCTATGTACCTGACTGCAAGTCGGTTATCCTTCCAACAGCAACATGATGCAAGCCAAATAAAATGAATCTTTAGGCCAGATCCGGGGACAGGGGGGAAATCTACATTTATCAGAAGAATTCATTGCAGAAATCATTTGGCTTAGCTGAAAGAGCATGACAGAGGTAGATTCCTGAATAAGCATCTAGGGATGTGAAAACAGAAAAAAAAATGCTTTTGGAACTGAAGTCTTATCGGCCTTTTTGCATCAGCAACAAAATAACGAACACATCATCTAATAGCTAATTGGCAAAAGAGCAATCAGTACATTTCCTCTATCTTTCCCTGATGTCACATGAGCTCACCTTGCTTACAAACTCACTTGCTCAAGGTTTACACAGATCTTCTGTCCACTCCGTGACAGGGTATAATTTCAGAGACGTTATTTTGCCATGATTGAGCACAAACAGCCTGAGCCTGGCAGTTCCAAAGACAGGCCTATGCAACCATTTGTCAGCCTCAGGAGCAACTGCCCATGTATTTTTTGTTAGCATGGTTCCCGGAGCATTTGAGATTCACAAAGTGATCTGAAACCAGCTCTAAGTTTGTGTGAAAGCATACAGCATAGTCCCTACTCCCTACGAATGAGCAGGCCTGGGGACAAAACCCTGTTTAGCCTCTTTCCCTGCCACAGGTAGGGATAGGGAATGATTTAACATTCAAATGAATCACATAATACCAGCAGCAAAGGAAGTTATCATTTCTTCATTCACTTGCAAAGCATTAAGAATAAAAAAATTAAATAAACAAATATGAATTATTTTTATAATGAATGCAATCTTCTTAGACTAATAGCCAGAGAAGAGCTATGATTGTTATATGTCTAAAAATCCCAAATGGCAAAATATAATTAAAGTTAGAACTGTTGAACAAATAAACCTGTTAAATACATAATATTACCAAGCAAAATAGTTATGTGTTTATCATTTTGCCACTGTAATTACATTCACTACAACTCTTCATGCATATATTAATATCTTGCTACTATTACAGAGGCTAAAAAATAAATTACAGAGGACTGAACATGTTTTTTTTTTTTTTTTTTTATTGTCGAGACAGAGTTCTACCCTATGCCCTGAGCAGAGGGCAATGGCATCGTAGCTCACTGCAACCTCAGACTCCGGCTATGGGCATCCTGCTGCCTCAGCCTCCGAAGCCGCTGGGATCACAGGCACTCGCCGCGGCGCCCGGCTGGGTTTTTCCATTTTTTTCCATGAGTCGGGGTCTAACTCTTGCTCAGACAAGCCTCAAACTCCTGAGCTCAAGCAATCCTCCCTCCTCAGCCTCCCACAGTGCTGGGATTACAGACGTGAGCCAGCGCACCCGGCTTGAACATGGTTTAAACAAGAAAGATCATGGTAAAAGTGCTGTTATTAAAAACAAATAAAGACCTTTGGATTTAATGTTATTACTAATTACTTTACTGAAAAGTAAACGATTCTTATAGCTATGTATTATATATACTGGTCTCAAATGAATAATCATTTTGTACCTCCACCTGGATGTCTGGTTTTGAAAAGTCATGAAATTATCTATCACAGGTTTCTTGGAACATAAGGCACAGAAATTATTCAATTTAACCTGAAAAATGAAATACCAGGAAATGAACCTAGGTTACTCTTCCTGTGTAAATAGAAGACAAATATTTTAAGTAATTTCAAAGAATTTTCAAAGATTATGAATAAACTTTAATTGGATAGATGTGAGTTAGAGTGGGTGTGTTAGTTATTAAGAGTCAGGAGAGGTCAGGAAATTAATTCCCTTGGGGTGAAACTCTGTATACCAAAATAACCAAGAAGAGACTTTGAAATGATTTCTGAAAGCTTGTCACAACTAGTGCCAAAGATTACATGGGAAAAATATTTTTAAAAAAATGTTACATGTAATAAATACCAAAGAAGAATAAAGCAGAGAAACAGGAGGAAAATAAAAGGAGAAAGAAACTCAAGACAGAGCACATAACAAATCTACATTGCTGAGTTAATAAAACACTGTCAATATCACCAATACACTACAGAAACAAAGATAGGAAAAGTTAATAAAAATCACAAGTCTTCAATAAAAACAGCAGTAATTAAAACCCTTTACCTTGAAAACTTCCTATTATTAATTGGTTTGCTTTTATTTAGAACATACATTAATTTCCATAAATTAGCTTTTACCATTAGCACAGCTATGAAATATGGAGAGCTTAGAAATAGACATAGCAGAGTCAACATATTGGCTAAAGTAATGTGATATACCATAATCTTTATCATGATTAATACTTCATCATTATCATCATTTTTGGAGGGTCAGTTTTCATTGCATTTTATTTTAAAATCATTTGAGAATTAAGTATTTTATAAAGTGAAAAGTAATGTGTCTTTACTCATAGCCATTACAAATGTTTTTCAAATTCAATTATTTTAGAATAAATGCTGTCCAGGATCGTTTAGGTTAGTCACCATAACTGTTTGGTTCATGACATAAGTGACTGGGACTACTCTGACAGGTACAATTTAATGACCATTGTGCCTATGGTTTTAGAGTGTGAAGTTTTATTTCCTCACATTTGGATTTTAATCAAATTATTCACTCAAGCCATACCATTGAACACCCACCAACTTCCAGCAACTCAAATTACTGTCATGTTATGGTGGATTAACACTTAAGTCATTCTGAAGAACATTGATCAGTTAATTTATATTTTGGGGATAAGGTCGTATGAATCTAGATCATCTCAAATGGAAATTATTTATATAACAATTGATCCCCAACTTCCACATACGTCTAAAGCGTAGATTGATCTCTCCTTAAACAATGACAATTCATTGTTTGCTTAAGCCAGTGGTTCTCAACTTTCCTAATGCCGTGGCCCTTTAATACAGTTCCTTTGGGTTGTGACCCACAGGTTGAGAACCGCTGGCTTAAGCCTTGGATGAAGATTAAGTTTTTTTTTAATGTTTTAAAAATTTCACAATATCGAGGGGTACACATTTTGTTTACATACTTGTTTTTTTCTGTACAAGTTGAGTCAAAGTGATAAGTATGCCCTTCACCTAGATAATGTGCACTGTATCCAATAGGTGTGCATTTACCCATCCCTTACTCCCTCTGCCTTCAGCTTGATTTTCATGGAGATTTACTTCATATGTGCATGTAGGTGTTGACAAGTTAATTCCAATTTGGTATGGAGTACATATGTGCGTTTCTCCATTCTTGCGATGTTTCACTTAGAAGAATAATTTCTAGTTCCATCTACATTGTCACAAAAGACACCATTTGATAGATTACCATTTTTATGGCTCAGTAGTATTCCATAGTGTGCATATACCATATTTCCTTAATCCATTCATGTATTGGTGTGCACTTAGGTTGTGTCCATGTCTTTGTTATTGTGAATTGTGCTGTTAGAAACATCCAAGGGCAGACATCATTTTTATAAAATGAGCTTTTCTCCTTTGGGTATATGCCCAGTGGTGCAATTGCTGAATCAAATGGTAGGCCTGCTTTAATTTCTTTGAGGCATCTTCACACAAATTTCCATAGAGGTTCTACTGGTTTTGAGTCCCACCAACAGTGTATAAATTTTTCTTTCTTTCCACATCCATGGCAGCATCTGTTGTTTAGGGACCTTTTTAATATGAGCCATTATCATTGGAGTTAGGTGGTAGCTCATTGTGGTTTTGAGTCGCATTTCCCTGGTGATCAGAGACATTGAACATTTTCTCTAGTGTATCTTAGTGTATCTTCTTTGAAAAGTTTCTGTTAATGTCTTTTGCCCACTTTTTAATGGGGTTGTTTTAAATATGACTTGAAAGGGACTGGACCATCATTCTAGCCTCATTCTCTGCCCTTTTCTCTCCTAAATTCACTGGAACTGATTTGATTTCCCAAATACCCCTGTTACTTTACCCCTGGGCATTTGTATGTACTCTTTTTAATGGAGATATTCTTTACTTCTTCAACTTGTTATCTCCTCCTTTCAAACCTCATTTGAAACATTACTTCATTCATGAAGTCTTGTCTGATGCTGAAAACCCATTTAGAAGTCCTTGTCAGAGTTTTCATAGGGTAATCAATGGTACCATGTGTCTCTGCTGTGGGCTCATAAGCTATTTAAGGACAGAGACCTGTGTTACCAATCTTTAAACCCCAGGACTTATCATTTACCTGGTATAGAGCTGGAACTCACTAACTCAAGAAGATTGAATAAATGGACATGTCAAAAGACAGAAGAGGAAAGGAGGGGGGGAAAGGGCAAAATGGACAGCAATTACTGTTCTAGAACTATCATATACCACTCTATGTCAAAATCCACTCAATACTTTTAGTCTGACCTTTAAAATTTCTCCAAACTCTTTTACCTGTATTGCCCACGTGACACATGCTGTATTTTCTTGCCCTTGATGTGAGGAACCCACAGTTCAAACAGGTGTCAAAGATTTGCTTAAACACAAACAGGTAGTTAGTTCAGGGCTGGATCTAGATCTTATAATGCCTAATCAGTTTCCTGCACTACACTGCAGTGTGCTGTGTGCTTTAGAACAGAGACGCGTGTCAGGAGGAAGGAGAGGGTAACAGAAACATATCTCACCTATCTCCAGAACAATTTTTAGGACACAAAAACTTTTGTTTGATAAATGTACAGAAAAAAATAATCTCTTTCTAGTTTGAGTGCATTTAAAAACTAGAACAAAACTAGACAATCTTACTAAATTAGGTAGGGAACTAATTTTCAAGGTAGAAGGGTAGAGATACACAGCCTTGGAGGTGATAGCCAGGACTCCATGTGGCACTTGGGGACCAAGTATTACTGAGTGGGAGCTGTCCTGAGCTTGTAGAATTCCCTGTGCAGTGCACAGGGTACAGAAACAGGCAAGCAGAACGGGTTTCACTTTATCTGCACAGAGTGAGTTCAGGGATGGAACAAAAATCCCAGGCCAGATTACTTGGCTGCTGTCATAGAGAGGCCATGTAAATTCAGGTCGTTGTTGAAAAGATATGGTTTGAAATCTTTCCAGGGTGTTGGCAGTTTCTGAAGAGCCATAACCACAGAGGTACGGGTGGAAAGGCCTGTGAGGTCACCCTGTGCAGAACACCTCAAGTATTTTCAATTATTTTTGGAGAATAAGACCAAAACTCCCAGCTTGCTTTAACTTGGTACCTAAACTCAGTAGATGTGTGTTTATCTCTGCAGGAAATACTTGGGAGTGGAAATTCCCTTCTCTTTATGGAAGAATGGATTTCTTCATTTGTTTACTTGAAAAACAATATCTCTGTTACCAAATCATCTTAAAGGAAAGACTGAAGTAGGACATAGGGCCACCTGACCTGGAGGAAGCTATCCCAAGCTGGACAGCATTGCGCAATATGCGTGAAGTCCCACAACAGACCTTGGGTATCAAAGCCGCTCTTAACTGAGACTGAATCCAGGTCCATCCCCTAATTACCACAAGAAACTTTCATTCCACTCGGTAGCTAACTGCTATGTGACATTGGTTATCCTGTTTATCTCATCCTTTAACACACATAAAACACTACAGCACTGAGAATGCACTATTGTGAATAAGTTGGAAATGGTTAGTTGAATATCATTAGAGAAGCAGTGGAAGGAGCTGGTGGAAGCAGGCAACTCTCAACAGGCAACAAGAAGCAAACAGAAGCTCTCAAGGGCCCAAGCATGAGTCCTGGGAGGCCTCTTATCAGAAAATAAAATAAAACAAAAGAAATCGGAATTTTTCCTCTATAGCCATGTTTGGGCCTATAAGTATATACCTGGCTATAAACCTACCTTGAAATGTTATCATTATCAATTGCAGCCAAGGATAATGTCGTAATGGGCTATTATATCCCATATTAATACTATGTTAGTAACTTTGGGGACATATATCAGAATATGAGTTTAAAATGTTAGAGCCATATCATCTTTTAATTTTTTATTTTCTAATTGAAATTTATTAAATGAAACCCATGCTGTTTTTCCCTTGCACATAGTCATAACACCCTCCAAAGTTAAAATAATCCCTCACTTATTTGCTTATTTCCAAGGGCCCAATGTAAAATATTGCCAAGTGTAGAGACCCAAACACAATACCAATAGCTATTTGAGGACTATATGCAAGATACATCTTGCAAATAAATGAATAAATAGTGTGTAAATGCCCTGGGCACCTCTTTTACAAGATTTATACAGCACAAAAAGGATATGGAGAACCAAGAGTAACTTAATACATGTAAGTACTTCAATTGGATAATTCAGGCACAAAACTATATGGTAGCTTGGTGCTGATTATTTTCAATTTATGTTGTATGCATTTCTATTACATGTGTTAATTTATTTCTTGTTTTCTGCATTCTCATAGCTCCTATGATACCCTGTCATTAAAATGATTGCACAAAATATCAGGGAAGCATTAATCTGCAAAGTTAAAACACGGTGTTTGTTCATACCAACCAGCCCAAGGCAGGGTTCCTTCTCATAATGAGGTGTTTCCTAACAGCACGATAGAAAGTTTTCAAATTGGCTTTGACAAGCATATTCTGAGACCGACTTCTCCCAAGTGCATGCTGTCTGTATCCACTGTTGATACCACCATGAGCTCTGGGTTGAATTCTCGAACTTTCCTCTTGTTTGATATAAATGACCTGAGCTGCTGAGAACGTTCCTTAAGCTTGCTGAGGAGAGTTATGGTTGATTTCTTTGGTTGGTGCGCTCTATTTTCTCACTTAATGGAAAGGAGTGAGAGACGAAGCAGCTTTGTTTAGCTCTACAATGGATGATTTTCCAGCTTCTTTAATGCTTTCTGTTTGGAAAGAGAATCCTGGAAATCATTTCTTGCTATATTTATAACTTGCTCTGCATTTTCAGGGTTTCTTATTCAGTGCAGCTTTAGAATTAAAATGTGTGAGCTCACTCCTCATTTTCCTAAGACAAATATAACCACTTCCATCTTGGTCATTGAACCAATTTCTCCTTTATGCAGGCAATCAACCAGGGGTCAGGTTTATGATCATGTGGAGGGTATTTGACTAATGAAAAACATGAAATCTTTCTAGTTACTTAGGTTGGAAGAGTTTGTGTTATTGTCCCAAGACCTCTTGGCTCTAATTTATCTGACTCTTTCTGTCTCTTCTTCAGTGGTGAGGGATGATACGTTTTAGTTAGTTCATCACATCTGGAAATTATAGAGGTAATAGCACTAGCATTTGTCCTCTCTCAAAGGGATCCAGGTTAAGACCATGTCACTGCATATATTTGGGAGTAAAAGTATTAGGTAGTGGCGTAAGAGCCTCATAGTCTAAAGAATGGTTTGAATTAAATTTTGAAAGATATGTGCACAAACAGTGTTAATAATCAATTTTCATTTTGTCTCTGGCTCTACTAATGATTGATTTCTTCTTTATCTTTATCCTCAGTTTTGTCTCTAGACTTTCTTGTCCCACATATCTTCAGGGACTCAGAGACTTAGTTGTAGACAGTGGGGAGCATAGAAAAGTTCTTTTATTCAGAAATGTTATTTACATTTATATCATTGAGGGTACTCCTGCCACTACCTCTGCAGCAAACTATTTCTAGTCTGTGAAAGAACAAGTACAATCATAGCTGTTGCATGAAATGGAGAGTTGAATAAAGAAGCTCTGAAACAAAGAAAATGAAAAGAATCGAATGGCAAATACGCTAATAATGAAATGCATGAGCAATTCTACTTGTGAAAAGAGGGGAACAGAAATGGTGGTTTTGTTTTTGGGATTGTCTGTCATATTTAATTGACTCGAAATAACACATAGGATGCATTCCTTGCCTGAAGCTCACAACTTCAATTCGTCAGAGAGATGGGACCATTACAAATAAAAAGATGAAAGTAAGGTAGTGAAGTGGGCAGGGGAAGGGAGAGAGAGAGGAGACGCAGTAGTTCCCAAAGGTAGATGGGTCACTGGAACAATTGTTAACAGGAGCTCGTTTGGAATATTTCACTGTGCCCTGCACCATCCAGGTGGATTTGTGCAATTCCTCTCATTGAGCAAGATCAATCTGTTGCTTTTCCCTTTATCCTCCTGCTCTTCTTTCTGCTTTGCTTGTAGCTTATTGAGTGTGTATTCCGTGTTGCTTCATTATGGTTATGTGGATGGCTGTGAAGGCCTGTCAGAGTCCCATTTAGGTTGCTTGTCATGGGCTCATCAACACTTGGCAGGTTTGTTCTTCTATCCTCTGGTGTGATGCAAGCAGCTCTCTGACGCAGGGAGGCAGGCTCCATGTCAATAACGAGGACCAAAGGTAAGCCCACGTGTGTCATTGTGGTGTGATTTGCAGGAAGCAGGGCAGGGGAAAGGAGAACGCCAATTAAGGACAATACAAGTGCACCACGGGTATGTATTCCTAGCGAGGTTTGTAATTCTCAGGGCTTTTAGATTGTGAATAATTGACACCCCTATAAAATGGATCACTGTAATTGTCCCCATCACCGAAGAGGAAATTGTCTTGCACTTTGGAAAAGCTCATTTATTCTCTGTGTATCTTTCTTACATACCCAGGTACTTCCCAGGGGTGCTGTGAGGACCAATTACTAATTATCTGGAAGAGCTCTTATGCTCTGATGAGATCCTTTGGAACGTAGGTGTCTGTGAAACAGTGATGATACCTTCTCCATGTTTTCTGTAACACTTGGCAAATGGCCAGACACCTTTGGTCATCTCATCAACATTTTCTGAATTAAATGGAAAAAGGAAATGGCAAGATGGAGGAGAGCAGGCACTCCACCCAGCCATGATTAGGAAGCCGAGACCGCACCAGCACAGAAACTGACTTCATGTGACCTTCTAATTAAAATGATGAAAGATAAGTAAATAATAGCCTAGGATGATAAAAACAATTAGATTTGGAAAGGGTCTTATGTCCATCAGGCACTCAACCAGGAATAATCAACCTGTGGGCGAATACCCACAAAAACAAAACTAGGAACACTACTCTGCAGTATCTAATGAAAGCAACACAAATAACTCAAAGGAAGTGCCATGCTGAGATGGAATCAGTGTGCTGGGAGGCTTGGAGGTAATCTGGGAAGAACTCAAGGCAGAGTTTTGACTAAGGTTGCAGCGCGGCATGATGCTGGACTACTTTCTGCTGTCGTTGACACATTGCTGGCTTCTTTCTGGTTTACTGTGTGACCCTAGCATGTAGGCTGGCAGCACTGTGAGTACGGGCCTGCTTTAGAGACTGATGCCCAACTGACCCAGCTTCACAACTTTGGTGAGCATTCTTAATCCCTCTCTATTTCCCTCACTACTAAATTCAGGAGATAATAGCATATGCCCAATGGAGATTTGGGAAAGATGAAATGAGATAACACCTGTCCAAAAGGGAGAAGAGTATCTACACATAGTAAATTCTCAGGAAATCCATTGTTGTCATAGATGCTTCACAGATGCTCAATAAAAAAGTAATGATGTCATTTATACCTGGGTGGACAATGATGGCAGGGGGGAAAGAAGAAAGAGTGGTGCCTAAGCCCTTCCCTGAGGCCCCTGATGACTGGCCCTGCATATCTAGCATCCCCCATTCAATCAAAAAGCCCCCAATGGGCAGTAAGTTAACAAAGAGGATCCAGCAGCACCTTCCCACTCATGTGTCCATTTTCCAAGATGTCTGTGTTTTCTGCAGGTCATTTCTCCACTCTGGTGAAACAGCGTTGGAGAGTGAACTATGGGAATATTATGAAGTTTAGAGATGTGCTGGTATCCAGTGATTAAAAACAAAAGCAAAAGCAAAAAGCAAACAATCCTCGCTATACCACACTTTCCGTGCTTTCCTTTCCATAAGAGCATTATCTTCACGGGCTTCCCAGCAGTCAGCTTCCTGTAAAACATCCCCTTGTCTTGGCGCTCCATTTGTTCTCCCGCCACTACAGTTTGCTTTCTACTCCTTTTCTCACAACTGTGCTCACCAGGGTCCTCAGTGCCGCCCTCCTTAACTGATTCCAAGGCCGCTGTTCAGCCTTTCAGCCCTGGCTTTCCTGCTATAGTTGACACATTGCTGGCTTCTTTCGAAAAGTTAATTCCTTCTCTCACTAGTTGCCTTTTACATCTTTATTCATTTCTGGATTTCACACTATCAGTGGTGGACAGCAGGAGGCTTGGGAAGTCAGAAATACAGCAGGAATAATCCCAAGCCTCTTGCTGTCCACCACTGACACAGTGGTTTCCAGGGCTCTGCCTGTCCCTTGCTCCCTTAACCCCACCTGCAGAGAAGCCCCCCTACTCTAGAACTTCACATCCTACCTCCCTCCTCTCCACGTACAGCTGGTTGGAAGCTGCCATAGTTTTGTGACTTTCCTGAAGCTATTGCCTTTGTGCTTTCAAACCTATCCTACCATCTCCTGTGATTCCCACCCACCTCTCATTGATCTTATTCCTGGTCATCCGTCAGGTCTCAGCTTAAAAGTTCAGAGACTTTCCCACTATTTAAACAACTACGTCCCTTAACATGAATTTCCTCCATTATAACACTCAGCCTATTTTTTAAATTACATGTAGATGTTTGTAATCCCTGATGGATCCCTAGTTGTGACTGTACAGCTTGTCCTATAAACAGGTTGAGGGTAGGAAGGATCGCATAGGGATAGAAATATCACTTGTGCTCTGTAATCTCTGGCATGGGACAGCTCTGTCCAGAGATTGTGCCTTTATCTAATTTACACAGAAAGAACTTGAAGGCCAGTAGAACTGCTATTCCCCCAGAACTTCTAAGGTCAAGGAAGAAGATCATTCATCACTGAATTTTCAGCTCCTATACACGGTGCCTAGAATTTTTCAACTATTTAATGCTAAATGCTAAATGTATAAATCCTCTCCATTATCATCTTCTAGAATGGCATTGTCCTATATGGTAGTCTTCAACCTGCATGTGGCTACTGAGCCCTTGACAGGTGGCTTAAGATGTGCTAAGGATAGAGGACACACCCAGTTTAAGATTTAGTAAGAAAATATCTTAATCATCTTGTATTGCTTACAAAACAACATTTTATACATATTGTGCTAAATAAAATACGTGATTAAGATTAATGTCAACTGTTTATACTTCACATGTGCACAGTTACCAGATGGTTTGTCTCTGAGGCTCATGCTGGATCCCAGGGGACAGCACTATTCTAGATTTTCTGCTGAAACGCTGCTCTGTGTCCAAGCATGCATTGAACACCTCCAGCAAACATCCCACAAACATGTTATATGCAGAAAAATTGAATTTATTATATTTACCAATGACTTGCACCTCCTTCAATGATCACAACTCATCCAGTCACTTATGATAGAACACTGGAATATTTCTTCACTCTGACTGTTTTCATAAAAGGACTCTGTTCCTCCAATTTGTCCTTTGCTAATCTGCCTGCCACAAAACTATGAACGTGACTGCCAGACTGTCCAGCAAAAAGCCCCATAAGCATGCCAGAGACCCTCTCTGATGAGGTCGACGGGCGCCTCTCACTGGGGTCACGTTATTGTCCCCTACATCTGCTCGCTGAATTGTTTCCCTAACTCCCTCTGTGTAATGCTAAAAAAATTGCTAACATTTACTGACAATGTTCCAAAAATATATTCTTATATTACCTTGCCATTCTCAGCAAGGTAATAATTTTTACAGCAGAAAAAACTGAAACAGGGAAGTTAAATAATTTTCACAGTGTTTCACCTGAGTGGACAGAGCTGGTATTTGAACCTAGACCATTTGACTTTTGAGTCTGGCCTCTTAACCAATGCTGTATTTCACTTCCACAGAAACAAAGTCATTTTTGTTCTCTGAATACATCAAGATTTCCTCTTTTTTGTATCTTTACAAATATTTTTTTCTTTGCTTAGTCACTGCCACTATCCCTTTATCACCTTATCCTTTTATCACCTTATCTAGCAAATCAATTCTTAGACATCCTCTAAAACACATCCCAAAGATACTTGTGTGTAAATTTACCGGATCTTACCAGGAACGTTTAGAAGTTTTCCCTGTGTGTTTGCCTAGCATTTAAAACAAGGTAAACATGATGACTCTTCCTCATTAGGAAAATATGTTTTCTATCTTGGATTTCCAGCATCAAGCACAGTGCTTGACACATAGCTGGGTCCCAGTGAACAGTTGGATTTCTGACTGCAGAGGTGAACGGGACAGGGCATTTGAACAGGGACAACTCTTGGCCAGCAGGTTGTGAGATTGCAGATTGAGTTGACATTGTCTGGGCTCTTGAGATTTCCCATTTTAATTTGAGATACCCTGAAGCAAGTGAGAATGACATTTATTCTGGTTATCCTAGCTTATCATTCACGAAACCATTTTTGACAAAGACTCATAGAATTTCAAGACAGTGTTGGTGATGAAACAATTTAATAGCTAAAGCCCTAATTGTACAAAGAAGTCAACTGAGACAAGAAAGATTAAGTAACTTATCTACTATGACACTGAAAGTTAGTAGGAGAGCCTGTACCTGAAGATGAACCTCCTGACTTCCAGTTCACAGATTGTTTCTTTCCTGTGGACACACAAATACTAAAATGATTTTACACACATACACACATACGTGCATGAGCACACACGTCTTTTTATTTATAGTCTATGTTTAGTAGATTTGACATGTACCCTTGTAAAATAACACAATAATTAAGAAAGTGTGGTGGAGGCTATGTTAACCAGTTTCATGAAAGTATTTCAAATTGTATATAAAACCAGCACATTGTATCCCATAAATGCATTAATGTACACAGCTATGATTTAATAAAAAAAAAAAGAGCACATGTTTATTTCACCTAAACCCTGGGTTAATTTATAGAAACGACTAAGATTATTATAAATTTAATGATTTATACATAGGATCTCATTGTTTATTTCTACATTGTACCAAAAATTGCACAACCTCACTTTCCCCCAGAATGGGGAAAGTTTATCCATCAACAGTTTTCAAACCAAGCAGGTAGTACAAAGGAATCCAGTTTTTCTGACTTATATTTTCCCAGTTCTCCTTGTTCCTATGAGTACCACCATAATGGCAGCTAACATTTTATTGTTCTTTACCATGATTTCTGTAAAACACTTTAGATGCCTTTCCACATTCAATCCATGTAACAGCCCCATCAAATAGATCATTGTTATGATTTCCCATTTTCTACATGCAGTTGAGGATACTGAAGCTCAATGCAATAAATTCCACAAGGTAGCCAAACGTTTAAATGTCAGAAACTGCAGTTGTATTTAAAGCAAATCTGACACCAAAGCTTATGCTTGGCCCCACTAATCCAGTCCATGTGTCTTTAACAGTATACTTGTTTTCTATTAAGAATGGTGGAATCACAGAATTAAAGACCTAGAAATGATGGTAGATACTGTCTGGTCCCTAAAAGCCATTTGGTAGCAACACAGAATGAAGTTCTGAAAAAGAAGTGAATCAGCTTCTTCTGGACTTTGTGTGCTTGCAATTTGTTTTTCATATTTTTCTTCATCCCACTAAGGTGATTTTAATAGTGTACATATATACTTAATAAATATGAATGATTGGCTCTCATAAATGCTTCCCTAAATACATACAGCCATATAAACATGTACATACGCATATGTGTATATCAATGTCTAGTCTACGTATTTCCAATAATACAGACAGAGTAACAACTAGCCTGTCAAAACACAGCAAAAGGACCATATTATGCAGAAAACTACAGTATCATTACTGTTGACATGGGTAGAATAGATGAGTGTCCCTTAACTACTGCTTGTCAGGGCCTACTCCTATCTCAGCACCCAGTTTAAATAGTGCTCAGCCAGCTGCTTGTGGATTTAGCCAACATTGCATGTTAATGCAAAAGTCTGATTGCCCAGATGGTAATTTCTAGGCCTATGATCAAAAATAGTAACTGTGCAGTGCTCTAAAGCATCTATATCCACCCTCCACACAGGCTAGTATTTTCTTGTTTTCTTCACAGATTCCTCTTCTATGCAGAACAGACGTGTAGACAGAGGATATTTTAATAACTCCAACTAGGGACCGAAAAGGAAAATGGAAGGGAATGGGCAAAAATCACCCCAAACTGTGAATATTTTCTTTAATACTCTGTCCTTACCTTCGACTGCAATCTCCTTTTCCTTGCTCTTGCTGTTGTATACACAGAACCCATTCTAGCTGGGAACTTTCCACTCTATCACCAGCACAGTGACTTTGCTCTTAGAAACAAAGACTTGAATCCTAACAGCCACAGAACAAACACGCCAAACAAACAAACAAACTTCAAGTGCTCTGAGGGAAAAAAAATGGAAGAAGTTCCAGTTTTAAAGTCTAACCAGCCCTTTGCCAGCCCCAAGGTAAGACATTGCAATTATATTATGGAAAATCAA
The DNA here is from genome assembly GCF_027406575.1 of Nycticebus coucang. NCBI lineage: Eukaryota > Metazoa > Chordata > Mammalia > Primates > Lorisidae > Nycticebus > Nycticebus coucang. The sequence goes on from NC_069788.1 coordinate 56,944,400, forward strand.
ATCTCCAGGGTAGTGCTTTCAAACAATTCAACTTGTGACAAGAAACAGAATAACCCTTGACAGTTTATCAAAGCAAAGCAATTTTTTTATTTTTTATTTTTTTTTGCAGTTTTGGTCGGGGCCAGGCTTGAACCCGCCTACCCCCACCCCCCGCTAGCCACCAGCATATGGGGCTGGCGTCCTACTCCTGGAGCCACAGGCGCCACCCAATCAAAGCAATTTTTATTAGCAATTCTGAATCCCTTTTATCAGGAGTACTCTCTGAAGCAAAACTATAAAGGTTGTGAAGACCTGGGATACCATCTTTGCTGTGATATACCTTGGGTGTATGGGGAGCTCTTCCTGATGATTCCTTTTCTCTCTGGAGAGAGACAATTTCACTGCCTTATAGGAGGGCCTCTCTTCCTATAAATTCTGACCTCATCAGCCCTTCCTGGTTCTGTAACAATAAATACAGAAAGAAACTGTTCTGAGCTTGGTTTGTTTATTATAGTTCTTTCCCCAACCAGCTCCCTTTGCTAATCTTTCTATTCCCACAGGCAGAGAATCTTTACAGGGTAAAAGTGTCCATTTCAATCTCTACATTTTTTTCTTAGATTTGAAATAACTGGGCTCAGCTACTCTGACCTTGAATTACATTCTGCCTCCCCCAGCCATAAAAAATTAGCAGGAAGATGAAGAACATAGAGTTTTCACGTCTTTGCAAATCCATATTTTGCATGATGAAGGCTACACTGGTTCCAAAGGCAAAGGGAAAACCTATCATCCAAAAAGAATGACAGATAAGGATTAGGTTTAATACTGGAAAACATTTAGAAACTGAAAGAAAGGCCGCATTCATGACAGAAATAAAAGGGGCCATTCTTTGGCAAAACATAAAACAGCATCTGTTGAAATAACTCAAGTTCTGAGCTGCTTTGCATGGCATCCTTTGTTGCCCAAGGATGGCAGCTCCTCTCAGGCCTTTGAGAACATGAAATGATGACAGATAAAGGTCCTGTGCCAAGAGGCAAGAAAAAAATATCACATTTTGATGTGCAACTACTTGACTTTCAGCCATCTAAAAATGCAGAGAGGAGGCTGTCAATTACATTTAATGAACTGCCTGGGTAGCACGGGGTGATTAATTTCCAGTTTTACCCTGCTCTGTCATGTACTGTGGCGAGCACATTACCAAAGCGTTCTGGATAGGAGGAAAGAAAAACCCCGCATGTGTAATCTGCTCCAGGTGTGCCAGAGTGGGCTCTCTGCCCTCTGTCTTTGGCCCTGTACCCTACCCCACTGACATTCTGGTGTGAGGCATTGGCTCTCTTTGTATGCAGCATTCATAATAACAAAGTCCAGAAAATTCCCTATCAATTCACATATTTGTAGCACCAACTCATTTTTGTCTGCACTTTTATTTAACATTGTAATTTTTAGGTACAAAATCTGGAAAACAAAAACATAATCTTGGTCATTCCTTAAAACGAAGAACTAGACAAACTACCTCTTGTAGATCATTAGCAAAGCTTTTAACACACACGACTCAGGGTGTTATGAGAAACAGAAAATGAACTTCTTAAATGACCAAGATCATTTTCACTTGGTTAGTCCAGAAAACAGTAACCATAAAACACAGAAACGCTTTACCATTTCATATTTGTTCACCAAACTTCTCAGATATGCCTGATTCAAGAACTAGTAATGTTTCCCCCCACATATGAGGTATCTAATAGATACTAGCCATGCCAAAAGAAAAAAAAATTAATCTTGTTTTACTGCAAGTAGATTTTATGACTTTTTCTTTGATGACTGAACCATGAACTATTCCAGAGGGAGGTACTTCGTTGTCTGTTTATAGTACCTCTGAACACTCTTAATGAGTTACCAATTTTTGTAAGGAACTCCAAGAGTAAAACATTTATCTACATGTTGAAAAATTCATTTAAGCGTCTTCTGTGTTTCCAATGAGACAAAAATTAATGGTCTTTTAAATTAAATGCTGATTCCAAAAATTTCTCTCTTGTCTAAGACTGTACCTCAGCTTGTGTATTGCAGACTGCAGGTTGGGAGACATGTGATTTAATTCAAAGTATGATTTTTATTTTAAGAGAAAGCTTGGCTTCAATTGTTTTAAAGATGGATCACCTAAAAGGAGATATACACTTAATCCAAAGACCTTACTGATGACAAGCTTAATTTTAATTTTATTTTGGCTTCTCTGATATAATACAGGAGGTGGAAAGACTTACCAAGTAGGAAAAGCTTTGCGATGACTTGCCTTGATGGCAGAGGCAGCAGTTGGGTAACACCCTGCAGCAGCTGAGGTGTTGCATCAGGGCCCAACACTGTCACCAGGTCTCAGTTCTAGGATACAACAAGATGCTATTACCCAATGTGAGGCTCATTTCTCCTTGAGAACTGTTGAATGTTGTTACTGATGTGGAAAATATTTTGTGGTCAGGAAGGATGATGTTGGGACAATGTTAAGCTGGGCTGAAATCTGGAAAAGGAAGCCATACAATCTATTCAAACCCAGAGGGCACTTTCAGTATAAACTCCATTCCCACGTGCCTCGGGAGAAATAATAATGCCTATCTCAGTAAAGCAGTTACTTTCTCTCTCTCTCTCTCTCTCTCTCTCTCTCTCTCTCTCTCTCTCTCTCTCTCGAGCTTTATCCACTTCTGAAGGGAAACAAACAAACAAACAAAAAGGCATTGTGCCCTTTCATCCCCTCTCTGTTATGAATCTGATCTTCACTTAAAGGTAAATCTGAAGAAAAAATGAAAGTTCTTTATTATGGTATTCAGTGGATCCTAACTTGACTTTGTATCAATCATTATTTTTAACTATTCTAAAATTTAGAGATAGGGAACTGGGACTCAGAGAGTATAGGAAACTAACCTTAGCAGTTGCTAAGTAATAGAGGGCAAATTTGATTCCAAGTCTTGCTAATTCCAGAACCCATATTCTGCCCCTTTACCATGCTGGCTTCCACCCAACTGAACTGAGTGAGCAAAGGCCCTGTGCCACTAATTCACCAAAATTGTGTTTCTCTGATTCACTGTCATTTCTTAAGGGTTAGGTTCCATAAGGTATCTATGTTTAGAAAGCCATGGGCAAAGTTAATGTTATATTCAACACTCATAAGCGCTTACATTCAGGAGGGTGGTTTGTTGTAGGGTTAAAATGAGGTCCAGGTTGACCTCCATCTCCAAGCCTCTCCTTCCTCCTGGGGGAAGTCTTAAGAGTCAGTTCTGTGCTTGTGATATGCCTGCCTGACCCGGAAGACTTGCATTAAAGGAAATGTGCTTATCGAGGAGCCACGTTCTCTGGGTCTTGGCCTTGGAGGGCAAGTGAAGGTCAGAGCAAGGCTGCCTGGGAATTATTTCATCACATTATTCCATGGAACATCAAGAAACATCAAAACATCTAGAAACATGGAAACTTGTTTCCTCATTTTCTCAAAAAAATGCCACTAACCAAAGCAAAAAAGACTTGGATAGAAGAAAGAATCGATTGTTCAGCCTTTTCATGTCCCAACAGTTAATAACACAAAGGTTATATTCACAGAGGAAGGATGCTTTCCTTTTCTGTCAAAATAAAGGACAAGATACTGTAGGAAATATTTTGTAGAAGTCCTTCTTGCTGGAACTCCATAAACAGTACAGGTTTAAGAGCAAAAGTAGCTTCAATTCATGAGATGAATTCCTTTTGCATTTCAGGAAGTCCAGTGCTATATTTGTACTGTGTGCTGCAACCTAAAGAAGAAATGCAAATGCGCTTCTTCATTTTTCCTTTGCTAATGCTGGACACCAGGGGCTCACCTTTCAATCAGAAACAATGATTTCTGTTCAAATCTGAAATCCAAATATTTACTCACACAATGCCTGCCATTGACTCAGAATTTTTCTCCAATCATTATCTTCCAGAGAATTCTTCTCCACTCCATTATCCTCTAAGTTCTGAGTCATAACCCAAACCTGTTACAATTTAAACTTCCAGCTCTGGCTTTTTATGGACTTGCTGCTTAATAGTATCTCCCCTGCTTTTCCATCGGTAAAACCTAATTTGAATTCAGAATCATCAGTATGTAAAAGCAAGCCTAATGTCCTTTATCATGGTATATTCTTATTTGGAGAAACTAAAATATTTGTAATCTTACCTGACAACAATTAACATACTATAAATAATGGAGTAAAATTTAAATATTAGAACCAGTAATAGAAAAAGAATGGAAATTTGGGGGCAGATACTTTCTGTATTGGTAAATCTGCCTCCCTTCTAAATAAATGATTTGATTTTATATCATCATGATCCTTTTTAGGCACTTTCAGGGGCATTATTACAGTGTTGACTAGAGTGAAAGCTATCATATTTATATATATTCTTTGATTAATAAAAGTCCTTTAAAATATGTGTGCTTAACTAAGATGTTATATTAAAAATACCGTTATCATTATTTCATAATGAAGTTTCAAAATGACAAGAAAGTTGTATTTGCTTCACTTTGAAAAGTCTGATTAGGTCAAGGAATCTAGATAAAGCTACTTTGTATATCAGCTTTCAGAGATGATACCCTGTCAAGAAAGAATGTGTGGGCTCAGCACCTGTAGCTCAGCGGCTAGGGTGCTAGTCACATACACCCAGCCCGGGCCTGCCCAACAACAACAACAACAAAATAGCCGGGCATTGTGGAGGGCACCTGTAGTCCCAGCTACTTGGGAGGCTGAGGCAAGATATTCACTTAAGCCCAAGAGTTTGAGGTTGCTGAGAGCTGTAACACCATTGCACTCTAACGAGGGTGACATGGTGAGACTCTGTTTCCAAAAAAAAAGAAAGTAAGTCTGTATACAAGTCTAAGTCCAAAACTCAAGTAGGAAAAACATTTTCACAAACCGTGTTCCACATGAAGATTTACGTACTGTGTCCAACCCCATAGTAGAGTTCTTAGTTATTAATCGTTTTTCCTATGTCTACCCATGTGAAATAAACACCACTATTGTCCCTTTCTTCATTTGACCACCCTACCCATGGTTACGGCCTGCTGCGTGATCAAGTTGGCTTCAGTGTTTGATTGCTATCGATTGTCCAAAATGAATGGACCAAGTTCAGATTGGGTCCCAAATCATTAGTTAATACATACAATTAATACATACTTTGGAGCTCAATTTGCCTTAATGAAGTAATATTGCATTTTAGTGATTGACTGGAAAGTGGATTGTTTCTGCAAACTCAGACCTTACTGCCAATTTTGAAGAAACACTTCAGACTACCAAAGCTTTATTATTTTTTTTTTTTTACTACTACCAAAGCTTTAGATCAATGTCTAAAAGCAGGAATAAAACAGGAATAAATGCATCAAATCCAAAGAATAAAAAAAGAACACAATTCATTAATTTTAAATGCATCTATTGGCCCTAATTTTTATGGCTTGCTCTATGTAAATGTACAGATTTTAAGTCATTTTTTTAGCATTCACCATTTTCAGAAAATACTTATTTATTTATTTATTCATTGAAACTGGGTAATAAACTCTTATAGCTGCTAAACAAGGAAAATACCAAATACTTCCCTGTGTGGGAAGTGACTGAGAAAGCAAAACACCTCCAGCATGGGGCTGCTGAGCAGTTGCAGCTGCTACTCAAACTTTTTATCCATAGCAAGCACTTCCAAATACAGGAAAGGGCCCAGGTTTTGGTTCCCTGTCCTATTTGGAAAATAATTCAATGTTTCAGCTTTACTGAAACATTACAAAAACCTCTTCACTCTAGCAGAAAAAAAATCAGTTTGAAGAGTCATTTCAGGGTCAGCTTTTCCTGGAAAGAGTAGGGCATGGGCTCACACACTCGGGCATGCCCGCAAGCACACACACATATATCTTTGTTCTTTTCTTTTTTCTTTGCCAAAATGTTTACTGTCTTGCTGGAAAAACATTTCTATTCCTTGTTCCTAAAATAATTTCTTTTGTTTGTTCTTTCTTTCAAAATATCGATTTAAAAATTTTCCACCACCCTTCTGAAACAACTATTCTCTTTATAACTAAATCACAATTTTGCTAACAAGACTTTTACTTGACAGATTTGGACACTAAAAAGGAAAAGAATTAAAGAACTAAAAAGCTATAGTAATAGAAGATAAGTTGTAAGCATTCCATATGAAATTAAAAGCCCCCGTGCCTATTTGACCTTAAGAAAACTAAAGGACCACCATACCGCGTAAGAGAACTTAGAAAAACTGAGAGCCTTAAAAACACTCTTACTACCTGTTGGCTTCCTTTCAGCCAAATTAAAATAAACTAATCAAATTAATATTAACAGTCAACACATTTTAAAGTATTACAAGAATTATGGATATCTAATATTTTATTGCTTTTGGAACCTAGACAATACTTTCAATTGCATAAGGTAGTGTTGCTTTTACAGATTTAATCAGTATCTCCAGGTCTGCAGATTATTAAAAAAGAAATCCAGGTAGATAGATAGAAGAAAATTATTAGACTGTTTTTTTTTTTTTTTTTTGTAGAGACAGAGTCTCACTGTACCGCCCTCGGGTAGAGTGCTGTGGCATCACACGGCTCACAGCAACCTCTAACTCTTGGGCTTACGCGATTCTCTTGCCTCAGCCTCCCGAGCAGCTGGGACTACAGGTGCCCGCCACAACGCCCGGCTACTTTTCTGTTGCAGTTTGGCCGGGGCTGGGTTTGAACCCGCCACCCTCGGTATATGGGGCCGGCGCCCTACTCACTGAGCCACAGGCGCCGCCCGAAAATTATTAGACTGTTAATTTTCATTACAAGACAATAGATGAGAAACATTGTATGTTTTTATTAAGCCAGACATAGACGCCTAAACATAGTCTAATTGTTTCTTTCTGTCTGTTTAGCTCTGCAGTCCACACCCTCGGGGAGGCACACTGGTACCTGTCTGTGTCCTGTTAGGAACATGGCAGGCGGTGAGAAGCAGGCAAGTGAACAAAGCTTCATCTGTATTTACAGTAGCTCTCCATTGCTAGTATCGGGAGGTGTCCTGAGCTCTGCCGCCTGTCAGCAGGGACATGAGATTTTCATAGAAGTGCAGACCCTACTGTAAACTGCTCATGTGAGGGATCCAGGGTATGTGCTCCTTATGAGAAACTAAAGCCCCCACTCCCCTCCCTGGTCTGTGGAAAAATTATCTTTCATAAAATCGGTCCCAGGGGCCTAAAAAGATTGGGGACCTCTGGTCTGGCTGTTCACCCCAATTTATCTGGTGCTCAATTTACCTTATATCCATTGCATACAGATTGGAGATTCCCAGGTCTTGTAGTACTTGAAACCATCATTTGCCTTCATTTAAATTTCTTTATTCATGGATAGTTAACACACATAAAATATACCAGTGCTAGTAAGGAGTCAACTAGTTCTTTTAAATCATAGGAGATACATTGAATTTCTAAAGTTCGACTTTAGATGGCTGGACATGAAAAGAGGCTGAAACATAGAGCATAATGAAAGATTAACTTGACAGTGAATTTATCCGATAACAGTAGTTCTCAAAGTGGGGACAAGGAACTCTAGGACCTATGACTTTTTAAAGGGTCTATGAGATGAAAACTATTTTTATAATAAATTAAGATGTTAATTTCTCCATTTACTCTCATCCTCTCACAAATATCCAAAGGAAAAAATTTCTGGGAAATGTTTTGTTTATTTCAGATTAATATGAGGATACAAATGTTTAGGTTACATTGTTTTCATTTCTAAGGTAAAGTTCAAGTTGTAGTTGAGCCCTTCACCCAGGGCACATGTTGAACATCCTCATATTGTGCACATTAAGTGAGATTCCGCCAATCACTTTTCCTCTGTCCCACCCCTTCTTTTTACTCCTCTTGGCTAGACTATACTTGAGGTTTGAGGGTGGGGAGGAGAATAGTTATTTATATTTTGGTTTCATATTAGTATTGAGTACATTGGTACTTTTTTCCCTGAGGGATTTTTGATGTGTGAGATCATAACAGTCTATACAGAGAAGTAAATGTAAAAGTCCAGCTATCTCTATTAAACTAGAATAAGACATTTGTAAAAATGTGAAATGATAATTTGTTACTCAATTTTGTATTGCCTAAAACAATACCCAAAATTGAGTAATTAATAATGAAAAGAAGTTTATTTACTCAAAGTTCTTCATGCTGGGAAGTTCAAGGGCTTGGCCCTGGCTTCTGACCAGAGATTTGGTGCTATATCAAAACATGGCAGAGAAGGTCAACGGGGAAATGGACAAGCGCAAAAAGGGGAAAACCTGAAGGGTGTGCTGGCTTCATCACAGCCTATTCTCAAGAAACTAATCCATTGCCATGAGAACTAATACAATCTTGAGTACTCAAGACCACAAGAAGAGCACCAAGCCATTCATGGGGGAACTGCCCCCAAACCCAAACACCTCTCAGGTCCCAACACTGCCATGTTGCGGATCTAATTTCAACGTGAGTTGTGCAGGGGACAAACCATAGTCAAACCATAGCAAATGCACCACATTTTTTTTTGTTTGTTTGAAAAAGATAGTTATTTTTCCATAAAAATATGCCCTTTATGTCAACATGTAATGAGAATATTACTGTTCCTTCATAGTGAATTAGTAATTAATTATAACATAGTAATTTCTATATTTTAAATAAATATAGAATAATATTAAATAAATTATAATAATAAATAAATTAAAATAAGTATTGAGAGAGATAATCCACATTAACAAAAATTGGGGAGACAGCGTCTTCAAAAATTTTTAAGCAGGTAAAGGAGTCCTAAGATCAAAACATCTGAGAATGCCGTTTTATAACATTGGAATCTCAATTTAATTTTAAAGCTTTAATTATCAATGCTACCAGAATCGAAATTAAGGTAACACTTGTTATAAAAGCCTTCAAAATTACTATTTGGAAAGATTACATTCATGCTTCTTTTATTGGTTGTTAATCAAAAAAATATAGCAAACAAAGCAATTTTAAATACAGTATTCAATATGATTAATTCCAACTATTCCATTTCTGGACGGCCACTCTTCCTGAAGGCCTAACTTTGCCTTCAATAATAGTCTATTAAGAAGCATAATGCTCGTGTGCTTTATGTGCACCCCAAAATGTTTGCTGACTTGATTTGAATTAAGGCTACGTCCTCACTAAACTTTATTTGACTAAATTTTTTTTTTTTTTTAATGTTGGGGATTCATTGAGGGTACAATAAGCCAGGTTACACTGATTGCAATTGTTAGGTAAAGTCCCTCTTGCAATCATGTCTTGCCCCCATAAAGTGTGACACACACCAAGGTATTTTTCCTTGAGCCTAAATTCTTGATCTAACGCTTGCTCCTATGTGAATGTGAGCAAGTACTTCAACTTCTTTGCACTTACATTTCTTCATCTGAAAACAAGGAATAGAAAATAAAACCTTAAAATTTCGCCATTATGTAGATTAAATAAGTTAACACATGCAAAAAAAACCTTTAAGCTTAGTGAATAACAAATGCTATATAAAGATCACTAAATAAAATACCATCTAACTTCAACTGATACTCAGAGGAAGTGCATGGATATCCATGATTTGGTTATCAGAGAAAATTTCACAGAATTTTGCAATTTAAATAGATCCAGACATCTCAATCCCTTTATGTTCATTCCCACTGCTCAAAGTTAAGAGTAGCTGGTTAAATAAGATAAACAATCACAAAAGCACTAAGGATACTGAGAGAAAAAAAAATCAGAATGTAGACACAGAAGCTTAGAAGCACCACAGAGAAACTCAAACATATTCAGCTAACAAAGCATCAAAAATATGACAAATGAAATTATCTCATCAATTGGGAAAAAAAAAAAACAGAACGTTGGGTCAACTCTCCTAACTAATTTGGGTTTATTTTATAAATAATATAAATGACATAATTTTACAATTATGACTTCAATAGTGTCTTTACAATTCTAGCCAGTCTTCAGAAAATATCTTATAATAATGAATATACAGAAGTATGTGATGTAGTCTAGCTAAAAGCAAAGAAAGAATCAAACAATTTCTAGCGCAATTTTTCACCCTTGGGCTTCTGCAATTTCATGTGGGTTGATTTTCCAACTCATATTTTCCAACAAGATAAAAACCCCCTTCTGCTTGCCAGACCTTAAGTCCCAAGGATGTGGACATAAAGCAGGATGGATGGACTGGGCTTATCAACCTTGGATGGTGCTCAGTATCCTCCAGTTTAATTGTCATCATGCCAAACATCCATGCTTTTGAGCTCGGTCATGAGGAATGGCAATGTATAGCTTCCAATTTTCTTTAGAGCCTTTTTTTTTATCCTTTAAGCTTATCTGAATTCAAATAGTTACCAGAGATGAAGTATGTTACCAGATAAGTTTTATTTAATTAGCTTTGACAACTCATCTCTTCATTCATTCATATTTGACCTAAATGGAATAAGTTTAAAAAAACATTTAAAAAAAGAAAAGTTAGTTGAAAAACATGGAAAAGGAGAATTTCTCTGGAGATGGATTACAGACTAAAATTTGCTAGAACCTTGTCATAGAAACATACAGGGATGGAAAGAGCTCACGCCACAGAGCTCACTGCTGGAGAAGCTCATTTAACTTTATAAAGACAGCTCACTGGAGGTTGTCACTGGCGTCTTTAGAGGAAAAAAAATAAAAATAAAATAAGGAGCAATTTATTGTCCTTCAGATATAGTTCTTTAAAGTAGTGAATTTTAAAACTGGCAAGAAACAGAAACCCGCACGTGGAAGTACATACAGACGTAGAAAAAATCAAGTGTTGAGATGTGTAAAGGAAGACTTGAAGTGAATTCTGAAACCCCAACATGTACCTTTTCCCTGCGGACGGTTAGACGGGTTCGCGCCAAGTAAGGAAAGTCCATTTCTGTGATAAGCATGGCGTCTGTCAGTTCGCGTCGTTTACGAGCAGAGGCCTCGCCACTCCCCAACCCAAAGTGGGTTCCGTGCGGGTTTGCAGGGCGGGCGGCGCCTGGGCCGGGGGCGCAGCCACAGGGAGGGGTCTGGGCAGCAAGGAGGGGCGTCTCGCGGAGAAGCTGCTCAGCCCGGCTCCGGGGCTGCGGCCAGGACGGCATCTGTCTCCTCCCCAGTCTTGTGACCACACTGGAATTGCTTTCTGATGCAGCTCCATTTCTACGCCAAACTGGAAAAGCTCTCAATCATTTCTCCTGCCGTGTTCCGTAGGGAAACAGAAGCAGGCTGAACGTGCTATTCTCACACCGTGCGACAGGAGAAGATCCATCTCGCAAAGCAACAGCATAGAAGGAAGAGCTCTGCATTTCCCTCTGCCCCTTACTTTTCTCTTATCTATCTGTTTATCTATTTATATATTCGTTCATTCATTCATTTATAATTTTTAGAGACAGGGTCTCACCCTGTCCTCTGTCCAGGCTGGAGTACAGGAACGTCATCACAGCTCACTGCAGCTTCCAACTCCCGGGCTTAGGCCATCCTCCTGCCTCAGCCTCCTGCGTACGTGAGACTACAGGTGCATGGCTTTATTTAAAATTTTCTGAAAAGATAAAGTTTTACTGTGTTGCCCAGACTGGTCTCAAACTCCTGGCCTGAAAGATCTTCCTACCTCAGCCTCCAAAAGTGCTGGGACTACAGGTGTGCATCCCCATGCCCCCGAACCCTTTATTCTTACCCTTAAAGCCAAACCAAATTAAACCTGCACATCTGGCATTTCACCCACCTTTACCAATACACGTTTTATGGAAAACAGGTTTCACTAACAAATACGAAAAAGGATGGAGGAAATCTTCACACCTTGGGTAGAAAAAAAATCACTGTTTTAAGTTACCAGTGATGGGCAAATTAAGGGGGAATTTATCTCATTTTAGAAAAACTAACCCCCCAAAAGTTGTACTAAGTATATGAAAAGTATATGAAATAAAGACAGTAAAGAGTGAGACTCTGTTTTGAATAAATAAATAAATAAAGACACTGAGGGCATAGACATGAACACTAACCAAGAAAACTATGGAGAATCGGAATGTTCTCCTATTTCTGTTTAGCACCAATGTGAAATTGCCTTGTTAAAGAAGCATTTGCACTTTCGAGTTTATGAATCAACTGTGGCAAAGCAAAGATACACAGCTGAACATTTCTGGAGTTGGTGAAATATGGGAAAAGAACTTCTCTCAAGCTCAACAATTTCTGGGGGGCATTGGTTGGAGCACATTCAAAATTATCTTTTGGTTTACATCATGATGAAATCTCATTGCAGCTCCCCAGAGAGAAACCCAGAGTATATTCGCTGATGGATGAGCAGAAATTACTTGCTGAAGAAAAGCGCCCCACTGCTGGTACTTAGAAAACTCGGACAGAACGAGTAGAAAGGTGACGATTATCCAAAGGGAAGGATATTCCTCAAACTCTCTCTCTGTTCCTCTCCACATGGAAAAGGAAATTAAGTAAGTTATGATGGACACAATGTTCTCAGAAGTTTCCCTGGTTTTCTGAAGAGATACTAGTTTTCCAAAGGACTGCAGATAAATAAACTCTATTAAATACCTGACAAAATTATTAGTGAAATATATAATACTATCCATTTTTGTTACAATAATGCTTATATAGTTTATCAAGAAAAAAGGATTTGTGACTATTTTTAAAGACTTAAAATTTCAATACTGTATTTGTGGGAAGACATAACCAGGTGGATGTGGGGTGGATGGACACTTTCATTAGCTGACAAAATCAGTAAAAATAATACTATTGATAATATGAGATTCCTTTTAGATGAACTTATACTATTTAGTTTTATATACATACAAACCTAGTATAAATTGTCTAGGACTATAAATGCCTTCATTTTATATTTCATTAAACCTTCACAATTCTACTGAGACACAATAAAAAAAATATTCTTTTCATTTTACCAATAAGGACACTGAAGACCGAAGAGAGTAAGTTACTTGTTCAGGGTCGCAGAAGTGGTGAATTGCAAAAAATGAAGAAAAGCCTTCAGGTAATGAGTTTTCTTTTAGAAGCTCTGCTACACTATACCTTTTGATGCTGCTGCTTTTTTTTTTTTTCTTCTTCTTCTTTTTTTAGTACCAAATTTCACCAAATATATATTTACCAAATATATTTACCAGAATGCCTGAATTATTTACAATATTAAAAAAATCTGGAAACTTCCCAAGTACCCATGGACAGATTCATTAATAAATTAGCATTAAATAATCCATACAAGACAGAATAATCTATAAATATATCGATGAATCTCATAGACATGTTGATGTTGACCAGAAGAAACCAGACACACAAAAATGGATGTATTCTGTAGCTCCACTGCTTGAACAATCAGGACTCTTTTTTTCTAATTCCTTGATTATTGAAGATAACAAAATCTTTCTACTTTGTAACGGTGATAGTTATTTACAATTATGTTACCGCCTGTGTTTGTTTGCCTTTTTAAATAAAATTTACTTTTTTAATTCATTCATTATTATTTTCTTTTCTTTTTTGAGACAGAGTCTCACTCTGTTATCCAGGCTACAGTGGTAGGCATTAGCCTAGTTCATAGAAACCTCAATGGGCTCAAGCGATCTCCTTGCCTCAACCTCCCAAGTAGCTGAGACTAAGCTGTGCACCACAATGCCTAGCTAATTCTTTTTTTTAATTTTTCATAGAGGCAGGGGATCTCTCTCTTGCTCTGGTTGGCCTGGAACTCCTGAGCTTAAGTGAAATGGAAAAGCTATTTGATCAACAGAATGCAGTAAAGAGATTGTATGAACACTTAAAATATAAGGACTATTTCATATTCCCTCTTCTATATATGTATAATTTTTTAATATCTTTGGATATTTAAAAAGATTTTTCTATTTTAATATATTTTATATAAGTATGTAATATACAGCAATATATTTTATATATAGCTAAATATTTTTATATATACTTAGTTGTATATATTAAATTTGTAGTACTCAAGTCACATTTGACTTCTGCAGCTACAAGAGGTGCTCAATGCAATTTGTATTCATCTTTTGTTCTTGGTATATGTTGAGTACTATGATATTAACATGGTTTTTGCCTTTCTTAAATTTGTATACATTTTTCTTAGCACCCTCTGATATGCATATCCTAGTATAGAAGTCATGTGTCTCTTTGCCCTGGTCATCTGCTAGAATAAGAATAAAACTCTGTAAGGGAAAAGTATGAAAACAAATTGGACCTTCACATATAAGGATTGGACCTTCAAATACAAAGTAACTTCATTACCCAGCTTGGTTGTCTTGAGACTTCTGCAGTGTTAATACCCTCCAGGTGAGGTGTGTTTGCCAGTTAATGACCATTTGAATCAAGGGCCTTTGGTCTTGCCCCAGGCCCTCAGTTCTTCACCCAGACCATAACTGACAGGAACTGAGCAGCTCAGACAACCCTCCCACATGCTGGAAGTGTTCAGTCAGTAGCAGCCCTTCTTCTAATAAGCAGGCAGCATGTTGGGGAGAGACAGTGCCCACAGCCTTAATGACCTGTATCTGGTCTTCTCACATTGCAAGCCTAGTAGAACTCTTTGACTTAACAAAACTTTATCAAATGACAACTTAGTCTTGGGTTTAAGGCTTCTTAAGGGCACCGAGAATGAGAATATTTACATTTCGTTATTCCACAGAATGAATATCTTTCATTCTGTCATTTTCTCCCAAAACATTTCTATGTCGGATTTTTTTAAAAAGGGAAAAAAGTTGTTATAATATTTCTAAACTAGCTTTTAACTACAGGTATATTTATTTATATCAACTTCATCATCCCAATGACTGAGATATAATAATAATATTTCATAATACCTTAAATAAAAATGAATGGTCTAAAATAACAACAGCCAATCTATGCACACACGGAAAAAACTTTATAAAAGTAACACATTGATGCACTTTCTAAACTAAAGTGTAGATATTCCTCATGAGATGGAGTTTGAAGAAAGGAATACCACTTGAAGATTAGGTTTTTGTGATGAAAAATCACCTCTTTTCTTCGAGGAGTCAGGAATGCCTTCGTAAAGAAATGATATGATGTATCAAGGACTGTATGAATAATGAAATTCAGAGGTCTTGAGACTGTATCACAGGAATAAATTGGAAGGTTTGCAATTTCAAGGATATGTGAGAGCAGAGATCCCATTTCTGTGTGGCCCTAACATGACAGGTTGCATGGGTGCTGCTCTGGTCACCAGGCACCTTGTCTCCCCCACACTGCCACACGCTTCATGCTTTGCAGTGCCTGAGGCTGAAGCTCATGACTGACTGTGCACCTCTGTTCCCTAGGAGTTTGACTAATGCATGTCATCTCTCCTTTTAAGAACAAGTAAAATCAACCAACGTAATACCTGGAGATAATAGATTCTCAAAAATGAATTTTTAAAAAACAAGAGCAGTAAAAAGAAGCTGGAATGATGTCCAGATGGAGGCATTGTGCTCTGACTCCCTATTTTTATGTATGGAGCAAAGCTGCAGTGGTTGTTAAATCTCATTTCAAGATAATCTTTCTCACACCATACTGCATTCAGTAGACTCAAATAACAGAAAACTTCTCCCAAACCACAGGGAAAAAATGACACCCTTGACTGTATTCTCATTGTTAATTATTTCCCATATGCATTCATCTTTAATTCATTGGAACCGGTTACTTCTTGTCCCCTAGGAAATATTAGTGTTAGTAAAATGTACTGGGATCATATACAAACAGTAATAGTAAACCCTTATTACCTGAAGAGCTAACGGTTTTTGTGATCTTTCTCTGGTTTGCATATAGAACCCTGACCATCACTGGACATATAAAGTATAAATCCTTTATCCTCATATTATCAATGAGAAAAACTAAAGTTTAATGACTGCAATAGGTATCACTAAGGTATCACCAGCTGCTGCAACAGATAAACTCTGAAATTTTAGTGGCTGAACCAATAGAAATAAATTGTGTTCACTTACATACAGCTATCCAGTAAGTGTGCTGAGTGGATGGCCTTCCATGCAGTGATTCAGTTCTTGAACTCTTTATTATTGTAGCTCCATGACCTTCAACACTTGGTTCCAAGGTCATTGTGGAAGAGGAAGTGAGAGGACAGCAGGTACACCTACTTCTAAATCATGTTGGCCTAGAAATAGCACACTTTATTCTTGCTCACCTTCCACTAGTGAGAACTAGTCACACAGCTTCATATAGATGCAAATAAGATCAGGAAATTGAGTCCCTGACCTGGAAGCTTCTGTTCAGCAACATCTGTGCACCATGGATGTGAACACAAATCTTTGGTGAACAGCTGGGCATGTCTACGATAGAAACGATCTGACACTTTCCGAAGTGAACTCTGTAGTGAGTAGTAAAGTTGAAATTTGAATTCACCTCTGAATCCAAACTTGAGCTCCTACTCACACTGTTATACTATTGAAAATAATGCTTGTGATTTTCCAGTTCCTCTACTGTCCTACCCATAAATCTTCATGGTTATGATTGCATATAGCATAGTGAAATGATGACAATATATATACGATGGCAGTTTACAAAGTGCCCCATCATTTTAAAATTTCTGTCATCAGTAAGTCCTTGAGGACTCTTGTTATGGGCTAATGGGCAGTTGTGCCTTAAGATTTGAATGGATGTTGAGAAAAGACATAATCTTCAGTATTCGAAGGACACAGTTTTCAACACTTCACCTCTGGTAGTATAGTAAAGAAAAGATTCTAAATATACAATTTGACAAATCAAACATCATTGAGTTGTGCTTTATCTTTTTGCTATATAAATCTTATGTGTGGCCAAGAATAGAATTGGTTTTCTTATTATAGGCTTTTCTAATATAAAATTGTACAGAGGCAAGCTCTTTATAAATTTTTAATTTGGGGGGTAACTTCTCTCTACAAAAATACTTCCATTGAGCATGTCTAAGCTCACCATAATTTAACAAACCAAACCAAACATCACACGTGCCTTCTACTGCCCAATAGTGATGAAGAATTGCAGAAACTTTAAAAAGATAAAAAATGTATAGAAAAGAAAAGACAATCATAACCTGTTCCTTTATATTTTTGAAACAAACACCTGACAGGATTTCCTAAGTATATTTCTAGGCTAATTGCACCTCCCTAAAATTATAAACAAAATAAACAGCTCTTTAATTCAACAAATTTAATTATGTATTTGTTCACTAAACAATGTCACTAATGTTGTTGACAGGACTGGCTTACAGTCTGTAGAAAATAAACTCTAAGCAGTGTTTTGTGATTTCTAAGCTTTCTATTAGTGACATTGTAATCATTATTTCTAAATCAAATGCATCAATGACCTACACTTAATTTTAATTTATTTGGAACAGTAAAAAGTGAGACTTATAAATAACTCCTAATAATGTCTTTCTAAAATGTGAAAAATAACAGATAAATGTAACACAATTCTGTATATGGAAAATTAGCCATTTGACTATTAACATTAATGCACAGTCATCACTTCTACTCAGCAAACATTTATGGAGTAGGAACCATGTGCTGTGCGGTGTTGCAGAGTTCAACAAACATGAATAATATGTCATTTTTCTCTTTAAGGCATTTACAATGTAGTTTGGAAATACATGCATTATACTACAAAAAACAAAATGCAAATAACACTCATGAATACAGCTCTTCTTATTCATCAGAAGCCAAATTTGGAACAGGGTTGTGTATTTCTATTATCTCTGTAGAGGTCTGGAAGTGAAAAAATAAGCTTAATCCACAGAAAAATAGAAAATAATAAAAATTTTAGGAATCAAGGTGAGGTTCTTTATTATACTGACTCACAGCATGAGATTGAGGAAGTCTCCAAACCTGCAATGGTCCCATCTTTCCTATCTTATGAGATTTCAACAGGAGCTATATACACAAGAAAGAGTGACAAATTAGAAATCTATTCACCATGTTATTATAATTAGTCAACTGTCCCTAACTTCCAGATAAACCCTATAATAAGTTTGGGTTGGAATGCTTAACTTAGAGGGAAAGCACACCCTTCTGCAGCCTTAATTTAAGTTCTGATTTCACTTCTAGCAAGATGCTGAGCCCAAATCAATGAGAAATCCAGTTTATGAAAGCAATCATGTGATCAAGATAGCTCATCCTCCCCTAACAGATCAGGCAAACCCTGCTGGTTCATTTTACAGTGTGAAACCCTGAGAGGGAAAGAGGATGGAGCCAGTATGTCAACTTATCACCTGGAAGCCAGAAGCAAGAATGACACTGTTTCATCCATGCACGTCACTTTGTGACAGACGTTACCCCCAATACAAAATGGGCCTACTGTGTGTTTTGAAATTTGGCCAAAGTAGCAATCCCTGGGTGCAGCAGATGAGCAGAAGCAATGTGAGAAGAGTGGTAAATGTTTCTATAGAGAAGAGAGAACTTTCCTCAAATTCAAATTCTGTTATCGTCCATGTTTTAGAAAGTGTTGCTGGGAGGCGGAGCAAGATGGCAGCCGAGTAACAGCTTCCTTGCGTCTGGGCACCGTGAGTCTGGGGAGATAGGACTCCAGGCATCTCTGGCTGGTGGGATCTGCCTATCATCACCCCTGAGAGGATACAGGGAGTCAGCGAGAGACTTCTGGACCCCAAGAGGAGGACTAAAACAGTGGAAAACTGGCAAGTGGTCGTGTGTGTTCAATCCGTCTAAACCCGCCCGCAACTGTAAGTTCAGTAGCAGCGTGACTGCAAACCAGAAAGGCCTTACCTGTGAACTGTTTTGGTGTCTTTGGACTTGGCACTCAGCTGAACTGCCTTGGGGAGAGCCTGAGCGGGAGTGCGGAGAACTTTGGCCTTTGTCTAGGGCCCCAGTCTGAGCCCTGAGCCAGACAGAGCTAATAGTGTTTGGCTCTGGGTCACAGGCAGCCATTGTGAGCGATCTGCCCCGGCAAGCTCCGCCCTCAGGGTCGCAGAGCTAGAATTGGGTGGGAGCTGGTAACCCAGCGACCAAGTAGCCTAAGGGTGGGGTCTGAGCCGCCTTGCAGCCCTAACCCTCGGGGGCAGAGGGAGACCAGTTTTGACACACAGGGTAAGTGGATAGCCACTTCAGCAGTGATTCCAGAGACAAGCACTTCCCTGGGAAAGCTTCTGCTCAGCAAGTGAACAAGCTCAAAGTGCCTTTTAAGTGGGCTGAAGAGAGATTTAGGGTGTCTACCTGCTGGGGTTTGAGAAACTAGCAGCCTCCAGTCCTATCAGAACTGTGATTAACATTTCATACCGCAGAAGACCACGTGTTGCCCAGACAATATTCAATAACATATACATACTGCTTTGTTTTTGGTTGTGTTTTTTTTTTTTTGTTTGGTTGTTTTTTTTGTTTATTTTGATGTTGTTGATGTTGTTTTGTTTTTTAAGTTCAACCTTTTCCATACAGATCCTTTTTCTTTCTCAATTTTTCAAGTTTAATTATAATTTCCCATTGCTGCCTATTTCAATAGTTAGAACTTCATTTTTGTTACTGTTTCTACCACTATTATTTGGTTTTCCACCCAATTTTATCCTGTAAAGTTTTCTGTTTGTTTGTTTTGGTTTGATTTATAGCATTTTTGTCTTTCCTCTCTACTTGGTGGAGGTGAGGTACTGTGTCTAATCAGGTTAGCAAAGAGCTGCTGACCTCAAGGGAACCACCCAACTGGGCACCCACAGAAGGTGTTTTTTTTTTTTAAGGTTGTATCAAAGTGCCCTACTGTACACCTATATTGCTCTGTGTCCCTCTTTCTGTGCCTCTCTTCTTTTTGTCAATATTCCTTTTACCCACGCCCTCTCCTTTCTATATTTTTCTTTTTTTTCTTATCACTCAGTCCTCCTTTCTTTCATCCCTTTTTTGCTCTTAAACCTTCTCACCCTTCTGGTCCTGTAACCCTTAGTCCACAGGCACGAGAACTTAAAGAGCAAGAGGTAGTGAAAGGAAAATTAGGGCAAGGAAAAAGATAAAAGAAATCACTCATGAGGAAGAATCAGCAGAAAACTCCAGGCAACATGAAGAACCAGTCCAGAACAACCCCGCCAAGGGACCATGAGGTAGCTACTGCAGAGGATTCCACCTATAAAGAAATGTTAGGAATGACAGAAAGGGAATTTAGAATACACATGTTGAAAACAATGAAAAAAATGATGGAAACAATGAAGGAAACTGCTAATAAAGTGGAAAATAACCAAAAGGAAATTCAAAAACAGAATCAAACAAGAGATGAACGATATGAAGAATATAAAAAGGATATGGCAGACCTGAAGGAACTGAAACAGTCAATTAGGGAACTTAAAGATGCACTGGAAAGTATCAGCAACAGGTTAGACCATGCAGAAGAAAGAATTTCAGAGGTAGAAGACAAAGTTTTTGCGATAACTCAGATAGTAAAAGAGGCAGAAAAGAAGAAAGAGAAAGTAGAACGTTCACTGTCAGAATTATGGGACTTTATGAAGCGTTCCAACATACGAGTTATAGGAATTCCAGAAGGGGAAGAAGAATGCCCCAGAGGAATGGAAGCCATACTAGAGAATATTATAAGAGAAAATTTCCCAAATATCACCAAAGATTCTGACACACCACTTTCAGAGGGATATCGGACCCCAGGTCGCCTCAACTCTAACTCAGCTTCTCCAAGACACATTGTGATGAACCTGTCCAAAGTCAAGACAAAAGAAAAGATTCTGCAAGCTGCCAGGAGTAAGCGCCAGTTGACCTACAGGGGCAAATCCATCAGAGTGACCGCAGACTTCTCTAATGAAACTTTCCAAGCAAGAAGACAATGGTCATCTACCTTTAATCTACTTAAACAGAACAATTTTCAGCCCAGAATTCTGTACCCTGCTAAGCTAAGCTTCAAAATTGACGGAGAAATCAAATAATTTACGGATATACAAACATTGAGGAAATTTGCCACAACAAGACCAGCTCTACAGGAAATACTTCAACCTGTTCTGCACACTGACCACCACAATGGATCAGCAGCAAAGTAAGAACTCAGAAATTAAAGGACAGAACCTAACCTCCACACTGATGCAAAAGATAAAACTAAGCAATGGACTCTCACAAAATAAGACGAATAGAATACTACCACACTTATCAATTATCTCAATAAATGTTAATGGCTTGAATTCCCCACTGAAGAGACATAGATTGGTTGACTGGATTAAAAAACACAAGCCATCCATTTGCTGTCTGCAAGAAACACATCTGGCTTCAAAAGACAAATTAAAGCTCCGAGTCAAGGGTTGGAAGACAATTTTTCAGGCAAATGGAATTCAGAAGAAAAGAGGAGTTGCAATCTTATTTTCAGATACATGTGTATTTAAAGCAACTAAAGTCAAAAAAGACAAAGATGGTCACTTTATATTGGTCAAGGGAAAAATACAACAAGAAGACATTTCAATTCTAAATATCTATGCACCCAATTTAAATGCTCCCAGATTCTTGAAACAGACCTTACTCAGTCTGAGCAATATGATATCTGATAATACCATAATAACAGGGGACCTTAACACTCCTCTTACAGAGCTGGACAGATCCTCTAAACAGAAATTAAACAAGGATATAAGAGATTTAAATGAGACCCTAGAACAACTGTGCTTGATAGAACGCATATAGAACACTCCATCCCAAAGATACAGAATATACATTCTCCTCATCACCCCATGGAACATTCTCCAAAATTGATCATACCCTGGGTCACAAAACAAATATCAACAGAATCAAAAGAATTGAAATTTTACCTTGTATCTTCTCAGACCATAAGGCACTAAAGGTGGAACTCAACTCTAACAAAAATGCTTGACCCCACCCAAAGGCATGGAAATTAAACAATCATCTGTTGAATAACAGATGGGTGCAGGAAGAAATAAAACAGGAAATCATTAACTTCTTTGAGCATAACAACAATGAAGACACAAGCTACCAAAACCTGTGGGATACTGCAAAAGCAGTTTTGAGCGGAAAATTCATCGCTTTAGATGCCTACATTCGAAAAACAGAAAGAGAGCACATCAACAATCTCACAAGAGATCTTACGGAATTGGAAAAAGAAGAACAATCTAAGCCTAAACTCAGTAGAAGAAAAGAAATATCCAAAATCAAATCAGAGATCAATGAAATTGAAAACAAAAGAATCATTCAGAAAATCAATGAAACAAGGAGTTGGTTTTTTGAAAAAATAAATAAAGTAGATAAACCATTGGCCAGACTAACAAGGA
Source organism: Nycticebus coucang (assembly GCF_027406575.1). Lineage (NCBI taxonomy): Eukaryota > Metazoa > Chordata > Mammalia > Primates > Lorisidae > Nycticebus > Nycticebus coucang. Next base: position 56,966,595 of record NC_069788.1, read on the forward strand.
ATAGAAAAGTAAAATCTCTAGTAACCTCAATCAGAAATGATAAAGGGGAAATAACAACTGATCCCACAGAGATACAAGAGATCATCTCTGAATACTACCAGAAACTCTATGCCCAGAAATGTGACAATGTGAAAGAAATGGATCAATATTTGGAATCACACCCTCTCCATAGACTCAGCCAGGAAGAAATAGAGCTCCTGAACAGACCAATTTCAAGCACTGAGATCAAAGAAACAATAAAAAATCTTCCAACCAAAAAATGCCCTGGTCCAGATGGCTTCACTCCAGAATTCCATCAAACCTTCAAGGAAGAGCTTATTCCTGTACTGCAGAAATTATTCCAAAAAATTGAGGAAGAAGGAATCTTCCCCAACACATTCTATGAAGCAAACATCACCCTGATACCAAAACCAGGAAAAGACCCAAACAAAAAGGAGAATTTCAGACCAATCCCACTCATGAATATAGATGGAAAAATTCTCAACAAAATCCTAGCCAATAGATTACAGCTTATCATCAAAAAAGTCATTCATCATGATCAAGTAGGCTTCATCCCAGGGATGCAAGGCTGGTTTAACATACGCAAGTCTATAAATGTTATCCACCATATTAACAGAGGCAAAAATAAAGATCACATGATCCTCTCAATAGATGCAGAAAAAGCATTTGATAAAATCCAGCATCCTTTTCTAATTAGAACACTGAAGAGTATAGGCATAGGTGGCACATTTCTAAAACTGATTGAAGCTATCTATGACAAACCCACAGCCAATATTTTACTGAATGGAGTAAAACTGAAAGCTTTTCCTCTTAGAACTGGAACCAGACAAGGTTGTCCTCTGTCACCTTTACTATTCAATGTAGTGCTGGAAGTTCTAGCCAATACAATTAGGCAAGACAAGGAAATAAAGGGAATCCAAATGGGAGCAGAGGAGGTCAAACTCTCCCTCTTTGCTGACGACATGATCGTATACTTAGAGAACCCCAAAGACTCAACCACAAGACTCCTAGAAGTCATCAAAAAATACAGTAATGTTTCAGGATATAAAATCAATGTCCACAAGTCAGTAGCCTTTGTGTACACCAATAATAGTCAAGATGAGAAGCTAATTAAGGACACAACTCCCTTCACCATAGTTTCAAAGAAAATGAAATACCTAGGAATATACCTAACAAAGGAGGTGAAGGACCTCTATAAAGAAAACTATGAAATCCTCAGAAAGGAATTAGCAGAGGATATTAACAAATGGAAGAACATACCATGCTCATGGATGGGAAGAATCGACATTGTTAAAATGTCTATACTTCCCAAAGCAATCTACCTATTCAATGCCATTCCTATCAAAATACCAACATCGTACTTTCAAGATTTGGAAAAAATGATTCTGCATTTTGTATGGAACTGGAAAAAACCCCGTATAGCTAAGGCAGTTCTTAGTAACAAAAATAAAGCTGGGGGCATCAGCATACCAGATTTTACTCTGTACTACAAAGCCATAGTGCTCAAGACAGCATGGTACTGGCACAGAAACAGAGACATAGACACTTGGAATCAAATTGAAAACCAAGAAATGAAACTAACATTTTACAACCACCTAATCTTTGATAAACCAAACAAGAACATACCTTGGGGGAAAGACTCCCTATTCAATAAATGGTGTTGGGAGAACTGGATGTCTACATGTAAAAGACTGAAACTGGACCCACACCTTTCCCCACTCACAAAAATTGATTCAAGATGGATAAAGGACTTAAATTTAAGGCATGAAACAATAAAAATCCTCAAAGAAAGCATAGGAAAAACACTGGAAGATATTGACCTGGGGAAAGTCTTCATGAAGAAGACTGCCATGGCAATTGCAACAACAACAAAAATAAACAAATGGGACTTCATTTAACTGAAAAGCTTCTGTACAGCTAAGGAGACAATAACCAAAGCAAAGAGACAACCTACACAATGGGAAAGGATATTTGCATATTTTCATTCAGACAAAAGCTTGATAACTAGGATCTATAGAGAACTCAAATTAATCCACATGAAAAAAGCCAACAATCCCATATATCAATGGGCAAGAGACATGAATAGAACCTTCTCTAAAGACGACAGACGAATGGCTAACAAACACATGAAAAAATGTTCATCATCTCTATATATTAGAGAAATGCAAATCAAAACAACCCTGAGATATCATCTAACCCCAGTGAGAATGGCCCACATAACAAAATCTCAAAACTGCAGATGCTGGCATGGATGTGGAGAGAAGGGAACACTTTTACACTGCTGGTGGGACTGCAAACTAGTACAAACTTTCTGGAAGGAAGTATGGAGAAACCTCAAAGCACTCAACCTAGACCTCCCATTTGATCCTGTAATCCCATTACTGGGCATCTACCCAGAAGGAAAGAAATCCTTTTTTCATAAGGACACTTGTACTAGACTGTTTATTGCAGCTCAATTTACAATCACCAAAATGTGGAAACAGCCTAAATGCCCACCAACCCAGGAATGGATTAACAAGCTGTGGTATATGTATACCATGGAATACTATTCAGCCATTAAAAAAAATGGAGACTTTACATCCTTCGTATTAACCTGGATGGACGTGGAAGACATTATTCTTAGTAAAGCATCACAAGAATGGAGAAGCATGAATCCTATGTACTCAATTTTGATATGAGGACAATTAATGACAATTATGGTTATGGGGGGGAAGCAGAAAGAGGGAAGGAGGGAGGGGGTGTGGCCTTGGTCTGTGTTACACTTTATGGGGGCAAGACATGATTGCAAGAGGGACTTTACCTAACAATTGCAATCAGTGTAACCTGGCTTATTGTACCCTCAATGAATCCCCAACAATAAAAAAAAAAAGAAAAAAAAAAAAGAAAGAAAGAAAGTGTTGCTAAGAAAAATTTCAACAGTCCTATGTGTATTTTTTAAGAAATTCCATCATGTTAGAGTGATGATATAAAATGAGTCCAAACAAAGATCTGTATATGCAAACTCCAGCAAAGTAGCCACTCACAGCCAGGTAAGGAGAGAAAGTGACTTGGATGCTCCCAATCCACCCTGTGAAATGTGTAACTTATGGTCAATCTTTGTACCTTATCTCACAGCAGATATAGAAGACTACTTGTAACTACTGTGAGTAGTTAATAGGTATTCCTAATTTGGGAAAAATGTACAAAGCTATCCAAAACCCAATATGCAGTATGTTACATTCTGAAAGAAGCCTAGTAATAAAACAAATATTACTAGAATAAATAAACCTTGCTCAAGTGGTAACTAACATCATTTGCTTTCAAAGCCATCTCATCAAAATATGACTTAGAATAACTTAGAAACTCCAATAACTTAGAAACAATTTCTCGTGGGTTCATATTGCCTCATTACTTTCCAGAAATAGTTTTTTGTATTTCTTTTTGAATAGCATTACATAATATTTCCATTTCTCTACACCTGTTGCTCCCTGTGAGTCATAATATAAATAATAATAATAATTTCAAAGAGAAGAACATTTTCCTTCAAAACTTCAAACAATTCACCAGTGTCCCTCCTTTCTAAACTTAACAGGAGTATGATACTCACCACTTATCAGCAGATTTGTTTTCTGAGGTTTCAGTTACCCTCATTCAACCAAGTTTCCAAAATATTAAGTGAAAAATTCTGGAAAGAAATAATTCACAAGTTTTCAACTTCATGCCCTTCAGAGCAGCATGATGAAATCTCCCACCATTTCTCTGTGTTCCATGGAGGATGTGGATCATCCTTTGTCTAGCAGATCCACGCTGCTCCCTGCTCCTTAGTCACTTTGGAGCCCCAGCCACCTCAGAGCCCTCTCAGTTGTCAGATGGACTATCCAATTATCTCAGTGCTTGTATGCAAGTTCAAGAGTAGCCTAATATAACACCACAATGCCTGCATCACTCACCTCACTTGATCTCATCACATAGGCAATTTATTATCTCACATCATCACAAGAAGAAGGGTGAGTACAGTACAATAAGATATTTTGTGAGAGAAACCACATTCACATTAAATTTATTACAGCCAGGTGCAATGATGTGTTGTGTGACCGGAGGCAGGAACAGCAGCTTTGCCATGGGTGTAAACTCGCTCCTGTAATTATTAAGTCAAGAAACAGACTACACGAGATGGGATGGCGTGTAGCAAAAAGCTTTATTTAGGGTTTTGATTTTATACTTTTTAAGTTACATACACACTTAATCTATCAGCTGTTAGTTCCATCATTATCTTATTTTACCTATCTGAAATTAACTTGAAAGGAAATATTTTGTTATCATATCAATACACTTTTGTAGTAAACCTCTTCTTCTAAACACTGACTAATTTCTGAGCAGGTATCTAAATAAAGATCACAAAGAAGAAAGTAGCCACAGGGGAACAGAGTTAATGGAAGAATATCTTCAAGCGTTCACTCAGTTTACTCAGTATGAAGTAATGACTGTGTGTTTCCCTCAGGGCAGAGTACCTATAGACGCTGACAATATGTTGTTAACATATGTCAACCCTCTGGCCCGTATCTCTGAGGAAGGTGGCATGCCCTTTGATCTCAGGCTTCATGGGGTGTACAGCTTCAGAGAAATGGCTTATTAATTAACTCCAGGTAAGCCAACTCTGCGTGTATCCCAGGGAGGCCCAGGTCCCTTAAGCCTTTGGAAGAAAAACAAGTCATTTTAAATTCACACTGAATTCACTTTGTGTGCTTGATGTAGGATATGTTTATTTCTAAATATTATCCTACAATGATGTGTGCATATAATCCAAGGTATGGGAGGCTGAGGTAGGAGGATCACTTGAAGTCAAAAGTTTGAGTATAGCCTGAGACACACAGCTTAAGACCTTGTCTCTCTAAAAAAAAAAGAAAGAAAAGAAAAAGAAAATTATAGCATATTGTTATTCTTGTTCTATTTTATTATTAGATAGTTCTGATAATTTCTCATGGTGCTTAATGTATAAATTAAACTTTACCCTTGGTGTGTATGTATAAGAAAAATCATCATATACATAGGGTTCAGTTCTAAATAGAACCTGCAGTGTTAGGCATCCACTGGGAATATGGGACCATGTGCCCCATGAATAAGAGCGACTAATATATTCCATTTGCCTTGAAAGAATTTGATATAGACATTTGTTATCCTGACACCTGCTACCTTATGCTTTCCATCCACCATCCTGTGAATTTGAAGAAATCATTGCCAGAATTTTCATTACCACATGGTTCAGTAAGACAAAGCTTCAGATCAGGCCAGAGTACATCTGAGGGTGGTTAGACCCTGTGGTCGGCTAAGGGTCATCCACCTTGTCCAACAGTGTGGTCTCTGAGCTGAGAGAGAGAAGTGACCGCAGGAAGCAGGCTTGCTGCCCACCTGACTCCCAGTGTGACAGGATGGCATCCCTCTTCCCTCAGGAATTTATCCCAGGAAAGATATTATGATAAAACCTTTTAACTTTTTCAGTGCATTAAATTCCCCCCCACACACCCACACACTAAAACTCTAAGGCCCTGCCCTGGTCAGACACTTCCAGAAAACTAGGGTAATTGCTTGCTTATCTCTGAAACTGCAGAGGCCTCCATGTGGAGCCTCTTCTTGTGCCTGCTTGTCAAAAACCTCAATAGCACATCCCTAAACATCACTTATTGCTTAATGAAAAAACAGATTTCCCTGCCTAGCATCTAATAGTTGTTAATATTCTAATAGCATTAACACGCAATATTCAGTCAAATTGTAAGGCTGACAAGGGCCCACATGTGTGGAAATGTAATTACAGTGGAAGTTTAATGATAAATCACCACAGTTTCTCTCGGCCTTAATAAACTGCCAGGTACCGCCAAATAAAGCAGAAGCAATTATGGGAAGCAACAGGATCCTGAGCTGAGGGATGGAAGTGATAGAAGAAATGGGATCCCACATCCCCAAAATACCTCATGCAAACTTCTCAAAATGAAGGGCTGCTGAGCACTGGTCAACAGGACTGTCACCTAGAATATGGCATTTTGATTTCCCAAAAGAAGGTACAGTATTTACAACTGTGATAAAGTACCTCATATGTCCCAACAGCTATTAAAGTCCATCAATTGCCTCTGTCAGCATCTATTTAAGGAGCTTATTTACAAAATACTAACTTCTTATATAGTTTAATTCAAAGGCAGGAAATCCCCTTATTTCCTGGGACTTTCAGCTACAACTGTTAGAACAGATGGACAAGGATATAGAAGGTGCAATGGTTCTAGGACAGTGCATAATTTAAGGTAGCATATACAAAAGCATAGGATTTAGAGCAGAACAGACCCGAGTTCATATCCTAGCTCTGCAACTTAACAGTTGGGTAGCTTTATTTTTTTGTTCATTTGTTTGTTTTGTTTTTACTGGTTAAATATTTTTGTAAAATTTTATTATTTTACAAAATAATAATAATATTATTTAAAAATCATATAAAAATATTTTTAAATAATAATAAATTATTCAATAATAAATAATATTATTTAAAAATTATATAAAAATTATTTTTAAATAATGTATATTTGAGGTATAAAACATTACAGAGTGGGATATATAGAGACAGTAAAAAAAATTTCTATAGTGTAGCAAATCAACATATCCATCATTTCAAACATGGAAGAAAATAAAATCAAATATAGGTATCTTATAGGCGCACTATCTAGTAATAGAAATTAGAAATGTATTCCTCATAGCTTATCACTTCCGAGGGTTAAGAGGTTAAGACTTACAGTTGGGTAGCTTTAGACAAGTTACTTAAATCTCTTTGATATTCCATTTCCTGATTTGTAAAATGAAGATATTAGTTAATAATATCTACTTCATAATGGTGTTATGAGAAACAAATTAAATTGTGTATTAAATCCTTAGCTTAGCACCCTCCTGACACCTATTACGCACTCAGTGCGTGCTGTAGTTGCTTCGATTATTATACATCAGTGGCCATGCATATACACATTCACCCCACTCAACACATCAGCAGATCTTGTTCCCTGCAGCCGGACTAAGGGATAGAATCGTATCGTATCTGAACAGACTGGATCACTGTAATTATGTCTGATCTAACCCTATTATAGGACATATGAAGAAACTAGGTTGAAATGAATTCGTATGTTTAAATACAAATCAGTCAAATACAAGCTAAGCACCAGGCTCTGAAAAAGGTACTTTAGATACAAACATGAGTAGAACAGAGTCCCCATTCACCATTGTATAGAGGAAATGGACAAGTAGAAACAAGTATGAAATGCACAAACAAAGGTAAACTTCTACTGCAGCGTAAATGTCAAGGAGGAAGAGCTTGTCTCAGCCTGGGCAGTCCGCGAAGGTGCTCCAGAGAAGGGGACTTTGCCCTGTTGTCAAAGTCCACGTGAGGAAAGAGATTCTAAGAAGAAAATCGGAAGGAAAATGGACAAATACACTAACAAAATTATGAGTAAGTATCATCAGCATTAAGAGAATGCAAATGAAGGAACCCCCGCACACCATTTATCACTACATCACTATTAGAATAGCTCAAATAAAGAATAAACAAATAAACAACAAACAACTAAAATTTCAAGTACTGGCAAATATAGTGATTTTCTACACATTGCGGGTGAGAATGGAACATGGTTTAGCTAGTTTAACAAATAATGTGTTAATGTCTCATAAACAGCTTCTTAACAAATGAAACAGTCCCTCTCCTAGGGATTTTGCCCAGTGAAAAGAAAAGCTACGTTTATACAAAAATCTTTTCATCAGCTTTTATAACAGGTTTAGTCATATCTCAAAAACTCCAGATATACTCAGTGGGCAAACAGAGATACATCTTTGCAATGGAGTACTATTCAGCAAAAAAAAAAAAAAAATGACTATTGATACACACAATGAGGTGGATGAATTTAAAGTACATTATGCTAAGCGAAAGATGCCAGAATAGTGCTCTAATAACATATGATTCTACTGTATTTATATGGCATACTGGAAAAGGCAAAGGCATAGCAAGAAAAAACAAATCAGAGGTTTTCGTGAATTAGAAGGAGGCATTAATTCTAAATGAACACAAAGGAAATTTAGGGCATGATGGAACAGTTCTATATTTTGATTATGGTGGTGCTTATTAGCCTATACGTGTTTGACAAAAATCCTAAAACTGTATGCCAAAAAGGATGTATTTTATCATTCACAAATTATACCTTTTTTTTTTTTTTTAATTGTTGGGGATTTTTTGAGGGTACAGAGAACCAGGTTACACTGATTACATTTGTTAGGTAAAGTCCCTCTTATAATTGTGTCCTGCTTCCAAGAGGTGTGTCACACACCATGATCCCCCACCTCCCTCCCTCTTTCCCTCTGTCCACTCCCCCAGTTCCCCACCCCCCCACCACATACTAAATCATCAATTGTCCTCTTCTATAGGCAAAAATACATTATCTGTCATGAAACCCAGTCAATTGATTACAACAGATGTCTACTGCAACCAATTGGAGGAAATGATGAGACCTCTTGAGATTAAGTAGCCAAGATTGGTCAATAGAGACAGGTCAATCCTCTTGTAAGACAATGCTGGCCGACAAACAACCCTACTCAAACATCAGAAGCTGGATTTATAAATTCTCTGTCACCCACCGAATTCACCAGACCTTGCATCAAATGACTACCACTTCTTTCTGGCTCTGAACCACTTCTTATTTATTTATTTTTGTTTGTTTGTTTTTGTAGAGACAGAGTCTCACTGTACCGCCCTCGAGTAGAGTGCCGTGGCATCACACGGCTCACAGCAACCTCTAACTCTTGGGCTGAAGCGATTCTCCTGCCTCAGCCTCCCGAGCAGCTGGGACTACAGGCGCCCGCCACAACGCCCGGCTATTTTTCTGTTGCAGTTTGGCCGGGCTGGGTCCGAATCCGCCACCTTTGGCATATGGGGTCGGCGCCCTACTCACTGAGCCACAGGCGCCACCCTGAACCATTTCTTACAAGGAAAAATACTCAATTTTCAACAAGCAATGGAAAACACCTTTTGTGGTTTCATCACCACTCCCTCTTCAGGCTTTTTCGCTGCTGATATACACAAGCTAACATTAAGAGGGCAAAACTGTGTTGATAATTTAGGCATATAGTTTGATTAATTGCACTGTTTCTTATTTGAGATATAATAAACTAAATTTTTGATTAGAAGAAAAATAGTAAAGTCAGGTTTTGCATGGATGACTAGAATATGGAAGATAACATTAGAACTATTCCTTAGCTAACTACCTGCACACAGTAGAAATTCAATGAATGTCTGTCCAATAGACCCCACTTATCTGAAGTTTCACTTTCTGAGGTTTCAGATACCTGTGGTCAATCATGGTCCAAAAATATTAAGTGGAAAATTCTAGAAATAAACAATTCATGTTTTCAATTACATGTTATGAAATCTCGATCTCACTGAGGACATGAGTTATTGCTCTGTCTAGCGTATTCTCACTGTCTATAGGTATTACCCACCTGTCAGTCAATGAGTAGCCCTCTCATTTGTCGTGTTGGCTATCACAGCATCACAGCACTTGTGTTCAAACCAGCCTTACTTTACTTAACCCAAAAACACAAGAGTAGTGATGCTGACAATTGGGATATCCCAGTGAGAAACTGTAAAGGGCTTCTTTTAAATGAAAAGGTGTAAGTCGTCAACTTCACAGGGAAAAAAAGCATTGCATATTTAGGGTTTGTCAGTATCTGTAGTTTCAGGCATTCACGGGGGGGGGGGGGTGTCTTGGAACATATTCTTTTGAGAATTAAGGTAGATTATTATATGTAGCATAAATCAATGGAGAGGAATCTCTAGAAATAGGAGCCAATTCCTACAAAATCATGGAACAATCCAAAAAGTTGACATTGCTCATATTTGGCTCAGTGATCAAATGGGTATCTCAGTCATTTATGTTATTCAGTAAATGCTGTCTCAAAAAAAGGGAAGAAAGTCCATAAAGATGGGATGCATGAAGTCAGCCAAGCTGACTCCAGTGAGAATGTCTTCCCTTAAATTTACACAACCCACAAATACACAACCACAGACAGCAGCCTTGAGGCTGGTAAAACATTTCTTAATTTTCACTTCCCTGGATGTTTGGAGACATTTTCTAAGGAGAAATCTGAGTAAATTAGGTATTTTCTCATATATATATATATGTGTGTGTGTGTGTGCGCTTGTGTGTATAGTCTCCAGCTTATCACGTATATAATATTCCAAAGTAGTATATTCGAAGAGGATAAGGCAATAAAAATTTATTTTCACAGAGTAAAATCTCATCTCAAAACATAAGTCATAAAACAAAGTCCAAGTCAAGTGCAGTGGCTCACACCTGCAATCCTAGCACTTTGGGAGGTGAAGGTGGGAGGATGGCTTGATAGCAGGAGTTCAAGACCAGCCTAGGCAACAAACATAGTGAGACCCCCATCTCTACAAAAAAATAATCCAGATGTGATGGTACACACCTGTAGTCCCAGCTACTTGGGAGGGCTGAGGTGGGAGGATCACTTAGGCAAGAAATTTGAGGTTGAAGCTAACTATAATGACACCATCGCACTGCAGCCCTGCCAACAGAGCAAAACCCTGTCTCAAAAACATTTTTTGAAAAATAAGTCAACAGAATAACTTAGATGTGTAGGAAAACAGAACAGGCGACAAGGATATAACTACATAGAGCTACACAGTGGGTGCTAAGGAAAACCTAGAATCAGTGGAAACAGTATAGTGATGTGAAGAGAGTTGCTCCTCTTGAGGGTAGGCAATCCCCAGGTTATGAACAAGATAGGTTCTGTAGGTTTGTTCTTAAGTTGAATTTGTATGTAAGTTGAAACAGGTACATTTACCTGTTCCTTGTAATAGCCTCTGTTCATCAGTAGAATGTAAGTCAGGGCCTGACTATACATAACATTTATAAGCAACATCATTTTTAGAGCAATGATAGTTTTGAATGGTTTATGTGATACTAACCCATTTCTTTACTTGCCCCAGAATTCCTGTGATGTAAACTAAATTTAGTATCTTAGAAAAATAAATTTAGGAAGTTCCAATCAATCCAAAATTCCAATGCTAAAATAACTTCAACTCTTTTGACCATTTCAACACAGTCCATTCTTCTGTGAAATGATGACTCTTCAACAACATGTACCTATATTTCTTTTCAAAAGGGGAAAAGTTGGATTTTTTTTTTTTCATAAGAATACTTCTAGGTAAAGGACCAGAAGCAGTTAGAATGAAGGAACAGAGCCAGAAACAGGAAATTAAGTGTCAGGGAAACAAAGAACAAGTGGAGAAAAGTTTAGAGAAGTTACTCTGCGCTTCCTCAGAGAATCTGCGCATTGGGGCTTTATCACAACTGAGTTTTTCAAGATTCATCTGTCACTAGACAGTACTAAGCACACTATCTTTAAAAGAAATCTTTGTTCTAATTCCCTTCTGACAGGAAAAAGCTTCTGGATTCACTCAACCCTATCTTTATCCTTTACAAAGGAAAACTATAGAGAGGATGGTTTTACTCCCAGGGGCTTTACCAACTCTTCTTATTTAACTAGCTCCATTCAACCAGACAACTGCTTAAGACTCCCCCCATCCACTTGCTACAGCTCTTTCACAACAATAAAGCCTGCTTAGATGCTTTTATTTTCATTCCTTCCGGGTTCCTCAAAGTCTAGGTGTCCCAGAGAAGAATCCTTTGTAACTAGGTCACCTAAGTGATTGATAAAGGGGCTGGAACATTCCAAAGATAGTGGCTATTGCCTGTTTCTCTCAGTCCCACAGTGGTGGAGAATACCTGACCCAGATTCAAATCAAAAGAAGGTACAACTTCCAATCCAATAGTATAAGACAAAGAAATGGCAATATTTGTCACATGAAACTTGATTGCCCAGCACCTCTAAAACACATTATGTATGAATATTGCAGACAGAAGCTCTTGCTTGCAAGCAGGATTATATCCACCTTATTTTAGAAAAATAAGCATTTATTTAATTTTAAGGAGCTCTAGAAAATTAATTCACTCTCAAAATTTAATAACCCTATCAACTTTCTGTGGTACTCTGTAGTTGAGTTTTCTAATATGTATCTCCCATCTTGTGTTTGAAGTCTGGATTATAATTTCACATACATTGCAAGACTGCAGAAAATTTTCCCCGGGAATACCTATTAGGCTTGGAATTAAAATTATCACCTCTTGTCCCAGGGATTCAACCACTCTCATCTCATATGTATCGGGTAGAATCCTTGAATTCAGGCAACAGAAAGTGATTCTGCCTAAACTAATACAAGAATCTTTATTGGAAAGACAATGGAGCTCACACAAACTACAGGATGTTGGGAAATGAGATTTAGGAAATAGACTAAAAGTAAGGGAATTTGCTAGAGACAAGAAGCAAAAAGCAAAACAACTGTCTTCTAACAGAAATAGTCAGCTGAGATGTCACTTCTGCTGCCATAGAACACCAGTGCTGCTGTACACTGCAGGGTACTGGACACCTGCAGAGCTATAAATGCATCTTAAATCTCTCTCTTTCTCCCTCTTCCCCTCACTCTCTCTTCATCACTGACTCCAGATTAAAATCCCCAGTCTGAAACATGTTATTGGCCAAGCCTGTGCCATATCTTGTTGCCCAGACTACTGACTCTCACAAAAACCATTTCTACAAGTCACTGTTACTGCTGAACATTTTCCTTTAAAAGGTTTCCTTGACAATAAAAAGCTGAAAACTCTAAAGAGGGAGAAAAAAAGTCTTTCTTTATATAACTATATGACATAAAGTCATAAGTGAAATAACAACAGAGATAGAAATGGTCATGGCAACAACAACAACAACAAAATGAAAGCTGGCCATTACATGCCTCTGTTCTGCTCGTGGCATGAATTTTAGTGGAAGTTCAGTCATGTTTGGTTGCACCACTAATTCCAGCACAATCACAAGAACCAACAAAGAATTTCTTCTCATTTATGTGGCTGTTATTTCTTGATTACAGGGAAAGTCAGTGCCTTGGGACAGGTGGCTTTCTTCAATCAGCTGAGTTCCTGAGAGATGGGAGGGGAAGGAGGGCTGGCAAGATCTTTCACTGGCTGGCAGTGGCTCAGTCATTCCAAGACTTCTTTTTCCTTTATGGAAAGAAGGGAAATTTTCAGAAACTACAAAGCTTCTCTTAGCTTTGATTTGGCCCACAAAACACAACAGCTGTGAAAGTTGAATCTTGCAGGAAAAAAAAATAAGGTCAAGACTGGTTATCATGTGGTTTTGCTACAGTGTATTGTTTTCAGAAGAGGGAAAAACCACTATATCTGAAGATGCAGTGAGAGAAAAATAAGAAAAACATGTGAGTTGTATTTTAAGCTAAAAAGACTGGGCCCATAATCCCAACTACATATATGCTTCGAGGGGCAGAATGAATAACTACTTGTTTTTGAAGTGTTCTGGAACACATTTTAGCTCATATCTCCAAAAACATTCACTGCTTTTAGTTTTCTTAGCTTTCATGGTCTGACTAGTAGGAGAAGGGGCCAACCATTAAACAGGTTAGTAAAACAAAATTATGTTTTCAAAATAAGTGACTGATTTTCATTGTATCCTACTGATACTGAAGGGAAGTGAAGGATTTTTCTCTCTAGACTTAACTTATTTCCTTTTATTTATTCCCTGCTGCAGAGAGATTTTCCCCCAATTAATTCAAACATGTCTTTCTCTTCTCTAAAGATTCAAACTAAAAATATGTTTTCAAAAGCAGTGGATTAGGCAAGAGGAATTTTATTCCCAAATAGTTACTGGTTATTTTTTTATTCTGTTATCAATTAGCTGGAAGTGTCTACATCACTTTTGACAATAGGTGGCAAAAGAGAGATCTATATTAATTATTTGAGAAAGCAGTTCTCAGCTTTAGATTCATGTTCAATTCATCTAGAGAGCTGAAACAAAATGAATTTCTGGGCCTTGTTCCAGACCTAGTAAATCAGTATCTCTACACATAGAGCCTAGTCATTGGTATTTTGCTTTTTAATTCTCAGTTGAATTTAGTGGGAAACTGGGCTGAAAACTCCATCTTCCAAGGAGCTGCCACCTCTTTGTGGTTGAGGATCAAAATGTATACAAAAAGATTTCTATCAACCAAAGAAAGAATTTGAGCTAAACTTTTCCTGACGCTTGACTCCACCAACTTAGTGTGTAAGCCCAGATGGAATGTAACAACAGAAATTACATTACCAAGCTCCACATCTCCACCTCTCTCTCTCCCTAATTAGTCATTTTGACCCATAAATGGCTCCTTGCACTTGTAACTTCGGCATCTTAGACTCTCAGAGATCTTGGCTCTTACTACATTGCTTTCTATAAATTATATTATCCATCAGAGAATACAGGAGTCCCAGGGCATATGCCCTTGCCAATTTCTGGAAATATTTGTAAAGTGGAGTACCTTTGAGATAGGAAGGGTGAGTTCCCCACTGGTATTCACTTGATGGGCAGAGAAAACTCAGTTAAAAGGAGTACAGAGCAGGCTGACACTGAGCCCAGCTGAGGCCCAACAGCACAGAGCAACAACTCTCCAAGCCAACGATCTGATTCAGTACATCTGAGATGAAACCTACTAAACATCGGCATTTTTAAATAGCAACCTCAGGATATTCTGCAACAGATGGCCTGCAGACCACCCAGAGAAATATGGTCATAGACTGTTAAAGGAAAATCTTTCAAAGAAACCAGGAATGTTTAAGTGGAGAAAGCTAAACTGTCTTCAAATATTTAAAGGGCTTTCCTGTTTGGGAAATAAAATTAAATAAAATGTTTAAAGCCCTCTTCTTTAAGACCTAAGAGGTATAAAAAGGGAAACTAAATTGAAAATGTACAGAAAATGAATTTGGTCTCAATTGTGAGAAAAATTTCATGACAATCAGACTTGACTGCCTTATAAAATAATATTTCTGTACTAAATTTATTCTGGAATGATTGTCACGTAGTATACACACAATCAAGGGGATTTAAGCACACAGTGGGCACATGGTTCCATTTTCCATTTTCAGAATAATGAACTCTACCAGGGGTTTAAATCTATCTCCATAACAAGATGAAAAAAAAATACAATTGAACATGTATGCATCACATTTGATCAGCTTAATCTCCCAAACTACCCCCATTACAACTTTAATATCTTATACTAAAAAAATCCTGAAACTAGTTTTAGGATTAAGAAACTTTAACCTAAACAGTTAATAAGGCTGCCAAAATAAATGTTGTTCAAAAACCGAAGCAGGGGTCCTCAAACTGTGGCCCACAGGCCACATGAGGCGGTGTGATTGTATTTGTTTCCGTTTTGTTTTTTTACTTCAAAATAAGATATGTGCAGTGTGAATAGGAATTTGCTCATAGTTGTTTTTTTTTTTTTTTTTTAACTGTAGTCCGGCCCTCCAATGGTCCGAGGGACAGTGAACTGGCCCCCTGTTTAAAAAGTTTGAGGATCCCTGAACAGGAAATTACAGAGAGGGAGACAGAAAAGAAAGAGATTTATTTCTGGTTAAGAAGGATAGAGCACACTCCACTTCTTCATCTCTCTCACTGAATACAGCTATAAAATAACACACCTGGAAAGAACATACATGGGGCACAGCTATTTGTGGACTCTGGAAAGAAATTAGTGCCAGGCGGACTGAATCAGAAGAACAGGAGTCAGTTTACCACTTATTTGCTACTCTGGAATTCCATTGCCTGAACTTGTCATGGCCTGAGAACCATAGGGACCATTGGCACATACAGAAATGTAGGAGAAGCCTCTGGTTCCGGCTCAAGAAGTGCTAAAAGGATCTCCCAATGCTCAGAGAAAGTATGGAAATCCATTTTTCTTTCTTTACTCTGCCCCCACATAATCTTAGAGATGGGATGTTACTTCCCTTGCCCACCTCTCACTACTCCACTCTCATCCCTTGTTTGTGATGCGGGTATAGTTCAGGAAAGTGTGAAGCAAATGAGGATATACTCGGCCTCAGATTTGTGGCCAGAAGACCAGATTTATGGTCAAAAGAAAAAAGGAGCCCAAAGGGAACAGAAAGTACTAGGGAGATTTCAAAAAGGTAAGATCTTGAGAAAGCAGCTCCTTTTAGTTGTGTATATACTCTTGTACTCACTTTCAGTTGCAGGTGCACGGACTTGAGCTTAAGCAGAGAATTTGGATTTTGAGAACTGGAAAGAATACTGCCATGGTCTCAGGCTGGCTGCCTGTAGGACATGTAGCACAGATTGGATGCATACTGCAAAGGATTTGAAAACTAAATTGACCAAAGAAGTCGTGTCTTGTGATCTGACCCAGTTATGTTGATTGAAATGAAAGCAAAAATATCAACATTCTCTGTGGGATTTCAGTAAGACCCAGGGACTCAACATAATACTCAAAATGCCCACCATATAAATTAATCCAGCATACATAGAAGCTGAAAAATACCAATGTGCCTAAGAGAAGACATCCCTGAGATGGCATAAATGTTGGAGTTATCTGACAGAAGCATCAAAGAAGTTTTAAGACTTCTCTAACACAAAGGATGACAGAAACACCCTTGAAATAATGAAAAAAACTAAAAATTCAGCAAAGACATAAATAAGAACTAGGAAATTTTAGAACTGAAAAACATAATAACTGAAATAAAAATCTCATATAAAAACAGAATGGAATTGGCAGAGGAAAAAGTCAGTAAACCTGAAGACTGATGAGTAGATATTATACAATCTGTACAACAGACAGAAAATACATAAAGAAAACAACCAAGCTGGTCATGGGCATGTAGACCTGTAGTCCCAGATATTCCAGTGGCTAAGGTCTGAGGATGGCTTGAATGCAAGCATTCCAGGATGCAATGAGCTAGTTGTCATTGTCCTACAGCTTGGGTGACAGAGCGAGACTCCATATCTTTAAAAGAAAAAATTAATTAAAATAATTTTTTAAAGGAAGAGAAAAGAACAGAAAACAATTACAAATGACAGAACAAGTGAACAATCAAGAACCTGTATGGCATTACTAAAAGGTCTAACATTGGTACTATTATGGAACAGGGGTCCCCAACTCAGAACTAGACAGGAACCCCCCGCCCCCATTTTCTTGGCCTGACTGAGCTCAGAAATCAGTCTCAGCTAAGACCGCATCTCTAAGCACAAACATGCCTTTTGCAGGTCACATTTTCTAAACACAAAGTTCATAAAAGCAACCTCACCGTTATCTCATCTGGGCTGTCCCTCCCAGAGCTAGGAACACACCTGCTTCTCCCAGAGCAGAGAAGAGCTCACCTAGAGCAAAGGCTCCAAGGATGGCATTCCTCTGCTCTATGGCAGTTTTGAAATTAACTTCTGCCTCAGCACTGGCACTAAATGGTTGAGACATAGTCCATACATACATTCTGTCTTCCCAAAAGCCCCTGCCCACAGTCTAGGAAAAGTAGTATATGAACCCCAAGATAGAAGGCTCGGATTGGCTTCCCACTCAGGTTCCTCCTTCACTGCCATGGAGGCTTCCCATTTATCTATATTTTATCTTTCAATAAATTCTGACCTGAGGCTTATCTGCATGGTCCATGGGTTCATTCTTCAACTCTGAGACCAAGGAACTGGCAGAGAGAAATTCCAGCTACAATGAGAGTGGCAAAAGAAAGAAGAAAAAAATATGGGGTGAAAAAATATTTGAAGGAATTATGGTTGAAAACTCCCCAAATTTGGTGAAAGATTGCCTGGGAAGACTTTGCCTGCAAACTGGGCCAAGCAGCCAGAGAAAAAAGAAGAAGACAAGCGGTGAGGATTAGCCCAGGCCTCTTAGAATTGCACCTGCTGGAAACACAGAGTCTTCTTCCCCTTTTTTAAGAGTCAGTTTGTCTCTGGAGGGTTTCTATAGCTAGAGCTGCCATGGCAGCCATAAGATGGTTTGGGGGCTCTCACAGAAAGAAAAAAAAGGAAGGCCTGAACATCCCACTCTTTCAGGGATGCTAAGTTCCCATCTGGACTTTTCAAGGCTTCTCCTGGAGTATTCTTTGTCACTACCATAGTACTCACTTCCAGTTTTCTGGCTCTAAGTCCAGACCAAGGAATACCATGGAGAAAACAAAGAAAAATTCCCTGCTGGCATGGTGGGTTTTGGAATTCTGATCTTTATCTCTAATGCTCTTGGTCTTTTTATTTTACAGAGTCCACAAATCACTATTCCATCTATACTGCTCAGGTTTTATTTTTTTTTTCAATTGGAAAGATGAGAAGTGCTTACTCCGTGTTACCTACAACTGGAACCTCATCCTTCTAGATTGATTTTCAACCAAGCAAGGTTAAGAAAGATATATATTCTGGAAAACTTACTGAAGGATACAAAAAGTTGCTTCTTGAATTTTTAGATAATATTATCACAGATGAATGCTAAATAACTCATATTTGATTTCCTGTTTTTCAGTTATTAAAAATATTTAGTAAATGAGGTGAAAGCTGTATTAGTTTGATGTAAGCACTCCAATTTGTATACAAAAATCAACACATTGTACCTCACACATGCATAAATGTAGCATGATCTATGTGTATATGACTTAGTAAAAAAAAATCATATTTATTTAATTATATTCTTAGTCACTAGTTCCCATAAGACTGCTTATGTGTGTTAAGGACTAGAAGGATATTTTAATTGGGTCCAAGAGAATCATCATTTAGAAAGTCAATGCATTCATTTCTAAATGTATAACCTTTCCAAATTTAGTCATTCCTTTAGAACAACCATGTGCTGATTACCAACAAATAATGAGAAGGTGGCTATACAAAAAAAAAAATATATATATATATTTATATATATATATACAGTCTTACTGTAACATGTTATTGAGAGTGTTCTTTATTGTATTAATTCAGCAAATATTGATCATCTATTTACCTGGCAGTGCAGTAGTGAATAAATCAGATGAGGTCCTGTGTTTACCCTATTAGTTAAGATAGTTGAATAAATATCATAGGCATGCTGTATTATTGTTTTGAATATGAAGATGTTTTTCCTTATTCATTCTGCAAATTGGCTGTGTCTCTGGTGATCTTTCCCCCAAAACATGAAGCCTGGACAAATCTATATTTGAAGGGTAGTGTTGGGCATTACAAACTTCATTTTCAAAATGACATTAGACATTAAACATAGCAATATGGCTTAGGCATGAATATCCCTACTCATTAAATGTAACACTTACTGAGAATTTCTTGCTAAAAAATATTTTGCAGATTTTCTAAACTTAGGCAAATATATCAGCTTTGCAAAAGGACTAAAAAACACATGTGGAATCCACTCTTCTTTTTAGTCTGATTTGTGCTCTTATGGCTTAAATTAACAATTATACCCTTCATTTTCTTAAAGCAACTTTTTACTTCAAGAGATTAAATGGCTTAATTAGCACAGATTAGCTTTTGCCAGGTGGATTACCGAACATCACAATTAATACCTAATGTCTGAAAAATTAAGGTAAATTGTTAAGAAAAATAAGTTTTATTTATATTATCTTTATAAAATAAGTTTATATATCAGTTGGCTCATTAAGAAAAGAGTAACTTTTGCTACACATTCATTAGTCCATGAACTAGGACAATTTTGTTGTTATTTTGTACTTCAGTTCTGTTATAGAAGTCACCATATTTATAGGTTGGACACTAGACTTCCTTTCATTATTTCATTTTTCCTCCTCTTTCCTGCTTCATGTCCCCTCTCCATTCCTTTCTTCCATATACTCCTCTTGTGATCTGCATTAGCACCTCTTCGGCTTTTTATTTTATTTATTTATTTTTGAGACAGTATCTCTGTTGCCCTTGGTAGATTGCTGTGACATCACAGCTCACAGCAACCTCCAAGTCTTGGGCTTAAGCAATTCTCTTGCCTCAGCCTCCCAAGTAGCTGGGACTATAGGCGCCTGCCACAATGCCCAGCGATTTTTTGGGTGCAGTTGCCATTGTTATTTAGTAGGCCCTGGCTGGGCTTGAACCTGGCAGCTTCGGTGTATGTGGCTGGCACCCTACTCACTGAGCTATGGGTGCCGAGCCAGCACCTCTTCTGCTTTTAAGAAGCAATAATTGACTTCTCAAAATATTCTCACTTAGTACTGAGAGTGGGAGCATGCCTTCACTTCTCAAATAAAATATTTGAATTTACAGGTGTAAAAGAGTTTAACAGAGACTAAGACAATTCCATCATTACTATCACACGAATATGTACGTGTGTTTCTAGGTGGGTCTGTTACCAGATGAAGAGGGTGTAGGTGTCTGTCACTGTCTCTGTCAGCCAATATGCAGAGACAGGGATAGGTTCACCAAACTTTGTTAGAAAGCCAGGATTCTGGAGAACAGTGAGAGTAGCCTTTCCAAGACTGTGCTGTTCTTCCATTTCCAAAATTACAGTTTTATACTTAAAAGTTCCAAGCAAAGACCACACCAGCCCCTATTCCAAATAATAATCAGCATGACTCAGTGGCCTAAACAACATTTCAATTCAAAAGTTAATCTCCTAAATCAATCCACCTATACTACTCAAGATAGGCATCTTTAGGGTGGGAGGTAAATTTACAAAACAGTAAGAATGTAAGACAGGAGGAAAAATTTAGGCAGGACCTAAACCGACCAGACCAGCTGTGTCATGTTTGCCTAGCCTGACAGGCTCCTTCTACTGACAGTACCTTCTCACTGTAGGTACTTTCAAGACCACATACTTGAATTACCGTCACTTGGTAAAAACACATTCAACTAATTAAACCTGATAGAAATAACAAAACTTTCACTGAATTCCAGAAATTACATAACCTCTGGGTTTGTTTTGAGGCATTTTTCTCCAACATTGGTTAAATAGCTATCATTTTTAACATTTGCATTCCTCCCAACCTCCAAGGGAGGATAGTACTATTGTAATTATACTACATTCTTCTGGGGTTCCCTAATGAGCTATTATTTTGCTAATGGAATATTCAAGTAGTCTGTAGTAATTTATCAAATAGTCCCAAGTCCCATTTTCTCAGTGTGAATCTTTTTGTTCACAGGTAAATTGATGTGTGGGGGGTTATCGAGGCTTTTTTGTAATTCAAATGATCCATTCCACCACCCTTCACAAAAAAATATATGCCATCTTGGAGATTTTTTAGAAATGTTTAGAATTAAAATAGTATAGACTTTGTGCAAGTAGTAATTTCTGCATTTTAATTTGTTTTTTGATGTTTTTGCATTTTAATGCCTAATTTTGAAAATGCCCCTAAATTGATAGTGGGGGGAGGGAAAATGTAATTCGAGTTTTTTTACACTCCAGTATGTTCTTTTGTCAGCTTCAACTACTAGGAGAAGAGCACTATACTAAATTAGAGATCCCAAAACAGGAAACCATCTAAAGACCACCACTTTGCCTTCACTTTAAAGGACAAGAATTTAAACCTAGTATAGTTCTTGTTCAAATGAACTCACTTTCTGGCACAAAACTGTTAAAGTATAATATGACATGAATATACCAGGGAACATGTAAGAGTCCTTGAACAGACAACTATGCAGATAGATTCATGTTGGGAGAAAGGTTTTGAATGCCATGAATAAAATAAAATAAAAGCAAATTACCTATAAAATCAACAAAACAACTGACCGGAGGGTTCTGGTTCCTGACAGAATGGTGAACTTGTTCATATTACTGACTCAGTTTCCTCAAGTCAACCATAAATTTTACCTTGTAATATTGTCACTACAGGAAAACATCTTTGAGTAACTAACGAAAATAACCACCAAAAGGCCCTGAGAAGATCAAAACTGTCTGTAATTGCAGCAAATAGAAAGGATAGAGATTTGCCTCCTCCTGTGAAAATGCTCCTAAAGGTGGCCTGAACAAGATTAAATGGAGGAAACTTATAAATTTTGCATTTGCCTTTCCCCTATATTGTCTTTGTACATCTCTTTCCCATTTACCCCCAAATCCTCTACAGCAGCTTACACCACTAGTGTGGTGTCTCCAGGGTAATATTGGGATAACCAGAAAGCCCTGCCTGGGCAATGGATTCTTAAAAACAAGTGGAGACTGACCTCCCAGTTGCCTTTCCACCTCCTCCCTCTTCAAATTCTCATTCACTGTTGGAATAACAACCTAGAGAATGCCTCCTCCTATTGCTGTAAGGAGACATGAGTCGCTGACCAGATGAGAGTCTTAGGGGCATGGCAGTTAACAGCCTGGATTCCACATAGGTTCTGTGGTGATTGGGACTCTCTGCCCAGGGGATTGACTTAGCCTCTAGGTTTAAATTCACTAAAATTCATATAAATTGCAGCTTGGCCTTTGGCCCTTACCCAAAACACATTTCCAGAAATCTAGGCCATTCTATCTATACAGAATTCCCACTGACACAGAGTAACTGACACACTGGTAGTGTGAACTCACTCACCAAAATAACTGGATGCTAATGCCTAAAATTATCTGAAAGAAAAAGCACACACTGGACAACACATGCTATCTTAAGTACAAATACCAGAACTGACAGATTAAGAATTATAAATAGAATAATAAATATAGTTATGATGATATTAGAAAATGCTAACCATATGAAAAAAGAACAATTAACCCCAGAAAAGTTCCACATGAGAATACATGTGTATTATATGTAAAAATGTGGTTATATTTCTCACAATTAAAGAAAGATGAAAAAAATCTTTGAAGGCTCACTGAATGTCGAATAAGATTGGTAATGCAAGCTACACACCTAAGAATATCAAGATAAAGCATAAACTTGGAATACGGAAAGAACAAATACCCCAACTGAATACAATTTGAGAAGAAGAAATACAATTAGAAAAGAATACTCCAAAAGATGATGGAAAAGATATGACTAGTAATCAAATATCATAGTAAGAGTGGTAAAAAAGACTAAGAATGAGGAAGGTTAGGGCAGAGAAAGAGGATGGGAAAAACCTAGACCAAATGGAGAAGCATATTTATAATAACCAGAAGTAAAATTCAACATGATTCAATTTTATGAGGTAGAAAACATGAAAAATAAGAGTGAATTAACTTATTTGTCTTGTCAAAGAGCATGTCTTGTAAGGGAAAAATTGAGTTACTTATGTTGTTAGAACAAAAATATATAAAATTCTTAAACGCATGTGTGTGTATATACACTATATATATACACACACATATACATATATACACACACACATATAGTGTGTGTGAGTGTGTGTGTGTTCATACAAGTTTGAAGAATGATTACAAAAAGGTAATTATAATTATGGGTATTTGGGAAAAGATACCTGACCATAATAAAGGAAAAAAATGCTATCTTTAAATTTTAAGCAGGATAAATAAAAATATAGATGGAGAAAAGAAAAAGAATGCAAAGTTTACATGGAAAATAAGATCCAACATAACAGTAGTTAACTATAAAAGTAAATGGGTTAAATACATGAATTAAAAGGCAGAGACTTGGCCAGGTGCAGTGTCTCACACCTGTAACCCTAGCATTCTGGGAGGCTAAGGCAGAGGATTGCTTGAGGTCAGAATTTCCAGAACAGCCTGAGCAACAGCAAGATCCTATCTCCATAAAAAATGGAACAAAATTAGCCAGACTTAGTGATACACACCTGTTGTCCCAGATACTCAGGAGGCTGAGGCTTGAGGATCCCTTGAACCCATGAGTTTGATGTTGTAGTGACTTCTGATGATGGCTCTGTACTCTGTCTGGGACTACAGAGTGAAAATTTGTCTAAAAAAAAAAAAAGGTGAAGACTCCAATGATACATTTTTGTGAAAAAAGATTCAACAATATGTTGCCTAAAAGAATAAAAATTAAGATTTATCAGGCAACTATGAACCGAAAAGAAGTGACATAGTTATATTATTACATGAAAAGTGTAATTTAATGCCAAGAAGGCTGTTGTCTTCTACTAAAAGGAACGAACAGCAGAACAAGAAGATACATATTTGCTATGGCTGTTTTCTAACCACAGTGGCAGTACTGAATGCTTGTCCCACATCAAATGACTCACAAACTAAAGTATTTACTATCTGGCCTTTTTTTTGCAGTTTTTGGCAGGGGCTGGGTTTGAACCTGCCACCTCTGGTATATGGGGCCGGCACCCTACTCCTTTGAGCCACAGGTGACACCTTCTATCTGGCCTTTTAATAGAATGTTTAGCAACTTCTAATATATATACGACAGAGTAGGATAAAAGAGAGAATAGAGCAAAATAATATAAGAATGACACAAATTATAAAATTATTATACAGAGAAATGAAAATAGCTATTTTGTCAGTATTCCATAAATTAAAAAAAAACAAACTAGAGAGAAGTTTGAACACATTAGGTAGTGACACAGAAAATATAAATTGAACTTGTATCAATAAAAACCCACAATATCTGAGATAAAAAATTCATTGTATGGTATTCATAGCTGATTAAACATTGCAGAAGAAAAGATTAGTGAAACTGAAAACAGCAATAGAAATATTCTAAAAGAGAGATAAAAGATAAACCATAGGCTGGCCTCAGTGCCTCATACCTGTAATCCTGGCACTTTGGGAGGCAAAAGGTGGAGAATCTCTTGTGGCCAGGAGGTTGAAACCAGACTAAGCAACACAGCAAGATGCTATCTCTAAAATTAAAAATTAGTCAAGCACAGTGTCACATATCTGTAGTCCCAGGTACTCAGGAGGCTGAAGGAGGGAAATGACTTGAGCCCAGGTGTTGGGTGTTGCAGTGAGCTATGGATGACTCTGCTGCCTGGGAGACAGAGCAAGACCCTGTTTCCCCCTTCCCTCCAAAAAAGGAAGATAAAAGCTTAAAAAATTGAAAACAGCGTAAGAGCATCAGTGAACTCTGGAACACATATATACGTGATTGGAGTCTCTGAAAGACAGGAAATATCCAAAATATTTGAAGAAATAATGAGCACCTTTTTTTCAAAATTGCTGAAAACCATAGGCCTCTAATAGAGAAATTCAACAAATCTCAAGAGCAGATGACAGAAAACAATAACAACAACTTCACCAAGTCACATCCCAATCAAATGGCTTAAATTTGGTGACCAAGAGAAAATCTTAAGAGCAGCAAGACTGGGATGGGGTGGAAGGGATGCCCATTACATATCAAACAACAAAGATAAGTATCTTAGAAGATTATTAATTGTGGGTGGCACCTTTGGCTCAAGGAGTAGGGTGCCAGTCCCATATGCCGGAGGTGGCGGGTTCAAACCCAGCCCTAGCCAAAAACCACAAAAAAAAAAAAAAAAGATTATTAATTGTAAATAATGCAAACTAGAAGTATGAAAAGAGAAAAATATCAACCTAAGATTATTTATCTATTGACAACATCTTTCAAAAATAAAGATTAAATAAGGTTTTTCAAACATAAACACCTGAAATCAATAAAGAACACTGGGAATGGTAACTATGTAGGTACATAGAAAGCATCCTTTAAACATTATTTAAGTCTCTTTCAAAAATATTCTCCTCTTTAAAGAAAAAAAATTTGTAGCGCAGTTTATAACAGATAACAAAGCAAAATATTTAATTACAAAGCAGAAAGTCTGGAAGAGAATTTTTCTCTTCCCTCCATCTCTATCATCTTTTCTCATATTCTTTCCATTTCTTCATTTGTATCTTCTGTGTTTTAAGACAATCACTCAAGTTTTTATTCATTATTAATAGCTAAACTTTCGGTAATGCTAATACAGCACTTTCTTATAAATATTGAATTTAATTCTGGGATTACATTTTAGGTTTTGAACATATTACTAATAATTAGTATTTATTGAGCATTTAATAGTCTTTCAAACACCATTTAATCACTTGGAATTATGTATGGTGAAAAACTGAGATGAAGCTTTTTTCCACTGTGTACTATTATTATTTCTTCTAAGGTGAAGATAATACAGTATTCAGAGATTCAGTAATCATTCCAAAATAAAAGACAGAAAATAGTGGAACCAGAATATGCAAGCAAGCATTTTTTTAATTGAAAGTTTATGTTCTTATCCACTGAGTTATACAGCAAACATTTTTTAATCTGTGATTTACTTAGTTTGGCTCTCATCTGATTCATTCTTTATCTTTTCTCTTTTTACATTGGTTATGATTTTCTTAAACATTTTTAATTTTATAAAAATAGATATAACATAAAATTTACCATCTTAACTACTTTTAAGTGTACAATTCTGAGGCATTAAATACCCATTTGCTGTGTAAACAATCTTCAGAACTCTTGTATTGCACCAAACTGAAATTACCAATTAAATGACTCCCCACTCCTTCCTCCACTCAGCCCCCAGAAATCATCATTCTACTTTCTGTCCCTCCAGTTCATTCTTCACATCAGTCTATTATTTTAATAAACTCACCATTATTTGCATGTTGTGTAGGAACCTTGTCTGCCAAAAGTTTTAGAGCATAAAATAAATACAATAATTTATAAACTTTTTTATTAGAAATGTTCTCAGTATATGTCCTTTCCTTCTCTAGTACTATAGCATCTGTGTTTTGCGTTGTTGAATTACTTCATATGACAATTTTTTTGAAAAGAGATTTCCTCAGCCTTAAAAAGTACAGAGTATCCTATTTTGGTGTTAACCAGTCTTATCTGAATCCAGTTAGAATCAGCCTTTCCAATCTTAAGATATAGGACCTATTGATGATCACAACCTCAGGCTTGTTTGTAATT
Organism: Nycticebus coucang; assembly: GCF_027406575.1. Taxonomy (NCBI): domain Eukaryota; kingdom Metazoa; phylum Chordata; class Mammalia; order Primates; family Lorisidae; genus Nycticebus; species Nycticebus coucang. The sequence goes on from NC_069788.1 coordinate 56,993,264, forward strand.
CGTTGGTCTGAAGAACAATCCTAGGAATTGATTACCTTATCCTAAGGGAAGAGTTATCCTGTCTAGTCTGGAGTGGTCTGTATTTCTTACACTGCAAAAAGCCTCCAATAGTGAAGAAAATATTCCAACAGCTGGGTCTAAAATATTACGCACATCCATTTTGGCCTTATTAGTATTTCGTTCCTGAAGAATAATGGGCTGAGAGATCCATTAAAGGCCGAAGTGGGGCCAAAGGGTGTATTCGCATTCCATGGAGTGGAGCTTTCACAAACCGGAAAGGTGGACTTGTGCCTCCAGGAGGCTGGGCAGGTGGAAATCCCCTACCTCATTAACCCACATGGCTTACCACTTTGCCTCCAGGCTAAGTTTTCCATATTTGACTCTCCAGCTTTTGCCTGACACATTTTTGACCCACATTTCTAGTTTCCACTGTTGTTGAAACTGCAACTCTTTTCCTATATTCATGAGCACTGTAATGGAAAAGTTGCAGAGAGTGAATCAGTCACTGATGGTTGCCAACAACGTAGTGTAGCCAGAATATCCTCTTTCACATTTAAAGGAGAGGAAGCCAGTAATGGCTTTTCCCCTTATGTGCCATTCTTACCTAAAACCCAGTGTATTCCACCAGTCCTTTGTAAAACGCAGGCAAGGACCTTTTGACTATGGCAGCTGGTCTTTGAAGAGCCAGTTCCTGTTTCCTGCTACTATCTTTTCCATTGTCTTTTCTCAGAAGTGTTGCACAGGAAAAAGGATACATCAATTGCACAAATTACCTACATTATATTAAGATGCCATTTGCAAAGATGTCTGTCTCGAAAATAGTCATTTTTTTCAGCATTCTTTAGACCAACTTTAATTGTAGTATGATAACTTCAAGTTATCAGATATTTTTATGGTCAAGTTTGAATGACTTGCAACCTTACAAACTCTATTTCACATCCATAAAGCATTCATTTAATGAATGGTTTTCATGGAAGTGATGATAGTCAACTTACAAAATCTGTCAAAAATACATTTCTACCATGGTCTAGTTTTTTATCATTTCACACAGGAAGGAAAGACAAAGAAGGAATAGAAAAGATCAGAGTGCTAAATTAAAACGAAAATCGAGGGCTAAAGCTTGAAATTAAAATCTAAGTTACAGCTTAGTTTAAGAAAATGAACAAAAACAACCTGAAGCTAGGATGGGATTGTGTGCATGTGCGTGTGCGTGCGCGTGTGTGCGTGCGTGCGTGCGTATGTGTGTGTGTGTGTGTGTTAGCTATGGCATATAGATATTCTATGAATTAGCTCATTGGCCATGACTGCAGTATTTCTTATGGAAAGAATGGGTGACTTGTTAGCGTGATCTCGTCTGTCATCCAGGAGCAGGAGGCTGTTTATGTGTAGAGGCTATTCACAATAATAATTCTAAAGACAGGACGTGTTTGGGCATGTCTAGTCTGGAGTCGGCAGCTTGGGGTCTATTTCTGGATCCATCAATTTTTGGCCTGGAGGCTTTAGGCAGGTCATGCTGTCTTAGGATCACTGTTGCTGTATCTGCTTGACTGGCATAGTAAGAGTTCCCACTTTATTATTCATGGATATTTTGTGAGTTTTAATAACTTTAAGTAAAGGAACCTGCAAAAATGCTTTAAAGTCTTTGGAGAAACTCCAGAACAAAGGAGGAAGTGTTACTTCTCTGGAGAAAATGTAATATCTTTTTCATAGCAAGTGTTGTGTGGTCTTTTTCTTTTTTTAATAGAGAGACTCAACAGTGCCAAGTATATTCTATAAACTTTCTCTCCAAAATTGCCACTTTGCAGCTTCTCACCAGGAGCTGTGTGAGTTTCACATGACCTCATGATTAGTTATGTTTTGTGACACATTTTCTTACTATTTTTTAAAGGGGGAAAAAAAATCACAGTGAATTTAGGAATTACTAGGTGATAGAAATTTGGGAACTGTTTCTGGAGCAACAATAGCACTTCATATTAAAAATATGCTTGTGAGGACAAGTCCATTTCTCTTGGAAGGATGCCCTGGGTGAGTAAGTGTGTAGAAGCAGGTCACGATTCTGACCAAAAAGGAAGCACATAGGTATTTGAGATTTAGCTCTTGGGAAAATGACTAAGCAACTAGGTTTGCAAAACTCAAGACACCAAGTAGGTACATTCGCCTCTATCAATTAAAAAGAAAACATTAAATTTGCAACACTCTACAGTTGAAAATATTGCATTCATATATGAAGTGCCACAAAAGCTGTGAAATAGACAAAGCAATATGTTGTTTCAAAATAAGAAAACTACAAATTGGAGTTATTCATTGATTCATCCAGGGTTGCACCCCTGCAGAGTTGGCACTCTGACCCCAATATTTTGATTCTCCACCTGGTGATTTATGGCATATTCTTGATTCCACCAAGGGTTCTCAACCTTCCTAATGCCGTGGCCATTTAATACAGTTCCTATGGGTCGTGACCCACAGGTTGAGAAGTGCTGTAACTGTGGAGGGAAGGGGAAACTCTTACCAGATTTTATGCTTGCTGCTTGCCTTTATGTAAACTCTGATATGGGCTATCTCCCCACTCGAGAATCACTGACATAGCAAGTCGTCATTACCAAGAGTGGCTTTCCCTCAGCTGTGTTAAAAAAACCAAACAGCTTGCCAACTGTGGAATACAGCTTTTTCTTTCGTGGGGGGTGTGTGTGATTTTTCTTTTCTTTTTGTAAATGATAACACCATTTCATGAATGTAACATACTTACCTTTATTTTCTCAAGCAAGGTCTTTTTAATATGCTCAGATGCTTGTGACTATGTTTGTGCTTACTAAGAATTGAAATTTGGCTGTTGCTCTTCATATCCTGATATCACTAGTCTCTTTTTTTAACTAACATACATTCTAACTGAAAACACTTGATATTAGAGAGATGAAAACCCCTCTGCTATATAAACAAGCATTTCATAACTTGACTTTTCTCTGGACTATCTTCCAATGAAATGTTTGTGTGTTTGTGGATGTTGAACTTCACATTGGCGTCTACATTTTGGCATAAACTTAGAAGGGGGGGAGAAAGAAAAAGGAACCCTTTTCTTATGAACACCTCCTACCAGCCCTCAAAGAAGGAAATGGGGGAACTATTTCAAGAGAGACATACCTTAATTTTGTTGCAAATCCTTTTCTGCCTTCCAGCCTTCAATATCAATATGTCACGATAAATTATTTCATTAAGTATTTCATCTCCTTTGTAACCTGCTCATCTTTAAGGACAAACTTCAGATCTGCCATAGACACATCTGCAATATTTCAACTCAAAGGACACCTGCTGACTCTTAACTGGAAAGCTATGTGCATTCCTTTCCTCTCCCTTCATAAATATATATTGCAATTGCCACTGTTATTAAAAAAATTATCCTTTGGTCCTCAGTGATCTACCAGGCCCTACTCTCCCTTCACGCTTAAGCTGACCTTGCTCCCTCAGAAAGACAGGAAGACAACCTTAAGTGACAATGAGACAAATTTCATTTTGTTGGGAACTGCCTTTTCAATTATTTGTCTCTTCTCGATTTCTCCTTGCTGACCTGGTCCAAGCTGTTACTTTGACAGGGGTCCCTAACCTCCAAATTAAAATATGCAAATTGTTATGCGTCCCGCACTAGGGCTGGTATAGTCTATGCATTGTAATTGCAGAAGATTGTTCTGTTCTGTTTTACACCAGAAGAATATAGTTACCTACTTCAGCCATTTCCCATTATGAGAAAAATAATACCCTGCAGACTGATACATTATAAGCAATACATTTATGCCTCAGTATATTTCCATTTTGAAAATGAAAGATTATTATTTTTGTGACCCACATTCTGCCACAAGGAAAATATTCCGGATATATTCAGCTGTGGTCCATGTGCTGCCAAGGTGAACACTGTCCGGATATACTCAAATAATTACAAAGACTTGTGCATGTATTTTTAAATGTTTCAATAGTGTAACCTAGTCAAGTTTAATTTGAAACATAACTGTACTTTTAAGTACTTAATTTTTATTGAATAGACTTAAAAAAGCCTGTGGCTCAAAGGAGTAGGGCGCCAGCCCCATGTGCTGGAGGTGGTGGGTTTAAACCCAGCCCTGGCCAAAAACTGCAAAACAAACAAACAAACAACAACAACAACAAAAAACCCAACAGAATACTTACTAGTCAATGATTTTTTTTTCCTATCTTTTCTTTGGTAAATTCTAGGAAGTAAGATGTATTCCCCCGTCACCTGATCAATCAGAACAGCACCAGGCTGATCCACCATCATTTTCAAGATCATTCTACATACGGTTTACCTGTGTGTGCAGATATAATATTTTCCCACTTTTTAGAATGTTATCTTTCTTAACCCCACAGGAAAGTTGACTTTATAAATATCCACTATGGTGATGAATAAACTGAAATGTACACTATCTCAGAACTGCATGGAGCTTATCTCTGTGATGCTATCATACTTGCCATAGCTCTTAGAAATTCCTGAGTGATCATGAATTCTCCTCTGAACATCCTAATTCCTCTCACATTATTTTAGAAGACTTGGGGTGAAAACCCACTTGGAAACCACTACCTAGGAATCACTTATCATATGGAAGAAACATCAATAAGAAATAAAACTACTAGACAATTAAAAAGTTAATTGTTGCTTCAGGATATATATATTTCCTGTTTACTTTTTTGCCTAAATTTGACTGTGTTAGATTGACTTTTAGTCAACTTTTCACCCCTAAGCATTAATTGATTGAAGCAAAATGTATAAAATAATGGGAGGCAAGCCATCCTGAGTTCAAAATCTTATACACAGGTAGAGGGAGATGAACGCTAAACTCTACACTCAGCTATCAAACACCAAATCCTATGACTGTTGGAACAATATAGACCACAGGTACATAACCTGTCTGGACCTTATTTTCCATATCAATGAAATTCCTTATTCTAAGTCAGTGAACTTTAGAGCTGTGAAGAGCTAAGCATCTAGTCAACCCTCTTGGTTTAAACAGGCTAAGAGAGGATAAATTATTTGATAATCACCATGCAATCAATTATCTAGTAAGGTGGCCTAGAATCCAAGTTGTTAATTCTTTCTTTTAATGGGCACTAGCTAAAGACTGATCGGGTAAAAGAAATCATTCAGGGTCTGTGTAAAGATGGTGGAAAGGTGTGTGAGTGAGGAAATTCATTGTTGAATGTTTCTGAAATCCAAGGCTATTTGAAAGAGTCTCATCAGTCTTCCTCACAGTATGCAGTGCTGTGTAATCATGGTCTACCTCGAGTGTTGATTCTCCTTTCTTGTTTGATGGGTCTTCCTCTCCCAGAGATTATAAAATGCCATTCCTCCATTATTCTGCCTCACAAGACAGCAGGTTTAACGAAGGGAAACAGAAGAAGAACAGCCTACTTTTGTGTTTTATTTTGTTTTCCCCTCAATGTTCTTGGATGTTTGGGTCTGATTTCCATGATTTTTCTTCTTTTGTAAAAATCATGCAATCATTTGACCATGGTACAGGAAGGCAAGCAGAAAAACCCTCAGAAGAGATACAGTTGACCTTTAGTATGCAAAAGGTATTGGTTCCAGGACCCCATCCAGTATCAAAATCCATGGATACTCAAGTCCTTTGTGTAAAATAGCATAGTATTTGCATATACCCTACACTCTTTTCTCCATATGTTCAAAATTACCTCTAGATTACTTATAATACCTAATACAATGTACATGCTACTTAAATAATTGTTTATTGTATTGATTTTAAAATTTATATCATTTTCATTATTATTATTGTTTTCAAAAAATATTTTCAGCACATCTCTTGGGTGTAGAACGCAACTGCAAGAGGGACTCTATAATGCAAACATTGTAACCTAGTTGTTTGTACCCTCCCATTAATCTGCAATAAAAAATAAAAATAAATTAAAATCAATTTTAAAAATTAAAAATAAGAAAAATATTTTTGATCTGCAGTTAGTTGAATCTGTTGATGCAGAACCCACAGCAAGGGAGGGCTTACTATAGTCTTTGCATATATGTATATGTGCATGTATGTATGCTAAAATCTAAACTCAGCTTCTAGAGACCTATATTCTAAACAAGAAGATAAAATTTTCTTCCACCCTCTAATTTTAGTCTGTAAAAATTCACCATTTTCTCTGAGACCACTCACACAAGTCAAAAAAGGAAAATACCAAAGCTTCAGTGTGCATTTTTTTTTCCTGATCTCTTTAAAGAATAGCACTTCTGTAACCAGAAGGCATTGATTCTGGGTATGGATTCTGATTCTTATTTAATTGTTCTTGTTTGTTGAGGGAATATTTTTAAAAGGAGAAATTTATTATTATTATAAAGCATACTTTACAATTCCAAACATCTGAGATTATTAAATAGACTCTTTAAAAAGAAAGCATATTTTTTCTTCTTTCTGTCTTTTCTTTTAAATTATTCTGTTAGAAGATACCTCTCTCAAGCCAATCTAAACCCTACATCTTCAGAAATTAATTGAGCTTTAATTTCTCTTTGTAGGGATAATATCATAAGCCCAATTACAAATAAACATTTTTCTAAAAAAATGGTCAGGTCCCTTCTTTGATCATTTGGGGAATAGTGCACTAAAGGATAAAGGGTTACCAAGAGAATAAGAGAATTTGGGAGAAAAACAATTTAAATTCATGGAATCTTGCTAAGGTTATCATTTATAAATGTTTAAGATTTCCCAAGAAGGAAAAATACCACTATCTTTGGGCAGAAGTATGTTATCAATATTTTGGTTGAAACTAAACCTTACAGGATTTTCATGACCTTCTCTAGTTCATTAGAGACACATTTTTCTGACATTATCATGCTCACAGATGAACTTATAAAAGCCTGAGAATTCGCCTGGGCTTTCTAGTGGTATAGTGATAGTTTTTTTCATGAGCGAAGCGCTGTGATTATGAGCCCTGGTGTTAGTGAGAAGAAGATTCCCCCAGAAATGACATAGGAGGGAAGGCATGTGACATGAGCATTGACAGTTTGGAGGTACGTTGCTAGTGCAATAATATTAGGATGGTTGCTTTGTGTGTCATTCTAAAAATAATTTACCAGTAGGATACGTGCATGCATCAGGAATTTATATGTGTTAAATTTTTTCCCTCAAAAAATGAAAGCAATAAAATTTTAAAAATGCAATTTCACTTTCAGTGGTGTACCTGTCAAAACAGGCTGTGTTATTTAATGAACAGGCTAAGTTGACATAACTATGAGACCCCAAAATGCATGGGCTTCCTTTCTGACATAATGGCTGGAGGGGAATGATTTAGTATTGGAGGCTCTCCCAAATGAGTGGAAAGGGAAAGGGAGAAGGGACATGGATCCCAACCTTTTAGGAGGGATACTATTGCTCATGGTCAGAATTTAGTCATAGGGCATTCCAATCTACAAGGGAAACTTGGTATAATAGTGCCGAGAACTTAAACATTTGGCTAAAATTAAGAAATTCACTCATTAAGCAATAGAAAAAGGAAATTGGTAGACAACTAGCAATTTCTGCCCACTGACATGCAAATGACTTTTAAAATTATAAGAAATATTTGTACATGATCGTGGTGTACAACATAACATCTTGATATACATTGTAGGTTTGCTAAATCAAGCTAACATGACCATTTGATTTCTACTGAATGAATAAATGCCATTTATGTGACATTTGTTTAAAATCCATAATAATAATACTGAATGAGTTCTAGATTGAGTCAGGATAGTTTTTTGAGATAATATTTAAAACTTTTAATAAAGATTTGCACTGAGGATCATTAATAGGAGGGTATCATTCACATATGCTTTTTTCCTTTGGTCATTCACAATAAATAGTGATTTTTATTTTCTTTCTACATGACTATTTCAGATTATATGATAAAACAGTTCTAATAGTTTAAACAAAATAGTTCCATATTTTGTTTAAAATAAAATAAAATAAGCAAAAGAAAGTTTGTTAAAAATTATTAAGGTAACTCCATATACATACCCATTCTTGTATATAAAGTGAGAAAAATAAATCAATATTTTGTTACCCGTTATTGTCCATGTAGAGTATCCCCATTGTCTTTTTATCTTTCCAGGCCAATTGCCTTGTTCACTGAGGTGTCTGGGCACACACATGCTCATTTTCCCCAGCAGTTTAAATAGATTGCCAACCCCTGGCCCTCTACCACATTTCTGTCTATATTTCAGAATATCTAGCAAGGCTGTGGTTGCTTAATTAATTCAGAGCAATGGTAGTCGTAATTAAATAACATGCACAATCCATTTTAAAAAGAGTAACAGTAAGATTTTTTCTTCTACCAGATCTTATTTAAATTAGCTATGTTCGTTTCTAGTTTGCTAGCCAGCCCGAACTGAGAATTCACTTCACTACATCTTAGTCATTACCTACACATTATGCACAACTCTGCCACAGGCTTTCAAATACGCTTATTTATATGCAGCCTTTGGGCTTCCCAAAACTATTATATGAGCAAGCTGACCTAGAGATGCTCATGTTTTCTCAAAAGGACTGAAATGTCTGCCTCATACAGGTAATATTAAGGGCAACAATTTGTTTAACTTTTGAAGAGGAGACCAAAATTGCACGTGAGATATCCATATAAAAAAATCAAACAAAGAGAATCTTAGAAAATAATAAAGGTAAAGAGAGACTTAAATTCAAATCACATTTCAATCCAAAAATAACCTATGTCATTTTAATTAACTTATTTTTCTAATGCTACATAAGTATAAAACCAAATCATTTACAGCGGCTGTTTGTGTGTTTTAGTAACATTATTAGTTTCTATGTTGCATTTTCTCCACTCATATGCTAACTCCATCCCTTTGAAGTAATTAACATAATCGCCAACATTATAAGATCATTTTCCTCACTTCAAATAAATGACCATCAAACTGGTGCCTACTCTCCATATTCAGAAATGCTTAAATAGTTCATTATTATCCAAATGACTATGGGAAAACACTGTGCATAAGATGAAAGGAATAATGGCTCGTACCCCCCACAACGAAGATAAAACTCTTCCACATAAGAATTAATTCACTGTAAAATATCTGAGTATCAGGAAGATAATTGAAAGCACTAAAAATAAAATCAAATGCAGTAGGTAACCTAAAGTTCATGAGATTTATCACTACACAATTAGAAGATTTTTTAATTTCAGTAGGTTTTATGAATAGACTATAGCTTATATTCTGAATATAAATTACTTTCACGTGGAGTTTTTTGTGCATAAGTGCATATGTTATGAAAACATTTTATATGCTATAAGCTTTCAGTTATCAAATCACACTATTGATGAAAAAACTAAAGCTCATCAGACATCACAATCATTAGAAGTTTTTTTTTTTTAATTTTAGTAAAGGTAAGTTTTATTATATGGCTATAGCTTCTGTTCTGAATTCAGAACAACTTTTAAACAGTGCTTTTTGTAAGTATTCATATGATGAAAATATTTTTACATGTTACATGTTTCACATTTCTTATCTCCCTAAATGTAAAAAGAATCTGAAACATTTAGTGAACACTTCATTTAATTATACCAAAAAATATCTTCTGTTGATAATAGGTTTTATTGATTTCCAAGTCTGAACATACATTATCTGAAACAAATTAGAATAAATAAGGAAGATATTATTAATTTTAAAGATATAAGCAAATTTACTTATAGACAGACATTGATTCCTATTTCTTCACACAGTAGGTCAATGATACTGATTAACAACATAACTTAGATTTTACAACACTGAATTTAGAGTCCAGTTCTAAGCCAAACTATGAAGAAAAGTGTTTACTTGTAGAGGTATTTGTGTGTTTGTATATCCTTTCTTCAATCAAATTCCTGTCCTCTCCATGTTAGTCCATATCACACTGGTGCAGGACTGATGTTCTCTGGTGTGCATCCATGAAGCTGTAAGCCTATTACGGTTGGCATCCATATGTTTGGTCAGTACCTACACCATACCAGTCATAAAATATTTTGAAAATCACCCCTGGTGCATACTATCTAAGCCAAGTCCCTCCTTTCATAGGGAAACTTTCCTACCAAATTCAATGCTGGGGTTATATTTCACTCTGAGAGTTATCTGCTCTAGTTTAATTCTTACCATCTTAAAGAATAATATAAATCTCAGGGTATTGCTTCACTTTTCCAATATAAGTTTTTGAATTGAATCTATCTTTAGTGTCTGCAGTCTGATTGTCTATTAGAGACTATTACTTGGGTATCAAGTTATACACTAACAATCTCCAGTGTTGTCATGTACTTTCAAGTTATTGTAGACCTGTCAAGTTATTACAACAGTGTTCCCAGAAGATGGATTTGAAAATTCTTGAGAAATGGAGGCCTTTTCAAAAAATCTATAGATATAGTTAATAAATACAATTACTAATGTCTGAGTGGTCAATAAGTATATCAAAAGGTGCTCAACATCTGGTATCATTAAAGTAAATTAAAATCGGAATGTAATGCTACCAAACATTCACAAAAATGGCTAAAATTAGAAGGATGTAGAGAAAATATGACTCCTACACTGACACTATCACAGCTTGATACAATTACTTTCAATAACTACTTAGCAGTGGCTAATAAATCTGGACAAATCTATACCCACCAACTCCGGATTTGGCAACATACCCAACAGGAAGGCATATATGTGAATTCCAAAGTATATATACAAACATTTCATAGCATGCTACACTGTTCATAAAAGGTCAAAACCTGGAAATAAGAGAAAAAAAATCATTTATAATAGAATGGGTAAAGAGAAATTGTGATAATGGACAACGGAAGGCTGTATATCAAGGAAAACAAGAACTATGGCCACACACAAAAAAAGATGGATAAATATACTGAGCAAGAGATCAGTTATAAGAGTGCACACGGCATATTATTCAACTTAAATGAAGTCAAAGAATGGACAAAAATTAATCTGCAGTTACTTTTAGAGGCAAATGACTAAGGGAGACTCCTGATCTGAGTGACAGACAGGATGTTCACTGTAGGCTATCTACCTCAATTCTCCCCACAAGGGAGCCCTAGAATGCCACTGTCAGAAAAAAAAAAAAAAAAGAGGAAGAGGAAGAAGAAGGAGAGGAGGAGGAAAGGAAGGAAGAAATGAAGGATGGGAGAGAGGGAGGGAGAAAGGAAGGAAGGAAAGAAAGAAAGAAAAAGAAAGAAAAATAATTTTGTCAATGCCAAAAGCAGTAATTCATGTCTTGGGGACCGATGCATATTACCCACGCATAGGAGACTCAGATAGGAAAACAGGATGTCAATTCATCAATTTAAATTAGGAAATGCAGCTACTTTACAGGCCCTGCTTGTGTCAATCTGATTATTATATCTACTCCTTGAAAACAAACCCATATGGAGAACAATACTATATAAATACAGCAAAAATAAATGTTGACCGATAAATGTCCTTTACTTTACAAAGCACAGAAACTTTACCATGCTTGCTGTGAAGGGCAGTTCAAGGGTCATTTAGTCATAATCAATAACACTGGTTAAAGTCTGTGACTCAAACATACAAACATTGTCCAGGTTACCTTGCAGCTCTCAGGTGGCTATGGATATACTTTTGACATGTAAAGCAGTTTGCATGTAAGAGTTTCAAGATCATACAAGCAAAGGATGTAGAGATAACGTCATCCTCAAAGAAAGTCAATAATTGACATTATTTTAACTCAGGGCTTCAATTCAGAGGTGCAGCACTCATTCATTTAAGAGTGGTTTATGGAGAAACCATTATTTTTTTTTCTGTGTGGCTTTTAATTTTTATTTATTTTTGCTATCTTTTGATTTATGTGCTGTAAAGCCACCACCAAACAAGCAATTGACTTCACAATAATTACCTTCCACAGGGAAGATTGTAAGTACACATATAAACAAATAAGAAAATTTCAGTAAATGATATATCGGATGCTCTGAGGATAACACCAATCAGATTAAGGATAAAGGCTAAATGGAAGGAGACGCTAATGTCAAACAGGTTTTCAAGGATACTCTCTGCAGAGGTAACATTTGCCCACACATCTGAATTATCAGATGAAGGAGCCCACTGAAGGGCTGAGACAAGAGCCATCCATGCAGAGAAGACAGAAGCATGAAGATCTCAAAGCTCAAGTGAGGTTGTTATGATCAAGGAACAACAGGGAGCTCATTGTGTCTGGAGAGTACCCAGAGGGGACAGGGCAGCAATAAGAGAGGAACTGGACCATACTGGACTGATGCGTGGCATAGGTTTTATTTTCATTGAAATAAGGACACATTTGTCAGCCACTAAACGCAACAAAGATAACACCTGTTTCTAAAAGACTACTCCACTACATTGTATGAAGCATATTTCTATTTGAGAAAACATTGAAGTGAAATACTTTTTAAGCACCAACATTCTTACTTCCTAATGGATGCAAACATTCTTTCAATTTCTTTTATGGTAACATCCATATCAAAGCCCTTTTCAACTTTTTCCAGATGGTTAATTTCTTGGAATTTTATGGCTAATAGCATCATCAACTTATTCATAGAAATCTAAGGAGTATCTGAAATAAAAGACAGGTTCATATCAGGATTGAAGAGAAATTTAATTACAAAGAAGTAGTATGCGAATTAACATTGCTAATATAGAATGGAGAAAATTCCTTATGTTGCCAGAATCTGTACAGCGTGTATGGTTCGCCTCCTCCACAGCTCCATATATTTCCAATTGAAGCAGAGAGGGGACTGCTTGGGTGTATTTTTTAGGTTTGGTTGAGATTGTCATCCATAGCCTCCTCAAACTCAGATTATTTGTTCTCTCTATTAATCCAGATCCCTGCAAAAGAAGTCTTGACTAAATTATCACCTCAGAAATTACAGATTTTATATTTGTTCTCAATTCATTTGAAAATATGAACTGCTACTTACTATCTCTGTTGCACAGGAAATCACAAGCTGCTGAGCTTCTCCTGTAAAACGAATGTTAGAAGCATGCCTTGGACACTATCTCCACATTGGCTGTCTCTGGAGTTCACCCTCAGGTGAAACACCAAGGACCAGGAAATAGGTCAGGGATGGATCCAATTTCATTAACATCTGAAAGCTTTCATCTGGTGGAACATCCGGTTCTCCCCTCCTCCCACCGCCCCCACAGCAAATTCAATCCCTCCCAAGAAAAGTTATTAGTCAAAAAGCCAATCTAGAGTCCCCGTGGTGATAACTTTTAGTGCCATGAGTACTGGATTAAGTAAGGTAAATAATAGATGGCCTGTTCACCAGGGAATTTATTTCAGCCCTTCTCAAGAAGCAGATGGAAATTTTAACCCACTCACATCTGATATCAGTTTGGAGTCATCCTTCCTTCTCTCCAAAGAGTCAAGACTGAATTTTGGGCTACTTAAATCATTTCCCAGCTCTCATATCAGTGCACAAAAAGAAAATTATATGACGAATCACTGCTCTGACCTTTTGTCCTCAGATAGTTAACTACCTAAGTTATTTGTCTTCCAAACCCAAATAATCAGGTCATGGCCTTTAACCTTCTGCTGGGACGGGTAAAGACTCAAGTGGGAGATAATGGAATGTGCCTCTCTTACACGTATACACACACACAAATAACTATCCTGGATAATGTCTGTTTCCTCCTCCAATTTCACTGTCTGGATGAACCATGCTGGCTTCTCAGAGTGTTCAGCTAATGAGAGGCTCTGGCAGGAGCAGAGCAAAGCCAGAGTATATATGTCCCAAGTTCACTCCCTGCTCAACTGCTGGCTGGTGGTGGCTGCTCTTCCTCGTAGAAGGTCCCAGCTTCTACCCAGCCCCCTTCCCTTGTAGCTCCAGGTCTCTCCGGCTCTCTTAAGCTTGCCTTACCTTTATGAAGATTCCCCACGTTGCTTTCTTGCCTGAGTAGGCCATCTCCTTCCTGCCTTGCCATACTAGCCTCTGCTTACAGAATTTGATTCCAAAAATATTATATGGAGATTAAATTTCCATGGAATATGTTATTATTTTTAATTTTATTTTACTATAGGAGGTTAAAGGGGGCAAGGTAGTCATCTGAGGTTTCTATTAGAATTCGTATTTCTTGTAAAAGAGCAGTTTGATTTAACTCTCAAAACATCAAGGGGCAAAAATCTGCCTAGCATGTACGAGCCAATAAAGTAAGGTTAAACTTTTGAAGTAAACAGAAGAGAAGAACTAACATTTATTTTAAGTCCTCTGTGTACCAGAGAACTTACATACTGCACTCTTTAATCAGTGTAACAACTATATGAATCAGAGTTAGTAAAAATAGAGCGAATATTCAAAAGCCAGCCTTGCCCTGAGATACTTCTGCTTTGTCCATGCTGCTGTCATTCAAAGGGCTTAATACAATTTTTTTCTTTTTTACTTTCATTATTTACTATCCAAAGGCGTGAGAAGCAATAGGAAAGCAATTTATGAAAATGTGTGAACCACTCTAGTCATTGCAGTCACAAAGCTTTCCCTTTCGGGCGACCTTCTTCATGCCAACCACTTCTCTTCAATTTCGGTATCAGCTTCTTCTCAGCTTAATCCTCTCATCTGTTGGAGAATCTCTACTTTTATAAGCTTGATTCTCCACGGGCTAGAAGAATGATTTTTCTCTCCACTGTCCTTCTAACAGGAAGCCACTGTCTCTTTCAGCTGAAGTCACTGGTTCTTCTGTATCAGTGAAAATTAATATTCTTTCCTTTTGGAAGCAAAACCTGAGGTGCCTGCTGTGTTATCTCCAGACAGCCACAGGTTTTGAACACAATTCCACCTCTGGCTTACCGGCCAATGGGCAAAAATCTGGCACACAGGCTTTTCTGCCTTTTTTTCTATGTTTGCCGTTAACAAATGGTTCATCCCGCGGAAGGATTCTCAGCTGTCCCCCGAGACGTGAGTGAACGAGCCACTGCCCCGCATCTGCCTTGCTTTGCTCTGAGATTCCGGGACCCGAGAGTCTCTGCAGCTCACGTTCCCACAGCTCTCCCTGCCACTTCCTCCCGGACCGTCTGACTGGCGTCTGGGTCTGCTAATTTAAACTCAGCTCGCCAGGCCCCCAGCCCTAAGGGGGAAGTGCTTGAGCCCGGGGCCCTGCCACTCTCCCACCTGCATCTGCCCCTCAGCCCATGACCTCGTCTTGCAACTTCCTCCTCTGCCTCTCCACACCCCTCGTCTTTGGAGGGGACGGAACTGTGGGATCCCAGTTACCAGTCAGCTTTTCCCTTAGCTTAACTGCAAATGATTGTATTGATTCCAAGAAGGCAGAGCATCCAGTCAGCACCCCCAGAGAAGACTGTCTGAGAGGGGCCTTTTCCACTTTCCTTTGAAAGATTCATTTTCCCTTTCAACTAGGATTTGCTGTTGGAATTAATCTCTCTAAATCTGTGTGCCCTTGCTTTTAAAAGCCTTACTATTTTTTTCTCTTCCTCCTTTGCTATCTCATTCCTTCCTCCCTTCCTTTCATCTCCTCTTTTTCCTTTCTTCTTTTTTTTTTCTCTTCCTCCATGCCACCCTTCACTTTTGATCTTTTCTAAGTAAAAAATGGTAAGCAAATTTTAAAAGGTGATGATTAAGAGGCAAGCCCCATGTGATTAGTAGACTGTAGCTGGAAACATATATACATATGTGTGTGTGTGTGTATTTCTTTTCTTTCTTTTCTTTTTTTTTTTTTTTTTGAGACAGTCTCACTCCATTTCCCTGGGTCAAGGGCCATGGCATCATCATAGTTCACAGAAACCCCAAACTCTTGGGCTCAAACTATCTTCTAGCCTCAGCCTCCCAAGTAACTGGGACTACAGGCACCTGCAACAATGCCTGGCTAATTTTTCTATTTTTAGTAGAAATGGGGTTTCACTCTTGTCCAGATAGATCTTGAATTCCTGAGTTCCAGCAATCCACCCATCCCAGCCTCCCACAGGCTAGGATTACAGATGTGAATCCACCCCATGCCTGGCTGAAAAAAAAAAAAAAAAAAACAAATATATATATATATAAAATATATATGTGCACATATATATTATAAGAGAGAATGTACTTAAGAGAAGGGGCCATGCCCATGGCATAGGACATACTGATAAAATGCATAATTATTATGTTATAAATTTAATAAAATGTGCTTAACTCTCCACATATAAGAATGACATTATAGGTTGCACACAATTGAGCAGAAGGATTTGAAAGCTTGTTATACACCCTCACCACACAATTTTCTCAAGACTTAGACTTATCCACACTAAAAAATAAATTCTATGCATGCTTGTCCACATGGGTATTATTCAGAATCAAGAATAGCAAATCCATGGCATTGTTACCAACTTTCCCTTGGTAACCTTTCCTAATCAATCACTACTAAATTTCAATCTGAGCTGAGAAGAGGCTTCTTTCTTTCTCAGAATTCTAAGCAGTCTCCCTCAGTTAACAGAAGACAGCGCATGAGAAGAAATCTATTTTCCATTCCTGTAAAAATGTAAACAGCATCTACACACTGGGATTATTATCAGCACACATGGCATCATGAGTTGTTTTTTATACTTTAATAAATTAACAAAATGAGCTACAATGATTAGGCACTACATTGTCCCAAGTAAATATAGTGCTATTTAAAATATCGACCATCTTATATAACTTGAAGACATCTTATATAACTTACCAACACATAGATTCATTCAAACAATACCAAAGTAGAAAGACATGTAAATTGTCCTAGCAGTTGTATTTATCTTACTGAGCTTTCTCAGTAATATGAATATCTTGAGGTAATCATACTTAATTATGTCATTTTAAAAACATAAAGACTAAAATTGACGTTTCAAACATAATTGGCACTTTTTATTATTGGTATGGGGGCAAAGAGAGAAGAATGATGGGAAAAAAACAACACCACAATGATTAGTGAAAACTTGCAAGAAAGCAAGGTGCTTTTGAAGAAAAAAATGTCCTTAAGGGGGAAAACATTTCATTTCTATTTCAGTTGATAAACACTCAAGTTACTTTCGGTATAACACTTGAAAAGCATTAGTTAACATTCACAGGCAATGGTATTACCTTAGCTTAAAATTGTGTGTGTGCACATGGGTATGTCTCTGTGTGTGTGTGAAGTTCCATCAAATTCAACATTACTTACATTTACCTTGACATTTACCTGGACTTTTGTAATGACATTTATATTTAACAATTTATTCTTAACACATATTCTACAGTGTCATTCTCCAAATAAGAGCTTAGTAAATATTGGTCAAGAATAAAGAATAATAATATGTCAAGGAAGCTGATACTGGCTTTGACTTTTAGCAACTTTTTTTCATTTCTTTATTTAAAAAAACTCGGAAACCATTAGCATTCAGGATTTGAGTTTTCATATATATTTCATGAACAATACTAGGAATGATTTCAATGCTATGGAAGAAATTTGAGTGCAATTATGATAGGCTGGTGTGAAACAGGACTTCCTAAAATGGCTTAGCTGGGTTTTATTTACCCCAAGATTCTGACCCGCGAACCTTAAAAGTTATAAGACTGAACCCTGCCTAGTCAAGGAAAAGTCAAAAAGGTAGCACATTGATTTGGCAAAAATCTATTGAGTG
Organism: Nycticebus coucang; assembly: GCF_027406575.1. Lineage (NCBI taxonomy): Eukaryota > Metazoa > Chordata > Mammalia > Primates > Lorisidae > Nycticebus > Nycticebus coucang. The sequence continues at coordinate 57,010,864 of NC_069788.1, forward strand.
TCCCTAATTGCTAAAGTAAGTGTTAAGTTAGGAAATGAACGAGGTAGATGTGTTCCCGGCCTCGTGGAGCTCACACATTAGTGAAGAACACAGACAAATGAATGGGCAAGTCCAGGACAGTGTGTTAATGTTTCCTAAATGGTAATTTGCCATCGTGCACAGCAATGTCACCTGGAGAGCTCTTTAAAAATACATATTCTCAGGACTCTGCTCCAGGCATCCACGGCAGAAACATGTTTTTGAATGCCAGGGAAGCCAAGAGACACAGTCGTTTCCCAGAGGAAACAGATCTTGAAAAGGAATGGAAAGTTATTGATAAGCAGAGGCTTGTACGGGGTGGCTGTCAGAGCAGGACAGGGCAGGTGCTGGTGGGGGCTGGACAGGAAAAGAGTGTGACCATCGAGGGGGCAGAATGCATTGCGGCTCACATGAGAGCAGGCGTTTATGTGAAAGCGTGACAGCACACGGTGAGGAGGGGTGCAGGGGAACAGATATAGTTGACCAAAGTAAAACCAGAGAACTAATTTCTAGCTCAGACAGGAAACTTAAAGGGCTTGATAAACATTTAGGACTACAATTATCCCAGTAGCAACTGGAAGCCATCAGAGCATTCTAGGCTGAGGAGGGATTTGCTCAGGATCACCAGGCAATGATAAACATGCTGTTAACATTTACTGATACACAGAGCACAGAAAAATATAATTTGGGGGAAGGTGAGAAATTCTACTTTGATCACAATCTTGTGATCCCTGTCTTACCATCCAGTTAATAATTAATGGCTATAAAATCCAAGAGATTGTTATGAGTTATAAATAGATCTTGAAATCACCAGTAATTTACTCAACAAATATTGACTGAGCACATGCTTTATTCTATACCTTGGGCTAAATTTAGGAATATGACAGCAAATAAAAGAAACATAGCCCCACCTATGTGGGCCATACATGTGGATGTTTATTGAAACCCTAGATTACAAGAGGTCACCAGGAGAGGAATGTGACCAAAATGTTGTTAAGGGTGATGCTTGGAATATAGGAAGCATGATATAAATATTAACTATTAAATAAACAAACAAGCAAAAATCAAATAGTAATAATTGCAAAACAGAGAATTAAAATAAGTTGAAACAATATCAAGTGATTCAAGAGCCATGATAGGTGTCTTTGAGAAGTGAATAACATTAAAAGTAAAACAGTCCATCAATATGAATTATGATTAATAGGGGGAATGGGAATGAGAGGGAAAGAAAGTGACTAATGTGAAGAAGACCTTGATTTGGGAGAGAGCCTGGGAGATGACAGGGGAAGGAGAAAGGACCCCTGTTGGCTCTGTAAGGCAGGTTAATATTTGGGTTTTACTCTAAATGAGAGGGGAAATCGTTGGATGGTTTTAAGCAAGTGAATGATGCGATCTAATTTTTATTTTTGGAAAGATACCTCTGGCTATTGTGTAGAGAATTTGATTTGGGGAGAGTAAAAGCAGGAAGATTCTTTGGGAACCTGTTTCAGCCATCTAGGCAAGAGATAAGGGTGGTCTGGTCTAGAAATGACTAGATTTGATTTACTTTCTGAGAGTGAAGAGTGGACTTGCTGATCAATTCAATGTACAGAAATGAAGGAAAGCGAGAAATAAAGAGAACTTTTAGTTGAGTGGGAACCATGGTGGAGTGTATTCTAATGAATGAGATGCAGAAAGAGGTAGAAGAATAGTATATTTTTCCTATTTAAGTTCTTCAAAAACTCTCATATTTGATAACGTTTTATAGTTTCTCCAAGCACAATGTAAGCTACTTGAAAAAGACCAGAGTTTCTATCCATGAGTATTTTCCTTTTCCTGCCCTGTTTTTCCCACTTGTTCTTTTAGAGACAGTGTCCCACTATGTTACCCTCAGTAGAGTCCTGTGGTGTCACAGTTCACAGCAACCTTCAACTCTTGGGCTTAAGCGATTCTCTTGCCTCAGCCTCCCTAGTAGCTGGGACTACAGGTGCCCACCACAACACCCAGCTATTTTTTTGTTGTCATTGCTGTTTAGTTGGCCTGGGCCAGGTTTGATCACACCAGCCTGGGTGTATGTGGCCTGCACCCTACCCACTGAGCTACGGGTGCTGCCCTCCACTTGTTTTTGATACAGGAGTCTGAAATCAGGAAGTGATGTTGCGTGACTGAACAAATGAGAGACTTTGCCCTTGTGTGGAAAATGAGCTGGCTACTCACATGCACTGTGTTTCTGTGGCTTAATTTTACTATGTTTCCCAGTACTTGGTCTTTATCCACTGAAACACCAATATGCAGAAGACTGAGTACCAGGCTAGTTGGAGCCATCAAGATTCTTGCAGGAGACACTGGGAATGGGACAACTCCCCGGCATGGAGATGTTGCAGCCCAGAGACAAGCCCTCAAGCAACTGCATGCATTAATGAGGTAAGATCAGTGGCTCCTTAGCAAGCAAGTGTTGTACCTTGAACATTTGTGGTGCATCAGGGTGGGAGTCAAGCCCATGGGGAAAGAGCATGTAGTGACCATTAAGCATGTGATCCTAGTACGTGGGCCCCGCACACCTGTTATATACTATTTCAATAAAAGGCCACCACAGAGGTTTTTCAGGGCTTCCCTGCACCTATGGGAAGTCCATCTCTTGCAAGCATTGTACTTCTATCTGTGTCCTGGCTGTTTCTTTTGTGTGGTAATGGGGTACCATAGTGGCACTGACAAGGGTGACAAGTTGACATAGGGCCATCAACACCAATGAAACAAATTGTAATTCTTCCCCAATACTTCTGAGAAAACAGACATGAAGAATAAAAGAAAATTTCTTTTAACAGGATTTTTATAGAGCAAATTTGTCTAAGTAGAAATTTTCTAGTAGTAGCATGTTTTCTATTGTCCTCCACAGAGCATGCTGAGCTAGGAGTTTGGGAGTATGGATGTGGAGTCATCATACTCTGTAAGTACTTACATTATGCTAGATATCAGTTGGATATGATTTAAAACTCACCACAACTCAAAAGTGAGATATTATAATTGCCATTTTGTAGATGTGGAAATGGAATCTTTAGAAGAGAAAGTAACTTATATAAGGTCACTTAACAAATAAGGGTCACAGCCAGTAATTAAACAAGACTAGTCAGTGCTCATAGTTTTTGCTTTCCACACCTGAGTTTCCCGGTGGCAGATGCTAATAAGACCTGAACTAATAAGTCAGATGAGATCTCCAAGAGACTTATCCATGACTTCACTGGCTCCTATCAGTCATTTCTTTTCTGATTTCACAATAAGCAGAGCAAGGATTCCCCATGTTGACCTGCTATGCACATGCTTACCTATTTCAGGGCAGCCAAAGATCAGGAACCCACTTTCTAATTTGGGAAACACACATTTGGAGGAAAGAAATCTGAGTAAGGAAAGTGCTATCAAACATATTTCCCCCCACTAAAATTAAACACAAAACATTGAGGCGGCTGGCCCAGAGCCTTAAAGCTTGTGGCCCAGTATCATAGCTATGGACAATACAGTTCCTTGCATTCCTCATCCCAAATGCCTATTTTGGTTCATTAGCCTTTTTGTTCACAGAGGAGATGGATATGCAGGAGTTAGGTCAGTTTAAGATAAGTAGTTAATTCCCCATGAAATTTTCTTCATCCTTCCCACAAACTTGAAAACTGATTTTTAATAAAACATATGACAACTCTACTCTTCATCTGTTCTTTCTTGCCTGGATCTACCACACTAGCTGCCCTTACTCGTTCCCCCTCAGAGAACTCAATCCACTCCCCCCACACACACACACGTGAACATCATTCACTTGCTTCTGACATCACATAAACAGGAAATAGTTCAGGCAGTGACAATTTAATTTTGGCAATGGGATTGACATTGAAGGAACCTTCTAGAATAGCAGCTCTTCACCTTTTCTGTGGCAGAAAATCCTTTGTCAGTCTGGTAATTTCCATCAATTCTCTTTCCCATATGACATTTTTTAAATGTGTGCTTCCCTGCAACAGGGCATGGTGAGTCCAGGGAGATAAGACTCCAGGCATCTCTGGCTGGTGGGATCTGCCTATAACCATCCCTTTGAGGATACAGGGAGTCATCAAGGGACTTCTGGATCCCAAGAGGAGGACAAAAACAGTGGAAAACTGGCAAGTGGTTGCGTGTGTTCCATGAAGCTAATCCCGCCAGCAGCCTAAGTACAAGCAGCAGTGGGACTGCAAACTGGAAAGGCCTTACCTGTGAACTGTTTCGGTGTTTTTGGACTTGGCACTCAGTTGAACTGCCTTGGGGAGAGCTTGAGAAAGAGTGCGGAGAACATTGGGCAATGTCTAGGGCCCCGGACTGAGCTGCTGAGCCGGACGGAGCTAATAGTGTTCAGCTGTAGGCCACAGGGAGCCATTGTGAGAGAACTGCCATGGCAAGTTCTGCCCTCAGGGTCCCTGAGAAAGGATCATGCAGGAGCTAATAACCTATCAACTGACCAGCCTAAAGGTGGGGACTGAGCTGCCTTACGGCCTTAACCCACCGGGGCAGAGTGAGACTGGATTTGGCACACTGGAGCCTCGGGCTGTTGCCCTGGGTAGAGTGCCGTGGTGTCACAGCTCATAGAAACCTCAAACTCCTGGGCTAGGCACTGCCTGGATCTCCAAAAGAGCAGTGCCGCAACCCCTGACCTGCAACCTGTGCCAGCCAGGCCTCCGCATGCCCTGACCAGGAACTGCGGGAGCCGCACAACCCTGCGTCCTCCCTCCTGTACCATCCCTGCCTACACACAGGCCTGCTTGTCTGGCCAGGGACTCTGGTAACCATGTGCCCTTTAGAGCCCTCCCTGCCTCTGCGCAGAGCCCTTCTCCTGGCCAGAGACTGCTGCAGCCTCAGGCTCTCTGTGCCAAAGTCCCTGGGTGCCAGGCACTCCAAGAACCATGCGCACCACCACCCGCCCTGTTGCTGGATCTGGGTGTGTCACACTCCAGAGCTGTTTCCACAACCAGAACTCCCTGACTGGGGCAGCCCCAGAGGAACTACACAGGGTCACTCCCTACAAAGATCCAGCAACAATAGAGTGATCCCACCGGGGTCTAATCTTGGAGAGACACCTCCCCAACTCTGAGGACAGCCAGAGGTAACAGTGAAAAACAATCATGAGACAAAATCAACAGAAAAACTCTGGCAATATGAATAATCAGAGTAGATCAACTTCCCCAAGGATCAATGGGGCAGACACAGCACAAGATCCCATGCACAAACAAATAGCTGAGATGTCAGAAATCGAATTCAGAATCTGGATAGCAAATAAGATTGAATTAGAATTCCAAGCAGTAACCTAAAATATGTCTCAAGAATTCAACGAATTCAAAGACCAAATGACCAAAGATTTTGACACATTGAGACAAGAAGTTTCAGCCCTCAAGGATCTGAGAAACACAGTAGAATCACTCAGTAATAGAATGGAGCAAGCAGAGGAAAGGATTTCTGACATTGAAGACAAACCTTTTGAACGCTCCCAAACTCTCAAAGAGGAAGAGAAATGGAGGGCAAAAACAGATCACTCTCTCAGAGAGCTCCGGGATAATTAGAAGAAAACCAATATTCATCTTATAGGGATCCCCAAAAGTGACGAAGTGGCTTCACAAGGCACAGAGTCTCTTCTCCGTGAGATTATGAATGAGAACTTTCCAGACATGCCAAGAGATTCTGAAATTCAGATAACAGACAGTTTCAGAACTCCAGCACGACTCAACCCAAATAAGACATCCCCCAGACACATCATAATCAATTTCACTAAAGTTAATATGAAGGAGAAAATTCTGAAAGCAGCCAGACGAAAGAAAACCATCACCTACAAGGGCAAGAATATTAGAATAACTGCAGATCTCTCTGCTGAAACCTTTCAAGCTAGAAGAGGATGTTCATAGACGTTTAATCTCCTAAAACAAAATAACTTTCAACCCAGGATCCTGTAACCAGCTAAACTGAGTTTCATTTATAATGGAGAAATTAAATACTTCAATAACATTCACATGTTGAAGAAATTTGCATAACTAAACCAGCTCTCTAGGATATTCTCAGACCAGCGTAATCCTCCACTACAAAATGTCAAATGGTTTATGAAGCGAGTGTATGATGCCCCATGATCATATCAATGTATACAGTTATGATTTAATAAAAAAAAAAAAAACAATGGGGGAAGTGGGAAGGGGGGGTGGTGGGTAGAGGGAGGGGGATCGGTGGGATCACACCTGTGGTGCATATTACAGGGGTATTTGCGAAACTTGGTAAATGTAGAATGTAAATGTTTTGGCACAGTAACTGAGATAACGCCGGAAAGGCTATGTTAACCACTGTGATAAAAATGTGTCAAATGGTTTATGAAGCAAGTGTATGATGCCCCATGATCATATCCATGTATACAGTTATGATTTAATAAAAAATAAAATAAAATAAAATAAAATAAAAAGTGAACCCACCCAGAAAATTCTGACCAAATTCCAACTTCCACAGTCACAAAAGGATTAAAAATGTCCACTGGACACTCAAAAGGCTTATCAATATTCTCAATTAATGTGAATGGTTTAAATTGTCCTCTAAAGAGGCACAGGTTGGCTGACTGGATACAAAAACTCAAGCTTCATACAAGAATCGCATCTTATATTAAAAGACAGATACAGACTCAAGGTGAAGGGATGGTCATCTATACTCCAGGCAAATAGAAAGCAGAAAAAAGCAGGCATTGCAATCCTATTCACAGATGCAATAGGCTCTAAACCAAGTGAAATAAGGAAGGATAAGGATGAACACTTCATATTTGTTAAAGGTAATACTCAATATGATGAAATCTCAATTATTAATATTTATGCACCCAACCACAACGCACCTCAATTTATAAGAGAAACTCTAATAGACGTGAGCAACTTGATTTCCTCCAGTTCCATAGTAGTTGGAGATTTTAACACCCCTTTAGCAGTGCTGGATAGATCCTCCAAAAAGAAGCTAAGCAAAGACATTTCAGATTTAAACTCAACCATTAAACATCTGGACGTAACAGACATCTACAGAACATTTCATCCCAACAAAACTGAATACACATTCTTCTCATCAGCCCATGGAACATACTCCAAAATCGAACACATCCTAGGTTACAAATCTAACCTCAGCAAATTTAAAAAAATAGAAATTATTCCTTGCATCTTCTCAGACCATCATGGAATAAAAGTTGAACTCAATAACAACAGGAACCTGCATACCCATACAAAAACATGGAGGCTAAAAGAGATTAAGAAGGAAATCACCAAATTTTGGAACAAAACAACAATAAAGACATGAATTACCAGAACCTCTGGGATACTGCAAAGGCAGTCCTAAGAGGGAAATTTATAGCACTGCAAGACTTCCTGAAGAAAATGGAAAGAGAGGAAGTTAATAACTTAACGGGACATCTCAAGCAACTGGAGAAGGAAGAACACTCCAACCCCAAACCCAGCAGAAGAAAAGAAATAACCAAAATCAGAACAGAATTAAATGAAATTGAAAACAAAAGAATTATACAACCGATCAATAAATCCGAAAGTTGGTTCTTTGAAAAGATCAATAAAATAGATAAACCTTTGGCCAACCTAACCAGGAAGAAAAGAGTAAAATCTCCAATTTCATCAATCAGAAATGGTAATGATGAAATAACAACAGACCCCTCAGAAACTCAAAAAAATCCTTAACGAAAACTACAAGAAACTCTACTCTCAGAAATATGAAAATTGGAAAGAAATCTACCAATACCTGGAAGTACGCCACCTACCAAGACTTAGCCAGAATGAAGTGGAAATGTTGAACAGGCCTATATCAAGTTCTGAAATAGCATCAACTATACAAAGTCTCCCTAAAAAGAAAAGCCCAGGACCAGATGGCTTTATGTCAGAATTCTACCAAACCTTTAAAGAAGAACTAGTACCTATATTACTAAACCTCTTCCAAAATATAGAAAAAGAAGTAATATTACCCAACACATTCTACGAAGCAAACATCACCTTGATCCTCAAACCAGGGAAAGACCCAACAAGAAAAGAAAATTATAGACCAATATCACTAATGAATATTGATGCTAAAATACTCAATAAGATCCTAACAAACAGAATCCAACAACACATCAAAAAAATTATACACCACGACCAAGTGGGATTTATCCCAGGATCTCAAGGCTGGTTCAATATATGTAAATCTATAAATGTAATTCAGCACATAAACAAACTAAAAAATAAGGACCATATGATTCTTTCAATTGATGCAGAAAAAGCTTTTGATAATATCCAGCATCCCTTCATGATCAGAACACTTAAGAAAATTGGTATAGAAGGGACATTTCTTAAACTATTAGAGGCCATCTACAGCAAACCCACAGTCAATATCATATTGAATGGAGTTAAATTGAAATCATTTCCACTTAGATCAGGAACCAGGCAAGGTTGCCCATTGTCTCCATTGCTCTTTAACATTGTAATGGAAGTTTTAGCCATTGCAATTAGGAAAGAAAAGGCGATCAAGGGTATCCACATAGGGTCAGAAGAGATCAAACTTTCACTCTTCACAGATGATATGATCGTGTATCTGGAAAACACTAGGGATTCTACTACAAAACTTTTAGAAGTGATCAAGGAATACAGCAATGCCTCAGGATACAAAATCAACACCCATAAATCTGTAGCCTTTATATATACCAACAATAACCAAGCCGAAAAAACAGTCAAGGACTCTATTCCTTTCACAGTAGTGCCAAAGAAGATGAAATATTTGAGAGTATACCTAACAAAGGACGTGAAAGATCTCTACAAAGAGAACTATGAAACTTTAAGAAAAGTGAATGTCTGTAACAGAATAGAGAACCAAGAGATGAATCCAACTACTTACTATTATTTGATCTTTGACAAGCCAATGAAAAACATTCAGTGGGGAAAAGATTCCCTATTTAACAAATGGTGCTGGGTGAACTGGCGGCAACCTGTAGAAGATTGAAACTGGACCCACACCTTTCACAATTAACTAAGATAGACTCTCACTGGATAAAAGATTTAAACTTAAGACATGAAACTATAAAAATACTTGAAGAAAGTGCAGGGAAAATTCTTGAAGGATTTGGCCTGGGTGAATATTTTATGAGGAAGACTCCCCAGGCAATTGAAGCAGTATCAAAAATACACTACTGGGACCTGATCAAACTAAAAAGCTTCTGCACACCCAAGAATATACTAAGTAAAGCAAGCAGACAGCCCTCAGAATGGGAAAAAATATTTGCAGGTTATACCTCCGATAAAGGTCTAATAACCAGAATCCACAAAGAACTCAAACATATTAGCAAGAAAAGAACACATGATCCCATCTCAGGGTGGGCAAAGGTCTTGAAGAGAAACTTCTCTAAAGAAGACAGATGCACGATATACAAACACATGAAAAAAAGCTCATCATCCTTAATCATCAGAGAAATGCAAATCAAAACTACTTTGAGATATCACCTAAACCCAGTAAGAGTAGCCCACATGACAAAATCCCAAAACCAGAGATGTTGGCGTGGATGTGGAGAAAAGGGCACACTTGTACACTGCTGGTGGGAATGCACACTAATACGTTCCTTCTGGAAGGATGTTTGGAGAATACTCAGAGACCTAAAAATAGACCTGCCATTCGATCCTATAATTCCTTTACTAGGTTTATACCCAGAAGACCAAAAATCACAATATAACAAAGACATCTGTACCAGAATGTTTATTGCAGCCCAATTCATAATTGCTAAGTCATGGAAGAAGCCCAAGTGTGCATCGAACCACGAATGGACTAGCAAATTGCGGTACATGTATACCATGGAATATTATGCAGCCTTAAAGAAAGATGGAGACTTTATCTCTTTCATGTTTAGGTGGATGGAGCTGGAACATATTCTTCTTAGCAAAGTATCTCAGGAATGGAAGAAAAAGTATCCAATGTACTCAGCCCTACTATGAAGCTAAATTATAGCTTTAACATGAAGGTTATAACCCAACTATAGCACAAGACTATGAGGAAAGGGCCAAGGTAGGGGGGAGGTTAGGGTGGAGGGAGGGTAATGAGTGGGGCCACACATATGGTGCATCTTAGAATGGGTACAGGTGAAACTTACTAAAGGCAGAATACAAATGTCTACATACAATAACTAAGAAAATGCCATGAAGGCTATGTTGAACAGTTTGATGAGAATATTTCAGATTGTATATGAAACGAGCACATTGTACCCCTTGATTGCTCTAATGTACACAGCTATGATTTAACAATAAAAAAACCATTTTTTAAATGCATAAAATAAAATACACAGAATTAAGAAGAACACGGATCATACTGAACTAAAGTTTCAAAATATTAGAAAACAAGTTGGTAATGTATGCAATTCTTTACTGATATATTACATTTTTTAAAAATCTAGCCGATGGCCTAATAATTGCTATAATTGTTAAGTGGTAACAATTCTAAATGATATTTAGAGCTATCTGCAACAACCATAAGATGACATGAAAATTCTCTGATTTCCTATTAGTAAAAACATCACAGTTACCGGTAATATGTAGTTTTTATACCTTCAAAATGAAGGAAATACTAAATTTTCATTAGTGATTTATAAAACAGATAATATAATTTTTCCCCAACCAAGTGAAATCGAGTTTCCGTTTTAAACCCTAGGTGTTAGAGTGCTCTTACAATACTACGCAAATCATTCATGAAGTGTAGCTTACGTATCTCTAAGCTTCATAGTCTTCAAAAGTCGTGCTTCCATTTAATTACAAAATAGCAACAACATGATGCCCTGTTGTAAAATGGCTGAAGCCATTTTGGACAAGAACAACTTGAATTATTTTTGGTGGAGAAAGTTAAACATTGGACAGTTTGAGCTTAGTTGAAGTTAGCTACGCCTACCAACCTTGTTACCAAGTTATAACAAAAGAAAGTAAATCTTGCTACATATATCAAATATACTAAATAAAAATTTATGTATAATCAAGCCTCAAATAATTACATAAAACCTCACCTTCTGCGTTAACCATCACCCTATATGAAAGTTTCACTTGAAGTAGATGTTAAGGCTTTCTGAAGGTAAGGAAGGAGACTTTCAAGTTAGCATAAGGCAATCAAGAAGAAGCCAAAAGCCCAGAGGAGATCAAGTGCAAGGAGGAATCCTTAGGAAGGATGGCTTTGGTCCTCTTTGAATTCCTACATTCTGTCCATGCAGGGACCCGTAACATAAATAAAATACTTTAGCCAAGTTACATCTCTGGGACAATTTTCATTTTATCAAATCAGTCAGAGTACAGTTCTACCACTGCTCATGCTAAATAAAAAGCCACTAATTTTACTGAGTAAATCCATGTCTGACATTCATTATGCTAATCAGAAAATCCTCAGATGTTGATTAAGATATGGATAAAGATCTCTCAGTAGCCATCTTTGGAACTAATCTTCCTGACGTAGTGCTAGACACCACCCTTGGAGTGTGGATTCGTTTTTAATTTTATTTATTTAATTGAAAAATAATCATTGTACATATTCATAGAGTATGTAGTAATGTTGTAATTACATACACTGTATAGTGATCAAATTAGTGTAATTAGCTTATCTATCATCTCAAACATTTATCATTTCTTTGCATTGGGAGTGTGGATTATTGATTACAGAAGCTGACTGACCCTAGACACGAAGCTCAAACTAACTAGTATGTGCATTATATTGCACAGTGTACACATGTGCTTGGAAGTAATTATTAGAGGCATAGTAATAGGCTCCTATTCAGTTTAAATACAGCAAGTGAGATATTTTTATAAGTTCCATCCCCAAGTATTTCTAGGCGATGCTTGACTGAATGTTCACATGTCCCCAGATCTGTCATGCTGTCACTTTTTACCTCAATTGACCATCACTTGAATCTCTCTATTTTCTCTTCAAATCCCTCATCATTTCCTCTCCTGTCCCTACCATTGCTTTAAAAACATTGGATTGACTCTCAGGATTGAAATGAGATCTTGTTTAATAAACTCTTTGGTTTCTATTCATTATCTCAAATTGTCTTGTTTAGTAAGAACTCTGACATATCAAAGTGCGAGTTATTTATTTATTAGTTTAGATGTGTCCTTTTAGTTCCTTACAAGGAAGGAAATTAAAAGGTAACATTAATTCCACTGATTGCGCAAAAGTCTGAATGTGGTTTTTTTTTCTGTATATGACAGCAGTAAAATGCATTAATTGTACAGGCACTAGAAATATGTGCTAGTGGCACTCTTAAGTTATTACAGTCTAATTGTAGTTAATTTTATTCTCTGGGACAACTAATCTCTCGATAATATTTGGAGCGATTGATTAAAATCCATTCCTTGCTAAAATCAAGGTCCTTATGCAATTGATGTGCTAATAGACCTGCAATTATTTGAGGCTGTGCTTCCTCACAGAGAGCAAGTCAAGGAATGGATAAAGTCCAGAAAATGTACCTATTTTGCAACAGGAGTTATGATAATTGCCAGGAGACAGCCTGCTTATCAGTTACGAGAGGTTCCCATCCTTCATTAATATGTAGCTGAGTTGGACATCAGAGAAACTGGCCTCCATGGGAATATTCCCTGAATCTCCCATTATCTCATTTTCCATACACTTGGCTTGACCTGCTTTTTATCTACAGTCGCAGAAAGATCTGGCTTTTCACATAGGAGCTTTCTAAACAATCAGCTAGCCGTGAACCTACATCCTTAAAGCTTCATGCAATGTCAGCTGCTGTAAATTTGGACAAGAGCGTATACCAATAAAGTATCAGTTTAAAGGTTTCAGACTAAATATTTTAGAAGTAGACAAAATAAATATTCCAAAGTGCTAAGCTGTGAGTTTTCCATTCTGTGGCTTGTGCCTACATGTGCTTACTGTGCTAGGCTCTCAATCAGGGCTCCACACTTTCAACGTCTCCGGGCATCTCAGAGAGCAGCCCTGTCCACACGTGATGTTGGCCAACTCCAGATTGGCTGTACATCAGGCTGAGCTCTCTACTGAGTTGAAACTTATCCACAGAAAGATTGGGAGCAATGTTTTAAAAGCTACATTAGCAAAACAATAACTATTTTCTTCTGTCTTGGCCAGACACAATCCAGGTGGTCAAAACAAAAGAACTGTTGCTTGAGACCAGTCAATTTTATTTTGTTCTGGGGCAAGGGAATGTCTAAATGAGGTGCAATTCTTTGCAGCCTCCATGCTGTTTGTCTTTGCTCTCATAAAGAAAATTCTTGCACCTGAGTTTCTAATTGAAATTCACTAAAGGCCATTATGTACAATTACAATAAGGAGGGATAATACGTTTATCTTTCCATTTCATCCACATCATGGCTGAAAAAAATATTAAATGTCATTTATTATAGATAAGTAACAAGAAAAACAGCTGTTCAGGAATTACTAAAATACGGTTTTCCAATACTATCAATATAATAATGGTTAATATATGAGTTCTCACTATGTGGCATACTCTGTGCTAAGTGCTTCACTTATAGGATGCCATTCAATCCTCTCCACATATAAGCATTATTTCATTTCTATTCTATACTAATTTGTCCTATTCTTCTTCCCATTGAAGAAGGAGGAAGGGAATAATGAACTTGACTAAATTCGCTCATATGTTAAGTAGCAAACCCTGGCCCCAAACTAGGACAGCGATCCACTGTTTGGTGAGGCAGGATCTGTGCTGTTTTGAATGAAATTTAGCAAGGGGCAACTGTCCATCAGTCATTTTAACCAAGTTCACCTTTTGTTGCCATTGAAGAATAATTTTGTCCCAGGAAATTCAGTGAGTGACTGTGATTACATTTTCCTCATCTACATGCCCCTGACACTTCTGGTGAAGATGCTAATCTTGTATCAAACTGTCTTTGCAGTTGATGATGCTGCTACTTCCCACTCCTATGGGAAATGAAGAGATGTGGTGCATAAAATAGAATAAAATGCATTAGGGCAAAATAAAACTGCTAATAAGAGTAATCACAATAATAGATTTAAAAGCCATTTTAAATCTAGTTTTAATTACATAAATCCATTTCAGAATTACTACTGATGTGATGATAAATTCATAAATTCTGTGCAAATTGAAAACAGAAATTAGATTGTTTATTAAAATACTACTCTGTCTCTATATTATCATGTATGTAAATTTATGCATATATACATAAATTATACATTTATACATATAAACTTGAATTTATCAGAACTATTCAATTTCATCTCCTGGTTAATAATTTAGTACATATTAACCTTCATTATTCCCATCAAGATACATTCTACTCTCAAATATGATAAAATATAAAGGATTCTAAGATTACACGAAGTATACTTTTAAACAAAATTTGCTTCCCATTTTAGAAACTTGATGTCGCCAACGCATCACCATCAGATTTAAATTCTCTATGTTTCTTTTATAAGAAAGCTTTTGAAGTATGTCAGACCAACAAAAGACTTCCATTAGAATCCCTGGCTCTTGTTTAAGATACATTCTATAACTTATTGCAGATTGGCAGTATGCAAGAGACTTTTCCTTCAATTTTAGGTCAAAACCAGAATAAAAAGTGCTTTGGGGAGGGAGAGACAACCGTGATTTCTGTTCTAATAATACTTTTCTGCCCATAAAATGAACCAATGCAGAATATGTAAAATATTAATAGCATCTCAAACCTACCTGGCTCTTCTGTATTTGTCACTGAAGACATCAGATGGCTGACTCTCAAGGAGCTGGTGGTGGGTCCGAATGGAAAACTACAAGCTGAGAAGGTCTAGAGAAGCCTTGCACAGCCACTGGGTTAGTGGTCAGTCTAGAGGTTTCAAGTGCTTGCGATGAGAGTCTCATTTATTTTGCTGTTCTAATCTGGAGGCCTTTCGTCCCAGTGGGTTTTCTATGGGCTCAATACATTGTTATTTTGCTTGAACAGTCCCCGTGGCTAATGGTTGGTGATAGATATTGCATGAATCTTGGGTTTTGAAGCTTAAGACAGACTCCGGTGGGTTCCCAACTTTATTTTTAGTTAAGAGCAGAAGATCTTCAATTCACTCAGACCTGTGCCTGAGCTGTCAAAAATGCCTGGTCTGAAAATACATAGGCTTAGGGCAGGAACTTGGTGGAAGGCTTGATATTTCTTCAAGGATATAGTATGGGAATGAGTGAGTGGGGACTGATGCAGAAGTTCAGGGTACAGGTGGAAAACACTACACAAGAAGAGGGAGACCAGCCTCCTGGCCAGTATTACTGTCTCCACTAGAGTCAACCATCCTCAAATTCCGCATCCATCATGCTCTTCTTCCCTTGCCTAAGAGATTGCAGGAATCAGACTCACCTTTAACATTTTGTAAGGCCTAGAGCAAGAATACAAATGGGCACCAACTTGCATATAGATAAATATATAAAAAAATCATAAACCAAAAATAGAATATATCCTTCCTCTGTGAAAAATATGCCTTCATGGGCGGTGCCTGTGGCTCAGTCGGTAAGGCGCCGGCCCCATATACCCAGGGTGGTGGGTTCAAACCCGCCCCGGTCAAACTGCAACCAAAAATAGCTGGGCATTGTGGCGGGCGCCTGTAGTCCCAACTACTCGGGAGGCTGAGGCAAGAGAATCGCTTAAGCCCCAGGAGTTGGAGGTGGCTGTGAGCTGTGCGAGGCCACGGCACTCTACCGAGGGCCATAGGTGAGACTCTGTCTCTACAAAAAAAAAAAAAAAAATATATATATATATATATATGCCTTCATATTGACAAAAATTAACATATAAATCTATGGCTGTTATATGGATGAAGTTGGGGACATTCAAAACCAACTAAATTGAATCATATTGTGCATCTTCGAGTATTGAGTATTCTTTTTAGAATCTGGTGATGTTAGAATGAAAAATATGACACAAAAATGGATAAATAGGCTGGGCACCCGTAGTTCAGGTGACTAGGGCATCAGTCACATACACCAGAGCTTGTGGGTTCAAACTCGGCCCAGGCCTGCCAAACAACAACAACTACAACCAAAAAATAGCTGGGCCATTGTGGTGGACGCCTGTAGTCCCAGCTACTTGGGAGGCTGAGGCAAGAGAATCACTTAAGGCCAAGAATTTGAAGTTGCTGTGAGCTGTGATGCCACAGCACTCTACCGAGGGCGACATAGTGAAACTCTGTCTCAAAAAAAAAAGCATAAATTATTATATACCTATAATATTTATTCATCGAAATTATCAACCATGTGACGTTACTCAAGATTTTTCTATTACTTATGTTCTAGAGGCAATAATGATGGAAAGGATTAAATATTCAAATATACAAAAATGGAATATGTTTCAGTAAAGGCATAACTGAAATGTAAGAATGAACAATGAAAGTAATTGTTCATATTTTCAAAATCTATTATTCCAAAATATTCAAAAACCACATATAAAATTAAAAAAACAGAAGGCAAATTATAATAAATAATCAAATATTAAAATATTTTAATAAAGATAAAAATTTTATTATGGGGAATTTAATAGTTTAATATAAAGTCATTTAAATTTTATCATTCAATATAAATGAATCATGCTTATGTGTTTTTCTGTACATATTGCGCTTGTATGTGTATGGTGTGGGTGTGTGATATATATGTACATGTAGAGAGAAAGAAAGAGAATTTGAGTAATGTAAAGATTTCACACTATAAAATATTTCTTAGTCTTTATGTGCAAATTCTGGGAACACCACCCTAATTCCTGGGAAGGGTATTATCTACAAAGTAGAGCATAAAGAGGAGCAAGTAAATGGATGCACTTTGGGTCCTATTTGGAAATTATCCTTTATTATGCAAGAATGTACTGCTTCATGTTTTCTGAGATTTTTGATCAATCAGTATAAATTTTTAAAGAAGAAAATTCCTTTCATTTTTTTCCCCTTCCAGTTCTTCCCATTTTTGCAGCAGTGTCCGTTTCCAGCATTGGCAATGGCACAGCCACAGGCCTTCTCAGGATATGGACCTCATTGTCTCTAGATAGATGCCAGAGATGCGAGGAAGTGGTTGCCTTGGGTTTGAATGTTAGTCACAAATACTGATGTTTTAGAATACGTGTTGAACTGAGCTGGCAATGAGCACTAAACCCTGAAGGTGGTCTTTTATTCATTAATAACTTTTTCCCTTTTTTGTGACTCTGAGATACCGTCTTTCTAAAGCAGGAGTCCCAGGGCAAGGATCTCTCAAGCCTGAGACTAAAAGCAATTATCTCAGTTTCACATGTGAAAAGAAAATGCCAGGAAGGCTATGTTAACCAGTGTGATGAAAATGTGTCAAACCAGTGTATGGTACCCCATGATCGCATTAATGTACACAGCTATGATTTAATAATAATAAATAAATAATAAATAATAAATAAAAACAATTATCTCACTAGCTACTCTGGCCTTTACAATGAATTAGTACTTTTTAAACAAGGTTTAGAAGACTCTTTACGGACAACTCTCTTTTCTTCTTTCCATGAGATGCCTTCCTCATTCCCAAAATTTCTCCTATCTTTTTTGCCATCATCCTTGCTTGTTTTTTCTTACATTTGGTGCTTTGAAAACATTAATCCCTTTCTTTGAAACCCTCTCACTTTACCCCATCCTCATTGATGGGTCATTAAAGACTCAAATCAGACACACACATTACCTGTCTGGGAAGCTTCCTTCTCAGACCAATCTAGATTAGGAATACCTTTCCTGAACCTCCTTCCACCATAGAATTGGCCGTGCTGTGTTGTAATTTTCTTACTACTAATAAGAAGACATTTGCTAATTAGGAGCACGTTCGGGGCAGGAACTGAGTCTTATTTGATGTTGTAATCCCTCTGCCTAGTATACTGCCAATTGACACGTCAGCGATGCTTAATAAACATCTGGTAAGAGAATAAACTATTAAATAAGCAAAGGCACTTAACTCTGTCAAATTGTTGCCAATATACAGATATCATCAGATCTGTTTATATTCATTTGTTTATTTGTTGCCAGCAAGCAAAAAGCACTTGCTATGGAGTATCCACCTGTGTACAACCTGATCACATCAAAGCCAGTCCCTGCGATGTCCATCCAGACACACAGAAATCCTCAGACACCTGTTTCATTCAAGCCCTTCATGGGGCCATCAGCAAAAAGACGACTCCACTCCCTGCATCTACACAGATTTCCCTTCAAAAAAAAAAGCCTAGCTGGATGGCATCAAGTTTTGCACATGTTCATCTTACTCCTTATGAGCCTCAATCTCTTCTTTTTGTCACTACGTGTGTGCAAAGACAGCTGATGCCAGCGTTCATGCAGTTTTCCAAAAGGTCAACTAGCATTCAGACTTCTGCTGGTAAAATTCATTCCTTCTCTTTCAAAAATTTAATGAGAAAGGACAGCTTTGTGAAATGGAGAAGCAGGAACAATATTGCTTAAATAAATTGGAATTTGCACTTTGATTACCCTGCAGTTTCTGCCATACTTTGCTGGAAATGCTCCCTGTGGTGCAGGTTTTCTCTGGAGTGACATCATCAGATGAAGCCATCCTCGCTATAATTATTTCCATCCATATTGGTAGAGGACATGGCAAGAACATTCAGGAAGGAATAGTTGATGCATATAGAATAATTTAAACTGTGGAGTCACCAGAAAGCCCCATTAAAAGGCAAATGATATATTTTTATGCATGCCTCTGACCCCAGAGGAGGGATTTCATATTCACATTAGGAAAAAAACAGTCTCTTTCAAACAATGAGACTCTGATAACAGCAAACATCCTATGCCATGAAATAACAAACAGCATGCCTGGAGTCAGATGCTTTTCTGGGAATAACATTTTTCAAAGGTGTATCATAGAAAGAATGGGCCTATTTTAGTTCATCTCGTCAAATTTAAATTCTTTTGGAACTTAGACTCGGTCAATGCCAATACCAAGTATTGCGATTTCTAAATTTTATTCTTGACTACCTTGGCTTCGCTTTTGACAAGGGTTATTGTTCTTTTTAGGCTGTGAGGTTTGGGGTTTTTTTAAATTCATTTTAATAAAAGTAAAAAAAATCAGTATAAAAGTATTATCTTTCCCAAATATCAAATACCTCACTGGAAAACAGATTTTTTGGTAAATTTAGGTAAAATTAAAAATGTGAAAGCTGTAGATTGGCTTCTCTGAGGATGTATGATTTACTCAGGCTGACTTTACCCCTGGGGAGACTGTAGCCCACTGCTGAGAGTTAAAGGGCAAGAGCAGGCTCTTTGTCTCCTGGAAAATAAAAGCTTCCACCATCTGCTCACTGAGGCTTTGGTTTTGTTTTAAATGCAGAAAAACATGCATTTAACTCTGCGGTTGGTGATAAGGTTCAAATTCATTCATTCATTCAACATAACAACTCAGGGAAAGAAAAGGGTATTGAATAAGAGATTAAATTGCTCACTTAATAGAACAGAAACGCAATTTTTTTCTCTCTAACCACTGTTTCAAACCTCCCTTCTATGTCCTTTATTGCCATCTCAATCTGATTGCATAATTTTTCAACTACTATCAGTTGTTAAAAAGTCCCATCTATGGCCAGATGCAGTGGCTCACATCTGCAATCCTAGCACCCTGGAAGGAGGAGGCAGCAAGTCAATTGCTTGAGCTTGGGAGTTCGAAACCAGCCTGAGCAAGAGTGAGACCCTATCTCTACCAAAAGTAGAAAATTAGCCTAGCAAGGTGAGAGGCTGAAAGATTGCTTGGGCCCAGGAGTTTAAGGTTGCAGTGAGCTATGATGACACCCATCCACTCTACCCAGGGTGATAGAGTGAGACTCTGTCTCAACAAAACAAAGTCCCAGCTAATTTTACCCACTTTAAAATTTCAGTCCACAGCTGATGTAATAGTCTTTTGCTTCCTCTTGTCCAGCACGAGTCCCAGGTTGGTTCTTCCTCCCCTGTCTCTCCTCTCTTGGCTGAGCTTTGGCACCTTTGTGTGCCAGCCCAGGAAGAGGGCTGGGACAAACAGAAGTACAAATGTTTCTATGATGCTGCTGTCAGTCATCTTTAAGCTGCTACCAAAGTCCCGTGTTGCTGGAAAATCAATACTTTTCTACCTTGGGGAGAGAACACGGGGCTTTTACTGTCCCTGTGCAGTCCATGAGTGTCAGTATCACCTTTCTCCACCTTCCTTAACTGTGGGCCCTGCTGTAATACACTCTCCTGGTGGTAATATTGGGTTCTTTGTACGGCTCAGACTGACCACTTGCCTTCACAGTTATCCATGGTGCCCCCAAGTGACTGGGGACACATATCAGATTCTCTCAAATATGAGCTTTAATGACATCTATTATTGCTACTCAAAGATCTTTTTTTTTTTTTGACATATTTTTGGGTTTGCAATTTTACTTTGAATGATTGCATATTTAATAAAAACTCTAATGTGAAATGGAGCCAATATTGCATATCCGTATAAAGAATAAGGTCAGCATGACATATCTGTCTAAACCAGTGGGCAAATACCCTCCTATGTCCTCTCAATTTATGCTGGAGTGTAGACCCTGTCATTACAGACGGGCCTTGTCTGCATTTGCAACACTCTCAGAGCTGAGGTTTCAGGGTTTCTAGTGTGCTTTCATTTTCACATGGCACAAAAGACATTAATCAAGTTGACCCTCTACGATAATGCAGTCAAGAACTGTCAAATACATGTATTTTCACTCTTCTCCACATTTCCCATTTTCTCAGTTGAAATTTTTAATGGTAAGTGGTAGCGAGTGGTTCCAATTCTCAAACTTGGGAACTAAGTGCTGACCTCTCTTTAAAAAAGAGAATGAAATATCTCTTTTAAAATGTTTTATCTTTTCTGTTGTTTGTAAGGGTGACTTGTCCAGCTCTATAAGGAAAGCAAAGTCACCTTGACCTCACAATGATATTTTCTACTCACTAGCATTAAGCACAGGAGAAACTTGTCACCATTTAGAGTTCACTATCAGAAACCAAAAATGCTGACTCTCATGGAAAAACTATCCTTCTGGGATTTGGATAATAAGTTATCCCAGTCACTAAATAAAGTTCTGTTTGCCAGAAAAGAAACAGTTACATTAAATGAGACTGCCTGGATTAATACTTTAAGTACAGAAGGAACGTCAGGATATTTAGGTTAAAGACGTGTTTTATACCACCACAAGAATAAGAGTCCTCACTGGACTGTTTGAATAGGGAGGGTTTTAAATTAGTCACTGACATCTACAGACTGCATGGGTCTTATGCTTTTTTCGCATGTGTTTAAAGAAACTTAACACCTCTTTAATTATACATTGTAAATAATATTGACCAGGAAGCAAGTAACAGATAGGTTGTGGCTTAGTGTTTTTCAAAATTGGTTTAAATCATTACACTTTCTTCATTTTTCAAAGGGCATTAGAGCCACACTCAGAATCTATCCTTAGCTATCGTTAAATAGGCCTTTTCGCTATCAATGCAAAATGTTCAAATGTTGAGCTCTTAAAAAAAAATTCCGGTGAAGTTATAAGTGCTAATCTGCAGCTTTCAGAAACTGTCATAAATTTCCAATATAAATTTATAGTTTACCACCACAAGAAAAGAGAACAAAAACTTTTTACTAGTACCAGCTTAGAAATGAAGGTGGAAGAATTTATCATAAAGCAGGGACTCTTAAAAAATTATTTTTACATTGATCTAAACATTTGGTGTTATGCATGTGTAAGAAATTTGTCATTCTTGAGTCACAGGGCATAATTTTACATTAAAAATGCCTCTGTGGCTGATTCTTAGAAATGTCTCAATAAAGGTTTCCAGTGAGGTTTCCTGAAAATGCAGGTTGAGTCACTCAAGATCGTGTAGGAGATGCAAAGCAGGGCGCAACTGAGTCCCTCGAGAGCTGGGCCTGGCCTCAGATCACAATCACTTCCTAGCTGTACAAACTCTCATCATGATGCTTGGCTTCAAAAAAGTTCCCCAGAACTCTTTTTCCACTTTTTCTTATGGTATAATAATTCCGCTTTCATTCTCTTTATCTTTGACTTTTACTTATGAATGTAACTGTTCATCAACTGAAGGAAAAACAAAAAGACTTCACAAGGTTGATAGTACATTGAATATACTAAAAAAATAAAGTATTTTTGGTTATGACAGAAAGGCTAATTAGAAAATGTATTAATTATCCTTCCAGTGCATATTTATGTTAAAATGTAATTTGATTCCATCTCAGCCTTATTTAAATTCTAGGTGAATTATGCTCACTTAAGGAAGAGTAAGTAGATCAAGAAAGCTGAACAAAGTTTTATTTTTAATAGAAGTGCTCATAAGATATATAGATATTGTCCAAATGAAAGTATCAACAATTCTACTTTGCCTACCTTCATTTTAAGCTCTGGAATTTTTGTAGTAAAGTTACTCTTTGATATGATCAAATTATCTTAGCATGCTATTCAGTGTGGGCATACAATTATTTCTATGGGACCATATGTGTAGTTATAACATTAAAAAATGAGGAGTTTTGTTTTTTTTTAATGTTTTTGTTTTTGTTTCCCTGAAGTAGCATCCCTGTCTATTTCCAGAAAGGCAGTTTTTGAAGCCAAGTCCAGTTGCTAATGAGTATTAGTACCTTTTTCGAGATAGTAAAATAAGCGTGAAATGGGCTTTTCAGCAAGGTGAAACTATTTTAGATGGGTAAGTGCTGCCTCCTGGTTATGGCTGCTAACAGTGCTAAGAAGACCTAGAAACTTGCCTCCCTGAGTTCTTCCTGTGTGTGCAAGTTTAGGCAATTTTCTATTGATTAATTTCCTTAGTAAAATAAAGCTGCTGACTTTGAAATGCCATAAGCAATATTCTTCTCATTTAATCATTTATTTATTATATTAATTCATTGGGCGTTTATTCCGTGCCTACTGAGCAGTAGCCCACATACAGTAACAAATGTTGGGCATTTATTTCAATCTATAGCTATACCCATGTAGCCGAAAAAGGCAGTTACCAACAGAGAGGAAGACCAGAAGATTCATCTAATATTTGATGCATTTGATCAGGCTTCAGGAGCACAGCAGGGAAGCAGGGTCTTTGGTGACTGACTGCATGTATAATGAGCAGGGCAGCAAGGTTAAAAAGACAGCCACACAGCTACAATGAATTCAGCAACCTACATCTCACTAACACATTTGGCTTTTTTTTTAAAAAAAAAAAAAAAAAAGAAAATTTATGAATTCCAAGCTACCTTGAATCACTACCAGGCTCCTTCTAATTACTGACTATGACAAGCCTGCCCTCTCAGCTGCAGCTGGGTGCCCCAGGCATCTTTATAGCAAAACCAACAAATGATTGGAATACTATGATTTAAACTCAAAACCAAAGCACAGTTGGAGATTTTTTTACAAGGCTGCTTGAAAGTCTTACGTCTAGGGTTTGTGAGATCATAGAAGACACAGAAGGACAACACAAGGTCAAATCTACATCTCATATACAAAGCACAAACTGATTTCCTAATCCGTTTGCCATAGCTCACAATCTGGAGGACGATACTGGATGAATAGTAGGGTCCTTTGCACAAAGACCAAGCTAGTGACCTCCGGAGCCCTGCTATGAATAATGGCCATTATTAGAGGGAGGTGGTGGAGGCAGCAGCAATCTACCACTGTCTGTCCCCTGAGTGAGACAGGCAAAAGTGCAGAGAGAGAAGCCTGGTAGGTATATGGGACACTAATCATTATTGTGATATAATTCTGGGGGGCATCTATTTATATTAATAGCTAAAATAGCCCTCCAAGTATAGCATGAGACAACTTGTCACTGACAATCTGTGGTACAGTCTTTTCTTTATTTTCCTTCAAAATGCATAAATTAGCGTCCAGCTTGGTCCCATAAGATCAGGGGAAAAAAGATTCATCAATATGCAGCTTGTTGCAGGAAGTTCTTTTTGACTCTGATTGATAATATAAATGGCAAGCTATGCCTTAGATATGATTTGGGAATCACTGTACCCTACAATTTTTAACCTGCTCATTATTCCTTTTTTTATTTTTTAAGGAATATTTATTATTATTATTATTATTATTGAGACAGAATCTCACTCATTCACCCTAGGTTGAGTGCCATGACATCATAGCTCACAACAACCTCAAACTCTTGGGCTCAAATGATATTCTTGCTTCAGCCTTCCAAGTAACTGGGACTACAGGTGCCCTCCTGTTTATAGCTGGGACTATAGATGCCCAGCCTGTTTTTCTATTTTTAGTAGAGACAGGGTGGTCTCAAATTTGTGAGCTCAGGTGATCCACCAGCGTCAGTATGCTGGAGTATTAGGATTACAGGCATGAGCCACCAAGCCCAACCCTGTTCATTATTCTTTATATTCAGCCTTGAGGGACTCTCTTGAACAAGTTCACAGATGGCCACTAACAAATAGCCAGACTTTTTTCCATAGTCTTTGTTTCTGAGAGCTGATATAAGTGATATTTTCCTGAGGATGTGAAGATGGGACAAGAGAAATTAGGATGTGTTTTCTTTTGTGTTCATCATTCCACGCTGAGCCGTTGGATTGTGAAATATCATTTTCATCATTCTTACTCTTTTTTTAAACACAGAGGGTCAAAAATATTGCTGAATACTGGCACTAAATTATATCCACTTGGCATCCAAACATTTGTATCAACATAGTTAAAATATAGTTAGGGTGTTTCTTTCTCTTGATAGCCATAAGAAATATTAAAGGGGGGTAATCAGCTACTTCATTAAGTGACATGGCCCCCAAAAGCTCCAACGAATGTTCATTCCTTTTTCTGACTCACCATGGGACCTTAACGTGGATATTTTTTCAAGACTGTGACATTCAGAGCTAATGGCAATACCTGCTAATAGGTGAATGGTTGTTAGGAGTGCCAAGCGAGTAGAAATAGCTAAACTATAGGTTTTCTTTATATTGTGAAAGGAGGCTTTTAACTTATCCTAAATCTATCTCTGCACATTCTGCACCTTCATCTAACTTTGTCTGATATTACTCATCTAAAGTATTGGCATTTCAAGTTATATTTTGCAAAAAGCCAGGACTTCACAAGGCCTCTCCTTGAAAGGCTGGACAGAATGTAGGACCCCAAGAACATCTTTAATTTGTATCTATTATACTAGTTCTAAACTCTGCTCCTGTCATGAAACAATTTGGATTCTGAACCAGGAAAAAACAAACAAACAAAAAATGGAGAAGGCTCTCAAAATCGAAAATGATCTAAAAAGGCAAGAAATTTAATCTAGAAGTATTAGTATACAACCTAAGTAAAATCTTGACCTTGACAGAAATTGTAAAATAGAAACTGGTCTTCTTTAGAATCTTTCCTACCTACACACATATACTTCCCCACCACCCATGCTTCGTTTTGCATTAAAAAGTGACAACAGCTAATAGAGACGGAGCAAGGAGGTGTTCAGCAAATATACCTACCTTGAAAATCTTAAAACACAGGCATGCAATAGAGTGTGCCACACAAATACTCCATCAAGCTACACCAGCACCCATTTCCTACCGTGACTCATACCTAACTTGGAACTTATCTCAAGATCCTCTCAAGATGCCGAGGTGTGCTATTGACAGCTACCAACATTGTGACTTTATTTAATCAGTAGAAATGGATAATGCTTTGTGAAGCCCTGTTGGACACTGTATAAGATATGGAAAAACAAGTTTCATGATCCCTGTGGTTGAGTACTTTCTGTATGGGGAGGAAAAAAAAGCACACAGAGTGTTAAGTAACATAAAATTAAAACCTTGGTCTTTATTACAGTACACACACTGGTCTTCATTACTGAAATGCATGGTTGTATGTGATAAATTGGCAAGTAAGTGGTACCAAGCTATCATTTTTATTTCAAATATTATAGGATTTGTGTGTCTCTAGGCTATGAGATGTGCCACTAGTAATATATTATAAATAATAAAGTTCTTAAGTTTGTGAATTATTTATATTTTACCAATTGTAATGACTTGAGGTCATCTCTATAAGGATGCCTCTCTATTCACTTACTTTCCGATGTGATAACTTGAGGGAAAAGAAAGGGAGAACCTTAGGTACTCACATGAACTTGGCCACTACCTTCACTGTCTTATTTAAAATTACACAACCCTTGGGACAGCACCTGTAGAGTGGGCACCAGTAGGGCACCAGGAGTAGGGCACCAGTCCCATATGCCCGAGTTGGTGGGTTCAAACCCAGCCCTGGACAAAAACTGCAAAAAAAAACATACACACAACCCTGCCTGCTGCTCTTTAGCCCTTCCTACTTTGCTCTTTTTTTTTTTTTTTCTGATGGAATTTATAACCTCTTAACATACAATATAATTTTCTTATTTACTAAGTTGATTCTTAATTGTCTTTCTCCACCTTACCAAAATGGAAGCACCAAAAGCCAGGAACTGTGTTTATATTTGTTTATATATTGCTTACTAATGTATCTGAAGATTCTAGAAGTATATGCGGCACATAGTAAGTAGTCAATAAATCGGTGCTATTGTTGTTTCATGTCGTTTACGGGCATGAAAGTCTCTGGGATCTTCGTCTGCACATTAAAAAGACGGAGAACCATTGTTATAGGTAATAGCTCCTTGAATTCACAGTACAACATACATACTGTGTTCTATTAAAATGGCTAAAATGAAATGAGACATAGACTTCTTAAGAGCTATTGGTGGGACTGCAAACTAGTATAATCTCTCTGAAAAGTACTATGGAAATACCTCAAAAAACTAAATAGATCTACCATTTGATTCAGCAATCCTACTATTGGATATTCACTCAAAGGAAAAAAAGATTGTTTTATCTAAAAGACACTTGCACTTGAATGTTTACTGCAGAACAGTTCACAATCAGAAAGACATAGAATCAATCCATGTGCCCAGGAATACATGAGTGGATTAATAAAATGTAATATATGTATACCATAGAGTACTACTCAGCCATAAAAAAAAAAAAATGGTGAGCTAGATGAAACTGGAGACCCTTCTCCTAAGTGAAGCATCACAACAATGGAAAAACAAACACCACATGTTCTCACTATTAAATTAGAACTAATCAATCAATACTTACACACACAATGGAAATAAAACTAAAAGAAATCAAGCCTGTGGGAGGGGGGAAGAAGGGATGAGTAAGATCACCTAACAGATGCACACTATGCGGGTGATGGGTGTCCTTACAGCTTTATCTCAAATTGTACAAAAGCAATTAAAGGAATAAAAACATTCCCTGCAATATTCTGAAATTAAGAAAAAAGCTCTCTAACATACAAAATTTAATTTTAAAATTATTGAAAATATGTATTGCTCACTTAGTCATTCTTTGTCACACTCTGTGATCACATTCTGAAATGACTTAATTTATTCATTGCCTATCTGTCTCCTTTTGCATGGAATAGAAACTTCACGAGGGTAGTTGCCTTATTTCCCGCTTTCTCCTGGGGCTTGTAACTGGCCCTCCTGCATGGCAATCATACTCCCTTCCTTGTGGAATTTCCACCCAACAAACCAAGAAAAGTGAAAGCAAAGTTGTCATTATGCTTCTAATAATTTAGCAGATTTTAATTTTTAGAATAAAAAAATGAGACTCATACAATAGAACCGTTAGCCTTGTCTTTTCATATTTTTTGTTTTTCCTTTAAAAGACCTTTTGAGGTACAGTCATACAAATGTTCCCTGACTAAAATCAGTGCTATGTCCCAACATGTAAGGGTAAAAACAAGGAGAGAAAAAGGGAGGGAAAAGAACACAGCAGTTGGTGGTGATGAAACACAGGCTGAGACACAGATGCTGCTGAGGAAGAACAGATGAAGAAATGCACCAAGAAGAGAGATGAGATTGACAGATTCTGAGCCCCAGGAGGAATCACAGTGAAAGGGGGAAAGCAGGTCTTGTTGACATGTGAAGAGCAGTGAGGAAGAAGCTCAGCCCAGTATATTATTTAATGAAGTGTTAAGTAGATCACCAAGAGAGGTGGATAATGACTGTGATGAAGAGTGGCTGGGGTGTGAAGAAACAAAAAAAGAGAGAGAAGAAAGGAAAAGAAAAATTAAGTGACACCTGGTATATCACAAGAGGACATGAAATCTGAGAGAGTTTCTGGAAGGAATGGTCAAGCCCTTGTAACACTCCAGTGCCTTTTAGTAATCGAGTTGGGCAGCTCATTAAAATTATGTGTGAAAAAAGAGGTACATTGGAAAAAAGGGCAAAGGAACCAAGAAATAACTAGAGCAATACAATTACTGTTTCTATAGTTGGAAAGAAAGTCAGGAATGCAAAGTACTCAAGGAGATGCATTTAATAAAGGCTCATCGGAAAACAGTGAGTGGACCCTAGAGAAATAACAGGAGCAATGAAACTGACCACAGGAGGGATAAGTCTTTCCAAAAAAGAGGAATATTTAAAATTGGATATGTCTGTGCAAAGTAACTCAGCTACCAACATGAGAATTTAAAGAAGATATTGAACAGCAACATGAGGAATTGGGAGAGTACAATTTCAGCTTCTCTCTGTGTTTGGGCAGACTAAATACATCCTGCCTATATGAATCCTGTATTTGTGATATGTGTATCACAACAGGGAAGCTGCTTGCATCTGGAACAGGCCTTCAGTGTTTTCCTAAATAAAGGTGATAGGCTGGGCTGTGATTGGTTCTCCAGATTACATTGAAGGGAAATGAATTAACACCTATATAATGCCTATTTTGTGCTGGGTACTGTGCTTGACATTTTAATGTATATGAGCACATTTGCCTCTCACAATAAACCTGTCACATGAAAAGTCATTATCACAGCTTTTAGATGAGGGAGACTGACATCACACAACTCATGAATAGTGGAGCCAGAATATAAATCTAAGTTTTGGCTGGCTCCAAAGCCAGATTCTACCAAGCTGCTTCCTACATTAAAGGAAGTTGATATCGAATATCTAATAAGTAAAGAGAGAAATAACTTAAGCAGATGAATGCTGTGTTTGATATGCTACTTCACACTCATATTCAGAGGTTAGCCTTAAATAATTTGATTTATTTTCCTTGAGCTTCGGTTTTGTTAAGGTCTGTTATTTTGTGAGACCAACACTTGTAACCTATATATAACAAAATAATCTTGTTTAATCAAGGATACACACTCATTTAAAAACACACAAACAAAAACTTTGGCTCCCCTTACCATGTTTTATTAGGTACAACAAAACTTCCCAAACTATTCTTTTAGGCTGAGGTGAGGGTGAGAGAGCGGCAAGGCTTAGTCATGCATTCATTCATTTCTTCATTAACAACCATTTAGCCAATGCTTAATATGAACAAGGCAAGATGAAGAAGCAAAATGATCATTGCCCCTGTCCATATAGAATGCACAACATTTTAGCTGATAAAAAAGAGTAAAAGAATAAATTAGGAGAGTTAAGTATACTGATGTTCCCTTAGTTGGGAAAACCAGGGTCTTATAAGAACACATCGGAGGGATATTTAATTCTGACATAGTAATTCAAGGAAAGCTAGCTCAGGGAGAAGAAAAGAATAGGAGCAGAAGGAATAACTCTTCTTAAAAGCATAAAAACAAGAAAGAAAAGGGCATTCACCAAATAACCTGTAATATTTGGGCACTGACCACATACCAGGCCAAGGAAATAAGTATAATTTGTTTTTTGCTGGTCCCCATGCCTAAAATTTGGCCGTTATGTGACCAGGACTCCCATCAGCCTGGGCTGTGTCTGGCCATTCAGGGTCTTTTGCTGTGATCTTTTCTGTCTCTTCTGACATTCTCAACACTGTTTCAGTAAAGTTGAAGCTTAATGTAAAATCAGACTGCACAGGAAAAAAATTCCTGCTGTCAGAATTACTCTAGAAAATCACAAAGACTGTCTCTATTTTAGAGATCTCAAAGTCTAGTTTTTCCACCAGCAGTGGGAAAGGTAAGTTTTCATATCCAAGACAGTTGGCTTGTGAAATTGGGGCCAACCATATTGTGTTGGTGAATAGATACTGTTCCTTTTAAACCCTTTAAATTCTGAGAGGTGTTTATAACAAGTGAGGTGTCTATACCATAAGAGGCTGAGGAAATGAGTATTCCTTGGGATATTCACTTTTTATTATTGCAAATTTTTGGCTAAAAATGGTTAATACATGGCTCCCTGTGAGAAAAAGGAAGCAATCAGAATGTTCCCTTTCTGACCTGGGAACTCAATTGTAGAAATGGTGCCTGTATGTGGTTTAACTAAGACAAGTTACTTCACTAGCGGGAAGATCTATATGAAATATACAGCATTGTCTTGGCATCAAGAGGGAGACTTCTCTGGGTCTGAGAACTGTCAATGTCTTCACGTCACCTAAAATGGACAGCTAAGTAGGTGGACACAAAGTCACCCAACCCATCTTTGTCACTAGTCTACAGGCCAAGTTATCCTGCCTCTCCCCAAGCCAGAATATGTTCAGTATCACATTATGACTTTTACTCCAGAGCCACGATCATAAGGAGTATTTAACAAAAGACCTTCAAGCATTTAGAAAGTATCTATTGTGAGTCGATTGTGGCATGTTTCAGGAGTGGAGGTAAAATATTAAGGAAACATATTTTCCCTCTCCTCCAGTTGATTGGAAGAGCAAATAATACACAGAAAACTAGAATGTGATCAGTCTGAGTACAATGTGGTACAAGAACACACAAATGGAGAAGGGGGCATATTGGGAGTGGTTGTTGGCCAGGCCCAGAAGAGGGAGGCAGTTCTCTCAAAATACGGAGTGTTGAGTGAGTCTGTACCATGTGTAGCAGCTTTGTTGACAACAGTGCTGATGATGTAAATAGAAAATGCCGTGTGCCCTGAATATCTACTCTATTTTCAGAAAAAGTAAAATGGAGGTATGACAGAGTACAGTCTACACATCTAATGAGAATTTGCAGAGCAGGGGAAAGGTAAATTCTGACTAAAAGATAGCAACAAAATTTACAACCCTTTTAGTCCCTTGCCAAAAGGGTGTTTGTGGGAAATACCAAATACTTTGAAAGACTTACAGACAATAGTATGTTAACAGTGTCTATAAACACTGACAACACAATAAGCATGAATTTGTATGGAACATTTAAACAAGAGCTTCAAAACACTCGTGAACATGTTTGGATAATTGACAGCATCAGCAAAGAGAGGCATTCTTTGTTCTGTGAGGTAACTAATCCTTGATCTGTAATTTTGTCACTGAGGCATAGGCTATTCAGAAGAAAACAAAAAATAGCACTGGAATTACTGGGGATTCTAAAGAAATTTAGAATTTCTAAATTTAGTAATTTAGGATTACTAAAGAAATTTCTTTTCTTTCTTTCTTTTTTTTTTTTTTTTTGCAGTTTTTGGCCAGGGCCAAGTTTGAACCCACCACCTCTGGTATATGGGGCCAGCGCCCTACTCCTTTGAGCCACAGGGGCTGCGCCAAAGAAAAATTTTTTAATGGCTTTTTTTCTTTTTGGTCCACACAAAAAACATCTCTTCAGCCCCAAACCAGAGACTTTTTCCATGTTTTCCTTTCTTTACTGGGTTTTGAATGTGTTGTGTAACTCTGTGTACAATTCTTTAGATGTACTATTAGTTAGACTACCATTTTCACTACAACAGTACAGTCACCAAGAAGGCAAATGTACGTGCTGCTTCCTAATAAACAACTACCTTTTCTATTTTCAACATTAGAAACACAATAAGAAGGAAAGAAATAATACAAAGAGAGAGACTCAAATGGTAGTAATTTCATTTTCTATCTTTGAGGTTATTGAATCAATTCAGAAGATGTGATCCATAAAAACCTTATCAAAATCATATGCCTGCCTGTGGCAAACATACCGACCCACGTTTAAAATTTCTATAGTCACATATGTCTTTGATAATATTGAATGTGCAATCGTCCCCATCATTTCACCAAGTCATTTAAAGACAAAACAATTGTCAGGTGCCCCAAATGATTTTTTTACACACCCACTAGCAAGAGTTAATATATTCTTTCTCTACAACCTTCTAAATGTTTATTTTAGAATAGTTGAGGAGAATAAATACTTCCACTTCCTAAATAGGAAGTTTCATTCACCGGGAATCCATGAAATATAATGAAACAAAGCACCTACAATTTAGAATGAGAAAGACCTGTCTTTGAATCTTGGTTTTGTTATTTACTGGTTGTATGACCTTGGGAAAATCACTTAACATTTCTGAACTTCAGCTCGCTCAGCTCTAAAGTAGAGATATTAGGAGCTACTTCACTGGGTAGTTGTGTTAATAAAGGCATTATGTGTAAAACACAGTACACTGCCTGGCTTGCTTCAGAGACTCAATGTTAGCTATTGTCATGATTGTTACCAGTACTAACATAGCTATTTTATTAACTTCTGATTTCATCTTTATTGACTGTTTTGAACATACAATTCAGAAAAAAGAGCTTAGGCTTTGGACTACTAAAACCTATGTTTGAAGCACGAGTGTCCTGTGGCATGCAGAAAATGTCACTTAACTTCTCTGAACCAGAGCATCTTCCAGGGGAAAATCTGTATACAAATGCCTTCCTGGCCAAATTATTACTAAGATATGGCTTCCTTCTATCTTTGCAAAGGAAGCCATTCTTCACATCACATAGTAAACATTCAATGAATAGTAACTACTAGTATTAATATTACTGCGATTTAAGTAGTTGAAAAACAAGGAATCATCTGACGTACATACCTTGGAGTAAAATACCACCATTTATACAGGGGTAGAAAGCAGTGTTATCTTCAGCTACAACTCTGCTGGCTGCTGATGGCCCTAGCATGTTCTACAAGGACTCCAACATTTACTGAGGCCTTTGTATGAATGCAGTGTTGATAAAATTGAGAAATCAGGACTCTTCCCCCCCCACCACCAAAAAAAAAAATGTCATTATTGATACAGAATTCCACCACTCAGGGTTGGACAGGGATTCCCCCATTCTCTAGGCCCAGGTAAGCTCAGAAATCCCCATTTCCAGGCACAAATAGGCTGCCTTTTCCAGGCCACACCCTCTGGGCTCTAACAAGATCATGAACAAAGAAAGCAGCCAGAGATGTTCTTTTGGGTGGTTGCACCTTGAGTAGGGAGCACACACCCTAATCCCTTCCCTGAGACAAAAACTGCAAAGACCTAATAACCTTGCCCCAGGGAAGGGACTGCAGTCAACTTTGAAAGGCTATTTTTCCACCTACCAAATCCTAGCCAACATGCAATTCTCCCAACAATATGGACCCCTAGATCATCCCCATCCCCCAAGACAAAGGGCCCATGTGAGAGATTTCCCACTTGGGTCTTCCCCTTTACCAGAGGCTCTGGTACCTTTTTACTGCTTCTGTATTCCTTTCAGTCTGATAAAATCCTATCTTACCACTGATTTGTAGTCTGTGGGCTCATTCTTCAAATCCCCAGACCAAGGACCTACTGAAGAAGAAATTCCCGTATTGTTAGGATAAAGTATATTAAAATATCCCAGATAGTTGCATAAAACCACTACAACCATGTGAAATATTCGACAGGTACTATACACGCTTTTTTTTTTTTTTTTTTTTGCAGTTTTTGGCCAGGGCTGGGTTTGAACCCACCACTTCTGGCATATGGGGCCAGTGCCCTACTCCTTTGAGCCACAGGCGCCGCCATATACACATATTTTTTTAAAAATTGCATGTGTAAAGTAACTCTGATTTTCATGAGGAACGGAAATAGAGTTGCTATATCTGGAAAAGCAAAAAATAAGGACCAATTCTCTCATCCTTAATCCTCTCCAAATGAGTTAAGTTTGGCACAGCATTTAGAGCATTAGAAACTGAATTATTCGCCCAGGTTGTCAGCCATCCAGATGTTTTAAGTTAGCTTGTTTCCATTCATTCCAATCAGTGGTAGTGACTATCACTGCTGGAGTGAAAGGTACAGGTCTTAAGGTAACAAAGGTGTCTCTCAGTAATTCTAAAACATCTCTGAATAATTACAAATAATTTATTTTAACATAGAATATATAGAAAACAAGAAGAGTATTATATATAAGAGCCAATTCTTCAGAAACCAAAGGAACAGGACTGAAATTTGTTTTAAAGTAATTAATGGATTTTATTTCTTAGAACTGAAATATTCTAATGTTCTCAGATCTAAACTTTCAGAGCTACAGCCAACAATTTTTCATCAGAGCCCAAGGAAGAGTGGGGAAGGTGAAAGAAAATGAGAAAGGCATAGAGACCACTAAGAGGGTAGGAGGGGGGTACACGTTCTTCTGACCTCTCAGTAGGTTACAGATAAAATCTAGTGATAACACTTATGGGACCAGGTAGGGTATGCAAATGAGAAATGACCCTACAAGGAACATCGAAGTCCTAACCACAAAAAGAAAGTCTTCAGATCCCCAAGCAGAAAGGAAGCCTTCCAGCTCATTTCAGAAATGGAGAGAGCAACGGGAGATCTAGGGGGCAGTGTGCAGGCACACCCAGGGAAAGCTATTAATTTTCTTTGGAATTTCTGATTTAAAAGATCGTCTAAAATATGTCTTCTTTTCCAAGTCTGAGGGATATAAACGATGGTAGAGTGGCCTTGAGGCATAGGGAAAGGCAAGGCAGGGATCTCCCCAGCACATCCCATTTGTAGCCCCCAGAGATCTAAATGGGCACAGATTATTTCTCACCATCTGGTCAAAATCAAGCCTTCGGATCTCACAAACAACTTGGTAACCCCCAATGGTTTGATGAAAAGTGACAGCTCCCAGAACTTCCTTGGTCAGTCAAAGACTTTATGGAAGGGAGGGCCTTCCCCACAAGCTGTCTCACTTTCTTTGAACATATAAAGTTGAAATAACACGGGAGGAGGGGACAGGAACTCGGAAAAATGTCACCTTTCTCCCCACGCCATCCACCTCCTCCTCCCCAGTTTGAAGATTGTTCCTCCCAGGCCCCAGAAGTGACTCCCTGCTCTTTACCCCATCCAGTCTCCTACCCCTAGAGGTCCAGAATGCCTGGCGGAGGGAAGGAGGGATGTCAGGAGGTACAAAATAGCCGAGCTAGGTACCAACAGAAGCCCAGGGAAACAGTTCCAGGCATGGAGGCCTCATTTCTTTCCAGGGAGGAGAGGCCCAGATCAGATCACAGGAGCATTGGGGGTACAGAGGTGAGTGGCCTTGTCCTGCCCCGTCCCGGTCGAGGCCCTAGGGCCGGGTTGGAGAGGGAGAGGAACAGAGGAGGGAAGGTGGGGGTGGGGAAGGCAGTCCCAGTCTGCAGGCGGAGGCCAGATTTCCTAGAAACAGCCAGGCCATAGCAGGAACCGGGCGGAGGGCTCTTCCTGAAACAACTGCTGACTACAAGCTGTCGCGATCTCCGCAGCCTGGGGCCTCGACGCCCGTCTCTGCAGCGTCCTCAGCCCCCATCTCTGTGGCGACCTCCGCCCCCGTCTCTGCGGCGTCGTCAGCCCCCGTCTCTGCGGCGACCTCCGCCCCGGTCTTTGAGACGTCCTCCGCCCCCGTCTCTGCGGCGACCTCCTCCCGCCGCTCCTCCTCAGGCGCCCCCCGGGCACAGCCAGGCTCAGACGCGGCGCCTTCGTGCTCCACCTCCAGGCCCAGAGGCCCCTGGCCCTCGCAGGCCTCCGCCGCCGCCTCCTCTTCGCGGGTGTCCTCCTTGGGCCGTTTGGCTGCGTCCTCAGGCAGGTCCCCCGCGCTCCTCTTCCGCAGCCCTTTCTCGTCGTTGTCGTCCTTCACCTCTTCCGCGGGGATCTCATCGACGACCAGCTTCCCCGGCCCGTCGCCGCCGCCCTGGGCGTCACTCTGCTTGGCCGCGCAGCCCTCGGTGGCCTTGGGCTCCCGCTGGGGGCCGCCCGCGCTGCGCCTCTCCGGGGCGCACTGGTAGTCGGCCGCCTGGACCGTGGGGTTGTTCTCGATCTCCCACAGGCCCTCGCTGAAGCCGCGCCTCTTGTTGGGCTTGCCGAACTTCTCCTTAGACTCCTCGTAGGGGAAGAGGTACTTGGGGCCCAGGAAGGCGGTCTCGTGAGTCCCGAAGAAAAACACCTGGTACCGGTTAGGCTCCGCCATCTGCTCTACCCGGGCCGGCCAGTGGGCATAACCTTTTAACTTGGCGAACACCAGGTCCCCGCTCTTGTACTTGTTCTTGCAGTAACGCGACATGGCGTGGGCTGAGGGACCAGCCTCGGCGACGGCCCGTAGGCGACGCCGCAGACCGCGTGGCGGAGGCAGCCGCTGAACTAGGACTGTCGCGCGCACCCACCTCTAGAGGGTCCCGCGCACGCACCGACGTGGCAGGCAACGCGCCAGCCCACCCGGAAGGTTCCACTGCGAAGAGTGTATTATCTCGAGAGACCGAACCGAAGCCGGCCTGACCCTCCCTCCGACGACGTAGTAGAACGATAGAATCTTGGATAGCTCGGTGGCCGTTGTGCTAATCAGTCGCTAGGGCAGCAGGACTGTGACGGTTGCAGAGTTCACTAGGTGCCAGAGTGGCCTAGAAAGAGGGAAATAAGGCGAGACACACAGTGGCGTGATTAGTACCTATTTCCAGCTGCTTAGGGTCTGGTGCAAACAGGCAGGGCCCCTGCAAGGCGGTATCTGCTCCCTACAGAAAACTGCACCTGCCTCAGTGCTAGTGATGAGCTGGCTCTGTCAGTGGCTGCCACCCTTTTCTGATTTCCTTGGGGACTGGCACTAGACCTACCTGAGGGCTAAGGAACAGGGTGGAGGGTCTGGAAAGGGGATAGAGTCAGCAGTATTGTATGTAGAGAGCACCTCATTTGGTAACAAAACTTTCGAAGATCATTATGCCTTTAGGGTCACAAAATGCATATAGCAACACCATGACCGTGGCAAACCAGACAATCAAAATTTCCTGCTTTACGTGGAAAGGTTCCCATGCGTGCCAGACAGGGACTTTACTCTTTCAGGGATTCTTGCAAGATGAGGCTATATATTATATATAACACTGAGAGTATGGCAAGTACTCACAGTATCTCTGTACTAAAAGGAAAATTGGGCTCATTATACATAAGAATTATGTAAAGGTCTGCAGACGTGCTGTTGGTAATAACTTCCTGTCAGCTACAGACTGAAAAAGCATAATCTCAGCTGAGGGTCTATTTTAAGAAGATAATTTCTTTCAGATATAAGTCTATTCTAAACTGGTAACAATGAGCGTTTTAGTGCAACTGCAGTTGTTATATAACTTTCTGCATCTTTTTTGAGTCAGCTAGCTGTGAACAAGCACTCTGAAACTTAGCCAAGTTCATCATAATGGTACTCTTGGCTATTATGACAAAGACCTTTCAATAGGAATCATGTTCCTTTTTGTGCAACTGACAATGACCAGTGAAGAATTAGAACCATTAACCCATTTCTGTACAACTCAGATTTGTTTCTCATTTGCTGGATTAGGTCAGCCATTTTATCTCTGGGTGTGACGACCTGACCTGGGCAAAAGGAGGTACCTTCTCCTAACATGGTGAAACAAATAAGATTTCCTTTGATAGTTCTAAACAAGTTCTTTTAGCTCTTTTGTCAAGTCATGTTTTAGAACACCTATCTGCCCTGAAAATATTTCACAGCTTTATCACAGTAAGCAACATCAACAATGCATCAACACTTCATTCAGTAATCAAATCAATATTCTGCTACAAAGATGGATGGTAAAACAACTCCTCCCCATTTCATTAAAAAAAGTGCTAGTGGGCGGCGCCTGTGGCTCAAGGAGTAGGGCGCCGGTCCCATATGCCGGATGTGGCGGGTTCAAACCCAGCCCCGGCCAAAAAAAAAAAAAAAAAGTGCTAGAAAACTAGAAATGTTTACTGGCTGTGGAATAAAATAGGAAATCATGGACAGATATGGCTCCCATAGTAGGAAGGAATTTGGAATTTCTGTAAGCAGAGATCTTGCTGTAAGTCACTCCACTCCCCCCCACCTTTTTTCCCCTCACTTCTAAACATGCTGCACCAATGCACTGATCATGCAGGATGGTTACTCAAGTCGAAAAAAGCTTGCCAGAGAACATGCCCAGAAAGGGGATTTAGCTATATCATTAGCTCAGTCTCAAGGCAGGACCAAACCTAAAAACCAATTGCTGTGTGTAAGAGCCATCATAGGCAAATTGGCCACAGTAGAATAAGCCCACCCACTGCAGGCCAACAGGTGTGAGTATATTAATTGGACTGTGGATCTGAGGGTTAGAGCAATACTAACACCTATCAAACACTGAGATTAAAAAAGTATAGTAGGAGGTAGAAGCAAGAAGGTGCCTCCACCCTTGTCCACAAATGCAAAGTATGATCTTAAAAGGCTGGCACAAAACATGTTTACCTTCGATGAGTTTAAAATCTAAGAGACGAAGCATAACAATTCATTGTGAAGCAATACGAGCTAGTCTTCAAATGCTAAATCATGTTCTTTGCATAAATAGCAAAAGAATTTTAAGAGTAGTCAATGGGAGTGTGGTTATTAGGACAAGCCTATGGAAGGGATGGTAGGAGATAAAAGAGAAAGAATTCTGGCTTCCTCACTTGTTTACCAGTTCTCTAAGGCAAGGAGTAGATATAATCCTTCTGAACCTCTGCTACTTCATCTGAAGAAATTTAAAGTAATGCTTAGAATTGGTCTCAGGATTGTAATAAAATATTAGTGAGATTATGGGCAGGACAGTCCAGACAATGGGTATAAAGGTTATAATGTACTGATAAGTGTGAAGTAGAATTTTATTATAGATAGGATTAGGCTATTATTGTCTTCAGGGCAACTGAGGTAAACAATATGTCAAAAGGAGTAGAGAGTCATGAATAAGAACACTGAAGAATGAAGAAAGGTCCCCATCAGCCAAATTGCATATTAAATGCAGAAATTGCATATCCAGCACAACTTCTTCTGTATGAAACTGACATAAAAGTTCTTGTTACTTAGAAGTATGATTTTGAAAAACGGTGCTCGTTAATTATATTTATCACCTACTGGTAGTTTATTTTAAAAAAAGAAAAAGTAAGAGAAAGGGTGAGCAAAATAAGCATGCATTTAAAGAGAATTTAATAGAGACCACTTTCAGTTGTAACTTCACTCTTGGACACAAGTAAGTGGAGTGATCTTGGCTTCTTTTACCTTTGAAACCAGCTTTTATTTATTTATTATTTTTGCAGTTTTGGCCGGGACCGGGCTTGAACTTGCCACCCCCAGTGTATGCGGCTGGTGTCCTACTCCTTGAGCCACAGACACCACCCACCAGCTTTTTTTTTTTTTTTTTTGGTCTCATTTAAAGTGAGGAAAGTAGGGAGGAGATATTCATGAAAACAGGGTTTGGTTTAGATTTGGCTATTACAAACAAAATACTCATGAGCAACTGCAATTATAAACTTTCAGTAACTAGATCTCCGTGAGCTCAACTGTTTCTAATAGGTCAGGATGTTATAAAAATTAAGTACTAAGAACACCTGTTAATAAAGAGGACCTAATTTCAGCAGCAGCATACCTCTCAAAAAACACTTCCAGTCCAAAACATGTAACATTTGTCAGTTTCCTTTTCTGGAAAACAAAAGATGAGATTTAAAAGCTGCTTGGCAAGAATTATAGAATATGGGTAATAAACAATATAATTATACAAGAGACAAAATAGATATCTAATTGATGTTTTCTTGTTTAATTACTTTTAAATTCAATAAGTTTAGTGTAAACTATGATTTTTTTAAACATGTAATTGTTTTCTATATGCTATTGTCATTATTAAAAATATTAACTACCTCTGGTTTTATAAAATAGAAGTATTTACATATGGTTGATATTAAAAATCAAGGCTTTCCTTTTTAAAATGTTTCAGCAGACATTATTACACAGAAAATAAGTACTCCCTCCTTTGTCATAGGTAGAAAATCCCCCACTATTCTATTTTTTAAAGTCACAGGAGGTCTGTTCCAATTTATCAGTGTCCACCTAGCTTAAACTTTAAAATCACAGGGACAGGCTGGGTGTGGTGGCTCACGCCTGTAATCCTAGCACTCTGGGAGCCTGAGGCGGGTGGATTGCATAAACTCACGAGTTCAAGACCAGCCTGAGCCAGAGCAAGATTTCATCTCTAAAAATAGCCAGGCACCTATAGTCCCAGCTACTGGGGAGGCTGAGGCAAAAGAATACTTGAGCCCAAGACACTGAGGTTTCTGTGAGTTGCTACACTACAGCACTCTACTAAGGGCAACAAAGTGAGACGTCTCTGAAATCTAAGGGAACTTCCAGGAGTGATGGAAAAATTGAGTATCAATGAGATATCACCGGAACCAAAGAGTAATTTGAGGGATGTTCCCAAGGAGCTATATATTATCAATTTTAAAAGTGAGTCTGGCTCGGTGCCTGTAGCTCAGTGGCTAAGGATGCCAGCCACATACACTGGAGCTGGTGGGTTCGAATCCAGCCTGGGCCTGCCAAACAACAATGACAACTGGAACCAAAAAAAAATAGCCCGGCATTGTGGCAAGCGCCTGTAGTTCCAGCTACTTGGTAGACTGAGACAAGAGAATTGCTTAAGCCCTAGAGTTGGAGGTTGCTGTGAGCTGTGACACTGTGGCACTCTACCCAGGGTGACAAAGTAAGACTCTGTCTCAAAAAAAAAAAAAAAAAAGAAAGAAAGAAAATGAGTCAAACCTGTTTCTGCTTTGATGATGGACTTTGGGGAGGAAGAGGTGAGTACAGATTTTTTCCAGAAGTATTTGCGTGGCAATTTGGCCCCGCTTGGCCAGTCTTAAATGCTATGAGGTGGTATATGGGAGGCAATTGGAGAGACTGGAATTTTTTTAAAAAACTGCTATTTTATTGGCCATGGAAGGAAAATTGCCACTCTAGAATCAATAAAAGTGGTAAGGTAATGAACAATTATATTTCATTATTCTGATTTGAGGGTTTAAAATTTTTTTAATTTATTCTCTGGGGAAAAATAAGTAAAACGTGTTTAAATAATATGAATGTTTTGCTAATTTTGCATGATACTTATTCAAGTCTTGCCACATGAAAATTTTTGAGTTATTTATATATTTAGCTAAGTTTAAATAAATAAAAAGTTGTCAATGCTGGTGAGTAATCAATAATTGGAGTGAGTTATATATAACATGGTCTATTAATATAATAAATACATAATTATATGGGTATACTTTGTGTTCATAAAGTTTTAAAGTACAATTTTAGTTACTTAGAAAATGTTCTCAATCCAAAGTTGAATGAATAAAAGGACTGCACAAAATGTATATTTAATAGCATGGGTAATT
This sequence comes from Nycticebus coucang, assembly GCF_027406575.1. Lineage (NCBI taxonomy): Eukaryota > Metazoa > Chordata > Mammalia > Primates > Lorisidae > Nycticebus > Nycticebus coucang. The sequence continues at coordinate 57,052,093 of NC_069788.1, forward strand.
TAAGAGCTTATGTGAAACCTATTCCTTTAAGTCTTTCTTTCTTTTTTTTATTTTTTTTTATTATTATTATTTTTTTTATTGTTGGGGATTCATTGAGGGTACAATAAGCCACGTTACACTGATTGCAATTGTTAGGTAAAGTCCCTCTTGCAATCATGTCTTGCCCCCATAAAGTGTGACACACACCAAGGCCCCACCCACCTCCCTCCTTCCCTCTTTCTGTTTCCCCCCCATAACCATAATTGTCATTAATTGTCCTCATATCAAAATTGAGTACATAGGATTCATGCTTCTCCATTCTTGTGATGCTTTACTAAGAATAATGTCTTCCACGTCCATCCAGGTTAATACGAAGGATGTAAAGTCTCCATTTTTTTTAATGGCTGAATAGTATTCCATGGTATACATATACCACAGCTTGTTAATCCATTCCTGGGTTGGTGGGCATTTAGGCTGTTTCCACATTTTGGTGATTGTAAATTGAGCTGCAATAAACAGTCTAGTACAAGTGTCCTTATGATAAAAGGATTTCTTTCCTTCTGGGTAGATGCCCAGTAATGGGATTGCAGGATCAAATGGGAGGTCTAGCTTGAGTGCTTTGAGGTTTCTCCATACTTCCTTCCAGAAAGGTTGTACTAGTTTGCAGTCCCACCAGCAGTGTAAAAGTGTTCCCTTCTCTCCACATCCATGCCACCATCTGCAGTTTTGAGATTTTGTGATGTGGGCCATTCTCCCTGGGGTTAGATGATATCTCAGTGTTGTTTTGATTTGCATTTCTCTAATATATAGAGATGATGAACATTTTTTCATGTGTTTGTTAGCCATTCGTCTGTCATCTTTTTTTTTTAGAGATAGAATCTCACTTTGTCACCCTTGGTAGAGTGCTATGGCGTCACAGCTCATAGCAACCTCTAGCTCTTGGGCTTAGGTGATTCTCTTGCCTCAGCCTCCTGAGTAGCTGGGACTACAGGCGCCTGCCACAACAACACCCAGCTATTTTTTGTTACAGTTTGGCTGGGGCTGGGTTTGAACCCACCACCCTGGGTATATGGGTCTGGCGCCCTATTCAGGGAGCCACAGGCACCACCCCCTTAAGTCTTTCAATACAGCTAATCCTAAAACCCATCTGAGAGGGAGATTGTTTGTACCAAACAAGATGGTGGGTGTCAAGTATGATGCTGGTACTTATTAAATAAGAAGTATTCAATTACTTTTAGCCATTACTCTTAGCTACTACTAACTATTGTGTAAAGTACAGATCTTTTATTTATTTTGTTGCTATACGATACATATTTTTTTCTTGCTATTATTAGGTTTGTAGTTTGTTTTTGTTTTTGTTTTTCTGCCACAATTTGTTTCTGGTTGTGAATTTAGCTTGACACCTTACCAGTGTTCTTTTAATTTTCTTATAAGCATATAATTTTTTTTTTCTGAAAACCTGCATTGTTGGTGCAATAAAAAACATGTTTTTGAAAAACCCCCAAATCAACCAAGTTGTGTCTATAAGCATATATGGAACTTGGCTTTGTATTTTCAATTTTGTATTGCTAGCCATTATATTAAAGTGTCTTATAAATGTTTAAAATGACCAAAGTTTTTAGAAAACAATGCTGAAGTTTTTGATGCTGTCACCTCAGTCTTCGTCTCAATTGTCTCTTTAGTTTTCTACATTTCAAAATAATTACTAACCTGTTAAACTTCTGAAAAAAGTAAAATGTAACACTTCCCTTTACCAACAATATGTACAACAATGAAAAGGGAGAATTTTTAACTAAAATGTCTAATTTTGAATTAACAAAAATAGTATTTTCAAGATAGTAGTTTTGATGAATCATTTTTTCTTTATTATTGAAAAATGTCCTTAATTTTTAAATTAATTTTGGCTTAAGGATATCTACTTGCATTATTGGTAGTAATCTTCCAGTCTTCACAAAAAGATTATTGAAGGTCAGTGGGTTCATCTTTTTAAACATTCTGAATGAAATATTTATCCTTCATAATATTTTAGGTTTGTTCTACACTAACAAATTTGTGTATATGATTTCTTGAAATTTAATCTGCCATTTCACTTCCCACTGCCAAATGTTGGCTTGGCTTAAGGTTGCCTGGCTGCAAAGTCATCTGCTTCTTTGCATCTCTATAAGAGACAACATTATAAATCTTGTAGCACCCCAAATGCCTAAATCAGGGCTTTTTTTTTCCGCCTTTTTTTCAGTGACATGAACTTCCACACTGACCCAGCATGAGACCTGCAATGAGACCAACTCTAGTTCCCAACTGCACATAAGAGAACTTATTTCTTTCTACTGCACAGAGTCTAGCCTACTTTGTCTTTTCTGTTTGCTTATCAAGTTTAGACACAAACAGACCTGCAATATTAATTTCTCTTAACATTTTGTATTTCATTTCATTTCTGGCTCAGCAATACATTTAGGACTTCTGAGTTATTTAATTGTATCTTTTATATTTTGTTTTCTCTGTGCTATGTGCCAGATCAGAAGGGGAATTCTCCACAGCATGGGTTTACAATATCTTAACTGGCCATCAAACACTTGTAAAATGTCACGGTTACACCTTCCCTTGGAACTTTGCAAGTTAACTGAGCAGAAAGATTATATGCGCAAAATAGCTAATTAACTAATACAAAATCAATTTTAATAAACCCCTAAACATGCACCTTTTTACACAAAAATATTCAGGGAGACTTTTTGAGTGTCGCAGCATTGGAGATTTTTTTATAAGGCATAAGACATGAATGGACAAGAAATACATGAATTTTGTTATCTTCTTTACAGATCCATTTTAATGTATACTCCATGTACATTTCACATGAGTGGTTTTGAGGGCTATAGTAGCAGTGTTTCTTAGTCTCCAGGGACTACTATAACAAAATGTCATTTACTGAGTGTCTCATAAATAACGGCCATTTATTTCTCCAGTTCTGAAGACTGCGAAGTCCAAGACTGAGCCACTAGCAGACTTGATGTCTAATGAGAGCCCACTTCCTGATTCCCGGATGTCTGTCTTTTCTCTGTGTCTTCACATCTTCTCCCACTGTGAAGGAACTCACCAGGGATTCTTTTATAAGGTCAGTAATCTCATTCACTTCCCAGAGACCCACTTCCAAACGATAGCCCCCCCGCAAAGGCCTCATCTCCAAATACAGTCACATTGGAGATTAGGTTTCAACATACGGATTTTTCAAGGACATAAAAATTTAGTCTGCACTAGACAAGGTGCTAAGTTGTAGTGCTCTTAGTGCATATTCTTGTGAGAACATTTTTAAAAAATTCATGATACTGTTCTCTCTTAGGAGTTTTACCTAAAAGTTTGTTCTAGCAGTCATTCAATTTTGGAGACGCTTATGTAAGATGTGAAAAAAGTGTGCATGTATCTATGTTCCGTAAGAAATATTAAGACTCCAAGTTGTGTATTATTGCATCTGTTCTTCCAGAAAAGTATTAGCAACAACTAACTGGATCAATCTATACTCATTACCCACGGAAATCCAGCATCTAAAGTGAAGTGCATCTTACCTGGCCTCTGTGCCCAAGTTTTCAGTTTTAAGCTATTCTATAATCTTGTCATAGCTTTGGAATAGTCCGATTGTCATCATGCTGCATAGTGGTCTAATATATCTCTGATGCTCACTATTCAGGGCTCTTCTGAGAGGTTCATCATTCATCCCAGCAGCCAGCAAGTGAACAGTGACAAAAGGCAAAATGTTCACAACTAGGCTCACAGTTTACTTAATGCCTCTGTTTAAGTCTCTGTGGTTCATACCACGTCTTTGTGCATCCTGCCATTTTGCAGAAATAATGGTGGAGATAATTGGTCCTGTGCCTTGTTAGCTGTGATGTTTAGCTTGACTTAGACTAATAAAATTCCAGAGTGAAGGGAAAAATATGTAGCTCTTCTGTTGCAGAGAGAAGAGCAATGGCAGGCTGCTTGCTGCAGGCTTTGGCAAGGTCTGCAAATGGATGACTGAATAGCTTCAAAGTAGGTGATGGAAATCAGGAGACAGGAAGATTAACTCACAAGACATGTCTGTTTTAAGTCAACTTGACTTCTATTTATTGCAACTCTGACATTGGAATAAACCTGTTAAATATATTTTCAAAATGCAACCAAGTGTAAAACATGATACCTCTCTTTAAAGCTCTTTTAATTGAATGCACCTGGTGCTTTGCTCTGTCAATTATGTTAATGCCACACACATGGGCAAATGGGACCTAATTAGAAATTAAGCAATAAAACTGTTTATAAGAACAAATGTTCTCTGGGTCAAGTCCATGAATTATATACATGTACCTATGTATGTTTGTATATATATGTATGTATGTACACATATATATGAGACTATGTGTATAAATAGAAATGTAAATATATATACAATATTTCCAACCTTAGTTATAATTGCCAACACGTGTTACTGAATAATAGTTTTACAGAGATCCCTTCTGTGCAGTGACTTGATTTTTCTAAAGAATCAAAAAAATTTTCTTGATTATCTAAAGTTCTGGGACCTTCTAAGTGTAAGATTAAGATCCTTTAAAACGCATAAAAGTTCACTCCACTTCCAATGCTGAGGGGGATGATTCCCAGTGAAATGTCCAGAGCCTACTGTGAAGTCTCAACCAGCCAAGCCCAAGCACTTGCTAAACCTTACAGTAACCCGGGTCTCAGCACCCTTCCAGATCTTGTGCAAATGTCTTTCATTGCTGAATCTAATCCAGTACTTGGCTGGCTGGGACTTCATGAAAGTAGAACCAAGTTTTTAGCCCTTACAACTCAGGGATGAGTGTGTAGACGGACTATATATTTGTTCTACTTTTTGGGTTAATAACCCCTAACTTTAAGACCATCTACTGGATTTTTTTTCCTGTACTCTTTCTACTTTACAAGAGATCTCTCTCATTCTCTGACTTTTCGATATACTGTTTAGTTGTTTTATTTTTCATGGCTATGATATATTTTTCTTTCTTCACTAAAGGATATTAATAACCGTTCTTCTGAAATTTTCTTCTCTCAGCAGTGTATTGATTTCAAACCTGTTTCTTTTCTTGTTTATTTTGGCCTCTGATTTCCATGTTGGAGTCTTGCCCTTATCTGTCTCGTAGTGATATCTGCCCCTCCTTGTTTTAGAATGATGCAATAAAATGATACTTGGAAGATCTTCAATGAGGAGCAAGGCTTGTCCAGGTGCAGTCCTCACTGTAAGGTAACATTCTGAAGACTAGAACATTTTATTGGGTGGTTTGGGTGATTTTCAAATGAAAGTATCTGGAGGTTTCTTCTCTTGGATTGGTCAGGTTTTCAGAAAGCATATCTCCCATCTGGAAGGGAGATGGGGAATGGTGGGTCTTGCAAGTGGGTATTAGAAGAGTGAACCAAGTGGACTTAGTAGGGACACTAATCAGAAGACAAGAGCTAGAGGTCCATTTGTGGATGCCCACTTAGTCCTCCTCTTTTAGAAAGATGACTCACATTCTCACTCCTGTCTTTGTGTCTCATGTCCCCATATCCAAAGTCTACCTGGGTGAGCTTGTCTCCATGGAAATGTCAAGTCACCTGCTGGAGAAGAGGAAGGGTGGTCACTGGCCTCATAAGTCTGGACTGATAATCTGGAGGTCTAAATGCTATTTTGTTTCAGCCTTTCATCTTTCTTTCTGCTTACAGCCCTTCCTGATTCCCACCTTCAACAGTAAGAGCTGCCTCTGATTCCTGAGCATGTCTGGATACTGCTGTGATACTGGGATACTTCTGGTCTCCCTCCCCTGACCTACCTTCCATTCTGTGGGCATAGCTGATTTCCTCTGTTCTATAAATCAGATAGCACATGTCTATTTTTCCCAAGTTTCTAATTTCTATTTACTTTTCTGATGTTGTCTTCTCTCTGTTTCTCTTTTTCCTTATGATTTCTTGTGGTTTTTGTATCTTTTTTATATCATTTTGGTGTAGTTTCAAGAAAGACTAGAGATAAATGTTACATTCAGTTTTGGCCATCTTGGTAGGTAATCAGTGAATATACCAAATGAGAGAGTCTAAATGGGAACATTCTTATATTTTAAAACAATAACCTTGAGATGAAAAAGACTAAAGACCTAACTATTGAGGTATCTATCCATCCATCCATATGCTATTTTGTTTGCGTTCAACTGTTATGTTTTTTGATGATTATTACCCTTTAGTGTAATAAAATGTCAATGCTTTTTTCAACCTGTATGAGAAAACTGTATTGAAATTTGCTCTCACTTCTGAGAACAGTGATCCTCAAATGTTTATGAGAAGTAAGTGCTGGCACGAATTTCTCAGTTATTCAACTCATATCACTTAAACATGGTTGAAAAGTGGATCAGATGTCTATTTTTGATTGAGAGACTTATTTTATCAATGATGAAGGCCCTAAAATTTCATAAATACTGTGAGTTAATTTCAAGTGTATGTCCACAGAGTCCTTACTGCATCCAAATATTGCAAATGTGAATTTTCATACTTCCTTTCCTTCTGAATTTGCCACTGAATGTTATTTTGATTAGTGTTGTCAGCAGTACCTAAATATTTTTCCTTCTTTATTGGTAGCTAATATTCTTCAATAAATTCTTCATTAGTCATAGGCCAATATGGCCCATGCAAGAAAGTGAAAGGAAATAAGAGTTCTAGATCTTGCTTTTTCCTATTCTAATCTAATGTGGGTTTCAACTTTTCTCATTTGTGTGAAGGGTGGGAATAAATCACTGATTTCTTTTTCTTTCTTTCCTTTTTTTAGAGACAGAATCTCATTTTGTCACCCTCGGTAGAGTACTGTGGTGTTACAGCTCACAGCAACCTCCAACTCCTGGGCTTAGGCGATTCGCTTGCCTCAGCCTCCTGAGTAGCTGGGACAACAGGTGCCTGCCACAATGCCTGGCTATTTTTTGTTGCAGTGTGGCCAGGGCTGGGTTCGAACCCGCCACACTCGGTATGGATGCACTAGGGGCACCCTACCCACTGAGTCACAGGGGCCACCAAATCACTAATTTCTAATAGAGGACAGGTTAGTAAAGTTTTATTATATTTAGACAATCTGGGCATGTCCGTTAATTCTGGCTGTCAGCCTGGAACCAGTCAGACTTACCTGGCTTCAAATCTCAGCCCCTTCACTTATTAGTTTTATGTCACATTATTTAATTTTCCAAGTACAGCATGTTATCTATAAAATAAGGATAATAATAAAAATTCCCATTCGTATACCTTTATGTCAGTATTGTTGTTCCTCAATATCCATGGGGGTGGTTGGTTCTTGGACCCCCTTTCCTCCACAGGTACTAAAATCACTGGATGCTCAAGTGCCTTATATAAAATGCCACAGTACCTAGGTGAACATTCAATGTATTATTAATAACTTTTGTAAGGCATTTAACTCATGCTTCACATGCAGTAAGCACCCAGTAAAGATTAGCAACAAGTATAAAACAATATTGCTATTGCATCACAATGGTACATAGGCTGCAGAGAAAAAACAATCACATAATTTATTCTTATAGTAGACATTTATTGAGCACCTACTAATGCCAGACATTGTTCTAGGCACTAATGATATAAAATGCCTCCACCCCCAGAGCTTACTTGTATATTAGTGGGAAATAGTATAAAGCTAAGTTGTGTTATGACACTATATAATGTAATAGGATCACATAAAATGAAGAAGGTTCCACAGAAAAGTAAAGTAAGGTAGAGGAATGGAGACTGGTTGGAGATGGTGTATGTTGGTTGAATAAGGTGCAGCCAAGAACGCCTCTCTGAGGAGGGAATTAGAATAGGCTATGCAGATACTGAGGGGAAGAGCATTGCAGGCAATGAGACCAGGTCATGGAGAGACCCTGAGTGTGAGCAGGCTTGCTATGTTCAAAAAAGAGTAAGGAGGCCATGTGACTACATCCAGGAAGTATGTAGTTGTAGGAGATAAAGACAGAGGCACAGTCAGAGGCAGGCAAGGTATGTCTTTGAAGAATATGTTATGAACTTTGGCTTTTACTTTAAGTGTGATTAGAAAGGAGCTTGGAGTATCATGAGCAGGGAGTTAACATGATTTAAGTTTCAAGTACATGAGGGTTTACATCTTCTATGGAAAAGTTCCTGAAGTCCTCTAGCTTGTTTTTCCACTTTTTTGCAGGAGTATTAAAAGAGATAACATAGTGCTTGGTGTAAAGTACAAATTCAATGGCCTTAAAATTTCAAATTCTTCCTCTTCATCTGAGAGTCTGGAACAAGAATACACACAAGACCACTTTCAACCAGTGCTTTCTTTCCCACTGGTTAACCCATCTCCTAACATTGCCCTCATTATAGCCACTCCTTTCTCTGAAGGCACTGTTGTTCCCTAAAGGACTTCTGTAGTAACATGGGCATTACTTAAGAGGAATTAGTTGTCCTGGCATTTACTAACAGGAATCATCCATTTAGTTACTAATCGGTGATACTTTCAGCAAATAGGGAATAAGACATGCACTGCACTCTAAATGGAGGTAAAAGTAAGTGAATATACTGAATGGGATACTCTGCAGAGAGATCACCACCTGGGGCCCAGAGAGCAGCATGTTCTCTGGTCCTTGGGTTGGAAAGAGGAAGTCAGATAAGGGCAACATAGGGTGCACTAATGAATAAGATGTTGTCTTCAGAAAGCCCTCCATTTCAGGCTGAATATGTTTTCTTTCTCCACACTTGAGAAGTATATGTCGCACAGAAGCACCCAGAGTGTAACAGACATACTCATACTGGAGGCCAAGATTTCAGAGCCAAGCTCTTCTCGAGTTCAAGGCTTGACACCCAGGCTTTCCTGGACTGTTTCATTTTGGAAAGTACGTTTTCCATTTGATCTTTCCTTCTTATTTGCCTTCTTAGTTTCATCTCTTGTTATAATATTTGTATTGGGTCATTGCCTTTTAGTGACTCAGTAAGTGGATATTCAGGGATGTGGATTTCCTTTCTATCTAAAGCATCAATTATGAAAATCTAGGGGTATAAGAATCTAGGGCCTCTAAAAATATATACTTTCTTGTCAATGAATGCCTACCTAGCTTGGACATTATATATGAATTTATATAAAATTTTAAGTGCCAAGGAAAAAATGTTCAAATGTAAATTATACCTGAAATGTTAGTGAAGTCTATAGAAAATTCTAATGATCAGAGTCTTCTCTGGGCCTGACCCATAGAAAAATTCATCTTATGTTTTGCATGACATGAGTTAGCATCTTAACGGCAGATGTGGTACCATGCATTGATTGCCCTGTGACTAAAACCCAAATTGCTTCTCATGTCTCCATGGTTGGGAAAATAAGTCCAAAGTCAGTCTCAACTCTTTTTTCCATCCAATTGGAGGAACAGGGATGCTTCCACCCTGGCCACAGGAGAGACTGAAAACTTTTGTCCTGGTATCCCAAGGCACAACCCTAAACAAACATATGATAGTCTGGTGAGTGTGGTTATTATTATGTGATAAAAGACTTAATATTCTGAACCTCTTAAATGGGGGTGCTGAGTAAAAATAAATGAGAGTATCAATATTTTCTTTTGCATCATATGACCCTATTCCCTGACTCTTTCCTCTTTGTTAACTTTTCATAAAGAACTTGATGTTAGCTATCTGTTACTATACGTTTTCTTGCAGCTGTTCCAATTAAGTTATTTAGATACTGTCTCTTGTCTTTTTACCAATAAACCAGCTGCTTATAATCCTGTTTGTGTAGTACTGGGGGAATATATTATAAATAAATAAGAAAATAGTTTCCATCAGGTAAATTCTCCCTCAACCTTCCTTGCCTGTTATTCTTAGTAAATTATATTTTGACACATTCTTACTTTCTGTATTGTTTTGAAGATAACCATTCTAGCTATGTTCTATAGGCCATATTTTTCCTATCTCCTTCCTGAGCTTGTTTTTTTTTTCTTTTTTTATAATTGTTAAATCATAGCTGTGTGCATTAGTGCAATCGCCTGTACCCATTCTAAGATGCACCATAGATGTGGCCCCACCCATTACCCTCCCTCCACCAAAACCTCCCCCCTCCCTTCCCCTTCCTTGGCCCTTTCCCCATAGTCTTGTGCTATAGTTGGGTTATAGTCTTCATGTGAAAGCTATAATTTAGCTTCATAGTAGGGCTGAGTACATTGGATACTTTTTCTTCCATTCCTGAGATACTTTGCTAAGAAGAATATGTTCCAGCTCCATCCATGTAAACATGAAAGAGGTAAACTCTCCATCTTTCTTTAAGGCTGCATAGTATTCCATGATATACATGTCCTGAGCTTGTTTTATCAGTTATTAATTCATCATCTACTTTACTTTCTCACCCTTTATCAAGTCTTGCACTCAGCTCTGATTAAAGTTCCCTGATACTAAAAATGTTTTTTTCCCTTCGATCCTCTTTCCTCATCAAAATCTCATCCTCTTCATCTTTTCCTAATCATCTTTACAATACTTGGAGAAGCCACTTTACCATTTAACTTTCCCTCCCCTGTTCACTTCTCCATATACTTTTTCCTTCTACCACCTTACATAAACTGTTCTTTTAAAATTACCTTCCAATTTCCATGTCCAATGACCTAATTTCATTCCTTATGGTGCATTACATCTCCGCTGAATTTTAAAGTGTTGGCTACTTTCTCCTCAAAAGTTACACCAATCTTGATTCCCTTGGCTACTCTTTTCAAAGCTCAAGTATGTAAGCGTATGTATTTCACATTAGGCAATATGCTAGGTTTAGGGAATCAATAACTAGATCCTGAATTGCTGTGGCAGATAAACATAGGAGAAAAAACACAGCACCCAACCAAAATGAGATATCTGAGAAGAGAAAGTCTTTCCCTTCTGTCTTCCCACCACAACTCATCTTCTGTTGCTACAGAAAAGCTATGTAAATCTGCATAAAACTTCTGAAGAACAAGATCCTCAGCAATACCTACACTTTAAAAGAGGAAGACCCAGAAAACCCCAATTTGGAAAGCCAAAGCAGAATAGTTGTAATGAAAGAATTATATATCCATCAAAACTCTCTTTTAAAAGTGATGAAAGTAAAGACATTTTAAAAATCGTATACAAAAATTTAAAAAGATCCCTCACACGTGGTCCTCCTAAGAGCCATTTTAAGAAGAGGAGAAATTATTGTAGAAAAAGAGTAATGAAGAGAGAAAATGTGAAACATTTCAGTGAATATAAATAAACATTGATTGTAGAAAACAATAATAATAATAAAAATAATAATGTTGGAGGATGGGGGTCCAGATTCTTGGAACCCAGGTGACCTGGTTTGACTACTCCAGTGAGCTAGCAAGTTCAACCTAAGCATGGTAGGAATCAAAACAAAAGTGAGTGGCGACTGAAAATAAAACTGGAGCAGCACAGGCAGTGTGAATAGAAAGAAAAAGCAATGTGCACAAATTTCAGTATAATGCAGACAGATTTTATTTAAGAATAAAGAGAAAGCTTAGAGCACTTCCAAAGAATTGGAGGTGGGTCTCGCTCATGAAAGAAAAGAGGTGAGAGAAATGGAGATGCAAAGGTGGTGCAGGGGTATAATTACCCTTTCTCTCCATTTAAAATTGGTTGCAGCTCTTTCACTGGTTTCTCTGAGCCTCCAGGCATTATTGCCCTTATGTGTTGGTCCTTGATTATTATCCTTTTCTTTGGTCATTGGTTACCTAGGTCACCTCATGCCCACATTCTTTTTGTTGTTTAGAGTTGCTGAGTGTTGAATGTTTCTGTGGGCCCTCCAGATTTCCTGTTCAGCAGGCCAGGCTTTGTTCCCATCCTCCTTGAAGCCCTGTTTTTAGTGTTTTTTCTCAATTAATAAACTACTTTGGAGGGATAATAAAAATGATTCAAAAATGATTTATGTTATATTACATTAATATAACATAAGCCAGAAGGGAGTCACTGAGTTAAAGTGTCTTAGCTTTATTATTCTTCAGCAGGATAGTAAATATTTTTGTTGATTTAAATAAAAATTAGACATTTAAAATTTTCTACACTAGAGTAAGCATTAAAATAGTAGAAATAGCATCCATAACTAAAAAACCAGCAGAAGAGCTTTCTACTTCTATTCAAGATGGTGTAGGAACCATCTTGATTTACCCTTCCCCCTAAAACAACAGCGGCAACAACAACACATCAAACCAGACCAAAAATGTGAAACACAAGTTTCCAAAACACTGCAATTCAGCTAACAAAGTGCAGTGATCTCTGAAGGATATGGAAAAATGAGATGAGCTTTATAAAAGTCCAGCTTTATAAAACTGCCATGAGAAAGTTTTCAGACTCAAACACAGAGAAGAGAAATAGGCGGAACCTGACAAACCTCCTGAATTGAGGAGACAGAGCTGAGAGCCCGGGAGTCATGGTAGTCAGAGTTCACAGGTTAGAGCAGTGCAGAGGAGAGAGCTATAGGCTAGAGAGAACTACAAAACTTTGCAGCCAATTTCCCTTGAATGCTGATCAGCACCTGCAGGTGAAAGAACTAAAGAAAGAACCATCTGAAAACAATACAGGGAAGAGTGCTCAGCATTTACATGGTGCCAGGCCAGGAACAATGCCTGTTCCCACCAGCTGGATAGAACAGCTTCATGTTTCATAGGCATTAGGTGGAACCCTGGTAAGGAAGAGGTCTTGCACAGTCATGGGGGACAGTATGCCTTATCAAGCAATGTTCTGGTCCTGTCCAATGCATATCAAAGCAAGATTTCAAAAGATATAAATGATTTAAAAATAATTTCATCCCACTCATCACCCAATAAGATAAAAATATATGATGGCCAACACTCAGTTAAAAATTAATGGGCATTCAAAGAAATGGGAAAATATGACCATAATGTGTGAAAAATCTCTCAATTGAAACCCACACAGAACTAATACAGATGTTATTAGCAAATGATGACATTGAAATAATTATTAAAACTGCATTCCTTATGTTCAAAATGTTCAGGAAAAACATGAAAGATTCTTTTAAGACTCTATTTGACCTTCTAGAAATGAAAACTATAATGTCTGAAATAAGAATGTACAGGGTAAAAATAACAGCAGATTATACATCACAAAAAGAAACATAAGCAATGTAGAAACTATCCAAAATTGAACACAAGGAGAAAAATAAAACAGAAAATCAATGAGCCATGGGACAATTTTAAGCATCTTAATTGAGGTCTCCAAAGGATAGAAGAGGAAACAAAAAAATATCTGGGGAAGACATAGAGGCTGTCACCTGCAATCTCAGCTACTCAGGATGTTGAAGCAGGAGTATTGCATGAGGTCAGAAGTTCAAAATCAGCAAGGCTGCATCTCTTAAAAAGAAAAAAAAAAAAAAAAGACCTGAAGAGATACTGATTTAAAAAATCTTCTAATTTTATAAATCTAAGAGGTTCAATGAAACCTAACCACAAACAAAGATTTTTAGAAACCTAAGGTACAGCATAATCAAATTGCTCAAGACCAGTAATACAGACATCACTGTTTTTCAACCTTTTTTATTTCACAATACATTGAACCTATAGTTAAACTTCAGTGGCACACTTAAATTATGATGATCCAAAAAGAAGAGGAAAAAAAAGAAAGAAAGAATATACTTTATATCCTTTGAACATCTTCAAAATAATTAATTAACAATTTTTAAAAATGTTTGTGCACACCAAAGATCCTCTCACAGCACACCAGTTGAAAATCACTGCTGTAGGTAATAAAGAGCCAGGATAAAACCCATAGCTGGTATCACCCTTGATGACAAGATACCAAATGCTTTCTCTTTAACATCAGGAACAAAACAAGAACACATGCTCTCATCTCTTCTATTCAACATTAAACTGGAAACATTGCCCAATGCAATAGACAAGGACAAGAAATAAAAGGCATCCAGATTGAAAAAGGAGAAGTAGAACCGTCTTTATTCATGGACATGAACTTTTATGTAGAAAATTTAATTAAACAACAAATTTATTTTTAAAAGTGGTCAATATAAGTAATATGAGCGTCACAAGATTGCTGGGTAAAATCATCGACAATAAATCAATTCCATTTCTATAGATAGTACTAGAACTGAACAATGAAAATTGAGATTTTCAAAACACATTTATTATAACATCAGAAATATAAAATATGTGTGAATGAATCTGATAAAAGATATGGAACACATGTTTACTGAAACTACAAAACATTCCTGAGAAGAAATTAAATAAGACCTGAGTAAATGAAGAGATATACTTTGTTAATTGTTCGGAAGATTCTGTATTATTAAGCTATCAGTCCCCCCACCCCCCGCCATACTGATTTAAAGATACAAGAGAATCCAATCAAAATTTCAGTAGGCTTTTTTTGCAGAAATTTACAAGGTGATTCTAAAATTCAAGTAGAAGTGCAAAGGACCTAGAATAACTGAAGCAATTTTGAGGGGGGAAAATGCATGACGAGCATTACCTGATTGCAACCTTTAGTTTAAATCTGTAATATCAGCTTGACATTGTGATATTTAAGTTCACCTAAAATAATAAATCAATGGAACAAAATCGAGAGCCCAGTAATAGGCCCACATATGAAGACACAATTGATTTTTTGAATATGATAAAAAACACTGTAGAGACCACTGACTATGGACAAAGACCACTGACTGTGGACAAAGGTGAAAAGATAATAAAATGGAAAAAAGAGACTCTTTTGAACAAATTGTGGGGGAATAACTAGATATCTATTAGCAACAAGGAAGAAAGAATGAAAGAGAGAGACAAAAAGAGATGGGGTGGGGAAAACAGGAGAAAGAGAATGGAATTATTTCCATTCATTTCTTGAACCATATACACTATAGGAACTGAACACAGATCATAGACCTAAGTGTATGGCATAATACTCTAACACTTCCATAAACAGAGGTAAAAAAGTCTTCATGATCTTTGCTAGAAAAAAATTCCATGGCTGTGATAGTGAATGCACAATCTATAGAGGAAAAAGTTATAAATTACATTTTCCCCAAATTAGCAAGTTTTAAACCACAACTGAGAGAAGATACTTAAAAATAATCTGGTAAAGGACCAGGTTAGGTGCCATGGCTGGCCATGCCTATAAACCTAGCACTTGAGAAGCTGAGGGGAGAGGATTGCTTGAAACCAGGAGTTTGAGAGCAGCCTAGGCCTTGCAACCACATCTCTACAAAAAAAAAAAAAAAAAAAAAAATGCAATAATTTACAGGCAAGTGCCTATAGTACCAGCTACTTGAGGGGCTGAGGCTTGAGCCTAGGAGTCTGAGGCAATGAACTATGCTTGGTCTACTGTACTCTCTGCATTCTAGATTGTAGCCTGGACAACAGAGCAAAGCTTTGTCTCAAAAAAAAAGAAAACAAAAAAACAAAGAAAAAACCCCCGTGGTATCCAGAATAAGTAAAGAAAACTTACAACACATAATTAAACAACAAGGAACAATCTGATAAAATAGTGAGCAAAAGATTTGAACACGTTAACAAAGAAGGTAAGATATACAGATAAAAAATAAGCCCATGAAAAGATGTTCCCATTGTTACCAGAGAGAAGCAAATTAAAACTGGAATAAGATCTCGCTACACCTATTAGAATGGCTAAAATAAGAAAGATTGACCATACCAAGTTTTGTCAACTAGATAGAACTTTCATACACTGCTAAAATGGGCAAGAGATAATAAAGCCACTTGGAAGAAAAGGTTGGCAATTCATTAACACTTTAAATATAAACTTTCCATATGTTCCAGCCATTGCACACCTACCCTGTTTCCCCAAAAATAAGACAGTGTCTTGTATTAAGGTGTGCTCCCAAAGATGCGCTAGGTCTTATTTTCAGGGGACGTCTTATCTTTCCTGTAAGTAGGTCTTATTTTCGGAGGATGTCTTATTTTGGGGGAAACGGGGTAAATATTTCTGTAGGAGAAAACAAAGCATATGCTCATGATAATACTTGTACAGAAATGTTCGCAGTGCTTTTACTTATACAGTCAGAAAGTGACAACAGCCCACGAGTTTATCACAAGGTGAACACATAAACCACAATATATCTTCTTAATGAAATATCATTCAGCAATAAAAAGTAACAGACTACTGGTATACCAACAATATGGATGAATAGCAAATGCATTACACTAACTGAAAGAAGCCAGACAAAAATTGTAGTACATATTTTATTACTGACTATACTGATTGAGTAATTTAGATTGAGCTTGGTGCAATCTATACACCAGTTCATGAGGAAGTAATATTTTAAGTACAAGTCTTTGATAGCTGAGAACTGTGGCCTGTGCCTGTAATCTCAGCTACTTGGGAGGCTGAGGCAATAGGATTGCCTGAGCCCAAGAGCTTCCATATTTATTTTATCTTATTTTTGAGACAGAATCAGACTCTGTTGCCCTGGGAAGAATGATGAACATCTTTGGGAATATCATTGCACACCTAGATATTCCCAGAGGTGTTCATCACTCTTTCCAGGGCAACAGAGTGAGATTCTGTCTCAAAAATAAAATAAGTCTTCCAATCCATGAAAATATTAAGTTCCTTTGAATTTTATAGATCCTAATAACATCCCTAAATAGTATATTGTGAGTTTTAATGTAGAATTATGTATATTTTGTTAGATTTATTTTTAAAGATAATTTTAAAAAAATTTTATTTTTGATACTTTCTTACTATTAATTAATATTTCTTTTTATTTTTATAGCATTATCAAACAACCATTTAAGTTTATGTATTAATTCTAGTATTTTATAGATTATTTTATAATATGTAGATATACCATCACAACGTGTTTTATGTTTATTAAGTGTTGTTATCACAAAGTTGTTAAATTTTGTCAAATGATTTTCCTATGTTTGGGGGCATTATTTTGTTTAAAATTTCTGTGTCTATTGTCATAAATGTGATGGGCTTAAAACTTTTCTTTCTAATAATAATTAAGCTGTTGGCATAAATGTTGTTCTGGTAGTATAAACCAGGTTGGAAGTGGCCTATCTTTTTTTATTCTCTGAAAAATTATACATAAAGTTGTTATTTACTCATTCAAACATTTGTATGTGAGGAGGCAACAGGGGAAGAAGGTTTGAATGATAGATTTTATTCCATTAATAGACATAAAATTATTTGCACTTTATATTTTTATATTTCCTGGCTTTCAAATTTTCTAATACATTAATGCAAAACTGCCCATGTCTTTTTTAGCTCAGCTTTAACTACATCTCCAACATCTTGTGTGACTTATTTTCATTATAGAATAGTCAAAAATATTTTCTATTTCCTCTTGATTTCGTATTTGACCAACAGAATATTTAGAAGTACACTACTTAATTTAAAGAAGTTGAGGATTTTTTTTTATTATCTTTTAGTATTGATTCCTATCTTAATTAGAGTCTTGCTCCTCAAGATTGTGATTTTTTTTCTGTGTCCACAAGAAAGCAAAGATTCTCTCCCAGCTATTCTACCTTAGTAGAGGCTGTGGGTGCAAGAGTTTGTATTCTAAGCTTTTACCCTATATCTAGAATCAGCAAGTGCCCTAATTCTTAGAGATTTTTTTTTTTTCCTCCACAAGTCTTACTTGCCACAGTAATTCTCCTGTGCCTTTCAACAGATTTTTTTCCAAATGTTTTCTTAACTTTACTGATTGGTCTCAATGGTTTGGCTGAAATCATAGTCCAAAAGAGAAGCTTTCATATTTAATTTTGTATTTATAAATTATTCTTTGGGGGGATCATCTTCAAAATCATATCAAAACATAAAACTTCCTCTATTTTAATCACTCCTTTGTTGTCAATAGTGGTATACTTTGTACTGTTATCCAACTAGGCTGCAAATTCTTTTTTTTTTTTTTTTTTATTGTTGGGGATTCATTGAGGGTACAATAAGCCAGTTACACTGATTGCAATTGTTAGGTAAAGTCCCTCTTGCAATCATGTCTTGCCCCCATAAAATGTGACACACACTAAGGCCCCACCCTCCTCCCTCCATCCCTCTTTCTGCTTCCCCCCCCATAACCTTAATTGTCATTAATTGTCCTCATATCAAGATTGAGTACATAGGATTCATGCTTCTCCATTTTTGTGATGCTTTACTAAGAATAATGTCTTCCATTTCCATCCAGGTTAATACGAAGGATGTAAAGTCTCCATTTTTTTTAATGGCTGAATAGTATTCCATGGTATACATATACCACAGCTTGTTAATCCATTCCTGGGTTGGTGGGCATTTAGGCTGTTTCCACATTTTGGCAATGGTAAATTGAGCTGCAATAAACAGTCTAGTACAAGTGTCCTTATGATAAAAGGATTTTTTTCCTTCTGGGTAGATGCCCAGTAATGGGATTGCAGGATCGAATGGGAGGTCTAGGTTGAGTGCTTTGAGGTTTCTCCATACTTCCTTCCAGAAAGGTTGTACTAGTTTGCAGTCCCACCAGCAGTGTAAAAGTGATCCCTTCTCTCCACATCCACGCCAGCATCTGCAGTTTTGAGATTTTGTGATGTGGGCCATTCTCACTGGGGTTAGATGATATCTCAGGGTTGTTTTGATTTGCATTTCTCTAATATATAGAGATGATGAACATTTTTTCATGTGTTTGTTAGCCATTCGTCTGTCGTCTTTAGAGAAAGTTCTATTCATGTCTCTTGCCCATTGATATAAGGGATTGTTGGCTTTTTTCATGTGGATTAATTTGAGTTCTCTATAGATCCTGGTTATCAAGCTTTTGTCTGATTGAAAATATGCAAATATCCTTTCCCATTGTGTAGGTTGTCTCTTTGCTTTGGTTATTGTCTCCTTAGCTGTACAGAAGCTTTTCAGTTTAATGAAGTCCCATTTGTTTATTTTTGTTGTTGTTGCCATTGTCATGGCAGTCTTCTTCATGAAGTCTTCCCCCAGGCCAATATCTTCCAGTGTTTTTCCTATGCTTTCTTTGAGGATTTTCATTGTTTCATGCCTTAAATTTAAGTCCTTTATCCATCTTGAATCAATTTTTGTGAGTGCAAATTCTTTGTTTTTATTTAGGGTTAGGATGAGTGCACATAGGATTAGGTTACCTTATTTGTGTTTGTAAGGTAAAGTTCAAAGTCCGAGTAGTAGTTCAGCACAAATTCTTGATGGCAAGGACAAATGTCCCATTATACTTTCCTGTAAAATGCTCATTTGATATGGAAGTTTTAAAAGTGGAGGGAAGCAATGCAAGAAGGATAGGATAAAACAAACTTAAATGAAATTAGGAAAATATGATTTATTTTGTGGGAGAGAATTTTGTGGAAGAAAACCGTAAGATTTCATTTCCCGATCCTTACCGCTCTTCACAGTTTCATACCATGCCACTGTATTTCCTTTACTCCAACATTTAAAAAAGAGTTGGCACACTCCCACGTCATCTTTTCTCTGAGTTTTGTTTATCATCAACACATTCCCCTTGCATCACTCTACATAACTGGAGAAATAACTGAATTGTATTTTTTACCAAAAAGCTAGTCTTACCAGAATATTCTTTTTGGAAAGCAGAGATTGATACATTTTTATCCGCTCTTCTCAACTAGTTACATCGTGTTATTTTGTGTACTGTTCCCATCGGCAGTGATGTTATGAAAAGCCCTAGTGCACGCTGGGTAATGCAGACTTCAAGCATTCACACTCTATTAATTAATTCATCACCTAAAAGCTAAGTATTGATTTTTTAATGGTTTTACAAATCTATTTAAGCTTCTGTGATGTGATTAAGAGGATGTGTGTTTACTGTAAATTATCTAACAAGTACAATGGTATTACTCTCAGAAATAACAATTTAGCTTGTGAGAGAAGAGTAAAAAAAGCCTCATTAAAATATTTTCCTGAATACTATTTATATAAAAGCTATTATAAACCACTAAAATGCAGTTTTTAAAAAACTCTTATTTCAAACCATGAGCTCTATGTTCCTTGATTTGTGGTAAAAAGGAAATCACATATTAATGATTTTTTCCCCTAATCCTGTTACAAATTATAGTAGAATAAATATTCCTTAACTGCCAGAATTAATCAGACAAATGTCAGTCTAGTTATTTTTGTGGAAAATTCCATTTTCATTCCTGGAAAATAGCTCATAAGTCTTTTATAAATATCCCCATGTGTGTTTATTTATAGTTTTTTTATCTTTTGTAATATAAGGAACAGAACCATGCAATCTAGCATTCATTCTTAAAATGTAAAAGGTTTACCTCCTATGTGTGCTAAAACTAGAAGGTGTGTCATATATGGCGTACATCGATTTTCAATAACAATCTAGAAAAATGAAATGGGGTGACAAGGGTGGGAATGGCATTCAGGAGATAATTTTCTAAGTACGTTTAGAAAAGAATAGAGTCCTGCACAGCGCCAAACACCTGGCCTGATGGTATTCAGCATTAATGGTCAGAGAGTGTGACCTGTGTGTACGTATGACACCCTCTGAAAGGTATTTCTCTGCAAAGTCTTGGAGACATTTCACCTGAAACATTACCATTTTTCTGCAGTTCCACTTCCCTTTAAACCTATCATAAACCCAAATTTGGGGTTGGAAAGAGCAGAATACTGTACAGTGCAGTATAACCTAAAAGTCAATTCGCCATGAAACATCTACGTGGCTGAGGAATGCAGAACGTGTTTCTTCCAAAATCAAACTGGTATGCAATAATCACGGTGTGTATGTATATCTGCGTGTGTGTAAACAAAGAATGTGCAAATATTTATACAAAAAGGGTTCAGGTGAAAAAATTAACTTTCTGTCAAAGCAGAAAAATATTCTGGTTCTCTTTCCCCAGCTAACTTGACTTTCCAACTACCTTGGAAAAAAACTGATCATGAGGTAATTATGTTTACCTCCTTTTACTTCATACTCTGGAGGAAGAGGCTGCAATATTTTTTATCAGGAACAGTTGCTGCTATTCCTCTGTTTTTAGATGACATCCAACCGGGTAAAGGGAGAGGGGAGGCTATTTGAAGCTGCTAGTCATACAGAGATAAAAAGGCCACAGATTAATCCTGGTAGGTCTTTTGATAGCATTAATTAGCAGCAGACTTAAGGTTGGTATATATCTGTGACTTTCTTAAATCAAAGTTAATATTTTAGTCTCAGTGTCCAAAAAGAGAAAAGAAAAAAACAACAACATCAGAATGCCTTATATTTTATGGATAAGAAAAAGAGAACTTTTTTGTAATTAAAAATAAATGTGTGCATGTGTAGTCAGTTTTGATGTAGGGAAAGACATGTCATTTTTGGAGGTTTGGTTCCTTCCTCCCTCCCTTCAAATAATCATCATTTGGCACTTCTTTAAAACTGTGCGTAATTAAGATTTTAAAAAGGCTTTTATAGGTTATGAAGAAATCCTTTCAATTGTGGTTAACTCCAGATAGGTTTTTGGACTTTCAAAATGAAATTAAACATTTATTTATTTGCATATTTCTGCACACAGGCCATCCTTTCTGCATCTGTGTACATAAATACAAATTCACAATCCTACCTAACTATGCCACCAACAGAGTGAGGTCAGGGACTTCCACTGGCTAATTCCCCATTTCTGAAAATGTTCCACTTTATACAATATACAATTCTCAAGGGTAAAGGGGCTTGGACAGCTATATAGGGTGTGATTTGATCAAGAAAATGCCAAAAAAGTAAGGATTTGGGGGAAAAGAAGATAAGATGATTTTTAATATCCAAGAGTGGGAAAGGCAAATCAACAGGAATTGCTCTGATATTTTTATTATTGCTCATAAAGTTGATTTAATAGATTTCAGGCCATTTGGTATTGAATATTAATACAAGATAAAAATCTTGGTTGTCTTAGAGTGTAAGCAGCTAGGGAAAACACATTCTGGGATTCTTAAGGATAAGGATCTGGATAGAATAAATGAGTATTTATTTATTTGACTAAGATTTATTTAGCATTTACTATATATCAGGATCTATTCTAAGTACCAGGGATATGTCAGTGAAAACCTCTACCATCATAGTACTTCCAAACTAACAAGGAGAGAAAACAATCACTAAATAATAAAAGGAAAATAGGAAGAATGGCAGAGGGAGGGATAGCCAGGGGCCTGGGACCTGAGGTGGGAAGTGCTATACATTTTCCTATAGGGTGGCCAGAAAGACCTCATTAAAAATTGTTTTGAACTTATGAATAAGCATTCCTTTGCTGAATAAAGAGCCTCCTTCATACTGTGGGGTACTTCCATTATTTATACACGAAGCTTTGGAGAGGAAGGACCTCTCCAAGAGCCTATAATTATTGACCCTGAAATCTGTATGGCAAAAAAGAACATGCAAATCCCAGAATCATCATTTACAATTGGTTAGTTCTTTACTAATTGTGTGGATGTAGGTTAGTTATGAAAGTGGTCTGATTCTTGAATGTCTCAACTTTACAATGGAATTGATAATATTACTTTGTGAGAATCACAGTATTTATGCTGAAAACTTGATGGGCACTAAATGAATAGTGATGATTGGGCTTTATAATTATTTACCATATATAGAAGATAAAATGTTCCAGTGAATGTTGTACATTTTTAAATGAGAGTTGCATCCACTGATCGGTAAGCTTGCAGAAAGACAAATATTAAAATTGAGATACAGTCAGTGGACTGGAAATCCCCTCTCCAAATCAATAATTTTTTACTCTTCCTCTTTAAAAGTCAATGCTGCCAATAAATAGTTTATCCAAAAATAAATGTATGCCGCATCTTGGCATTAAGAAACTGAAGTCCTGGGTTATTAATGAGGTTACAGCTGGATGTCAGGCTATGTATGAGATCCTGGAGAGAGCTGCGCGGTAAGGCAGAAAGAGCCATTCAAGCAAGGAGAAATCTAAATCCTTTCCTCAGAGAAACCAGAAGCCTGAAGGATGGGAAGTTTCCAAGTACCCCAAATGAGCAAAGCATATGACACACAAAGTGGCTTGTTTCTTTTTCAATTGTTCAGGGAACGATTGCCTCTCTTGCCGCCCTGCCTTCTCGGTGCTCTTGGTACTCTGGGTAGTCTTCCTGTGTCTTAATAGACTCATCAGCACTCAAGTTACCCTTGCCCTCTGTCCATCAGTTGAGTTTGGCCAATTGAAAGAACCAACAAAGATGGCAGAGAACAGAAAGAAAGAGAGCTGGGGGTATTCAATCTTCACACTCTTCTGTGCTTGCTCATGTGCTGGCAATCACCGCATTTCTCTTTGGCTAAAGCTCCAATTAGGAGTTCCAGCTTTCACCAGGCCCTGGGAAACCAGTCCCTTGTCCTTCAGACCTGGGTGATAATGGCATTATTTGCTGGTCCCTGGATGCCTCACCATGTAGCTAGCCTCCTGTAAGCCTGCTCACACCTCTGTAAATGGTCCATTTAGTAACTTTATTTTCAGTGAAATCTTTCCAAGGATGCCAACTCTCTCCTATTTTGGTCCCCAGCTGATACATTCATTTTGTGCAGGTTGGTGCTGGAGCAGAATACAAACTAATGTGCATTTTTGATAATTGCAACACATGTGTATTCTGATGGGTGTTCAGTTTTATCTGTCATCAGAGACCCTGACACCTAAGTGTTCACAAAGTATTCTAGTTGGCAAATGACAATTAGAACAGGGCTGGAAGATGGGTCTTTTGCCCTTTGGAGTATTGGCATTAGCCTCTGGGCATTGTTCTCTGGGTGGAGCTCATGCCTCAGCTGAAAGAAAATGACATGAGGAACCTGGTCCAAAAACTAAAATGGTTCCTAAAGAGGAAAGGTCAGGAGGCTTGAGGCAAATTAGACTAGGGTATATGCTGACTTAATTTCCTCCTATTCTAGAGGCTCAGTCAATCCTCTTGGCTTTTGCAACCAGGAAAGAGAGTGGGAAGTAAAGAGAGCTACATAGAGAGTCTGAAAAGTTTGGCAAACAGCTGACAAAATTGGGATTGGAGACTTTTTCCTGGGTCACTGGGGTCTTGGATAGAGGCATAAAGACTTCTTAGCATGGGCGGCGCCTGTGGCTCAGTGAGTAGGGCGCTGGCCCCATATGCCGAGGGTGGTGGGTTCGGACCCAGCCCCGGCCAAACTGCAACAGAAAAATAGCCGGGCGTTGTGGCGGGTGCCTGTAGTCCCAGCTGCTCGGGAGACTGAGGCAGGAGAATCGCGTAAGCCCAAGAGTTAGAGGTTACTGAGAGCCATGTGACACGGCACTCTACCCGAGGATGGTACAGTGAGACTCTGTCTCTACAAAAAAAAAAAAGACTTCTTAGCAGGAGCTTGACAAAAATAAACATCAATTTTGAACATTTTAATAGATCTTCACGATTTTAATTAATAGAATAGATCATCTTATTTTATTTTTAGTTTTTTAAAAATGTTCAATTATTATGGGTATATAACATTTGTATATCTTTATAGGTTACCTGTGATGTTTTGATACAGGCATATGATGTGAATTAATCAAATCAGATAAATTGGGGGAATTCATCACCTCAAGCATTTATCATTTCTCTGTGTTGGGAACATTCTAATTCCACTCTTTCAGTTATTTTAAAATATACCCTAACTTATTATTGATTATAGTCATCTTGTTGTGCTATCAAATATTGTTTATTCTTTTTTTTGGCTGGGGCAGGGTTTGAACCTGCCACCTCCGGCATATGGGGCCAACATCCACTCCTTGAGCCACAGGCACCTCCCAGTTCTAAGTAGCTGTATTTTTGCAACCCACTAACCACCTTTGTTTTACTACCCTCCCTTCTAGCTATCCTTCCCAGCTTCTGGTAACCATCATTCTCCTCTGTCTCCACAAGATCAATAGTTCTTAACATTTAGCTCCCACATATGAGTGAGAACACGCAAAATTGTCTTTCTGACAGAGCCTCTTATTTTAAAAATTGCAGTTGTTAGTGTTTGTTTCTGTCTTCAATTGGATAGTGGATGGCTTTAACCAGATCAGTTTCTGTTGTTTTCGTAATTTCATCTAAATTAGAAAAATAGGCCTAAAATGAAAGGCCTCTGAGAAAGGCAGGAAGTATGTGGTGCATCAGTCAGATAGTTCTGGCTACTTAGATTGAACCCAGAACTCATGATTCTTTTACTGAAGACTACTCAGCATTTTGTGAGATACTAAGTCAGCACTTCAGTATCTCCATAGCACGTTCTGAATAAATGGTTGGAGAGGCTCACCTGGGTGGTAGCAGAAACTGCCTTTTAAATGATCTCTCAGTGCACTCAATCCTGGGAAACATTTTTTTATGTTCTGTTGAAAAACAGGATGTTATTCTTAAGTATGGTCCAGTAAAAAAATGATTGGTTCTTTCAAAGAGTTACAATAAAAAGTCAATCTTTTGGCTGTGAAGCAATTTAGAGCATAGTTCAGTTCGTTTTAGAAATCTCGATAGTCTTGTGCTTAAAACCATAACAGTTCAGTTCTAAAGCATTAAGTTATATTACTAAGAATTTTGAATAACCTTTTGGCATTATTGGTCAACAGAAAATTCTTTAAGTAAATTTTTCTCTTTTTTTCTATCAGATACTTACATGGGTAACCTGCTCTTAATACTCAGCATACTCTGACATGGCTGCACACATCATACTGAGAAAACTATTTACCTTACCTGCGGAGGCAAAATGTGATTGTGTTCTACATTTCATTTTCTTCCTTTTTAAAAATAATTTTTATTTCCAAATATTATATTAGGGGATACAAGTGTTCTTGTGATAGAGTTGAATTGAATCATGAGGACTTTAGGGCTTTCAGTGTCCCCATCACCAAAACAGTGTACAGTCTACCTGATAGGACAATTTTTATCCCTAATCCCCTCTGAGTTTCCAGTGTCCTTTACACCACTTTATGACCAAGTGTATCCATAATCTAGCTCCCACTTATCAGTACATGTAGATACTTCACTCAGGATAATGGTCTCTAGTTCTATCTATCTATTGCAAATGACATTATTTCATTCCTTTTTATGGTTGAGTAATACTTTGCGGTGTATACATACCACATTTTCTTTATCCACCCATCAATTGATGAGCACTTAAATTGGGTCTACATCTTTGCAATAGTGAATCATGCTGCAATAAACATATGGGAATAGGTGTCTTTTAGATATAATGACTTCTTTTTCTTGGGTAGATACCCAGTAGTGGGATTGTCAGATTGAATGTAGGTCTATGGTTAGTTCCTGAGCAATCTCCATACTGTTTTCCATAGAGGCATAAGCATTCCTTTTTCATAGCATCCATGCCAACATCAGTTGTTTTTTTATTTTTTTTAATAATGACATTCTAATGAGGGCAAAGTGGTACCTTATTATGATTTTAATTTGCATTTCCTTGCTGATTATTGATGTTAAGCATTTATTTTTAAGTCTATTGGCCATTAGTATTGAAAAAACTCCATGTTTTTCTAATGGGGTTATTTTTTTTTTACTGATTTGTTTAAGTTCTTTGCAAATAAGTTTGCAAATATTTTCTCTCATTCTGTAAGTTGTCTGTTTACTCTGTTGATTATTTCCTTTGCTGTGAAGAAAATTTTAAATTTAATTAAGTCCCATTTATGTATTTTCATTGTTGTTGTATGTGGCTTAGGGTTTTAGTCATAATTCTTTCCCTAAATTGATGACTGGAAGGGTTTTTTCTAAAGTTTCTTACAGAACTTTTCGGCTTTCAGGTCTTACATTTAGGTCTTCAATTCATCTTGAGTTAATTTTTGTATGTTGTGAGAGATAGGGATCCTGTTTCATTCTTCTGCATGTGACTATCCAGTTTTTCCCAGAACTATTTATTGAATAGAGCATCATTTCCCCAGTGTCACTGAATCAAGATTAGATCTATTTTTTAGTTCTGTTTTCTCTAATGTCTAAGAATGTTGTTATTTTTGTGCAAATTCGTTTATTTATGTGGCAATATCTTTCCTTGTTGCTCAGATCCTTTAAACTATGTCAGTTATGAACCAAATGCTATTTTAGCTTCTACTGTATTTCTGAAAATAATCATTATTTAAATTAAAACTCAAGCTTACAGAATATCAACATAAAATGTCTATATAGCACATAGAAAATAACTCAACCTCCAAATTGTATTTTACCAATACTATATCTAAGTGTGCTTTCAGATTAAAGATGTTTGCCAATTGATCATCTTGCTCTCTTTCTGAATGAGTTTTCATGAAGTGTACAGGTTTTACAACTTCTTAGAAACATTGTGACTTTTATCTGGTTTTGTACCTTTGAATGATGTCTTTTTACACAGAGAAGCATTATTTTACTATGGAAGTATTATCTTGGATATGAGAAAGGTCACTGTACTTTGAAAATGACAAGAAATCTTTGATGAATCTATTCTACTCTTTGCCAAAGCTTCATGATAAACAATACTCTGAGGAGTTAGAGGAAATGGATTGAGTCTCCAATAAAAGCTTATTTTCAAACATTTCTTTCATATTATAATGGTTAGATTGGTTTGTTTTTATGTCATTGTAATATCCAATAGTTTAAAAAGAACATATTTAGAAAATTTAAAGAATAGCCTTAGAATTTAAAAAAATTAGTTGAGACACACTACACTACCAGTATGTTCGTCAAGATAAACTGATCAAGTCAGTCCTTATGGTCTATTTTAAACCTTTAAAAATGTAACATCAAAGGACATCTGTGAAAATCATAATTAAATTACATTGTACATTTGTGAAAGGCATACAAAAATACAATACTAATATGATTTCTAATAAATCAGTCTACAAGCAGATCCCTACTATACGACTGAGATCAGCAGTGTGTTTCCAATGACATTTAGAAAGACTCCAAGAAGGGATGGATGGCATATTTCATTCATCACTGTGTCTTTAGTGCATAATGCAAAATCTGACACATAATAGATGCATAATAAAGTGTCCACATAAGAAAGTAAAACTCAACAAAAATCAAGCAGGTGGGAGGGGAATGAGAGAATGGGTAAAATTATGCCTTATAGCTATAACACACATTATCTGGGTGATGGGCACATTTATGACTTTGAGTCAAACTGTACAAAAGCAATTCACATAGCAAAAACATCTGTACTGTCATAATATTCTGAAATAAAAAATACATGTAAAAGAGTGTTTAAATGACAAATTATTAAGTAAATATGAAATTGTATGACCCTGAGGACACAATATTATGGGAACTTAAATGAGAGCATTCAACAACTTGTCTTTTACCCATGTATTACTCATGTGATTTGAGCTTGATGGATTTTGTAGAGTTTATAGAACTCTTAGCTTGATGGGTTTTGTAGAATTTATTTCTGGTATGGTATGATCGTAGCATCATTCAAATGAGCATATGAACATGAGTACCTGTAAATTTTGAAAGATTGATGAAAAGGAACTCTTAGAAAAATTTTTAAGGCTGGGCGGCCCCTGTGGCTCAAGGAGTAGGGCACCGGTCCCATATGCCGGAGGTGGCGGGTTCAAACCTAGCCCCGGCCAAAAAAAAAAAAAAAACTGAAAAATTTTTAAGGCTAAGAACAATTGGTGAATCAGTACAAATATTGAATATTGTTAAATTAAATTACAATAGAATCTCTATAAGTTGACCACCCAAGGTAATGTAACAAACTGGTCAACATACAGAAGTAGTCAATATGCATAAAGTGGTACATGTCTGGTCTGTGAAAATTAGGTCAACTTAAGGAGGTGGTTAATGTAGGGAGATGGTCAGCTATAGAGGTTCTACTATATATTGGCATCACAAAGTAGAGCAATGTATTTAAGCAGTATGTAAAAAATAACACACATGTCCTATAATTAAAACTCTGCTGAAACACATGTATTTGTCCATAGCAACACATATAATTGCGCCACACATTTGGTTTTGTTGGTGAACATATTTTTTATTTCTAATATTTCTTAAGAATAAAGTATTAGACTATGTTCGATGCAAGAACAAACAACTCGTAAACTGTGGCTTTAAATAATTAAAATTAGGTTTACCTCCCATCACAATGTAATGTGGGCATTAGTGGTGGGGTGGGGGCAAAGGGCACTGCTTCAAATAGTCACACTGACAGTCAGACTCCTCCACCTTTTGTTGCACTGCTTTTTCCAGGCAGTCTCTGAGGGGAAGAAGTAGCATGGACATTCAGTTGGGGAACTTTTGTGAGCCAGACCTAGAAGTAACCAATATCACTTCAATACAAATTAGCCAGAACCAAGCCAAGTCAGGTGTCCCAACCCAATTGAAAGACAGACTGAGAAATATCTTCCTCAGTGGCAAGATGAAATAGGTTTGGTAAACGTAAGATATCATATCTGCCATGTCTTTTCTTCTGATCATCAAATACATATTTCAGTGATCATTCTGTATATAGAACCCACTAATTTCTCACCTTCCTAGGAGGGACGCCCAGAGTTCCAACCAGGGACTACATTCAGTTCAAAATCTTTAGATGTTGTGAAGTCCTCTCCCTCGGGTCTAGATATGGCTCCTCTTGGTCCAGAGACTTACTAACTGAAGAGACAAGTTATTTTCCAATCTTCTCCACATACAAGCCCAATATTTAATATTCCATGATGGAGGAGGGACAACAGCTAAAATAAAACTCCTATTTAAAAAGAAAAAATGGAAGACATTCAGCAGTTGCTAGTCTGCAGTTATTTTATGGTCCAGGCATTACAAAGTTTCCTGACCTGGTAGTGTGAGAATTTCCCTAATTAGAATCCATTTTCCATGTATCTCTATAACTTCAGATTCTAACGTCAGTAGGGAGAGGGATCTTCGCTAATTATCTTACATGGCTACAACTGAAGTGGGTATTAGGGCATATGCCCTCTTCCTGGTAGTACTGTTTTGGAACCTATTCCCACTTATGGAAGCGTAGGGGATCCAACACTCTTTTATTTTCAACAAAGAAGTTTTTAGTCCTAGCTTTGGGGGGTTTAAGCAATACATTTCCCACAAAACTTAGTAGGTTGCTAATCTTTTCTTCTAGTTAATTTCATGTACCAATACTCACACAGAAAGTTTTTTCTATATGTAATTCTCAAGTCTGCTTAATTTTATTACATCCTTGAACCTCACCACAACGCTCTCCAGTTAGTGGTAGTCGTTTTGATGCTACAGAATTATAAGACCATAACCTCAATTTGACTTTTGTTATAAGACTTGGTTTCAAAGAGGTCTTGCCTTTCAAAGATTTCTTTTCCCTTTGTGATATCTAGAAGCAATAAGATTGTCTAATTTGTTTCTCCACTCCCTTTTACTTCTGTGTCTAAAATGATCTTTTCATTTTCCTGTAACTTGCCACATGCATTTAATAGTATCCCATAATCACGAAGAGTCTGAATCTTTCTGATTACTTTTCCTAGATGCCCATAGAGCAGTGATTTTCAACCGGTGTGCTGAGGCACTCTGGTGTGTCATGAGAGAATCTTAGGTGTGCCGTCAAAATTTTTAAAGATCATTAATTAAATTATTTTGAAAGAAGTTCAACTCATAGTAAGTATACTTTTTAACTCTCTTTTTGATCAACATAATTTGTGTGCCACAGAAGTTTAACTATAGGTTCAAGGGTGCCACGAGATAAAAAAGGTTGAAAAACACTGCGATAGAGGGTAACATACTTTGCTTCAGTGAGATTATGAAACAGGATATATGCAGAAACAATTCTAATTCAAAATATAAACTTCTGTATGTATGAAATGGCTAGCAATTAGTTTGGAAATTAAGTCTTATCCCAGTTCAAAAATAGAAAAGAGCCCTCTTTCAATTTAAACAATAGGAATCATTGCAATTTGGGGAGTAGGGTAGGAGGTAGGACAAAGTACCCTAACAGAAGATAGTTTCAGAAAACTTCTATGTAACTAATCCTATGTATGTAAGATTAAAATATTATATTGACAATTTCTAAATTTATGATATGTCCCTCCAGGGGCTTTAGTGTTGTTTTGAGATCATGTTGGAATTGAGAATATCAGCAGTATTTTACAGGCAGAGATGATCCATGCAGTGCTCAGATTTTCATTTAATCTCTCATTAGCTAAGAAATGTCAGATGGTCTGCTCAGGGGGAAAAATGTTGTTCCCACATCCTCTGTGTGTTTATAAATATCAACTGATACTTTAAGTTGAGCATTGAAAATAATTCACTAAATGATAGCTGTAATGGAGTGTGAAATATATTATTGTTTTTAGTTAGTGATAAAGATTATTGTGCTGGGCAAAGAGAAATTTATCATGTAACCTCAAAAGTACAAACCTGCTATAACATGGGAACTAAAGCACAAACAAGCAAGAAACCCAATATGTGAAATTAAATTGCTCTTTAGAGTCATGTGGTGGTTATGACTTGAATTGGAATAAGACTCAAGACAACTGCCCTTTGGTCAGAGCCATGTCTTTGTGGCTATTTGGATTCTAGGCCAATAACTGAGGGATTCGATCTCACAATGTCAACTTTCAGCTGCTTCCTAGAATCTGAGAAAGAAACTTTAAATGGACAGCTTTTCATAAGACTTTTGTCCCAATTGAGACCACCATGAGTCATATTCAGTTCATCAAAGGTGTTGCAATATTTGCAAGCCTTATCATAATTTAGTTACTTAAAGGTATAATAACACATTATCACACCATCTTCAGAAAATTTCCTATAGTTATTTGATGTGCCATCAATACATTTTATATTAAAATTCTCTCTTACCACACACACATTCTTATTCCAAGCATAATGTTTTGCACCAAAAACACAATATTTTGATGTCTTGAAATTGTTTAAATATTTTTCAGTATTTCTGTATACATTAATTTTGTCACATGCTAAATTTATGAGTAGTATTTTGAATAATTAATAAGATAGGACAGTATTCAAAGCAAGTACTATGTCATATATGTGCTGTCTGTATTTACTTTAACTCAAATTGACCTAGAACTGTGTTCTATAATGTATTTTGATGACTTCACTGCATGTTAAGTTTTTATTTATTTATTTATTTAACTTTTTTTTTTTGAGACAGAGCCTCACACTGTCACCCTGGATAGAGTGCTGTGGTATCACAGCTCACAGCAACCTCCAACTCTTGGACTCAAGCAGTTCTCCTGCTTCTGCCCCCCAAGTAGCTGGGACTATAGGCGCCTGCCACAATGTCCAGCTATTTTTTTTTTTTTTTGGGTTGCTGCCATTATTGATGTTTGGCGGGCCCAGGCTAGATTCGAACCCGCCAGCTCAGGTGTATGTGGCTGGTACCTTAGCCACTTGAGCCACAGGTGCCGAGCCTGCATGTTAAGTTTTTAGTTAAAATTAATGTATTACTATAAGTCTCAGTTTACTTGCTTTTCTTTTTTTTTAATTTTAAAAATAGTGAGGTAGGGAAATTTGTGTGTGCTATTGTTCCTCTTTATGAGAACCCTGTCTTTGTTTGAGAAAATGCTTTAACACATGCCATGTGTAGCATGGTGGCACTGCCTTTCTTTCTTACCAGACCCTGAGTTGTCTGGCACCAAGATTTGTCTGGCACCATGGGGTCAGAACATAGGTATCTTGATTTGTTTGTGTTGCTACAAAAGAATACATGAGGCTGGGTAATTTATAAAGAAAGGAGGTTTATTTGGCTCACAGTTCTGCAGGCTGTACAGGAAACATGGTGCCAGCATCTGCTCAGCTGCTTCCTAGAATCTGAGAAAGAAACTTTAAAGTTTCTTCTGAGGACCTGGTGAGGTCCTCAGTTTCCTTCCACTCACAGAAGAAGACAAAAGGGAGCAGGCATGTGCAGAGATCACATGGTGAGAAAGGAAGCAAAGGAGCCAGAGGGGAGGTACCAGGCTCTTTTACACAACAAGCTCTTGTGGTAACTGATAGAATGAGAATCCACCACTTACCTCTGCCACCACCACCAGCTCAGGAAGGGCACCAATCTGAGGGATTTGGGCTCAGAACTCAAACATCTCCCGTTAGGACCCATCTCCAATATCAAAGATGAAATTTCAGCGTTAAATTTGGTAGGTACAAACAACCCATAACCAAAATACAGCAATAATCTACATAAACCATTCTACATAATAGAATAAGAAATCTAGAAGAGAACAATAGGCAACCAAGAGGCTGGATATGTGTATAACAGGGAAAAAGAGGCTAAAGGAAGGTTTCTCCATCTCAGAATTATTGACATCTTGATTTATACACTTCTTGTTTTAGGGAACCTCCCTGTGCATTGTAAAATATTAAGCAGCATTTCTGGTCTCTACCCACTAGATACCAGTAACACAAACCCCACCCCGATTGGTTGTGACAACTAAACCTAAGTCCAGACTTCACCAAGTATCCCCTGAGAAGGCAAAATTGCCTCATTTGAAAACCAGCTAACCAATTGATATGTTTTCAGGGAGTGACTGCCTCAAAAGATACAGTGTTAACCTAATCATTATTAAACAGTAATAACAACGATAATAATGCATAATTCAGCTCATTGGGAAACTTGTACTAGCATTCATCCCAACCTACTGAAGTCTCATTCCACCCTCAGAAGTTACAGGGTGCCATAGGATAACTTGGAAGCTTTAGTAATAATTTGAACTGAAGTAGTTCTTCTCGTCTCCCCAAAGAATTCTTATCTGTAAAAGTAATGGAGATGATAGGCAAAGGGCATAAGCCTTGACAGCATCCAATGCTTTGATACAGATGGATTCAGGCACATTAATGGGAAAGCCTAACCTAAGTCTATCAGCAAAACAAACTGAAGAGTTTCTGGGAAGATGTTATAGGAACAGAAATTTCAGCTGTCTTTATCAGTGAGAAGAGCAGATGCTAAGGGCATTTGTCACTAAGCTGTTTTTCCCGGCCCTGAATCTACTTAATGGAGTTGATTGACCCTCAAAAGTGTTTGAAGAGAAGGGAATATAATATATATTTTTTAAAAGAGCTGTTTAAAAAATTACTTTTGTGAAAACTTGCAACACTGTGCTG
The DNA here is from genome assembly GCF_027406575.1 of Nycticebus coucang. NCBI lineage: Eukaryota > Metazoa > Chordata > Mammalia > Primates > Lorisidae > Nycticebus > Nycticebus coucang. Next base: position 57,085,984 of record NC_069788.1, read on the forward strand.
TCCAAAATGATTTTTGAAACCATTGCTTAAAACACAAACTGTTTTTAGCACTTTGACAACTCCAGAGAACCTACCAATGCTTTGGCACCAGGCAGCATCTATGAATTGTGGAAGTGGACTCTAACAGCACAGGTGAAGAACTAAGCAGTAGAAGCAGAAGATGGAGGACAATGTGATGTATCAACTGGGGGAACATGTTTCATGGTATGTCTAAGGCATCGCCTGGGTATTATTTTAGGATATTGCCGTTCTGGAAACAGTATGTGTGATTGTCTATTGGTAGAAGTGGTGGAGCACAAAAGTTGCCATATATGGATTATAAAAGATTAGAGGTCTACTAAGTGTCTCACAAAACATAGCTCCAGAACTTTCAGAGATTATTACCTTCACAGTCTATCTGCCAAAGGAAAAAATATTCTTCTATAAACTTTAGTTTTATTTATTTGATTTAAAAGTGAGAGAAAATGACCAACAACCATGAAATCTCAACAGGCAACATGAATAAGTTCTAGAGAACTGTGCCCCTATAATTTACAATACTGAATTTTATACTTGAAATTTTATTAAGAGGGCAAATGTAATGTCACATTTTCTTACAATAAAGTTAAAAAAATATTTTAATGAGAGAAAATTTCACCATTATCTTTTATGTCGAAGATAATGAAATATAACATATATTACCTGAAACAAATTGCTTCTATAGATATTACACCAAGAATCATTGTAAACCAATATTTACACCAAGAAATACAGTATTCAAGGGCCTAGCTATTCTCTTTAATATAAAAGATATGAAAAATACTATTTAGAATAGGCCAAATCATCCCAACTTTTATTAAATAAGGTTGGGAGGCTGATCCATCGATTGAAATTAAGGTACATCTTGACTAAATTTGAAGTCATTCAGCTTCCTTAGAAGTTATCATGAATAGAAGGAGATAAAAGCAAAACACTTAGTGGTTGAGTTCAAACAGGGTCTTGATGCCTATCTGTCAAAGTCCTTCTTAATTCTTCATGGCTGTTTAGCTCAAAGAGATTATTTTTTCCAATAACAATTAGATTGCCAAACACATTAACCTCCCCCCTCTTGTGATCTTTTAAGTGCATTTCTACTCACCTATAATAGTGCACTAAAAGCTACTCATCTTTAAACTATTCAGTCATTTACACTTAAAATTGATCAAAATCGACAGAGGTCCAACAAGACACCATAGGTGATAGTATCCCTAGCCACTAATGATGTGTGTGAGTAGCTAGTTGGCAACACACTGGGCTCCAGATAGAAAATAGCATCAGAACATTTTTAAAAATGAGGAAATATTTCAAACCACACCGCAATTGTGTATTTCATCTTGCATAGTACTTTTGCAAAAGTTTAACTAATAGATATTCTTTCTTGCTTAGTGTAAGGTCTTCTCCAGCTTATGATTGAGATATATATATATCTCAATATATATATAAGCAAAAATATATATATATTTTTTTTTTTTTTGCTTTGCAAAGTTTTGTATTTCACTGTCCCATATTTTTCAGCTCCTGTCTTAGCTCATGGCAATATCACATGCGTATATCTCATTTTACACTTTTCTAGCATGATAATATGTTTTCCAGGAAAACGTAGAAGTCATTCCTTCAAAACAATGTGAACTTTATCTGAACCTAAACTACTAACTTGACACAATTAAATACATCAACTTTTAAATCCTTTTGGTTCATTATTTGAATTTAAACTCCAACTGTATGAGAAATCCTATCCATCTTTAGTTCAATGGCATGAATCCTCAGTGCTGAGCTGCAATTCTTTGAGACATCAGAAGTAGATTGCAAGAGGGTTGTAAGTTCTCACCTAATGAGTACAATGTAAGGGTATATTGCACACCTCCTAGGTGAAGGGCTTAAATACAACTTGGATTTTACCTAACAAATGCAAACAGTGTAATCATTTGTCCCCATATATTAGTCTAAAATAATAAAAAAAGAAATGGATGACATAGAAGTTTATTGTAAAACTTGGCCATATTTTGTGATGTGAAAAATACCCTCTTTTATTTGCAACAGAGAACACCAACCCAAAAACTCATTTTGCATGTTCTAGAAGAAAAAAACTACAGGTAAGATACTTGAAAATGTAAGATGATCAATGTCTGGGACGTTTCATGACCTTGGGAAAGCAGATTAGCCTTTATAGGACATAGAAGAATAATTAAGAGAGAACACATTTTATTGCATCATTGTACTGTTAATCAGATTTTTGTTCTCTTCTAGTTTGACAGTCCCTTTAATAAGGTACATGGTTGGAAATTTGAAATATGGATTGTCCTGCAAGAGAAATGTTTATTCTATGAGCAGACATAGCAGTGGAATCCAGTTTCTGTTCTGAGAATGAAAAGAACGCTCTGAGTATTTCCTAAAAAGGAAAGCTCAATTGTGGCATTGAAGGTTGAATAAAAGCAAGATGTTGAGGGCTATGGAATGTTCTAGGGAGTGTTTTCTAGGTCTTTGCTTATATCTGTATGTGTGTTTTGAGTTTGATATTCATAGCATAGAAAAAAATATTTGTACATCACTTTGGCAGATAGCAATAGTTTTTTTTTTTGTATCTGTTAGCTAAGTCACTTTAGGATTATAAAGGTGAAAGAGTGGAAGAGCATTGAGCGTTATGCTTTATGTTAATAATTTCCAACCTCTAGTTTCAAAAATATGTAGTATAGTTGCATTGCCCATTTCCTCCCATCCACTTCAATTTTGACCCTAAGCCTAACACTTAAAAAATATGCCCATTTACTTATTTTCCTAGCTTTATCACCAAAGTCAACCGGCCTGCAAGTGTTTAAATTCAAGCTAATTTCCAAACCTATTTCAAAGGTTTTAATATAGTCCTTATACATATAAAATATTTGATTAAAAATTTACAGTAGGGATATGCTCCCTATCTCTGGAATAACTTAGTTGTATGTATTATCAGAAGATAATAATTGAGTAGTCCCTGAGTATGGTTTGATACAAGAGACGCAAGAGTTGGGGTAAGTGAAAACATCCTTTCCTTTTTTAAATGTTGTAATCAAAAGTACAATCTAATATATGTTCCACTACCCATCCTAATTTCATATTATTTCATCTTCAAATACATGTATTTGAATTTTAGCATATAGCTAATAGCTATATTATGTGACAAAATATAGGAATCTTACTTCTACTTGTTTAATTTATTACTTGAAATTAATGACATATTGCAATACTGAATTATGAAGCAATAAACTGCAAAATTTTGCCAGTACAAATTCAAACATTATTTCCCAGTTTTGTCCTGTGCTGGACAGATTTCCTTTGTCTGCCCAATTTGAACACATTTAGTCATTTGTCATCAGACTTCCAATTTAACTAAGTTAACGTATTTTATTTAATCTTCCCCAAAGGAAATATATTGAACTCTACTAAAATAGCACAGCTTTTTTTAGGGTGAAGAAGTTGCACAATAAATCACACTCACATAGCAAGCACTTTAATATCCTGCATATTTGTAAGGAAAAACAACTGCCAAAGTAGTTTAAAGTATAATGAAACATAATGTTCCACCCATACATGAGTACTTGTATTTCTGTTTTCTCCTTATATCTTTTCAAAAAAAAGGTAAAAATGCCTTCTTTATTTTAAACTATCACTTTTAATATTTATTAAAATATAGTATAAATGTATTTTTGTTCTTTCAAAGTACATTGGGAATAAGAAATTACTTATCTCAAGAACAGGCACATATTCAAAGCAAGATTTAGTAGGAATGCAAGAACATCCTCCAAAAATCATGATTTAACATAAGAAGGAAGAAAAGTAGTAATATTGGCCTAAAGGGGGAAATGCAACCAAACATAATTATTCTACTGAATAAGTTGAGTAGAGGACTTAATGACAAATTTGGGACTAAACTTAGCAACAGGTATTTGTTTTAACACTCCCTAGTGTTTTCATTATAAAAGCTCAGTAAGTTCTGAATAGTCGAGTAGCTTGTTTTCAGTCAAGGAAGAACTATGGACACATATTCCAGTGATATTATTTAAGTTAATCAAAAATGGACTATATAAATATAAGTATTTTAGAGTAAATTGGAACCAGACTGAAGGAGAAAAAGTCTATAACTCAGCGACTAATTTTGACTCTTTAACATAGAGCATATTGTTGGTTAGAATTGAAGAAAATTAGTTTTAAAATGAAAGAAATTTTTCACTTTTCAAGATACTCTATATTCAAACATCAGGTCTCATGTGAGTTGATTCATGCAATGTTTCTGTGTTTTCCTCCTCATTGATTATTATCAAGTCCTACTTATTTTAGACATCAAATTTTTATAAACATTCTGGCTAAATCATCAGCTGAGTAAAAAATAGTTGAGATTACTATTAATATTTCAAGTAAGAGCTTCCTATATTTGAATTTTATGATGTGACCTCTTTTTCATAGTCATGTATTATTTAATTTGTATAATGCCAAGTTTTCATCCTACATACTTTGACAGATTTTCTTTATTCAGATAATATTAATAGAGCATTTGATAATTGCAAGCTACTTACCTCATTAGGCACAATACATGATATAAAGCATGACTCTGCCCTCAAAAAGCTTACATGAGGACACGAAAAAATAGAAAATATACGACATAAAATAAATTCACATTGAGCACCACAAGGCTTCTTCCCATGGAGGGTTGGTTTTACAATAGAAAGACAATCAGCTTAAAAATCAAATGCCCACAGTTTAAATCTTAATGTCAACACTTATTAGCCATGTAGCTCTGGGCCTGTTCCTTGATTTTTCAGAGCCCTGGCTTCTTCATCTGCATCTGCAAAGCTGCAGTACTAATATCTAAATTATAGAGTTATGGTGGATAGGACATAATCTATGTAATGTGCCTGACACATGAGACTTGTTGGAAGACAATTTCCCATGATTATCTCATGTTTCTGCATGGGTCGATCTACCTGAGAAAAGGTATTTATAGCTAATTTTGCATAAGGACACATTCCAGGAGAGTAAAGCTAAAGATATCTTCCTCCCTAGAGACATCCTAAAGGTAAACATCTTCCCTTCCCCTCTCTGGAAGAGATTCATTTTCATTCCATGGTAATAAATTGAGACATCTGCTCTCATCTCAGAGTAACGATAAGGTCTCTCTCTTTTGTGAGAGGGGAGGATGGGCATGACATCGGTAGTCCTTATGAGATTGGAGTTTCTGAATTGTGAAATTGCTTTCCTTTGTATACACAAGTGACATATGACACTCATCACATCACATGTGGGAATTGGGGCATAGAGGAACCCACACAAAGGTATTGTTCTTATTGCTGCTTTAGTATAGGTAACAAACAGCCTTTGTCTAGGTCCAGATAGATTATAGTTGGTAACTGATGGATAGACAGGTAATAGATAGAAAGATAAGTAAATAATACACTGTCACAGGTTAAATTTTTAGCTTGCAAATACAGTAGAATGTCAAACCATTTAGTTTTCACTAAACAGTAGTTATTCAAGACTATTCGTTATCTTTATTAGTAGAATTGGCAATTTAAGGGCTCTCATTGTTGTCAAAGAAAGTGTTATCAAAGAAGGTGTCAAAGATGAGGCAGTATTTGTACTAGATCTTTAATTATGGGTAGAATAAGTCCATTACAGGTGGTGCATTTCAAATATCAGGAATATTATAAACAAGATTGTGTGCAAGAAGCAAGTGAATCATTGCTGGGTTCATCCTAGAAACAGTTAAGTTGTTCCTTTTGCTAAAGCACACATTACACAATAAAGAGTAGACAAAAACAAGAACTAGAAGAGTTTTAGTCAAGAGCATGCCTCGCCTTACGAGGTAAGTCACTTAAAAAAGATCAGATGGCGATAGGAAAGAAAAAATTTTGGCAAACAGCAGGACATTCGAAGTTGTATTTGGAAAAGATGATTCCATGTATAGTATGTATTAGGGAGAAATGAAAAGGCAGAGAGGGAAAGAGAAACATGTCCATATTCCAGATGAAAAGTAATATGGCCTAAAAGCAGCGGCAGTGGCGGTAAGCGTGGGGAGACGCCACTGTACAATAATCTGTGGAATCTTGTTCTCAGAGCATGATTTTTCTTATCTTTGTTGCAAAGAGTCTGATCTGTTTGTGTCTTCTCAGAATGCAGACAGTGGACTCAGGGACTCTGCTACATGTCGTTTTCTGACTATTTCACAATGAACTAGATTCACAACTCAGGTTAGCAGAGATAAGCCATGCTTTATAGAGCAGATCAGTTAGGAGCAATTTCATTTCCATGTGACTAAACCCAAATATAACAACGTGCAAGTTGTAGTAACTACCATTTGCCAAGTTCATGGAAACTGTTTCCTCTCTGTCTTTCTCTCTCTCTTCCTTCCTTCCTCTTTCTCTTGCTCTTTTAAAAGCCCAGAAGTAAGGAGCCCGAAGATGATGTAATTTTTAAAGACACGAATGACTCTGCCTCCTAGAAACTCTACAGGATGGCTCTCTTCTAACGTCCAGAATGGTTGCTCAATGTCTACCTTTCACATTCTTATGCCAAAGAGCAAATGGAAGATGGAGCAAAAGATGCAAACTTTAGGGTTGTTTCTGAAAGGATATCTCCACTTATACCTCTTGAACCAGAGTCACTGGCCTACATAGAGCTTCAAGAGAAAAAGCGGTCGATAGTATTGTCCCTGAAAGAAATGAACACAAATAAAACTGGGGTTATGTTATTAAATGCAAGGGAATGATAACCAGATGCTAGGCAGCTACATGGAGGGATATCTTATTTCCTATAGTCTTTCTGAAATACATTAAAGCTTAGAGGCCAGACACAGAGGCTCATGTCTGTAATCTTAGCACTCTGGGAGGCTAAAGCAAGTGGATTGCTTGAGTGCAGGCGTTCAAGACCAGCCTAAGCAAGAGCAAGACTCCATTGCTACAAGAAAGAAAGAAGAAAGAAAGAAAGAAAGAAAGAAAGAAAGAAAGAAAGAAAGAAAGAAAGAAAGAAAGAAAGAAAGAAAGAAAGAAAGAAAGAAAGAAAGAAAGAAAGAAAGAAAAGAAAAACTACATGGGAGTTGTGGTAGACACCTATAGTCCCAGCTACTTAGGAGGCTGAGGGAAGAGGATTGCTTGAACTCAGGAGTTTGAGGTTTCTGTGTGCTATCACACCATGGCACTCTACCTAGGGCAACAGAGTGAGGCTCTGTCTCAAAAATAAAATAAATAAAAATTATACACACACACACACACACACACACACACACACATATATATAAGTTCATGGTTTTTCCAATGGAGAGTGGACCTGCTCAAGCCAAATTTCCAGAATTTGACCCAAGTGTCATGTGGCTTCTTGACACAGAGAACTCATCTTCTATTGCCTATCAAATTCTAAGCCACCATTTCAGCAAGTGAAGCCTTTCACAATCAAATAAAGCATAAAGAGAAAGTCTAAAGGTTGTCATTATCTTCATCTAATGTTTTGGCAAGATTTGTTTGTTTGGTTTTTAAAAATCTACTTTTGAAATGAGATTTCTCCAGACATGATAGAAGGTGGTGTCGCAGAGAGCTAACAAGAATATTCCAAGTATATTAACAATGAAAAACAACAGGGAGATGAGGAAAGTTTGTAGAGACATGTGGAAGCTGAGTTAGGCCTTGAGAATGACAGAGTTTGGATTAGGCTGCGAGAGAGAGAGAGAGAGAGAGAGGGAGAGGGAGAAGGAGAGGGAGAGGGAGAGGGAGAGGGGAAGAAAGAACGAGTATTCAAGGTGAAGTAGAATAAAGCCAGGGTGGTATAAAAGCGCAGGGAAGGCCATGATGTGCTATTTGGCTCCTGAAGCATGGGTTGTGTGAAGGGAAATGTGGAAGGACATGCTCACAGAAGGCTCTTAATCCTGGGCGCCAGAGTCAGGACTTTATTGCTCTCAGCTCAGAGTCAATGAAGAGCTGGCTTATATGTATGGGCAATTGGAAGAGAAGCAAGGGGGTGAGTTGAGTACTGAAATGGGGAGGACAATATTGCATTGAGAATATTCAGCTGACATCCTGCCTCGAGACTGATCTCAGGACAGGATAGAGTGTGTACTGGCTCCCAAGAATAGTTCACAGTGAACCTCAGCCTGAGAAGGTCAAGGCCATCCCCAGGCTACTTTCTTTCAGCCTTAAGCAGACAGTCTTTCCTGTTTCCAAATAATCCATTTCCTACTGCTAACACGCAGCATGACTGAAAGAATTGAAGGTCAATTAATGCTTTTGCTGTGAAGATAGCTATATAGCCCTGGACTTTGAGAAATTCTCAATAAAATGTTTATTGGGCACATAATGAAATCTAGTTAATTTTAAAGCAAAACGTAACTGTGTACACAAGTCTATCATGAGCCTTTTGGTTAAATTTAGATTTCGGCCAAGCTCTATAAAATCCATGAACTGTTCTTTGGCAAGCCTGAAGTATGATTAAAGGCACTATTTTCACATAATTACCTATAAAATACAGCTTCAAACATATAAGAATAGAAGTAGATGGGAATTGAGTCTACCTTGACATAAGACTGTATTTTAAAAATTCACAGAACCTGAATAAAAGGCTAGAATATTTGTAAATGCTTGAGTAAGCCGAATCATATCATTGGAAAATTTTTTGTGTGTTTGATTATATTTTATTTGGCTTTGAATTTTCAAGAGTTAAAAATCTCAAAGTCAACTATAGAAAGGATTTCCAACCAAGTATGGCAATTTGTCCTGTTTTACTCTTTTTTTGTCCCTCACAAAATTTTTAGGTTCCGGCTAAGCCTCCAGAACCAAATAAAATTGCATGAACCCTAATCCACTCCTATTCATTTGACATCTAAAAGACCTTAGAAATCCCAGATTGGTTTTATTCTTTCAGCAGGGGTTCAAAATGCTATCAATAAATATCAGTAACTTCAGATTAACTGTCATGCTCCATCATGAGAGAGACCCAGTTTAGTATCTGTTCAAGATGTCTGTTTTTAAGACCCCTCTCTAACCCTAAGAGTATTGTAAAAGCAACATCATGTTGGAAGTTCAGCAGGCCCCAGATTCTAAAGACCTGGCTTCTCCCATTCCAACTTTGTTTTGTTTCAACCCAACTTTCCAATCTCAGCTCTGCCCTCTCCTCAAGATCGTCCCTTCATTTTTGACTCTTGACTTGGCTTTGTTCTCTAATTCTAAATAGCCCAATCACTCTGGCAGATTAAGACAAACTGTCCTCAACAACTGGCTCCTCATGCTGTCTTTCCCAAGGAAAACTGCTAATGAGTGATGGAAGAATAGAGTCTTTTATGTATATTTGTACAATATGATATAGATATGTAGAGTGTGTAACTATATATATAAGGCATAAAAACTGTAGGTAGATATTAATAAATATATAAATGTAGACAATATATAAAATGCAGTATATACCTTTTATATTTCCTCTTCTGTGAACTACTTGTCCATATCCTTTGCCTCTGCTTCTCTTCCTTTCCTTCCTTCTTTTCTTCCTCCCTCCCTTTCTGCCTTTCATCTTTTCTTCCTTCTTTCTGTTCCCTTTCTTTCCTTTCCTTCCTTCTTTCTTTAATAGTATTTTCTTTAATCCAGATATTAATCCTCTTTTATTGGGTATAAATCCTTTTGTGTCTTAAAATCATCCTTTAATTTTGTTGATTATAGGCATTTTAGTATTTTTCTATATTTTCCCTTTATAGCTTTTGTATTTTCTATCTTGATAATCCCAGACTTATAACCTTATCTGTATGTATTTTATGCTGTAATTTTTATTTAATTTTAATTAATTTTTTTTTTTTTTTTGCATTTTTTGGCTGTGGCTGGGTTTGAACCTGCCACCTCTGGCATATGGGGCTGGCGCCCTACGCCTTTGAGCCACAGGCACTGCCCTTATTCTGTAATTTTTATAGTTTTATTATTGTCTATTTAAAATTTGGCAAGTATCCGTTGTATTGTGACTTTTTTTAAGGACAATAGCTTGTCACAATGCTGTAGCAAATTTCGTTTTTTTCTCATGAATTTAATATTCTAAGTTGGAAAACTAAATATATTCTCTTTTCAATATTAATAATCTTTTTGCCAAATGACATTTACATGAAAATGACAGTGTTCTAATGTCCATTCTTTAAAATGTCTTATTATATGGATCAAACTTTTTTTTTTTTTGTAGAGACAGAGTCTCACTGTACCGCCCTTGGGTAGAGTGCCGTGGCGTCACACGGCTCACAGCAACCCCCAACTCTTGGGCTTACGCGATCCTCTTGCCTCAGCCTTCCTAGCAGCTGGGACTACAGGTGCCCGCCACAACGCCCAGCTATTTTTGTTGTTGTTGTTGCAGTTTGGCCGGGGCTGGGTTTGAACCCGCCACCCTCAGCATATGGGGCTGGCGCCCTACTCACTGAGCCACAGGCGCCGCCCTGGATCAAACTTCTTATACATACCACTTCCATTGCCTTTACCACTGTTCTTTTTCAAAGGTGACTTGGCTGTTCTTGCCCATTTTCTTATCTGAAAAACTTCAGTGTCAACTTATAAGATAGCAAAAAGACCTACAGATATATTAGCTATGATTGCTTTTATTTAAAGGTTAATTTGGAGAAAATTTGTCTAACAGAAGTACTATATATAGTTCAGTTTTTCTGGTGGATATATAAATACTGGATTCAAACCCCCAGTGCCACTACAGTCTTGAGACTGCTAGGTTAATGATGACATGTAATTAAACTTGCACAGAGTACACATCACTTTTATTTCTATAGTCTTTTATGTGCCTGGTGGGTTAATTGATTAAAATCTCTCACATATTGCTCCAGCAATGGGAAGGGTATATGTTGCCAATGGGGAAATGATCAACAGCATTTGATGGAATTACCAAACACAAACATAACTTTTATGCCTTCTAGTCATGCACTTTTCCCACTTCACAAACCTGTTAGATTACCTCTTAAAATATCATCAGGATGATTCACTTTCTTTTTATTGAAAAGTTGGACCAGTCACTATCAAGAGATAATGACAATCCACAAAATACTATCTTTAAAAGGCACATACTATTTGAACTGAGAAGAATTTTAGAAATTATGGAGTAGCATTTCTTTGATTCATAGTTGAAGAAATTGAGGATAAGAAAAGTGAAGCCATTTTTAAGATTGCCTAGCTAGTTGGTGACTGCATAGTATCCATTTTTAAGCACATGTTTTGGCTTTGATCTACTGGCAACCCTCCTTCCTGAAAGCTTCTGTGCTAAAAAAAATATATAAAATAAAATAAATAGTAAATCTGCTAATATCCATATTTAGAATCTCTGAACCAGAGAGACAACTTTTCTGAGACCTCAAAGTACCAAGTGATATTTCTATACTAGTGTTCCCAAGAGTTGCACTACCCACTTGAGAAGTTCTTCTGCACTTTGATTAACAAACAATATGTTTATTATTGTCTATTTAGAATTTGGCAAGGATAATAGGTTGCCAATAGTAAACACCTTTACTCTTTGTTGTGATCTTGACTGATAGTGTGTTGCTAGATTCAGTCTGTAATCAACCTATGGCTAACCATCAGTGGCTATTTAGTTCTCATGTGCTTAACTTTAATTTGAAGGGACACAAATTACAATGTGTTTCCTACCTTCTTATAAAAAACAAAAGCTAAGAACTTACAAACCAGACTTGTTATTTTTACATTTTGTCTTTGCTTTGCTCGAGGAGTTTGTTTTGTTTTAGCCACAGGTTATGCGAACACCTTTTTTTCTACCTCTTATTTGAGTATCTCGGCAAGTATTTCACCACGAGTTAATGAGGCAATGCTGAAGTCATCGTCCCATCTAACCCTTTCTTATTCACAAGCAGGTCATCGTGAGAAAGGTCAAATTTTGTCTAGTATCTGCTTCTTAAGTTACCTAATTTTATTCCTCTTTTAAATATTTCAGTAGTCTATGAAACCAAAAAAATAGTGTCGAAAAAGCCTCCGAGGCATTTATTTTGAACACAATTTTCTTGTAATTTTTAATCGAAGCCATTTTCACAAAGCATAATTATTATCCTTCTATGAGTTGGTGGTTGTTACAGTTACTGCTATAGAGAGCAGTTAGTTTTCTTTCGTTTTGCAGATATCATCGACTGTTAAGTTGTGCTTAACAAAAGATAAATCTTTGATTTTTCAACAATCCAATTAACTCTCTTGCCAATATCTCTACTTTTCCTCAATTTCTTTCATTCATGCCCACTCAGGAACCTCAATCATGAATAAATCTAATCCGGATACTTGTAAATGGCTAAAACTATCACAAAACTATCTATCTTGGTTCACCATAAATTCATAATTTTCAACCCAACTGATCTCTTAATGGTATCTGGCAACACTTCTGTGTTTCCATGTTCATCTTCTTACTGTGGTCTTTGCTACTTTCAACACTCTCCTCAGACTTTTAGCCTTTTTACCACTGTCTCACTCTTGACAATCTTGGCAGAAAAAATCAGGTGATAACTTTTCCTGCTTCCCACCACCAATCCTTGCTTCTTTATTATATTTCATAGTGGAAGATTTTCTGTCCCCGTACAAGACCAAATCTTTTACCTATGTTTTGGGTCCACTCCACCTGAAATGGAAGCACATAAATCTTGATATTATTACACCTTCTTTGCATGTTACTCCTTTCAGTAGCTTGCTATGGGCAGAGACCTTGTCTGTCTCCCTCATAATCATGTTTCCATCAACTTAGAAGAGCACACAATAAAAATAGGTGCTTAATAATGGTGAGAATAGGGAGTACTCCATAAGTATTTATGAAAGTTGCCTAAATGAATTCAGTGAGCATTTACACTATGCTGACAATCAGTTTACATTCTCAGTACTTACACATTTGGATGGTATGACACTGATAGACAAACTCCAACTTGTGGGGTTATTTTTCCTTTTCTACTTTGTCTATTTTTTTGACCCAATTTCTTGGCTTTGATTCTCTCTAGTAGCCTTGCCTTCAGTTTCAGGCTAGATTTCCATTTATTCTCTACTAAGAACTCATCTTGTAATGAACTCTATATTTTTCCAGAATTTGGGCCATTCTAGCATCTGTTTATCAAGCCCATATACGCACACAAACACTCTATCTCATTAAACTGGATTTCTTAAAAAAACAAAAAAAAACTTAAGAAAAGTACATATGAAAACATGTAATGCAAGAAATTACGAGAGTGGGGGCATACTAAATAAGATAACCATGGAGAAATAGACTGTTTTCTCCTATGTAACCAGGAGAGAATGACAAGCTGTGGCCACTCTGAGAAGAGAAATACAAAAAACCCCTAAATTCTGTTCCTCTTGTTCCTTACACTATTGCCTTAAGACTTCAGTGAAGGCTCTCACCAAGGTATCCTTGGGAATAATAGATAGTGCGAAGTCCTACTAGAATAAGGAAATGGAAAAAACCACACAGAGATTAACTAGCATCTGACACCTACTCCAATGTCCCTCCACTGGTATTGAGAGACTACAATCCTCCTCCCCACTCTGTTCCTCCCTGAGATTTTGATGGTGAAACTGCAGGAAGAGTCACTTGGTGAGATAAAATGAAATGGGAGTGAATAATTACGTATTTTCTGTCCTAGGGCTTTTCATCCTAAAACTCATCTCTTCCCCTTACCTTGAACTCCCAACTATCTCAGACCCCAGTGTAACTTTAGCTTATAAGATGTAAATGTACAGGTAACCACTATCTTAGTCAAGACATAGAATATTACTAGACCTCCAAAAGATTCTTCCTTTTCAATCCAAATCCCATATTCTTGTTTTTGTTTTAGTTTTAGTTTTTGTTTTGAGTGTTTTTTTTTTTTTATCTTTTCAAATTAATATGAGGGTACACTTTTTAGATTACATTGTCCTCACTTCCAGGGTAAAGTTCCATTTGTAGAAAAGCCCCTCACCCAGGGGGCATATTATACATCCCCACAATGTGCACATTAGGTGAGATCCTGCCTCATACCCTCCCTCCTTCTGCCAAACATCCTCCCCACATCCCCTCCACTTCCTTCTACTCCCAAACTGGACTATAATAGTGTTTTGTTGTCCTCATGAGCAATGAGTTTATACATATGATTTTGTATTAGTATAGAGTACATTGGATATTTATTTTTCCATTATTGCAATACTTTACTGAAAAGAATGTATTTCAACTCCATCCAGGTAAATGTAAAAGATGTAAAGTCTCTATCTTTTTAATGGCTGAATAATATTCCATGGTATGCATATACCACAATTTGTTGATCCATTCATGGGTTGATGAGCACTTAAGTTGCTTCCACGACTTGGCAATTATGAATTGAGCCACAATGAACATTCTAGTACAAATATCTTTGTGGTAAAATGATTTTTGTTCTTCTGGGTAGATAACTAGTAATGGGATTGCAGGGTCAAATGAAAGATCTACTTTTTTTTTTTTTTTTGTAGAGACAGAGTCTCACTTTATGGCCCTGGGTAGAGTGCCATGGCATCACACAGCTCACAGCAACCTCCAACTCCTGGGCTTAAGCGATTCTCTTGCCTCAGCCTCCCGAGTAGCTGGGACTACAGGCGCCTGCCACAACACCCGGCTATTTTTTGCTTGCAGTTTGGCCGGGGCCGGGTTTGAACCCACCACCCTCAGTATATGGGGCCGGAGCCCTACTGACTGAGCCACAGGCACCACCAAAAGATTTACTTTTAGATCTTTAAGGATTCTCCATACTTCTCTCCAAAAGGGCTATATTAGTTTGCAATCCCACCAGCCCCATCTTCCTCTTTAAAGATAACCATTATCTTCACTTTTATAATCATTTTCTATGGCTTTACTACTTAAATATCCTCCCTTATACAATGCCGTTAGAGATTTTCATATTCACCTAGTATTTATTTCTTTATGTCTGGTTTCTTGGGCTAAACTTTACATAGGTAAAAATCAGTTGATGCTATTATTTATAATTGCAGTTCAATCATTTTTATTAATTGATAATTCATTCATTCTCCTATTGATGATATTGGGATTGTTTCCACTCAGCAATTGGTAGGAGTGACTGTCATAGAAAATGCTTCTAAAAACTGCTATGCCTATCCTCTAGTGTACATATGCATGCATTTCTCTAAGACATGTACCTAGAATTAGAATTATTGGTACATAGACATATCCTAACTTAAATATATATTAGAAAACCATTTTCCAAAGTTGTTTTTGAAAATACTTTGTTTTCTCCTAATGATGATAGGCCATTTGGATAACCTCTTTTTGAAGTGTTTATTCAAAGTATCTGCTCATTTTTCTATAGCATTACCCTTTAAAAAAACTGATTTAAAAGTTAAATGAGTTGATCAAGATTATACATGTAATAAGTTGTAGAAACATGTCTAAAACCCCGACCTATGACCTATCTGATTCAAATATCCTTAATTGCCATTGCTCCCCAAAAGAGCTACAGAATAGTTTATGAAAAAAGCCAAATATTTGCATTCACTAATGAATATAATAAATAATCTATGTTTAAAATTGTTGTTCATTGCAAACTAAGCATGCCTATTTTTGTATGTGTACATTACACAGGAGTGCCAAAAACATATACAAATTTTAAGATAGCTTGTTGGAAGTAAAATTGATCATTCCCTCAAAGTGTACAAATTACAGGTAGAATGGATGAGTGTAGCATATGTTGGTACATTTAGTCAGTGAAAGTACCTTGAATTCAAATTTGAAACTTAATACAGAGATAACATCTCTTAAAAGGTGTATACATGTTTTGGCATTCTCTGTATATAAGGGAGTACTAAGTATGTATAGGTTTGTACTTATAAAGAAATTTAGATAGAGATATAATCACATGAACTCTTTCACACTCACTTGAGACTAGTTTTCATTAAAGTACTGACAGATAACTCAGACTCAGTGTGAGTGAATTTTGCATTCATCTGACCATATACATATGAGCATGATGTTGACACAAAGCTATTGCTTTTTAACAACTGATTAAACTGAGAAGCAGCAATCTGTGAGCAGACAAATGATCTGGAGACATAATATAAAAATTGTGAGGTCTCATTTAAATGAGCTCAAATATTTGTTCTCTCGGTCTTTCTTGCCTATCATATTCTTCCCTTTTCTCTTTTGATTATTCTTCCTCCGTTTCACTCTCTTCTCTCTTCTGCTTTTAGTATTTGAGGATTATAATATTTTAGAGGTGAGAGGTTGCAGAAAAGCAAGCTTTAAGGGAGAGAGGGACAGAGAAAGAGTGGGAGATTTTCTTTGGATCCTGGCTTGCATTTCTGTTACCTTCTTCCCAACTGCAGGTTCTGTAGAAATGCCACCTCTCAGAACAGTAGACTTGGGGAGCAGGGCTTTGTCCGAGTGCCAGTAAAGAAGCCACTGTTGTCAAGCTGCAGGTGTGAGCCCTCAATTAGTACATGCCATTCATCTCTGTCACCACTAATGAAATTCAGAAGCCTAAAGTGACAGGTACAGCAACTGGTTTGGGAGTTTAAAAATTAATACCTTCAAATTTCATTTTCCCATCTCTTCCAGCCTCCACTCCCTCCATCAGGAAAGTGAGCAGAAGGAGCCTTGCCCTGCCGGCATATGCATGCCCAGGAGTCGAGGCCGAAATCCAAGTGGCACTGCAAAATTGTTTTGAAAGGCAGGGAAAGAGGCGAGGGGCAGGGAATAAAACTCGGGTGCCCTTTTGAACTCTGACAAGACAAATGAACCTTCAGTCATGATATTCCAGACCAGAACTGACAACTTTCAAAGGCAGAAGTTGCATTGCAAGTGCAGCCTGTCTGTCAGAACCCACCGGGAGGAGTAACAAATGAAGGTTGAAATGCAGAAACGGCCCATTTGGAGCATGCTTTTAGACAAAGCAAATACTGCAGTATTCAGGAGCCCAGTTTCTGAAAAGCATCATGAAGTACCCACCAGATTTTATGAAGTATAGGGCTGTATATTTTTTCACAAGTGAAATAAACCACTACATGTAAATTGTATTCCAAATTAGAGAAACTGAAGACCTCTGTAGGAATGCAATAGTACATGGGCTGGATTTTTAGATGTATAATTAACAAAAAGCATTTTTTAATGATTTTTTTCTTTTAAGATTTGAAAACATGCTTTTCCAACTGCCTATATGTATATGTTCCCTGAGTTAATCTGAAAGTTTCCTACAAATGATGTGAAAATTTGCAATGAATCAGAACTGAAACATTTGATGGCAAATCTCCTGCCGAAATCGGAGAAGCTGCGTTGAACAGATTTCTGCAGTATAAGTGGAACACTGCCAAGAAGTTTTTTTAAGAGCCATGATGTCTCAGAGGAAATATATCAACGGTTTCTTGATTCTTTTAGCCAGTGCTGCCAAACCCTTTCCCTGAGGTTAGGGCCAGCACGCTAGGTATTAGCTCTTTCCTTCTTGCTGCAAGTTCCTGGTTTCATCCATCTTTTCCCTCAACTTGCTGGCCCGTAGCTTCTTTACTCTGGTTTGAACTCAGTCAAATTTAGAAGCTGCTTCCTTTTTTTTTTTTGTAGAGACAGAGTCTCTCTGTACCACCCTCGGTAGAGTGCCGTGGCCTCACACAGCTCACAGCAACCTCCAACTCTTGGGCTTAAGCGATTCTCTTGCCTCAGCCTCCTGAGTAGCTGGGACCACAGGCGCCCGCCACAACGCCCAGCCATTTCCCGGTTGCAGTTTGGCCGGGGCCGGGTTTGAACCCGCCACCCTCGGCGCCCCACCGACCGAGCCACAGGCGCCGCCCGAAGCTGCTTCCTTTTTTTCAGTTAGCAGTAGGTCAGGTCAAGCACAGGTCAGTTGGTACCTTCTCTGAAAGCTGTTTCTGTGGGCTTCATCCTCCCCCTTTAGTCATACACAACTTTCTGCCTTCAGCCTTTCCCAGCATGGCACTTATTATAAATTCATAACCTCAGCCTGTCCTCACACTTCACTGCACATCATCTAAGAGGGTACATGCTAACGTCGCAAAGCCATCTCAGAGCAAACACATCTCCCTTCCAAATCACAAAATTCAGCTCATTAATAAAAATGCTCCTGGGCTTTTATAGTGGAGGAGTATTAAATGACACATGATTAAAATATTAGAGTGTTTCTTTTCATTTCTATTAGAAAAAATGCGTTTTTTTTAAAGTAACCATTTAATTTATTATTGAAATCACGGCACTCTTGAGAGTGAAGGGGAGTACTATTAATAGTCACTGGACAACAGGCACAAAATGGGACTGTCCTGGGTTACCCAGAGGTCTGCTACTGTAAGACAGGTCCGTTGGGCCACAAAATGGACTGACCTCAATGGTATTAGTTTACCTCCATTTGACCTATACATTTAAGAAAATGATATTTATATTCTAATAGCTAAAAATTGAACATGACACTTGGAAAATGGGAAAGATGTAAGAATAAAAAATTGAATCTTAGAAGAGGAAATCAACAGAGTGAGGAGCTACATTTAGATGAACAACTTCTTCTGGTCAGCAAAATCAGTGAACAGATTCTTTTTTTTTTATTATTGTTAAATCATAGCTGTGTACATTAGTGCAATCAAGGGGTACAATGTGCTGGTTTCATTTCATTCATTCACTCTCAATACAATCTGAAATATTCTTATCAAACTGTTCAACATAGCCTTCAGGGCATTTTCTTAGTTATTGTATGTAGACATTTGTATTCTGCCTTTAGTAAGTTTCTCCTGTACCCATTCTAAGATGCACCATAGGTGTGGCTCCACCCACTACCCTCCCTCCACCTTAACTTCCCACCTCCCTTGGCCCTGTTCTCATAGTCTTGTGCTATAGTTGGGTTATAGCCTTCATGTGAAAGCTATAATTTAGCTTCATAGTAGGGCTGAGTACATTGGATACTTTTTTCTTCCATTCCTGAGATACTTTGCTAAGAAGAATATGTTCTAGCTCCATCCATGTAAACATGAAAGAGGTAAAGTCTCCATCTTTCTTTAAGGCTGCATAATATTCCATGGTATACATGTACCAAAATTTGCTAGTCCATTCGTGGTTCAATGGGCACTTGGGCTTCTTCCATGACTTAGCAATTATGAATTGGGCTGCAATAAACATTCTGGTACAGATCTCTTGGTTATATTGTGATATTTGGTCTTCTGGGTATAAACCTAGTAAAGGAATTATAGGATCGAATGGCAGGTCTATTTTTAGGTCTCTGAGTATTCTCCAAACATCCTTCCAGAAGGAAAGTATTAGTGTACATTCCCACCAGCAGTATAGAAGTGTGCCCTTTTCTCCACATCCACGCCAACATCTCTGGTTTTGGGATTTTGTTATGTGGGCTACTCTTACTGGGTTTAGGTGATATCTCAAAGTAGTTTTGATTTGCATTTCTCTGATGATTGAGGATGATGAGCTTTTTTCATGTGTTTGTAGACCATGTGTTTGTCTTCTTTAAAGAAGTGTCTCTTCAAGTCCCTTGCCCACCCTGAGATGAGATCACGTGTTCTTTTCTTGCTAATATGTTTGAGATCTCTGTGGATTCTGGTTATTAGACCTTTATTGGAGGTATAACCTGCAAATATTGTCTCCCATTATGAGGGCTGTCTGCTTGCTTTATTTACTATGTTCTTGGCTGTGCAGAAGCATTTTAGTTTGATCAGGTCCCAGTAATGTATTTTTGATACTGCTTCAATTGCCTGGGGAGTCCTCTTCATAAAATATTCACCCAGGCCAATTCCTTCAAGAGTTTTCCCTGCACTTTCTTCAAGTATTTTTATAGTTTCATGTCTTAAGTTTAAATCTTTTATCCAGTGAGAGTCTATCTTAGTTAATTGTGAAAGGTGTGGGTCCAGTTTCAATCTTCTACAGGTTACCAGGCAGTTCACCCAGCACCATTTGTTAAATAGGGAATCTTTTCCCCGCTGAATGTTTTTCATTGGCTTGTCAAAGATCAAATAATGCTAAGTAGCTGGATTAATCTCTTGGTTCTCTATTGTGTTCCAGACATCTACTTCTCTGTTTTTGTGCCAATACCATGCTGTTTTGATCACTATCAATTTATAGTACAGTTTCAGGTCCAGTAGCATGATTCCTCCTGCTTTGTTTTCATTTCTGAGTAATGTCTTGGCTATTCGAGGTTTTTTCTGATTCCATATAAAACAAACTATTATTTGTTCAAGATCTTTAAAATATGACAATGGAGCTTTAATAGGAATTGCATTAAAATTATATATTGCTTTTGGTAGTATAGACATTTTAACAATGTTGATTCTTCCCAGCCATGAGCATGATATGTTTTTCCATTTGTTGACATCTTCAGCCATTTCTTTTCATAAAGTGTCATAGTTCTCTTTGTAGAGATCTTTCACGTCCTTTGTTAGGTATACTCCCAAATATTTCATCTTCTTTGGCACTACTTGAAAGGAATAGAGTCCCTGACTGTTTTTTCAGCTTGGTTATTGTTGGTATATATAAAGGCTACAGATTTATGGGTGTTGATTTTGTAGCCTGAGACATTGCTGTATTCCTTGATCACTTCTAAAAGTTTTATAGTATCATCTGCGGAGAGTGAAAGTTTGATCTCTTCTGACCCTATGTGGATACCCTTGATCGCCTTTTCTTCCCTAATTGCAATGGCTAAAACTTCCATTACAATGTAAAGAGCAAAGGAGACAATGGGCAGCCTTGCCTGGTTCCTGATCTAAGTGGAAATGATTTCAATTTAACTCCATTCAATATGATATTGGCTGTAGGTTTGCTGTAGATGACCTCTATTAGTTTAAGAAATGTCCCTTCTATACCAATTTTCTAAAGTGTTCTGATCATGAAGGGATGCTGGATATTATCAAAAGCTTTTTCTGCATCAATTCAAAGAATCATGTCCTTATTTTTTAGTTTGTTTATATGCTAAATTACATTTATAGATTTACGTATATTGAACCAGCCTTGAGACCCTGGGATAAATCCCACTTGGTCGTGATGTATAATTTTTTTGATGTGTTTTTGGATTCTATTTGTTAGGATCTTATTGAGTATGTTAGCATCAATATTCATTAGTGATACTGGTTTATAATTTTATTTTCTTGTTGGGTCTTTTCCTGGTTTGGGGATCAAGGTGATGTTTGCTTCGTAGAATGTGTTGGATAATATTCCTTCTTTTTCTATATTTTGGAAGAGGTTTAGTAGTATAGGTACTAGTTCTTCTTTAAAGGTTTGGTAGAATTCTAACGTTAAGCCATCTGGTCCTGGGCTTTTCTTTTTAGGGAGACTTTGTATAGTTGATGCTATTTCAGAACTTGATATAGGCCTGTTCAATATTTCCACTTCATTCTGGCTAAGTCTTGGTAGGTGGCGTACTTCCAGGTATTGGTCGATTTCTTTCCGATTTTCACATTTCTGAGAGTAGAGTTTCTTGTAGTATTCATTAAGGATTTTTTGAATTTCTGAGGGGTCTGTTGTTATTTCATCATTACCATTTCTGTTGATGAAATTAGAGATTTAAACTTTTTTTCCTGGTTAGGTTGGCCAAAGGTTTTCTATTTTATTGATCTTTTCAAAGAACCAACTTTTGGATTTATTGATTGGTTGTATAATTCTTTTGTTTTCAATTTCATTTAATTCTGCTGTGATTTTGGTTATTTCTTTTCTTCTGCTGGGTTTGGGGTTGGAGTGTTCTTCCTTCTCCAGTTGCTTAAGATGTCCCATTAAGTTATTAACTTCCTCTGTTTCCATTTTCTTGAGGAAGGCTTGCAGTGCTATAAATTTCCCTCTTAGGATTGCCTTTGCAGTATCCCAGAGGTTCTGGTAATTTGTGTCTTGATTGTTGTTTTGTTCCAAAAATTTGGTGATTTCCTTCTTAATCTCGTCTATATCCCATCTATCCTTCAGCATAAGGTTGTTTAGCTTCCATGTTT
This sequence comes from Nycticebus coucang, assembly GCF_027406575.1. Taxonomy (NCBI): domain Eukaryota; kingdom Metazoa; phylum Chordata; class Mammalia; order Primates; family Lorisidae; genus Nycticebus; species Nycticebus coucang. Next base: position 57,107,895 of record NC_069788.1, read on the forward strand.
TTGTATGGGTATGCAGGTTCCTGTTGTTATTGAGTTCGACTTTTATTCCATGATGGTCTAAGAAGATGCAAGGAATAATTTCTATTTTTTTAAATTTGCCGAGGTTAGATTTGTGGCCTAGGATGGGGTCGATTTTGGAGTATGTTACATGGGCTGATGAGAAGAATGTGTATTCAGTTTTGTTGGGATGAAATGTTCTGTAGATGTCTGTTAAGTACAGATGTTGAATGGATAAGTTTAAATCTATAATTTCTGTGCTTAGCTTCTTTTTGGAGGATCTATCCAGGACTGCTAAAGGGGTGTTAAAATCTCCAACTACTATGGAACTGGAGGAAATCAAGTTGCTCATGTCTGTTTGAGTTTCTCTTATAAATTGAGGTGCGTTGTTGGGTGCATAAATATTAATAATTGAGATCTCATCATATTGAGTATTACCTTTAACAAATATGAAGTGTTCATCCTTATCCTTCCTTATTTCACTTGGTTTAGAGCCTATTGCATCTGTGAATAGGATTGCAACGCCTGCTTTTTTCTGCTTTCCATTTGCCTGGAGTATAGATGACCATCCCTTTACCTTGAGTCTATATTTGTCTTTTAATGTAAGATGTGATTCTTGTATGCAACAGATATCTGGCTTGAGTTTTTGTATCCAGTCAGCCAACCTGTGCCTCTTCAGAGGACAATTTAAACCATTCACGTTAATTGAGAATATTGATAAGCCTTTCGAGAGTCCTGTGGATATTTTTAATCCTTTTGCGACTGTGGAAGTTGGAATGTGATCAAAATTTTCTGTGTGGGTTTACTTTTGTGGTAGAGGATTACGCTGGTCTTTATGGAGGATAGATTTGAGAACATCATAGAGAGCTAGTTTAATTATGGTAAATTTCTTCCACATGTGAGTGTCCTTAAAGTATTTAATTTCTCCGTCATAAATGTAACTCAGTTTAGCTGGGTACAGGATCCTGGGTTGAAAGTTATTTTGTTTTAGGAGATTTAAAATTGATGACCATCATCTTCTAGCTTGAAAAGTTTCAGCAGAGAGATCTGCAGTTATTCTAATATTCTTGCCCTTGTAGGTGATGGTTTTCTTCCGCTGGCTGCTTTCAGAATTTTCTTCTTTATATTAACTTTAGTGAAATTGATTATGATGTGTCTGGGGGATGTCTTATTTGGGTTGAGTCATGCTGGAGTTCTGAAACTGTTATCTGAATTTCGGAATCTCTTGGCATATCTGGAAAGTTCTCCTTCATAATCTCATGGAGAAGGGACTCTGTGGCTTGTGAAGCCACTTTTTCGGTTTCGAGGATCCCTATAAGACGAATATTGATTTTCTTCAAATTATCCCAGAGCTCTCTTAGAGAGTAAACTGTTTTTGCCCTCCATTTCTCTTCCTCTTTGAGAGTTTGGGAGCATTTGAAAGCTTTGTCTTCAATGTCAGAAATCCTTTCTTCTGCTTGCTCTATTCTGTTACTGAGGGATTCTACTGTGTTTCTCAGATGTTTGAGGGTTGCAGCTTCTTGTGTCAATGTGTCATAATCTTTGGTCATTTGGTCTTTGAATTTGTTGAATTCTTGAGATATCTTTTGGGTTACTGCTTAGAATTCTAATTTGATTATTTGCTATCCAGAGTCTGAATTCGATTTCTGACATCTGAGCTATTTGTTTGTGCATGGGATCTTGTGCTGTGTCTTCCCCTTTGATCCTTGGGGGAGTTGATCTACTCTGATTATTCATATTGCCAGAGTTTTTCTGTTGATTTTGCCTCATGATTATTTTTCACCATTGCCTCTGGCCGTCCTCAGAGTTGGGGAGGTTTCTTTCCAAGATTAGACCCCAGCGGGATCACTCTATTGTTGCTGGATGTTTTTATTGAGTGACCCTGTGTAATTCCTCTGGGGCTGTCCCAGCCAGGGAGTTCTGGCTGTGGAAACAACTCCGGAGTGTGACACACCTGAATCCATCAACAGGGCAGGAGGTGGTGCACATGGTTCTGGGAGTGCCTGGTACCCAGTGACTTTGGCACAGAGATCTCAAGGCTCCAGCAGTCCCTGGCCAGGTGAAGGGCTCTGCACAGAGTCAGGGAGGGCTCCAAAGGTCACGCGGCTACCAGAGTCCCTGGCCAGACGGGTGGGCCAGTGTGGAGGCAGGGAGAGTACAAGAGGGAGGACCCAGGGTTACGCAGCTTCCGCAGTTCCTGGTCAGGGCATGTGGAGCCCCGGCAGGTGCGGGTCGTGGATCAAGGGTCGTGGCGCAGCTCTTATGGAGGTCCAGGTGGCACCAAACCAGGAGTCTGAGGTTACTTTGAGCTGTGACACCACGGCACTCTACCCAGGGCAACAGCCCAAGGCTCCAGTGTGCCAAAACTGGTCTCAATCTGCCCCTGAGGGTTAAGGCTGTATGGCAGCTCAGTCCCCTCTTTTGGGCTGCTTGGTTGCTAGGTTACTAGCTCCCACCTGATCCTTGCTCTGTGACCCTGAGTGTGGGGCTTGCCGGGGCAGTTCTCTCACAATGGCTCCCTGCGGCCCACAGCCAAACACTATTAGCTCTGTCCGGCTCAGCGGCTCAGTCTGGGGCCCTAGACAATGTCCAAAGTTCTCTGCACTCCTGCTTAAGCTCTCCCCAAGGCAGTTCAACTGAGTACCAAATCCAAAAACACCAAAACAGTTCTTAGGTAAGGCCTTTCCGGTTTGCAGTCTCATTGCTGCTTGTACTTACAGCTGCTGGCAGGCTTAGGTCGATCGAACACATGCAACCACTTGCCCATTTTCCACTGTTTTTGTCCTCCTCTTGGGGTCCAAAAGTCCCTTGCTGACTCCCTGTATCTTCAAAGTGATGATTATAGGCAGATCCCACCAGCCAGAGATGCCTAGAGTCTTATCTCCCCAGACTCACTGTGCCCTGTTGCAGGGAAGCTGTTACTCGGCCGCCATCTTCAGTGAACAGATTCTTATGAAGCACTTACTTAGCACTGTTTCAGGCACTTAAAGATACATGAAATATCAGGTGTTGCTTCTTCCATGGCAATCTCGTTGAAGAGATAATACACAAATATATGTATTAGATGAACCCAGCAATGGAAGAATAATTTGAGCTGAGATGATAAGGAAAATTTTAGCAAGGAAGAGAGGATAAAATTTTAAGTTAGTTCTTAACTGAAATATTTAGATAGGGAGATAGTATGGGGGAAGGGCTCCAGGGGAAGAAAGAGGAGGAACAAAGGCTGGACAGTGAGGTATCAGTCATGTCCAGTTCTAAGGCAAGGCAAAAGGACCCTAGAGAGTGGAGAGACACTAAAGCTACAACAGTAGAAGGTATTGAATACCAGGATAAGGATAAATGTATAATCCTGTAAGAAGCTACCAAAAATATGTGAGATGTGATATACATTAGGAAATGAGTCTGACATGAAGATTCCTGGTGACTTTCTGCCTGGGGAAAACGCCAAATTCAGGGAAACCACTGTATTTCATTTTAATGCTCCATATGTTAGGTGAGAAAGACCTGAATTATGATTGAGGATGATAAAATGGGATATATATTTTGAATTATCTGGATGTTCAATAAAGTGAGAATCCATGTTATTCCTGGTGACTGATTAGATTAGTTGATCAAGAGTGCCATATTCAGACTGAAACACAATTCTAAGTCTCCTGAAGTTAGGAATATCATCATGCTTAGGGAAGAAGGCAAAGAGTTTGCAACTAGATATGTTTAATTTAAAGTGGCAGGGAAATGACCTTGTAGGGAAGTACAGAAGCAGATAGATGTCCTGAAGGTAGGTTAAAGTCTAACGTAAATTTGGGTTCTAGGAAGTCATTACATTAAGAGTGATTATAAAAATTTTTTAAAGTTGACAATATATAGTTGAATGGATAGTAAATAAAAAAGAGTCATGGTATCTCTGGGTATAGATGGGGAGGCAGAGTGAAACAAGGAACAAACAACTCTAAAGGAGACAAAGAAGGGGTCTCACTGGTTAGGGAGAGAACTAGGATTTCATGTGTTCATCAAACCTAAATGAAACAATCTTAAACAAGAAGAGATATTTATATTCTTAACAAGCAAAGAGAAGACAAGGGGAAGACTTTTAAAAGACCATTAAACTTGTTGTTTAGGTTACTCTTTTTTTTTTTTCTTATTGTTGGGGATTCATTGAGGGTACAATAAGCCAGGTTACACTGATTGCAATTGTTAGGTAAAGTCCCTCTTGCAATCATGTCTTGCCCCCATAAAGTGTGACACACACCAAGGCCCCACCCCCCTCCCTCCGTCCCTCTTTCTGCTTTCTCCCCCATAACCTTAATTGTCATTAATTGTCCTCATATCAAAATTGAGTACATAGAATTCATGCTTCTCCATTCTTGTGATGCTTTACTAAGAATAATGTCTTCCACTTCCATCCAGGTTAATACGAAGGATGTAAAGTCTCCATTTTTTTTAATGGCTGAATAGTATTCCATGGTATACATATACCACAGCTTGTTAATCCATTCCTGGGTTGGTGGGCATTTAGGCTGTTTCCACATTTTGGCGATTGTAAATTGAGCTGCAATAAACAGTCTAGTACAAGTGTCCTTATGATAAAAGGATTTTTTTCCTTTTGGGTAGATGCCCAGTAATGGGATTGCAGGATCAAATGGGAGGTCTAGCTTGAGTGCTTTGAGGTTTCTCCATACTTCCTTCCAAAAAGGTTGTACTAGTTTGCAGTCCCACCAGCAGTGTAAAAGTGTTCCCTTCTCTCCACATCCACACCAGCATCTGCAGTTTTGAGATTTTGAGATGTGGGCCATTCTCACTGGGGTTAGATGATATCTCAGGGTTGTTTTGATTTGCATTTCTCTAATATATAGAGATGATGAACATTTTTTCATGTGTTTATTAGCCATTCGTCTGTCATCTTTAGAGACAGTTCTATTCATGTCTCTTGCCCATTGATATATGGGATTGTTGGCTTTTTTCATGTGGATTAATTTGAGTTCTCTATAGATCCTAGTTATCAAGCTTTTGTCTGATTGAAAATATGCAAATATCCTTTCCCATTGTGTAGGTTGTCTCTTTGCTTTGGTTATTGTCTCCTTAGCTGTACAGAAGCTTTTCAGTTTGATGAAGTCCCATTTGTTTATTTTTGTTGTTGTTGCAATTGCCATGGCAGTCTTCTTCATGAAGTCTTTCCCCAGGCCAATATCTTCCAGTGTTTTTCCTATGCTTTCTTTGAGGATTTTTATTATTTCATGCCTTAAATTTAAGTCCTTTATCCATCTTGAATCAATTTTTGTGAGTGGGGAAAGGTGTGGGTCCAGTTTCAGTCTTTTACATGTAGACATCCAGTTCTCCCAACACCATTTATTGAATAGGGAGTCTTTCCCCCAACATATGTTCTTGTTTGGTTTATCAAAGATTAGGTGGTTCTAAGATGTTAGTTTCATTTCTTGGTTTTCAATTCTATTCCAATTGTCTATGTCTCTGTTTTTGTGCCAGTACCATGCTGTCTTGAGCACTATGGTTTTGTAGTACAGACTAAAATCTGGTATGCTGATGCCCCCAGCTTTATTTTTGTTACTAAGAACTGCCTTAGCTATACGGGGTTTTTTCCGGTTCCATACAAAACGCAGAATCATTTTTTCCAAATCTTGAAAGTACGATGTTGGTATTTTGATAGGAATGGCATTGAATAGGTAGATTGCTTTGGGAAGTATAGACATTTTAACAATGTTGATTCTTCGAAGCCATGAGCATGGTATGTTCTTCCATTTGTTAATATCCTCTGCTATTTTCTTTCTGAGGATTTTTTCATAGTTTTCTTTATAGAGGTCCTTCACCTCCTTCGTTAGGTATATTCCTAGGTATTTCATTTTCTTTGAGACTATGGTGAAGGGAGTTGTGTCCTTAATTAGCTTCTCATCTTGACTGTTATTGGTGTATACAAAGGCTACTGACTTGTGGACATTGATTTTATATCCTGAAACATTACTGTATTTTTTGATGACTTCTAGGAGTCTTGTGGTTGAGTCTTTGGGGTTCTCTAAGTATAAGATCATGTCGTCAGCAAAGAGGGAGACTTTGACCTCCTCTGCTCCCATTTGGATTCCCTTTATTTCCTTGTCTTGCCTAATTGTATTGGCTAGAACTTCCAGCACTATGTTGAATAGTAAAGGTGACAGAGGACAACCTTGTCTGGTTCCAGTTCTAAGAGGAAAAGCTTTCAGTTTTACTCCATTCAGTAAAATATTGGCTGTGGGTTTGTCATAGATAGCTTCAATCAGTTTTAGAAATGTGCCACCTATGCCTATACTCTTCAGTGTTCTAATTAGAAAAGGATGCTGGATTTTATCAAATGCTTTGTCTGCATCTATTGTGAGGATCATGTGATCTTTATTTTTGCCTCTGTTAATATGGTGGATAACGTGTATAGACTTGTGTATGTTAAACCAGCCTTGCATCCCTGGGATGAAGCCTACTTGATCATGATGAATGACTTTTTTGATTGGCTAGGATTTTGTTGAGGATTTTTGCATCTACATTCATGAGTGAGATTGGTCTGAAATTCTCCTTTTTGTTCGGGTCTTTTCCTGGTTTTGGTATCAGGGTGATGTTTGCTTCATAGAATGTGTTGGGGAATGTTTAGGTTACTATTTTGCAGCAAGTATTAGGCTTATTGACCTGTGTAATTTAGAAGTGACCGTTACAAAAGAAATTGAAGCAGTAGATCTATTAAGATCATTGAAAACATTTTGTAGGGCAAAGAAAGCAAAACACCACAGATGGTATATTCTGGGATATCAGTGCCCCTCATAACTTTAGATTTCTGGGCAACAAACTTGACAAATTAGAAGAAACAGTTGTGGAGTAATTCATAAACAGAAGAGAGGGGACATGATTAAAAGAAGAAGCCAATTGTAATTTTCTAAAATGAAGAAGGATATCATACCCTCTGCATATAGAAAGAATGGTAGTAGGGTACAGATAAGGCAATATTTAAGAGAGGAAGAAGGTATATATGGGATTTATCACATTACTGCCCAAGAAGGCCATGCCTAGTGCTTATCTCTGCTTCTCTCTATGTAAGGGTTTCAAAGTTCTAGTTTTGCCTATGTGTGTTTCTTTACATCTTTCTTTCAAACCTTCCTTTCTGTCTTTATTTATTTGATTTGTGGATTTGTTCTCCATCTTCTTTTGGTGTCCCTGCTTCACTAGCCATACATAATATTAAAATATATGGATATATTTTTTATTTGTTGCCTTTCTTTATTTTATGCTTTCTGTCCATGGTTCATAATTTTTAGTCTCAAAATTCATAATTAAAAAGTAATTTTTATGATTCCTCTTCTAGATCATGTACAAGTCAGATAAATTTTTAAGTTATTTCAACAATAAAAGGGTTTAAACATCAAATCTTTAATTTTGTATTTAAAGAGTGACTAGAGTTTAAAAGTACTCATAATTTTATGAGGTAATTAAAACATAGACAATAACATAGAGATTGGACTTCAGATGAAGCTGTTTTATTAGTAGTGAAATAAATTACATTTTCGCTAACCTCACACCGGATTCAGGAAAAAGTGCATGTGTCAATTATAAAGGTACCTGAGGCTAAATTTGTGCACTGAGCACAATCTGAAAACGATAAAACACTAAGTAAATACTTACACAGATTTTAAATTTTAGATGCATTGTATTTATTTTTATGCTTGGAAAAAAATCATTACCTGCAGTCAAAATAGGATTTATATTATTATTAGGTTGATTTGAGTTCTGTTGACATGATTCCAAATGCATGAATAAAGGGTAGGAACAAATCAGTTAATTATCTAGAGATTTATAAACACCTAGATGTCCGGCACTGTGGCTCAGTGAGTAGGGCGCCGGCCCCATATGCCGAGGGTGGCGGGTTCAAACCCAGCTCCGGCCAAACTGCAACAAAAAAATAGCCGGGCGTTGTGGCGGGCACCTGTAGTCCCAGCTGTTCGGGTGGCTGAGGCAGGAGAATCATGTAAGCCCAAGAGTTAGAGATTGCTGTGAGCCGTGTGACGCCACGGCACTGTACCTGAGGGCAGTACAGTAAGACTCTGTCTCTACAAAAAAAAAAAAAAAGAAGAAGAAGACATATTTGTGTTCAATTGTTATTCAAATATTGGCTTCCTAAAGCCCCTGGAATTGTTTTTTAATCTCTGGTGCCTCAGAAATAGAGTCAATCACCAAGCAATTTTCGTTCTATTTTTCACATAGACGCATCATACACATGTCCCCCTAACTTCAATTCCCCGTGACTGTCACACTAAGATCTGGTGAGGAATAATCATGTGCCAGGAACTGCAGAGGTTTTTACTTAGATTATCTCTCGTCCTCACAACCACCCTGCAAAGCAAGATCCATTACTTCATTCTACACATTCAGCAAAGGAAGCTCAGAAAAGCTTATTGAAATACTGACGAAACTCCAAGGCAACACGGGTTTGTGTGGTTCCAGATGCACCTCCTTTCTGCTGCTACACTGCACACGTTTTCTTCCATCACACCCTACGTAAACCCTCTTTCACTGGAACTGGATTATTTCAAGTACTTCCTAAGTGGATCTTCCTGCCACAGGTCTCACCATCAGTCAATCTACTATAATACTTTTAATCCTCTGTGATATCCCTGATAAAAATTTTCTGTGATCCCTCAGACACAAGAAACAAGAGCCTCACAAGACTCTTGTTTACTCATTTAAGAAATACAGAAGGGTGGGAAAAAAAAATCTTTATTATGAAATTTATAGAATTAGATTGCATAATACTTATTTCTTAGAATTTATAGAGACTTTCTCAGATGTGGCCAATATTTACAATGTTCCACATGGACTTTAAAAGTATAAATGTGATTTTAAACATTGTTATTGTTATTAAAATTTAAGCCTTTTTAATTTTCTAAAGGCAATAAAATGGAAACCTAATAAACACATGTATATGTAAAAATAAAAAATAAATAAATAAAACTTTTCAGCCCCATACGAAGGTATGGAAACTAAACAACCATATGCTGAATGACAGTTGGGTCAAGGAAGACATAAAGAAGAAAATTATAAATTCCTCAAACATAACGACATTGAAACCACTAGCTACCAAAAAATGTGGATACTGCAAAAGCAGTCCTAAGAGGGAAATTTATCACATTAGATGGCTACATCTGAAAAATAGAAAGAGAGCACAACAAGCTAATCAATTATAGTAGAAGAAAATAAATAACCAAAATCAAATAAAAAAATAAATGAAATTGAAAACAAAATAATCATTCAGAAAATCAATGAAAAAAAAAGTTGGTTCTTTGAAAAGATAAACAAAATTGATAAATCTCTGGCCAGATTGACTAGAAACAGAAGAGTAAAATTACTAATAAAAAAAAAGTATAAATGTGCATGTACACAAAGGATGCCAAAAAGTGTATACACATTTTAAGAAAGAAAAGAAACTGTATTAAAATTGTAATACTCAATATATACTGATAACAAAAGATGAATAAAAGTCACTGTTAACAGAAGTCAAATGTGACTTGAGTATTACAAGTTTAATACAGTTTTTTCTTTCTTCAAATGTGTATACATTTTTCTTGGCACCTTCTGAGTATACTGTATGTGGAGTAGGTGTTGTGACTTCCACCTGTCTTGATCAGACTTTAAGATAAACCTTCCAATTCCATTGTCCCAGTATTCTATCCAGATCCTTCCTCTGCTTTCATGTCTCTTTGCTGAACTCTTGGTGTTTCGTTGTTGCTACTGTTGTTCTTTTTGATTAACTCTGCCAATCCCCATCTCCTGACTCCATCCCAGAAACAAGTTTTATAATAGCAGCTTAAGGCCCCAGCCTTGCAATGAGAGTGAGGATATTACAGGACATGTTATCACACCAGCTGTTAAACTGTTTTAGTTCTGGGTCATCTAGGCTAGCTCTGTTATCAATAGGTTAAGACAGCCTTTCTAACCTATTCTGTAAATGGGAGCGGGGAGAAAGTATAAAGTACCCTTTGAGCTCTGAAGCCCTTATTAAGCCCTAGTGTCCAGCCATGAACTGCTACCCCTTCTTCTGAACAATTCAGGATCTGGGCTTACTTACCAGGGTCATTGCCTAGTTATGAACCCAAACTCCAGAAGACTCCTTACTTCCACTCCTCACACCATTGCATTTATATTTCACTTTTGGTCTTTAGGGATGTTATCATTTTTAAACCTATCTTTATTTCATTTTCTCCTTTCATATTTTATCTCCTTTGATTATGGTTAGGAGCAAAAGGGCTGTATGAAAATGCATACTCCCTTGACCAAAAGTTGGAACATTGTACTGAACCAAATTATTCTAATTCCAATATCTATTAAATTCAGTATGTGTTGTAATTTATCTGCTTAAGCATTTCAGTAAAGAAGGCTTCTTTACTGACGAATTGAAGAGGAAGCTGCATGCACATGAAAGGAAAAAGTCACCCTGAAGCTCAGGATATGGATGTGACTGGAAAAACTCTAGGTGGCTTTCCTCAATGCACTGCTCTGTGGCTTCCCAGATAGAAAGCCTCCCCTATCTGGGCAAATTCATGCTGGAATGCATGTTTCAAACAGCTCCTCCTATCAGAGAGGGGCAAGATGAGGACTGTGAGTTTCAGTGATCTTCCAGAGCTCTGCAAACTCTACGACTTCCTCCAGCTCTACAATTCCATGGGCCTTTTGTTAAGGAACAAAATTCAGGTGGTAGTCATGGTATCTTCATTCCTCTCAGGGCTAGAGTCAATAACACGGGGGAAAGAATGTGCTTTTGGAAACGTTAAAAATGAAAACGCTGTCAGAAATAAGAACAATGTGTTAAGATCACAATCAGCTTTATGAAATCTGGAACTGCTGCCAGGGGCAAAGAGAATGGGTCAAACTGTGTCTGTGTTGGTAAAAATGAATACATCAAATCAATGAATTGAGCTACAGATGGTTTCTTTACAAATTTTAGGTCTGCCTTTTAAGCTCATGATGCCATTGTTTTTTAAACTAACCTATGTTTTCCAAAGTGAAATAACAGTCAATAATTTTGGGAATGCTAAGTATACTTTCAATATAAGCACCAAATGTAAGCACAAGTTTAAAAACAAATTTTTAAATAAACAACTCACAGGTCTGACAAGTTTGTGAACCCATCCTAGGAAAGTGTCACATACCTCATTGCTGAATATCATTACAGTCACCTTCGAAGTATTCCCCTTGAGAAGCTATGCACACCTGCCAGTGCCTAGTCCACCCTTCAAAGCAATTCTGGAACTTTTTCTGGAATGGCTATCAAGCTGTTGTCATATTACCCTTGATATCCTGAATGTTATCAAATTATCTTCCTTTCAATATTTCCTTTATCTTCAGATAAAGAAAGTCATTGATGGCATGATCAGGTGAGTAGGGAAGGTGTTCTAATACAGTTATTTGTTTACTGACTAAAAACTCCCTCATAGTGCCATGGGAGCTAGTGCATTGTCATGATACAAGACCAGGATTTATTGGGGAAAGTTTGGGTCATTTTCATCTAACTTTTTCACACAGCCTTTTCAGAACTTCCTGATAGTATATTTGGTTAACTGGCCAGTTGGCACAAATTCATAATAAACAATCCCTCTGATATCTAAAAAGGTTAGCAACATCATTTTGACTCTTGATTTGGACTGAGGGAACAATTTTGGTGGTGGAGAATTGGCTAACTTCCATAGTGCATTTTGATGGTTTGTTTCAGGATTGTGTTGGTACACTCATGTTTCATCACCAGTGATAACAAAGCCCAAAACATCATCTTGTCTCTCCAAAAGGTCTTGGCAAACTTTGACTCTGCTTTTGTTCATCAGTGAACTCCTGGCACAATGATAGCTCTGATGGTCATTCCAGGAAAAGAGTTCAAAGTTGCCTCAAAGGATGGACTAGGAGCTGGTGCCGGTGCATAGCTTCCCAAGGGGAGTGCTTTGAAGATGACCAAGGCAATATTCAGCAATGAGATACGTAGCACTTTTTCTAGGATGAGTTCATGAACTTAATTGTCTGACCTTTGTATTTTCCCAACATTTGATAAATGTCTAATGAATAAAGCCTTAAGCAAGAAAAGCAACATAGTCTGTAAAGTTAACTTTTTAGTATAGATTGAAAAAATCGTCTTGTAAATGTGATTTGGGGAAGAAATGATGAGGTAAAATGTCTGTAAGGAAAAAAGCCAAAGAAAATAAAATTGTAGTGAAAATTTTATGTGTGTGCAGAACTTTGTATTTTCTGGCTTGATAAAAACACAGATAGGAGAAAAGCTTCTCCATTTGCAACATGTACCTCTGTTAGGAAAGAATTGTATGCATCCTGTCATCCTTAGATAAACTGGACAGAACTTCCCAAGTGTTTTAAACATGGTTTTTATTTTAAAAATTATTATGGCATAAATTTTTTAGCAGATTCTAGCTAATTCTGTATACAGTACACTTAGTAGATTTTCATTTTGGTGCTTGTATTAAACATCCAATTCCTGTTTTATTAGAAGACCCCTCCAACTATGCTTGTCTCTGGAGAGTAATTTCATTTAATTAAAAAAATACCAACAACTATCTGCCTTATAATATCTCTTCTATAAAGCTAGTTTTCCTAATTTGTATATTCCCTTCATCTCAGTTTTTCAAGCGTTTCTTTTGTTTGGTTGTTTCTTTGTTTGTTTAAACCTTTACTTCTTGGGGACATGTAGTTTGAGGCCTGATGGAGCCAGCCAACACAAACCCTCCTCTAAAGCTTGTATAGTACATATATAACAGTTTGGGCAGATGAGGCAAGTTTCAGTCATGTGATGTCATCTATAGTAAGTGGGAGCATGTCTCATTTTAAATAAACTCTCAGCTTTACTCATGGGAACAGAATGGTCATTATTTTTTGATTAGATGACAATGAATTCTTTCCAGAGTTAACCAAAACACAACCTGTCTTTCCAGGCTCATCATTTTCTTCCTTTAAAATAATTCCTTCCACCATTCCTTCAGCTTAATTCTTAGTTCTTCCATCTAGACAACATGTCATAAGCTTTATGATAGTACTGTGGGCTTCATTGAACAAGGCCTGCAAGATCAGATACTGAATGCTTTACATTTAAATTATATCCAGTCCACAATTGTTGTAAGTGAATGATGGCTGGTGGTGAATTTTAACATGTACCCCTTCCTCTGACTTCAAGGATGATGGACGAGCAACACAAACCAAACCTTCAGAAGCTAGATATCTCCAAGATGATCATGCTCAATGCCTCTTTGCCCTGGGGCATGTGGTTGGAAGAATAATAGTCCCAAATGTCCACCTTCATATGCCTGAAACCTGTGTATGTATGAGATGACATGGCAAAGAGGATTAAGGCTGCAATGAAATTAAGATTGCTAATCAGCTGACTTTGAGATGGGGGAATAATTCTGGATTGTCCCAGGTGGGACCAACATAATCATGAACTCTTTAAATATGGTAGGAGGCAGGACATGGAAGAAGGCTGCAAGCCAAAGAATGTGAGCAACTTCCAGAAACTGGACAAGGCACAAAAATGTGTTCTTTGCAACCTCCAGAAAGGCCTGCTGACACCTTGATTTTAGCCTGAAGGGAACCATTTCAGATGGTTACACAAAATAAATTTGTGTTGTTTTAAAATTTAAGTTTGTGAGAATGTGTTACAGGAGCAATAGGACATTTTAAAATAAGTCCATTTCCAAGTGGAAACCTGCCACTGTATAACTGTTAAACATGTCTTAATAAGGTTACTTGGAGGAATAATGCCAATTTTACTTTTCATTAAAGATGAATTATAAAAGGCTTTCAAAAAAAGATATCTGTCAGGCACAGAAACCAGAAGACACTTTGGCTTAACAGAACCCACATAGCAAAGACAGTATCTGGCACAAAGTGGTTCCTCAATAGGTAAGTTTTGAATGAAAGAAGAGATAACACTGCTGTTGGTGACTTTAGCTCAATTTTCTATAATATACGGTGCATTAACAGATGCTAGTCCCTCAACATCAAATACTTGGTGAGCAAATACTTGGTGTTGGGTTTTGTTCCGGTGATGAAAACAACATATGGGCTCAGAAAGGAAGCTGTCCCTGTAATTACAACATTCACTGGAAAAGGAAGCTGAAATTGAGATGGCCATTAAATCATAAGTCAATTGTAGTTGTCTACAGAGGGATAGAGAAGGTGTCCTACCAGGAAACCACCACCTTAAGTAAATGCTAGAATTTAAATATGTTTAACATTTCTTCAGCAGAGGCATAGCGTGGAGGTGGAGCAGAAGTAGTAGCACCAAGTGCAGCATCATGTAGGGAAATAAGGCAATCCAGAGGGCTGGGCAATGAATGTTCACCATTTGCACCCCAGTGCCTATACCAACTGGGTGCTTCATAAATATTGGTAAATAATACCTGAAAACACCAATGAATAAGAAATGAAAAGTAGTCTTGAGACATTTTAGAAAAGGTCTTCAACATCATGTTAAGAAAGTAGGAATATCATACGGGTAAAAGCAAGATATTAATGAAAGGTGTCAAATGATAAAATTACACAATGAAATCAGAGTTTTAGATAAATCTGGTAATGATGTGAAGGTCTTTTGGGAACAGAAATAAATAGTAGAGCTTCATTACTTTGGGTCTGCAATGTTGCTGTTGCCTCCATGTCCTCTCTAAACCCAAAGTGTAAAAAGGAAAGATGTAGGGCAACCCCTGTGGCTCAAAGGAGTAGGGCGCCAGCCCCATATGACAGAGGTGGTGGGTTCAAACCCAGCCCCTGCCAAAAACTACAAAAAATAAAAAATAAAATAAAAAGGAAAGATGTTATCACATATCAATTCAAAGTACACCCACCTTCCTCCGGCCACAAGGAAGCTTTATTGGTGGGAGCTCCAGATCTCTCCGTGTTTTTGCCAAGATCTCCTTCCTTCCTCTCTTCAGATGCCCACAATTTCACCACTATCATCTTTCCTATGACCATGATGACCTTCGTGCTCATTCATGTCAGTCTTGTCCTTTACCTACCATCAGCCGTTCATTCTCAAAATCACTCTCTTGTTATTTATTTAAATTCATTTAAACTATAAACACTCTATAACCTCTATATCATGTGTCCCATTTTCCGATCACCATCCTCTAACTTAACATCTCACCTCCATTGCTGTCCCAACTCTTAACATTCATCAACATCACCAAGACCTTCAGTATATTAATCCCACAAACTCTTTATGTATTTCTCCACTTATTATATCTATACCTCCAATAGCTTAGCCCAGAAACATCAGAATCATATTTGAACTTTTCCTTTCTCTCAAACCTCATATACAATTAATTTTTAAAAATCTACATATCTAGAGACAAAATAAATTCAGAACCCATCTAATTAGTACCTGCACCACTCTAATCTAAGTCAACACATATCCTCACCAGATTGTTGTGATAACCTCCCACCTACATTTCTGGAAAAGTAATTGCTGCCCATCACCAACCCAGCAGCCAGATGGACTATTTGAAATGTAAATCAGAGCACATTATTCCTTTGCTCGGAACCCTCCAATAGCTTCCTATTTGGGTCCAAATATAGCCAAAGTCATTGCAGTAGCCATCAAGGTCCGACACAATTTGGTCCCTTCTTACGACTGTGACATCTTCTAATAATACTCTCCTCTATCCATTCAGATCACACTGCACCCTTGCTCTTCCTAGAGCCTGGAAGTCATACTCCTGCATCTTTGCATTTGCTGTTCCTTCTTCTTAGAGCATTCTACTTGGTGAAAATCCGCATAGTTTGTTTCCTCACTGATCACGTATAAATGGTTTTCAGAGATAGATAGATAGATATAAAATTGTTTGTTGTTTATTCTTACTAGGACATTTTGCCTTCTTGTTCACTCCCATATTCCCAGCACCTAGAATAAGATCTGGCACAAACCAGGTAGCTAAAAAATATTTGTTAAATAAGTAAATGTTGTTCACAGGGATGTGAAGGTGAAAAAAAAGATAACTTAGCCTAAGGTCATAGCAACCAAGAGCATCGGAATAATGACTGGTAGCTACTACCTTGTTCCCAAAAGACCAAAGTCACTAAAACGAGACTCCGAAAAGAATCTTCTTATTTGCGAAACCACCTGGTTCATAACAATTCCTCCTCTCAAAATTTCCTCACATGCCTTGCCATTCGTATTATGTTAAATTACCACCCATTGGTTCTTCTAAGAAAATAATATTCCAATAACTTACAAGGCTATTTCCTGTTTGGAAAGTTTGTTTTTTTCTTACAAGTGAAAACATGGAGTGCTTGTACTTTAATGAAGAATTCAGGCCTTGCTTTCTCAATGAAGTGCTTAGGAACACAGTGATCTGAGAGCAAACAAAAGCACAGACCAAATGCTGCCATATGGCACTTCCCACCATAAAGAAGGAGCCCACTGCCTAATAAGCCTCTTTAGATTCTGGAAGCATCCATTCCACCATTGAGAAGATTATTCCACACACTGAGTGACATGGAAGCTGCCGGCTTTGGGTGTCAGGAAGGAGCTCCCATCTGAAGTACAAGAAGCCCCAGTCTTCTCGACTTAGACCTTTTGTAATTAGAGATCCGTGATGGGAAAACTCCATGGAGTTAGATTCTAAACAGGACCAAAAAATGACTTCCATGTCTTCTGACAACACCGCATTTTTTCAAATATCCAGGTCTTTTAATCTTAACATGAGTCATGTAGATTTAGTCCAAGAATATATCAACCACCTCTACTTTAAAAGTTTTCATTCATTGGACTTTTATTAAAAACTCTGTGAGAAAGGCACTTTGAAAACACCATTAAATACAAGAAATCCATAGTCAGACTTTTAACATAAGGTCCAGCAATTTTATAAATGTCTTTGAAAGGTATAATAAAATTTGGATCTAGTACAGATTCCATTTTAATTTCAATTTGATTGGGGCTTTCCATCATTGCAGCATTCTCAATTGAACTTAGGATTCTCGAGTTACTTCTTTTCAGAAGTTGTTGTCCAACGCCTTGACCTTTTTATTTAGTGCCAAGGGTTCTCCAGTGAATTCTACTAACTTAGATTTAGTGCTTTCCTCAGGCCATTTGCAAGAAGTTCATTCTTTCTTATAGTTTAAAAATCTCAAGACAATGTTGTTGTTGTTATTGTCATTGGCATCAGCTCCACAATTTAAGTAACCTAACTCTCTTTCTAAATCTTAAATTTTGTGAAAAAGTTTATTTAGGCTAGAAATAACTATAATGCCTAAAGGCAGATAATATATTTCTCTACTAACCTCTTCGTTGGAGGAAAAGAAGTATGAATGGAGTGAGCTCCTCTACAAAATTAATAATAATCATAATGTAAAGAGATCCTTCAAGATTATCCGTTCTGGAGATTTTCCTCTTTGATTGCATAAAGTTGAAACCAAATAAGTAAAATGGACTCGTTCTACCCATGTGAAGATTTACCCAATCATGAGAGAATGACTGACTGTCTGATCCGTAAAAGATGAAAGGCAACTCCATGCCTTGTCACACAAAGAGATCACATTTCTGTCCTTATCTGAGTCCTCAGAAAGGAAAATAACACAGGAGGCCTGTAGTGAGTATGGCTTAGACTGACTTGAAAGGAAAGACTTGATCAAAGAGATAGAAAGTCAGGTCAAAATATTGCAAACAAGAAAACTCAGACATTCATGATAATTAGCAGAGTTCAGAAGATACACTGATAAAAGTCTTGCCCAGGGAACAATAAATAGGGTGAAGGTGATAATGTTTCAGCTCAGAGAATTAAAACTGTGGATTCCTAAAGGAATTGTCTAGACAAAACCTACTCAGGACTACTTATTTTAATTATTCAAAGCCAAAAAAGCAAGTTATTTGCTGCCAAAAAGATAAACGCAGAATATTCACTGATAATGTAGACTTAATTCTGTTTCTTATTCAATGGTGCCATTCAGATGTAATCTTTGGAGTTTAGTCTTCAATGCAGTAAGTACAGTTATTGAGTTTGCTAAAGCCATGTGTTCTTAATTTAGTGAGGGCATTTAGACATTTTAAAAATAAAGATGAATGGATAGGAAAGGAAACCCAAGAAATTTAAGGTGATATAAAGTTAGTTTGCAGAACTTTTTGAAAAATACCAGGTATTATTTAAAAAGCTTCTTATGCTGTCACACAGATTTCACATTATTGTAACCAATCATCATTTATGTAGCCATCTAATATATCTTTAATGCTGTAGGGAATTCTCAGAGTGATGGCCAAGACATGTCAGGGACTTGGTAACACTTCTAACATGCAAACAATAAAAGTACCTATATTATTATTTTAGCATAAACGTTTCAATAATTCATTTTAAAGAAAATTTTTCATCGTAAATTTAATAATAATTTTTCCAATTGGGCACTGAGAATAATGAATCAATCAACAAAACAATTTGCAATTGCTAATCTCTGACAGAATGACATATTGGGCTGTATTTAAAGCACAGCATACCATTTATAAAACAGGATTTATATATAATTTGTTATGTTCTGACAAAACAAATGCCCCAGCAGAATACATAAGGAAATAATTCCTGCCATCCTTTGGGATCAGTTATCTCAGGAAAGAAACTATTCGTGTTGGCATGAATGCAGCCGTCTTACTGTAATTATGTCTTCTGAATGTCACTGAATCAGAAACATGACCAATGACCTTGACCTGCAATCTAGTGAAAACTGCATTGTCATTGGCAAAACCCTGCTTTTAAAATGCCTTCATTTTGCTAGTTTAGTGTCTCTTTATCCTTTCTCTACTGACTAAAAAGTGTTGTTGTTCATGGCTGCAGGATTTAAAAAAACACACACATAAAAGTACTTAAAATGAAAATATCAATCCATCATTTGTGGGGTAGGGTCTGTAAGAGGATATGCTTATTTCTCATGGCAAAATGGAAAACATAAGTGAGGAATTGGCAGAGACCCTGTCCTATAGCCTAATATAGAGGGCAGGTTGTTTGTCTAAGTCAAAAGCAAAACAACAAAGGAGAAGTCAGAAGTACTATTACATTAATGTTAACATTAACAGGTATAGTGCAACAGGTGTACTCGCCAACCAATCAGAATGAGCACTGGTTACAGTGTGGGTGGGGTCTCAGGTACGTCCTTATGTGCCAGGGGACTAGCCTTTGGTTGCTGAATAGTATGCGTGTATGGGTGTCCTAAATGTGGATTGTAATAGTTGTGGGAAGAAACATTGAAGCGCAAGGGCAGATATTGAAACAAGCAACTATTTATCAGACAGTGGAAAGAATTCTATTATTTTGCAACTATTGTGCCCACAGGGTTTATACTGTCAAACCCTGATACAAAGTGTGATTCACCAATAGTCAGACCAAGATTACCAGGTAACAGGTTCTATGGAGCTGGAAGAATATATTGGTAATGGGCCTGTAAGAGGCATGTTAAGTATGAAGTTATCATCAGTGGGTCTGAAAACAGGACATCAGGTCTCCACACCTGCACTGTAATTTATCAGCACAGTTACTGCCTCTGGCAAGGATTTACAGGAAGTGGGGAGCACTAACAAGGAGTCATGCCTGGGAAGTGGGGAGCACTGAAATAGAGAATGTTAACGGGATGCCAGATGGCTTGCATCAGACACCCAAATTTCAGATCTCAGGACATGATTAATGTAAAGCCCCATTGGATAACTGGCCTAGAATGAATTAATTATGCCCTGTCCAGATGGCCCAGAAATCCAGAGTAGAGCTGAGGCCGCAGATGTGGAGATCAACGTGCCCAACTATAGGAGGTTGATGAAGGTAGGAGATGAGAAATGGTTTGAGCCATTTTTTATCAACCTGCCAAAATCATCAGCAAGCTTTTAAAAAGCCATACGTGTCTTCTCCAGCCAAAAATATTTTTAATATTCCATACCCTAAATTACCCAAAAGAATAAATATAATAGTACATCTGTTAAAGAATTGTTTTGAATCTTAAATGAGACTATTATAAAATTTAAATCCTCACATAAAGATCTGATACATGTTATAGAATGTATGATAAATTCAATCATAGATGTAGAGAAATTGTGCACACATATGTTTCTCACTTTTATCATAAAGAAGAGCTATTAAGTCCATGGCCATACCCCCTTGAACATGCCCAATCTCATTTGATCTCAGAATCTAAGCAGGGTCAGGCCTGGTTAGTACTTGGATGGGAGAAGTGCTATGACTATATAGTTGATTGAGCTAAATAAAACAAATTCATTGAGAGGAAGTGATGATAACATACTTGATGAAATATGCACACCCTGGCAATGTGGCAGTCCATAATTGAGAAATTCCTGGGCTCCATGCCTTTGCATTATACTGACTACATACATTAAACATGGCAAAACTGTCGGTATCACTAATTCTGGAGATAATGTGTGCAGTGTTGCATGTCATTCAACTGACAAACAATTGGCAGGTAGCTTTTATAATAGCAAGATGGATTCTTGTATGGGATGTGTTGATTGCTTGTGTCAGTCCCTTTGAAATTTAACAGCAGTTTTAATTAGAGCTGTAAATCTCCTCAAACTATAATTAGATTACTATTTATACCCATTGTCATTTTTTTTAAACAGTCTAAGACACTAATGTGGAGAGAGAAATTTGGGGGGTGGGTTAGCGATATGGTTTCCTTAAAACAATAATTACTGTTAAGGATTATCTGCATGTCGTTTGTGAGTTTAAATACTGAGTCCCAAGAAAACTATTTCACAGAAATGACTCCACAAATCTTTAATCTCTTTGAAGAAAGTATATCCCTCAAAGGAACATACCTAGTCCTTTGAAAGGCCTCCCTAAGACAGACCACGCAGCCAATAGTTACACTTAACTATGCTCCTGAGAACAAAATCAGACTAGAGAAATGTTCGTGTTACAGAAAACTGAGTCCTGCATTTTACATCTCATTAAATCTCAAGTCCCTCCTAAAACACCCTTTTGGTGACCCTGTAATCCAGTGAAATGATCAAATAATGCTAAAAGCATACTGCTCATTTAAGATGCTGTGAGGTTGCTGAAGGCAAGGGATGGGGTTCTCAACTCAGTGCCCTCCTCTGTTCAGTCTTCTTATAAATGCTAAATAAATAAGCAAATAAAGCCAGGGAGAAACCAGATAGCTTGGTTTCACATTCAGAAGTATTTTTATAAATAACCCTTGGGCTTTATAATAACCAGTGGCCGTGTTCTGAATCTGAGCAAGAAATAAAATATGAGCAATCTGACACTCTTGGGACATAATAGGTCTCTGCCCTCTCCCCACTTAAGGTCTTTAAAAGCCTACATAATATCTTACCCTCTTAAGTCAAACAGGATGATCAATAAATGGGGCCAACTAGAATCTTGTGGTGCCCAGATGAAGATTTGCCCATTAGGTGATGGTGAAGCCGAGGGCGAAATGCAAAGAGGGGTAACATCATACACACGGGAAGGGGAATGTTCCTTCTGGAACCAATACTGTGGGGCCTTAAGTGAGATACTTTACTACTATCCTTTGTCACGTTTATGTTCATTTCTCCAACTGTAAAGTGAGAACGTTATACTAGATCTTTAAAGCATATTCTAGTTCTAAGTCTGATTATTATCGCTACATCAAGACCTCTGTTTATAAATTTAATGTATGGTAGAAGTCTTTAAGCAGGCTATGATAAGATTTCCTGATAGCACAAATGGAGCAGAGGTTCCAAATACTGATTTTTTTAAAAAAAAGAAAAATAATTTATTTCTAAAAATACAATCTTGTAGGGTGGCACCTGTTGCTCAAAGGAGTAAGGCTCTGGCCCCATATCCGGAGGTGGCGGGTTCAAACCCAGCCCTGGCCAAAAAAAAAAAATACAATCTTGTAAAATGCAAGGGCCTCCCAAGTAGGGAGGGAGATATTATTATTTCCAATATATAGACAACATATACCATTCACACAAGCTGAAAGACATAAAGGAAACACTTCCAAAATTTATAACATAAAAAGGTACATTCTACATGTTGAGAAATGCTATAAAAAACATTTTAAATGACAACCAGAAAAAAATTACAATGCGTATTACAAAACACCAATTACATTCATACACAAAGAGTTCTTACAAATACACAGAAATCAACCAAAAATTACACAAATACAATTAAAGGTAGTTTATAGAAAAAGAAATACAAAGAACCAATGAACAGAAAAAAATAATATAAAATATATACTCAAGCATACTCATGATTAGAATAATGCAGCCTTAAGCAACTGTAAGATTTCACTTTAAATCTATTGTACTTCAATTATTTTTAAAGTTTATTATTCTACTGATTGGGTAGCTATGCTCTTACTAAGTTTATTTTGGTGACTCTTCTTAGGAGACCAATTGAATAATAGTTATCAAAGTTAAAACGAACCTATTTTTGATACAGGAATTCTAACTATGAAAAAATATGTTCTACATATATACTGCCATAGGTTGCAAAGGTATACTTAGGAACAAAGATATTATTAAAGTATTGTGCATGTGACTTTTTACCACCCCAATGTTCTTCTGCCATTAAAAATTATGTAACCTCTATCCCCAGGAGTAGAATTATTGAAAACTCATTTAAAAATAATTATGTAAACATTTGAGGACTGATAAAATAAATCATTTACTTCTATATAGTGAAATATTCTGCGATTGTTAAAAATACTGAGGTGACTGTAAATGTGCTGATATCTGACAATGTAGTTAACATAATATACTATTAAATGAAAAAAGCATATTGTACTATGCATCTTAATCCTTCACTGTTACCAAAGAAACACATATATATTCCTACATGAAAAAAAATATATATATCTTTTAAGCAGGAACAAAA
This sequence comes from Nycticebus coucang, assembly GCF_027406575.1. NCBI lineage: Eukaryota > Metazoa > Chordata > Mammalia > Primates > Lorisidae > Nycticebus > Nycticebus coucang. The sequence continues at coordinate 57,130,754 of NC_069788.1, forward strand.
TATTTAAATGGTTATACAGAGAGACTGGGATTTGGGGGAAGAGGGATTTTTACATTATTACAGTATAATTTTTGTACTATTTTAAGATATTCATATTTTTACAAAGTTGCATTAAGTGCATAATAAAAACAAGAGTTCAACAGAACTATGGTGGAAAAATAACCGTTGATTTAGAGAGTATCAGTAATCTATGAGAGGAATTTGAGTGTTATAAGTCATTTCAAAATCTGGAATTTAAGGTCGTTATAGATAATGATTTAAAATTTAAAAGTTGGTATTTACTTACCAAAAGCAAATATAAAACCCCTACTCCTTGACCAACACATACACACACATCCACAAGTGGATGGTAGAGGTAGCTATGGAGTCCTCAGTAGCCTCTCTCCCCTGGACAGGATCCAGCCTCAAGCACCTCCTAGTCTAGCATTCACATACAGAGTGGCCTCAAGCAATGTTGGTACAACTATTGATCAGAAGACAAATATTGACCATGAGATTTCTAAGGGACTTATTTTCTTTTCTTTGGAAATATAAGATTCTACCAACTCCTTCAAAATTAAAATTTATAGTTAAAATTCCTTTGGATGAGACAGATGACTGAGAAACTTATCTCAATTACCCAACAGATAATAATGCCTCCCTTTCATGGATCCTTACTACAGATGTAGTCTAAAATATTCATAGCAGTGCACCCATTGATGAGCTCTTCATCATGACGTGAGAGAAAGAGTCCTGTGTTTGGAAACAAAACCCTAGAATTTGATTTCTGCCTTTGTCTATAGTGCGTGACCAAGTCACTTAACTTCTCTAAGCCTGTTCTCTGTTCTATCTACTGGAAATAACTGTATCTCCCTCAGTTGATTACTTTTACATTTCAAAGAGCTCACACATGAAAAATTGCTTAAATATTCCAAGGGTGTGATTATTTCTTTTGTTAACCAAGTACCTTAAGGAAATCAGGAAATAAACATGCAGAGTAAAAGTCTATAAATTTTGTTATGGAAAATAAGATGCAATATTCAAATACACAAGCAATCATATCATTGAAAGTAAAAATCTTTTTATTAAATAATAAATCAATTGTTGTATTATCACCCATCTGCCTCTCAAATTGAAGTTGAGGCCACTTAAAATATAAGACACATCTGTTGAAATGCTAAGTTGAGGCATAGGTGTAGAAAAAAAGAAAAATTATATTTAAAAACCTGGAATAAGGAAAGTTTGTTTGACATGATAAAATGGCATACATCTTAAATACAAAGATTCATAAATATTATACTGAGAAAGTTCTGTTCTTATTCCAGTTAGTTCCTAAGTATATGAGAAATTTGGCTAATTAACAATAAACATTCAGTTTGTGCCTAGATGGTAAGTAAAAATTTGCCCACGTAAATTAAAATTCCCACACCACAAGTTAAACTATATACCTGTTTTGTGGGCTTATTTCATAAAAGAAGAGATTGTAGAATGTTCATTCTTAGATTTGGATGATTCTGCATGGAGATATCACACATGGAGGGTTAAAGTGTTTGGATTTGTTGCACTTAGATTTTCAGAACCACTCTTCAATACAGCCATTAGCTGTAAGATATGTTCAATTCAATTAATTATTAAAACAAGAAATCAAAGTTTGTAAATGATATGCTTAATATAAACTATAGCCATGATAAAATATCTGCATAATATCTTTATTACCATGTATTTGCATCCTTCTGTATAGGAAACTTTTGAGAGAATTTTAGCTGGGACTTTCACTTGGAATTTTACATCAAAATGTGTTGCATAAATAAATGTTATTCAGCTTGTATGTCATGATGGAAAATAATAGATTGAGTGCTACTGCTTCAATACACTACCTTTTTTGAGTAAGTGTAATGTGAGGTAGTCTGCACATCAACAAGAGGGATTCTTGCCAGTTTTGCTAACTGTTGGTTGATTTTATATTCACTCAGTTCAGAAGACATATAAATATACACAAATAAGTATTCCATTTTTGATAATCAGTATGACCCAGGAAATGATATCACTTCTTTCCTCTATTTGGTCTTCTATAACAAGACACCACAAGCTGGATAGCTTATAAATAACAGAAATTTATTTTTCACAGTTCTAGGGGCCAGAAAGTCCAGCATTAAGGCACTGACAGATTTGATGTCTGGTGAGGACCCACATTCTGGTTCATGGATGGCTTTTTCTCTCAATGTCTTCACATGGGGGAGGAGGCAAGACAGCTGTCCAGGGCCTCTTTCATAAAGGCATTAATCCCATTCATGAGGGTTCTCCCAAAGACCTCACCTCCTGGTACCATAACATCGGTGATGAAGTTTTCAACAAGCCAACTTGGTGAGGAGGGAAGGGAGTGTGTCACAAATATTCAGAGCATAGAAGTAAGTAACCAACCTAGCTCTAGATTGTGTCAGAACAATCCTTAAAGGGTTGCATTTTGCCCAGGCATAGATTCTCCCAGCTATAGTTCATAGAGTGGTTGGCAAACCTTTCTTCTGGTTGCAGTTGTATGAATAAAGCACTTTGTAGTGTTGGAGAACTTCTACCAATCCTTCATTGCCTATTGTTTTTCCCCTCCACCTCTTGAAAGTATCTCCAATAAATCTTTTGTTAGAAGAGTGTTCAAATAGGATTATCCATGTATTCCATGTGGGCTTCCTTGATTTTTATTAAAATAATAAAAGAAATCCAAGTAGGGAGTACACATAGGGATATTTTTTTTCTTAGAACCATTCTAACAGGAACCATACCCATTGAGAATGCTGATAAGCCGTTATGACTATTTATATTTTAATCAACATTTACACACAGGTATCTAAGAGGCATCTTCACAGGTCATATGGCACTTGGAAAAACCAAAGCAAATTCATTTATTACCCATGTCTACACTTATTCCTCTCCGTATTTGATACCACTATACTCCCAGTTGCAAAAGCCATATAAGGAGTCACATCTAACTTTATTGCAATGGCCAGCAAGTCCTATGGGTTCTGCCTCCAGAATATCACATGAATCTGCTCCTTAATCTCTGCCACTGTGGGACAAATTACCATCATCTCTTTCCTGGACTTCTGCAGGCACCTCCTAACTAGTCCTGGATTTTCTATTATTGCCTTTCTGTGATCTCTGTCCCATAGAGCAGCCCAGTATTCTACAAAGCATGAATCAAATTACATCATTCCCCTGCCAAAAATTCAAAATAGGTTTGACATCACAATTTAAAACACATGTAAACAAACATGCTCTGTAAAATGCACAAACTGAATCCTCCTGACCCCCTTGATCTTAATCTCAGAATGGTTCCCCTAACTCCTTTTTAGTAATACCAGTGAAGTTACTGAATTTTGGTACCACTAAAGTTCTCCCTTCTTCAGAAAAAAGCAAAAGCAAAATGCTGCTTATCTATAATTTTCCAACCTTATAAAAAAATCTTAGGGGAGAAATTACCTATGAACTAAAGAACTACATAAATATCTTTTTTTCTCTGATTCAAGTGTTTTAAAGAACTTGTTTGTCTCTAGAGACCAATCTCAGAACATAGTAGGTTTTATTTGTCCTTTGACTTTTGACCATTCTAAGTAGAACAGTCGGCCTATATTGCCTTATCAAGCTTCTTTGTAGAAACAGCCTAGTTCTTTTACATACTACACTAGATTTTTAAATGTGTAAAAAGTGAGGGAAATATTACTTATAAATGGTAAAGTTATGCCACTACATTTTTGAATCACTGCCATTCAACGTAAGTTTTAGTCTTCCTATAATAACCTAATTATTTTAGCAACACTAAGAAGTTCACGTCTTAGTAGTTAATAATTTCTCTTATAATCTCAGTCTTACAAAAGTAATTGTTTCATAGGAAACAGCAAATATCTCACTGCCTTGAACCTATCATATCTTTCAGGTTCCCAAGTTTTAGAAAATTCAGAAAAGGGAAAAACAAACAAACAAAACACCTCATGAGGTTTGGCCAAATTGAGGGAGAAAAGGCAAACTTTTAAGAAATCCTCATAGTTCAAGATGCTGATTGGATACTAAATAGCTCTCAGCAAATGTTATTTTGATGAGTTAAGTGTAAATGAATCACAAACACATAAACTAAATTTCCCTCAAAGAGCACATAAGTTTAAAATGGAAGGAGCAATGCCTTTGGAAAAATATATTATGGTTTCTACCGCAACCCAAATATTTATATAACAGCTGGAGCTGTTTTGCAATCTAAAAGTACATCTGGATTTGTCCAATCCTATGAACATAAATATGAAAAATCTCCATTTTCTCATTAGAAGAAACCCTCAGGTTCTTAGATCTACAAAAGACCTTTGATATTTCTAGTACACAAATTACTAAACATTATTTTTAAAAGATGTAGAGAATGCATGTTCAATTATTCTAGAAAGGTAACATAGACACACTTATGTAAGCACCTTCCAGGAACAGATTAACCTTTAAAAGAGATGAATAAACACAAACTACTTTAAAACACTGATCAGTGGAAAATGCAAGAAAAATTAAAGGTAATTTGATAAACTGACGGATTTGAGAGTTCAGATAATTGTACTTGAGTTTGAAACATGTAAGTGTTGACTAGGCATACCAAGCTTAAGAAAAAGTAAAATTTTAGTAGGCTTAGATTCTAAAGCTCAAAATATTGTCAGAATAAATTTACCACTCTTCTTTTGAAAACTAAAGTGAAGTTCTCTCTCCTCTTCAGGCTAAGCTTTCTAGAGTTCTCCAAAAGCTTTAGTTACGTCACAAGGCTGTAGTGTATCTCATTCTGTTGAAATGCCCTCTTGGGACAGACTTGTGAGCCTTTGACACTCTCAGCTTCTGATCTTTGGGATGACAAGAAGTGAATATAATGTCACCTTCACTTACCCACTTAATCATTTCTTGATCCATTCTCATGTAGTCTTTGGTTTTGTTTTTCCTCTTCTTCTCTCTTTTTTTGCAAAACAGTTTTTGGTCATTATTGTATTTGTTGCAAGAGATGTTGTACCTGGAAATATCGGAACAATAGAAGATGTAATCATTATTTATGGATATATTAACCCCCCTACTTACCAAAATTCCAGGAAGGCAGGAAACCATTTTCTTGTTTTTCTTTTCTTTTCTTTTTTTCTCTTGTCTTTTCTTTCTTTCTTTTTTTTTTTTTTTTAGACAAAGTCTCTCTCTGTCACCTGGGGAGAATGCTATGGCATCATAGCTCACAGAAACCTTAAACTCCTGGGCTCAAGTGATCCTCTGACCTCAGCCTCCCAAGTAGCTGCAACTACAATGCACTCACTACAGTGCTATACTAGGTTTTCTATTTTTAGTAGATACAGGATCTCACTCTTGTTCAGGCTGGTCTCACACTCCTAAACTCAGGCAATCCACCTGCGTCATTCTCCCAGAGTGCTAGGATTACAGGACTGAGCCACCCCACCCAGCCAAGGGAAATCATTGTTTTATTATTTATCTCATTGCCTATTCTACTGTGCCCATAGAGGAAGGGCAACAAAAGATTTTTGAAAGAAATCTTATATCAAAAAGCCACAGTAAGAGACTTAAATGTTTTCTTGTGAACAGAGCTATGGAGGTAAGGAGACAGACACATTGTTTTCTCTTTCCCATCCCTCTGTATTTTCTTCCTTTCTTTCCTTGCCCTTCAATATCAAATATAGAAATTGGTCACTGTACCTTCCTGAAGATCTCTGAAGTTTATAGACAAATCCATTCATGTATTCCCTGAAAGCTTAAAGTTCAGGCTGCCATTCTCATTTCATTCTCATCTCTCAGACAGGGGTTTGAAATATGCATTCCGCCTTTCTTCATGTCCACTGAGAAACGAGTAGCTAATCCTACTAAGAGTGCTCTCTAGTAGGGTTTTATTGAAAAGATTTACATACATCTGATCATTTTCGCTATCTAGATGTTAGCCCACAAACCATAAACAAGTCTAACTTTAGTATGGAAGAAAGTGGATTTAATGGAAAACCTATTTGCCCAGTAATTCCACTGCTGCTAAACTTCAAACCATAAGTGGTGTGGTATTTAAAACTCAAGTCTTAATTCTGCTTGAAAAAAACAAAACAAAACTGAATTTCAGAAATTACAAACATTGGGGGGAGCAAACGGATCCACATTTGTTAAGCAAGCATACAAATTCTAGTTTCATACTAGAATTTTAGCAGTTGCTAATGGAAATTGATTCCATTGATTATAAATCAATGCAAAGCTTGCACACACAAGTGTTTATTAATAGATTATGGTCTTATTTCTGTGTCTGTCTAACTTGGCTAACATATACCATTTACCTCCTAGTGCTTACGCATAGAAAAGTTGGATAGCAAATAATAAATGTCATCTTTTAAATAGTTTTATTATTAGAAAGTGTAAAAGTTAACCCTTAACCCTAACCAATCATATTGCTCTAATTACAAGAGCATTTTTAGATGGAAAATTAATTTGAAATGGCAATAGGTTAATTAATTAATTAGGAAATTTTCCATGGAAGAATCTCAAGAAAAACAATGACAAATATTGTTTATAAATCAAAGAAATGATTATCTTAAGGCCAAAATTCTAAGATATTTGTCAGCACCAACATTCATCTCTTCTTTTTTCATTTTGTTAATTAACTACTAAAATTCACACAAGTGTGCTGAATGGTTACACTTATAGGTATTACTTCAATACAAATTATTCCATAGAAAAATGTACACTAAAATATACTTCAAAGAAAACACTCAAGTGTTTAAATAGATATTTGGAATTTTTTTTTTTATTTATTTCAAATTAATATGAGGGTACAAATTTTTAGGTTACATTGTTCTCACTTCCAGGGTAAAGTTCCAGTTGTAAGAGAGCCCCTCACCCAGAGAGCATGTTATACACCCTCACAGTGTGCACATTAGGTGAGATCCTGCCTCATGCCCTCCCTCCTTTTGCCAATTGTTGTTTCCCCTTACCCTTCCTTGTCCCACCTCCCTCTACCCCAGTACTATGCATATTTGTGTTTTATTGTTCATATGAGCGTAAAATTGCTTATATATTGGTTTCATATTCATATGGAGTACATTGGATATTTATTTTTCTAAAATAAGTATTTTATTTATGTGTGATAGATGATAAAAGAACTGACTTGAGAATGCCATATTTTAATTATTATTAGAAGGACCCATGAAAAAAATTCTCTTTTTTTATTTTCCTAATTTGACTTTTACATTCTGGGATTTTATAAATAATTATTAGCAGTTTTACTTGCCTACTTTGAATGATTTCTTATTAACACTCTGAAAAACTAGCTTTGGTCTTTAAAAATTCCAATATAGAGATAATTTAAAAAACTGCAAATAATCTCCTCTTCCTTTTTCCTTTATATATATTTTTATTCACTCATTTCTTGATCTATTTGCCCTACCAAACTTTTCTTTCCTTACTGTCTTCATTCCTTTCATATCTTTTTCTTTTTTATTTATTTATTTATTTTTGCAATTTAATGTTATCCTAAACATCCATATCTTAAGTCTCACCAGAGCTCCCTGGATTTACAACCAGGGAAATCAAAATTATGAAATCTGGCAATCAATCGGAAACCTCATCTAGAAACTTTAAATTATATAGATGCCTAAAACTCGGGTTTGAACTCTGAGAATAGAAACTTTAATTTCACATGAAGTGAAGATATTGACAAGTAATTGAATCTGAAGACGTCTTCTGAGTAGTATAAAATTTTGGAGGCAGGATTTTGGTTAATGAAAGTGACTACAATGTTTCAAGCAAAGTCAAATTAAACTAGTTTGCCATTAAGTTTTACCAAATTCTTCTGAAAAACAATGATTTTTCTTTACTGTCTTCATAGTTTTAACTTTTTCAAAATGTCTTATAGTTGGAATCATAACTGTTGCCTTTTAAGATTGATGCTTTTTACTTAGTAATATATGTTTAGGTTTTCCCATGACTTCTTATGGCTTGATAGTTTCAGTGCTGAATAATATTCCATTGTCTGAATGTACCACAGTTTATTTGTCCATTCATCCACTGAAGGCTATCTTGAATGCTTGCTTCAAAGTTTTGGCAATTATGAATAAAGCTGCTATAAATAAATTTCTATGTATGTTTTTGTGTAGACACAAGTTTTTAAGTCCTCTAGGTAAATTACCAAAGAGCTTAATTACTAGAGGTCATAAGAGCATATTTAGTTTTTCTAAGAAATCATCGAATGGTCTCCCAAGTGGCTATACCATTTTACATTTCCACTATCAATGACTGTGAGTTCCAGTTGCCTGCATTTGGTGTTGTCAGTATTTCAATTCTGGCTGTTCTATTGTGTGTTGTGGTATCTTATTGTTATTATTTTTTATTAAATCATAAACACATAGATTATGTATGCATTAATGCATTTATGGAGTACAAGGTGCTGATTTCATATAGAATTAGGAACGTTTACATCGCACTGGTTAATATATACCTCATCTCATTTACTTAATTATTATGTTAAGACATTTATACTCTATACTTAATCGATCCGACATATACCCTTGCAATAAGCACCATAGGTGTGATCCTACCATTCACCCTCCCTTAATCTGACCTCACCCCTCCCCTCCCCTCCCCCCTCCTCCCTCCTTCATCCTGGGCCATATTGTGATCTATTCTTCATATGAAAGTGTGAGTGATTATAAATTGGTTTCATAATAGTACTGAGTACATTGGATATTTTTTCTTCCATTCTTTTTTTGTTTTAATTGTTGGGAATTCATTGAGCGTACAATAAGTCAGGTTACAATGATCGCATTTGTTAGGTAAAGTCCTTCTTGCAATCCTGTCTTGCCCCCAAAAGGTGTGGCACACACCAAGGCCCCACCCCCCTCCCTCCTTCCCTCTCTCTGCTCTTCGTTTCCCCACCCCTTCCTCCTTCTTTCTCTGCTCTCCCCTTCCCCCACCCACACCATGACCTTAATTGTTATTAATTGTTCTTATATCAAAATTGAGTACATAGGATTCATTCTTCTCCATTCTTGTGATGCTTTACTAAGAATAATGTCTTCCACTTCCATCCAGGTTAATACGAAGGATGTAAAGTCTCCTTTTTTAAAATGGCTGAATAGTATTCCATGGTATACATATGTCACAGCTTGTTAATCCATTCCTGGGTTGGTGGGCATTTAGGCTGTTTCCACATTTTGGCGATTGTAAATTGAGCTGCAATAAACAGTCTAGTACAAGTGTCCTTATGATAAAAGGATTTTTTTCCTTCTGGGTAGATGCCCAGTAATGGGATTGAAGGATCAAATGGGAGGTCTAGGTTGAGTGCTTTGAGGTTTCTCCATACTTCCTTCCAAAAAGGTTGTACTAGTTTGCAGTCCCACCAGCAGTGTAAAAGTGTTCCCTTCTTTCCACATCCAGGCCAGTATCTGCAGTTTTGAGATTTTGTGATGTGGGCCATTCTCCCTGGGGTTAGATGGAATCTCAGGGTGGTTTTAATTTGCATTTCTCTAATACCGTATTTCCCTGAAAATAAAACATCCTCCAAAAATAAGACCTACTTACAGGTTTCCTGGGTGAAATACAAGGCATCCCCCAAAAATAAGGCCCCCCAGGCTCGATCTCGGAATGAAAATTAATTTACCGTAAACTGGTTGCTATGGCCGCCCCAACTGGAGTCTAGCAACCAGTGACATTAGGCGGAGTCCTGACGTCACTGCTGTGTGGAGGCGGAGCGGAGGTCGGAGTGAGCGGTGAGCGGGGGCGGGAGAGAGGTGGAGACTTTCGCAGATGTGTGTAGAAGAACAGGAGGATCAGAGCAGACAGGACGCGGCGAAGGTGGTGAGTGCTGGTCTGTCTCTGGTGACACTGCCTGATGCTCACGGCCGCCCTCATGATGACTGAAGGTAGGATTCAGTTTGTCTGGTTTGTGTTGACAACTACTGTACTACCGTACCATATACAGGTAATAAATTTCCTATATTTTCATTTAACAATAAATGTGTACCGTATTCTTCTTCACGGAAAAGTAAGACATCCCCTGAAAATAAGACCTAGCGCATCTTTGGGAGCAAAAATTAATATAAGACACCGTCTTATTTTTAGGGAAACACGGTAGTTAGGGATGATAAACATTTTTTCATATGTTTGTTAGCCATTCATCTGTCTTCTTTAGAGAAGGTTCTATTCATGTCTCTTGCCCATTGATATATATGATTGTTGGCTTTTTTCATATAGATTAATTTGAGTTCTCTATAGATCCTAGTTATCAAGCTTTTGTGTGATTCAAAATATGCAAATATCCTTTCCCATTGGGTAGATTGCCTATTTGCTTTGGTTGTTGTCTCCTTAGCTATACAGAAACTTTTCAGTTTAATGAAGTCCCATTTGTTTATTTTTGTTGTTGTTGCAATTGCCATAGCAGTCCTCTTCATTAAGTCTTTCCCCAGGCCAATGTCTTCCAGTATTTTTCCTATGCTTTCCTTGAGGATTTTTATTGTTTCATGCCTTAAATTTAAGTCCTTTATCCATCTTGAATCAATTTTTGTGAGTGGGGAAAGGCGTGGGTCCAGTTTCAGTCTTTTACATGTAGTTCTCCCAGCACCATTTATTGAATAGGGAGTCTTTCCCCCAGGGTATGTTCTTGTTTTGTTTATGAAAGATTAGGTGGTTGTAAGATGTTTGTTTCAATTCCTGGTTTTCTATTTGATTCCAAGTGTCTATGTCTCCACTTTTGTGACAGTACCATGCTGTCTTGACCACTATTGCTTTGTAGTACAGCCTAAAATCTGGTATTCTGATGCCCCCAGCTTTATTTTTATTACTAAGCACTGCCTTAGCTATATGGGGTTTTTTCTGGTTCCATGCAAAATGCAGAATCATTTTTTCCAAATCTTGAAAGTACGATTTTGGTGTTTTAATAGGAATAGCATTGAATAGGTAGATTGCTTTCAGAAGTATAGACATTTTAACAATGTTGATTCTTCCCATCCATGAGCATGGTATGTTCTTCCATTTGTTAATATCCTCTGCTATTTCCTTTCTGAAGATTTCATAATAATCTCTATAGTGGTCCATCAACACCTTCGTTAGGTATATTCCTAGGTATTTCATTTTCTTTGAAACTAGGGTGAAGGGAGATGTGTCCTTAATTAGCTTCTCATCTTGACTGTTATTGGTGTATACAAAGGCTACTGACTTGTGGACATTGATCTTATATCCTGAGACATTACTCTATTTTTTGATGACTTCCAGGATTCTTGTGGTTGAGTCTTTGGGATTCTCTAAGTATAAGATCATGTCATCAACAAAGAGGGAGAGTTTGACCTCCTCTGCTCCCATTTGGCTTCCCTTTATTTCCTTGTCTTGCTTAATTGTATTGACTAGAAATCCCAGTACTATGTTGAAAAGTAATGGTGACAGAGGACAACCTTGTCTAGTGCCAGTTCTAAGAGGAAAAGCTTTCGGTTTTACTCCATTCAGTAAAATATTAGCTGTGGGTTTGTCATAGATAGCTTCAATAAGTTTCAGAAATGTGCCACCTATGCCTATACTCTTCAGTGTTTTAATTAGAAAAGGATGCTGGATTTTATCAAATGCTTTGTCTGCATCTATTGAGAGGATCATATGTTCTTTATTTTTGCCTCTGTTAATATGGTGGATAACGTTTATGGACTTGAATATGTTAAACCAGCCTTGCATCCCTGGGATGAAATCTACTTGATCATGATGTATAACTTTTTTGATGATAAACTGTAATCTATTGGCTAGGATTTTGTTGAGAATTTTTGCATCTATATTCATGAGTGAAATTGGTCTGAAATTCTCCTTTTTAGTTGGGTCTTTTCCTGGTTTTGGTATCAGGGTGATGTTTGCATCATAGAACATGTTGGGAAAAATTCCTTCCTCCTCAATTTTTCGGAATAATTTCTGCAGTACAGGAATAAGCTCTTCCTTAAATGTTTGATAGAATTCTGGTGGGAAGCCATCTGAACCAGGAGTTTTTTTGTTGGAAGCTCTTTTATTGTGTCTTTAATCTCAGTGCTTGAAATTGGTCTCTTCAGGAGCTCTATTTCTTCCTGGCTAAGTCTAGGGAGAGGGTGTGATTCCAAATATTGATCCATTTCCTTCACATTGTCAAATTTCTGGACATAGAGTTTCTGGTAGTATTCAGAGATGATCTCTTGTATCTCTGTGGGATCAGTTGTTATTTCCCCTTTATCATTTCTGATTGAGGTTACTAGAGATTTTACTTTTCTATTTCTAGTTAGTCTGGCCAATGGTTTATCTATTTTATTTATTTTTTCAAAAAACCAACTCCTTGTTTCATTAATTCTCTAAATGATTCTTTTGTTTTCAATTTCATTGATCTCTGATTTGATTTTGGATATTCCTTTTCTTCTACTGGGTTTAGGCTTAGATTGTTCTTCTTTTTCCAATTCCATAAGATAGCTTGTGAGTTTGTTGATGTGCTCTCTTTCTGTTTTTCAAATGTAGGCATCTAAAGTGATAAATTTTCCTCTCAAAACTGCTTTTGCAGTATCCCACAGATTTTGGTAGCTTATGTCTTCATTGTTGTTATGCTCAAGGAAGTTAATGATTTCCTGTTTTATTTCTTCCTTCACCCATCTGTTATTCAACAGAAGATTGTTTAATTTTCATGGCTTCGTGTGGGGTCGAACGTTTTTGTTAGACTTGAGTTCCACTTTTAATGCCTTATGGTCTGCGAAGATACAAGGTAAAATTTCAATTCTTTTGATTCTGTTGATATTTGTTTTGTGTCCCAGGATATGATCAGTTTTGGAGGATGTTCCATGGGGTGATGAGAAGAATGTATATTCTTTATCTTTGGGGTGGAGTGTTCTATATGCATCTATCAAGCACAGTTGTTCTAGGGTCTCGTTTAAATCTCCTATTTCTTTGTTTAATTTCTGTTTAGAGGATCTGTCCAGTTCTGTAAGAGGAGTGTTAAAGTCCCCTGTTATTATGGTATTGTCGGATATCATATTGCTCAGACTGAGTAAGGTCTATTTCAAGAATCTGGGAGCATTTAAATTGGGTGCATAAATATTTAGAATTGATACATCTTCTTGTTGTATTTTTCCTTTGACCAATATAAAGTGACCATCTTTGTCTTTTTTGACTTTAGTTGCTTTAAATCCACATGTATCTGAAAATAAGATTGCAACACCTCTTTTCTTCTGAATTCCATTTGCCTGAAAAATAGTCTTTCAACCCTTGACTCAGAGTTTTAATTTGTCTTTTGAAGCCAGGTGTATGTCTTGCAGACAGCAAATGGATGGCTTGTGTCTTTTAATCCAGTCAGCCAACCTATGTCTCTTCAGCGGAGAATTCAAGCCATTAACGTTTATTGAAATAATTGATAAGTTTGGTAGTATTCTATTAATCTTATTATGTGAGAGTCTATTGCTTAGTTTTATCTTTTGCATCAGTGTGGAGGTTAGGTTCTTTTGCATCAGTGTGGAGGTTAGGTTCTGTCCTTTAATTTCTGAGTTCTTACTTTACTGCTGATTCATTGTGATGGTCAGTGTGTAGAACAGGTTGAAGTATTTCCTATAGAGATGGTCTTGTTGTGGCGAATTTCCTCAATGTTTGTATATCCATAAATGATTTGATTTCTCTGTCAATTTTAAAGCTTAGCTTAGCAGGGTACAGAATTCTGGGCTGGAAATTGTTCTGTTTAAGTAGATTAAAGGTAGATGATCATTGTCTTTTTGCTTGGAAAGTTTCGTTAGAGCAGTCTGCAGTCACTCTGATGGATTTGCCCCTGTAGGTCAACTGGCCCTTACTCCTGGAAGCTTGCAGGATCTTTCCTTTTGTCTTGACTTTGGACGGGTTCATCACAATGTGTCTTGGAGAAGCTCAATTCGAGTTGAGGTGACCTGGGGTCCAATATTCCTCTGAAAGCAGTGTGTCAGAATCTTTGGTGATATTGGGAAATTTTCTTTTATAATATTCTCTAGTATGGCTTCCATTCCTCTGGGGCATTCTTCTTCCTCTTCTGGGATTCCTATAACTCGTATGTTGGAATACTCATAAATTCCCATTATTCTGTCAGTGAACGTTCTGCTTTTTCTCTCTTCTTTTCTGCCTCTTTAACTATCTGAGTTATCTCAAGGCCTTTGTCCTCTACCTCTGAAATTCTTTCTTTTGCATGGTCTAACCTATTACTGATACTTTCTATTGCATCTTTCAGTTCCCTAATTGACTGCTTTAGTTCCTTCAGCTCTGCTGTATCCTTTCTATATTCTTCATATTGTTCATCTCTTATTTGATTCTGTTTTTGAATTTCCTTTTGCTTATTTTCCACTTCATTAGCAGTTTCCTTCATTGTTTCCATCATTTCCTTCATTGTTTTCATCATGTGTATTCTAAATTCCCTTTCTGTCATTCTTAACATTTCTTTATAGATGGAATCTTCTTCAGTAGCTACCTCATGGTCCCTTGGGGGGGTTGCTCTGGACTAGTTCTTCATGTTGCCAGGTGTTTTCTGCTGATTCATCCTCATAAATGATTTCTTTTATTTGTTTCTTTGCCCTAATTTTTCTTTCACTTCCCCTTGCTCTTTAAGTTTCCATGCCTGTGGACTAGGGTTTTGATGAGTCCTTTTGGTACAGGACCAGAAGGATGAGACGGTTGAAGAGCAAGAAGGGAAGAAAGAAAGAAAGAAAGAAAGAAAGAAAGAAAGAAAGAAAGAAAGAAAGAAAGAAAGAAAGAAAGAAAGAAAGAAAGAAAGAAAGAAAGAAAAGTAAATAGAGAAAGGAGAGGGGGTAGGTAAAAGGGAATATTGACAAAAAAAGGGAGAGGCACAGAAAGAGGGAGACAGAGCAATTTAGGTGTATAGTAGGGTACTTTGACACAACCTTAAAAAAAAAAACCCGACCTCTGAGGGTGTCCGGGTGTATGGGTTCCTTGAGGTCAGCAGATCTTTGCCAACCTGATTGGACACAGTACTCAACCTCTACCAAGTAGAGAGGAAAGACAAAAATACTATAAATCAAACCAAAACAAGCAAACAGAAAACTTTACAAGATAAAATTGGATGCAAAACCAAATAATAGGGGTAGAAACACTAGCAAAAATGAAGTTCTAATTATTGAAAAAGGCAGCAATGAGAAATTGTATTTAAACTAGAAAAATGGAGAAAGAAAAGGAAAAAAAAAGAAAAAATCTGTAGGGAAAAGGTTGAAATTAAAAAACAACGACAACAAATAAACAAAAAACCAAAAACAAAGCTGTATATATATCTTGTTGAATATTGTCTGGGCAACAGGTGGCCTTCTGGGGTATGAGATGTTAATCACAATGCTGATAGAACTGGAGGCCTCCACTGATTTCTCAAACCCCACAGGGTGGAGACCCTAAATCTCTCTTCAGCTCTCTTAAAAGGCACTTTAAACTTCTAAACTTGGCCATGCAGAAGCTTTCCCAGGAAAGTGCTTGTCACTGGGATCACTGCTGAAGTGGCTATCCACTTACTTAGTGTGCCAAAACTGGTCTCACTCTGCCACTGAAGGTTAAGGCTGTAAGGTGGCTCAGTCCCCGCCTTTAGGCTGCTCAGTCACTAGATTACTAGCTCCCACCCAATCCTTGCTCTGCGACCCTGAGGGCAGAGCTTGCCAGGGCAGTTCTCTCACAATGGCTCCCTGCGGCCCACAGCTGCACACTATTAGCTCCATCCAGCTCAGCGGCTCAGTCCGGGGCCTAGACAATGTCCAGAAGTTCTCCACACTCCTGCCCAAGCTCTCCCCAAGGCAGTTCAACTGAGTGCCAAGTCCAAAAACACCAAAGCAGTTCACAGGTAAGGCCTTTCCAGTTTGCAGTTTCACTGCTGCCGTACTTATGGCTGCCAGTGGGATTAGGTCGATCGAGCACACGCAACCACTTGCCAGTTTTCCACTGTTTTTGTCCTCCTCTTGGGGTTCAGAAGTCTCTCGCTGACTCCCTGTGTCCTCAAAGGGATGATTATAGGCAGATTCCACCAGCAAGAGATGCCTGGACTCTGATATCTTCCCGGACTCATGGTGCCCAGTTGCAAGGAAGCTGTTATTCAGCAGCCATCTTGATCTCAGTACTCCTTTTCTTCCATTCTTGAGATACTTTACTAAGTAGAATATGTTCCAGCTCCATCCATGTAAACTTAAAAGAGGTAAAGTCTCCATCTTTCTTTAAGGCTGCATAATATTCCATGGTATACATATACCACTATTTATTAATCCATTCATGGGTCCATGGGCACTTGGGCTTCTTCCATGACTTGGCTATTATGAATTGAGCTGCAGTGACCAATCTGGTGCAAATGTCTTTGTTATAAAGTGATTTTTGGTCTTTTGGATACACCTAGTAGAGGAATTGCAGGATCTACTTTTAGATCCCTAAGTATTCTCCATACTTCTTTCCAAAAAGGACGTATTAGCTTGCACTCCCACCAGCAGTGCCGAAGTGTTCCCTTTTCTCCATGCCAGCTTCTGTAGTTTTGTGATTTTGTTATGTGAGCTACTCTTACTGTCATTAGATGATATCTCAAAGTGGTTTTGATTTGCATTTCTCTGATGATTAAAGATGATGAGCATTTTTTCATGTATCTGTAAGTCATGCGCCTATCTTCTTCAGAGAAGCTTCTGTTCAAGACCCTTGCCCATAATGAAATGAGATTACTTATTCTTTTCTTATTAATAAGTTTGAGTTCTCTGTGTATTCTGGTCATCAAACCCTTGTCAAAAGCATAACCTGCAAATATCCTATCCCATGCTGAGGGCTGTCTGCTTTCTTTACTTACTGTGTTCTTGGGTGTGCAGAAGCTTTTTAGTTTGATCAGATCCCTTGTTGCTTCAATTGCCCAGGGGTCCTCCTCATAAAGTGTTCTCCCAGGCCAATTTCTTCAAGTGTTTCTCCTGAACTCTATCCAAGAATCTTTATAGTTTCATGTCTTAAGTTTAATTCTTTTATCCTGTGAGAGTCAATTGTTGTTAATGGTAAAAGGTGTGGGTCCAATTTCTGTCTTCTACAAGTCGCCATCCAGTTCTCCCAGCACCATTTGTCAAATAGGGACTCTTTCCCCCAATTTATATTTTTGATGGATTTATCAAAGATCAAATGATGATAAGTGTCTGGGATCATCTCTTAGTTTTCAATTCTGTTCCATACATCTACCTCTCTATTTTTGTGCCAATTCCATGCTGTTTTGATCACTATAGATTTATAGTATAGTTTGAGGTCTAGTAGCATGATTTCTCCTGATTTGTTTTTATTTCTAAGTAATGACTTGGCTAGTTAAGGTTTTTTATTGTTCCATATACAACAAAGTACTATTTTTTCCAAATCTTTAAAGTATGATGGTGGTGCTTTGATAGGGATTGCATTAAACTTGTAAATTGCTTTGGGTAATATGGACATTTTAACAATGTTGATTCTTCCCAGCCATGAGCATGGTATGTTTTTCCATTTGTTAACATCTTCAGCTATTTCTTTTCTCAGAGTTTCATAGTTCTCTTTATAGAGATCTTTCACGTCCTTTGTTAGGTAAATTCCCAAATATATCATCTTTTTTGGCACAACTGTAAAGGGAATAGAGTCCTTGACAGTTTTTTTGGCTTGACTATTATTGGTATATATAAAAGCTACTAATTTGTGAGTACTGATTCTGTATCCTGAGACACTACTGTATTCTTTGATCACTTCTAAGAGTTTTGTAGTTGAGTCCCTGGGTTTTCCAGGTATAAAATCATATCATCTGTGAAGAGTGAAAGTTTGATCTCCTGACCCTATTTGTATACCCTTGATCACCTTCTCTTGCCTGATTGCAAAGGCTAAGACTTCCATTACAATGTTAAAAAGCAGTAGAGACAATGGGCAACCTTGCCTGGTTCCTGATCTGAATAGAAATCTTTTCAATTTTACTCCATTCAATATATTAGCTGTGGGTTTCCTGTAGATCGCCTCTATTAGATTAAGAAAAGTCCCTTCTATATTTATTTTCTTAAGTGTTCTGATCATGAAAGAATGCTAGATATTTTCAATAGCTTTTTCCGCATCTATTGAGAGAATCATATGGTCTTTGTTTTTTAGTTTTAGTTTATGTGATGTATTATATTTATAGATTTACAAATATTAAACCAACCTTGAGACCCTGGGATAAAACCCACTTGGTCATGGTGTATAATTCATTTCATGTGTTGCTGGATTCTGTTTGCTAGGATTTTATTGAATATTTTTGCATCTATGTTCATTAAAGATATTGATCTATAATTTTTTTTTCTCATTGGGTCTTTTCCTGGTTTGGGAATCAAGGTGATATTTGCTTTATGGAATGTGTTGGAAGTATTCCATTCAATGTTTTGGAAAAGGTTAAGTAATATAGGTACTAGCTCCTTTTTAAAGGTTGGGTAGAATTCTAATGTGAAGCTATCTGGTCCCGGACTCTTCTTTTTTGGGGAGATTTTGTATAGTTGATTCTATTTCAGTACTTGATATAGGTCTGTTCAACATTTCCAATTCTTTCTGATTAAGTCTAGGAAGTTGGTGTGCTTTCAAGTATTGGTCAGTTTCTTTCAGATTTTCATGTTTCTAAGAATAAAGTTTTTCGTAGTATTCATTAAGGATTCTTTGAATTTCTGAGGTGTCTGTTGTTATTTTGCCTTTGTCTTTTCTTCTGCAGGATTTTGGAGTTGGAATGTTCTTCCTTTTCCAGTGGCTGGCTTAAGATGTCCCATTAAATTATTGACTTCTTCTCTTTCCATTCTCTTGAGGAAGGCTTGAAATGCTATAAATTTCACTTTTAGGCCTGCCTTTGCAGTATCCCACAGGTTCTGATAATTCATGTCTTCATCACTGTTTTGTTCCAAAACTTTGGCAATTTCCTTCTTAATCTCATCTATGATCCAGCTATCATTCAGCATAAGGTTATTTAGTTTCCATGTCTTTGTATGAGTATGCAGATACCTGTTATTGGTGACTTCCACTTTTATTGTGTGAGGATCTGAGAAAATACAAGGAATAATTTTTATACTTTTAAATTTGCTGAGGTTAGACTTGTGACCTAAGATGTGCTCAATTTTGGAGGATGTTCCATGGGTTGATGAGAAGAATGTGTATTCAGTTTTGTTAGGATGAAATGTTCTGTATGTCTGTTAAATTCAATTGTTATATGGTAAATTTTAAGTCCAAAATTTCTTTGCTTAGTTTCTTATTGAAGGACCTATCCAACACTGCCAAAGGGGAGTTAAAATCTTCAACTATTATAATGATGGAAGATATTAAATTGTTCATGTCTGTTAGGGTCACCCTTGTAAATTGAGGAGCATTCTTGTTGGGTGCATAAATGTTAATAATTGACACCTCATCATTCTGAGTGTTTCCCTTAACGAATATGAAGTGATCATCCTTATCTTTCCTTACTTTTGTTGGTTTAAAGCCTAACGTATCTGCAAATAAAATTCCCACCCTTGCTTTTTTCTGATTTCTGTTTGCTTGGATTATAGATGTCCATCCCTTAACCCTAAGTTGAAATGCTCCTCGAATTTCTAATTCCAACTTTACCTCCATTCTGTTAATCTTATTTGCAATCCAAATTCTGAATTCGATTTCTGACATCTCAGCCATTTGTTTATGAATGGGATCTTTTGTTGTGTCTTCTTTGTCATTCCTTGGGGGAGTTGATCTACTCTGAATATTCATGTTGCTAGAGTTTTTCCACTGATTCTGCCCCATGATTGTTTTTCACCATTTGCCTAGTGAAGTTGGCAAGGTGAAATTGAATTGAGGGCTATTGGAGTTGTAATTAACCAGTCCTTTACCAAAGAACTGGGACTAGTGATTGCAGCTTTTCCCCTATAGCTTTACAAAGGTCCCATTCAGTAGTACAGCCTGAAACTCTGAGGACCTGCTTGGTGTGATTGTGCTAGATGGCTCTGATGTGTATTCAGCTAGTCTCTGTCCAATCCTAGTGAATCAGTGGCTTTGGGCTGAAATCTCAACTGTGGAGATATATAAGCAATTTAGACACCCCACCACCCGCACAGGCAACAACTGGAAGAGGAGAATCCCACACTCCTACAACAACGCAACCAGGGTATAAGCTTGGTGGATCCCCAGATGATTGGTCCAGGTCAAGAGTTCCAAACCAAATGTCCCGGTCAAAACAAATACAGATCAGATGGAAGAGTTCAAAAGGTCTTCAGCATCTAGGTAGCAGGGGTCCACTGGCAGCTCAAGTGTAACTCTCTCTGGTGCTCTGTGGAGTTAGAAAGGCCCACCCAGCAAAATAATAATCCAGGGGGCTGGTGCCTCCTTCCCCACCTTGCACCTCCATCACACCCAGGCTCTGGTAGCCCCATGTAGCTGTGGCCCAGTTCCCTCCAACGAGCAAATGTGCCAGGGATTTGGGCCTGCCAGTGTCAGAGGAAAGTCAATGCCTCTTCAGCCAGGCGACCACAGTCTGCCACCAGCCGGCTGGAGGAGTTGAAGTCTGACTACCTTGGGTGCTCAATGGAAACTGGAGAGTGTTCCACCTGAGCTCATTCCAAACCAGAGGTTAATAAAGCAGCAAATGTTTTTCACCCTCAGAGACCATGCTTCTTCTCCAGCCGCTCTGCTCTTCTGGTATCCCTGCAATGCAATGTCTTGTTCCCTCTGGTGGTCCACAGAATTGGGGAGATGTCTCTCCAAAATTTGACCCCTACGGGATCACTCTATTAATGCTGCTGCTAGATGGGAGGTGTGTCCACTTGGGTTCTTGCACCTCAGGAGTTACCTGTACCTCAGCAGTTCCTGAGCTTCCACCCATCTTGCGGAGACCCAAGCCTCCACCCACTGTTGGGTTGCACTTTCTCAGAGCCAAGCAGACACCTTGCCCCCTATGCCTTTTTGCACTGACACCAGATTCACAGTTATAGCATAGCTACGCTACCTCAGACTGAGCAATGCCAGTCTTAACAGAGAACCACTAACATTCTGGTCTCTGCAGGGGTTGGGCTTCTAGACTGCCAGGCCAAGGGAAAGGGTGGGTGGGGAATTCAAAGTGGCAGGAAAAATATTTGTTCAACCTTCAGGCTAGACAAGAGAATGTCCAGGCTCAGAGCAGGGACTCTCTGGAAAAGGAGTCCCAGCTTCCAGCAACTCACTCCTGTGGGGTGAGAGAAGAGGACCTCAGTTTACTGCTCACTAGTAGAGATCTCACAGCAAGCAAGCAAGCAACTTGGGGGAGGGGGTGGACATGTGTCCTCTTTCTATACCTGAAATTTGTTTCCTTAGAGTCGCATCTTGCCTCAGCAGGGAAGACATGCAATTATAAATCTTTTCTCTGAGCTCAGTTCCCACCCTTCAGCTTTGTTGGGTTCTTTCTGGTCATTATCTCTTCCTCTGAATGGGACCTTCTGTTGAAAGCTGGCTTCAGTTGGTTATCATCCCCCACACCCCTTTGCTCTTGTTCAATGTAAAAATTGGAGTTAGGGAAAATAGCCAACCCAAGGATTTAGCAGAACACAAGGCACATTGAAACAAAATGAACAAACAAACAAACAAAAACAGGGACACAAACACAGAGACACACAAATAATCAAAAACAAAAACAACATGGATGTAGAGAAAAGGGAACACTTCTACACTGCTGGTGGGAATGCAAATTAATACATTCCTTTTGGAAAGATGTTTGGAGAACACTTAGAGATCTAAAAATAGATCTGCCATTCAATCCTATAATTCCTCTACTAGGTATATACCCAGAAGACCAAAAATCACATTATAACAAAGATATTTGTACCAGAATGTTTATTGCAGCCCAATTCATAATTGCTAAGTCATGGAAAAAGCTCAATTGCCCATCGATCCATGAATGGATTAATAAATTGTGGTATATGTACACCATGGAATATTATGCAGCCTTAAAGAAAGATGGAGACTTTACCTCTTTCATGTTTACATGGATAGAGCTGGAACATATTCTTCTTAGTAAAGTATCTCAAGAATGGAAGAAAAAGTATCCAATGTACTCCGCCCTACTATGAAACTAATTTTTGGCTTTCATATGAAAGCTATAACCCAGTTATAACCTAAGAATATGGGGAAGAGGGAGAGGGAGGGGAGGGAGGGAGGAGGATGGGCAGAGGGATAGAGATTGGTGGGATTACACCTAAGGTGCATCTAACAAGGGTACATGTGGAACTTAGTAAATGTAGAATATAAATGTCTTAACGCAATAACTAAGAAAATGCCAGGAAGGCTATGTTAACCAGTGTGATGAAAATATGTCAAATGGTCTATAAAACCAGTGTTTGGTGCCCCCACAATCGCATTAATGTACACAGCTATGATTTAATAAAAAAATTAAAAAAAGAAAACAAAACAAGCAAAAACCTCAAATAGCCTGATGTAAGCACTCTCAGCAATCATAAGAGGAAGGGGAGGGCTCGGTGCCCATAGCCCAGTGGCAAGGGCATCAACCACACACACCAGAGCTGGTGGGCTCAAACCTTGTCCACAGCCCGCCAAACAACAATGACAACCACAACTGAAAAACAGCCGAGTACCGTAGTGGGTGCCTGCAGTCCCAGCCACCCGGGATGCTGAGGCAAGAGAACCACTCAACCCAACAGAGTTAGAGGTTGCTGTGAGCTGTGACACCACAGCATTCCACCAAGGGCCACATAGTGAGACTGTCTACAAAAAAAAGGGGAGGGGGGGTGGAAGCAGAGAAAAAAATAATACTTTAAAAAAATTTAAGAATAACTTCTACAAGAAAGAAAAAAAGTATGAGCAAAGAAAGGAAAAAAGGCAACAAATATATATATATATATGTATGTATATACACACATAGAGCCTGGCATGACTACATACATGCCATAGGGATCGACTTTAGTAGGAATATATTTATGTTGCAATATATTTTCTGGACACCAGGTGGTGCCATGAGTGGTTCCCAGACTTATACCTGTTTCCGGGCTTAAACTGTTCTTGGTGTCTGCCCCACCACTTGCCTGGAGCCTAGATCCCACCAAACTGTTGATTCCACCAATCTCAAAAAATCTTCATAGGCAGGTTTCACAAATTCTCCCTGCAACAGTCCTCATGACCTGTGGGACACCCTGGGCCAGTTCCATGTGTGGGACAACTATCTGCTGGTGACACTCAAATTGCTGTGCCTGGCCCATGCGGAAAGGTGCCTGTGGAGACCGCCATCTACCAAATTTTAAAACAATAGCCTCTTCCTATCCGGGATCTTTCCCATATCCTGCCACCTAACCATGGTGGTGCCACGCCAGATGGCACCTGGCTTTGGCCACCTAATTCCTCTTGGGAGTCCACACTTCACCAATCTTTCCACACAACACCTAGTTTCCCCATGAACTGAGAATTGTAATCCTTGTCGTGGGGCTGGTTGCTGCTGCTGCCTGCCACCCTACAACCTCAGTACAGAAACTTTTCTGGCAGTTGCCTCAGCTCTGGATTACACTCCAAGTCCAGCCATCTGCCACCTCGCTGCATACCCCACGCTGCCACTCCACACCGGGAATGATCTAGCCCACTCACTCTCAGCTGTTGCTCCAGGGGAGCTGAGCTAAACATCCTTCCCCTCCACCATTAAGCTCCACCTCCTCTCATCTTATCATTATTTTAATTTGCATTTTCCCGGATGACTTAATGATGTGAATCATCTTTTCACATGGCAAACATCAAAGAAGTGTATCTTCTTTGCCAAATGCCATGATATTCTTTGGGGAGATACCATTTAAAACCTTTAACCTATTTTTAATGGACTTTTGTTGCTGTTTTTTTCTTTCTGTTGAGTTTTAAAGTTGTATATTTTGGATAATAGTCCTTTATTAGATATGTTTGGAAAATATTTTCTCCTGTGTGTAGCTTGTCTTTGATTCTTTTGACAGTGTCTTTCAAAGAACAGAAACTTTTGATTTTAATAACGTCTACCTTGTTATTTATCTCTTTTTTCACTAATATATAAAATTTTATTTTACAGTAATTATTTAATAGTATAACTTCTCTAACTCCAAACTGGCTGATTAAACCAAGGCATAACTTAGCAGACAGTGGGACAGAGGAAGAATACAGAAAATGAAACTTGAGATGTGTATACTGCTCCAACCAGATTGCTAGCTTTATTGAAGTCTGCAAGTCTGATTTCTTTTTTTTATTTCAGAATATTATGAAGGTACAAGTGTTCTGGCTACATGAATTGCTTTTGTACAGTTCGAGTCAAAGTTAGAAGTGTTCCCCTCACCTGGATAGTGTGCATTGTACCTGTTAAGTGTGAATTTGCCCCTTCCCTCATGCCCCTCCCACCTGCTTGCTTTCTGTTGAGTTTTACTACCAAATGTGCACATAGTGTTGATCAGTTAGTTCCAATTTAATAGTACATGTGTTGTTTGTTTTTCTGTACATGGGAAACCTCACTTAGAAGAATGGTCTTCAGTTCCATCCAGATTTTTACACAAGGTATTAGTTCACCATTTCTTTTCATGGCCGAGTAGTACTCCATGCTGTAGGTATACCACCTTTTCTTAATCCACTCATGTTAAATTTATATCACTGCAAATGTTATTGTATTTTTAATTTCAAATTGAATTTTTTTACTACTGGTACATAAAATAGAAATTGACTTTTATAAATTGACTGTATCCTGCAACCTTAATATAATTTCTTATTAGTTCAAGGGGGGTTTGTGCGTTTTCTTTGGTCAAATTTGGGGTTTTTTAGTTTTCTATGTAGATGATAATGATGTAATCTGTGAAGAAAGATAATTTATTCTTCCTTTCCAATCAGTATACTTTTTTTTTTTTATCCTATTGCATTATGTAGAACTTTTGGTACAATATTGAGGATTAGTGAGAAAGGGCATCCTTCACTTGTTCTTGATCTTAACAAGTAAGCTTCTAGTTACTCACCATTAAGGGCAATGTGAGTTGTAGGGTATTTTATAGTTTTCATTTTTTGTTTGTTTGTTTGTTTGTTTGTTTTTGTTATCAAGTTGAGGAAGTTTCCCTCCACTCCTTGTTTACTGAAATTTTTTATTATGAATTGGTGTTGGATTTTGTCAAGTGCTTTTCTGCATCTATTGACATGATCATGTTGTTTTTTTTCTTTAGCTTATTCATGTAATAGATTATATAATTTGATTTTGAAAAGTTGAACTAGCTTTAAATACTTGGAAAAAAGTTCCACTTGGTTGCTGTGTGTAATTCTTTTTATATATTGTTGGATTTGATTTTCCCACATTTTGCTGAAGATTTTTACTTCTATATTCATGAGAGATAGTGCTGCATAGTTTTCTTGTAATGTTTTTATCTGGTTTTGTTATTAGAAAAATACTGTCCTCATAGAATTAGTTAGGAAATATTTTCTCTCTTCTAAATGAGATTGTAGAAAATTGGTACAATTTCTTCCTTAAATGTTTAGCTAAATTCACTCAAGAACCTATCTAGGATTGATGCTTTCTGTCTGAGAAGTTTATGAATTATTGATTCAATGTCTTTAATAGATATAGTTCATTCCAATTGTTTATTTTCTTGTGTAAGTTTTGGTAGATTGTATCTTTCAAGGAATTATTCCATTTCATGTAGGGCATCAAATTTGTGGGCATAGATTTGTTCATAAAATTCTTTGATTATCCTTCTAATGTCTATGGGATCTGTAGTGATGTCCACTTTTTATTTATAGTGTTAGTAATTTAAGTCCTCTTTCTCTGTCTCCCTTTTTTAGTTTTTATTTATTTATTTATTTATTTATTTATTTATTATTATGTTGTTGTTGTTGTTGGGCTGACTTTAGAGTTTACCTATTTTATTTATCTTTTCCAAGTACCAGATTTTCATTTTATTGATTTTTTTCACTTGATATTTGTTTTTGATTATATTATTTATGCTCTAATTTTTATGAATTCTGTGCATCTGCTTACTTTGGATTTAATTTATGCTATTTTTTTCCAAGTTGCCTAAGATGTGAACTTGGATGTTTGATTTTAGATTTTTCTTCCTTTCTAAAATGTACATTCCATGCTATAAATGTCCCTTAGAGCACCGGCTCCAAAAATTTGATGAGCTGTTTCGTTTTCAATTTTTTCAAAATATTTTTTAGTTTTTCTTGAAATGTCTTCTTTGATCCATGTGTTATTTCAAAGAGTGCTGTTAAATCCAAAAAATATTTTATTATTTTTCAGCTTTCTTTTAAGAAAGAAACTAGATTTCTAGTTTAATTCCTTTACAGTATAAGAGCAGGCTTTGTATAATTTCTACTTTTTAAAATTCATTCAGGTATGTTTTGTGGCCTAGCTTTTGGTCTCTGTTGGTGTATGTTTTATGTGAGTTTGAAAAAAATGCATGTTTTCCTTTTGGTGGCTGATGTAATCTATAGGTGTCAATTATATCCATTTGACTGATGGTGCTGTTGAGTTCAGCTATGTCCTTACTGATTTTCTGCCTACAGATTCTGTCTATGATAGAATGGATATTGAAGTTTTCAATTAAAATAGTGGATTCATCCATTTTTCCTGACATTCTATCAGGTTTTGCCTCAGATATTTTGACATTTTGTTGTTAAGGTGCATGACGACTTTAAGGAGACTAACCCCTTTACCATTAAACAATGCCCTCTCTCTTTCCTGTTAACTTTCCATACTTTTAAGTATGCTCTCTCTGAAATTAATAGAGATACACTGCTTTCTTTTCATTGCTATCATCACAGTGTACCACTCACCATACCTTTACTTTTAATCTGCATGTCTCTTCATATTTAATGTGAATTTCTTGTATACAATATATATTTGATTTTGGGGTTTGCTTATTTATTTTTTGGCCCACTTTGACAATGGATAACTTTTAATTTGTGCATTAAGAACATTTTATTTTAGGGGCGGCGCCTGTGGCTCAGTGAGTAGGGCACCGACCCCATATGCTGAGGGTGGCAGGTTCAAACCCAGCCCCGGCCAAACTGTAACAAAAAATAGCCGGGTGTTGTGGTGGGCGCCTGTAGTCCCAGTTACTGGGGAGGCTGAGGCAAGAGAATCACCTAAGCCCAGGAGCTGGAGGTTGCTGTGAGCTGTGATGCCATGACACTCTACCAAGGGCGATAAAGTGAGACTCTGTCTCTACAAAAAAAAAAAAGAACATTTTATTTTAAAGTGGTTATTGGGCCAGGCATGGTGGCTCACGCCTGTAATCCTAGTGCTCTGGGAGACCGAGGTGGGTGGATTGCCTGAGCTCAGAGGTTCAAGACCATTCTGAGCTATAGTGAGCCAGAGTGAGACCCACGTCTCTATCAAAAAAGCTGGGCATTGTGGTGGGCGCCTGTAATTCCAGCTACTTGGAAGGCTAGGGACAAGAGAATCGCTGAAGGAAGAAAAGAAAAAAAAAAACCCTTCAAACTAAGATGATTGAAAGCCAGTTGAAAGCAAAACTCAAAAATAAATAAATAAATGTGAAGTGATTATTGAAGCTGGGTGCGATGGCTCATGCCTGTAATCCCGGGAGGCCAAGAAGGGTAAATTGCCTCAGCTCACTAGTTCAAGACCAGCCTGAGCCACAGTGAGACCTTGTCTCTAAAAATAGCCAGGAATTGTGGCAGGTGCCTGTAGTCCCAGCTACTCAGGAGGCCAAGGCAAGAGAATCTCTTAAGCCCAAGAGTTTGAGGTTGTTGTGAGCTATGATGCCACAGCACTCTACCAAGGGCAACAAAGTGAGACTCTGTCTCAAAAAAAAAAAAAAGTGATTATTGAAATAGTTAAATTGATTTCTACCTTATTTGTTACTGTTTCCTATTTGTTGCCATTGCTTTTTGTTTCTGATTTTGACCTTTGCTCTTTTCCTGCCTTTTGCAGCTTCAATCAAACATTTTGTATTTTTCCATTTTCTTTTCTTTCTTGCATGTTGGTGATGCTTTTTTTTTTCACTTTTTTTAGTGGTTGTCCTAGAGTTTGCGAATATTCCAAGTCCATTTTTATTTTATTGTTTTATTTTTTTTATTAAATCATAAAGAGGTAGATCATGTATACATTAATGCACATATGGGGTATAACGTGCTGATTTCATATACAATTTGGAATTCTTACATCGTGTTGGTTAATATATCCCTTACCTCATTTACTTAATTATTGTCATTATTTCAAATAACACTATACCACTTCACAAAACATGTATGTACTTTATAGTAACAAAATTTTTCTAATTTCTCCCTTTTTCCTTGTATCATTGCTGTGATTCATTTTACTTAGAGATAACCATACACAAGCATACATTGTGTATATACATAACAGAATAATTTGATGCCATTATTTATTTTGAAACATTGTTGCTCATGCCTGTAATCCTAGCACTCTGGGAGGCTAAGGTGGGTAGATTGCCTGAGCTCAGGAGTTCCAGACCAGCCTGAACTAGAGTGAGACCCCCATCTCTAAAAATAGCCAGGTGTTATGGTGAGTACCTGTATCCCAGCTACTTGGAAGGCTGAGGCAAGAGGATTGCTTGAGCCCAAGAGTTTGAGGTTGCTGTGAGCTATGATGCCACAGCATTCTACCAAGGTGAGACTCTCTCAACAATAACAACAACAAATTATTATCTGTTAAATCAATTAATAAGAAAAATAAATGTTTTTATTTTACAATAACTTATTCTTTTGTCAATGCTATTCCTTTCTTTATGTAAATCTAATATTTTAATATATATTCTTTTCCTTCTCCCTAAACAACTTTTTAACATTTCTTGTAAGTAAGGCAAGTCTACAAGGCAAAAAGTTCCTTCAATTTTTGTTTGAGAAATTTCTACTTCTCTTTCACTTTTGAAAGACAGTTTCACAAATTCACAAGATAAAAATTCTAGGTTGGTGGTTGTTGGGCTTTGTTTTTCTCTTAATATTTTAAATATTTTTCTCCACTGTTTTTATGCTTGCATGGTATCTCGGAAGAAGTGGGGTGTAATTCTTTCTTTTCTTTTTTTTATGCTACTGGGTAGGCTCAAATAATTATTTTTTTATTTCAAATTAGTATGAGGGTACAAATCTTTAGGTTACACTGTTTTCAATTTTAAGATAAAGTTCAAGTTGTAGTTGAGTGTCTCATCCAGGCCTGCTGAACACCCTCACATTGTGCATACTAGATGAGATCCCTCCAATCACTCTCCTTCTTTTCCCCTCCCCTCTAGCTCAAACAATTCTTATTTTCATTTCTCTGTAGGTAAATATTCCTTCTTCTGGCCTCTTTCAGGATTTTTATTTAATATTTGATTGTTTGTAGTTGGAATCATCTGCCTAAGTATCATTTGGGGTTTTTGTTTTTGTTTGTGTTTTGCATTTATTCTGCTTGGTGTTCTCTGAACTTCCTAGATCTATAACATCTTTTCTGACATCAACTGAAAAAAATAGTATTGTTTTCAAATATTTCTTTTATCCCTTTCTTTCTTCTCCTTCTCATATTCTCATTCCATGTATGTTATACTTTTTGTGGTTGTTGCACAGTTCTTGGAAATTCTCCTTTAATTTTTCAGTCCATTTTTTTTCTCTTTGCTTTTTAGTTTGGGGAGCTTCTTAATAGATGCTTCAAGCAGAGACATTCTTTCCTTAGCCATATACCAGTCTATAAATAAGTCCATCAAAGATTTTCTCTTGCAGAATTTTTGACCTCTAGCATTCTATTTTCCTTCTTAGAATTTCCATCTCTCTGC
The DNA here is from genome assembly GCF_027406575.1 of Nycticebus coucang. Lineage (NCBI taxonomy): Eukaryota > Metazoa > Chordata > Mammalia > Primates > Lorisidae > Nycticebus > Nycticebus coucang. Next base: position 57,160,408 of record NC_069788.1, read on the forward strand.
TTACGTGCTCATTTGTTTTTGCATGCTGTTTACTTTATCCATGAGATCCCTTAGCATACCAATCATACTTGTTTTAAATTCACCATCTCACAATGCCAACATTCCTGCCATATCTTAATCTGGCTATGATGCTTGTTTTATCTCTTCAAACTTTAGTTTTTACCTTTAGATATGCTTTGTAATTATTCCTTCATAGTCAGGCATGAGGTAGTTGGTAAAAGGAAATGCTATAAATAGGCCTTGATACAGTAGTGAGGTAGAGGGTTAACAGTCTATAGTTCTATAATTAGGTATCAGTCTTTTGGTGAACCTGTGCCTCTGGACTAAACTTCACAAGACCATCTCAGTCTCCACTTCCTTTGGTGGGACAGAATAGCCAGAGTGATAGAGTGTTAGGTATATGTCTTCTCCCATGTGGAAAGCTAAAGGTAGCTAAAGTTAGTTATTTCCCTTTCTGCAAGTCCGATAACCTCATAAAACCCCCAGCAAATTAGGCTATGGTTAGATAGTTTCTCCTAGGTTCAAACCTTGTTAAGAACAGTGTTCCAGTGTATTTCAAAATGGTTCTCTTTCCCTTTTCCTGCTCAAATCACTGGGGGATTTTTCTCTGATAATCACCGTGAGAAGCAGATCACACTTCCAAGTAAAACTCACAAAGCATAGGAGCCCTTCTACAACAGAGTCACTTCTGAAGTTTTTTACTTTCACCGTTGTCCACAGTGACCTGCAAACAATTCATCAATTATAGTTCAGATTTTCCTACCCCAGCAATGTTGGTAATATTGGAGGCTTCTGCTCTGCATCTGCCCTTCTGTCTCTGCAATTTGGGGGGGCCCTATACGTACCTAAGAAGAGTTGCTGAATTTTCGGTTTGTTCAACTTTTTATTTGGTATTAGGATGAAGTGGTGACCTCTAAGCTTCTTTCCCAAGGAGTTTTTAGTCCAGAAGGTAACGTGCTCTGCTGATTTCTCCTGGGTTATATTAATGTGATCCAGGCATCTGAGATCTAAGCAAAACCAGGTATAAGGCTTTGAGAGACAAAAAAATCTCTCCCACAAAACATATGCCTTTAATTTTTCTAAATATAATAAATGTTTGTGATTGTGTAAGGCAAAAAATTATTTTCCTTTAATTATATTACACACATTCAAGTATTTTGTAACTTTTGTTACAAAAAAATTGGGCGAGTGTGTGGACAACTCTGGGCATTGTCTGGGGCCCCAGACAGAGCCTGAGCTGGAAAGGAGCTAATATTGTTCAGCTGTGGGCTGACTGCATAGCCACTGTGGGGGAGCTGCCCCTGTGGGTTGCAGCACGGGTATCGGCTGGGAGACCTTGGGCAAGTAATCTAGTGACTGAGCTGTGCAAAGGCGAGGACTGAGATGCTGAGGGAGAGCTAAGATCTAAGTGTTTGGCAGATTACAGCCTTGGCCCTCAGGGGCATAGAGTGCAACCAGTTTTGGCGCACTGGATAAGCGGGCAGCCACATCAGGAGAGATCCCAGCGATAAGTGCTTTCCTTGGAAAGCTTCTGCTTAGCCAAGATTCACAGTTTAGAGTGTCTTTTAAGTGAGCTGAGGAGACATTTGGGCTCCCAAGACTGCAGGGCCTGAGAAATCAGCAGAAGCCTCCAGTCTCTATCTTGTACAGCTGTATCAGCATTGTGATTAACATCTCATACCTCAGAAGATTACCTGTTGCCCAGACAATATTCAGCAAGATGTGTATACTGTTTTGGTTTTTTGGTTTGGGGTTTTTTTTTGTTTGTTTGTTTGTTTTTTGGTTGTTGTTTTTTCTTTTCTTTTTTCCCCTTAATTTCAACATTTTTCCTCTAGATTTTTCTTTTTTCCTTTTTTTCTGTTTTTCTCTTTTCTTTCTTCACTTTTCTAGTTTAAATACAGTCTTCCATTTTTGCCTTCTTTAACAATTAGAAATTCATTTTTGCTAGTGTTTCTGCCCCTATTATTTGTTTCCTCCCCCCCCCCCAATTTTATTCTGTAAGGGTTTTTGTTTCGTTTTGATTCACACTATTTTTGTCTTTCCTCTCTACCTGGTGGAGGTGGGGTACTTTGTCTGACCAGGCTGGCAAAGAGCTGCTGACCTCAAGGGAACCACCCAACTCAACACCCCCAGAGGTTGGAGGTCTTTAAGTTTGGGTCAAAGTACCCTACTATACACCTATATTACTTCTGTCTCCTTCTTTCAGTGACTCTCTTCTTTTTCTCAATATTTCCTTTTACTCACCCCCTCTCCTTTCTCTTTTCTTTCTTTTTTAAATCTTCTTTTCCCTTCTTGCTCTTCAATCTTCTTATCCTTCTGGTCCTGTACCAAAAGGACTCATTAAAACTTCAGGCCAGAGGCACAGTAACTTAAAGAGCAAGAGGAAGTGAAAGGAAAATTAGGGCAAGGAAACAGATACAAGAAAACACTCATGAAGAAGAATCAGCAGAAAAATCCTGGCAACATAAAATACCAGTCCAGAGCAACTCCTTCAAGAAACCGTGAGGTAGCTACTACAGAAGATTCCACCCATAAAGAAATGTTAGAAATGACAGAAGGGGGTTTAAAATACAGATGATGAAAACAATGAAGGGAATTTCTGAGAAAGTGGAAAACAATCAAAAAACAATGAAGGGACTTGCTGAGAAAGTGGAAAACAATCAAAGAACAATGAAGGAAACTGCTAAGAAAGTGGAAAATAACCAAAAGGAAATCCAAAAACAGAATCATATAAGAGATTAATAATATGAAGTATATAGAAAGGATATAGCAGAGCTGAAGGAACTGAAGCAGTCAAGTAGGGAACTTTAAACCCGGTGGAGTTTGATAGTCTATTATGCTAGAAAAACCTTGACCTGAACCCAAAACCATTGCTTAGCCTTAAAGAGTCAATCACAAGCTATTAGCAAAAACAAAAATAGAAAAAAAAAAACCCTCATAATTAATGAAAGAATTTATTTATTTTAAAAAATGTGCTGGACACAGGTTATTTAAGTAGAGTCTCAGTGCATTATTTTAATCCTGATTATGTTTGAATCTGTGATGTCCTCCATTAAAACATTAATATTCTCTAGTTTCTAGATTTGAAAGCAGACATGTGTGATCTTGTTTTACTTTTCCAGGGGAGGAATCAAAAATCTGCTCCAGTAAGTAGCAATCCAATAAAAATAGGTGATAGTATCGTACAATGTGTGTAATACAGAAACCATGAGTGAGTGCTCTCCCGTGATAACAGTCAGCCAAGAAATGGGGCCACAGTGCTGCTGGTGGCGGCAAAAACTGCTCACCCTCTCTGAAAGCACACAAAAGCAAGATGCTAAAATATATTAGCTACTGACAAATAGTTATAAGCCATTTAGACAGATTATCGCACATTTCATTATTTTAATTACTACGTTCAAATAAATTGTAGTTAAGTTTTTCTTCTTTTACTTACATACAAAATACTTGTCCATAATGAAAAAATCTATAGCTTAATGATATATTGAATAACAAATCAAAACTCAGAGGATATATTTATAGTAAGTCCAATTCTAATTTTCTAAATTTTTAATGAGTAATATTTGTGAGCCAGGCATTGCAGGAAAAAATAAGTAATGTGAGACAGTCCTTACCCTTGAAGACCTGGGAATGTCTTAATAATAAAGTAAGAGATTCTGAATTTCTTGGCTCTCTTACTTTGTTAGAACCCAGAGAAAATTAAACAGATGCCCTGTTAGTCAAGTACATAGAAGAAAAATAGATTTGCCTGCATTATAATATCATTACTGACAGCTTGCATTTCTCTGACAAAATCACAGGCAAACTTAAGTTGCTGGTGTATATTTCATCTGTGCACATGCATAGAACACATACATATTCATTATAGTTTCTATGTCAAGAGCATTTGAGAGAATTAAGTGACCTGATACATGTAAAGCACTCAGAACAAAGCTTGCCCTGGCACATAATAAGAACTCAGTAATGTTAATTATTTTTATCATAACAAGACAGAGACCCAACATTATTTTAGCTAAAGCAATTTAGATTTGCACAGAAGGCCAGAATGGCACCACGGAAGTAAGACCTAGAAGAAATGTCTGTAAGTATTATTGGAACATTTTTAATACACATCTCTCCCTCAGGATCTTAACTTAATAAATAAGGGGACAAAAGTCTGACTCTTAACTCTGTCAAAGTCTATCATAAGACATTACTTTCATATCACACATGACAGTTAGCCTGTGTATAAAGATGCTTGTCCCCAAAGGACAACAGTCTGATAGTGTAGTGAGAAAACTCAGACCCTTTTGACCTACTGCTATAAAACAATTCAGCATGGGTCAGGAAGAAGGAATGAGAATTTTCATGCAGACTTTATGAAGTGAACTCATCTTGAACCCATGGAAATTTCTGAATTTCATTTCAAGAATCACAGCACAACAGCAGCACTTCAAGAATTTTATTAACCATTGAGCCTGTAGCTTCCCTTTAAAGCAGTTATTGGTACACTATTTATGACAATCAGCTAGCATAAAAAATGCCCTGCAGTGGAGCTGTTTGACCTTAATATATTTTTTTTCTAAGTGCTAGGGAGAGAGTCCCTGGAGCTCGGTTCTGCAATACAATTGCTTTGACTTTAAGTTCAGAGATTGTAGGCAAAGCAAAGACACAGTTATGTTAACACCTTTTAAATCAGGGAACCCTATTTGACTCTGGACCTAGGTTTTTACTCCTGAGATAGTTCACAACTTAGCTTACCATCATTATCAACCTAACGGATCACACCAAATCTTAAAAGTAAGACACAATGAACCTAACACGCTAGTCCTCCCCCTAAAGGGATAAGAGAGACTACACGATACAGTGTAAGACCAAAGAAGGCATAAAAAGATAGTTTTTAACATGCAATATCTGCAGAAACCATGACAGGCACTTACAAACATCACCCTGGGAAACATTCCCAGTTTCTTAAAGAGAGGTCTCGTGGACCTTGTCTTAGAAATTAGAAGACTGAAGTTCAAAGAGGTTAAATAACATAGTTCGTTTCATGGAGCTAATTAGTATCTTAGGTTCCGGGTTGAAATTAAAAGGTGGAGAGTCTCCTCTTCGTCCCTCAACCAAGCTTGATCTTTAGAAAGTGAGAACATTCCTCTGGCCAATTTCCTCACCTTTAAAATGAAGAGGTTATGTGGCAAACAGTTTCTAGGGTAGTCCCATGACCGGGCCTTTGTTTGATTCTCTCCCCTGGAGTCTGGGCAGCTTGTAGGACCCGGTTCTAACTAGGAGACCAGAAGCAGCATGACGACGTGCATGAGGACACTGCAGACGCCCAGGGCACCCACCAAGTGAAGGCACACGCTCTCTTGATGGTGTTGAAGAAGCAGGCTGAGATGTGAGCTGACATCTGGAGAAGGCCAGGTAGGAAGGAACTGAGAATAGCCACTGGTCAGCAGCTAGCAAAGTGAAGAGCCCTGGCAGCCTGCAGGGGACAGAGTAATGACGGCAACCAGGGACCCAGGCTCCGGATGAGAACTCAGCCTCGGCTGACCCCTGGACCACAGCTCAGCTATGCCCAGATGTCCTATGTGAAAATACTCGTTCTGTTGGCTTTAAAATGAGGACATTTACTATCCACCCTAAGAATATGTGCAGATACTGGGCAGATTTTAGGGTTAGGTGATTCAGCTGCTCAACATCAAGGATTCTACTCACGTATCCTTCCAATTCTCTGATCAGGTCAATTATGCCAGTGTTCACAAAATGGCCACAGCAGTTCCACGAGTCACATCCAGACATAGGAATACCTAGAAGCAAAAGATAGGACTCCTCTTCTTTATGTCCTTTTTATGAGAAAGCCTTTTGTCACATCACTCCCTGTTTTGCCAGCCAAAGGAAGAAACATAAGTGATTGAGGGCAGGCAATAGTAAGGTCCCTGCAGTAGGTCCCTTTGAATTTGACACTTTAAGATCCTATGTCTAAGCCACATGGAAAATGGTTGAACTCATATTTTTCCAACACCTCTCTGTAGGCACATTAGCTTACACTCACTGTACAGTGGTGAATGAGATAAACATGGTCCCTTTCTTTAGAGCATGCAATTCAGTGAGACAATGTCAGTACTTGATAGGTCTATCTAGAGCAGTGGTTCTCATCCTGTCTAATGGCGTGAACCTTTAATACAGTTAAAAGTGGTCGTGACCCACAGATTTAGAATCGCTGATCTAGAGTCTTCTTACTGATGACTTTGATGGTTTGGGGAAAGAGACTGCTGTGTATGTTCATCAAATTTTCCTTCAAATCTCCCAAACAGTGGGTATCAGGAAGGTCTGCACCTGTCTGATGCCCTAGAATGTCACTGTCAAGTACAGAAGCAGAATCACAGGTGGCCATTTCAATCTAAGTACAAATTCATTAAAATTGGATTTAAATAGAAATAAAAGTTAGTGCCTCAGTTCCACGCCCGTGTTTTAGGTGCTCAGAAGGCTCATGTGCTTAGTGGTACTGTGTGGCTGGGTACATACAGACCATTTCCATTACCACAGGAAGTTCCGTTTATTGTACAGCGCTACCACAGAGCTTCTGAAAAGCTTCAGCAAACTTTCAAACACAGAGTCTCACAGGCACACCATCCTCCAACAGTTATTACACGATGCTATAATTGCCAATATCTTCAGTTTCTTCCAAAAAACTCTTAAACCCAAATGCTGTCTCCATTACTGGTTTTTGTGTTCCTTCTATCTGAAGCCCTTAGTTATCATCAAGGCTATTTTCCTACCAGATAAGGAAGTAGGCAAAGTAAGTAAGTTTTCTCGGACATTCAAAGAACAAATAGGAAGGTTTGTCATGACGATGTGACAGAACGCCCTCTATAATAGCAGGGTAGAAGCAGTTGGGAGGTCTTTGGCCGACTTCTTTTGCAGATGTACTTTTAACAGCTTCACAGGCTGGTTATATGTAGGAAGCAGATGGAGGGGTAATAGGTGTTCTCCAGCTGACAACCCTTGGCCCTTGGTGAAGAAAGGCCATCCATTAGAGGCTTTCTGTTCCCCACTCTTGTACTTGGAAGTGTTAAACAAAGTTAAAAGAAGTCACTGTGTAGACTGAGCTCCTACACTGGGCCCCGGCAGATCAGATCAGACCAAACCAGAATGGAATCACTTATGCTAAATGCCATGTAATAAACTGATCCCGAAACAGGCCAGTTTAAACAAACAAACAGAAACCAGGCAATTCACAGCAAGCCTTCATAAGGATGCTCGAGCTGGCATGTTAAGGAAGTTCTCAGGGCTTTAACCCTTAGGGTCTAAGGAAAGAACCAATCCACTTCTCCCTCCTCGTTTCTGTTTTTTTTTTTCTGCTTTTGTCAGCCCTTTTCTGCCTATGAAGTCCAATTCTTCTGCTCAGCTCATGGAAATAGTCTTTGAATTTTATAGATTGAAGTGTTGTCCAATTTTAGAATCACAAATAAAAGCCAATTAGATCATTCACCTTCTGTTCTATTCTTTTCTTTTGACAGAAAGAAAAACCTAACTGACATATAGCCTGGCAATATTGACATGAGTTATAGGTCTTGAGGGGAGGGATGATACAATTGCTGTTTTTTATATAAATTCGGTCATTTAACTTAAGTCATAGAATGGGAGAGGAACCAGCTTGAGGACTCAGGTCTTAGGATCTAATTGTTAGCTTGCTTGGTACTGCTGTCTCTATTTGCTTTAATAGAGGTTTTTAATGAGATACCAAGAGCTTGGTTACTTTTCTGAGCATTTGGAAAATGGTAGAGATATGTTATCTCCTTATTTTATCATCCCTTGTAGTGACTCAGACTAGGACTTCATAGAATGAAGAAATTCTACAAACTTGTTGTCACAGTTTCCTTAGCTCAGAAGAATGTTGCCAGTTCAAACGAAAGATGCAAACGAGGGAGGTTAAAAAATGACACCACTCCTTGATGAGAGAAGCCACAGCTTCTCTTCATAGCCCACGCTGGATGACAAATGTTAAATGAAAGTTGTGAAAATACGTGCAGGAAATGGGCAAAGGATGAGGAAGCAGTGCTGTGGAAAGTGGGATGGAGGACACGGTGGGCAAGCCCCAGGGGACATTTCCAGGAGGGACACCCTGCGAGGAATCTGGCCAGAGAAGCCAGGAGACAGGAAAAGCATGTGAGAGAGAGAGGGAGAGAACGAACGTGAAAAAGTGAAGCAAATTGTAGAAAGGCAGAGGGGGACTTGGTTCTCCCCGTTACCACACCCTTTGCCACAGTCCGGGGAGTTCACAGTGATGTGTAACATGTGCAAATGTCAAAACAAAAACAGAAATAGGACTAATACGAAAATTAATAATAGAAAGAAGAAAAAAAAAGACACTCAAATCCCTATTTATTTTATTAATTTTATAGATTCACCTTTTGGTGACCAGAATTAAAACCAGATGGAAAAAAATAACCAATAGATGCCGGATCATGTTGGCATATTTTACACTCAGCGGGTCATGTGGCCTGTATAATCTGAAAAACAACTCAGGCAGCAGGACACTGGAACGGGGACCGGGCAGGTCACAGACCTCTGTATTTCTGGACAGCTCTGTCCTGGGCAGCTTCACCCCTTGCTTTGCACTTTCTCCTCCATCAGTGAACTCAGCTAACCATGGCCTTGTCATGGAATATGCATCTCCATTAGAATTAAGAAAAAAGTTTACAATAAATTTCAGTAATAACAATGATAGCTGTGGAGGCTGCCAGGGCACATATTCAAAAGCTACAATCTTCTGAAGCTAGGAGGAGCCAAAGGGTGTGTTTGTTTTGGCTCAAGGTCCCACCGCAGGCTGCTTGAGGTCGCCAGCTACATTTCTGTCAACAGAGAGCAACTATTATAACACAATCCATGTTGATCAGGAAGTGTGGCCACAGTGAGGGACACTGAGGAGGTGCTGTTTTTATAATGCATTCTGAAAACGAGTCCTGAGCCCGTCATCGGTGACAATAGGAAAATCCCCACTCCATCAATGTGTTCACCTGCAAGTCCCAGAGGGGCAGAGCAGAGGGAAAACCTGATTATCATTCAACTCTGCCAGTAGATGAATTGATTATCCTCAGGCCTTTGGAGCTCTTCCAGAGTCTGGGGGTAGTCAATACTCCCTTTTTGTAACCTTCTGAATTCTCTTTCTCATGTTGTAAGTTCTTAGGGTAAGGGTTAGGGTTAGGTTAATCATTGACTTAGGTTTTCCTATTCTAATTCTTTTATTGGACAAACCCTTGGTTTGGGGCTAGATGTATGAAGACCCACATGAATTGATATATACTGATAAAACCGAAGAAAGCAGGTCTCTCTGAACCCTGCCTGTCTTCCTTCCACTTCTGGGACACTCTAGCCACTCCACCTACCACCTCCACTGCTGTCCACACTACACTGTCCAGGGGAACTCCATGGGCAAGATCACGAAAGATGGGCTTGCCCTTGCCCTTGAGTTCATCCTGACATCAAGTCACATCCACCCTGGGTCTGCCTTTCTTATAAGCTGAGCGGAATCCTTTGACAACACAGACCAGCACCATTTCAAGGATCTTACTTAAGTTCTCTACATTCATCGCTCAACAACTCTGTGCTTCATTAGCTGTTGGGGAATCAGAGGCTCACATGACTTGCCAAAGTTTACACAGCCAGTATTTGACAGAGGCAGGATGTTGGTCTTTAGATGCATTCTAGCAGTGGGGACACTCTTATTCTTTAAAGCAGAGCATCGTATACTTTATGGGGAAGGAACCACCTAAGATTCTTGTTAGAATGCAGATCTAGCGAGGGCCCAAGAGTTTGCAATTGTAACATGCTCCCATGGGGTGGGTGTATTGTCCTGACACCACAGTTTGGATACCAAAGCTTCAAAGAAACTTTACAAATTAGGCCTAAACTGAGTAACCTCAAGGAGAAAAGCTCTTTAGTTATTTCATAATTTTTAGTATATGGACAGAAGGCATACTTTAAACTCCTTGGGAAAGTTTGTCACTCCCAGGAGTCTTACTGTATATGACCACCCTAGGTGATACTGCCTTCTGGTTTTCTAAGGACTAGGTAGAGACATAACTATAAGAGTCTCCCCTGATCTGTTTTTTGAAATTATCTTTTACTTTTATTTATAAATATTAGTTATCTATTTTTTGAGACTTAAAAAAATAATAAGAAGTTAACTGATGACTCCATACTGAATCTCAGAGTCAGAGTATTCTATAATAGACATACTCTTGTTTGACAATGTGAATGTTACTTTCTTTGCATTATTATTATTATTATTATTGCTTAATATTTCGATGCAGCAATTCTCTGATTTCTTTTCCAAATGTATTTATGTTCGTTTATTCTTTGCAAGGTTTTTATTTCTAGTCCTTATCTTTAACATTGTTATTGTTGTTAAATTTTAGGCCTCTTCAATTTTGTGAAGGCAAAAAATGGAAAACTAATAAACTCCTTTTTAAAAAGAGCCTCCCTGAAAATCCTCTGTTCTCATTAGCAGTCAGTCCCTGCTGCCACCCTGCCCACAGTCCCCGCCAACCACTTTTTTACCTTCTCTCTCTCTCTCCATCTGTCTATTCTGAACACTCCATATAAATGGAATTGTACAATATGTAGCCTTTTGTGAGTGGCTTTTTGTGTTTTATGTGCTTTCAAAGTTTATTCACATTGTAGCCTGTGTCTATTCCTTTTTACTGCTGAATAGTCTTTCACGGTATGAATACACCACATTTTGTTTGTCCATTTATTAGTCCCACCACCCAGAAAAGGATCCAAAAGAAAACATAAGAAATGCTGAAGTAATGTGGATTGTTGTAATATCATGATCAGTAGACACTTAACCAACACAAATTTCATTGACTCCTATATGTTTCTCATAATCTTCTCCTTTAACTAACTACTTGAACTTTTTGAATTGTTTCCCAGAAGGGGTAGACTGTTTATAAGAGATAGAAGTTGTTGTAGGGCACAGTGCAGTGGCTCACACCTGTAATCCTAGCATTCTGGGAGCCTGAGGCAAGTGGATTGCTTGAGCTCATGAGTTCAAGACCAGCCTGAGTAAGAGAAAGACCCCATCTCTACTAAACATAGAAAAGCTGAGGCAAGAGCTGGAGGTTGCTGTGAGCTATGACACAGCACTCTACCCAGGGCACAGCTTGAGACTCTGTCTCAGAAAAGAAAAAGTTGTTGGGACTCCAAAGACTCCTGAGCAAGATTCCTGACTCGAAGGGTCACTATTCCCTATGACTAGCCCATCCTGTACAAGACCACAAATTACACACCAACCTGTCCCCTCAGTGCATGTGGCTCCTCCTTAAAAAGCCTATGGTCCCTGTTGGACAAGGAAACAGATTTGGGGCTATTTCTCTCATTCTCCTGACATCTTTCACGTTATAATGCCTTTCTTCCTTGGCAATTATCATTGTCTCAATAATCGGATCTTCATGTCATGAACAAATGGATCTAGGCCAAAACCACCTTGCAGTTTCAATGACAATTTGAGAAGATCCATAAGCACTGGACTGGTTCGTTTGCAAAGCAGGATAGGACTTCAGTCTCATTCACCTCTTTAACGTTAAAACATACATTTCGAAGCAAAATCTCAGGGGTCAGAAATCCTGGATTGGATTCACCATTAATTAACTGGTTAACTATGAAGAAAGCGCTTAGCTTTTCAATGCTTCGGTTTTCTCATCTACAAATGGGGATAACAGTACTGTATTGGCCTCAAGAATTGGTAGTGGAATTACTAAGACGACACATTTAAAACATCTAAAACATACCAATATTTTAGCTGTATTAACAGATGCTAAATGTATCAAAGTACCAATGTTCAAATGGAAAAAAGAATCAATTATACTTACTTTATTTTAACTGGATACTTTAACATATGTCATTGTTATTTTTATGATGTTTATCTACTTCACAGGGAATTAATTCCTCACCTTGGTCAAAGAACAGTAGAATCAGAATGGTCATTTCATACAAAGAGACTCTGATTTAATGTTTAATGGCACTTTTGATATTTCCAATTGACAAAGAATTAGAATTTCTCTCCTTGTTCAAGCAATAAGGGAACAAAGCAAAATTTCTCCTGTATAAACAGGACCCCCTGCATAGTGTAGTACAAACCAATGGCAGCAGGAAGCCACCAGGACTGTAATATACAATAACCTGGCCTGAAGTCTTTTAAGGTGCATAAATCTTTTATCTTATCTCTATCTTTTCTTATATTCCCAGCATGGCATGCTTCCTATATTTAGCACATAGTTAGGCCCTTTTAAAAATACTATAAAGATAGTATGTGCACATGGCAAAAGTCAATGTCTAAAACCAAGAAAACTTTTGAAAATGTGTCCATTTTCTTCACTGAAATATCAAATACCAAATAGATGCAAACACATATCCATTAACTCAATTTTCTTTTTTTTCCCCCCCAGGGAAAGAAACAATAAGAAAAATGTTGTGATTTCTACAGAAAAATGTTTGCTTCAAGGAAAAACCTCTAAGCTCAAAAAAAGGCAAGATAAAAGCAATTTATTGTCATGTTATCCAACAATACTATATGAGATTACCACAGTGATGAAAGATATTGTCATAATGCGCGCGGCCAAGTAAGCTGAGTTCAAGCATTGTTGGGAGTTTTCCATTCCTTCTCTTTAAACATAGTCTTGTCAGTCCTGAAGTCTCAAGGGTTGTACAAAATATAATTACCAAGGTTTGTGATAAGGAGTAAACCAAAACAGTAGACAGAGACAGATTTTAAAATGCCAGCCAGAAAATCTTTCCCTGAAACATTTCTTCTGTACCCCAATCATAGGTGATGACAAAGAAAATAATGCCATTGTCATGTCCTAACTCAGCTGGAATTTCCTGTGAGGTTTAATGTTGTTATATTACGGCAACATAGATGAAAACCACATCATTGCAGGGGGTTGACAGGTGCATATATGCAAAATGACTAAAGTTCTTAAACAGGTTTACTAAATATGAGTGTCATTGAATTTATCAAGGTCTGCCATGGGCTGTTCCAATCCTGACTTGAGACTGAGGCTAGCAGGCAAAATGGAGAGCCGTCCTTTCTCCAAGTCCTTTTGATCTGTGGCTCCGTGGCCAAAGCTGCCAATTGGCATGGGTCTGACGGCTGTCATCAGCAAGTGCGGCATCTGTTTTGGCCAGTTGAAGTCCGACAGGAAGCACCAGCGTATTTCATTGCAACTAGGTCAATAAATTTGCTGACAAGCAACAACTGTTTAATTAGAATCATGGAGAGAATTTTTTTTAAAAAGAAGTTCCAGTTTATTAGAATTTAACATCTCATTCAGCATGTGTAGTTTTATACATTTGTAAATTTTTTATCTTCTAGTTTGGAAGGCAGAAAGAAGATAGAAATAGAAAAGTCGGAGGATTCCACTGAGGGTGAGCACAGAAAACATTCTTCTTTTCACTCAGCGCTCACTAGAGCGTCATGGGTTCTCAGTTTCAAGCTCAATTTAACTGAGCCTTTTGGGCTCTGAGTTTCATTTATTCCAGGCCAAACAAAACTTCCTCATGGCAAAGAAAAAAAAGAAAAAAAAGATGAAGAAGAAAGAAATATCAGATTGAAGAGGGAAAGTCCACACAAAGATTAAAAAGGCTGTAATGTGCACATGTCTTTGTGCAACATGTGAAGATAAAACATATTGAATTGATTAGAATTGCAAAGGGTTTCTAAAGCTCTTTGGCCTAAAAACCTTCTATCAAGCTGCTAATAAGACCCCTCCCATGACAATTACTAACTCTTCTTCACTCTCATTTCCCTCTAATTCTCTTCATACTACTAATCTCTGAACAGCTGCTGGCCTCTAAACAATGCCAGTCTTAGACCTCATTTATTAATCTCTAATACATTATCTGAGAGCAGAAGCACTTACCAATTTTAACTCTAGAAATAAAAATTACTGAGTTATCCCCAAGGAAGAGGAATGGACAGAATGAGAATAAAGCGGAGCCATCATGACTCACAAGGTTTAGTGGAAGAGACTACAATTCAAAGGCAGATGACTAAAGGTAGAGAAGCAAATACAATGAGCTCAGTTCTTTGCTGCCTCTACACAAAGCTCCCATTGACTTTCCTGAAGGGCCCCAAAGAGGGCCCAAGGTGTAAGGTGTTTGCCGGAATGACTGGTATGTAGTGACTGCCCCTTCCTAAGCACACAGTCAAACACACTCAAGTGTTTGTGACATGGCCCTCTTTAGTAGTTGACCTGAATTTTGGGTGAACAAGAAATCTAAAAGCATTTTGAGAACAAAGAGCAAACTCTAATTTGAGTGGGTAAGCAAAATATCCTTCAGATTCTAATGAGCAGCTTGTACTTCTTCCAGAGTCTTCTCTCCTAACCATCAATGTCTTTCACCAACTTCAACAAAAACAACAGGACAACTGGGTAAGAAGCAGAGAATTTTCTTAAGTTCAAATCGTATGAACTGTATGTCTGGATCAAAAAGTCCTAGAGTTGGGCAACAGTCCATATCTTGCCAGGTTTAATTGGCTAATAGGGACTCAATTGTTTCCAGCTATCAATGCATTACACAAAACACACAATACTCCCTTCAGGTACAAGACTGAAACAATCATGAGAGTAAAAGGTAACCTGGAGGCTTAGAATGAGTTTCAGTAAGAAGAGAAACCAATCTTACTGTGAAGGACAAACAAGGACAAGTAGGAATCAGGGAAATCCACAAACATAATCACATTCAGGAAGATCAAATGAAGAAAGAGAAAAATTGATATAAAGAAAATAATAGAAGAAAAGCAATTTTCTGAAGCTTAATGAAAATTCCAAAAGACGAGTCTGCCTTTTCAGAGGATTTTATTAATTTTGTTACCTTTGGCAAATCATGTAAGAAAAGGCATAACTACCAAGCCTGCAGGTAAAGATGTGTTGTCTCAATTCTTCAAATGCAACGTATAGACAGTGAATACCTCTATGAGTTCTTTTCCATTCTTGTTAACTAATTGCTCTTTTATTCCTGAATGGCTAAATTTAGAAGTATTTCCTTTCATTTTCTTCAAAGGAGAGAACCATTTGATTTTAAGATATAATTTATTTTATTCATATGATCTTTTAAGTAGAAAATATTTAGCAAAACTTAAAAAATTACTGCAAGATGATTATACAAATAAAGAAAAGGGATTTATCAGGGGAAGAAGCAACAATGATAAAAAAAAATCTAAGACTATTCACTTTCTGAATTTATAATCCACTGGAATAACTATAGAATGATTTCAAAATATCTCCAATCTCCAGGTTAAAAGCAATACCAGTAACTAACCTTGAGATTATAGACTTATTGCATGGTTCTCATGTAGTAAACCTTCCATTTTACCCCATGCTGGAAGAACACTCACAATCTCCTTTGCCGACTACCAGCAAGATAATTTATATGTCAATGATTCTCAAAGTGTGCTAACTGGAACAGTAGCATGGCCCCAAAAACTTATTACAAGTGCAAATTGTCACACACATCCCTTCCCTCCACTGACTAAATCAGAGACTCTGGAGTCAGAGCCCAGCAATCTGCATCCTGCAATCTGTATTTCCCAAGCCTTCTAGAACATTCTTATGCATAACCCAATCTGAGAACAATTTATGTGAGCAAGGAATATGAGAATTCCACAATCTAAGGAATCTGAAGGAAGAAAAATAGGAAATAAAAAGACATCAACTAAAAAAGATGGAAAGAGAAAATGAAGCAATAAAGGATAATATGAAATATGGAAAAGAGAAAGAGATTTATATTTGATGAAAAACTCAAATCCCTTATTTCACTTCCATAACCTCAGTACCTCAGATTATTTAACTACCTTTGTATTCTTTTACTGTTTCTTGGAAACCACGTAATATATTTTTTCTCAGTTAACACAATCTGAATAATATTAAGATTCCAAATTGCTATGACCAGAGATTTTACTTTTAAATCAATTGTTGTTAATAGGAAAACTTCTGTTATTTGATTGAATCTAAGTAAGTTGTAAATTGTTTAAAATAGCATTCGTGTCCTGTGTTCTTAGAAAAAAATATATACGGGCAGCGCCTGTGGCTCAGCGGGTAGGGCGCCGGTCCCATATGCCGGAGGTGGCGGGTTCAAACCCAGCCCCGGCCAAATTAAAAAAAAAAAAAAAAAAGAAAAAAATATATACAAGGTCTGACAATTAAAATTTGCAAACCCATCCTAGAAACAGTGCTAGCTACTGCATACTTCAGTGCTGGATATCACTGTGGTCACCAGATGGCCAAGGGTGTAGTGAAATTCAGCAATGAGGTATGTAACACTTTTCTAGGATGTTTGTGAACTTACTTGTCAGCCCTATGTACATACAAATGCACCAGGAATCTTCAGCCTGGTAAGGTGGATTAAGAATAGTCTGGATGGACATGGGCTTTTTTTCCTTGTGTTTTAACTGTGAAAGTGTTGAGGAAGAGAACCATTTGCAGAGGTGGTCTCCACACAGTTTGTCTGATAACCTAGCACTTACAGCCGTCCTGTCAGATACAGTGCTGCCAGCAGACCGGCTGGCTCCCCTCATCCACAGTGGCAGTTACAGTTCACACGCAGGGCTCCTGATCCCCTGACAGCCCATCATGCCTCATTGCCGCTGGGTTCAGTTCCAGGTTCCCGTACTGCCCGGCAATCCCCTCATTATTCATTCAACAGATAATTTATAGAGCACTTCTCTGCTCAATTCAATTATTCTATGGCTTATTAAACATACACACATGAATAAGACATGCAGCAAAGACACAGATGTGCACCGCCTTGTGATGGAGCTCACAGCACACACCATTGTCTCTCTACCTAACTTCACCAGGGAGGAAATCATTTTGCAGCACAGTCCTCATTTTTTGGCTTTGAAGTAGAGCCTAGCAAAAATTTCAAAAGCTGCAGGGCTTGAAGGCCAGAAAGACAGTACCAGATGGCACAATACTTAGTATGCCTTTGGGTTTACACTCGGCTGGCACTACCCTCAACAAGCCTTCTCTTATCCCACAATCTAGAAACAACAGTCCTGCTACATGATCCCACAGTGGACACTTCTGAACATCATGGCACATTGGCCTTGTTGTCTGTCGCTTCAATTAAACGTGAGTTGCTTCAGCATCAAGTTGTCTTGACCATGTAGCCTTTACCAGTGGTCATTACTCATGTCATTAGTTACATGAATAAGAGAGTGAACTAATTGTATATACTAAGTTACATTGTGGTTTCAGAAAACTGTGTTTTTAATGAGAATAGATTGAAACAAAATTGTATGAATTGCCTACAATAAAACTCTCTCTTTTGGGGGGGGGGCGGGGTAGGACTAGAATGCTATGGCATTACAGCTCATAGTAACCTCAAAAGCTCAGGGTGGTCTCAAAATCCACCCACTTGGCCGCCCAGAGTGCTAAGATTATAGGTGTGAGCCACCATGCCTAGCCCTGAACTCACTCAATTTAAATATACCATTTCATTAGATTGGCAAATATATACAGTCCTATAACTACCAATACCCTCACGATAAAGAAACCTTTTATCACCCCCACCTTTGTAGTCAGTCCACTAAATCCACTCCCAGACCCAGGAGATCACTGATGTTCCTTTTGCCTGTTCCAGAATGTCATATAAACAAAATCATGCAGAAAGTATTTAATCTTTAATGTCTAACTTCTCTCATTTAGCACCATGCTTTCTAGATCCATCCAAGTTATTGGCTCTGTCAGTAATTTGTTCCTTTTAATTGCTGAATAAAGTATCATCCATTCATCTGTTAACTTTGTTAATTCAATCATCTGTCAACCCATTTTGAATTGTCTCTAATTTTCGCTATTATGAATAAAGCCATTATGAACATTTTCATATAGGTCTCTGTGTAGGCATGTATTTTCATTTCTCCTGGGTAAATACATAGTCACGGAATGGTTTGGTCATGTAGTAGCTACATATTTAACTTGGTTGTAAACTTCCAAGTTATTTTCCTAAATGTCTGTACCACTTGACATAGCCACCAGCAATGTACTATAGTGTCTGCTGCTCCACAGACATGTGGACTTGATGTTGGTAGCATTTCTCATTTTAGCTGTTCCACAGTGTTAGGTAGAGGTATCTCCTTACATTTTTAGTTTTCATTTCTTTGTTGACTAAGGATGCTAAGTATTTTGCACTTACTGTCCCTTCATATGTATGTCTTCACTCGTAAAGTATCTAATTCTTTGGCTTTTCTTTCCACTCAGTTGTTTGTACTTTAATAACGGTGTTGTAAGCATTCTTTATAATTCCTTACCAGATACACAGTTTACAAATATTTTCTTCCCATCTGTGGCTGACCTTTCCATTTTCCTAGGGCTGTACTTTGATAAAATCCAATTATCATGTTTTTCCTTTGCAGTGCATACTCTTTGTGTGATATCTAAGAAATCCTGTCTAACCCAAGATCACAAAGATTTTCTGCTAAGTTAATGATCTTGTAACCCAAGGTCACAAAAATTTTCTTCTGTATTTACTTTGCCACACTTGTTGTTTGGGCTCATCCTATGTAGACTTAAGTCTACAGTGAGTACTGAGTTGGCTTTGTGTGTGGTGTAAGGAAAGATTTGAGGTGAAATTTTCCCCCTATGATTATCCATTTCATTCCAGCACCATTTGATTAAAAAAAAACTCTTCTTTCTTCTATTGAATTCCCTTGGTAATTGAGTATATAGGTGTTGATCTATTTCTGGACCTTCCGTTTTGACATCTATTTATATACCAATTATTATTCTGTCTTAATTTTTGTAGATTTATAGTAATTCTTGTAATGAAATAGTCTGAGTATTTTAGTTTTTTCTTTCTTTCTTTTTTTTTTTTCAAATTGTTTTGGCTATTGTAGGCCCTTTGCATTTTTATATATGTTTTACAGTCACCTTGTCAATTTCTACAAAAAACTTACAGGAATTTTGATTGGAATTTCACTGAATCTATGGATGAATTTGTGAACATTTGACATTTTAAAACTATTGATTCTTTGGATACATAAACATGCCATATTGCTCCTTTTATTTAGATAATCTTCAATTTATCTCATCAATGTTTTATAATTTTCAGTGTACAGGTTTTGCATATTCATTTCTATTACATGCTTTTTATCCTATTATAAATGGCATTATCTTTTCAATTTCTAATTTTGAATATTGCAGCTAATATACAGAAATGCTGTTATTTTTGTATGTTGGCCTTATATACTGCAAACTTGCTAAGCTCATTTATTATTCTCATAACATTTTCAGAAATTCTTTAAGATTCCCTAAGTAAAAGACAATGTTGTCTACAATCATGAGAATTTTACTTTTTCCTTTTCCCATCTGTGTATATTTTATTCCCCATTCTTCCATAGTGCACTAGTTAGGGTCACGACTCCAATGTTGACAGAAGTGGTGAGAGTGAATATGCTTTCCCTGTTCTCCTTGGGGAGAACAAATTCGGTCTTTTATTCTTAAGCATGATGTTAGCTGCAGTAATTTAGAGATGCCCTTTGTCATATTGAGGAAATGCTCTTCTACTTCTAGGTTGCTAAGGGTTTTTACGTTGAAAGGGTGTTGACACTTATCAAAAATTTGGTTGTTATGTTTTGTTCTGTTTTCTTTTCTTTTTTTTTCACACTTTGCTTTTTTTTGCAGTTTTTGGCCGGGGCTGGGTTTGAACCCACCAACTCGGGTATATGGGGCCGGTGCCCTACTCCTTGAGCCACAGGCGCCACCCTGTTTTCTTTTCTTGAAATGATTTCATGGGTGTCCCATTTTTGTTCGTTAATGTGGTATGTTTTATTGATTGATTTTGGATAAATGTAAAACCAATTTGGTTTTACTGGGATGAGCTCCAAGTAGTCATAATGTATTACCTTTTGTACATATTGCTGAATTTAATTTGCTATTTTTTGAAGGGTTTCAGTAGCTATCCTCTTAACATATATTGTGCAGTTTTCCTTTTTATTTGAAGAATACATAAATATATATAAATGTAATTGTGTGTCAGAGGGAAATTGGCTTAATAAAATCAGTTAGAAAGTATCCTCTGTCCAGTCTCTGGAAGAATTTGTGTAGTCTTGGTATTATAGCTTTTAAAAATATTTGGTTGACTTCACCAATTAAGCCAGCTGTACCTGGATTACTTTTGTGAGAAGAATTTTAATGATCAATTGAAGGATAACAAGCTATTCATGTCATCTATTTCTTTGCGGGGAAGCTTTGTGTTTATTTCAAAGAATTCGTCTCTTTCAAACATGTGAAAATTTGCATCAACTTGTTTATTGTAACAATTCCTTATCTATTTATCAATTTTAGGATCTATACTTATGTTCTCCCCTTCATTTCTGGCATTGGGTATTTGTGTTCTTTCTTTTTCTGGATTGGCATGGCTTGAGGTTTGCCAATTTCATCTACCTTTGTAACAAATCAGATTTTACTAAGACTTTTTTGTTTATCCATTTCAATATCATTGATTTCTTTCTTATTTCCTCTTACTGCTTACTTTGTGCTAAATTTGATCTTTGTTTTAGCCTTAAAGTAGAAGCACAAATCATAGATTTTTAGACCATTTTCTTTTCTTATGCAAGGATTTTAATGCTATAAATTCCTCTGTAACTACTGCTTTAGCTGCATTTCCCAAATTTTGATATGTTACATTTTTGTTTTTATACAAATTATTTTGCCCTTTCTTCACTGATGTATGGGATATGTACTAATATGTTATTATTTTCTAAATAATTGAGAATTTTTGTGGATATATTTCTGCTAGTTGTTTCTCAGTTACTTCTGTTGTGGTCAGAGAAGACATATTTTTATAATTTCAATCTTCTTAATGTATTAAATTTTGTTCAATCCTTAAAATATGGAAAATTTGGTGAAAATTGCATGTGTGCTTTATGTATGTTTATATTCTGTTGTTTTGTGTGGAGTGATCTATAAATGTGAATTAAGTCAAGCTGGTTGGCAGTGTCGTCCAACCTGTCTATAGCCTCACTAATTTTTTAATCTACATGTTCCATCAATTATCGAAAAAAAGAGTATTGACATTATTTATTTTTAAATTCAATTTTTCTAAATCTTCTTTCAGTTCTGCCAACTATATCAAGTATTTTGAAACCTTCTATACATGTTTAAGATTGCTGTGTCTTCTTAACAAATCGATTCCTTTATTATTAGAAAATCACCATTTTTAACACTGGTAATTTTTCTAATTATAAAATCCATTTCATCTAATGTTAATATAATCACTCCAGATTAATTTCCATTAGTGTTTGGATTGTCTATTTTTTTGTTCATCCTTCTAATTTTTACCTTTCTGTATTTAAATTTAAGATAGGTTCTTAGAGACTGCATATAGTAGGAACCTCTTTGCTTTTTTTCCCCCAATCAGACTGTCTCTGCCATTTAATTGGCATGTTCCAACCATTTACATGCACTGGAATTAGCAATACAGTTCAGTAAATCTACCATCTTTATTTTTGTTTTCAATTTTTATCATCTGTTCTTTATTTTCCCTGTCTTTTGGATTAATGGGGCATTATTGTCATCATCATCATCATCATTATTATTATTATTATTATTCCATGTTACTTCATCTTTTGCTTGTTAATCCTATGGCTTTTTAAATTTTGAATGGTTGCTTTTGTGTTCACAATATACATCTTTATCTTATCATAATCTATTTTAAAATATTACCCAGAGTACAAAAATCTTATAGTATTATATTCTGTTTTCACCCTGTAATACTTTGTTATAGACCTTACTATATACTGTTATCCCTTTTGCTCTAGATACTTATTTTTAAAGAAATCTAAAGATAAAAGAAATATGTATTATACTTACCCACATATTTATCATTCTTGATATTTTTTATTTCTTGTGTAGATCTTCATTTTCATTTGTTGTCATTTTCCTTCTACCTTAAAGAACTTTCTTGAGCATCTCTTATAATGTAGGTCTAAAAAATTATTTTTAAGATATTTGCACCAGATATTGAATTTTACAGTTAAAAAGTTTTTTTTCTTTGAGCTTGGATAGTTTCTGTTAGAAGTTTGCAGTTCTTTTTCATCTTTTTTGCTCTATACATATTGTGATTCGTGTTAGCTGGTTTTAAGATTTTATATTAATTGGGAGGCACCTGTGGCTCGGTGAGTAGGGCGCCGGCCCCATATACCAAGGGTGGAGAGTTCAAATCCAACCCCGGCCAAAATGCAACAAAAAAATAGCCAGGCGTTGTGGCGGGCGCCTGTAGTCCCAGCTGCTTGGGAGGCTGAGGCAAGAGAATTGCTTAAGCTCAAGAGTTTGAGGTTGCTGTGAGCCGTGTGATGTCATGGCACTCTACTGAGGGCGGTAAAGTGAGACTCTGTCTCTACCAAAAAAAAAAAAAAAAAAGATTTTATATTAATTATGAGTTACCTTTAAGTTAGGAATGCAATTGTCTGTATTTTAAAAAATATTTACTTTGCATTTTATTTATTGAGTTTCTGAAACATGGGACTTTATCATTTTCGGCAATTTAACCCAGTTTAATAAATGTTATATTACTGGGCATTGTCCAATTGGTCACTGATGCTTTATTTTTTAACTTTTCATGCTTTATTTTGGATTTTACCCCTTGTTTCCTACTTATCCCTTCAATTTCTCTGCTATTTTTCCTCACAGAGACAATTTGCCATTATTCTTATCTAATATATATTTCATTTTAGATATTGTTTTTCATCTCTTGAAGTATAGTTCATTAATTTTTATATCTTTCATTTTTCTGTTTTCATGTTCATTTTTAACATCATGAAGCATATTTATAATAAATGTTTTAATGTCCTTTTCTCTTAATTTCTTTATTAATGTCATTTCTGGATCTGATTTTATAGACTGATTTCCTTCATGTTATGGGTTATATTTTCTGTTCCTTCAAATGTCTAGTAGTTTCTTTATTGAAGGCTATTCATGTAGATTTTTCTGGGTTTTATTTTATTTTATTTTATTTTATTTTTGAGTCATAGATTTTATTGTATTTCTTTAAAGTCTTTTGGACCATTTCTTAATGATAATTAAATTAATAGGCTAATTCAAGCCATTTGTTATATGGTTTTAAACTTTTGGGGGGCGTGCCTAGAGTGATTTTATTCTAGCTGTAATTTAGCTCCACTCCTGGGTTAGCCATATCTAGATATCTACTGAACACCTCAGGTAGTTAACAAGATCTCTTTATTGTAGTTTGATTTAGAGAGAATACAAAATTAATTAGTCCTGTGTGAGCTCTGGGAATTTTTGTCTTATGGCTCCCAAGAAATAGCTACTCTTCTGGCCTTGCATAGTTTCACCTTATGCATTGCAAGCTGGCATTCAATCAAAGGCTCAGGACGACCCCTGTGCACATTTCTGGAGCTCTTTGTCTGGGTAGTTCCCTCCTCTCAGTCTTATGCCATGCAAAATTAATTTCCTGGCATTCTCAGCTCCAATCTCTGTCTCCTCAACTCTGCAAGATTATCAGATTACGTTTGGATTCCCCCTCCCTGCATGGCAGGGAATTTCCTCCATGCAGAAAGTCCTTGCTCACCTTATTTGCTTTCAGAAATTTTAGAAATATAAATACTTATATCTGTTGACAAAATTAGATTGTCCTTTTAATCACAACAAATGGTATTCAGTGATATCCAAGGTGTTTTGTTAGGGGGGAGCAAGGCATAGGAATTTCCACGAGGTTTCTGCCTTAACACTGGAAATGCTCAACTGATTTTCTAAAACTTGGTTTCTCAATTTCTCCTTTCTGTTATTTTATTTTATTTTTTTTTTTTTTTGCAATTTTTGGCCAGGGCCACGTTTGAACCTGCCACCTCTGGTATATGGGGCTGCCACCCTACTCCTTTGAGCCACAGGTGCGGCCTTCTTAAGTTTCTTGATAAATTAGACTCACAAATAAGCTCTCTCTTGCTTATAGAGTCACCAATACAGTGAATGGAAATGAATCATGACTACAGCACTTTCCTTGAAGTTCGTAGACCTGTTGAGTATGCACCTTGGTCCTTGATAAAGTAACTGTGGCACAAAGAGAAGCCTTGTCAGAAGTCACACAGTCAGTGGCTTGTTGGAGCTGGGAACAATCTTGTCATCAAGAGTTATATCGAAAGGTTTTAAATACTCACTGGCTTTAATGCACACACGAAAAGTTTCTCAGAATGTTATTTTGCTGGTAGGCTTCGTGCAGGCATCCTTTTTCATTAAAAACAATCAGGATGATTATATCTTTTTGATGCCAGTGATTCTTTATGCCAGGGAGTTCAGCCTTCACAGTGTGACAGTAACATATAGTTTGGAATTACTAGTGTACACATTATCTTAGTTTTTACTATAAGTTTTAAAAAAAAGTCATCCAAGTCATCTTGTGTTTCATAAGCCTGTGAGAAAGCAAAATGTTGACATTAATACCCAAATTTCACAGCTTACTTCTGAGATCTGAATACTAGAGGATCTCAGACCACCTCTTCCTCAAATATTTTGCCAAAAATTTTGAAAGTTGTTAGAGGTACCTCCCAGGTGAGTTGCAGTCAGGACGGTCTCTGAGTGTAGGGCAGGAAACAGACACCATCTTGTTCTCCAGTTTCCCGTCATTCCTACCATCCCTGTGGAATAAGATGTAGCACCACCCTTGTCCTGAACTTTCTTCACACACACACACACACACACTCCTCCTTGCACAGCAATTTATGAAAATACATTTCCTGGGAGGAAGAGGCAATCTCTGCATACACTTAAATTGAACGTCCTTCTAGAAATACTTAAATCAATAGCTTCAAGCCTGTCACCTGCACCCCATGCAATCCTATAAGTGACAGAGTTTCTCTATGGAATTAATTCTTACATAGGCAAACTTATTTTTGAAACCTAACTTCCGGTTCAAACCTCTTACCAAGGATCCTGCTGTAACATTTCTTCCACTTCACTCTCCACCCCAATATTAAGAATTCTTGCTCTAAATGAATGGCAAGGCCAAGCACTAAATGTGACATACAGCATATTACAGGGAAAAGCAAGAAGCTACCACTCATTCATAACAATCTCATATATTCTTCTTTTGTGAAAAATACGAATAAATTATATAATGACCCTAATACAATATTGAACTGAAATGATTCAGTTCAAACGTTGGCTTCGATGCTCAAAGTATCTATTCTCTCAACCACATGTACCTTGTTTCCCCAAAAATAAGACATCCTCCGAAAATAAGACCTACTTATAAGAAAGATAAGATGTCCCCTGAAAATAAGACCTAGCGCATCTTTGGGAGCACACCTTAAAATAAGACACTGTCTTATTTTCAGGGAAGAAGGGTAGCAGCCCAATCAAATAAGGCTTAGGACATCTTAGGTAGAATTGTAAAGGAAGAGAATGTTCCCTTCAAAATTTCTCAAAGCAGTGAAGTGAAATAGAATATAAATCATTATTAAAAGAATCAGACTTAATCATTAATTAAAGGCAATGGAGAGCATTGCCCTTTTGGAAACACAGAGAACAAATAAAACTTAAGCTGTGAAATAGTAGTTTTGAATTGAACGCAATTCCCATAAAAAAGAAGGGACAAGATTTAAATGCAAGAAACCTTATAGTAAAGACCTGTGTCTACTATTGTTGAAATGATCACCAGGAATGAACCCATGGTGTGATGCACAGGTGTGCTTTGGGCTTATGCAGCTCCAGTCCAGGAGAGGAATAAGTTTAGGGCATAAACTTTTGGTGGCATCATCCAGCACAAAGCTAATGGGAGCCAGAATGGAGCAAGAACAAGAAGATTATAACCCAGTTATAACCTAAGAATATAGGGAAAGGCGGGGGGGAGGATGGGCAGAGGGAGGGTGATTAGTGGGATTACACCTACAGTGCATCTTACAAGGGTACATGTGAAACTTAGTAAATGTAGAATATAAATGTCTTAACACAATAACTAAGAAAATGCCAGGAAGGCTATGTTAACCAGTGTGATGAAAATGTGTCAAACAGTCTATAAAACCAGTGTATAGTGCCCCATGATTGCATTAATGTACACAGTTATGATTTAATTAAAAAAAAAAAAAAGAACGAGAAGATTAAGGCTTTGTAAAAAGTCTCCCTCTCCTAGTCTGGCTATAATGACTCTGGAGAGATCAGACTGGTTAATGATTTTCAACATGGTCAAATTATGCATTATTTTACAATGAGGTATGATTAATTATATGGTTTACTAAATGACTAAAAGAAATTTGCTCTGGAAACACAATGACTTTATTCCGAGTAAGGGAAATTTTGCTTAGAAATCTCTGATTACCCATAATTATTAATAATTTAAAAATCAACAACACATTTTAATCACCACAAGCTTTCTTAATATCAATCTGTGCTTACATGCTTACAAACATGTTTAAATTTTCTTGTGCTTTTGAATTTCATACTTCCCATATTTTTAAGGAGATTCTGTAAATACTGATACCTGAGATAAACTTAAAATTTTAGAATAGCACTTGATTATGTGCTAATAAATGAACTGTATACTATTGCTAATTTTCAAATCTGCAAATAGATAGATAAGCTTTAGAACTTACTAGTCTCTGTCCTTAGTTGCAATACATATATATATAGTACGTGTGTGTGTACATATGTGTGTGTATGAAAAATATACTAAGGTGTTCTTAAGTAAGTACCCTTTCTTTTCAAACCCTTTAATTGTAATTTTACTGGCAGTCCAATGATTGATTATATCATTTCTAGAGGTCCATTGTAACATTTAATTCTACCATTCATATTATTTATTCCGATAAAGACAGTGCTTAGCACTTACAATGGTCATCTCCATTCAGTAAACCAGAAATAAACATATCCCATGTGAGCATGATTACTGTGCACATATACTATGCACAGCAATCTCAGTCTGTGTAAAAGCGAAACTACAGGCTCATTCATTTCAGGTGATCACCACTAATTAAGAAAGCTATCTTCTCCTAGGCTTTTGTTCATTTTTAAAAATCATTCCCAGTTCTCTTAGTTATTCAAGTCTTACTCAGGATGTCTCCCCAGTGCCCAAACTGTTGCTCAAAGCTAGATTTTGTAGAAGAATGTGCAGCATGTCAAGTGATTCAGAGTGTAAACAGACTTAGGAAGGGCAAACACACAGAATCTAGAGGCAACACAATAGACTGACCTTCTCATCAACCTCTCTTCCCCTCCCCTCTCTTTAACCATATAAAGTCAGGCAAAGTCAAAGCACCAGAAAAAAATAATAAATGAAAAATGACCCTCACTGCCTGTAGCTTTTCAGCGCCTTATTACCCACCCATCCCATCTTATGCATCAAAGAGCAAAGAGAGAGCTGATAGACTAGCCAGGAAGAAAGGAAAAGAGAGATTATTTACCGGCCCTTTGAGATCTGGTTACCAGCCTGAAAAACAAGAACAGATGTATTTGCATGATTATAAAATAAAATGCCTTTCAAATAACTTAATCTCCAGGAATATTATAGTATATACATTTGTTTTTAATTCCCCAGGGATAGGCAATGGTCTGTGGGATGCTTTGTTTACCCATGGGTCTAAGGACAGAAGATTCTTACATACATCCCTGAGTGCCTGCTAGTGAGTAACACATGTGACCACCAAGAGGATTACAGTATTATCCTGCTATTGTTTTCTGCACTACATCCACTTCAATCTACAGGAAAATGAAAACAGAAATGGGCCCAAGAGATTATAAACAGGCTGTTGCCATTGAAGTCTGCTCTTCTGATGTTGCTGTAGCCCAGGATGCAGGTTTATTTCTTTAGGTTCTATTAAAAACCCTCCATGAATGTGAAAAGAAATTAGTAGAGATTATTACTGTTTTCTCTGTCCCAAAGAAGTAGATTCCAGCCAAGCAGATATAAAAATATAAAGTTTTCGTCATCACCAAAAGGTTCAAAGCCAAGAGGCAAAGTACTTGGGCTTTGGAAATGGTCACGGGTAGTGGTGAGTAGTAAAGAACTAAATGCAGCAGCTCGGACTAAATATGAACTGGGGGGAAAGGAGAAGCACAGAGTGCGATGCTCTTCCACGCTGAGCTTCTCTAGGATGGACGCAGACTTCATTTTCCATTTGGAACAAAAAAGAACCTGGAGCCGCCCCAGCTGGATCATTCAAAAAGCCCTCAAAGTGTTGTGTCCGTAGGGCCTACTTCTGCTCTCAACTGAATGACCCCAGGCCAGCTGTCAAAAGGCTGAGCTTCATCGAGTAGCAGAAAGCCTTCGGGGGTCAGATATAAAAGCAAGCTGACTGGCTCATAGGGTTACAATAACGTCAGGCAAGGTCGGCTCACTTTTTCCATTCCAAGTCAGGGCTGGCCTGTAACAGTGATACGGCAATATTAATAACAACAGGGACAACCAACACCTTTCAGGGAAAGGTTTCAAAATGCTTTCCAAGGAAAGGTCTGTTATTAATTCCCCAAATGACAGATAAGAAAACTCAGGCAGAAAGAAGGAGAATGATTAGATGCAGAGCACACATGTGAGTTGGGCAAAGCTGAAAAAAACTGCCGGCCTCCCCGGTCATCACCTGGTCCTGAGAGTGTTACCCCGAGGCCCTGAAAAGCTGACCAGTGTGTTGTCAGCAACTGCAGAGGCTGGGTGAGACTCTCTGTTCTCAGTGTATTATTTTAAATCCTTTATATCCTGTGAGCTTATCTTCTGATTTAAACAGAGAGGTTATCTTTACTATGTCCATTGTACTTTTAAAATCTACTGTAAATGCAAAATGCAGACTTAAGACAAGTGGGCAGAAATATTTACTTTTCCCACCAGCACAAGAAGATGGTTTAAGTTCTACACATAGATATACTCGTCCCTAAGGTGCAGCTTCTCACAATCCCTTGGGTAACTCAAACAATAACTAAAATTTCATTTGCTTGTGACTTACAATTTCAAGTAGGATGAATCTTATAAGCTCCTTACAAACAATTTTACAAGTATATTCAATTGATCAGATGTACTATTATTACCTTTCTCTGTGTATACTCTGAGATTATTTTGGAATGACATAATTATCCAAGCCTTCTTTCTAAGCAGGTGACACACATGGATTGGGCATTGCCTGACATTAAAGAAGGTGTATAAACCCATTATTAAAGTCGTGGACTTTGAAGCAAAGCTCTGTTCTTTGTGAGCTCTCTGAACTTGGCAATATCTTTGACCTTCCTGCCCAGCTTTCTCATCTGTGAAATGGAAATGAGAAGAATCACCTGCTTCCTGTGACTGTTGGAGAATGACATGAGCCAACATATGCAAAGGGCTTAAAAGAGCACCTGGAGCATAGAGAGCAATGGCATGCTTCTCCCTCCACCAAAGAACTTTCACTCTCATAGAAAAGCACTGAGCTGGGAGCCCCTCCTGTGGGAATCATAGCAAAATCAGTATGTGGACAACAAAGTGATTCTGGCATAGTGTTTGGCCTAATGGCAATATGGCATAAAGATAGTTAAATAGAATAGTATTGTAGTAGTCAAGGAAGACTTCTTGGAGGAAGGGGATAAATGCTTCCTTCATTCTCCTTGTTATTCATAGTCTCTCTTACACTATATCCTCATTAGAGTAGTGTACTGTAGAGAAATAAAGGATCCAGAAGTAATTATACTTATTTAATAATTTTTTAAAAGATCAAGAAACAATCCAATAATGATTAACTATCTGATGAAAATCATTCCTAGATCTCAGCTAACTCCTCTTTGTTTTAAAATAAGAATAACAATGACTATTAAGTAAAAAGTCCCCTGCTTTCTTATACCTATATCCTAAGACAGGTTTGTTGCTGTGCCTTGCCAGCTAAACTCCTTTTCAGCCTACTAAATCCTTGTCCAATCTCTCCTTTGCATTCATCAAATGTGGTTTTTTTTCAAATTTTAATTTATAATCTTTCCAGCACTGCATGCTAAAGTATTTGTAATTTGGAAATAAATAAGACACATCTCTTATGCTAGGAGTTCTCCTAAACAAGTATATTTTAATTAATATGTTAATTTTTCTAATTACGAATTCTTATATAATTACTTTTTCCAATTAAAAAATTCAAAAAAAGGGTAAAAGCAAATTGAAAAAACAATCCTAAGTTTACAATACAGGATAAGCACTCTGGTATACTTCCTTCTGGTCTTTTTCATAGGCAGATAAATAAACACACATGCAATATAATCATAACTCTCCCACATGTGCAGTTCTTAAAGCAGCCTTTTCCAGCAATATAATGAAACACTTCTCAAGCCATTAAAAATTATTTTCGAAGGTGTGATTTTAAATGTTGTATAATATTGCATCACATGGATAGTCTATGAAATAATCACTTCAATATCATCTAAATATGAAAATGAATCTCTGACTAATAAAAGACACTGTAAATAGCTGTACAACCACAGAGATGGCATGCTGGTAAGGAGGAGCACTCCTCTGAGAAATGGGCCACCTTCATAGGGTCAGTAGCCATAGCCTGCATAGCGTGGGCTGTGTTAAAATAAAGCAGCCCTCAGAGTCAGCCAGGACCTCTCACATGCCCTCTGACCTTCATCCACTATCTTCTCATTCTGCTACCTTTTCTCCCAAGAGTTTTACTAGTTAGGTTGCTTTCCCATCTTCCGGGATTTATGGCAAGGAGAAGACCAGGCACATGTGAGTAGCTGGGAAAAAAATGATCTAAATTAAACCAAAAATCCTCATAATATAAACTAGCTGAAGATATAAGCAATACACAGGGCAGCTCTACTGACTGTACATGTCGCCCTTACTTACAGAACTCATGGCATGTCCACCATTTGCTTTTACAGTCACTTCCATCCACGGATATGGAATTAAGCCATTACACAGAATCAGCTGTCGAACTTGGCATTGCAGCCGCATTTCCACGCCTACGAAGGCAGGCACATTTCTCAAGAGCAGAATGGGAAACTTTCTCTACAAGTAACAAAAAGAACATGGGTTTATGTTCAATAAAATTTCAAACCAGCATAATTTTGCACACCTCTCATTAAGAAACAAAGGGCTGGGCTCTCCTCATGTGGCTTTTCATTTCTACAACGTAGTCATGTGGTAATTTGAATTTCTATAAAATAAAAAAAATCATTGGAACAAACTGACTACATATTTTATTGTATTTATGGGGGGGGAAGGGAGAGGTGGGTTTTTTTCCTCCTAAATTTCCAGTGTCCAAATATAGGTATATCACACTTCATAGAGTATAAAGTCTTCTGAAAAGTTATTAATAGCCAAACATCTGTTTTACAGTTTTCCTATTGGCTTCTATTAGAAAATCAAATGTGGTCTGAAGAAAATTATAAAGACATACTAAAGTTACAAATAAGAATTTATCTTTGCACCACAACAATTTCTATTGCCACAACAATGCTACATGACAAATGACCCCACAACTCAGTGGCTTTAAGCAGTAAGCACTGCTTTGCTCCCAAGTCTGCAGGTCAGTGACTTGGGTGGACTTGACTGGGCTTGGCTAGGCTAAGCTGGAGAGTTCTGGGCTTAGCTGGGCTCACTTGCTTGTTGGGGGTTCACCCTGCTGTTGCTGAGGAGGGCGGCAGCAGCCAGGACCACTGAGGTTGATAGGACTTTTCCCCACGTGGCTGGCCTTCCAGCAGGCTAGCCTGGGCATGTTCTCATGGCAATTTCAGAGGAGCAAGAGGCAAGCAGCAACACACAATGTTTTTTTCCAGCTCTGCTTGTGCCAAGTCAGCTAACCAAGTCACTTTTAGCCAAAGCAAGCTGCAAGTCTCAGATTCCCAGGGAGGGAAATAGACTCCACCCCCATAATGAGAAAAACTGCAAAGTCACATAGCCAAAGGCCTAGCCACAGGACAGGGCAAAGAGCTGGAGTCTTTTATACATATAACCTACTACAACCTTATTTTTTTAAATAACAACAACAATAACCAAAATACATGATGTAATTCTGATTTTTGAGGGGTAACTGGGTTTAGTAATCTAAAGTACTTGCAGCATAGGAAAAGAGTTCTTCCCATCCCTGGGTTTATGGCTGCGGACCCTGTAATGAAAGGCAGATTAGGCCAGGTGCTGTGGCTAACGCCTACAATCCAAGCATTCTGGGAGGCAGAGGCAGGTGGATCACATGAGCTCAGGAGTTCCCATCTCTATTGAAATTAGAAAACCTAGCCAGGTGTTGTGGCAGGTGCCTATAGTCCCAGCTCCTAGGAAGGCTAAGGCCAGAGCATGGCTTGAGCCCAGGAGTTTGAGGTTGCAGTGAGCTATGACGCCACAGCACTCTACCCAGGGCAACAGAGTGAGACTCTGCCTCAAAAATAAATAAATAAATAAAATAAAATACAAAAGAAAAAAAGAGAAAAAAACACGGATTAACAAGAGAAAAACAAATTTATTTAATGTAAGTTTTTGTGACCTAAGAGCCTTCATAAAGAAAAGATGACCCACAGAAATGAGAAAACGAGGTGTGTGCACGTGAGGTTTGATGAAACAGATGTCATGGAGAGCTAGGGCTGGACATATGGGAGTCTAATGGTAATAACAGGGCAGTGGGGGTCAGGAGCTCTGCATTTGGAGGCTTCTCTGTGACTTCAGAAATAAGGAAGTTCCTTTCCTCCGGGTGCAGGGAAGATACCTCTCCTATGGAGGAATAACACTCTCATGGCCAGCTTCAGGAGAAAAGAGCAAGGAAAAGACGAGAGAGAACTTTCTACTTCCGCTGTTTTCTCAAATGCCATGGTGCCGAATTTGCTATCACACGCCTTGAACACCACCAGTACTACAAAAAAGAAAAAGACAACAGCAAATAAATAGAACGAAGCACACATTGAAAACTCAGGAGGGCTTTTTCCAAAACATTTCCCACATAGCCTCCAGCAGCCCGAACTTCTGGACTACACGAGTCCCTTCTTAATAGCTAAGGTTTATGTGTAGAACAATTGATCTGAAGAAAGTAGAAAAGACGCAAGGAAATAAAACAGACCTAGTAATTTCAGCTCACTTACACTTCTTGAAATAAACCACAGGAGTATGTTTTACCTCTGGGTAAAAAGTGAAAACTTTCCCAAGGCCACTTCGCCAGCCTGTTGAAGCTGAGCTTCAAATGTAGAATTAACTGAAAGGCCCACATTGCTTCCATGCTGTTAGAGTGGCTCGAGGTAGGTAGTCGCTGAAATACTTGAAAAGAGAAAGTACAGTTTTAGCAAGAAAAGGAAGCTTTATT
Source organism: Nycticebus coucang (assembly GCF_027406575.1). NCBI lineage: Eukaryota > Metazoa > Chordata > Mammalia > Primates > Lorisidae > Nycticebus > Nycticebus coucang. The sequence goes on from NC_069788.1 coordinate 57,193,637, forward strand.
GAGAAAGAGAAAGATAGGTTTTCTAGAGTAAGAGCAAGGTGTGGGCTTACAGAGCAAGACATGTTCACCACAGGAAGTGAACGACCCCACATTGTTGCAGCAAGACAAAGAAAGGGCAAAGAGGCAAAGGTTATGCCCGGGGGGTTCTTGTTCACACTGCCTGGGGCAGGCGTACCCCAAGGTTCAGAGGTCGCCTTGGAACTACAGTCTTCCTGCACCTGTGGACTCCCATGAGCCTCTCTGAGAACCCATGTGGGTGTGGACCATGTGATAATTAGTCTAGGTCACCTTCAAGACTCTGTCGTACTTGCCGTGAGGCTAGAGAGTCTTCTACATCCTTCTGCAGTTGGCACACTACATTCTGATTGGTAGATTGGTAAGACGGCCCCTCCTCCCCAGGTGTGAACAACTGGCACAAAACTAAGGTGGGAGGCACCACGATGGAGGCCTGGGGACCCTGTCTTGTCCTCCTTCCCAGGAGAGCCTGATTCCTAACTACCTACCTGACAGTGCCACATCAGAAGCAAGTGCAGATAGGCCTCGACGTAAGATGACGTGAGGGTGGGTTCACTGGGACATAACCCCTTGGTGAGTTGAGGAGCATCTGTACTCAAAGCCAAGTGAACACTGTTCCTTCTGTGGAAATTACTTTCCCCTCCTTCTCTCTCTAGTTAACTCTTACCTTCTTTGTATCTCTTCAGTTCAAGGTTTACTTATCTGGAGACACTATCTTGATCTCCCTGAGAGGTCAAACCCTCTTGTTTTTTTCTGTCCTTCTAATAGCAGCCACAGTTTTATAGCTGTTTATGAAATACTTAACTGCTTGCCACTCTCCCAGTGTCTGTTCCATGAGGGCAGAAACCCTGTCTTGCTCTGTTCTGCTGGACACAGTGTAGCTGCTGGCATAAAAGAGCTCTCAATCAATACCCAATGATTAAAGGGATAAAAAAAAATCAATAAACAGTAGAGCATGTTTATTGGAAATATGTGATAATATTATGGATAACAGAGCATATACTTGCCCAATGACACCAAAAATGTCCTTCATGGTGAAGTAGATAATCCATTTCTCAGTGAAGGAACTAATGTGAAATACAGGTTTTAATGTTTTTTCTGTTGAATGTTTAATACGTGAAAGTTTTGGCACACAAAAACAATCACATTTCACGTTTTTATTAAAAACAGCAAAAATCCGCGTCAGAGACTTACCAAACAAATGCAGATCCTCCCATAGGATAAGCCTCTTTTTTCTCAGCATTTTCAGTTAGCGAGAAGGACGAAAAGGACCAAGTCAAATGTTTCTGCGGCACTCCGCAAGTGTTTGATACTTCCTGGAGACAGTTTAGAATTGCATGCATTCCCTCCTTACCACCACTTGCTGAAGTTACAATATCTTCCGTAGAGGACAGGGCTCACCTGCTGCCCCTTTCTTTGCCAGAGCATGAAAATATTTTGTTCTGATTGCAAACCTAAAGCATAAAAGGGCTTCTTTTAATTTTCCTAAAAGAATTTATGTAAGATTAAGGTTTCTAGTTAATTCATAATGGAATCAGAAATTGCTTCAGAAAGGAAATCTTTGTGCTGCTTGTCACGGCAACACACAGAATCTGTGCTCCATAACAGCAGAGCCCCAGTGGAATGCCTGATACATTTCACACACTGACCGGATTTAGCCTAGTGGTGTTCTGCAGTCATCACCTCCTCTAAAATTCTCAGAATATCAAAGTTTATGACACTAGATTAGATGCTATAATTCTCAAAACATTCAAACAGAGAGGCTTTATCATGATGGACTCAGAAACATCATGATAAAATTTTAAGACCAAACTTCAGAAGTATAGTCCACATAGAAGCAAAAGTGAGCTGAGGCATAAGGGTTGCCATGTCCTTCAGGTCCCTTCGGCTGCAATGTCACTGACCTGTGTCACTAACACTGACTCACTGCCTTTTCAGTAGGATGAGTTCACATATGACTATATGTAATTCACTAAGGAAAAAATGTCAAATAGGCTTTCTTTCATCAGTACTTGGAATTACCCGGTAAATATGTAATTATGAAGAAAGCACAGTGCTTAATAGCTGGCAAAGTACTAAAGTAATAATTTGATGTGAGCTTGGAAAATGAATGAAGAAAAAAGAAAGAGAGATAGGATGACAGCATTTTAGAAACATGAATCTTCATCCTCCCCATTTGCCGACAAATTAATAGACCTCTGATTCCTTCTCCTCAGACTACTTGTTCTTATTCTTCTGGTGCAGCCTTGAGGGATGGTGCCAAGCTGTCAGTAACAGATGCTGGCATCCCTGGGTGGGTCAAGGCATGGATCTTCATGAGAAGTGGCTTCTTTTTGAGGTGAGGGGGTACAAGATGGTCCCAGCAGCCTGCAGAGAGTATTTTGGCTCAGGGAACTCTCATCTCTCTCTCAGCAAGTTAGACCAGGTCCCTATGACCTGAACTGAGTTAAAGAGAAGGAAATGGATTTGGGAAGTATCTGGATGCCATGGCCATTTATTTATTTGGTAAGTTCCCTGGGGAGAACCCTGAGACATTTGTGGGAAGTTTTCAGACTTCATGTGTTTGCGGTGCCAGTTTGGGGGAGGGAGTCACGTGGTTGAGGGGATCTAGGGAGCCTGGTTTGGACTGAGCTCCTTTGCAGTTCCCAGGGAACAAGGCAACTAGGCCACCATTTGGGGAGTGTTTTAAACCTTCCAACCTTGAGAAAGGGCAGTTGTTTGGAGCCCTATAACAGGGCATTTGGGGTGGCATCTGTCTCCTTTGGATTCCCACTTGTTTAGTAGGCCCTGGCATTTTGTGTTGAGAGTTGTCTGTAGTGTCTGTGTTTGATTGATCTTTAGTGTTGTTACAATACAGGAGGCGCCATTTCTATTGCATCAGAAAGTCCTTTGGGAAACATTTTGGCTGAATGGACAACTTATAGCTACAAACCCATGTCTAAAGAGAATGGGTTTTGTAATCCAACGTGCATGCTGTAGTGGAGGAGAGTTGCTGTTAAATGAAAGCTTAAATTATACTGTCTTAGAACTATGTTGTCAAAGATCACATAAATGAGATGAAATCTCATATGTATTGAGTATGAAATGTCCAATTTCTTTGTTTGATTCAAAGTCATACATTTCATATTTAATGACTTAATAAAATCCTAAAGGCCTGGCATTAAGTTAACAGTATACTTTGTTTTAGTTAAATAGTCAGATTCCCTTGGCAGGAGGGGAGACCAGGAGCATGGCCACTGCCACTCTGTAAGGGGAATAGAGTGGGAGTGCTCCAGACACTCTGGACAGGGCAGGGAGGCACCAGGGCCACATGCCAGCTGCAGGTCACAAAGTGGTACCTTTTCCAGCCCGAGTAGATCTCAGCCTGGTGCACCTGTGTACTGTGCACGGCAGAATTCCTATTCTGCTTAATTGAATTCTCCGATTTCCTCTTAACAATGATTCACCCTGAGAACATGCCTATCTCTGTCATTTGCCTAGAACAGGAATGGGGTAATGTTAGGAGCATCCTGAAAATGAAGGTATTCTCTAAAATATTTTCTTGGCTGTCACCAGAGCCTTTTTTGTGTGTTAAAAAATTCCATATTAAATGTAAACCATAAAATTAACAAGTCCCTTGGGAAAGAGAATGGGGAGAAAAGAGCGGTGAGTTCTTCACAGAAAAGATGATGTTTGATGCAGGGCCTGAAGAATCAGTAGAGATTCAGCAGAGGGAAGGAAGGAGGGGGATTAGGAGAAAGCCTTGGAGGCAAAGGTATTGAATACAAGAGCATGACAGCTTGAAGTAGCAAGTGCACCCAGGAACCTATGGCGGAAGTGTCCCTGGAAGACGCATAAAATTGGCAATAAGTTGGATGAGTCGATAAAATCAAAGAAGGCCTTGGACAGTATGCATACATGATGAAGATTCATTCTGGGGATGGTAAATTTCAAGCATGGGTGTCTAATTATATGGCTTTCTTTAAAAAAAAAAAAAACTTACTACAACCATGTGGAAGATAGTCTTGGAAAAATCACAGGGAGAAAGATTAATGAGGAAATCCTTAAAATGGTCTCTAAGCCAGAGATGACAAAGATCTGAAATAGGGCAGTAGCGCTGGGATTGGAAAAGGCTTGACAGATTGAGAGATTTTGAGTAAGGAAAACCTATAAAATCCAGTGACCAGATGGATATAAGAGATTAGACATTGGCAGAAAGGCAGGAGTCTGTAATTATGTCCAGATTCCTGGTATGTGCATAATAAAAGAGGAAAAGCAAACCTAGGGAGAAAGATAAATAATTTTGGTTTAAATGCATTGGATTTTTCTGTGGGATACACTGTCAGTAATTAATAGCAGGAAGCCAAAAAGCATTACAAGTCTAGAGAGGTAAGGAAAAAAGCTTGACTTGAGATATTGATTTGCAGTCATCAATATTCAGGTAGCAGTAGATGCGGTGAGTGCTAAGAAGATTGCTATGGGAATATGGGGAATTGAAAAGACAGCGGATAACTGCAAACCCATGGAGATAGTCACGCACCACATAACCATGTTTCAGTCGATGAAGGGACACATAACATCAAGACGGAGCTGAAAAATGCCTGTCACCTAGTGACATCACAGCCATCATAATGTCTTGGCACAACGCATTACTCACCTGTTTGTGGTGATGCTTGTGCAAGCAAACCTACTCTGCCGCCAGTCATGCAAAAGTACAGGGCATCCGATTACCTACAGCACATAGGACTCAATAATGATGGTAAGTGGCAAAGTTGCTGGTTTATGTATTTACCATATTGTACTTTGTATCATCACTTCAGAGTGCACTCCTCCTACTTATATAAAAAATAAAGTTAGCTGTAAAACAGCTTCGGACAGGTCCTTCAGGGGGTCTTCAGGGGGTCTTCCAGAAAAAGCAGCGTTACCAAAGCAGGTGACAGCTCCAGGCATGTTATTGCCCCTGAAGGCCTTCCTGTGGGACAAGATGTGGAGGGTGGAGGTGGAAGACAGTGATATTGATGATCCTGACCTTGGGCGAGCCTAGGCTCATGCATGTGTTTGTGTGTTCTTTTTAACAAAAATGTTTAAAAAGTTAAAAAAAAATTTTAAACTTACAGAATAAAGATGTAAAGAGAGAAACTACTTTTATACAGCTGAGGGCTAGGACGGTTTCTTTTTCATGTTTCTATACCTAATAGCACCTACCATAGAAAACAAACAGAAGGTAACCATATAATGTTTCACGATGAAAATTGGTGAAGAAATTAATTAATAGATTCTCAGGTTTTTTGTGAGCTTGCTTCTTTATTCTGACAATATAATTTTGAATTATAAAAATCATAATATGTAATTGACTCTCTGTGGGTGCATGAGTGTGGGGGGAGAGAGAGAGAAAGAAGAGAGGAGAGAATTTCCAAGTTTGAGACATTAACTCATTCATTCTGTGTGAACCATATTGTATCTTAGTCAACAGGTAAAAGTAATCCTAACAGGTCTGGGCAAGTTAAATTTGCTTAGTCTCCTTTTTTCTAATAACTGGCTTCAGCTGATCCGTATTTTTGCCATTCCAAATCTGCCTCCATCTTTTATCTGTTCTAACTGCATTTCCAGTCTTGATTCACTACTTTGGCAGAATATGAGAGATTCTAAATTTGGTTTCTGTGCTTATTTTTATTCACCAAAAATAACTTTTAAAAAATTCTCTTACTATTAATGTCATGTGAAAAGAGAAAAAGCTATTGCATGGGTCACCAATCTTGCTAAGATAAGGAGGGATGAGTTTCATTGTGATTAGATGGGGTCAAGATGTGGTTTCTTTAAGTCTGTGTCTCTCAGCTTCTGACAAATTTGAATGTACTGATATTGCCAACGTCTTAGCCAGATTAATATCACAGAAAAGTTAAATCACAGAATGGTCAGTTCCAGGACTCTCTGCTGCTCCAAAAAGAAACACAAGAATCAAATACGAACTCTATTTTCTCCCTTCCTCTACCCTTCATGTGTAAGGTTTGAAAATGTACTGTATCCCAGGGTTATGGTGGGGACCAGCAGAGATGAAGCATGCTAATATGCTTTTAAACGGTAATGCACTACGGAGTATAAAGTGTCAGGCAAGGCTTGCCTGCCAGTCACCATCATATTCATCGTACTTGCAATCACAACTTAGTGCCGAACAAGATATGGGCAAAGAGGAAGCAGGAACTAAACCTACAAGTGAGGCGAGGCAAGCTAAGGCGACGAACAGAAAAGCAGACTGTCAGAGGACCTGAGGGCTACAATAACTCACACGTGGCAACCTGGGCAAGCAGCTGGCAATGAGAAATTGAGTGAGTAGGGAAAGACATGGCCCTATGGAGACTTACGCAGAGATGTGAAGACAGAGCTGTTTGGACAGACAGCCAGAGGTCACTGTGAGCTAAAGGGTGGATGAGCAAAGGTGCCAGAGAGGGCATGTAAAGGCCTGAAACAATTTTGCCGAGGGCAGGAGCTTCTTAATGTCTGCTGTTTACACCATGGCCTAATGCCACATTTGAATTGGAAGTGCACAGCGAGGACCATGCCAGCAGTGAGACTGTCACAAAGGATTTCTCTTGTTTCCTCCTAAAGACGTTAATGATTATGGTGTGTATAAACTTCTTTAGAGCATTTCCCAATTTTCCATACATACATATCAGGGCAATGTTAGAGAGAGGGTGCTCCAGCATCAGTGCCTTCATCTGAACTCTGCATGGCCTCCGCAGCTCTGGCAGCTCAGTCTGAAGACAGAGTCTTGCATCTGTCTTGGCACAGGGGGACCCATGGGGGTGGACAGAGAGAGCTCTGTAGGCACAAGGAGCTCAGGCTCAGCCTTTCAGCCTGTCGCGGTTAGGCATTTTCACACTGTGTGAAGGAAAAGTGCAGTGTGCAGCAGAGACCTCTGGTCACAGATTTTTCCTGTACGACTCACTGGAGAGTGACAAATCGTAGGGCATGGCCTTAGCCACCATACACTGACCCTAATAAAGAAAAAGTACATCTTTATCACCATCCCATATTGGGAAGGCAAAGGCTTTCTCAGATCCACCCCATCCCTACTCTCATGCAGGACCAGACAGTATTACTAGTCCCTAAAGTCCCAGCTGCAAAGAAGGCTTGGGGACTGAACATGTAGCTTTAGTCATAACCACAGTGAGAAAAAGTAAGAGACAAAATTGGAAATGGATGTTGTGCAAGCTCACCTATCCAGTCTGCCCAGATAGATACAATTACCATTCCCAGGGCATAACTAAGGAAACTGGAGCCTGGAGAGATTAGGAGACTATCACAAGATCTCACAACTCATCAATGTGGGGGCCAGGGCTTGAACTTGAGCAACCTCTGTCAGGATCCATGCACTTACACTAGACTCTGCTGCCTCTCCAAATTAGTTCTCCTAGTTATTCTCTCTCAGAGTATCTGAAACCTGCCCTGATGGCCATAATCGACATTTACGAGTATATATTTATGTGGTAGGATCATTTCTGTCATGTCTGCCTGCCCACTTACATAGTGCATGTGATCTCACATATGCCAGCCAATTAATAATAATTGAGAGAGTAAATGAATTCAAGATAACCTGTCATTGGATGCTAACCCATGCTACACAAGGACTTCAGTAGTTCAGAGTGGAAAAGAATCCATGAACTGAATAGAGGACAAGGAAGACTCCAAGAATATTTTTAGGCTAGGACTGAAGGGATGGATTTGGCCTTGAGCAGCTAAAAGTGAGATTATTAAGAAGAGAAGAGTGTGATTGTAAAATAGAAAATTGACTGACTTGATGAAAGTCGAGGATATATGTTAAAATGGGCAGAAATTGAGGTAGTGAACAGTTTTGGAACAGCCTTGAGTGAAGGGCAGAATAAATTATATTTCAATGTTAATAAAGTGGTAGAGATTTTTGTGAATGTAAGCAAAATGCTAAAAGTGGTTCCTCTGGCAATTTTATGTAGGTTTGATTGGACGCCTGAAGACAGTAGCTTGATTATCAGGAAATAGTGGAGAAGGCCAGATTAGACCACAGCAGTGGAAATAGGAGTGAAGATGGAACGAAGACCATGGCAAGGCAGCCGTTAGTAGAACCTGATGCTGTGAGGGCTGATGTAAACAGACGGGTAGAAAGCAACTCCAAGTTTTTGAGTCGGCTGACTAGTTTAGGGAAATTTAGAAATTCAGGGAAGGAGCTGCGTAAGGAAGAAAAAACTATGAAGCCAAAGGGAATTGGAAATGGATGACACAGATCATGACAAAGACTGGACACACAGACTGTGTTAGGAAAGAAATAAACTCAGAGTCCAAGGCCATGTGGTTAATTCTGGGGAGGAGCAGTCAAAAGACTATGTGATTCCCCAATTTCTTCCTCAAAAATAGCAATGTCAGCCTGTGTTTCTGGATGACCATGAAACAAAGCTTCCACTACACCCAGATTGGACATGTGGTATGGGCAGAAATAAAACTTTGTTGTGTTAAGCTACAACACAAAAGGCCTAGCCTTCCTTGAGATCTGCACTTTACTTAGTCCAGTGCCTACCGTAAAGTATAGTTTCGGGGAAAGTCAAAATTTAAGGCATGAAAAACGCAAGGGAGTGAAAAGCAATGTGCAAATCTTGTGAATGGGAAGGATGGAGTTGCCAATATGGTAAAGTTAAAATAATATGCCTGTCTCATGGATGAGCTATGAGCTCAAAACTTTGATTCACCTTTGCTACTTCTTACCATTGGTTGTAAGGCACCTATTTTAGGAAGGAATTTGAAGAAAAAGTCCATTATTGAAAGCTCCTACTAAATGTTTGTACACAAAACTATGAAGTAATGCATGAATATGGAAAATGAAAATATGCACAAAAATCAATAAGTTAAATGAATACTTTCTTTGGAATTTCTAATGGAATCTTCATAAATTTTTCCTGCAATTAGTTTTCTGGATTTTGTTCTCAGCAAACACTATTAGCATCCTGTCTTACCAGTGATCAGCAAATACTTGTTGAGTGAATGAACAAGTTAATGTGTTTATAGATGAATGAACAAATAATAATGAGTAGATAACTTAAATAACTAGTTAAAAACAATTCAAGGGATAATGCATATATTTTATTAATTCAGAGAGCAAAGAATATCTGTTTTTTTGTTTAAGTTAAGCAAAGACAGGAAATAACTGACATCATCTTCTTGAGTTAGCATATTAAGGTGAATTTTGCTATTTATGCCAATGCTCTAATAGCTTAAGTGAGTTTTTGACTTATCTAATTGTAATGTTAAGAAAAAATCTTATTTAACTTGAGTCAATAATACTCCAAGGGAAAGAGGTAATATAAATGAAGGTTAATGAGTATATGGATATTTATATTCTCAATATATTGATTTTTATGATTTAGTATGTTTTTAAAAGAGGAAGATGAAAAAATTTAGAAGAATTATGTATGTTGTCACAAAGGGTCGACATAAAGTAGGAGGAGAAAAATTATTCATCTAAATATCAGAAAGAATTTGCTGACAGTGAGAGATATCAGATTGAGAAAGGGCGTAATCTGCTGAGTTGTAGTATTAGACTGGACAGAGAATTAAAACATCCATCACTGAAAATCAGCCTTCACCTACAGGAGTGTAGACTAGCCAACATAATGGATAACAGTGATATACATCATGTGGGTACTAGCTGAAACCATTAATGGCAAGGACAAATACTTCCACTAACATCACCCATGTGATACTATGACCCAAGATTAACATAAGTAGCAAAAATATCATAAAACTAAAAGCAAAACACATATTCTTGGGCTTGGGTCTATTCTTTGTCTCTTGCACACATTCCTTGCTAGTATATAAAAATCAGATTTCTAATAAGCGAGCAAAGCTTTTAGTATATTCTTCTATTAGGATGAAATGTGATCTGAGAATGATCAAATACAATGAGCAGTAGATCCTCTGTTAAATTTTTTAGAAGTTAGCAATACAAAATTAGCTATCCATGGTAATATGCTACTCCTCTTTTTTACCAATGTTATCAATTCTGCAAATATATACTATGTATGTGCCAGGCCTTGGGCTAGAAAGCAGATGGCCCTTCCTCTCTTGGAGCTAGGGGATGGCAACTTAGTAGTTAATGGAGTGGCCGTGAAATAATTAATCAATAAATTACAATCTTCTATTCACTTGTCTATCTTCTGCATTGAATTGAGATAATTTTGAGTGAAAACAAGCAGAATGCTTGACATGTAGTAGACATATAGGCATTAAAAATCTGTGGAAAGTGGAAGTGAATGAAAAGAAGAATGAAGGAAGGAAGCCTGGTGGACAGGGAAGGATATGGATGATGAAGTTAAATGATTTTGGTCAAAGAACATGTACTCAAGTTAACAGAATGCTACATCTCACCAGTTCAAATCAGACCCAGAAATCAAAGCTTCAGATAAATGATATTTCCGCCAAAAGTGAACAGAAAAATGACCCTCTCCACCAAAGAACCATATGTTCACACTTTAAGCTTAATTTCAGGAAACCAGTATTTTATTCCCGGCTTCACCCTGAATTATCTCACACGGAGAAGTCACTTACCATTTGCATGCCTCATTTTTCTACCTACAAACAGTAATAATCCTTCCTAGTCATAGATATACAGAATTAATTGAAACATGCAAAGCACTTTAGGTGAAAAATACTAATTTCTAAATAAGCCCAATTTGCATATTCATCTTTCACTACAAAATATAATGCAATGTTAATATTAGGTGGACTCTGGAATGAGTTTGACAGAGTTATTCTTGCACAAAAAGAAAAAAAAAAGAAACCACAGAGTCTAAATTCTTTCCCAATGGACTATGAATATTGATCGTTTAAGAACCTACCCTGTGACTTTATGACTTAAAAATAGTAGAAAGAAGAGAGTCCTCAGTCATTTCCCAGACTCAATCTCCTACCTCAGAAAAACAGTGGGACTTCAGCCAAGCCACCCAAACCAAGTCACAAAGAGATTGGTTAGTCCAAATCATCTGAAATACAATTATAAACTCAAAAATAAAATTCCCTCAACCTTGCCCCAAAACTTTGATTGTATATTACAAAAATACTCTGTGATCTGTATTTACAATATTTCTGATAACATCTTATGTATTGAAAGATGATGTCAATTTGAGAATGTCTTCATCCTGCACAGGAATCCAAAGCTGTTGCAACCACAGAGGAGTAAACATGGTTTAGGAAATCAATGAAGGAAGCCAGAAGAGGTCATTGGTCTAGTCCACCAACCTAAGCAAGAATACAACTAATCTATCCAAGACAAAATAATTTCAGCAGAATCTAATTGATACCAACTTCATCAATATATTGGTAAAAATGATAACAGCCAACATTTATTAAGTGCCTAATAGGAGTCACAGCCCACATTAAGCACTGTAGGCATTCTCTCATTTAATCCTCAAAACAATCTTATAAAATAGGTACAAGTCTTGTGTTTCATTTTGTGGATGAGAAACACGAAGTACTGAGACATCAGCTGGGACTCTGGCTCATTTAATCAGAGATGGGGTAACTGAAAGGATGTGTGGTGGGGATTAAAAAATCAGGCTTGAGAAGAGAGGAAGAAAGCAAAGCCCAGTCCAGAGACTGCTGCAAAAGAGAGGCTGACTCTGGCTTCTAAAGTCTTTACAGATTCCCCGTTCCAACATAGGGCCAGAAAAATTCTCTGCCACTGCACCTCTTATTATTTCTTCTAGTTTTAGAGTCCTGAGCAGACTCTTTATTTATGTTAAAATGTCTCTATATTGCTATAATTGGAAAGAGCCAGGAAAAGGATATATCTATTCCACCCACTTGTATCCACTTTTGGCTTCTGTAGTAAGAAATATGGTCTTCCCTCTTCGAAAGAATCTTTATAGCTTCACCAAAATAGAAAACCAGTTTGGGGCAGCCTACGCTACTCTCAAAAGTTTACAGACAGAAATATCTTTGCACTGTGCTTTCCCCCCCCATAAACACATTCTCAACTACTCATACTTCAACCTTTCTGATTACACTGAGTCTAATTCACAGAAGAGCATCACCCTAAAAGACATTGTAAGTGTCACTAATCACAGAAATCATGCTTCAGCCAGCAAAAATACACTAGTTTGTAAGCTCCATCTTTCTTTCAAAGAAATTAGCAGAAATTAATTCTTTCATTCTCTCTCTGTCTTTCCTATTCCTCAAACAAGTGGTAATTTTTCAAGAATGAATTACAACATTGCTTCTACCTGCTCATTTCCATATTGGGGGATTACTTCTAACTTTAATGAATGATCCTCTAGCAAATCAATTATTCATTTTTTAAATATTTTATGTTCCCCACTCTATAGATTTCTTATTAACTGTTGGAACGTATAAATGTTAACATGGGATGATGCCATCAACCAGCTTCATCCATAATAGATTGTTTTATTTTTTAATGATTTTTTGTGCTATTGATTGTAAATGGGTTTGACCCAAAGGGCCTTAAGCTTTTTCCATTAAAAATGAAAGTAAGCAAAATCTCAATGTGAAATAACACTTTTAAAATGTATTCATGCTTAAGTGTACCTTGATGATCTTAATGAAACAAGGCTGACGTTACCAGCCTCATGTACAGTAGAAAATGGTGCACAGGATTAATCTGTAGATAGTGTATGAAAAATCCTTACAGACAATTTGTAGCCAGTAATTAGCAATAACAATGTAAAATGAAAAAAATGCCAAATTCTACTATCATCCTCATCACTAACTTACTGTGTGTTTCTGCTAAAATAAATTCACATTGCAAGTCAAGTCTTAAAAAAAAAAGTATCATGTAATAAGAAAAAGGCCAGAAAACCACATAATAACTCATTGTATGTTTAAGGCTTTGAAATAAAGGAATATTATGCAAGTAAAACATTTTGACCAGGGGAAAGAATAAAATCTTTCATGCCTATGAATAGAAAAATAGTCCCATTTATTATTAGCTATATTACTATGGCTAAGGGCTAATTTCAATCAGCCAGGGAAGCTAGTTATTCACCTCTAGTGTAAGTCTTTGTTCCCTTTTACCTTTATTTATGATAAAGGTAAAAAAAAATTACCTTTATTACAATGTGTATTTTTCTTTTTTTCAAGAGAAAGAGCAAGTGGTAAATTAAAATTTAGCAAGCAAAACTTCCTTTCATTTATCCACAAAGCAGTAAACATTATGGAGCAAATATCTGTGTGAAAGCGCTGGGGTGACCCAGGAGAGAGGCAGCAGTATGATATTCTCTGCTTAAAGAGTACTGATAGAAGATTAGTGAAAACACAGTATGTGAATAATTACATAGATAGCAAAGATATAACCACAGTATTAAGATACCAGTCAGTGCTAAAAAAAGTTTGGAGGAGGAAACATCTTAATTCTGAGTAAGATTTCCATTTCAATTTTCAAATTAAAACCAAATTCCACACTGTCTTGTGAATTGATATTTGCTCTCCTATGGAAACAATCTGGATCTGGGTTATGCATTAACTGGCAACTATCAAGTGTCAGATATGATCAGTCGGGGAAGATGGAAAATTACATAAAATCAAGGGTATTAAAATCAGTTCTCAAGGGTGAAATCTTGCCCTATATTATGACCTCACACCACTACTTTATGGCATGTAAATCTTAGGAACTACAAAAGAAAGTAGTAAATTTCTTGATCTCATAAGATAGCCAAGTGTCCTTGGGCAGACCTTTCTAAGTCTCCTTTTTTCAACTGTAACATAAGGGAGTTAAACTCTGAATCTCTATGATCACGTTAAGATCTAATATCCTGAGATTCTAAGACTTCTTGCATGGGCCATTTTTCATATGAGCAGTTTTCCTTCTATGAATAACTGTTGTCAGGTTACCTGTTCCACATAAAGGATCCTACAGAAGTAATTGGATCCCCATGGAAAAACAATGCCCTATGTATGTCCCACAGCTCGTAAATAGTATGCTATGAGCATTTGTGGATCCTGGGCAAAGTAATAAAAGAATGCAATCTCCTTATTTTCCAAAAATAATATGATTTTTCTTAATAGAGGTAGAGAGATTATACTCATTTGCAGGCTGCTGACATAGACTAGAGAACATAATCTTAAAAACACACCACTTCTTGATGAGAATGGTACTTGTATACAAGTGACTAGATGGGTATCAAGATAATTCATTCCCCATAGGCAACAAACCTTCAAGCTGCCCACAAATTGCCTGAAACATACTGTTCTTTTTGTTGTTGGTTGCTTAATTGATACGGAAATCACTGAAAGGGCTAAACCCCATATTGAGTTGATGGTGTGCCACAACATAGCACAGTAATACACGCAGTGACCAGGTTTTCACAAGTAAATTTTTCCAATAACACTCCCAGTCTTCTACCTTCTATTTCAGGTCATGAAACATCTTTGCTCTCTTACACTATATATTACTAGAAGGAGGAACCCTTCCCAGATTTATCTTTTATCTGTCACTATGCCTGTAGCAATGCTGCTTCTCAGACAGTTGATGCCCAATAGCTATATCCTGGATGATTCATTAGACTTAGACAGACCTAAACAGAAGGAAAGCAATGAATGCCCCTGGTGATAATTCAATCTACATAAACAATTTTCACGAATCTGACCCTTAAAGGTCTTAATCCATTTTGACAATTTTGAAATTAGTGCTTTTTGTTGTTGTTGTTATAACAATATTGTGTTTATCAGCATTGTGTATCAGACACTTAAGCTTCTAAAGCTTGGAATGTTTCTACTGTTTAACTCAAAATAGGAAATTGATGCCAAACAGAGGAACTTTGGATGTTGATGCAATGCCAGTTATCTCTGTCTGAACAAGAGGTATAGCGAATTTCTGATTTCTGATTTCTCTATTCTCCTTCTAATGATACAGACAGCATTCCTTTCACTTGAAAAAAGTGAGTATGAAAACAATTCTAATTAATTTTTTTGGTCGTTTGTTTTGAGACAGAATTTCCCTTTGTTGCCCTCGGTAGAGTGCCGTGGTGTCACAGCACATAGCAACCTCCAACCCTGAGCGATCTCTTGCCTCAGCCTCCAGAGTAGCTGACAGGCACCTGCCACAATGCCCAGCTATTTTTTTTTTAAAAAAACCATGTTAAATAAAAGGCAAATATATCACCTGATTTGACATGATGGCAAAGAAATTTTGAAGCATGTTTTGAACTTTTTGTGCTTTATATTGGTAGTGATTTAAGAGATTGAAAAAAGCACAAGCGGGCGGCACCTGTGGCTCAAGGAGTAGGGCACCAGTCCCATATGCCGGAGGTGGCGGGTTCAAACCTAGCCCCGGCCAAAAAACAAACAAACAAAAAAAGATAAAAGCACAAGCACACATGTTCCTCCTAATTCAGTTTATATATCACAACCACAGGCTTGAAAACTCATCATCATTTTTCAGGGGACATAAAACAAGTGCCATATATTCATTCTATGATTCCTGTACATTATAATAAGGTTTTCTTCTTCTTCTGAATTAGTTGGTGTTTCGATTGTGAGGGTTTTCAACCAATAGTTTCAAGTTTCATGGAGAGAAACTGCTTTTTCATTTCCCTCAAGGTTTTGTGCCTTTTTTTTTTTTGAAGAAAAGGAAAGAGAAATTTATTACTTTGCTAGCAAAGAAGTAAAATGACAAATAATAGTCTGAAAAATCCAAAGTCCTGCTTTCGAGCAGAAGCAAAGGGATTTTAAAGATTCTGATCCCACTATCCCATAATCCAACCTTGGGCCAAGACAATCTCATGGCCTCTGCCCAGTTTCATCCCATCTAGAGCTAAAATAGCCAAGTTACCTCCACCCAGATTAACCCCATCTTCAGCTAAGAAGACCTTGTGACCTCTGCCCAGACGATTTCCTTGAGCGGTCTTCTGCGGCACTAAGAACAAGAGACATCCCCTGCCCAGACTGACCCCCTGAATCAAGGAGGCAGGTTTCAGGTCCCAAAAAGTTGGACAGACAGAAAATAGTTTTGACATTTTTTTTTAATCAGGCCATTCCCTGTGCAATATATTCCCCACTGTCAGTTTTATTCTTCCACGTCTATCACTTACCGTGGGATGCTAGGAAGGGTCTTTCAGAAATCATTTCCTAGGGGCTGAACTGAAACCTGCCTCTACAGGGCTACACTTATCCAGAGCAGGGCAAGCAGCAATACCTTATTCCACTTGATGTGGGTTCCATGTAATTTTCACTCTCGGTATAGGGCTTTGCTTACTTGCTAAGCTGTCTCTACAACAAAGGCGGTTTTATCGTTATTCCAGTTCCTACTGGGGGATGGGGAAAAAGAAGCTCATGGATAGCCACAGGATACTATGTAGCATACTCGGGTACAGATGGCTGGAAGCAAGGTTTCCCCCATGGACACTGCCATGAAGTAGCCAAACATGGTGATTCCTTGAGGAGGAAAGACCCACAACATCCCTCACCAGTCCACAGCATCCCTCACCAGCCCACAGCATCCCTCACCAGCCCACAGATATTCTCACCAGCCCACAACATCCCTCATCAGTCCACAGCATTCCTCACCAGCCCACAGATTCCCTCACCAGCCCACAGCATCCCTCACCAGCCCACAGCATCCCTCATCAGCCCATAGATTCCCTCACCAGCCCACAGCATCCCTCACCAGCCCACAGCATCCCTCACCAGCCCATAGCATCCCTCACCAGCCCACAGATTCCCTCACCAGTCCACAGCATCCCTCACCAGCCCACAGCATCCCTCACCAGCCCACAGATTTTCTCACCAGCCCACAGCATCCCTCACCAGTCCACAGCATTCCTCACTAGCCCACAGATTTTCTCACCAGCCCACAGATTTTCTCACCAGCCCACAGATTCCCTCACCAGCCCACAGCATCCCTCACCAGCCCACAGATTCCCTCACCAGCCCACAGATTTTCTCACCAGCCCAAAGCATCCCTCACCAGTCCACAGCATTCCTCACTAGCCCACAGCATCCCTCACCAGCCCACAGATTTTCTCACCAGCCCACAGCATCCCTCACCAGTCCACAGCATCCCTCACCAGCCCACAGCATCCCTCACCAGCCCACACATTCCCTCACCCGCCCACAGTATCCCTCACCAGCCCACAGATTCCCTCACCAGCCCACAGATTTTCTCACCAGCCCAAAGCATCTCTCACCAGTCCACAGCATCCCTCACCAGCCCACAGATTTTCTCACCAGCCCACAGCATCCCTCACCAGTCCACAGCATCCCTCACCAGCCCACACATTCCCCCACCCGCCCACAGTATCCCTCACCAGCCCACAGATTCCCTCACCAGCGCACAGCATCCCTCACCAGCCGACAGATTCCCTCACCAGCCCACAGATTCCCTCACCAGCCCACAGATTCCCTCACTAGCCCACAGCATCCCTCACCAGCCCACAGCATCCCTCACCAGCATGTAATTCTCCAGGAGCTTGGACTGTTTTCCTGGACTGCTGATTCCCATCATCCTGTTGTCCTTTGACGCTTATTGGTGTACATGTGTAGGAACTCAGCAAAACCCTGTCCTGGACCAGCAGCTCCTGGTAAAAGACCATCTTGGAACTTCAGATACTCTCTCCATTTGCATAGGACAAGCCTCTACCCAGCCTGAAAAGATACCTGTTAATACTGGTGAAACTGCCAATCGTTGAAATTGAGATGATTGGATCACTGGTCAAAAACAATATTGGCAGTGAGGTTAGAGAAACTCAGACTTCATAATCAATTGATTAATGAATCTTACTTGCTTTATCTATTTAATGAGAAGAGAAAAGGATGAGAAATAACCCTGGGAGTATTTGAACAATATAAGAACAATAAGGTAATACATCTTTCTCCTTTTCCCAAGTATGAGACAACAGACTCATGTCAGAAACCTGCCTAAGAATTTCATTTGGAGAATTTTAAGAGTACTCATGAGTGTGAGATCCCAGACAATTTGACTTTAGCTAAGGATAGAGGTCTTAGGAGGTACTTTTCTTTAAGAAAGCATCGAGTATTTCCATAAAATAGAAAAAAGTGGGGTTAAGTTGTTTTGCAGAATAAAATAGCTGTCTTCCAATTTTAACATGGCAGTTTATTAACACCTCTGCTTTCTCTCTTCCATTTTGATTAAGTTAACTTTCACTATGCCTTGAAACTAAATATATATGAGAAAGAACTCTGAATTCCAATCAGATGGAGGCAGGGACAAAAATGACACAAAGGGAAGGTGCCCAGAACTGCAATCCCAGAAAGAGGGCATGAGGCAAAGATTTCTTCAGCCGTGTGGCAGGCTAAAAGGGACTGAAACAATGTTCTCTCACTCAAAACAAAAGATTCAGGAAAAAGGATTGGCTACAGCAGGACCTCTCCACTCTTGTGATGACCCCTCCCAATGGCAGAAGTTCAAGGCCAAACCATTAATACCCAATACATATTAAAAATGAGTAATAAGCAAACAGTAAATGCAGCACATATATTTTTAAAAGTCTTTTCAAAAAGCAAGACAGGATCAAGAAAAATGCTAAAGAACACCTTTCAAAAGATGTCTCTACAGAGTAGATTAAAATTCATGACCTCAGCGATGTCCATGAACTGAAGCAAAATTAAAGGAATTACCCAATCTGCGAAATCAGAGATGTAGAAATAGCCTGAAAAAAGAAATGAGGGGACATTAGATTAGAAGTTGAAAAATGAATCAGCAGTGCTTGAAAGGAGATGCAAATAGTAAAACTCACCAAATGAGTCCACATTGGAAGCACCAAAATGGAGAACAAGAGCAACACAGAAAAACATGACAGAAGTAAGAAGACTATCAAAGGCTTTCTGAAGAAATAGCCCTTGTGCAACATAGACAAAGGTGATTCAACTTAAGCATAACTGGCATCTCTAACGGTGAGAAAAAATAAATAAAACAGAAGAGGTTTCCATTTTTAACTCAAAGAAAAACTTCAGAGATTAAGGATGATTGAATCGACAGTTTTAAGAAGCAATTGGTATCTCAGGGGAAAACAAATGTTATTACATTGTTAGCCACTGGACCTAAGAGTAAAACCATTAAACTACTAGACTTTACATGTAAAGAAATAGTCTTGGCAATTTAAGCAGGGAAACTGAGGCACTTTAAAGGGAAAAATAAGCAGACAGTTGTAAGAATGCCCTTGAGCTACACTTAGCAAGCACCAAGAGAAGAAATGGTGGTCCTAAAGTTATATACCCTTCCAAAATGTCATGCAAACATAAAATAGACAGATATTTTCAGAATCATAGTTTCCATAAGTTCTTCTGAAACTGGATTTCTGTTCCTAACAAGGTGGTGAAATGACATGGCATTAGGTAGCTTCCTCTACCTGTAATGCAACATTGGAAAAGCCACAGAAGTAAGAAGGGGACTGATAAGAATGAGAAACTACCAAAGAAGCCTTGACAACCCTCTGAGGGAAACAGAAGGAGTCTGGGTTCTGGAAGTGCCTACAGCAGGAATGGAAATAGAAATGAGAGGCAAGGGGAAGCAGTTGTGGACAGATGGCATAAGGGTTACCAATCACTCTTTGTTACCACCCTTGCATTGCTTTATGGACATTGTCACCTACTCTGTTGCCTCTTTAGGATATAAAAAATAAAATGAAATAAAGAATATTTGATAAAATTTGCAGTCATATCAGCCTAGCACAACCTAGCCTAAAACAACAGGGTAACTTGAGAGCCATGCTCTGGTACTGTTCAGGGGTGAATAAGAGCAAATGTAAGCCCACTGCAGGCCCTGAGAACTTCCAAATTCTGGTACTGCTCAGGGGTGAATAAGAACAAGTGTATGCCCTCTGTAGACCCTGAGAACTTCCAATTCAGACCTAAAATGAAATACATTGGGAACTAGAGGATGAAGACCCAGAGTCAGCACTCTGGAAAGAGCAGTGACTGAGTTGTGGGTATAAGGAAGTTTCTTAGGGCAAGATGCTATCAGAGGAAGAGGAGAAGGAGTGATCCCTGTGAGTAAATTGTACTGCAAAAGAATCCTCTGCCTGAAGCACGTTCTTCTTCTGGAATATTTCTGGATCTTTTTGACAAAATTTTCCCCAATAGCACATTACTATTCCCTGGGTAAAATGGTTTCATGAGGGAAAATGATGAAACATTTATACCCAGATGCTTTTTTAAAAAATATCAACTTTTGGGCAGCGCCTGTGGCTCAGTCGGTAAGGCGCCGGCCCCATATACCGAGTGTGGCAGGTTCAAACCCGGCCCCGGCCGAACTGCAAACCACAATGCCACAGCTGGGCGTTGTGGCGGGCGCCTGTAGTCCCAGCTACTCGGGAGGCTAAGGCAAGAGAATTGCTTCAGCCCAGGAGTTGGAGGTTGCTGTGAGCTGTGTGAGGCCATGGCACTCTACCGAGGGCGATAAAGTGAGACTCTGTCTCTACAAAAAAAAAAAAAAAAAAAAAAATCAACTTTTTTTAAAAAAACTGAAATGAAAAAGATTCATTATACTGGACAGAAGAAGAATTTAAAATAAGCATTATAAATGTCCTCAAGGAGATAAGAGAAGCACTACAGATAATTACAGAAATGGGTCATCATTTGGAAAAACCAATCAGGGATTATTGGGTATGAAAAATGAAATAGTTCAAATAAAGAATTCAATCAGGCGTTCAAATAACAAAACAAACATAGGCAAAGAAAACTGTTAAAGAGCTAAAATGTCAAGTTAAGTAACTCCTCAGAAAAGCTCTCGGAAAGAAAGACCCAATAAGATTTCAATAATCAGAATTAAGATATAGAATATATATAAGAATGTAGAAAGAGAAATGTATTCATGTAACAGGAATTCCCAAATTTAAAAACGAAAACATATTTAACAAGCTAGAAAGTAAGATTCCCCCGATTTATCATTGAATATCATTCTCCAATGAAAAGTGCTCACAGAATGCCACCAGATAAACATGTAAACAAACAGAAAAAGACCTCCACAACTAAGTACATTTCAGAGGCTAAGAAAGTAAGAGTGGGGCGGCCCCAGTAGCTCAGTGGGTAGGACACCAGCCACATGCATGGAAGCTGGCGGGTTTGAACATGGCCCAGGCCAGCTAAACAACAGTGACAACTGCAACAACAACAACAACAACAAAAATAGCTGGGCATTGTGGTGGGCACCTGTAGTTCCAGCTACTTGTGAGGCTGAGGCAAGAGAATTGCTTACACCCAAGAGTTTGAGGTTGCTGTGAGCTGTGACGCCACAGCACTCTACCCAGGGCCATGGCTTGAGGCTCTGTCTTAAAAAAAAAAAAAAAAGTAAGAGTGAATAGAAAATTCTAAAACCTTCCCCAAACTGAGATCAGATTACTTACAAAGGACAAAATTAGATTGAAATAAGGTTTCAAAAGCAACTCAAGACATAAAGAGACATTAAATTAATACTTCATATTCAAAGTGCTGAGGGACAAAAGCTTCAAGCCCAGAATTATATAAACAGTTAAATTATCATTTAAATAATAGGGTAAAAGAAGTGCCAAGGCCTCAGAAAATTTAACGTATTTCTAAAAACAAAATGAAAACTATAATTCATCTTAAAAATAAGTTTAAGGAAATAAGTATTAGCCATCTGTACGTCTTTTGGAGAGGAAGATGTCTATTCAGGTCCTTTAGCCATTTTTAAATCAGGGTTTTGGTTTTTGCTATTGAGTTGTATGAATTCCTGATACATTTGGGGTATTAACCCCTTATCATATATATGCTTAGCACATATTTTCTCACATTGTGTAGGTTGTCTTTTTATTTTATTGATTGTTTCCTTTGCTGTGCAGGAACTTTTTAGTTTGATATAGTCCCACTTATTTATTTTTCTTTTTGTTGTTTGTGCTTTTCCAAAAAGGCATAGAAATGGCCGAATGATATATGAAAAAGTGCTCAGCATCACTGATCATCAGAGAAATGCAAATTAAAGCCACCATGAGATATTATCTTACATCTGCTAGGACAGCTATTATCAAAAAGTCAAAGATAATAAGTATTAATGAATATGTAGAGAAAAGGGTGTCCTTATGCACTGTTGGTAGGAATGTAAATTAGTATAGCCATTATGAAAAAATACATATTGAGGTTTCTCAAAAATTTATGAATAGAGCTATCATATGATCTAACAATTCCACTTCTGAGTATATACTAAAAGGAAATGAAATCACTAATTCGAAGAGATATTGGCACACCCATGTTCACTGCAACACTATTTATAATAGCCAAGGTAATGGAATCAATTTAAGTGTCCATCAATGAATAAATGGATAAAGAACATACGGTAAATATTTATAATGAAATATTACGTATTCTTTAAAAAACAGAAATCCTTCCATTTGCAACAACATAGATAAAACTAGAAAATACTACACTAAGTGAATTAACCCATATGCAGAAAGACAAATATTGCATTATATCACTTATATGAAAAATTCTAAAAAGGGCAAACATAAAAGCAGAGAGGAGAATGGTGGTTGTCAGGCATTGGGGCCTGGGGGAAATAGGAAATGGGTAAAAAAATGATGACTACTTTTGGCTTTAAGATGAGTAAGTTCTAGAGCAGGGTAAACATAGTTGATAATAATATACTGTATATTTGTAATTGCTAAGAGTGGCCAGGCACAGTGGCTCATGCCTGTAATCTTAACTTTCGGGAGGCTGAGTGTGGTGGATTGCTAGAGCTCAGGAGTTCAAGACCAGCCTGAGCAAGAATGACACCCCATCTTATCTAAAAATAGAAACAAGCAAAAAGAAAAAAACTAGCCAACCATCATGATGGACGCCTATAGTCCCAGCTACTCAGGACATTGAAGCAAAAGGATCACTTGAGCCTAAGAGTTTGAGGTTACTGTGAGCTGTGATGACACCACAGCACTCTACCCAGCATGACAGAGTGAGACTCTGTCTCATTAAAAAAAAAGAAAGAAAGAAATTTGGTAATAGAATAAGTCTTATATATTCTCACCACAAAAAAAGGTAACTAGGAAAGATGATGGTTATGTTAATTATGTTAAGTAGCTTGATTATGCTAATTATTTCACATCTACATCTATCAAAACACCACACTGCACACCTTCAATGTATATAATTTTTATTTGTCAATTAGGCCTCAGTAAAGGAGGGGGCTATGGAATAAGGAAAAAATAAAAATAAAGAGTGAGAAATAATACGCTGTCAAAATAAGCAAATAAGGACAATAAAAAAATATATTGTTAATCTGGAAATAAACTCTAGAAACATGAATGTGGAGAGTAACGGGGAAAAGTACAATGAGGTGAAGAAGTGCTGAGATGTGTATTTTGTTTGGGGAAGATGTATAGAGAATGATATTGCTCATCAAAGACTTCTCTACTAATCATAGATGTGCATAAACTATAACTAAAAATATTCCCACAAAATGGATGAAGTGGTGATTTGTGAGAAGGGAACCCGGTAACTGAGGAACAGAGTGAGGAAACTCTGTTGTTTTGTATGTTTCAGAATTTTGACCCATCTATATGTTTGACCATGAATAATAAATTATTTTTTAATAATTCATTCATGATCATATCAATGTATACAGTTATGATTTAATAAAATAAATAAATAAATAAAAATAATAATAATAATTCATTTAAGTCAAGACTATGTCAGTAATGACTAAAACATTAAAATGTCTGGAATGTGAAAATACATCCACTAAATTTATCTTATAAGCATAAGATTAAATGTATTTCTTATAAATTATAAGCATTTGAAAAGAAAAGTAAATTGGCAATATAAATTCTAGCCTCCTCAGCAGACACCGTTCTCGGAAGTCAACAAAAGAAGAGGTGCGACAACCAGCACAATTTTACTGCTTCTGTTCTCAGAGAGTAACTGCAGGGGAAATAAAAATAAGCCCAACATCGGATAGGAGGATTTAAGACAGATCACAATTGAGGCAGGCAGAAAGAAATACAAAATAACTGTAGAGGAATGTAATCATTCCATGATTAAATAAGTTAAAAACTTATAATCATCTACATAGGGATTAGCAACCTGTGGACCTATGAACCAAACCCAACAAGCATCCCATGTTCATCAACTTTTGCAGGAACACAGCAAGGCTTCTTCATCTTCATACTGTCTATGTCAACAACATCAGCAGAAATGATCAGATGTGACCGAGATCCCCGGCCTGCAAGCCTAAAGTATTTACTATCTGTCCCTTTGCATAAAGGTTTGCTGACCTCTGATTTAGAAGATGAGGAGGGGAGCAGGGAGTTAGCACTAACCTAGGAAAATTCATATGACATAAAAGCACGTGAAAAAATTCTACGAATATACATTACAATATATAAGAATAAAGACTGACAGGAAATATAGCAACCCGCCAAGAGCAGTTGTGTTTGGATGGTCATAATATGGCTGCTCTTTCTTTCTCTCCTCTGTTTTTAAATTTGGGGGGAAATATGGCTGCAATATATTTGTATGACTTAAATTTTTATCATTTGCTATTAATTTTCTGAAATTAATTTTTCTGTGAAAACGTGACAGCCACAACATCATAAAAAGGCAGTGTGAAAACCTCAAAAGATATGAAAATATAAGAGGGTCCTTATCTAACAAGGGCAATTAATGGAACCTGCTTCTGTGTACCCTCAGTGAATCCCCAAGAATAAAAAAAAATTTTTTTAAGTATGGGAGACATGTCTACAACATGGCAAGCTTGCCTGAAGAAAACTAGTCATTTAAATTCCATGAAAAAGATTTGGAAAAATCTCACAACCTGTGAGAGGCCCGTTTACGATCACACAAAGTCATGATGAGACCCTCCATTTGCATAAAATACCCTACAGATGGTCTACAGATGTTATCATGTTTGATCATAGACTAAGAAGAAAGATAAACTTTTATATCCTTTCACAAATGGAGAAATGAGGTTGAGAAATAAAGCATCTTTGCCAGGATCAGAGAGATTTCAAACTCTGAAGTAGGGAGAGAAAGCAGAGTATCGTTAAGGCTTTATTCTGTTAGTGACTACACTGTTTCTCTTTAGAAATAAACAGAAGCTTTTTAGCTCTTCATAAGGTGACCAAAACTATAAACACTTGATTTTTTTTTTAAACTTCAAAATGTTTTTCCCCATTGGTTTGCTGAAATAATACTGAGCTAAATGATTTTATATTCCTCTTTTCATGGCAAATATTTTCAATTAAGCTAAGTAATTATGAACTCAGTTTGCTCTGACTATGACATTTGTTACTGAAGTTGTCCAATGTAATTTTTTGAAATGAAAAACGTATCCATCATTCCTTTAGAAATTAAATTAAGTGTCTGTGTAGGCCATAAGTAAGAGAAGTTCGAGGGAAAGTGATAATTTTTGTTACATCTCTTTTTTGGTTTTATGTTAAGCTAATGTTCTATTTAACTACTGGCCATTTATAACAGTGCTGAAATAGGATAGAAAATGTCATTTTTCAGCATGATCACACTGCCTCGATATTAGCCATCCACTCCTCACGCTAACTGGAAGCTCTGTATGGGGCAGGTGGCTGCTTTCCAGACTGTCTGAATTCTCAGTTCTAAAGACCAAGGGGAATCTCTACTGGACTTTCTCATAGGACAAAGAATCCTTTATTCTACTGCTTAAGCTTCATAAGCACAGGAAGCATTACCATGGACTAGGCTTTCAATATCAATAAGAAAGTTTAATTATTTCGCTGGAAACACTTCTTATTGTCACAAGAAAAATGTTAAACTCCATTTTTTAAAAGAATAATGACTAGCTCCTTCCATTTGCTTTTTC
The DNA here is from genome assembly GCF_027406575.1 of Nycticebus coucang. Classification (NCBI taxonomy): domain Eukaryota; kingdom Metazoa; phylum Chordata; class Mammalia; order Primates; family Lorisidae; genus Nycticebus; species Nycticebus coucang. The sequence goes on from NC_069788.1 coordinate 57,219,405, forward strand.
ATTATTTGTTTTCGAAAGGCAGTCTCGTGTACTGTGGCACTGTCCACGAAATCTTCACAAACTCTCGTGCTAAAGATGCCCTGACGGCCATGGAGAGCCAAGACAAAGGCTCCGGGGCTCTGGGCATGCAGCTCTTAACCTTTACCTCCCCCTTAATTAGAAAAATGTCTTTGTCATCTCCTGCTTAATCTCTACAATTCATGGTCAATTTTCTAATTCTTACTTTGTATTTATAGCAAATGATAAAATTTTTAAAATTACTTAAGATTGAGTTTAATTGTTGTTCAAAGAAGATGATGTTCTGGTATTCAGCAACCCCAAGTATCCAATGATGAGTTTACATTTAACCCCAAGGTTAATTGAATTTCATATTGGGAAACAAGACCAATGTGATTGAATATCAGCTCTTCAGCAAGAAATGCAAAAATAACCATGGGGTGATTTCTGCAGCCTGTTCTGTGTCAACTTCCCCAATTGTAACAATGCTGCAAGTCCCCAAAATGCTTCCAGTGCGTCACCACACCAGGCTCTCCATCCTCCCCACCGGCACCCTTGTAGCACCTGGACCTGAAATGCTCTCCCCCACTCCCCTTGCTCCTAGTCCAAGAGATCAAACTCCAGTTTATCCTCCAATTTTCCCTGGAGACTTAACTCTTTGAAAACTCATTTGCTGGCAGGATGGTCAAAAAACACATCTAACAGACACAGATTTCTAATGGAAATTAGAATCCATTGCACCTTCTGCCACTGTCATAACTATTATATCGAATTGCATTGTTTGAATGCATTTTCGTCCCTGTGCATTTTAAGACCCTTGCACGTCACCCACTCATATTTTTTTTAAATCTACTAACACAGAGTCTAGAATAAAAAGTACGACCCCCATACATATAGGGAATGAATGATCCAAGTAAGCAAGTTAAGTATTGCTTCTGTGGAACTTTAGATACCTAGGTCAAACAGCGGGAAAGTCCTTCATCCTAGAACTTGTTAGCCACATCAGGAAGAACTGAAACTAAGAAAATGACCTAACCACACTATTGGCAGGAACTGAATTTTCTCAGCCTTTTCTGGGATAAAAATAATTCATTCATTCCTCTAGGGCAGTGTTTTTCAAATGATTTTATTTCATGGCACACTTGAACTTATAGTTAAACTTCCATGGCACACTTAAATTATGTTGATCTAAAAAAAAAAAAAAAAGAAAGAGTATACTTACTGTGCTTTGAATGTCTTTCAAAAATAATTTAACTTAAAGATCTTTAAATATGTTCACAGCACACCTAAAATTCTCTCATGGCACGCCATGGTGCACTGGGTGAAATCACTGTCCTAGAGGAACAAAAAAGGCAAGAGTCCATGTAATATCTCACTTGCCTTCCATTTTGAATTTAGTCACTCTCCAAACACAACTGACAAGCAACTAAAGGGGCTCCAAGTGTGATGTGTAGTATTAAATAGTATCTAGACTCCACATAATTTTCAGCCCTGTGTACCACAATTCAACACATAAAAAAGATCTGTATAGATCCACAGTAATCCATAAGATCATGTCGGAAGCCATATAAGGTACAGCTTGGCCTTACTTCCTTTTTAAGTAAAAACAGTTTTACCTTTTCCCAGTAACTTTACCTGGCAACTAGGCAACCAATCACCTTATGCCCCATCTTACTTACTCTAGCCAATCCCCAGTTAACAACTCCTCTGAACCTCCCAACAAGACCCACCCACCTTCCCCGTAATGCTTATAAGGCACAAGTTTTTTCAATAAAGTTGGAGACTTGATCAGAAAACTGTCTTGTCTCCCTTTCTCGCACCCCTTGTTTGTTTTTCTCCTTTAGGTGGTTCCTGGGGCCCCCCGTTGCTGTCCCGCAGGTCGGGACATCCTGGCGCCCAACGAGGGGTGATAGGGACCCCCTGGAGGAGAACGCTTGCCTACGGAAGCCCCGGCCGGGCACCCTTCGGAGCTGCAGCGAGGACCCACGTACACTCCCCATTCAGATCGCCTCGGTTCACCCGCCGTGAGACGGATCAGAAGAGAAGGTAGGCAAACGATAACTTACAAGATTTCAAACATTTCACCCCTTTGTCTTGGCTGTTATTATTGGCTCTCCCGGATCTAATTCACTTACCAAGCTCACAGGGCCAAAGCAGGGAAGGACGAGAGGTACCCGTTTCGGCAGTGAGAACTCCAAAACACTTGGACTAGTTTTTCTGCCTAACACTCTCTAACAAACTCTGAGCTCGCTACGTCTTACACAGTCATCCACCTCAAGGGCACTCCCAGGGACGCTGCCTCCCAAAGGCTAAGCCTGAGGGCGGTAGGCAGCTGTCCTGCCTGAGAGGGTCCGAGCAGGCGGATTATACCTGCCGACCTATGACACGCGAGCAGAGATCGTAAGGCACAGGGAGAGTGGTCACAGAGAAACTTAAGTTCCAAGTCGACTGGAGACTTGCGTGAACCGAGATCCTGAGAGAGCCATCCAGCCAACATAATGGGGAATTCGCTTAGTACACATGAAATGTTCCTTGACGGACTCAAAGGATCACTCAGAGTGCGAGGAGTAAGGGTTAAAAGAAAGGACCTTAAAGAATTTTTTAATTTTATTCATAACACTTGCCCCTGGTTCCCTTTAGAGGGAACAATCAGCCAAAAACGCTGGGAACGAGTAGGAGATGCCTTGCAGGACTTTTACCACACCTTTGGTCCTGACAAAGTCCCAGTTACAGCCTTTTCCTACTGGAATTTAATTCATGACATGTTAAAAGTTCATTCACTAGATCCTGACATTCGAGATGTCATCAAAGTAGGAGAAGAAGTCCTTAAAGAGGCTTCTCGCCCTCCTTCCACCTGCCCCTCTGTCACGGTAGAAATTCCTGACAACCCCCCAGTTTCCCCTAAAACCCCGAACAGCCCCAACAACGCTCTTAAAACTCCAAATGTTACCAACCCTTTCCCTCAAAAACCTTCATCTCCCAAACTCTACCCATCGCTCATTTCTAATAATCAAATACATCATTTAAACCCTGAGGAAGAAAAATCCCTAGAAAATCAGGCTGTCCATTACCATGATAACCCCTGGGGCCTTACAGCCCCTGTCATCAATAAACCTCCCCCCCTATAACCCACACTCTTACAACCTCAACACCTCAGTTATTCCAAAACCTCCCTCTATACCCAATAATCTCCCACTTGACCCCATCCGACTAGCAAAAACAACACTCACTCAAGAAGTCTCCTCCCTCAAAGAAATATTACAAACCAAGCATGAGCACCTTCACCTTATTAAAGAAATTCAGGCCCTTGAAACTGAACTTTTTAAATTAAACCCCAACCTCACTGCCAATAATCTATCTCCCTCACCAACACAAAAAATAGGGAGAACAAAAAGGGCCAAAGGCAACCCCCCTGTTCTTACATTCCCAGTCACCCGTAGCCAAAATTCTAACCCTGCCGTAGCAGAATCTGAAGACAATGAGATTGAGGAAGACCCTTCTAATGAAAATGAAACCTCCCCCGACTCCACAAAACCTGATCCTGATAATTCAGATACGGAGGATTTAGACACTGACCAAAAAAATCTCGTTAAAGGACAAAAATACCACCGCCTAAACCTTAAACATTTAAAAGACCTAAAAGCGGCAGTTACCAATTATGGCCCCACTGCTCCTTATACACTTACCATCCTTGAGAGTCTTAGTGACCGATGGCTAACACCCAACGATTGGCTCTCCCTGGCACGAGCTACATTATCAGGAGGTGACTATGTCCTTTGGCGGACTGACTTTGTAGAAAATTGTCGAGAAACCGCCCAGCGCAATAGTGAAAATAAAACCACACGCTCTTGGACCCAAGATAAACTACTCGGCCGGAGTCCCTATGAAACTAATGAAATCCAAGCAACATTTCCCCCTGGATTACTAGCTCAAATTCAGAATGCAGGCCTCAAAGCTTGGCGACGACTCCCTCCTAAAGGCTCAGCCACCACCTCCTTGGCTAAAGTTCGCCAAGGCTCTGATGAACCCTATAGTGACTTTGTCAGCCGCCTCACTGACGCTGCCAAAAGATTATTAGGGGAAGCAGAAGTTGAGGGCACCTTCATTAAACATCTTGCTTATGAAAATGCAAATTTAACATGCCAGGAAATCCTTAGACCCCATCGTTGTGGCAGTCTGTCCGACTACATAAAATTATGCTCAGGCATTGGCGCTTCTCACACGCTTGGTCTAGCCATTGGGGCAGCCTTAAAAAACCTCACCTCAAATAACCAACACAAAACCTGTTATCATTGTAAACAGCCAGGGCACTTCGCCCGTAACTGCCCTAATGAAAAACAATCAGCAGCTACCACCAATTCCCCGCCTAAATGTTCCCAGCCCCGAGCACCTCCCAAAACTCATTGCCCACGTTGCAAGCGCGGCCTTCACTGGGCTAATGAATGCTACTCCAAAACTGATATCGAAGGTAAACTCCTTACCCCTTCGCGGGAAAACCCCAACCAGGGAAACTCCCTGAGGGGCCAGCCCCTGGCCCCAACTCAGGGACTGAACCAAGGGGCCACCAGGTTCATCCCTCAAGCCCAGGAAAACCAACAACAAATTCTCCCCACTCAGATGTCAAATCTCTCCTCCACCCCATCCCAGGTAGCGCAGGATTGGACCTCTGTGCCGCCACCGATACAATATTAATTCCTGACCAAGGAATACAACTCATACCCACAGAGTCATATGGGCCCCTACCTCCTGAGACCTTCGGCCTTGTCTTAGGCAGAGGAAGTATTACATTGGCTGGTCTCCACATCACTCCTGGAATTATTGATAATAATTATACAGGACAAATAACACTCTTAGCCTCAGCACCATCAGGACCTGTGTCCATCCCCAAAGGCAAAAAAATAGCCCAACTTATATTGCTCCCCATAAATTCCTCCAATAAAAATAGTTCCTCCTTCCCCAGACTAAATGCTGCTCTCAGATCAGCTGATGCTTATTGGGCACAAGAAATAACCCCTGAAAGACCATTGTTAACTTTACATCTTGATGGCAAAGCCTTTACAGGCCTAGTAGATACAGGGGCTGATGCTACAGTCATCGCTGCCCAAAACTGGCCCTCTAGTTGGCCCTGTGAAGCCTCCATAACTCACCTTAAAGGTATTGGTCAATCAACCAACCCTAAACAAAGTTCCAAAATATTAACATGGAAAGACGAAGAAGGTAATACCGGACAAGTACAACCTTACATTGTTTCAGGACTGCCCATCAATCTTTGGGGGCGAGACATCTTATCCCAGATGAAAATCATTATGTGCAGTCCCAATGAAATCATCACTCATCAAATGCTTAAGCAGGGCTTTTTACCAGGGCAAGGATTAGGTAAAAACAGCCAAGGAATAAAACAGCCCCTTTCCCTAGTACAAAACAGTAACCGCTCGGGTTTAGGGAGTGAACATTTTCCATAATGGCCATTGACTTTCCTGTACCCCACGCTGATAAGATAAAATGGAAATCCGACGCACCGGTGTGGGTAGATCAATGGCCTCTAAGTAATGAAAAACTTACAGCAGCTACTCAGTTAGTACAGGAACAACTAGCAGCTGGCCACTTAGAACCTACTACTTCCCCCTGGAACACCCCCATATTTACAATAAAAAAGAAAACAGGATCCTGGAGACTTCTCCAAGATCTCAGAGAAATTAATAAAACCATGTATACCATGGGAGCCCTTCAACCAGGCCTGCCTTCCCCAGTTGCTATTCCAGCCAATTATTTCAAAATTATTATTGATCTTAAAGATTGTTTCTTCACCATTCCTTTACACCCTCAGGACAGGGAGCGTTTTGCCTTCAGCCTCCCCGTTATCAACTTCAAAGGACCTATGCCCCGCTATCAATGGAAAGTACTCCCACAGGGAATGGCAAACAGTCCCACCCTATGTCAAAAATTTGTCGCCCAAGCCATAGACCCCCTCCGGCCACTATGGCCCTCTATGTATATCATTCACTATATGGATGATATTCTTCTAGCAGGACCTTCGGCCTCAAAAGTACTCAAATGCAGCCAAGAACTAACAAATCAACTCAACACCTTAGGACTCCAAATAGCTCCCAATAAAATACAACTCAAAGACCCCTATTATTATCTTGGATTCGAATTAAACTCAAATAAAATTACAACTCAAAAAATCCAACTAAAAACTTCACACCTTCAAACCCTTAATGACTTCCAAAAATTCCTCGGCGATATTAACTGGTTAAGACCCTACCTAAAACTTACAACCGAGGAACTTAAGCCCCTTTTTAACACCCTACAGGGTGATTCTAATCCTCTCTCCCCGCGCTCCCTCTCCCCTGAAGCAAAGAAAGCCCTTCGCTCGGTTGAGAATGCCATTCAACAACAACAAATTACATTCCTTTCCTACAATAAACCTTTCTCTCTTATCATATGCCCTACACCTCACACACCAACCGGAGTTTTATGGCAAGACAATCCCCTTCTTTGGATTCACCTACCCTCCTCTCCCTCCCGGGTACTTACCCCCTACCCTTCATTAGTCACAAAAATCATACGACAAGGGAGAGAAAAAAGCTTACAATACTTTGGAAGAGATCCCAATCAACTTATTCTTCCATATACTAAGGAACAATTAAATCGGCTTATTCAACATGATGACGATTGGACCATTTCCCTCACTTCATTCCAAGGAACAATAGATAACCATTTCCCTCCCCACAAATTACTCCAATTTGCACGATTACATCCCTTCGTTATCCCCAAAATCACCTCAAAAACACCACTTAAACAAGCATTCTTAGTATTTACAGATGGCTCCTCCAATGGCACGGCTGCCTTTACTATCAATGATAAAGAACATTCCATTAAATCCCCTTTCAAATCTGCCCAACTTGTAGAACTTTTTGCAATCCTTCAAGTCTTTACAAAATTACCCAATTCTCCCTTTAATCTTTACACTGATAGTTCTTATCTAGCCTTTTCCATCCCTTTGTTAGAAACTATTCCCTATATCAAACCTACCACTAATGCAGTACCTCTATTCTATCAACTACAAAAGTTAATAAGAACCAGGCAAACTCCCTTTTACATCGGACACTTAAGAGCACATACAGAACTACCAGGACCCCTTTCCCAGGGCAATGCCATCACTGACAAAAATACCCGACCTATATACCCCATCTTTACAGACCCTATTACCAAAGCCCAACAAACTCATGCTACTCACCATCTTAATGCTCACACCCTCCGACTCCTATTCAAAATTTCCAGAGAACAAGCTCGACAAATTGTCAAGTCCTGTCCCGGATGTGTAACCTCATTACCGGTTCCTCACTTAGGAGTCAATCCCAGGGGTATACTCCCCAATGAAATTTGGCAAATGGATGTTACCCATCTCCCTGAATTTGGCACCCTTAAGTATGTCCATGTCACTATTGACACTTTCAGTGGATTCATCTTCGCCACTCTTCAAAGCGGTGAAGCCACAAAAAATGTCATAGCCCACATTCTCCAATGTCTTACTACCATGAATAAACCTCAAAAAATCAAAACTGACAACGGCCCTGGATACATTTCCAAAGCCTTTCAATCATTCTGCCATCAATTAAAAATCAAACACATTACGGGGATCCCTTATAACCCGCAAGGCCAAGGGATCGTTGAAAGAGCACATCAAACCTTAAAAACCACAATTAACAAACTTAAAACTACCTCCTTTTATCCCACCAAAGGCTCCCCTCGTAACCTCCTTAACCATGCTCTATTTGTCCTAAACTTCTTACAATTAGATTACCATGGAAAGTCTGCAGCTGACAGACTCTGGCACCAAGAAACAAACACCCAATATGCTAAAGTCATGTGGAAAGATCCCTTTACTTTAAAATGGAATGGCCCCGATCCCGTTCTCATTTGGGGTCGAGGACATGCCTGTATATATGATACCAAAGAAGACGGACCTCGCTGGCTCCCAGAACGGTTAATCAAACCCATCAACCCCTCCGTAACACTATCAGTTCCAGGGAAAATCCCTGAGAAAACTTTATCTTCCCCTACAGATACGGCCCTGGAACACAACCTTCCTGAAGACACTACTTCTCAATAAACTCCTACCTGCTAGAACAAAATCAATCAAAACCATGGTTTTCTACCCTACCATAATATTCTTTACCTTATTAAACACTACCCTAGGTGGCATGGGACCCCCAATTACCACAGAACAACTACTCCAAAAATTATATGGGGCACCTTGTGACTGCAAGGGAGGAACAACTACAATAATACCCACCTCACACACTAGCCAAGTTGATTGCAGCGGCAAAACCGCCTATTTAACTTTCACGTCACAGGTAGGAGGAGGACATAAGCAAAACTGGCAATGTGTTAATGCACCCAAAATAATACTCCCAATTCAAAACGAACCAGGACCTTGTCCCACGGAGTGCGAAATAACCAATCAAATGCACTCTATGTGCTACAATAGTGTCCAACAGTGCACCCACACAAACGGCAACACATATCTAACAGCCATTTTACAAAGAACTTATTCTGGCTCCTTTGGAGGTGAGCTTGATTCTACTCATAACCTGGGACACTCCAAATATGCCCAAGCCTCCTGCTTAGGCACTATTGGCAAAAATGTTTGCTGGCCACTAAAACCACCAATTCACACATCTGATGGTGGTGGGCCATCAGATAGGGTAAGAGAAGATGCGGTCCAAAAACAAATTGAAAAAATAATTAAAGAAAAATATACTCCCCTACAATACCACCCCTTAGCTTTACCTAAATCTCGAGACATAGATCTCGACGTCCAAACCTCTGATATTTTAGAAGCCACTTTCAAAGCTTTAAATAATTCCAACCCAACCCTCGCGGAAAACTGCTGGCTATGTCTAACTCTTGGCACACCTATGCCCCTAGCCCTACTAACAAACACCTCCACTTCACATCTAAACAACTCACATCTAAACTGTAGCGACAGTCTACCTTTTAGAGTCCAACCTATAGAATTTACACAAACCCCTTGTATATACAAACCTCCCCAGAACAATGATTATGATGTAGACTTAGGAAGCATCACCTTCACAAACTGCTCCTCCATTTCTAACATCACCTCACACCGGTGCCCCCCTCCAGGACATGTTTTTGTATGCGGAGGAAATTTGGCCTACACGGCCCTACCAGGTAACTGGACAGGCTATTGCGTAACCGCCCAACTACTCCCTGATATCTCTATTATACTAGGAGATCAACCTGTTCCTCTCCCCAGTCTTGATTATATAGCTGGACATCCACGCTCTAAAAGAGCTATTCAACTTATCCCACTAATAGCAGGACTAGGCATCACTACAGCAGTAGCCACGGGAGTTACCGGAACAGGAATATCTATACATTCCTACCACAAACTATCTCATCAACTAATAGAGGATGTCTCAGCTCTTTCTGAAACAATTCACGATCTTCAAGATCAAATAGACTCCCTAGCAGAAGTAGTCCTACAAAACCGTAGAGGCTTAGATCTCCTCACAGCAGAGCAGGGAGGTATCTGTTTGGCTTTACAGGAAAAATGCTGCTTCTACGCCAACAAGTCAGGCATTGTTCGAGACAAGATAAAAAACCTGCAAGACCAGCTCAAAGAAAGAAGAAAGGAACTTCGTGATAACCCCCTTTGGTCAGGACTCAATGGACTTCTTCCTTATCTCCTCCCACTCCTAGGCCCCCTATTAGGTTTTCTATTAGTCCTTTCCTTTGGCCCCTGGCTATTCAAAAAGGTCACCACTTTCATTAAACAACAAATAGACTCTGCCCTAGCAAAACCAATTCAAATTCACTACCATCGCCTGGCTCTGTCTGACCAAGAAACCGACTCTTATGGCTTCCCCTCATAATGAGGGCAGTGTATAGATCAGAGGTACACTTACCCATTCCTAATAAAAGGAAAAAAGGGTATGGGCACCGAGTTGAGTGCACAGCAAGGCATTGCAAGAGAAGGTCCCACAATCCTTCGACCTCCCGATCCCAAGGAGAAGTCAAATGAAGGATCAGACCCCCTCTGATTTTTCTCTGAGAGCAAACCTGGCTTGCATAGAGGTTGGTATCAAAAATTTCGCTTACCTCTCCTCTCCAAAAGATACCGCAAATAACAAATGTGGATCTGGGAAATCCACGAGAGGAGCCAGGTCACTACTCCCTCTCTCGGTTAATGCCCACCTCCTTAAAACAAAAAGGGAGGAGATGTCGGAAGCCATATAAGGTACAGCTTGGCCTTACTTCCTTTTTAAGTAAAAACAGTTTTACCTTTTCCCGGTAACTTTACCTGGCAACTAGGCAACCAATCACCTTATGCCCCATCTTACTTACTCTAGCCAATCCCCAGTTAACAACTCCTCTGAACCTCCCAACAAGACCCACCCACCTTCCCCGTAATGCTTATAAGGCACAAGTTTTTTCAATAAAGTTGGAGACTTGATCAGAAAACTGTCTTGTCTCCCTTTCTCGCACCCCTTGTTTGTTTTTCTCCTTTAGGTGGTTCCTGGGGCCCCCCGTTGCTGTCCCGCCGGTCAGGACAGATCATAGCTCAACTTTCTCAGGAAATTTGACCTCAAAATAAAAATGGTCTCATTGCTCCCTTGTCCAGAATTCTATAAGAAGTTGACATATTTTTAGGTGTTCTTGGTATTTGGAGTTTTTTGTACATATTAACTGAATATTATAGAAAGATTATATTTTAGGCTTAGTTGATACCAGAAGAATTCCCCATTTCATAGATTAAAAAAAATCAAGGCTGGGCCTTGGTGTGTGTCACACTTTATGGGGGCAAGACATGATTGCAAGAGGGACTTTACCTAACAATTGCAATCAGTGTAACCTGGCTTATTGTACCCTCAATGAATCCCCAACAATAAAAAAAAAAAAAAAATCAAGGCTTGCTAACATAATGATTAAGTCCAAGGCACTTATTTATAAAGAACGGTAGGCTTAGGACCCAGGTCTCCTGCAGCACTTACTTTTGTTTTATTTTTCAAATTAATGTGAAGGTACAAGTGTTTAGGTTACAATGTTTTCAGTTTAAGGTAAAGTTCAAGTTGAAGTTTAGCCCCTCACCCAAGGGTTGTGCTGAACATCCTCACTCTGTGCACATTAGGCGAGATCCTGCCAATCACCCGCCCTCTCCCCCTGCCGTCCTCCTCCTCTCCCTACTTTTGTCCTGTTAAAGACAACATGCAATTCTTCTCTTTTACTTAGATTTAACCTCCCTCTTAAAATTTTGATCTTAAATAAGTAAGTTAAACTCATTTTCAATATTTTTATACTACAAATTTTAGTTACAAAATAATTTCTACACTAAAATTATGTTCATTAATGAATAAGAAATTCCCCCTCCCCAACATTTTTCTTCTTATATATAATATTTAACAAGCAAAATGGGGCTAGGCATGGTGGCTCATGCCTTTCATCCCAGCATCTTGGGAGGCTGAGATTGGGAAGATAATTTGAGAACACAAGTTAGAGAACTGTCAGGTCAACATAGTGAGACCATGTCTCTACAAAGAAATTTAGGAAAAAAAACAAAATGTAGAACGGATTTCTCCAGCAGATTTTCCAGAGTTTTACACTGAAGACATTTAATGGACTCCCAAAAACCTCCCATCTGTCAGCTTGACTGCCACTAGGGTGATGAAGGGAAGAAATGGACAGGGACATTGGTTTGGTCTTCATCAGGACAACAAGGTATAAAATTACTGGCACCAACAAACAAATCTTAGTTAATTCTCAGTTTAACAGACCAGCAATGATGACTCATGAAATGCTCACCGGTCTACACAGCACTCTTTTTTTCAGAGCTAACCCTCTTAAAATTAGGTCATTATAACCCTATGAGAACAAAGATTCTCATCTGCAGTGGCAGTGTGTCTCACAGTGGTCACCAGCACATGTGTGGAAAGGAGCAGGTTTCTGGTTGTTAGAATGCCTAAGAGCCAATTGCAAGCATTGGCTCTCAGGCCAATCTGAGATGATTAGACAAACATTCTGAGATGATTAGACATTTCACCAAAGAAGTCTCTTTGCATCTAAATGTCACTAGGACTTTCCCTGACAACCAGTGAGTCAGAAAGAAAGCAAATCTGATCCTCTGGACAGCCTAACAAAGTATCAGTATTCAAAGGTGTCATCATTTCATGATACTGAATTGAGCAGCCAGTTTATACAGAGGAAATCTCACAATTGCCTACAATCTGTCCTAATTAATTTTCCTTATTGTATAGTGAATGTCTTTAAAATTTTTATTTTGGATTTTTTTTTGTTTGTTTGTTTGTTTTCAGGGATAAGATAATGAGAGAAAAAACTTAAGAGAGCTAATCACTAAAAGTATTGTTTTTTTAAAAAAACAAAAAAACTTAATCTTGCTTTCTTGGCTATTGTTAACTAAAAAATATGCTGTGTTAGTTATGCTGAATTTTGTTTTATCAAGAAATGCTTGAGCCGATGTGATGTAAGCACCAGTGATGTTCTGAGGATAAATAAACCCGTAAAAAGTATGCTATTGAAGACAAAAAAAGTTAAGTAATGAGCTCAGAAGAGGATTATTACAGTATGCCTATTGCTTTTGCATGATACTTCAGTAAAAGCAAAGTCAGATCTCAGGCAAGCTTCTGAGGTGATGGGTCCATTGGCAAAATCATAGATAGGTTATTATCATCACATCCATCACTTGCCGAAGTCATCCCCCAAAAAGATCTCAAGCCAGCTAGGCTTGTAGGATCCAATTAGTGTTTGCCAGCAGATTTGGGCAAGCTAATAAAACATAAAAGCCCAATCCAGCCAAGCTGCAAGGGCAACCCATTCAGGACCCCTTCCATTGTGTTGGAAGCTTTCTTATCATCTTCTTTTTTATTTTTTTCTTAGAACTGAATGCAAATTTGTGCCCATTGAACAGGAACATCCCACATATCCCATCCCCCATTCCCTGTTAACATCACTGTGTTGGTTACTTCAATACCTTGACTATCTTAGAAGTCATATTGAATGGAGTAAAAGTGAAAGCATCTCCACTCAGAACAGGAACTAGACAAGGATGCCCATGGTTGCCACAGCTAATTTCAACATAGTGCTGGAAGTCCTAGTGATTGAAATGGAGATCAAGGTATTTAAATGGGTCAAACTCTTGAGCTTTCCTATCTTCTAACAAACGTTTGCTCTTTTGTTTCTGTTTGCCTTTGTTCCATGAATTCATTCTTTGATTCTGGAGACCAAGAACCTGGCCAAGAGAAGAAAAATCTGGTATAAGTTGTCCTCAGGAAAAGAGGAAGAAAAGATAATTGATTGTAGTACTATTTTCCTTTTTATACATTGCATTACAATACATGGACCTTACATTAAGAAGTTAGGTGTTAAGAAGGCTTGAGTTGATGAACTTGAGAGTTGGGACAATCTGGAGGTTTTGAGTGTTTGTTTTGTTTTGTTTTGCCTCATCATTTAGTAATTTCCTTGAGTTTAGTGCCAGCTCTAGGACTTAAAGAATAAAAATAATACATCCTTTAAAAATGAAAACCTATTTTAAAATTAACTAAAAACAGATGGCCACACATCCCTACGATACAAACATTTAAATGTGAGACTGAGAATCTGAAATGACCAAATCAAGTAGAATGCAAAATTCTTTTCCAGACCACAAATGGCTTTTTCTGTAGTCTTCCTTAAATGATCTTTCATTATAAATTCATTACCATATCCAAGTATTTTCTATTACTAACTCAGGAGCTACATGAAAAACTTGTACTTTTAAATAAAACACTAGGAATTCATTAATATGAATTTTAATTTTAAGAAATGTCAAATTTAGGTATCAATAATATTCCAGAAATTTTTTTTTTTTGCATGTTTGTCTCTCTTGGAAACAAAACTGCTATTCAATCAGAAGGTTGTAACAGTAGGAGAAAGAAAATTTTGTATATCTGAAGAAGTTTTGGCTTTTTGATACCCCATGTTCATAGTGCCATGATTGACCATCCATGTGCAAAAATTTTATAGACCTATTTTATGTGAAATGTGCTAGAGCTAAAGTTTCCATACATTCGTGAAAACCCCCACCTGCCTGTTGATTCAGCTTCAGCCACTCTATGTGTCCATTACAACAGAGAGAAATGAGAGGTTCTTCATCATATTTTTAAAATGTATACTATGTATGCTTTCACTTGAAAAAGAAAAGTGGACTTTATTGTTTAGAACAGTGTTAAGTTCACAGTAAAAATTGAAAGGAAGGTACAGAGTTTTCTCATATGCCTCCTTCCCCGCCCCCAAACATACACTACTGTCCCCACTATCAACATTCGCCACCAGAGTGGCACATACTTCACCACTGATGAACTGCATTGACACAGGGTCCATAGTTTACATCAGGGTTCACTTCTGGTAGTTGTACGTTCTATGAGCTTTGACAAGTGTGTAATGACTCGTATCTACCATTAGAGTATCATACAGAGTATTTTTACTGTCCTAAAACTCCTCTGAGTTTGTCACTTAGATACTGAGCTTTGATTAAGGACACATCTGTTGCTATTAAAAATATGATAAGGTACCCACTTTAAGTAAAAGATAGTGAATTTGCCGTGTGACACCACAGCACTCTACCCAAGGGCGGTACAGTGAGACTCTGTCTCTACAAAAAAAAAAAAAAAAAGATACATGAATTCAATATAGGCTTAAGAAGTGTGTTAGATGATATGTTGTTTATTTAATGCTAATTTACACGTGGTAATAGACTTCTTGTTCAAATTTTCTTCAAATTCAAATCTTACATGGAGTCAGCAAATCAACAAGGATATAAGTACTGTGTTTCTTTATGTGTAATAGCTATTACTAAAAAGTATTTTCCATTTGGGAATGATAGTTTCATGGGGAGTGTGTTCTTATTGCCAAAAAAATCCATTTTTTGTTATTTTTTATTCTGACCCGTACAAGTATAGGTATCATCAAATTTTTTCTCAAGGAGTATTTCCCAAGGACACAAGCTCCATGATATGTTCTCTGTAGAAAGGATTCTGTGGTCAAATGTATTCGAGAAAAGATACATACTGTAGTTTCCTTTTGGAGATTTACACAGTAGATCAGCCATTTAAAAATGTTACGAAGTTCTATACCAAATAACTTGTCTAATGTCACTTAATCCAGCACTTTGCAAGCTTATTTAATCATGTAACACTTTGCTTCAAGGATTTTAAATAAGAATTACATAGACAGGCTGGACCACAGTTCTCTGGGGTGTTTTTAAAAAAAATACAGGTTCTAGTAAAACAAAACAGACTAATAAAATAACTCACATTACAATTACTATTTAAAAGAAATATAATGCCTGGGTAATTTATTGTTTCACAGCTTCCTTTTCCTATATCATATTTTAGTATTATAGTTGGTGTTTTAAATAATGAATCTGAACCAATTCATTCCGCACTCAGTGGAGATCCTTGAACATTCCATTTGTTAATAATAGTTACAGTGAATTTGTTGTAGTATGCATTCCAAAATAATGAGGGAAGGACTCAGGAACAATCACCTCAAATTCTACTGACCTTCCTATATACTGACATATATATAGAGAGTTTATAGACACCTAACATGCATTTTCTTCAAGAAAGAATCTATTGAACTGAATAAGAGTATAAAACAATTGTGGGACTTAGAAGATTCTAGGTTCCAATTGATATTTTTAAAATAAAGGTGATGATACAAAATACTTCATTGACAAGCAAACTTGAATTTATGTACACTAAAACTGGATGGGGAGCTCTGTGAAATGATGGAAAAAATAATATGAAATGTGGAAAATTTTTGATGTGGATTTAAGCCTATATTTTGCATTTAATAATTGTGGGATAACAAGAAAAATTAATTAAGTCATGCATTTCTAATTTCATCATCTCTGTATTGGGAATGATGCTACAGACCTTGAATGACTGATAAGAAAATTAAGTGACACAGTATGAAGAGCACCTAGTCACAAACCTAGCATTTTATAATGTATCAAAATTAATACATTTACAACAATTTCAAAAAAAATCAATTTCTTGTTAAACAAATCACCACAAAGCTGAGTATCATTCACACTATTAATTATACTAAGTATGTACATAAGTATATTTAATCTAAAATACAAGCAATGCTCACAGTGAAAGAATGGTCAATATATTCCCAACTTTTAAATAATGCCTTCTTTTCCAAAACGTAACTATCCACTTTTAACCCCAAAAGAAATTTTCCGTGGGTTAACATAGAGTCTTATCCTAATTTTCTGGTGTGATATTAAATACATATTAATTCTCACAAACAAATTAAAATATAAATTCATGGTTGTCTATAATGTTTATACCAAAGCACTTATCTGCGCTTATGCAAACAATTTAAAAGTATGCAAGTCACTATTTTGCTGAGTTTCTTCTCCTCACACACACTGCCCTTCCCAATTCATGGACATATTTCAACTGCTATTAAAAATGGATGCAGAGTCTGGCAAAGACCATTAAGCCTCTAGCATAGGATGGTAGCTACATAAGTATAGCCCATTTGTCAACATCACACCCATGGGAAATGACTGTAAAGACTGTAGTGCATTTTTCAACATGGTATGAAATAAAGACAATGGCTTTTTATATATATTGGTTGACCTTTTTGATATGTTTTATGAATAATTCATTTATTAAATAAATGTTATAGTTACAAGGCAAATAAAAGCCACCTATAAGCAGCAATACTGATCAATTACTTAGTCCCGTTGACCCTTGAACAACACAATGTTGAAATGTGTGGGCCCTCTTACATGTGGATTTTCTTCTGCCTCTGCCACTTCTGAGACAGCAAGACCAACCCCTTTTCCTCCTCCTCCTCGTTAGCCTAGTCAGCATGAAGACATCAAGGATGAAGACCTTTATGATGATGATTGACTTAAGGAATAGTAAACACATTCTCTCTTCCTTATGATTTTATGATCTTCTTAACAAAATTTTTCTTTTCTCTAGATTCTTTTACTTAAGAATATATAAGACCTATAACACACACAACACATGTTAATTGACTATGTTATCAATAAGGCTTCCAATCAATTGTATGCTATTAGTAGTTAAGTTTGGGAGGTATCAAAAGTTATACCTAGATTTCTGACTGTGCAAGATATTGGCACTCCTAATCTCCACAAATGTTGAAGAGTCAACTATAAAGTTTTGGTTGGGTGTGTGTGTGTACACAGTAAAAATGTACCACATCAATTTATTTTTTGTTTAATTTTAACTCACAGGTAGCATTTATACTTTATCCATATTATCAATTTTCCTCTAGAAATATTGTTTCATTTCTGTCTATTGATCCCAACCAATCTTTCTGGTTTTTTTGTACAAAATTCTTGCTGACCCTGAATATTTTTAAAATCTTTGCCTATCTGAAAAACAAACAAAGGCAAAACTACTTCCCTGTTGTCTCTGTTTGTTTTATTTTAGTACCAGTAATACGAACATATTTCAACATGATTATTAGCATTTCTCATTTTGTGAATTTTTATATCATATTTACACATCGTTTGTTATAATTTTGTCATTTGTAACTTTTAACTCCTTAGTTTTAGAAATATTCTTTATATATGAAGAAAATTAATGTTTTGCATGAAACACGATTAAAAATACTTCCATTTGCTTAGTAGCATGTTTCTTTCCAGAAAAACTGTTATCAGCACTTGTAATTTTTTAAAAACAGGTGTTTAATTTTGGAAAGTAATGTCATTTGAGTATCAGTAACCAATATAGTGGCTTTCATCTTGTGAACATTTCATTACTATATTTTTTGTTCTTCATAGTTTGGGACTTCCTAATTCAATAGAAACTTTAAAATACTTCATACACAGATGAAATAAGGCAATTTGAATTGAAATAAAAATTGTAAACTGTGGAAAGGGGAAAAATGCTTTAAACATTAGTAATATTTTTACTGAGTCTAAATTATCCTCACAAGTAAGGCAAAACAATGAAAATACAGTGTTCCAATCATTTTAATATCTTATTTTTTAGATGTAAAGCTATTAATTCATCTAGGGTAGCAATTTTTTTTCCTAGAACTTCATTCTAAAGCAGCAGTTCTCAACCTGTGGGTCACGACCCCTTTAGGGTCAAACGACCCTTTCACAGGGGTTGCCTAAGACCATCCTGCATAACAGATAATGATTCATAACAGTAGCAAAATTACAGTTATGAAGTAGCAACAAGAATAATTTTATCGTTGGGGGTCACCACAACATGAGGAACTGTATTAAAGGGTCGCGGCATTAAGAAGGTTGAGAACCACTGTTCTAAAGGATCATATGGATTTTGAGGTGATTTCTTCCATTCATTCAATTCACACCACTGGAGTGTTTAATATGCTCAGACTCTCTGACCCTCAGCTGTGAGACGAATCTCTTGGTCCTGAGCACACACATCTCTGCTTCATGACTTCCCCTGCTTCAATCTCTTTCTCCGTCTGCTTTACCTAAAGCAGAACACCCAGAACAAAACTGTGTTTGAATAATATTTATGCTTCCTTTGGTTGCAAAAAGTAAGAAATAATTCAAGGTACATTTTTTATATTAATTTACTGGGAGATACTGGAGTATATATGGAAGCTGAGAAGGCATTGAATACGCAGTCTTCAGAAATGACAAAATCAAAGCAATCCCTGAATGCCCAATGCCAGGAGTTTGTGCATCTTCCTTCCAAGACAGAATCACTAGATAAGATTTTTTAAAGTATGGAGCTCAGGCCAGGTCCCAAACTGAACCAACCAGAGTCTCTGAGTCCAAGGCCTACTAAGCAGAAACTCGTTAGAGTGGGGACTATTTTGTTGTGCAGTCACTGTTGAGCTGCTTTATAGGACTTTATTTAACATAACAATGCAGCAAAGAAAGGCCACCTCAGGGTGACTGCTCAGTTCAGACTGCAGTGCATCAGAGGAGCAGGAGGTGTCAGTCTAACTTGAGTGAAAGATAAACCTCTGGCTAGATGAGCCATGGCCTTAGAGGAGGTCAGTGACCCAGAGCATGGCTGCAGGGTAGGGGGACCAATTGTTCTGGTTGCCCCGGTAGTTTGCTAGGATGTGAGACTTTCAGTAAAAAAAAAAAAAAAAAAGGACAGTCCCAGACAAATGGAGACAGGTCAATAGCATTTTTTAAGAATGTGCAACCTTTGTATTGGCAGAATCCATACACTAATTAAAGTATTTTATGACTGGTTTTTGTGAAAAGGAGAGTATAGAAAAGAATATGAGCATGGTAATTTACTCTACATAAATTAAAAGTTTAAACTAATGCTATCATATTTAATGCAGTACATCTTGAGAACACATAAACTGAGGTAAGTTTGATAAGTTAGAGCATAGAAATACTTTTATGAGTTTAGTGTACCCAGCAGCAAAAATTTTAAATATATACAGAGCAAGAAATAACTTTTCCTTTATAAACCCTATCGTAATGCTCTAAGATATTTTAAATCAAGTTCATAACTAAAAATCACAAAGGTAGAAATGCAAAATGTGTCTGATATGCCATCTTTGACAGCCAAATGTCATCTTTTGCCACATTTTAAAATGAAAACATTACAAAAAGTAGGACATATTAACTTAAAAATAACATGTGATTTCCATTCTCTTTCCATTCTTTGCTAGTCAGACTTGGCCAAACGACTTTCAATTTTAACCTTAATTATCTTTAATTCAGTGGACTAAGGGACTGTATGGTCAGGAGCGGGTGGGAAGAGGAGAAGAATATTCATACAGGAGATTTTTTTCTGACTGGAATACCATATCAGGAAAAAAGATCACAACAACCTCTTAAATTAAATACTCTATGAAAAATGTAAATCATGATTCAATACAGTGAACATTCTGGAAACATACTGCACAGGTTCTAAGAAAAGCAGTAAGATCGAGCAGTCCCCAGGACTCCCAAACCAAAATAAACAATGCCAACCACACAAGGCATTTGGGAACACAAAATGTCATTTGTTATACACAAGAATGATGGGTAAGTTGCAAAGTTCCCTTCAGCAGTACAAGGGAGAAGACTACAGTAGATTTAAGGCTGGAAGTTTAACACTCAAGATCCATTCTGCAAAGGAAAACCAGTGTCCTTGGATGTGGACAGAGGAACCAATCGGTATAATACTGGACCAAAAATTGCCATCCCACTGAGAAGAACCCCAACTACAAAACTCGCTTGAAACACACAGACGTTACCACCTGTGAGACACATTTTGAGAAACTCATTCCAAGAAATAATGCTATTGCCTGAGTGTGCAAGCAGCCAGTTTTCATGGCTTCAGTGGCCCCAAAGTGGACTATAATCATGTGGGTAATGAATGTTAAAATCTCTAAGCTTAACTACAAATAAAGAAACACAAAGATATAAAGGGCAGTGTTCATCTTCACCCTAAGGGCCATAGCGACTCTTTTGAGCTACTGTTTTCTGGGTTGTCTCCATTCTAAGTTTGTAATTCCTTAATGAAGCAACGGGATACAGTTTATATTCCTTAAAATATTGACATGATCAAGTAATGTGGTAGGCAAAGAACAAAACAAAAGGAGAAACATGATAACCCTGATGGCTCTCTAGACTCAGTCAAATTCAGTCAATATTGAAAAGAGAGAAAGAAAATAATTCAGATTTCAGGGAAATTTGAATTGCCTTAAAATAACTTTTCTGGTAGAATTTTACCTAAAAATGCCATGTTTGTTCCCTCAGCATTTACACTAAGCATACTCGTCTCTCACCAGCGCACAGAAAACCAGAGAGCCAAGTTATTAGAGAAATTATGAGGTCTTTCAACATTTTGCTACTGTTTTTCCATCTCTGGACATGAGGCTTCTTGTCAGAGAAATTATTTGAATTCCTGTCTTGAAGAATGCCTCTTATCTCTCCTCCCTTTCCTTTCGTTTCGAACTTGTACTAAACCTGGTTCCTGGAAAGCTTACTACATGAATCTGCACTGCTGTTGGGTAACAGCCAGGTCACTGCCTCCTAAAACGTCTGTGCTCTGAGTGGCACATGTTGCTGACCACCTGAGGGGCATGCCAAATGAAAGAAAGGATCCAACAGTCTTTACAGAGGTTTTCCAGAAACCACGCTGCTGAATGCAAAGGTTTGTTTCCCTGTTTTGTTTTGTTTTGTTCAAAGACAAACAACTACATCTTTGGCACCAGCACTGGTCGTCAGGGTGACTGCATCTCCAAGCTCAGTCCTATCAGTCCTCTGTTTCATAGCTCTAGCAGCTCAGATTTATGCCCCTTTAGGTAACTAAATCCCAAAGGGCTAGGGACCCATGGATCCATAAGTAACATTTTAGAATAGAAAAGTAAGCGAAAATTATTTTTCCTCTTTCACATTTATTATTAGGTCAAAAAGAAAAGGGGGGACTGTTAAAGTCTTAGCACTCTTGCTTAGAAAAGCCCATCAACTATCTTGCATGGATGACCTAAAAATGCCCAGTGGGTCCTGCACTTCACCCCATCCCAAATCCTCGAAGGCTCAGATCTTAAAACTGTTAAGGAAGAGGATGATGGAATCAAATGACTGCATTCTCCATTTGCTTACAAACTTAACTGATTTCGGTGGTTCCCACTGGTCAGTGTTTTTAAAAAATAGGTGAAATAGTAGAGGATCTCAGAGCACTTTTCTAAACCCAGAGAGTAAACTCTGGAGCTACAGGCCACTGTGCACCCTCAAGGTCCGTCTCTGAGCACATGCACCTGTCCAGGCAGCTTCCGCAGCACTTTCAGGGGAAAGGGCTTAAATCAAAGACTGCAATCCAGGAAATCTTAAGAGAAAATCCTTAAAGCCTCAAATGTATGCCCAAACAAAGCCTTAAGACTCACGGAAAGAAAAGAGAAGGCAGCCTTGAGAAATGAAAGAAGTAAAAGGTACCCTGTGAACTTACTGTCATTCACCAGAACAAATCAGAGGCAGACAGCAGGGGCTGGCAGGGAGAGGACTCAGCTTCATCACAGACACCGTCTTCAGATGACCTGAAATCAACCAGGTTAAATTTTTAAAAATCTACTTACATCCCAGAGAAAGGAAATTGAAGCTGAAGAATCGAATCAGCCTGGTCATTATGACATATCACACTTTTCTTAATTGACTACGTTTCCATGGGCTAGCTAAATATTTAGGACAGCTGTAAACCCCCAGCCTCGTAATCTGGTAGTTAAGCAGCCTTTTCAGAAGGCTCCATGAAATATACTCAGGGGCTAAATGCTAGCTGGCAAAATACTTGAAAACGTTTTCAAAGAGTCATGTCCCATTCCTAAACTGCAGAGGATGTGGTCTGTGACAGTCAGGTTTACCCTACCAAGAGGTTCGGGAAAGCAGATATTTTCAGAAAAATGAAAGGAACTGGGGTAAATGAGAAAAGTAGAAAAAAAAATGCATGAGGAAAGGATTAGAAGGGAAATAATTATTTTTAAAAGTCCAGTATCTGCCTCCTAGGATCACAGGTCAGCATGACCCAGAGTGAGCCCACTTCGATGACCCTGTCCTTTTCTTATTTTTTAAATGCATGAGGGCCAAACCTTTAGAGCCACAGGACCTCAGGAGCCAGCTGTGTCTGTTTGGCCAAGTGGTGACTCAACTTAGTGAGCAAAGGAAGGGTTTAGTTGCCATGGATCTCTGACCTAAGCAAGATGACTTTGGCAGGAATCGGGCAGGTGCACTAGTCCCTTGCCCTTCTCTTATTCCATGGACATGAACTGCTCTTCCAAGTGTGAAAACACAAACCCCTATACCAGCAGAATTCTCTTTATTTTTCATGCTTGATATTGGATAAGGCCCACTAAATAGCAGTAAAGCCCTCAATGCTCCTGGTGAAATTTAAAACTATAAAATGAGACTCACTTTTAAAAGGGCTCTCAATCCACTCTCACCGAGCACCAGTATACACAGTTCCGCCTTTTCCCTCAAGGAAATCATAAGCCTGAGATCCAAGTCCATCACCCAACTTCAATTATCTAGAAGATTTTAAAAGAATCTGCCCTTATTAACGAATTTGAATGGGATCAAATCCATCTCCACACTTTACTGGTCTGTTTACACTTTCTATAGTTGTGTATTAATATGAAAGTGCTATAAATGAGGTTGAAAATGCTTTCTTTCCATTCTCAACCTCAAAAATGTCACCACCTATGTGCCTTCAAAGTTAGATTTGTTGGTTTTATCATTTTTAGGGAAGTTCTCACTTCATACGTACATCTCATTATCAATGCCAGGGGATGCTGATGTCATCTGGAATAAGAGTCATTCCCTGGCTCTCTGATTTCTTTCAGAATGACAGATTCCACACATTTGCAGCACCACTGGTGTATACCTGATGAAAACTCAACAGCTCCAGCAAACCGAAGCTATGATTTCCTGTACAAAACATATTGAACCAGAGCCCTCTGTCATCACCTGCTATTGCAGGGACAGATCCTCATCCTGTGCATGTCCATGGGGATCGTCATCGTGCTGAAATCTGTAAGAAAATTCAAAAAATTCACCACCTTATTTTCAAGGTGTGAACATGTCCCATCATTATCCATTAGACACTATACACCAGCAGCGCATTTGGTGCCGCAGGACAGAGGGCATTTTCATCGCAATTCTGGACGTAACTGCAGCCACTACCGCCCCACCCCAGGAGAGAAAGAAAAGACTTCAGACGCCAACATGTGTTGCAAAAGTTATTAGAATTCTGCCTTTCACCCTTACCTGCAAAAGTTATTAGAATTCTGCCTTTCACCCTTACCTGCAGTAGGAAGCAACCTCTCTAAGGCTACAAAGGAAACTTTGAAGAAAAGGGAACTTCTACACACAGAAAGGACTGAAGTTTAACTGTCTTCCTTCTTCAGATTTGTACCCCTATAAGAATAACAAAATGAGAGCTATTAGAATGAATTAAGTAAAATGTGAATAATATTATCCAATATAATTGATATTACTACATTATTTCTTTTACTTTTCAGATTAGCCAACAAAATTAAGGCTAATAATGATCAAATTTAAAATTTTAGGGAGGATTCAGTGAGGACAAATGACGGTCTAAAACCAACATTCATTGAATACAACCAATTTCTTTTCCTATCTCATTCTGCCATACTTCCTGGTCTCAGCCTTTGATGAGCTGCTTAAGAGAAATTTAAAAATCAGTAAGCATTCTTATCCATTGGAAAAGTTTAACCCAATTACATTTATTGGCTATACATAAAAACTAAATTTTCAAAATGTAATCATATCAATGTCAAAGATTAGAACCAAATAGTCAATAATCAACATATGCACTCCTGGTGTAATCCCGCCAAGATTACACCAGCGGTGCATCTTACAAGGGTATATGTGAAACTTGGTAAATGGTCTGTGAAGCTAGTGAATGATGCCCCATGATTATATCAATGTACACAGCTATGATTTAATAAAAAAAAAAAAACATATGCACTCCTAGTAAACTAGAATTGTATTATTTAATCTATATTACCATATAAATATGGCATAAACAGAGAACACTACAGACCTCCACTAAGGACACTGTAAGACTAATGAAAAGAGAAAATAGCAGATTGATTTGTATTTGCATGTGTTTGGGTACATACCTTTCCCATCTTCTGAAGAAATAAATTTTAAATTGTTTTCCTTGTTTTTAAAATTATTCTCTTTACTTACTGCCCTTTTCTCCATGGCTCACCTATGAGCTAACTGAAGGCAAAAAGGGTGAGAACTCAAAATAGTGCACAGTATAAGAAAGAGGGAAGAGTAGCCATCAGCATAGAAGGAATTTAGAGATTGTTTACTCAAGACCACACAAACAAAAACACTTGAGAACATGGATAAAATGTACAGCTTTCCAAAAAAGCAAAATTGATTCCAGAAGTAATCAAATAACCAAAGTTCCAATAACAATAAAATAAATAGAGGAATTGCGCAAAGATTTACTCTACTCTCCTTAGGAAAAGCACCAGATCCCATGTTCATAGGGGGATTTTAGTGTCTTATTCTGTTCAGACTTCTACAGCAGGATACCATAGACTGGGCAGCTGATTAGCAACAAGATCATTTATCACGGTTCTGAAGGCTGGGAAGTTTACTACCAAGGCAGCAGATTTGGTGTCTGGTGAAGGCCCTCTTCCAGGCTCACAGAGGGCCATCTTCTCACTGTGTCCTCACATGTGGGATCTGGCCTCATGATCCAGTCAGTTACCAAATGTCCCACTCCCAAAACCATGACATTGAGAATTAGGATTTTGGAGCATGCATTTTGACATCTACATACACAATGCATGAATTAGACATAAACATTCAATCCGTGGCATTTACCACATTTTTAATACAGCTTATTCTAATGCTACCTAATCTGCTTTTTAGCATGGAAGGGGAAGAAAGGCACCCATAACATGGTTGTTAAAACCCAGTAAAGACAACAGAAGAAAGGAACTTTTATACCAGCCTTCCTTGTGAACTAAGTCCTGAATGAACAAAGCTGGTTACTTTAGAGAGGCAAAGCAGACTTAGGAGAATTTGATCCAGTTGGAAGGCAACCTCTCAAAGAATACCAAGATGCTACAACAAAAATGCCCCCCACCCCACCACCAATTACAGTACTTCAGGCCCATTAATTACCAAAAGACCAAATCTCCAAGAACTGTTTTGCAAAATACAGACTATAGATCTGTCTGTATTTTGAGACAGACAGAGAAACACACATTACAGATACAGATTCCAGAATTTCACCCCACATGCGCTGAATCAGAATCATTCAGTGTCCAGGCCCAGGAATCCGACTTTTAACAAAGTACCTCAACAGCTTCTTCTGGACAAAAAAAATTGAAAGCAATTGCAGTGCCTAAATAGCATGTCTGCTCATGGTTTCTACCAGGTATAATACAATAGTACTTGCAATACTAACTTTATCAAGTGAAGATTTGAATTGTCAGTTAACCAAGAAATGTCATTTTTATTTAGCCAGTATTTGTTGGTCTATTTATCTTACAATTCTATCCTAGTGTGTTTTGTGATGGCTAATTTTCAATAAAAGGCTTATAAAAACTTAAAATATTTGCTTAATAAGCTTAATTCCTTTAGAAACTGCCTTCAATAGCCTTTTTCCTGTTGTATCATATCATCGTGGTAGAGTATGAACTGACCATTCATTCATTCGATAACAATAAATATTTACATAGTGTCTGACATTACATAGTGTGTAATTTACCTTAGGTGCTATTTAAAATAAGGCATTGTTTCTTCATCCACAATATTCTACCACATTGTATTTTCTTCTTTTATACAATTGTAAGAATTTCAATAACAGCCACACACACTCCAACTGTAACAAAATAACCCTTTAGTTTGTTTTAACATTTGACCTTAAATTGCAGATAGCTACATTAGGTATAGCTAATTTCCCAGAAAGATGCAGGCAAGAACCTCAAGGTCATTTTGCTTATACTGGACAAAGGTTTTCTGAATTTGCTTTTTGGTAGATTATACTAAATCAAGTTATATTTGTATAGAAATAGAATTTTACTGGCCAGTTTTTATAGGCACAATTCATTTTTCTGTAGAAGTAATTCCTTAGTTTTGCTCATGCCATTTATTTCTTTTTCCATTTTTTTCATAAGAAAGTACAATCCTGGGCAGCACCTGTGGCTCAGTGAGTAGGGCACCGGCCCCATATACCAAGGGTGGCGGGTTCAAACCCAGCCCCGGCCAAACTGCAACAAAAAAATAGCCGGGCATTGTGGCGGGCGCCTGTAGTCCCAGCTACTCGGGAGGCTGAGGCAGGAGAATCGCCTAAGCCCAGGAGTTGGAGGTTGCTGTGAGCTGTGTGAGGCCACGGCACTCTACCGAGGGCAATAAAGTGAAACTCTGTCTCTACAAAAAAAAAAAAAAAAAGAAAGTACAATCCTTCCTAATGTGGAGACTCGCATTAACTCGGTCATTGACCATTGCCATCACACATGGAGAGAGTAGGAAACAAAAACAAAGTTCTACTTTCACTTCATGTAGCTTCCCTTGTTTTTATTTTATTGGTATATTAGTAATTCTGGTTATTGCTAGCATGAGGAATAGTAGTAAATGTATTAATACCATTTAGAGCATAATTCTCATCGCTAAGGCACTTGGTGAAGACTGACCTTTATCAGTAAATTGAAACAATAAAGCGAAGGCCTCTTCCCCTTTCTTTCACTTGAGTAAGAAATAAAATTCTGTATTTCATCATACTGTGAATTATGGCTATTCTTTAGTGGCTGTTTTTCATTATTTTCTCACTCACCAACTTCTGAAATCCCCACCCCAACATTCCACGCAGGACCAATATATCACAGCTGTCACTGAATCCATCTGTTGATTTAGAACACTGTGCAGATTTTAATGACATCTTTAAGAGAGCATTCGAAAATACCAAGGCCTGCTCCCAATTATTCTATAGCTCTTAAAAGTATCACCATTTTCGGATTCAAAGCTTTATATAGTAACACCTAATAAAAAAAACTGACAGCATGTTTACCAAAGCTGGAGAAAAATAACATAGGTACAAACTAGACTCTTTTTCACTTCTATTAGCTCATTCTGATCATGAGCTCTTGGTTAAAATCTTTTCAGTGTTAACTTTACCCATTCTTTAAGCTCCTGATTAAGCCTCCATCTTCAGTAACTCCAGCTAACATCTTCATACACACATTTACCTTTTGACTATATATATTTAATGCTTCCTTTAATTAATGTTTTATAATGTTTTCTCAGTGTTAAGAATTATCAAAAAGCATATTGTAAATAGTACTTATATAGTACTTTATACAGAGCATTAGAAAGTATTATATATATTATCTACTAAACATCTGAAATCCTTCCACATAGATATACACATACTAATATTTGTGAAGATATACACCAAAATGTCAACAGTAATCTAATCCAAATTGTGTGACTCAAGGTGTGTGTGTGTTTTCTAATATTCTATAAGCAATCCCTTTTTCTGGTTGAAAGTAGCATGAGCTATTTTTATTAACAACTGGATAATACATCTCAATGACATTATATTCTGCTGTGGGCAGGGTGCATATTATATGTACCTATAGCTCCACGGCATCTTGCAGTAATAAAAACACAGAGAATATAAATTCTCAGTAAGAACTTGGAGTTGTACGAATAGAATGGAACCAGATCATTGTATTACCCTCAATGTCAATACACCAAACAGTAACTTGATCAGCGCCTCACTAGGAAATCTGCCATTTTAATAAGTTAAACTGGCAATTTTCATTTGGGAGAAGTACTGTCCACTCCACCGGGGAATGGTTGGAATGTTTTAGATAAAGTTTTTATTGTCCAATCATGGAGTAAGGCACACATGATATTTAGAGAGTGCTGGCCAGGGGTGCTTAATATCCCACAACTTTTAACACACAGCCATAGAAAGAATCATCTCACTCAAAATACCAGCAGTCCATTTTGGAGAAAGTTGATTGGATTAATCATTTATTTATTTCTACTCATTAAAAAATCAGGGTTTTATGATTTCATATTATATCATGTGTCCCATAGAGTGTGTTATAAATTAAGGATGGCCTCCATTTTTTTTTTTTTTTTACACTCTTCCTATCAAGAGGAGTGTTCCCTCTGGCAGCTTTGGCCAAATGTGATATTAAGCCCATTCCTGGGCCTAGTCTTTAATAAAATGGGTACTTTGGTCCTGATCTCTTAGACTCCTGCAACCATGCAAAATGTAAGACTTTTCTGAGGCCACCTTGCCCTGAAGAGCCCAAACCACAGAGCAAGGCCTTGGACAATGAGACACCATGTGGACAGAGATAGATCCAGGAACACGGAGGTGCCAGATATGTGAGTAAAGAAGCCATCCTAGAGGCAGAGCCTCCAGCCCCATATGATCTCATGTAGATCAGAGAGCACAGCTGAGTCCTGCCTAAATTCCTTGCACATACAAACTTCTGAGCAAAATAAAGTGGCTGTTTTAAGCCACTAAAGCATGTCCTTTTATTGCAAGTCCATCTCCTTTGCTTTCTAGAAATTCAAAATGGAAGATGAGTTAGATTTTAAGGTGTTTCTAGTGAACGTGTGAACATGAATTCTTTTGCAACAAGCAAACAAACCTCAAATCTCTAAACAGAACGCTGGGAACCATTTCAGGTGTTGTTTCTCCTGTTGAAAGTTATCCTATTTTTGATTCAGTAAGCATCTATAATTATCTACCAAACTCTGGCTAAACTAAAACAGACATAAACCAGCCAGCACTATAATGATTGTGACTCCATTGTGACATTAATTAATTTAATTAGATTCTATGACATAAAGTTTGTCATACGCATGTCTCTGTTACTGAACTGAAAACTCCTTAAGGGTAGAACATTTTCTGTGCTCTTCCATAATACACAGTGTCATGTGTATGGGATGTGTTCAGTGAACATTTGTGAATATTTACAGTATAGACTACCATTAGAAATTAATTATATGGGTTAAACTCAGCATCACCACCTTCTAGGCTTCTGTATTAAAGCCCCAATGCTCTTGACATAATTTCTAGTGTGCCATGGACTCCTAGTCCTTGAAAATTGATTATATGTCATCTACTCAAATGACATCATTTTGCAGATAAGGAAAGGGACAAGCGACCTACTCTTTCTTTTTGCAGTTATTTCTTGCAAAATAAAGCCACTGTCAACTTAAAATGGTTTCCTCTAACAGATTACTAGCAGGTTTACCTAATCTACCAGAACGTTTTGGAACTCCTGTGAGTGGAAGGCCTAATGTGTAGGAAAGCAGGCAAAAAAGATAGCTGCAGAAGTTTAAAAGCAAGTCCAGTTATGTCTTAGTCATTCAGAGCATGAGCCAATGTGCATCCACATCACTCATAAAATTGGAAGAACAAAACAGAGGAAGACAGACACGAAGGGACTAAATGACTATAGAAGGCAGTAGGGCTTTTTTACTTAGTTGCATGGAGTATGTCATAAAACCAGAGATCTCTACTCTGAGACGCTTTATTAACAGCTTTTTGTTGTACTGTGAATTATTACAAGATAATGCATGCAAGATGCTGGCTTGATATTTGTTCTCCCACTTTTCAAATGAATTTAACTGTCAAAAATTGGGAGCAAATCAGGACAGGAAAAGCTGTCATCAGATTCAAATAGTAAACCTTCTTCATCATCACATTTCCCTTGTGGTTATTTATTTATTTATTTTGCAAAAACAGATTAGGAAGGTTTATCAAAAAAAAGAAAAACAATGACAACAACAACAACAAATTAACCATGAAAAGTGCAGGGGTATATTTTCTCAAAAATTCCAGAAAAAGTCAAACTAGGTTTTCGACCACAAATTATACTCAGGAATATCTGTGACATAAAAATCAAAGGACAGGCTAAGGGCATACTTTTCTCCATTTGGAAGCCAAAATGGCCTTGAAAAGCTATTCTTAAAAACACACAAGGAAGGATAATGTCACGCTAATTGATCTGCACCCCTATCCATAACAAAACAGCAAAAAGAAAGTGGCTCTATATGGAGACTTGGGTAAGGGAACCTCTCATTGCCTTAATTAAGGCCTAAGACCTGGCCTTTGAAGATGCCACGAAGCCACTATAGACAGGAAATTGCCATGAGTCTGCTCACAGATTCATGGCAGGAATCATCATGGAGTGACCATCTATTCCAGATAGCACAAAACATGAACATTCTCCCTGCTTCTTACCATAACTCCACAAGCAGGTGTTGTTTCTACTTTGTTGTTTTTGGTTTTGGTTGAGATTCTTTTGTTTGTTGGTTGGTTGGTTGTTTTTTGTTTGTTTGCTTTGTTTTTGAGACAGGTCTTGCTCTGTTGCCCAGGCTGGTATGTGGTAGTACAGTCATAGGTCACTGTAACTTCACACTCTTGGGCTCGAGTGATCCTCCTCCCTCAGCCTCTCCAGTAGCTGGAACTACAGATGCATGCCATTCTGCCCTGCTTGCTCTTACTTTCAAGCATTAAAAAGAAATCCATTCTTATGAAGATCAAGTGTCTCTCTCAAGGTCACAAAACCAAATTGAACAGTTTTATTATGAATCAAGCATGTGTAAATACATCCTTCCACCAATGCTATAAAGCAGATGCTGTTATCACCATTTTAATTATGAGGTAACTGAGACTCAGAAAGTAAATTATGAAGCTTGAGTGAATATAATTGATAAGAGACAATTTAGGAATGGTATCAGAGTTCATGGCTATCTACTTCAACACTTTTGGTTTTTTCTACAGTGACATCTTGTCTTCGATATATATCTTATTCACATTATTTTACCTTTTTACTGAATGTGACTAGCACACCGATAATGACTGGGAAGTCTACCATCCACAAAATCTAGCATTCTCAGCTCCAGACTTGATGTTTACAGCCCATTTTACGCCCAGTGATGAAAGACAAGGAGCTCACAGGGGGTAGAACAAGGGCAGCTTCTGCATCCTTTCAGTATCAGCTAAGATAGCCTCTGTTCACGCTGTATAAACCTCTACCCCATGATCTTGGTAATTTAATAAAACAAATGCAAAGTGTTACCGTGGCTCCAGGCCATTCTCCAAGGCAGGCGTCCTCTATACAGTGATGCAGTGATCCAAATAGCTTTGATTCTGAATCTTTCCCAACTCAGTATGAGTCCTCTACATCTTCCACAGCAGAGGAAGAAATTGGTCAAACAATCCTTTTATGGGTTTTTATAGTCTCTGCCTGGGACTGTCATGTGTTTCTTCCTTTCATATTTCATTAGATAGAATCAATAATATGTTCCCACCTAACTCAGAGGTGCTTGGAAATATGATTTGCTATGTACCCAAGGAGGAGAAAAATAAATCGAAATTTGGTGAATACATAGCATTATCTATGCCACACGGTCCTTATGAGGAGGATGTAGACTACACAAGAAAATAGCAAGTGCTTAAATAATTAGCAAGTGAGGCCACAGATTTAGAGCTTTTAATATCTTCTAGATGGAGAGATAGATAGATTCAACTAAAAAGAGAAGGAAAGAGAAACTATAGATGTCAGGAAAAAAATTAGTATCATCATTTAACAAAGGAAAACTAACCTATAAAGAAGCAAAGTAAACTTAGACATTTATTTAAATGTCAGAAGTGACAGAAAAATTTAGGCCTATCTTTCTTTAGAGCCAGGGTCCATGTGTCATTTCAGTCATTGATTTTACAGTTCAGTTTCTCAAATTCCACTCAGTGTCTCCTTTCTTCTTGGCATTGAACACGGTTCTATGTCCAGTCTTAAGAAATCAGAGATGGCCCCAGCCTCTAAAAGATTACACTCTGATGGATGAGAAAAACAGGCACGCCTAAATAAAAGGACAATGTCCTCTATGATGGAGTCGCAAAGAAAACTACAAAAACATGAGGCCTAGCAAGAACCACTAAGTTCTCCCCGAAGGAATGTACATTTTCTCAGTGTTTTGTTTAGCATCCAGCACTTGGTACATTTCTCCTGGCTGGTCTCCTTAATTTCTGCTTAGTGGTGCGGTCACTCAGCCTTTCACTGGTTTATAAGTCTTGCGTGAAATGCTCCAGGACAGAATAATTCAGAATGAGGAAAATAGATAACACAGAGGCTTTTCAATCCCATTCATCACGTACGTCAGCTCCAACGACATACAAGACCTTTAAGATGAGCTGTTTTCAGCCCACCTGCCCTTGCAGCTAAGTGATGCCTGCCAAGACTGCCAGCCTCTGTGTCTGGGAAACCATCTCTCCCTCACTTTGTCCTAACGAAGTCTCTTGGATGTGAAACACAAAGGCAGGGTAAGACAGAAATGTACTGATTAATTTCAACACGCCTCTCAGAAGTCACATTCTATGCTGAGCAAAGTGATTTTCAGCTGACTTTATCTTATTAGTAAGGACTCTGGGGAAATTTTGTGGGGCAACTCCTTTTCTGCATTACCAAGCTGAGGAAACAGTTTCCATCTTTAAAGCCCTGAAAGCATACGCTATTTTTTTTCTTCCAGATTCTAAACCTGGCTTCAGAAAAAGTTCTACTCGGAGAGATCTCATTAATTCCTGTGGTCTGATTTATCCACAATTTGGTGATTCATTTACTTTTGCAAGTTTCTTCCCTAATGTAAAAAAAAAAAAGAAAGAAGAAGAAAACTACTATTTACCACTTACCTCCCAAATCAACATTTTCGGGGCAAAAATGAATTCTATTCTCTTGTAATGAATTACAGGTCAAATCATGCGGTACTATTTCCTTTTTTAGAGCACAGAAAGAGAGGTAGGCATTGAAAGTGTTCTCCCTGAGGAAGCTAAATCACAAGTCTGGTCAATTAATTGCATCATTTTTCAGGGTTTGTTAGTTATTAAAGTGTCCTGCTTTCTAACAGAAAAATAATTGGGAAGCGAAACTTCTGGAAATTTCTCATCCGTATTTTAGGGGATGGAAGGAAGGTAGCCAGGGGCAGGAAGGTAAAGCAGGCATTCTCCAAGCACCCAATTTTGTACTTTTTTCTCTTTTACAATAATAATTCAGATTCGACTGACTTCCAAGCCTTCATGGTTAAAGAAAGATTATAACTAGAAAGTCAGACATGAAATGTCCTCGGGTCCTTTCTTGTATTCCTTATTAAAGTCAAAAAAGCAACTTCTTCCGAAGGTCCGTGATCTCCCCTCTGCTGCTCCTCTCGCCACGCTCCATCTCAGTCATCAGGCCTGTTACAGAGATTTTTGACAATGCCTACTTTTTAATTGTTTTTTTAAAAAAGCATTTATTTTACAGATAAATTAAAACTGTACAAGTTCGTGGTCTACAACAGGATACTTTGATATGCACAGGCCTTGCTGAATGGCTAGATGAAGCCAATTAACATATCTCTTACATACATACTTGATATTTTCTTTTGTGGTGAGAACACTGAAAATTTACTCTTAGCAGTTTTCCAGCATACAATACCTTATTTTAAATTATAGTCACCAGGTTGAACAATTGATCACTCGGACTTAGTGCTCGGGTTTAACCAAAATTTTGAATCCCTTGACCAACATCTGCCCAATTTCCCCCTGTTCCCAAGCCTCAGTCCCACCTTTCCAGACTTTGCTTCTGTGAATTCAACACATTTAGGGTACACATAAAAATGAGCTCACGTCGTAGTATTTGTCTGTCTGTGTCTGGCTTATTTCTCTTAACGTAATGTTCTCCAAGTTCATCTACGTTGGGGCAAATGACAGGATGTCCTTCTTTTTTTGAGACTGAATAGTGTGTATGTGATAGTGTGTATAATAGTGCCATATACTGTATAGCAGTGTATATGTAAACACCCCATTTTCTTTACCCATTCATCTGTTAACAGACACACAGGTTAATTCCATATCTTGGCTATTGATAATGCTCCTAATTATATGATGGATACATTATACAATACAATGCTTATATCCAAATAATAACTTTGTTGATAGTACATTTCTTCTGATGTCTTTGCCACCAAGCCTCATATCAGATTTTATAAATTAATATAGTGATATCATTGTTTATCTTTTATTCATTTTCCTGTTTCTAATTCTCCACCCACCTAGACTTCAGAGGAAAGAAGAAAATGAAGTAATATATTATTTAATTTTGTAATTGTTTGTTTTATTTTAATCTTGACATGCACGTAGAGGCTACTTCAATCACTAATTACAGTGATTATTCTGAACTTTTTTATTTTAAGTACATAAAGAAATGTGTGGAGGTTCTTACAGCATTCTCTGAAGATGTTCAAGCATCCTGCTGTGACCCTAAGACAATTTTAACCTCAGTGCTGTCCCTGAATGGCTAGTCCCAGGTGGCCTCAGCCTCTTTTTGTCTAGGTCACTTGTGACTGCAGTTACCTTGTCTTGCGTGATATAAACGCAGAGCCAGGAGAATTTCTAGGAGGCCTCATGGCAGTTCTTCCCTGCCCCTTCCTGCCAGATTCTTCTCCCTTGGAGCCCTGCGCCCTCCAGCACACTAAGCAAACCCGGGGGCCGATGGGTTATAGTCCGTTCCCTCCTGCTCCAGACAAACGGAAGGTATGGGGAAAGCCCATGGTGGGTCTCTATGGATGTGATGAGGTTCTGATGTTTGTCACTCACACTGAGGACTCACCCTGAGGTGTCATGTTTAGTTCAGTTAGACGACCGTTTCCTGTCTGCTACATTCCAAGGACCAAACTAGGACACCAGGACGCAAAGTCTCAATCTTGCCTTCAGCTGTAAGCAATCTCCTAAGAGCGAAAGGCTCTTCACCGGGCATCTAGTGACATGTCGTGAAAGAGAGAAAACCTTGGTGCTCTGAGAGCAGACACCTAATGAGCAGGGTGGTGCTTAGGGAGTCTTCTGCATGTGATAATAAGTCACATCAGGAGGAATGAGTGAGGACACCAATACAAACAGTGGGAAAGGATGCTCCTGGCAGAGGGAGCAATACTGCCCAATAGACCGGAAGGATGAGCGATATCGGTGCATTTGCTCTAACTCTGTATGTTATTCTTTAGGGGTTGGGGGGCACAGTCAAAACAGGAAGAGCTTTGCATGGTCTGCTAAATATTTTGTATTGCCTCTCCATTCAAAGGAAAACCACGGACGAATTCTGAGCAAGGAATGAAATAATCAAGAATTGCCTGAGCTTGAGGATAGACACATAAATTCTACTACCAGTTTTTAATAGCCTACTCTGTGTCAGGCACTCTCAGGGAGCCATACATATAAATAAGCCAGATCCCTTCTTGCCTTTAAGTCGCTTCCAGTTCAGTAACCATACAGCTAAAGTTAAAAAAAGGATGAAGGAGAGAAGGCATGGAAAATGAGCACGATGGGGTCTGACTTAGGCAATGGGGTGAGAAGCAGAGGTGCTATTTATACACACAGGGCACAGAAGAAAGAAGGTAATCATAAGTTCAGTTTGGAAAAATCTTTCCTTTAAAGTGCCTGCCAAGTAGCTAAGAGGAAATGTGCAACAGATAGCTGGAGCTCAGGCCAAACCCAGACCCAGACCCATGCCTCCTCTGTGCAGCCACGGGCATCGCCCCTGTGTGCTGACCCTGAGAGCACAGGGAGCAGGCTCAGGCAGCCCCCTCCACTCGTGTTCTCTTATTTTATAGTGCTTGACTCCTGGCTGGTGATCACCCATCTCTTCCATCTCTGCCACCTGACCCAGCCCAGTGGGCCCTACCCCTCAAAGTGGAGAACATCTCCCTCTGGCTTACAGTGATGGTGTGCAGAGCATGCCCCCCACCCAGAACAACCCGTCAGACAAACAGGATGGTAGCACAGCAAGAGTTTTCTTTTTTCCTTCTTGCATAGAAGTCCCTACATAACGTCTTCAATTTTGCTCTTGGGCTGCAAAGCCTGAATCATTTACTGTCTGGCCCTTTACACACACACACACAAACAAACAAATGCTGAGCATGGCGCAGCAGTTCACACCTATAGTCCCAGAAACTTGGCAGGCTGAGACAGGAGGAACACTTGAGCCCAGGAGTTCAAGACCAGTGTGGGCAACATAGTGAGACTCTGTCTCCAGAGCAGTGTTTCTCAATCTTTTTTTATCTCTCAGCACCCTTGAACCTATCCTTAAACTTCTGCAGCACACATAAATTATGTCGATCCAAAATTAAAGAGTAAAAAAAAGGAATATATGTATTATGCTTTGAACTTCTTCTGAAAATAATTTAGTTACTGATCTTTAAAGTTTTCGTGACACACCTAAGAATGTCGCACACCAGCTGAAAATCACTGCTCTAGAGGAAAAAAAGGTCTGCCCACCCCAGGTTTAAACTAAATCTCAATAATAAAATAACTAATCTTTGTCTATTATGCCCTGAGAATTCAATTCAGGTGAGCAAATATATATATTCACAGCCTTTTCAGAAGATTTAAGCTGAAATATTTATTGACAACTGAAAACTTAACATTACATTCCACAGAAATTCTTTACTCCACTCTCCCTAGCCTTTTTTTTTTTTTTTTTTTTTTTTTGCAGTTTCTGGCCAGGGCTGGGTTTGAATCTACCCCCTCCAACATATAGGGCTGGTGCCCTACTCCTTTGAGCCACAAGTGCTACCCTCTCCCTAGCCTTTTTATCTGAAGAAAAACAAAAGCTAATTAATCAGAATAACCACATATCCTCTTGCAGATCCTGCAACACAATTTGTTCTGGATTTTTCATATTTTGGGTTGTCGTCTCTTCTCTCTGTTTCATCAAGGCGTTGTTTTCCATCCAAGTGGACTTTTAAATCTTATGAGGTTAATAACTGACCTATAGAAAAAGGAAATTAAGGCACTTTGTAGCAATCAAACAACAACTTAAAAGTTAACAATGAATTGGCTACACCGCTGGTTATTTGTTTTCTACAATTCCAGACACGGGTGCAGCCAATTTGGTGACATGAAAAGATGAGTTGCGCTGGTCGGCTCCCACACCTGGGTTTAAAAAAAAAAGAAAAAACTTTTCCTGGCATCCCACAAGCCAAGCTGTGCGGATGAAGACGTGAAAGAATCTGAGAAGCAAGTGGGAAGTAATTAAGTGCTATTAGCAGCCAACGGAATCTAATTTGACCGAATGGCCAAGTGTGGCATGGTCTTTTGAAAACATTTCCAAATACAGGAACCAAATTTGATCCTTTAAGACCTCCTTCTTTTTAGGATGCATGTTTATTCAAAGAACAGATGGGGAGAAAAGTCAGAAAAAAGACTTTGGTCGACCCACATAAAACAGCATATTTGAGTGTGGGCGTAAAGGGAGATGAGTTTTGGAAGGATTTTTCTGCGTTTGATGTGTGGAGATAGGACTTGAGAAGTGGGAAAGCACTGACTTTATTTAATCTCTCCCAGGGAGGAGTTTCAGAATGCTCTTAAAAAAAGAAAGCTCCCTTAGTAAGCACATATTTCTATGCTCTCACATCTTTGGTATTTTTTCAGTATAATAAAAGGGGAAGTTTCCAAGACTAGAGTTTTTTGGGTACTCTGGACAGGAAGAAAATTTAGAAATGGCTATAAACCACCACCCACAATTTAAGCTTTTTTTAGGGATTGGAAATTTTGAATACTTTGTCTTTGGATGAGGTCATGCCTTTGTGTGTGTTGTATGTACTTCTAGTCAGTAAAGACCACAGTGGAAATCAGCAGAGAGCACGGCATTGAAAATCAGCTTAATGCTGACAGCATTTACGACCTATCTGCCTAATCCCCAAGGTCCCCGCTGTCCTAAGAAAACCATGCTTCTCTTGAGATGCCTAAGCTGTCATTTCATGTCAGGGAAACACAGGTATAAACAGGTACTTAAATATAAGTATAAGCTTTGCTGGCTCCTGAAAGCAAATTGAGCTTTTGAACCTGATGAGGTGTGCCCCTTTGAAATGTTGGCAATCGAGAGCCCAACACAAATAAGAAACAACAGGGGGGAAGACGCCGGATGAGGAATCATAATAGAAAGGAATTGCCTTCTGGTTGCTAGCATTTCCATATGGACACAAGCAGCAAAACAACAAGAGATCAAAGAGTGATCCAAAGAAGAAGGGAGTGTTCCGTCTCATAATTGTGCATGTGTGTGAACACACAGCCTCCGCAAGGATAATAGCAGAAACATGTTTGCACAAGGAGGTCTGATGTCAGCCAACTACTGCGGGTGCCTGGCTGAACCTCAATATGCAAAAATGGACTCTTCATTTGCAAAAGGTGCTACTTATTAATGGGATCTCAAATCCGTAAAAACAGTGAACAGAGGCACAAGAGGGAAATGTTCTCCAAGAGTAAAAATACTATATGCTTCCAAATTTGGTCACAATGACTCCATCAACCCACTTTGCAGACACAGCCTAAGATAAAAGAAATGTTGCCCACCATGACATTGAATGAGAAGATGAGAGGAGAATGAACAATTCATTTTCCAGCCATTGAAATGCCGGCACTAAAGATGAAATTTCTGCTGCATCTTTCCTAATTTGTATTTTTTACTAGTGACAATTTCATTTTTTTGTAGCCAGAGAACAGCTTCTCTATACATTTTTGTACTCTGGTGAAAGCACTGAGTTCCCTATTTAAGAAGGTGAGTGAGCACCCTTTCAAAAACAGACAGCCTCACACTACATTTGTTAAACTCTGTCCCAACTGAAGTTTCAGACAATTTAATATATGGTGAATGATATATTATTAGCCACTATTAACACATAGGAGAATAGTAACATAATAAACAGAAGAAATGATATTAGAAAATGGAAACAAAAGCTTGGTACAGATCAAAATATATGATCGCTCAAGAGAGCATTAGTCCATAATAACCTTTTTTCCCTCCAGTTCATTCAATGATTTCTGCTATGGTGTGCATGTGTCCCCCACAGTTCATGTACTGGAAACTTAATCCCCAGTGCAGCAGTGTTGAGAGGTCTGTTCTCTAACAGGCAATTAGGTCCTGAGGGCTCTGCCATAAATGAATTAATGTCATTACCACAAGAGTGGGTTTGTTATAAAGCAAGTTCAGCCCACTTTTGCTCTCTCTCTGGGCATGTGACATGCTCTGCCATTTTCTGACACAGCCAGCAGGCCTTCACCACATGCACACCTTGATCTTGAACTTCCCAGCCTCCAGAACTGTGAGCCAATAAATTGCTCTTCTTTGTGAATTAACCAGTCTTGGGTATTCTGTTACAGAGGCACAAAATGGACTAAGACAACTTCTTTGGGAATGGGAACAGAATGAGCTTTAAAGGCATCCTTCCTGCATTCAGAAAACAAAATGACTAAGATACACCCTTAAACACTTAATTATGTTATTAGATTTAATGGTTGCAATTACACACGACTGTATAGACCCAAAGTGCTTTGTAATCTTTCATTAGTCCCTCTTCTCAAGTCCGGCTCCATTTTCAGATGAGAACACTGAGGCACATAAATTGTGATTTGCCCTCTGGTGGCCTGTGGAGTCTGGAGCTCAGTTCAGAGTGTAGCCTGGGAAGTCTCTAGTGCAGAACCAAGACATGGGCACTGCACTTAGGGTTCACCTTTCATCCTGCAGCTCAGCTCACTGGCCTGGAATTTTTTTTTTTTTTTTTTTGATGGGAGAAGATGCAAACAACATTTATCACCAGATGTAGGGCTTTTTTATTAACTAACTTTTTGTTGGATTTTCCCTTTTGATGTCACTACAAACCATATATTAAATAAACAGTTTTCTCCTCTTGCTATATCCCCCATCTCCCAGTTATTCATGTATTCTTATTTAAGCACGCAGTTTTCCCTTTTAGAGTAATGTTTCCATAGAATTTAGAAAATTATTTTGATTAAGAGTTAAAGT
This sequence comes from Nycticebus coucang, assembly GCF_027406575.1. NCBI lineage: Eukaryota > Metazoa > Chordata > Mammalia > Primates > Lorisidae > Nycticebus > Nycticebus coucang. The sequence goes on from NC_069788.1 coordinate 57,259,749, forward strand.
GTGAGAGAGGGAAAGAGAGAGTGTGTCCCTGTGTTAGGGTAAGTGCAGTTAAAAATAGCATCTGATTAAAGAACTCCAGATTAAGCAGTCTTGTCAACCTTAAAAATGTCACTGAAATCACTATTTTAATAGAAAGTTTTAAGAAAGAGAGAAAGAGTCCTTGTGGGCTTTTTTCATGAGCCTATCTCTGGCTCACCCTCCAGCTGCTCTGCAGGGAGACGAGGTGCGTGAGCAGCTCACTGCAAGCCCTGCGGAGCTGCGTCCCAGCTGCCAATATCCTCACAGGGTCACTGAGCAGGCATACAGCTCATTCCATTTGTAACCATGAGAAATAGAGTCCCCCAGGGAAAATAGGCACTCCCTGTATATTCAGCCCTGTGCACTGGTCTAGGTGAATCACTGTCCAGGAGGGAGAGGGAAAGGGATGTGTCCTGACACTTTATTTCCTTGGAGACATCAGAGCATCATTTGAGAGCTAGTACACTGCCTTTAACGGACCACTAATCTGACCCAGCCTGGGAAGATGTGATGCTTTTAGGAGCTTTCCATTAAGGGCATCTGAGTCCTATTGCTAAGGCTTCCACAAAACTATCAAAAAGAAATGCTTTGATGTGCGTCCCCTCCAAACACTGTGCACAATTCAGAAACTCCTCACCCAGCCCCTTCTGCCCTCTTTTCTCCCCCGTTCTGTCCTCCCCTCCTCCCATGGCTGTGGAGCCCGGCCATGCTGTCTGCCTTCCTGCTCATATGAACTGCAGTTGCTGAAAAAATGAAGCCAAAAGAAACAGCCAATAAAAACAGAAACAGCTGTAACAATTTTGCACAGCATGGTCTTGATTTCCTTGAGTTTTTTTTTTTTCTTTTTTTTACTTTTGCCTTTTTTATTTCCCCTCCCTCTCTTTTTCTCTCTTTCTCTCTCTTTCTCTCTTCGGTTCCTTTTTCCATCTACAACGCCTCCAGGGTCGAGGCCTGCAATGGAGCAAGAAATACTTTCCTCTTCCACAAACCCTTTGTGATTCAGAAATAATGTTGGAGTCCATTTTGAATAACCAGTTCCAAAACAAACAGAGCAAGGGGTGGCGGGGGGGGGGCGGGACAAGGGGGATGATCTGAGAATCTTGCCACCAAAGACAGGTGCAAAGATGAAAAAAAAAAAAAGACCCAGCTCTCACAAATTTGCTCCTTCTCAGACTGCTGTTGTCAGCCTGCGTGCCTGTGATTAGCTGAGCCCACAGAAGCGGTTCTTTGCTTTTCAGCTCAGAGTATTTGCACTTGTTTTTCTAAATGGGCCCTGTCCTGAAGTCTCTACTGGACTGTTGTTTACAGTTGCCTTGCTTCACCTTCATCTCCCCCAAAACTCGGGCATGTAAAGGTAGCTTGTAAATGCGTAAAGCTCCTGGAGGAGTGATATTAGTGGTTACAGAGAAGAAAAAGAGAAAGAATGAGTCAAAGTCCTGAGCAAATATAAAAGGGAAGACTAACAGCAGATTGTGATCTGCACCCTCTTTCCAGTCTGAACAGGCTCAGGAGCCCTCGGAATGTTTACCTTCTTCAGAACCCATCATGAATCAAGGCCACATGCCACCAGGCCCCATCTTCCCTAGGGGCTGTGTCCCAAACCCCGTTCTAGCTTAAATGCTTGTAGTGGGGGGCAGGGCTCTCTGATGGCTATAAAAGCCTCCTTTTCATTTTGACTCTTTTAATGTTTTGGGTGTCTATGTTGTTCTGTTTCCCTCCAGCTGCTTCCTCTCTTTCTCCATGTCCTGGGACCAGCCCGGTCTGAAGCTGAGCTGGATCTGGGCTAAGCATCATGGGGAACTGGTTGAAATAAAAGCTCTTTCATGGTGGCACAGCCCTGTTTTTCAGATGGTGTCAAGCAGATCTGTAGTTTATTATTAATAATAGCACATGCGTGACACCACGTCTTCAAAGGGCTGTGCAGACATTAATTCTTTTGTGATGTGAAAAAAAGGAACAGCAGTGTCTTTTTTAAGCGAATCTCCCCGTCTTCTGGAGAGGGGCTAGAAAACATAGTCTCAGCTAGAGATGAATGAATCAAACCCCAGAGGTCTGGAATCTGGGTCCAATTGAGGAGCACTTTGAAAAAAAAAAATCAGGAGTTTTACCTAAGCTATAAAGTGTGTTCCAAATTCTACACTCTTTCCAACGCACATGGAAGTCTTTCTAAGACAAGCTATGGTATCTTTGTTCCAGGAATAAAACAAACAGAATAAAAGACAGAAAAGTGGAGCAGAATAAACGTGGCTTTTCTACATTGTTGAAATTTGATCTGAGATCTCTAGGAGAGACAGAGAACTATTCTCAGCAGTTTGGCAAAGTCTGCCTTTCAACTTCTTTTAATAAGTGATTTCTTTGTCAAAGTCACAATCTGTGATTAAAAAGTGGCAATTACTATCCCATTTGGCAGAATGTGGAAATGGAATCCAGAGGCCCCATCTGCCACTGGACTTCCAAAATTAGCCTTTCTGTTTTTCTTTCAGTTTTCCTTACATTTGAAAAGTTTTGACATTTGTTTTTGCCCAGTTTTTTAAAAATATAGAACACATATACTTCTATAAGAATACATGCAATATGTAGGGTGGACATGAAGTTCATGTGCAATTTAAAATAGTCTAACGTGGTAAATTGCACACGATCTTTATGTCCACCCTGTATGTCATTGATAAAGCATAATTAGAAAGTGAAAACTAATAAAACTGCTTCCTTGCTTGTGAAGTGGGATACAACCGATAACCTGGCAGGAACGGTGTGGTCCTTTTGTACTTCACTCCTGCCTCCCTAATGGGTCCTGAATCCTGTCATTACTATTCTTGTGGTGGATTGATTGTATTAATAGCCCTGATTATTGGCCTCCCAAATGACCTTTGCCCTGTAACATTATTGACCCCATTCCCTTCCCAGGTTTAACCAGGTGACTGGCTTTTGCTTGCTGTAAGTAGATGAGTTGCAAGCAGAGCCTGGGGAGCCCAGGCAGGTTGTGCTTGCTCCCTCACAGAATCCTGCTCACTTGCTTGTTCTTTTTCCCCCAGGCCTTACCCTGAGAACATGGCCAGGTTAGACAGCTCGATGGTGACAGGCATGTGAAGCAGATCTGTGTCACACTCTGTCAAAGTCATTCCATATCAGCCAATAGCCAAGCAGTGAACATGTGTCAACCATGATTAGCAGAATCACCTGGCCAACCCTACGCTCCCCATGGAAGCATCAGTGAGCCCAGCCAAGATCAGCCAAGCACCAGCTCAAGACAAACACAGCTGACTTGTGCACTAGATAAATTATACGTTTCTTTCGTCAGCCACTGAGTTTTGAGATGGTTGTTTGCAGCATTATTTTGACAATACATTATTTATATACTTCCCTTATTTTAAAAAGAAAAATCACAAATGCATATAACCCTGAAAAATGTATTGCTTAGCCTGGCCTTTTCTTGTGTCTTTTTTGTCTTTAAAATATTGTATCACAAGGTTTGTGACCCGTTTTTGTTTGTTTGTTTGTTTGTTTTGACTTTTTATTGTGTTGCTTACTTTCATTTATGTACTTGTGTGCAGTTATAGTGAATGGTTTTCACTGTTATATAGCTTGTTTGTGAATATAAATTATTTTCTCCATTCTTCTGTAGATGGACATTTGACTTTCCTGTTGATGGATATGTACATTGTTTTCATTTTGGGATTCTTATAAACAATTAGCGTACTCAAACATGTCTCTGAATGCACATTCCCAAGATTATCTGGAGATACCTAGGAGTAGAATAGCAGGAGTATGGACTATGAGAATGGTCTCATTTTGAATCTAGTATAAATTTCTTTCAAATTCACAGTAGTAATTTGCACAGCAGTATTTATCTTCCAAGACCCACCCACATTTGCATCAGGCCATCATAAATAAAGAAGCACGCAGGGGCGCTTGTGGAGGGATTTGATGGTTGAGGCCTAGAAGACACATATCACCTCTGGTCACATGTCATGACTCAAATTCAACCACATGGCCACCTCACTGAGAATGTGACTGGGAAATGTAGTCCAAGAAGGGGAAATGGTCAGGGCATCTAATCAGCCTTTGACATAACTTCTAATCCTTCTAATATGGAAACATTAGCTTCTAATAGATAAGCACACCACAGTCTACAAAGCTACCAAGAGCACTCAGGGAATGTTTCCTATTTTCATACTGTCTTTATAAACTCCCTTGAGAAATTAGATCAATTATCATTATCCTCATTTTTAAAATGAGGAAACTAGGGCTCAGAGTGGTTAAATGACTTGCCCAAGGTCACATAGTTAGTAATTTGCTGGAGCCAGAATATAATCTCAACACTTTTTCCCCAAAGTCTTGTCCTATTTCTAGTATAATTAACCTTTCTTTCTCAATATATTCATTCACCAACTGAAATTAATTTTTGTGTAAGTACTACATAGCAATTGCACTGCAGTTCCTTTCAAAAACACAAAGTGAGTATCACAAGGATCCTGCCCTTGAAAGAATCCCACAATTTTGAGTTTTCTTCCCACTTTCACCTGCCATCTCCATTTGCTCAACTATGCTCACAGCTCAATCTACTCATGCTAAGTTCACCAATAACTTCCAATTCAACAGATATAGTGGCTATAGTTCAGTTCTCATCTGATTTGAATACTGTCAAATCATTCCTGATTGTTGACCCTTCTTTCCTTGTATGCATTCTTCCCTTAATTACCATAATCTCACATATTTCTGATTTTTCTCCAACCTCTCTGGTTAATTCTGTTAAATCATCTTTGCTGTCTTGTCTTCTTCTAAACATTCTTTTAATATTGAGAACACCTAACCCTGCCAGACAAAATTAGATGTTTCTTTGATGACCCAAATGAAATACTAGCTTCTTTATGAATTTTTACCTAATCCCCAGATAGACTGAAATATCCCCTGTATTCTTCAGAACCCTTACTCTCATCTCTTTCATAACATTGACCATGTTCCACCTTATTCCACCTTATTTTGTGTGTCTAGTTCACAAGTTTTACCAGCTGACCTAAATGTCTTTAAGGTTCAATCCTGGCATGACTTCTCTTTTCACTCTATATTTTCATTTTTTTTTTTTTTGTAGAGACAGAGTTTCACTTTATTGCCCTCAGTAGAGTGCCGTGGCATCACACAGCTCACAGCAACCTCCAACTCCTGGGCTTAGGCGATTCTTCTGCCTCAGCCTCCCAAGTAGCTGGGACTACAGGCGCCCACCACAACGCCCGGCTATTTTTTTGTTGCAGTTTGGCCAGGGCTGGGTTTGAACCCACCACCCTTGGCATATGGGGCTGGCGCCCTGCTCACTGAGCCATAGGCACCACCCTATTTTCATTTTTTTACTAAAAGCCTTTTCATGTGCTCTTCCCTCTATCTGAAAGACTCCTTGTCTTTTACTTGTTTAATTTATAGTCATCTCGGTAAAAATCACTTCCAAAGGAAGCCTTCCCTGATCCTGACAAGAGCCAAGTTCTCTTGGTAATTAATGCACATATTTGGCATCCTTTACTTTTCCCTCTCAACACTTGTCACAATTGTTGTGCAACATTTAACTGTGAAATCTCTTTCATTTCTCTTTATTATATTAAAATTTTGGTTCCAAGATTATAATGTCTATATTTGTACCCTTTACTATTATATGTTCTTTGCATACAGCAGGCCCACTGTAGATGTTTGTCCAGTGAAATAATTTTATTGCTGAAGAGAAAAATCCCAATCAATTTTTGGATCCTACTTTAGGCATGAACTTACAATTGACTAAAACCATTGAGTTTCTTTTATACTTCAGCTCTTGTGCTTGATTATGTGGACATAATTACAGAAATGTAAATGCATTGCTTCTAAACATCACCTCATTAGATTTAACCCACTCATTGGATTTCCTTTATCCCTCCCACTTTCATGTCATCTAATCAAGTGATAATCGGGTCATTGACAAAAGAGCTTATTAGGACAAGGCTAGAGACAGAGCTCTAAAACCTCCCACTTAACACTACTTTCAACCACAGAGTTGCAATCTTGTACCACAGAAGTTCAACTTGTTAGTCATAGTGTCCTTATCTTGGCTTCTATTTCAAGTATTGGACATCAAATATCCTTACAGTGTTTATTGAAATCGAATCTCTCTTTTAAGGTCCAAAAAAACCTGCTTCTTTAATGAATTTTTGCCTAATTTCTCTTGACAGAAACACATCTTTCTTCTCTGTATTTCCCTGTTTTGTTCCTACAATTTTTATTGCACTGACCATGGTGTAGTTTGCATAATAGCTCACTGTTTGCATGGCACCAATTCCCACTACTTGAATTCAGTTACTTTAGGGCAAGAAAGGCTATACTTTTTGCTTTGAACTTAGTATTTACTGACTACAACCACTATGCCCAGATCTGCATCAGCTATTTTATATATACCATCTCATTTAATTCTTGTTTGAGATATATCTTATAATTACGAGCATTTCAGAACTAAGGAAATTGAATCTCAGCTAAGTTGTTTTTCTTTATACATCTCGCCTGCCATTGATCCTTGCTCATATATAGTAGCATATATCAAACGAGTGATTGTCAAAGTGAAACATAGAATTGTTATAGACAGTAATTTATATGGGAGTCCACTTTCCCTGTGACTATGCTCCCAAAATAATATTAATATCTTGGATTAGATAACTGGACTAAATCTGGACTGCTATTCAAGAAATGAAAGTTTCCTAATGCACTATTAATTTTCTCTGTCAAAGAGAGTATGCATTTGATATTGCTTTAGGCAAATAGGGACATAACAGATGTGTTATTTGGACACACTTTTACAGGAAACAAAATTATGCAATGTATGCTTCTTCTGCACACTTCAAGACTCATTTTTAAACCGGTAAACTTTTTCAAGGTGACATACTGACATTCTGAAATAACTTCTTTCCTTAGATTATGTTGATCACAACTCAGAATTTAAATGGAAGGCCAAAGAGACTAAAAACATGTTCCATAACAGCAGTTATTATTTCTACCCAAGATTTTTTCCCCTTAAAGTAATCTAGACAAATGCACCATAGATGGAGCAGAGGATGAGAAGAGTAAGTGACTCAAATAGAGAAACTACACAACAAATATTTTTCTACCTGAGAAAGTTGCCAAATACTGCACTAGCGGTCATGTTTTATATAGAGATTTGTACAATCTTTGGAAAAGTAAAGGATTTTTAATCCAATTTCCTTTTATAGATGAGAAAGCTTAGGCTTAAAGAAGTGAAAATAACTACTCTACATCAAAGAGTAATTACCTTAGGACACAGACTTGCTCCATTTCTGATGTCCTGCCTCTTGTCTTGCTCTTAAAAAGTATTATCTATAATCCACAACTCCTTAGGTATGACAATTTGGACTTCTGGGGGAAGCTCATGTCCTTTTTAGCCTGTAATATGTTTACCTCGTGCATAACAATCTTATTTCACTTGTAAAGATAAAGCCTCCTTTGGGTCGGGGGTCACATTTTTCCATTTGTGCTACCTACTTCAAGCTGGACCAATAACTCTTGCCTCCAGGAAGTCTTGACTAGAAAGAATTTTTAGCAAAGATTCAGCATAAGGTAGTGAGTTTTGAGTAACATGTCCTAGATATCAACCCCGCTCCTGTTCATACTGCCTTCAAAACTTCTCAATTTCTTAAACTCTCTGAGCCTCAATTTCTTCATCTTTAAAATGGGAGACATAATACCCTGTTTCCCCGAAAATAAGACAGTGTCTTATTTTAAGGTATGCTCCCAAAGATGCGCTAGGTCTTATTTTCAGGGGACGTCTTATCTTTCCTATAAGTAGGTCTTATTTTCAAAGGATGTCTTATTTTGGGGAAAACAGGGTAGCAACTGTGCATTGTTGTGGTAGGGATGAAATGAGAATGGTGCATGAATAGTGTTCACCATATGAAAGAGGCACCATAATTCATAGGGATTTGCTATTAATGTTCTTGAGTTTTGGCTAGAAGTTCCCATTAGGTTTTCTGCACTGTCAGTCTTCTGTAGATACTGTTATCAAAATATGTCCTTTGCAGAATAGAGGGAAGCAATCTACTGGGAATATATGTGGAATAGTGTATTCCTGGTAAATTACCTTCACACAAACAATTACCAAAATGACAAGGGACATTTAGGGAAACGGAAAAGGGTTCTATAAATTGTCACCATGGAGATTCTGTTTTTATTGTTTCCTTTATTCTAGTAGGCTAGCTCCAGCTTACATTCAGTGATAACCTCAACATTATGCCTATGTGTCTTGACTCATTTTAGAATTCTCCAGAAAAAGAGGAACAATAGGACACACACACATATATCTGCACACACAGGGTGGAGAGATTATAAGGAATCACCTCATTGACTCACATGATTATGAGAGCCAGCAGATGTGAAATTTGTGGAACAGGTCAATAGGCTGGAGATAAGGGTTGATGTTTCATTCTTGAGTCAAATCTGCAGACCGGAAATTCAGGCAGCATTTTTTTATGTTGCCCTCTTGAGGATGAACTGCTTACTGCTTTTACCTCAACATCAAGGAGGTTGCAATCTCAGAATAGTTCAGCCAATGGCTGTTGGTACTCTTACAGCAAGCTTAGAGTACGTTGGCTTCTAATCAGCACCACAGGACCCTCAACACAGATGAGGAATGGAGTTACCTGAGATAAGTGCGTCTCATCACTGCTGTGATTACATAGGAAAAAGAAACCACAGATTTTTGCTTTTAAGACCTTCAGCTGACAGAATGCTTTTCTTAAAGTCTAGTGATTTAAATGTTAATTCAATCTTAAAAAAAAAAAAAAAAGAAAGAAAGAGAAAAGAAACTTCACGGCTTCTAGACTAGTGTTAGACCAAACAACTGGGCAGCATAGCCTAGCCAAATGGACGGATACATTTATTATCACAATTCTCAGCTTAGAGCACCCAGCAAACACAAGCAGCTAGGGTAAAGTGAGTGTATAAAGAGTTATAAAATTATGTCAGAAAACTGAAAAAGGAACTGATGTGTCACTTAATTTGAAATTGGATCTCTATGGTCCCTATACCACCTTCATTACTAGAAGGGAAAACAGAAATGACAAATATTTTCCCACTTATCAAAGGATACTGACTTATCAGGGGTAACCCAGTTTCTCTTCCATGTTGAGTTCCCTACGGTGCTGATTGGCAGCCAAAGTATTCTAAAGCCAGCTGCAGGAGTGCAGGAGGACCAATAGCCACTGGTGGAAGTGTTCTGAAACTGCAGCCTCCCCAATGGACCCACAATGTATCAGCATTTTTAGATTCTGTCTTGGTGATCAAGTTGCGTAATTCTCTTCCATATGTGCCTCTACTTGGAAAACAGGATTTAATTGTGCCTTTACAAGACAAATTATCACAAAATCCATGTGGACCAATACAGTCATCAACCTCTATGGATATAAAAAGTATAGAGAGAACAGTCCACAAAACCACATTCAATTCTGATGACCACTTTGCAAGTTCCAAGATCACTCTTGGATTTGTTAATTAGCTAAGATTCACAGAACTCTCTGAAAGCTGTTATGCTCATAATTACAGTTTATTACAGATAAAGGATAGGGATTAAAATCAGTGAAGGGAAAAAGCATACAAGGACAAAGTTCAAGAAAGTACAAACTGTGAGCTTCCAGCTGTTCTCTACCCACACTTTCACCAATAGCGTTATTTTTCCAGAATCAATGTATGACAATATATGCAGAGCATTTTTAAACAGGAGAGCTCACACAAACCTCAGTGTCCAGAGATTTTACTGGGACTCCCTCACAGAGGCATTATTGACTGCCCACACAGCTGATGTCAATTTACAGTCCTTCCAGAGATACAGTAGATATTGTGCAACCCACAGCCTCCACCCTAAATCATATTGCTTCTATCTGGACAGCCTAAAGCCTACAGGTAACAAAGACACTTTTATTAGATAGAATATTCCAGGGCTTTAGAGATTACCTCTCAGGAGACAAGGGCAAAAGCCAAACTTTATTTAGGAAAGGTTAAATTGAGATGGGGTCTCACCCTTGCTCAGACTGGTTTCAAACTCCTGAGCTCAGGAGATCCACCTGCCTCAGCCTCCCAGAGAGCTAGAATTATAGGCACTGGTGGAGTGCCTATAATGGCCATGACATTATTTTTAATGGCATTTTGTGGATGAGGAAGTCAGGCTTTCCTAGAGTTACAGAGATAGTGAATAGTGAGATGAATTATAAACAAGGGCTACACGAGTCCAGAATCTGTATTCGTAACCACCATGTTGTGGGTATACTGCCTCTTCCATTTGAAATAAATGTTCCCAGGCATATGCATAGCCAAAGAGGCCAGAATTATTGAAAGAGAACTGTCTACTCCTGCCATTCCAATCCATAATATATATGAATTCAGAATGTTACAACATGCAACTCTTCTTACTTAACAGAAATAAATATAAGGCAGAAAGACATGAAGATTTACTATGAGCTCATGGTGCCTTGATCAAAGAAGGTTTAGTCAACAACAGTATTTCAAATGTCTTTTTGTCTGGCATCCCAGAGGTCTGTACACCCTGGGGCACCAAACAATAATAAGATTCTGGGTGAGTGAAAAGCATGCCTTTCTTTATAAACAGGATAAGGGCATTTCTGAAAGGGAAGGTAAGAAGGAAGACATTCCTGTGTCTTCAAACGCAAATGCTTTCTTAGAAAAATAAATTTAGAAAAGAGAACACATAGATGTTGAAAGTCTAAAAACTGTTTTCCTCAAAATTCTCCATGTGAGCATACCCTCTGGGAATCTTCATGTTCCCCAGGATGCCACAGTAACTGGTCTGAATGATCCAATTGCTTAGTTTTTTAAATTTTAGTAAGCTTCCATTAACCAGTGGCATTCACGATAATTAATAAGTAAGCTCCCAGGAATGTGAGTCCTACAAGTAGAGTGGAAGACATGAGGAATTTAATCTGAAGTCCAAGTGAAGAAAGTTTGACATTGGGGAAGAGTGAAATTTTAATTTTTCTAAGGAATGTTGACTGGTAAGATGCAGACCTAATGAGGGCATAAGGCATAGCTCCCCCCAATCTGGGCAGGGGTAGTGATGTAGTCTACCTGCAGGTACCACGGTGGAGGAATGTCAGCCCACAGCCCTTTTGAGATGGACAGGGCAAGATCTCCACTGTGACCAGGGGTATCGAAATGATGACATCAGCAACAGCAGCACTGATGATGGGACTACGGAGGAGATTCTAATCAATTAGCAACATGAGCCATGAGACAGTTCTAAGCAGCCAAAGGTACCCTTAATGGGAAAATATTTGTGAGCTTCTCATTACTTCTGCCTTTGATTAAAAGAGAAATGCTTGGAAGAAGGAGGAAGAGAATATAAGGTCCTTCCAGAAAGCCAACTGGTGAGCAAAAGCCATAGAACTGCCTTTTGGCTCCAGAGTCCTTTTTATGATTCTATTGTCCTCCCACTCCTCAGGTGGGTGGCCTTGGAAACATCAGTTATAATTGTTATCCTAAGAAAATCATAAAGACAGATGTCCTCCCATCTTACTGCCTTTAAATTTTACAAATGACTAATTTGAAATTGAACATGTAAAATGACTTTACACAGAGGATTATTTTGCTATCATCTGCAAATAAATTATCTAAACATTTAACCAAAATGTTGTGCCTATGTTCTAAAAATAGCCCAATGATGTATTCTGAGTTGAATTAGAAAGGCATCAAAGTCTTGTCAATTAATTGAAAAGTCAAAATTTTCATTAACCAGTTAATACCATCCCTACAAAAACAGACAAAAACATTCTAGGTTTGGGGGCTTGTTTTTTTTGTTTTTTTTTTCCATGTTGGTTGATTCTACCAGATTGATGAAAGCGTTTGACTATTTGGTTTTGCCATACCTATTGTCTAAGCTACTTAGTATATTATGGTCTCACAAATTTGACCTAAAAGAAGCACATACACCTTTTCCTGGCACTGCTGTATAAAGTAACTTTTCAGACTTTTAGATTAGAGGAGAAAAGTAACTCCATTATCCAGAATGGAAGGTCCCATAGCACAGGGAACACCAGTTCAGATAAAGTGAAAACTAAAACTAAAACATTATTAGACTCTCAAAAGCAGAGTTATATATTCAGCTTTCTTTTCATTGGCATTTACAGTTAACACTTGACCAAAGCTTGTTTACATGTAAATATATGGAGGGGCAAGTTTGGGTGGGGTGAGGGATTAGGCATTGAGGTGAGGGATAAAGGACTGACAATAGGAGAATGCTTCAGCCCTTAGCCAAAATGAAAGAATTTGCCTTTGTTTCCAACTCCATGGTCTCCTTTAGCCATGACATAGCATAACTAGAAGATTGAACTTTAAAAAGCAAATAAATAAATATAAGAAGGCAGGATGGTTCCTACAAATGTTTCTACAAATGTCTTGGACAAAGCATGTGTTTCTGTTTAATACTGGATAAGCTCCAATTGATGTCTAGATCCCTGTCAAAATGTTTACTTTTCTGTGGGAATTTTTTTTCCAGTAGGGCATTATGAAGCCACACTGAAGCTCTGGACTTTAAAATTGCTGCCAGCTTGCCTGGAAAAGCCATTATTTTACCCTCTTTCCCAGCCCTCTTCAAATTAAGTTTTAATTTTTAAACAATCATTGTTCCTGAAAATGATCGATCTTGGTATAAAACCAATAGAAAATGGGATGAAGAATTGAAGGAAATCTCACCAAAGTAAATACCAAGAGATGATGAACACTGAAAGATTGACTATTTTGCATGATATTACAGTGTCGTGAAAAATAACAACAAAATCTGTTTTATTTTGAAGCAATTCTAAACTACTGATTTAAGAGCACAAAACCACCTCAGAGGAAAGTTTGAAAATTAAAAACAAAACAAAACATGTTACCTTATACTTCTTTGGCTATTTTATTCAACTCTATAGGCCTGAATTAGGTAAAATACATATGCCATGAATTAGAAATATGTCTAGATAATAAATGAATAAACCTGAACAGTTTCATCTTACATCTTTACTAGAAAATTTAACCACGTAATAAAAGCCATATACTATAATGCAAGAGACTACAGGACAAGTACAAAAGTAGAAAAACGTGTCTGGAGATAACAGCTATTTAGTTAAAAGGAAAAAAGAATTTTATAAAAATAACCTAAAACTAAAGCCTTTGATAATCAGCCTAAAAAGGATTTGATTTCTTCCTTTTCAATTTTCATAATTCTTTGGATTATTTGTATCCACCTTCTGAGTAAAATACCCACTTTTCCGTTTCCAATGGTGTGCTGAAGCTGGATCCCAAGATCTGGGACCTGGTTGTTCCCCAGCACTTTCTGACTCTAGGGTCAACAAATCACTCCAAAATGCAATGATTTAAAACAACAATTAATCATTTTTTTCATGATTCTGTGGATGTTGGGTGAGCCCCTTGCCTCACTTGCTGGGATGGTTGGTCTTCAATGATTCCATCCTACTCTGAAGCTTCAGCTGGGCTTCCATGAGGTCATCCTAGGCTGGTTCATTAGGTGGCAGAATGATTCCCCACAGAAAGAAAGAGCAAGTGCAGTGCACCTCTGTTGGCACCACATTTGCTATTGTTCTATTGCCTTGAAATAATTGTAAGACTAAATGTTGCGTGACCGGAGACGCGAAAGAACAACAGCTTTGCCATGGGTATAAGCTCACTCCTGCAATTATTAAGAGTAAACAAGAAACAGACTACACCGCATGGGATGGCATGTAGCAAAGTTCTTTATTTGGGGATCTGATTTTATACACTTCTAGTTCATGTACACACTTAATCTATCATCTGTTAGTTTCATCATTACCTCTTTTTACCTATCTGAAATTAACTTGTAAGGAAATATCCTGATATGTTTATTTCTAAGTATTATCCTACACTAAGCTTGCATATGGGGCAAGATGGCTGACTAGAGACATTGTTTACCAGATAGTCCTAGAAAGTGGGAAGGGTTTCGGATAGGGAAAACAGGAGAGGAGATACAGCACAGGTGAACTTCAGTGAGAGAAGTGCTGGGGCCTGCCAGGGACCTCACAGAGGAAAGCTGTGCAGCAGACGGTAAAGAGGAAAACGAAAAAAAGATATGGCAAGGACCAAACCAAGAGAGGCTCAGAACCCAGTGAAAGGGTAAGAGGGTGTCCCTCTCACAATCTTTCAGTGATCAGTAGGCTCCTCCTTCACAAATACAAGCACTGTGGCAACCACAGAATAGTGGGGAGAACTTGCATGACCCCAGAGCTTGGACACTTTGCGTGGAATTCCCCAACAAGGAGAGTGACATGAGAGATAGAGAGACCAGAAAGCAGGTTTTCTTCTGTTCAGACTCTTAGTTCTCCTCCTCCACCCACTGCAGCTGGGAGAGTAGTTTGAGCTGAGAATTTGGTAAGCACCCTCCCTCCCCACAGCTGGTGTTTCCTCCAGTCTTAAGTTTCCACAGCGACTAGAGCCCATGCCTCTCTCCTTGGGGTCCTGCAGGAGACCTGGGTGTCTGATCTGGGAGCTCCTGGCTCACCAGCATTTCTCAGAGACACATGCCAGCAGGTCAGACACAGGCCAGACTCCATGACCCCAGGACTAGAACAGGTAACTATGGGCTGTGGGGTTTTGAAGCTGGACCTGGGAGACAAGGAAGCCCACCTGAGCAGACCTAATGGGAGAAAACTGTGGGGGTCTGAGACATGGTCAACTGGGGAAATGCCCACCACCCCCACAAGAAAGCCATGCTTTTGGCTGCTTTTGATGAGGAGGATTCCAGCCCATGGCACCAAAACAACCAAGTGCAGCTCATTCAGGACCCAAGGGCAAGGGTAAAGTAAGAGGGGTGGAGCTCATTCCCCACAGCCAGTCTGGGAAGTGCAGGCCCTCTCTCACAAGCATCCTTTCAGGTTTGGAAAGCCAGGCTCAACTCTTCTCCCAGAACCCCTAAGCAGCTTGAGAGATGCCCCCTGAAACCTGCCAAGGCCTTGCAAAGCACTCCAGAATTGCACAACCTAACTGCACCCAATCTTATCCTTTCACCCACCTCTGCTATGTGTGAGATCAAGCAATCCCCTAGCAGCTACAAGTCCCCTCCCATAAACCTGGAGCATTTAAGTGCTCCCCCCAGCAGGGGGTCCTCAACTTTTTAAACAGGGGGCCAGTTCACTCTCCCTCAGACCGTTGGAGGGCCGGACTACAGTTAAAAAAGAAAAAAAACTATGAACAAATTCCTATGCACACTGCACATATCTTATTTTGAAGTAAAAAAAAGCAAAACGGGAAAAAATACAATCATACCACCTCATGTGGCAGGCTGTAGTTTGAGGATCCCTGCACTAGAGCTTATCCAAGCACAAAAGAACATCTCTGTAATTGGCTTTTTTTCTACCAGCATCAACCACCAACAGGTAGAACAACTTTATAGCTCAAAGTAGCATCAACCAGGACAATCAAATAGGACATAACTGATTCTCACTTGCAAGCATCACTCACCATCTCAGAGATTAATCTGGGGTTCCCAATATTATTCATACTGCTTTGAAGACAGCAAGATAGAACCCAAGGGGATGCAGCTTTTTAGGAAATAAAAGTTATAGGCAGTTCAATCAATGAGTCTTCCTCCTCCACTGCAGGCCTATGAGCTAATTGGAAAACTACTCAGAGTCTTCACTGGCAAGCAAGTTTATCAAAGAGCTGTGCCTACCAATCCTAGTTTTCTGTAACCAATGCCATCCTGATCATTCTGGTATACAAAGCCAGGTCTGCACAGGACTCAGCCTCCCAGCAATAGCTTTTGTACTGCTCATTGAGCTGGGAGAAAACGGATGTGCCCTCTGTAGTGCCCTGCAACTGGAAGCCAAGCATACCTCCTCCTCAGAGTCAGAGCCAAACAGAATAGAAGCCCCAGACAGCATAGGTATCATTTAAGAAGTCTGGGATGATAAGTGGGTTCTAAAAGTAGGGGGAGAACCTGGAATGAACAGCAATGCCAGTCAACCTACATAGATGGTAGGCCTTTGAGACTATATGACAGGGCTTCAGCAGTCCCCACCTTGGTGGAATAGCCCACGTAAGGGTGGCTCTGCCCACTCCCCCAAATTTCCAGAGCCGGCTCTCAAGCTCTTGCTGTTCCTGAGTCCAAGGCTCTGACCCTGTAGCTCCAGGGCCCCTGCAAAGGCTGAGACTCCACCCCTGAGACTCCAGAATTGTGGCTGGGCCCTAAGACCCCACTGATGAGTCACCACCACTACCACTGGGCCATCAGAACCTCCCCAAGGTCAAACACTTCACTTCAGGACTCCATAGCCCTAAACAGCCATCACTTCTGGACTTAGTTTGAGAGAGTCCCCAGCAAATGATAACAGATGCCCTGCAATTCTGTTAATCCAAGACTGAGAGGGTAACCAGATGAGAAGAAATCAGCCAGAGAATCCTGCAACATGAAAAAAAAAAAAAAAACAGTTCAATACCCCTAAGAAAACATACCAGAATTATAATAGTGAAGCCCACAAACAAGGAAATTGCTAAAATGACAGAAACAGAATTCAGAATATGAATGTCAAATAAAATGAATGGAACGAAAGGTAAAAAATCAACAAAAAGAAGCTAAAAAATTTCAGGAAATCAATGAAAAAAGTGAAAAATTCACTAGAAAGCTAAACAACATAAAGAGAGGATATAATAGAACTTAAAGAAATAAAAGAATCATTTAGGGAATTTCAAAACACAGCAGACAGTTTTAACAACAGGCTATACCAACAAGGAGAAAGAGTCTCAGAGTGAAGACAAGGCTCTTGAGATAATCCAGTCATTAAAAAGGCAAAGAAGAGTATTCAGGAAGTCTGAGTAATCACTGAAAGAGATATAGGGCTATATAAAGTCAACTGACATTCGAATTATAGATATCCCTAAGGGAGAAGAAGAAAGAGCTAAAAGCATGGAAAACTTATTTCAAAAAATTATTGAGGAAAACTTACTGAGTATCTCCTGAAATTCAGACATACAGATATAAGACAGACATCAAACACAAGGAAATAGGTCATCTCCAAGACTCAGTGATAAGCTTGGCCAAACTCAAAATGAAGGAGTAAATTCTGCAAGCAGTAAAAAGAAAGCAGCAAATACCCTGCAATGAAAAACCATCAGATTAACAGCAGACTTCTCAGCAGAAACCTTACAAGCTAAAAGGGATGGGGGGGGGGGTCTATCTTCAATCAACTTAAACAGAATAAGTGCCACCTGAGAATTTTGTGTCCTGTAAAACTAAGTTTCATAAGAAATAGAGAATTTCAGTCTTTTCCAGGCAAGCAAACACTGAGAGAATTTTCCATGCCCAAACCCTGCACAAAATACTCAGAACAGCATTATAAACAAATCACCATAAGAGATACCCACCAATATAAATTCACCTAAAGAGAAAGGCAACCAAAACTCACAACTCCTATAAAACAATAGAACAAGAGGTAAATCAAGCCAATAAAGAACTATTCAACAGGACGAACAGACCAACATCCCACATATCGATGTTATCAATTGATGTTAACATTGAGAATAAATCCTCCTCTCAAAAGACATAGGCTGGATGAATGGATGAGAAAACACAACCCAAGGATCTGCTGTCTTCAAGAAAGATATCTAAATCACAAGGATGCACACAGATTTAACATGAAAAGATAGAAAAAAATACTCCACACAAAAGGAAATCATAAGAGAGTAGGAGTAGTTCTTCTCTTATCTGATAAAATTGACTTTAAGCCAACAAATGTAAAGAAAAACAAGAGGGGGGCGGCGCCTGTGGCTCAAAGGAGTAGGGCGCCGGCCACATATACCAGAGGTGGTGGGTTCAAACACGGCCCAGCCAAAAACTGCGAAAAAAAAAAGAGGGTCACTATATGATGGTAAAAGGAGCTATCTAACAGAAATACATAACAACTCTAAACATGTAGGCACCCAACATAGGAACTTCCAGATACATAAAGCAAACTTTACTAGAGATAAGGAAAAAAAAAATCCTCACCATCATAATTGCCAGGAGACCTCAAAACCCTTGTCAGAGCTCAACAAATCATCAAAGCAAAAAGTAAATAGTGAATTTAAACCAAACTCTAAGTCAAATGGACACAACAGATATTTATAGAGCATTTTACCCCAACACTACAGAATAAGCATTCTTCTCAGCAGAAGATGGGACATTTTCCAAGACTGATCACACCTGAAGCCATAAAACAGATCTTGGCAAATTCAAAAAAATCAAAATCATACCATGTACTTTCTCAGACCACAGCAGAAAAAAACTAGAAATTAATTGCAAGACAAACACTCAAACCTACACAAAGTCATAGATATTAAACAACCTGCTGCTGAACAATTACTAGGTCAAAAATGAAATTAAGATGAAAATCAAAAAATTCTTTGAACTGCACAACAAAGAGGACACAAGCTATCAAAATCTTTGGGACACAGGAAAAGCATTCATAGCCTTAAATGGCTACATCAGAAAGACAGAAAGATTACAAATTAACAACCTATTGTCACACCTTGGGGAACTAGAAAAGAAAAAAAAAGGCCAGCAGAGGAAAAGAAATGATGAAGGTCAGCACAGAACTAAAATAATTGGAAAAAAAATACAAAACACATATACAAAATAATACACAATATACAAAATAAAACATAAAAAGTTGGTTATTTGAAAAGATAAATGAAATCAGCAGTCCTCTTACTAGAGTTACCAAGAACAGAATAGAAGGGATCCAAATAAGCTCAATTAGAAATGATAATGGTGAGATTACAACTGATATGGAAAAAATAAAAAGCATCTTCCATGAATACTATGTAAATTTCTATGCACATAGACTAGAGAAAATGGAAAAGTTCCTGAAAACACACAACCTCCCAAGACTCAACCAAGAAGAAATACAACTAGTGACACATACCAATAACAATGAAATTAAAACAGAAATAATAAGCCTACCAATAAAAACAAATGAACAAAAACCCAGATGGATTCACTGCTGAATTCTGTCAGACCTACAAAGACCTGGTACCCATATTACAGAAACTATTCCATAATATCAAGAAGAAGGGAATCCTTACCAACTTATTTTACAAAGCCAGTACCACCTAGATACCAAAACCCAGAAAGAAAACAACAAAAAAAAAAGAAAACTACAGACCAATATCCCTGATACAGATGTAAAAATCCTCAATAAAATACTAACAAATTCAACAGCACTTCAAAAAAATAAAATATAATAACCCACCCTTATCAAGTGGGCTTCATCCAGGAATGCAAGGATGGTTCAACATATATAAATCAATAAATCCTATTCACCACATAAACAAAAGTAGAAAAAGTCTATATGATCCTATTAATAGATGCACAAAAAGCACTAGACAAAATATAGCATCTTTTTATGGTAAGACCCCTCAACAAACTAAGCATAGAAGGAACATATCTCAGAATAATAAAAGCCATATATGACAGGCCCACAGCCAACATCATATTGAAAGGGGAAATGTTGAAAGTGTTCCCCAAGAACCAGAACAGCAAAATGATGCCCACTGTCACCAATTTTATTCAGCATAGTGCTAGAAGTCCTAACCAAAGCAATCAGATAAGGGAGAAGAATATTATGGACATGAATTTGAGAAAAAAGTGGTCAAATTCTTGCTCTTAGCTAACAATATAATCTTGTATCTAGAAAACCTCATAGATTCTACCGGTAGTCTCTAGAAATTGATAAATAAATTCAGCAAAGTCTCAAGATACAAAATAAATATACATAAATTATTAGCATTTTTATATAAAGAATCAAATAAAAGACTCACTACCCATTCACAATAGCTACAAAGAAAATAAAATACCTAGGATTTATTTAACCAAGATTATGAAAGATGGCTACAAGGAGAACTACAAAATTCTGAGAAAGGAAAGTAGAGAGGTTACAAACAAATGGAAAAACATAGCATGCTCATGAATAGATAGAATAAATATTGTTAAAATGTCTACACTACCCAAAGTGATTTACAAACTTAATGCAATTCATTTCAAATTACTAAAGTCATACTTCACAGATCTAGAAAAAAAATACATATATGCTTCATTTATTCAAAAGAGCCCAAATAGCCAAAACAATCTTCAGCAAAAAGACCAAATCTGGATACATCACATTACCAGGCTTCCAACTATACTACAAGGCTATAGTAACTGAAACAGCACGATATTAGTATAAAAATAGCATAAACCAAGGGAACAGAACAGAGAACCCAGATATAGAACCATCTACCTATAATCATCCGGTATATGACAAAGAAGTAAACACACACCAGGGAAAAGAAGCCACATTCAATATACAAATGGTGCTAAGAAAATTGATTACATGCCACATGCAGAAGAATCAGGTCCCTTCCCTCTCACACTCACAACAATTAATTCAAGATGGATAAAAGACTTAGATCTAAGAAATGAAACCATAAAAATTCTAGTGGAAAATATAGGAAAAACTCTTCTAGATAATCATTATAGGTAAAGAATTTATGAAAAAGACCCCAAGAGTAATCATAGAAACAACAAAAATTAATAAATGGGATTTGATTAAACTAAAAATCTTTTGCACAACTAAGAAAACAATTAACAGAGACAAAAGACAATCTATAGAAAAATCTTCAAGCTACACATCAAATAAAGGGCCAATAACTAGAAGTTACAAAGAACCCAAACAATTCTGAAAGAAAAAAATAAAACAACCCTATTAAGAAGTGGGCAAAAGACATGGACAGAACCTTCTCAAAAGAAGAAAGACATGGGCAGCGCCTGTGGCTCAGTGAGTAGTGTGCCGACCCCATATGCCAAGGGTGGCGGGTTCAAACCCAGCCCCGGCCAAACTTCAACAAAAAAATAGCCGGGCATTGTGGCGGGCGCCTGTAGTCCCAGCTGCTTGGGAGGCTGAGGCAAGAGAATCACGTAAGCCCAAGAGTTAGAGGTTGCTGTGAGCTGTGTGATGCCACGGCACTCTACCCGAGGGCGGTACAGTGAGACTCTGTCTCTACAAAAAAAAAGAAGAAGAAGAAAGACAAATGGCCAATAAACGTATGAAAAAATGCCTAACATTACTAATCATCAGGGAAATGCTAATTAAAACCAAAATAACATGTCACTTTACCCCACTTGGCATTTATCAAAAAGTCCAAAAACAATACATGCAGAGAGGAAGGGATGCTTATACATTCTTGGTGCAACTGCAAATTAGTACAACCTCTATGGAAACCAGTATGAAGATTCATTAAAGAAGTAAAAGTATACCAACCATTCAATACAGCAATCCCACTATTGGGTATTTACTCAAAGGAAAAATGAATTTTTATCAGAAAGACACCTGCCCGTGAGTGTTTATACAGTACAATTCATATTTGCAAAGATGTGGAATCAACCCAAGAGCCCATCCATTATTGAATGGATTAATAAAATGTGGCATATGTATACTATGGAGTACTACTCAGCCACAAAAAAGATGAATTAATACCCTTTTCTAAAGTCTGGATGGAACCAGAGACCATTCTCCTAAGAGAAGTGTCTCTCAAATGGAAAAACAAATACCACATATACTTACTATTAAATTGGAACTAACCAATGAACACATACAGGCACAGAGGGAAGCAAAACTCAGTGGAAATCAACCAAGGGGGAGGAGATGGGAGGAGAGGGTCAATAACCTACCTAATAGATGCTGTGAACACTATTGGAGTGATGGGTGCACCTTTAGCCAGGATTCAAGAATTACAAAAGTGACCCATGTAAATAACCTAAAACATTTGTACCTATTAATATTTTGAAATTTAAAAAAAAAGAAAAAAATTAAGGTTAAATGAAGTCATAAGAATGGGCCCTGTTCCAACACAATTGGTGTCCAAAAAGAGCTACCTGGAGTGTGTGTGCAGAGTGAAAAGGCCATGTGAGGAGAAGATGGCCATTTGGAAGCCAAAGAGAGAGACCTCAAGAGGCACCAAACCTGCTGATATCAAGGATCTTGGACTTCCAACCACCAAGTGTAAGAAATAATTTTCTGATCTTTGTGAGGAATAAATTTCTCTATACTAAACTGCACACGTGCGCACACACACACATACACGATTCAATCAGTGAGAGAGGGCACTGCCTAAAGGAATAGGCAGACATTGGGGAGGGACAATTTAAGGGACCATCTGTTTAATAATCGGCCATTGGAGGCCAGTCCCTTAGGCTATCCGGACTCCTTTTCTTTATCTCTAAGTTAGAAATAACAACAATTTCTCTGCATTTCTAAAAAGAAAACATGTTTGGAGAATTAAACAAGAAAATATAAAAGTACACTTTTAGAACATATAAAAGGGATTCTGTAATTGTAAAATGTTATTGTTCTGCTAGGGAAATCTAACAATGTTGTTCTTTGAGGCATTTTTTTTTTCCTGTAAGCATATCTTTAAGTTTGTACATAATATCTACCAACCAATTAAAAACAAATAAACATCAACAGAAAACAATTTAATATTTTGTATATATTTTAAAAGCCAAATAATATTTTGTATATATTTTAAAAGCCAATTTAATATTTTGTATATATTTTAAAAGCCAAATATATTTTAATTTCCAATAAATTTTTATTGTTTCAGCCAGTCATTTGAGTTGAATTCATCAATCTGGCAGAAAAACCAACTTGATGTTGTCTAATTTAACCTTTTCACACTTTGTGTACATGAAGTTAAAATACCTGGCCAATTTAGCCAATTTAATTCCTAGAAGGCATTTGGATGTTTTACCTAATCTTAAAGCTTTTGAATCATTACTGGTCAACTGGAATTTTTATTTCACTTTGTTTTTAGAGTATGGTGCAACTGCCTGCTTTTTAATAGCCTTGATTATTTTAGAATATGTTCTGAGATTAAAATGTCCTTTTCTGAGAAAAGTGATTTTTTTCTGCCACACCCCATGTATCTCTTCTACATTAAATTCCCTCTAGCAAAATAAATGAGTTCTACATGTAAGCAACCAAAGAGAATAAAGATTAAAAAGCAACATTTTGAGTTACAGTTGCCATAGGAACGTTATTTTTTTCTTTCTATTTTAATCTTCAGGGCATGTAAAATGAGCGCTTACTGATGTAGTGTAGTGGTATTCCATTATCATAGTTACCTGAGATTAACAAGAGGAGCTTGGAAAAAAAATCAATATTTGATTAGTCACAGCTAGAGTTTATAACTCACAGTCATGCTCATAATTTGGATCCTTCGTTGAAAGGAGCCATAAGGGTTTTGACTTGGTTTTTCCATTTTGGGTTTACATTTTTTTAATTAACTTATCAAAATTCCACTAATTATTTATTTTGTAAAACCCACTCTCCCCAGGTAGTAGAATCTCTGTGGAAAAAGCTCCCTGGTCTTTAATATTCTGCAATTTGTTCAATGTGGTTTCATATTTGAGGTATATTCATTAAGGGATAATTGGAATGGTTATCATCTTACCACCAACGCTTCATCCACGACACACAACTCTTTTTCCCTTCACCTTTCCTACCTGCCTTACTCTCCTTTCTTCTTCATCTCCATTTCCTACTTCATTTAATTCTTTTTTATCTTTTTTATTCCCACTTGATTTCCCCATTGTGTAATTGTCAGTCACTGGATTTCTTAGCAGAGTAGATTTATTATAAATTTGAGTCATGTTCTACGATGAAGAAAATTTTGAGGTATAAATTGGAATTACTAAAAGAAAAGTTGCAACTCATGAAAAAAGAAGGTAGTTAAAGAGCTAAATAGCTTTAAGACAACCACTTTCCAGGAGCTTTTTAAAAACCTCTTGGAAAGTGGTTGTCTTAAAGCTATATAGCTCTTTAACTATAATTCTCTACCTTGAAACTTCTCCTAGGTATTACCTAGAGTATGAAGCTTAAAACAGGTATTTTCATGGTATGAAGCTTAATACTAAGAGAATATAAGCATTCTTCTATTACATAGGTAGACTAACTTTGATACATATGAGTTATAATAAAGGCTAATCACAGCACAGTTAAAAGGCCCAACATAGGGTGGCGCCTGTGGCTCAGTGAGTGGGGCACCGGCCCCATATGCCGAGGGTGGCGGGTTCAAGCCCAGCCCCGGCCAAACGGCAACAAAAAAAAAAATAGCCGGGCGTTGTGGCGGGCGCCTGTAGTCCCAGCTGCTCGGGAGGCTGAGGCAAGAGAATCGCGTAAGCCCAAGAGTTAGAGGTTGCTGTGAGCCGTGTGACGCCACGGCACTCTACCGAGGGCGGTACAGTGAGACTCTGTCTCTACAAAAAAAAAAAAAAAAAAAAGGCCCAACATAATCACTACTCTTTAATTTATTAATATTACTAGCATCTAACGAACTTTGCCTAAATTGTTTGAATCACTATAAAGTTTAAATTGCTAGAAACAATCAAATTTGGAGAAGAAGAAAAAAAAAAGATTTACAATGTCCAACAAAACTTTTGGCTTAAATATAGTTCTTGAGATTCTAATTCTTTGAAAATTAGCAATCCTATGAATAAATAATTCATCCACAATCACGTCATAAACTGAACAGTATAATTTTTCTGGTTTAACATTTTTATCCCATATAGAAAAATTAGATTATACTAATTCTATAATCAGAGACAATGGTCTTTATGTTTCTAACAATTTAAACTGATCATGGGGCAGTCATAATCCATATGTTGAACTTTATCTTTCATACTCATCCACTTCTAAGGAAATTACTTAGGAACCACAAGGAACTTGGGCTTTATCCTTAAACCTGGCATGGTGCCCTGCCTTGGGCATGACTGTCCTGATCTTTCCTAGGACAAAGGAGACTGTCTCCCCTGGAGCCCATGCTTTCACCCTTCTAGACCAGAACCCTGAAACCCTGGAACCCTGTAATTCCCTGCCTTGAGTGTCCTACACCTTCTTCAAGGCCAGTGTGAGGCTTGTCCCGGGAAGAGATGGACAGTGGTTCACTCTAGGGCCACTCTGCACATCTACACATCTGCCCAGAAAGCCACTCATAGAACCAACAAGAAGAATTAGAAGGAGAAATGGTTTGGGACACAGGCAGGGCTTCCATAGGTGCTTTGCCTGGTCCCCACAAAGACTATGGAGTGAGCCTATGGAATTTATTACTTTCTCCAAACCTCTTTGGAGTTTAAATGTTTTTACACATGCTTTTTCTAAGTCTAAAATTCTCTTTCCCTTCTACTCCTAGTGAATTCCTCCAGATCCAATTCTACTTCTTTTTAAAAAATTCCTATGACTTCTCTGAGACAGATTAGCTATTTTCTCCTTTGAGTTATTAGCAAGTTTTACTTACATTTGCCATAGAATTTAACATACCTGATCATAATTATTTATGTACATATTTTTATATTCATAAAATATTGGAAGCCAGCAAGACTTAACTTCACCTAATGGCCCCTTATTAATATTTATTAAATGTGTACTGAAATCCACTAAATACATCATTTATTTATAAATTGGTTATCAAGCTCTTTTCTCATGCTAAATTTTTTTAGTGTAGATCTTAGGATAATATCACATTTTTATTAATGTAAAAAAATAGAATGGTAAGATAAAAATCAGTTTAAAATATTTCCAAATATGAATTGCAAAAGTTCCATCTATAAAGATAATAAATATTTGACATAGAATATAGTCCTTGATTACATGTAAAAAAAATAAATAAATAAAACCCTGACAGTTACATGTAGCATGACTTTAAATGGAGAGGGATGTCCACAACCACAAATGTAACCAAGGAAATATGTCACATTCATACATTGGAGGCATCCACTAAGTCAATTATTACTAAGTACCTAAGGTCAAAACTCTAGTGGGGCTCATCCTAGAGAAATTCAGATGGGTGTATTTATTATAGTTTGCTCCTCTGTAATGCAGAGAAATGGGAAAAAATATCAGAGAAATTTCCTGATCATTATTCAAAGCACTTCCATACACATATGCCTAAATTATGTGGCAAACAAAGCCAAAAAAAGAAAAAGAAAGGGCCTTCCTTTGTTGCACAAAACTCCAATAAATGCATAATAGCTCAAGTTTATACGTTCTTAGCAGGAGCTACGCACTCTTCCAGGCAGTTTACATTGCAGTAAATTGTTTAATGCCCACAGTAACACTGTGGCAGAAATTGAGGATCAGAATAGTTAAAAACCTTGCCCAAGGTCACAAAGCTAGACTGGGATTAGAACCTTGATAGTCTGGCAAGTAAAAAGATCAAAAGTTGGGAGTCATTTGAATATACATGTTACCTGGAGCTATGGAGGAAATGATGGGTGAGAAGCAGCTGGTTGGTTAGAAGGGAAGAAGAGTGAACCCCAGGGAGATCAACAAAGAAGGGGCTGGACAAACAGAGAAAAGGGAACAGAGGGAAGAAGGGAACTGGTGCTCTAAAAACCAAAAAAGGGAGGAATTTCATGAGAACAGCTCAATATTATCAGGCCTTATAAACACACCATACAAGCTGACTGCACAGAGGTCCCTGTGTGCATTTAGAAAGTCTTTGTCAGATAGTTTAGATCCAGATTAAAGTGAGCTAGTGAATGAAGGGGAGGTGATGACACAGGAACCAAAGGAAGATGAGTCTTTCACGGGGGCTGAAAGGAAAGAGAGACACAAGGTAGAAGCTTGTTAAGCAAGGCCCAATGTTGGCTTTAACAAGAGAATATTTTCCATTTTCTTGAAAAAGAAAAATGGTCAAATAAAGTAATTTTAGATAAGATCAGGCACATTCAGGGTGGTATAGCTGTAGACCAAATAAAGTAATTATAAACAAGATAGCTTTATTTGTTCAAGCCCTTGGCTTCCTACATCTTTATATAATGAAGATTATATGGTCAAAATCCTTAATACACAATATTTGGTCAGCAGCCTAGTTGGTCAAAATCCTTAATACATAATATTTGGTCAGCAGCCTAGTATCACTGGGAGCTAGTTAAAAATAACAGAATCTTGGATCCCACATCACCCCAGAAATCTGTGTCTTAACAAAAACCCTTGCTGCTTCAAATGCATTTTAAAGTTTTAAAAAGCACTTACCTAGATTCCACTATAGATACCCCAAGGGGAAAGCTTAACTACTAAATTGTAGTTTAAAATTCTTTAATTTGCTTTGTAGGCATACCAGAGTTGCATCTAATTTATTTGTAAGTATCAGCACTGCTCTTTTCCAAACCTAGTAATTAACTAGTTTCAAGTTATCCTTTTTATCTAAACTAATAAACACTTTACTCTTAAATTAGAATGCTATTACCTGGACCCATATACAGGTCCACCTGGGTGCAGCCCTCCTCACAGACTGCAGTGTTCTATAATGTTCTATAATTCAGTGCAATATCCAATTTGCAAAGGTAAATGTTTTATGAATTCGCTCAATGTTGATGCTTATTTCCTTCAAACTTGCTCCAGTTCATGTTATGATTCCAATATACACAAATCTTAGTTATTATGGTTTAATTAAATAATACCAGTCTCCAAAAATGTGGTTTAAATTCCAGTACATACAATATATTAATTGGAAGGAATCCTTGAAGGTCAAATTTTGCCGCTAGCACTTCATTCCACAAATCACTATGTACGGCATATCCAGTCATCATGTTTGGTGACCAGTTATGTCATTACTTCAGAGTCTGTTGGTGATTGGTCACTGCCCATACTCACTCAGCACATGCAGATAGAAAAGTATGAAGTTGTGTTGTCCTCTTGTCTCCCAGTGGTAATTTCACATGACATTTTACAAAAGCAGATGACCAAATGAGAGAATTGGCCAACAAAGATCAAAGTAAAACAAAGAAATGAAAAGTGTTGAGTGAAATTAGAACATTTCATACACAAACAGCTGACCTTGCAGTGTAGACACCACCATTCCAGACACTTGTAGCCATAAAAACTTAGTGAAAAAGAATCTACCAACATAAATGAGGAAAATGTTTGTGATGAAAAGAATGAAGATGTCCCAGAGGAAGTGATGTCAGCAAAAAAATTAACATTAAAAAAACTTTCAGGGCTAATTAATGACTTGCAAGCATGAGCAGAAAGGATAAAATGTTGGAAGCTGATCCAAACTTTTTTAAAAAGTATGGCAATCTACCAAAGCATAGAAAAGATGTTCACTCCATATCAAAGGTACAGGAAAAGAAAAAGGCAAGTATGGTTCAAACCACACTTGATAAGTGTTTACAAAGAAATACGATATTTTAATTATGAATTTTTCTGTTTTTAAAAATAACATACTAAATAGTCATTTTACACTTTTTTAAATCTCCCTAGATATTTACAGTTGTAAGAGAATTTTTAATGTTTTGATAAAAAATTTTAAAGGTCACGGAAGAATCATAACTTTTCCCATTGATAACTAACATTCTTTGTATAATTTCAGTTTGAAAGGTCATTTTTATAATCTCACACTCTGCAAAGCAATGATTGCTGGTAGATAGGTAGATGATGATAGATAGAAGATAGATAGATATGAATAATAGATAGTTGAAGAGAGTAGATATAAAAAGGGAAGAAAATGATTAAAATGAACATAGACAAAGTGGTAACCATGCAACTATCTTTTCTTAAGCTCCCAAGTGTGAAGTCAATAAGGGACCTCATAATTCACTGGTGATGTAAGCATACACACTGGATATTCAATTACCACAGTCACAAGCATATGACATGCAGACTTTGGCTTTGGATCATCTGGGGATTTATCTTTTGAGTGGATTTATAAGAAACAATTTTATGAAAGTTCTGCCAACAACTCTATGCATATAACAACAGGGAAGACTCCTTTGCAAGTGTACTTCATTCCATACAACACATGTAGTTCTAATTTCATACCAATTCTACTCTTAAAATTACATTATACTTAAATTCACAAAAGCAAATGCCTAGGAGCAAAAGGTATCACTATTTCATCTATAAAATAAAAAGCTTATATAAAAATATATAAGTTTTATTTAAATTTCCCATGAATCTACAATTTTGTATAAAGGCAAGTAAAACTGAGGTCACCTTATTGCTCCGTTCTTAGTTTGTAAAGCATAAAGAATTTCAGTTGGCATTGCCCGTAGCTCAGTTGGTAGGGCACAGGCCACGTACACCTAGGGTGGTGGGTTCAAACCCGGCCAAGGCCTCCTAAGCAACAATGACAACTGCAATCAAAAAATAGCCAGGTGTTGTGGTGGGTGCCTGTAGTCTCAGTTACTTGGGAGGCTAAGGCAAGAGAATCACTTAAGCCCAAAAGTTGGAGGTTGCTGTGAGCTATGACGCCACGGCACTCCCCCGAGGGTGACATAGTGAGACTCTGTCTCAAAAAAAAAAAAGAATTTCAATGAATAATAACATAAAGATAGTAATAATTAGTTCTTAGAGATTATCAAATTATAATGTGAACACTAAATCCTAATAAACATGGTAGAAAATAATAATATATGTGCTAAATATGAAAGAATGCAATTAATTTAACAATTTATAGAATTATCCCTTAACCATTAGTTACCTTTCCCTATGAAGTGATATTTTATTTTGTAAGGTTTCTCAGCTACTGAGAAACTGTGTGTGGCAGTTTCCAAATGGCTTCTTCTACAAGATATGCCTGCTACTGGAAAGCCTCCCATTTGGATGGGCCTTGTGACTCATTATTACTAGTGGATTATGAGGCAATGATTTTTATCAACTTTGGCCCCAAATTGTTTAAAAAGCCAGCACAGTTTCTTTGCTCTTTCTTTCCCCTACTAGCAGCTGGAAGTAGGTCTTCCCAGTTTGAGGACATGAGAAATCACAAGATTGAAGGAGCCTTGACCTTCATCATGTGGAGAAAAACTACCTAAGATCCAGCGACACCCACATTAGAGGGTGTTGAATTAATGAATAAGCAATACTCAGCAGAACTGAAATGCTGGGCTTAGCACTATTCCCATTAGTGCCCTATATTAAAAGTGTTTTTTATGCAAAGTCATCACATAATTTCTAACTCAGTGCTACCTAACAGAACGTTCTGCAACAATGGAAAAGGTTTTACACTGTCCAGCATAGCAGCCATGAACTACATATGACTATGAAAGGATTGAAACATTTATTTACAGAATTTTAATTAATTTAAAATTAAATTCAAATAACCACATGTGGCTAGTGATTGCCATAATGAGAAGCTCAGTTCTCAACTTTCCATTCCAACTTTCAACAATATAAAGACACAAGACTTTTTTCAGTGTAACTTCTAACCTACTTATAACTTGCAGTACTAAATCTTAAAAAGGTTGACCAAAGTAGGTATGAAATTTGGTTAATTAAATTGGTTTTTCTAAAATTAAAGACGGTGGTTAACAACTATCCACATATGATTGGATAAAGCATACAATTTTTTTCTTCAGAAGCATAGATAGAAGTAACTTTCACTGTTTATCATTAGGCATAAGGCAGAAGTTTCATCAGGAAAGTTTAGAGAATGATACTTTTTTACTACTCAGGGTCAACTGCTGCCTGTTGGATAAATATTACAACCTATACTCTCTTCTTCTCTCATCTTAGTAGTAAAATTTCTAAAGGCATCAAATTATCTAGAGCTACATGGGCATAAATTCTCCTCCTATCAGTGAATGTAGGAGAAACAAATGTGAATCACCACAGCAAAAGATGAATCACCAAATATGACCAAAGTCCCTCTCTGCTTCCGACGGTATTTCCATAATCAGTACGCTGGTGGTACCTATATAATCATAGAACATAAACTGAGTTTCCTTCAATTCCCACAAAATCCTCCCCATGAGCACACCAGAGACAATGGTGTAATTCACAGAATTCACTTCTCGCTGTTCCCCTTGACGAGGCTTGACTATCATTTTGCCTCATTCCCTCCCTTGCCCCAAGGTCCAGTCAACAGAGAGTATCATCTGTACCTGCCCTGAGCGCTGGGACATGCAACAGTTTCAGTACTCTGGCAAATACAATTCCTGTAGAGAGAAAACTGGAGGAAAGCTGATCAAGTCTTCTCGAGAGACACATCATAAAAGATCAGTTTGGGGGATCAAGAGTAATGCAATGAATAAAACCTGTTGATTTTAATGCTTCACGGTTTCTTTTATTATTTTTTCTTGGCAATTTCAGTAGATGTAGAAAAAGATTTGTTTTAAGAAATGAGTATTTATCATTGTTTATAAAAACACAAGACAAACAAATCTAACCAAATACTATCCAAAAAAGGGAAAAAGCAGATGAGGACTCTTGTCAATTTTTAATCAGCAAAGCAAAGAGCATCCCACTAATAAAACTTAATTAAATCATTAAATATTTAAAATGATTTTCTAATTCTAGTTTATGGAATAAATTCCCTTTATATAATTGAAACTCTTATGAAATCTACACGTAAAACAAAGTCAAATGTTAAACAAGACAGTTTAATATATATTCATTTCAATCAAAAATTCCATTTCCTTTATCCTGCCAAAATCTAAATCACTTCAGAATACAACATCACAATTTACATTTCCCTCACATCAGGAAACACAGAGTAAAATACTGTTGCAAATACAATGCCCACAAAATGGTCCTGCCTTATAAAATGTAAAATATTAACTCATTCATTTTACATGTTTCATTTCATTTCAATAATGATGTATAATAACATTGTCCAATTTACACTGAATGTCAAATTTCTGGCAGAAGATATAATGGATTGATTTTTATTATTTTTTTTATTTTTTATTTTTGGTAGAGACAGAGTCTCACTTTATTGCCCTGGGTAGAGTGTCGTGGCATCACACAGCTCACAGCAACCTCCAACTCCTGGGCTTAGGAAATTCTCTTGCCTCAGCCTCCTGAGTAGCTGGGACCATAGGCACCAGCCACAATGCCCAGCTATATTTTTTGTTGCAGTTTGGCCCGGGCTGGATTTGAACCCACCACCCTCAGTATTTGGGGCTGGCACCCTACCCATTGACCCACAGGTGCCACCCAGATATAATGAATATTTACCAACTTTATTTTTTTATCACTCATACAAACTATGTATACATACATACGTCCTCAACTTCCTTCAAACAGGCATTTCTTACAGTAGCAAATAGCCATTTTCCCATATTGGAAAGGCAGAATTAGATGCCCAATTTCTTCCTTTGGTAAAAATGCAATGTATCAGCTTGGCATCACATGGGTTTGAACATACCTGTTGGGTACCACATCGCTTCTCATATAACACTATATACATTACAAGATTAACTTGGAAGAAAGGGTTATAAAAACAAAAACAAAAGATTAACTTCATTGTGTTGGACTACCAAACAGAACACCAATAATAAGCACCAATAAATGGTCAAAGACATGACCAAAACCACAAATATCCTCTGGGCCAAATCAGAGTGACAAATCACTCTTTTGTTTCCATCTACACGAAGAGTTACCATGGGCAGTTTTGGCAGGAAGCAGGAATCACAGCCCTGGCTGAACTCATAATTTCAATAGGTATGGTGATCTTCCTTCCATATATTTTAGGCTCCTTACGCTGGAAACAAAAACCCAAATTCTATTTCCAAGACACTTGATCTCATGTCTCCCTGATATGTTTAGTGTTCCTTATTCACAGGACAGTTTTTTTCCCAAACCATTACAAACAGGGTTTATTTTTGCTTCCTCTCCCTTAAAGTCACCCAGATCTGCCAATTCTAGCAAAACCTCTTTTGAACCTACCCACTTCATGAGCCTCCATGCTTGGACTGCACTTCTCTAGCATGCATTCTGCTTTCAACCTACTTAAGAGATTGTTTTTAAACCTGCCTTTTTTCCTTCTCAACACTTGATACTCTCTGGAGCTCTCTTTAAGGGAAAGCAATGAAGATCTTCGGGAGGAAGAGGACTGTCCACCAGGACAGAAACCTGCTTCAGGGAAATAATCTTAAAAACAAACCCCTTCAAGCAGTTGTTTCACCTGTAAATGAACAATTAAAATGCAAGAGAAACAATACACAATTTTCTTCCTTCTTGTTTTTTAGCAGGCACAGTAGTTCCACCTAAGGCAATGAGAGTTTAGATGTCTGTTTTATCATTGAAAAAATTCATGGTATGTAACTATGTTAGACTGTGCTTGTCTGGTAGGTACGTTAGGGGAAAAAAATATGTTGCTTTCGTATTTCTCCTAAAATTTATCTTACTTCAAACCTCCTTCAAAATTTACCATCCCTTAAAGAAACAATCCATTCCACATGAGTCTCTTCATAATCTAACCCCAAATTATTTTGCCCACCTTAACACGTACCCTATGGCAAAATTATCTGTTAGGAAGATTCAACCTTCAGCTGCTCTCTGGACAAGCCTTATTCATCTCTCCATGTTTTTGACATGCCATTCTTACGGATTCTAAACCTGCTCATCTATTCAGGCATTTCTCAGACTTTGTTTCCAGGAAATAAGGAGATCTACTTAAGGCCTTGACATTGCATTTTAAAGCCAAACACGCCTGCCAATTAAAGAAAAATTGTCAGATAAATAGAAAAATAGGCTAAAAGAGAAAGTCAAGAAATAATGAAAAATTCAAGTGCACCATTTTGAAACTTAAAGGGGAGTTTGATTCCTCTGATTTTATAAACTAGAAATACTAATTTTAAATGTGAATTATTACATTTACCCTTTAAACATCTCCACTGAGTTTTCAAAAAGAAATGATAACATTATCTACCACAAATAATGTTTTAATAGTTTTAGAACATTTGGGGAGGGGTTAAATTTAGGTGTTTTATTTTCTTAATTCATTCTTCTTTGATCTCTAACAAGGAATATGTTTTTTCAATAAAAACCCACTTTTGCAATTCTTTGATATTATGGCATTGAAGGTGAGGTTTACTTGTCTTCGTCATAGACAGCATTCTGTACATTTCGTGAGAACCCAATACACACTGGCAATCTTTCCCAGGGGAAAAAAAATTATGCTAATATAGTGGAGGTAAGGAGAATTTGAATGGTTCATTAAAGAATCATACTAAACATTAAAGGGCCTAAAATAAAGCATACACATTGTATCTTACATGTATTATTCCGTATTCCAGGAAAAGCATTTGGGAATCCAAGTCAATGACAAATTTATTTTTATAATTCAATTCAGTTAAAAATAACCAATATAGCTGAAAATTATAGAAGTGTGCTTTAAGTTTCTCAGACTCTACCGGTGTATTTTATATTATGCTACTTTATATTAAATCAAAAAGAATATTAAAGAGCCAGCTATACCAGCTTCTAGTTCATGACTCACTGCCCAACTTTACATAAGATATTTAAATTTGTCTATGCCCCTGTTTCTTCACATATAAATGTAAGACTTGTATGTGTCTTACACATTTGTATCGGTCTGGTATACTCTACTTAATTAAGTGAATGTGTTTTTCTCACACTGGATAGCAAACTCCTGGGAGTTAAAGTGATGTCTGAACCATCTTTGTCTTTCCCATAGGACATAGGATAGTTTTTAATACTGATATTTCACAGATAGTGCAGAATAGCAGAGAATTAAACAGTTTGATTTGGAATTATAGTTCCCCAAAATGTGAACCAGAAAAGAGTTGCAAAATCTAAAAAGTCTGTGAAATACTGAGTCAAATAAATTTTAGTTTCTTTACAACAGAAGTTACCCGAAGTTGAACTATATACATACACATCCTGACTATCCCAGAGGAAGTTACAATAAATGGTAGGATCCCTTTTAATCAAAGTTATCAGCACTAGTAGTTTCTTTGTTAATTGGAAAAGTTTATCAGAGAGAAAATGCTAACTGCCAAAAGTAAAAAAAAAAAAAAATTCTTCCCTTCCTCTATAGCCATGACCTCTACTTTGAATTTTAATTTTTCCAGTGAGTAGAGTTCAACATCCTTTTCCGTTCTTCTTCTTCTTATTTTTTTTTTGCAAAGATCCACATCATCTGTGATGTCTAGCTTCAGTTTCTTTTAATTAAAATAGTGTGACTGAAAAATCTGAGTACAGATTTCTATGTTTTGATTTTTTTAATTGTTTACAGGGATAGATCATTCTTAATTTGATAATTTCTTTTGACTCAAGGGTCTTACTAAAAAATTCAATTTTAATTTTTATTTAAACAGTTCTCTTATCACACTCATATGTCTTGATTTACACAGTATTGCATTATAGTATATAGTTATAATAGCAAGCACCATGGATGTAAACCAGTGTAAAGACCAACAAAGCTGTCAGTTAGTGAGAGTCGGCTCACCTGAAGGGAGCTATGATGGGCAAGCTATAGCGTAGCCCCCACAGGTGACTGTCAGCAAGCCCTGGGCACCAGGGCATATGCATTAGAGGGGAAGAGAAAATCTCTATGGTTGGATAGTTGGAGAGTTTATTAAGTCGGGAATCCCTTACAGGAAGGTTTCTTGTGTGCTTCTGTTCTACAAAACGCACTGTGAAGACCTGGATCTGAAAGGACAGAAAATCTCTTTCACACCTAAAATCATCTGTGATCACTAAGAAGATAGTCCAGGAAGTTTTTTCTCATCATATGCCCTATTTTTCCAAGGACACTACAGAGTCTAAAGTAGAAACATAACTTCTCCTTACTTGTATCTTATGAAATAAATACTTCAATCCTATTATCACAAAAAGAGGGTCACTATGCAGAGAGTGCCCAAAAGATGTATGCATATTTTAAGAAAGGAAAACACTGTACTAAAATTGTAATACTCAAGTCATGTTTGACTTCTGCAATTATAAGAGGTGCTCAATTGTAACTTCTATTCATCTTTTGTTATGAGTATATATTGAGTATTATAATTTTAATACGGTTTTTTTTTCCTTTCTTAAAAGGAATCATCTTTGTCTTCCCTACAGGGCATAGGATAGTTTTTAATACTGGTGATATTTCACACGTAGTACAGAAGAGTAGAGAAATTAACATTTTATTTTGGAATTATAGTTTTTCCTTCTGTGGCACTATCTGTGTATTTTTTTTTTTTGAGACTGAGTCGCACTCTGTCACCCTCGGTAAAGTGCTGTGATGTCATAACTCGCAGCCACCTCAGACTCTTGGGCTCATGCCATCTTCTTGCCCAAGATTCCCTTGCAGCTCCCACAAGTCCCAGCTCCTTTTAGATATGGGGTCTCCCTCTTGCTCAGGCTGGTCTTAAACTCTTGAGCTCAGACAATCCACCCACCTTGGCCTCCCAGAGTGCTAGGATTATAGGCATGAGCCACCACACCCAGCCACCATTCATGTATTTAAATATTTGTTTGAATAAATTAATTAGTGTATTACAGTATGAGGGATGTCAAAAATGTCTTCAATGTAAGATGACTCCTGTCCATAGTCTGCTATTTTCTCACTATGTAACTGAGTCACCCAAAGACTGGCCTTTGGGACCCCAATTTCATTTTTCCTTTTACCAGTTAAAGTATAGTAGTATAACTTAGGAAAATTCAAGGAACTGTTCAATTGTAAACAACTAAATGTAAGCTAACCTTTATGGATTTGGTCAGAGCACTACTTGCAATTCACTTATGCAGAGCCCTCTTTCATCTGTCACCCAAAAGACTTTAGATAGGAATAAGTGACTCATTGATAAATCACCCACTTTGGATTCAATATAAATTTACAATTCATGAAGCAGCTCAGGAGGCATTTATAGAGTGATAGCAGAAAGTACGAGGTTGGACAAATAAGTTCAAGAACTCATCCTCCAAAAAGTGCTCATTGCTGAATATCACTATGATTACCTTCGAAGCACCCCCCTTGGCCATGGGGTGACAATGCCCCTTGTTCTGCCTTCTTGTCAAATTTGCACAAGTGGCAAATCTGGTTCAAAAGCAAGGTTGTCTACTGCAGGTAACACGTATCTGATATTGTTATGAACAAATTCATTTTTCCACCAAACAAATCAAGAACACCAAGAATCTCCTTACAAAAGATATATAGTTGGAATTTGCTCCAGACAAGAGGGAAAGCATAACTTGGAACTTTCACTTTGCTTCACTTAAAAATAGTTTCATTTTTTGAGATGCTATTTGTGAAATATGCCAATAGTCTCTGTAAACAGTATCGCACACAGCATTTCTATTTATTTGCAAACAAACAGTAACTCTCGCCTTCTTAGTGAAAATGTCACTTCCAGTGTTGTTACCTCTTAGGGAATATTCATTTTAGTTCTAAAATTGCAAAAACATAAATCAGTAAAAGATACATGTTTCAAAGTCATTTTGCTTTAGAGCACCTCATAGATAACAGTTCAATATTCCATTACTGATACTCAAAGTCAAGTTGATCTCTCAGGTAAACTACAGCTGAGAATTTCCTTCTACATTTATAGTCACTTGAACCATTGTTGTGGTTTCCCAAATGCCTGCTTCTGTAGCTATTACCCAAGTAATGACAAATCACAGTCCAGGGAGAGACTGGAGACAGCTCTAAACTCATATATATATTTACAAACCTAATTCTACCCTAACTGGTCAGCGCATTTGTAAACAAAGGGGAAGGGTATTGTTAAGCTGAACATTCTTAACTTTCAAACAACAAGCAAACCTTCAAAGATTGTCACTGCAACTATAGATACTATAGATGCCACACATGCTACATCACAGGTACCTAAATTAATTTGGAAATCATTGGAATATCTGCGGAAAGTTATAAAATGTATGCATATAACCAGATAACTAGAAAAAAGATAAACATGACTAGTGTTTAAGTTGTATTGAAAAGCAAAGCTCTGCTTAACTACTTATTCACCAAATCTGCACCAATGGGAAAGCCAAATTCATTGGATTCCAGACTCTGTGTCCCATAAATTCCCTCAATTCAGAGTTGAACCAGTACCTGCTGAAAGCAGGTAACCTCCATGCCGTTCATACCAAACACCAATTACCCCTAAGTTCAAAATTAAAACAAACTTAAAAATGCCAATCCCCCACCACTAGCCAGCCACAGATATCTGTTTCTATGCCTTTAGTCGTTCAGATCTCATTAGAAATTCCCCAAAAAGAAATAAGGTCTGAAAAGAAAAATAAATGAGGGATGTTTCCACATCCCTCCCTATCTTCAGTTTCAGACAATCTGTGGTCTTGGGAAATTGCTAACAATTAAAGAGGAGTTTATAAATACCAGTAGAAATAAACTTAACAAAGCCAAGGCCAACATTTGCATTTCCTATTACTCACCACAGTTTGGACTGAGAATTAATAATTTCACAAATTAACTACCTGCTGACAAGCATAAACCAGATTCACCTTCTACATCCCAAATGCTTGCCAACAAATTAATTCCTCCTCTTTTCATTATTAATATAAACAAATGTAGTTATAGGGCAGAAATTTACCTCTCTCTTATTGCAATTGCATAGCAAAGGTAAAGAGCCAAGAAATGGTGTGATTTAAAAGCAAGATTTCAAGGAAAGATTTACTTAAGAAAGATTAGATGATAAAAAAATTGAAATCTTAACATATAATTTCAGATAAAAATTAAAAGTAGTCTATGATTACTTTCAAGGGAAAATTTGAGATTATATGACTTTTCCAAAACATGCAGATTTCTCAGTAAGCAGTCAACTGTATTTTTCAAAATTCTATTTTTAAATATATGTTTTATTACTACAAAGAACTTAGAGTACACCCTATGCCAACATGTCACTTTTTCTCATGGTGTCAGCAAAAGCTAGATTAACACAGGAAAATTTTGGCTTTCACTATTTAAAACTTAACTCAAAATACTTTTCCTAAGGATACAAATATGAAAACAATATAAATGAACCTTCTTGGCCACATAAGGCACCTCTACTGGGCAGTAATGAAAAGGAAGTAACTTCGGTGCCATGTACCTTGTCAAACACACTTGAGTTCGAATCCAGGTGCTGCCACTTATAACTGTGTGTCTTTGGGCAGGTGATTGAACCTCTCAGTGTATTTGTTTTCTTAAAAGATTTCTGCTTATTCAACAAATGTTTGTTGAATCCTTCCTCTGTGCCAGGTTCTGTATTACAAGGTGAAAATACCTTCACAACAAAAATAGGTCAGGACACTGATTCCAGGAAAATTATGTTGTAGAGGAAAAAGCAGATATTTAAACAAGTAATTGCAATTATGAGCCGTATCTTAGAAGGGGAAGCCTGGGCTGTGTGGGAACAAGGGAACCTACTCTGAAGGGTTAGGAGAAGTAGTTGTCCAAGGAACTGCCTCATTACTGAAACCTAAGGGACAAGTGGGAGAGAGCTAAGGGAATTCTAGGAAAAAGCACTCTGGGCAAAGGGAAAGTAAGAGAGGACAAGAGAAGTGTGGGGTCAAGGAACAAATGGAGTCCATGAGGCTTCCGCGGAAGACAAAGGAGAAGATGGCAACTGGAGAACAGCTGAAGCCACTGCCCAGGGCACTTCTAGGAGAGACCCAAGAAGCATGGGGCAAAAATTTGGACTTTATTCTAAGGACAAGGGGAAACCATCCAAGGGTCAAAGGAGTGGAGATGTAGTGGGATTTATATTTTTGAAGTTTAGTCTAGTTGCAGAGACAAGCATGTATTGGATGCAAAAGTAAAAATGGGCATATTAATTAGCAAACTCTTGAATATCCAGGCAAGGGAGGGATGCATCTGTGGCAGAGGATCAGGAAAGAAGTGGGGAAATCAATGAGAGATTTAGGGAAAAGAACCATCCAAATTCATAACAGGTTATGTATGGCAGGGGGTTGTCAAGAAGTACAAGAAAAAAAAGAGATTGATTCTCCAGCTGTAAAATAAGGATGTTAACCTTACCCTATATTGTTGTGTGAATAAAAATGTAAATATGATCTGTGCATTCAGTAACTCTTACAGGATTAGAAACTCAAAACAATGCAAACTTCATGCTACTCATAAGCAATGCAAGATGAACTCCCCCACTCCCAGTCTGACTCCTTATCTTACAACTCTTCCAATTGAGTGTAAGGATTACCAGTGCACCAGTGCAAATGAGAGTAACTATGGAAGACATCATATTGTTCTTCTACTGAGTAGAAATAGCCCATAGCAAGTCCTCTAGATTACGAACTGTATAACTCTATATATTGCAGGTATTTCTTGAAAAGCCAATAAAAAGTATTATTTGAAAAAAATACCTCAGTCAGTTTGGTAAGATTTCTAATAAGTTTGTGAGGACAGTGAAAACCATACACTTGCATTCTTTCCAGTGAAGTTTCTTTTACTGCCATGGGCTGAACCTTTTTGGTGAAACCCTTTGAGAATGAATGAAATTTTGAGACAGTGCATATTTTGCAACCCACAGTGATGAAAACAGAGTTCTGGAGGGCTGCAGAAGTGCAGGTCTGTGCTCAAGATACATGCATACTGAGTGGGCACCTCTGCCTTTGGCCATATATTGACCTCCCTGGACAGCCAGGTACAGGAGAAGGGTTGCAGTGCAGCACAGAAGAAATCTGACCTGCTTATTTTATGAGCGACACAGACACTACTGCCAACCAGAAAGAGGTAGATACTTTGATACTCCTCATCTGAAGGACACAGTTCATAAGCAGTCATTTTCTAAACTAATAAGACTTGAATGTCATTATACAAAAGTATTATTTTCTCCCTGAGTATTCCAGTGTGCAATCCAGTGGAGACACATCTTGCTCACTATTCAGTCAGTGGGGGGGAAATTTGATAGAGTCAAAGTTACCACTGACCAGTCCTTAAATCACGGATGAAGAACAGTACCAATGATTTTGTATACACTGTACTGTCTGGCAATAAACCTCACACAGTCAGCTTTTCTTCCAGAACTGAAACAGATTGCTGCTTCTTCAGTTGAGAAACCAGATGAAATAACAGGCCTGCATTTAACTGAAAAAAAAATATATATATATCTTGTTTTTGCTTTTTTTAAAACACATGTAATTAAGCAAGTAAACTTTACTATTGACAAAGAGAAGTTCCCTTTTTCTCCATTTTCAAAATTGATGTTCAGATAAAGTA
The DNA here is from genome assembly GCF_027406575.1 of Nycticebus coucang. Lineage (NCBI taxonomy): Eukaryota > Metazoa > Chordata > Mammalia > Primates > Lorisidae > Nycticebus > Nycticebus coucang. The sequence goes on from NC_069788.1 coordinate 57,300,726, forward strand.
CCATTCTAATTATTGAAATACATTGGAAGAAACTTTTGAGAACAATCTGAACAACTAACTACATTATCTAATTTCACTAGTAATTTAGTTCATCCTTTTTTCCATGTCATGAGAAACAATAAAATGACATTGACCAAACTATTTGTGTTCATAATGAATTGAAATGTTAAATGTAATGAAAGAAGAAAAACAAAACAAATTTTTAAATTTTCCTTCCATACGTACATAAATGTAAATTAATCTCAAATCACTCATTCCAATTCCTTCATAAATTCTTATTTAATATTGGAAAGAGAAGTCTAAGTGATCAGATCAGATCTCTAAGTCTGTCCAGGTCCTCACTTCCCCTTCTCCATCCTTCTCTCCCCCTCTACAGAGGAAGATCTATGGGCCACATTAGTAGGGTCCCTTGCCTCTGTCTTCCTGCTGGGTTCAGCTAGCAGGAAGTCCTGGCCATAAGTGGATAGCAGGATGGAGACTGAGGCCAGCAAATTTATTCTCTTGACTCCTTCCTGTTAAGTTTGTCTCAGACACAAGTCACTGCCCCTTCAAGGTTTTCTCCTTTGTGGGACTGATCAGGTTCAGATATGTCCCCTCTTCTCGTTCCTTTAGCCCTCGAGTGATAGCAGTTTATCTACTACTACCTGATTCTCACAAGTGATAGCAGTTCATCTAATACTACCTGATTCTCACACATTTTAAATAAAAACTTCTTACACTATTCTAATTTCAGTGTGTGTCTGCTTTTTGTTTGTACCCTAAATAATATAATTTAATTTTATAGATGGAAAAACTGAATCTGAGAAATGTTAGGTGGCATGCCTGAGGGACCATAGCTATGTAGCCTGTCAAGGAACAAAAGAATGGGAATAAACAGAACACTCAGTTGCCAGTAACAGAAACTTCTCTGAAACTAATCAAACAAAAAGACAAAAAGATGGAGATGCTCACTGGGTCACATAGCTGGAAAGTTCAAGGGAACTGACTTTAACATGTATAGATACAGAAGCTTGACCTTTGTCATCAGGGATATATTTCTTTTCTCCATCCTTCTACTTTTCTTTTCTTCATGTTGGCTCCATTCTCAGGCAGACTATTCACACACAGTAGAAAACAAAACTGCAAGAAGCTATAGGATGATTACTCCCAGTAGCTCTAGCAAAATGACTGAGCCAGCATCAGTCATATGCTCACCTGTGAGATAGTCACAGGGAATCCTGATTGATCAGGTTAAGATCACTGTCCATCCTTGGAGTCAAATAACAGAGTCAGCCCTACCCAAAAACATGGACTTGAGTGAGGAATCAATGACTCCTGAAATAAAAACAAGAGAAACTTTTCTCTGAAGTAGGAGTGAAGAGAATATAACATAGGCAGTACCAACAAATATCTCTCGTATTCAGAAACAAGAATGGACTCACTTACTATTCTAAACCCCATTCAATTTATATTTCACTATGACACATACCTAAACCAAATAACACCAAACTAACCCAAATCTTGTTTCATGGGAGCAAAAGAAAATCACCAAACTACAAATATCAGTGATGGATATCTGTATGGAAGCTATGAGTCACAGCAGACTTTCGCATATATTGCCTCATTTAACTAAATTATTCCAAATTAGGAACTCTAAATTCCCTGCTTAAGGGGTTTTTTGAGGTCAGACAAATGTTTGTGAATTTCAAGAATCACAAGATTATTGCTAATGCTTCAATTGTGTTCACATGTTGTTGAGAAACTAGTGTAAACATCTGAGAAAAACTCATAGTTGTCAGTTTTATTGTGCTAAGAATCTCTGTGGAAATTCAACCAGAGACCTATCAAGATACATTTCTAGGCCAAAGACCAAAGTTCCTCACTTGGTCATGTCCTTTTTTCTGCAATCTGCACTTTACCCAGGACCCAGGGGTCACCTAATACTAAAAATACAGCCTCCCTACCCTCTTTGAAAACAACTTGACCAAGATTTTTTACCATAATATTGCAGAAAAGCATAGATATTTGGGAGTGAAAAACCTCAACTAATGATCAAGAGATCAAGGCTAGAAAACTCTCAGGATGAGTTTAAAGCAAACTGTGGTTTGCTCTGGTGAAATTTAGTGGTCAAAAAAACACATGACGCCATGATGAAGCATTTAATAAGACAAGTCATACAGCAAATTTGTCTGGATCTTACAAATGTGAATGAACCCTGAAAGAATCAATCCTTCAAGATGACTCGTGAGTGACTAACTGAACCTAAATTCAAAGTAGAGTCATGGGATCATTTACTGACCAGCGTGAACAAAGCACTCTATATCCCTGGAAACATCCCTCTCTGGCTTAACTTGGGTATTTTTCCAGCTGTCTGTTCTGTTTACATCTTCAGAAGCAACCAATAGACTGATCTAGAACGACAATAAGATCTAGGAGGACGACAAGCATCAACCAATCAGAACCAAGGAAATTTGTGACATGTCCTTCATTTGCATAAGTAAACCAGAATGGGAACCAGGGCAAGAATTTTCTCTATAAAAGATGAAACAAAACTTCTGGGCAGTGCCTGTTGTTCAGTGAGCAGGGCGCTGGCTCCATATACTAAGGGTGGTGGGTTCGAACCTGGCCCCAGCCAAACTGCAACAACAACAACAACAACAAAAATAGCTGGGCATTGTGGCAGGTAGTCCCAGCTACTTGGGAGGCTGAGGCAAGAGAATTGCCTACACCCAGGAGCTGGAGGTTGCTGTGAGCTGTGACGCCACAGCCCTTTAAAAAAAAAAAAAAAAAAAAGACAAAACTTCTTTTGTTCTCTCAGAATGTACCTTTGTTTTTACTGAAGAAAATGTTGCCCCAGTTTGCAAATTGTTCTCTAGAATGTAATCTCTTTCTTTTCTTAAAAGAAAATATTTTTCAGTGAATACATTGACACCAATACTTAATTCATAAAGTTAAGAGGAAAGACCAAATGTGCTAACTTGAAAGACTAACCTGAATTTGTTTTTGCACTTTCTTGATAAAAAATAAAAAAATTATTGCCAGGCATGGTGTCTCATGCCTGCAATGCTAACACTCTGGGAGGCTGAGGCGGGTGGATTGCTTGAGCTCACTAGTTTGAGACCAGCCTGAGCAAAAGGGAGACCTTGTCCCTACTAAAACTAGAAAAAAACTGAGGCAAGAGGCTGCTTGAACCCAAGAGTTGGAGGTTTCTGTGAACTATAACAGTATGGCACTCTACCCAGGGGGATAGCTTAAGACTCTGTCTCAAAAGAAAGAGAGAGACACCCTCCCAGACCTCTGGAAGAGTTGCGCCTGGACCTCCAAAAGACCTGCACCAGGACCCGTAATTGGCACCCTCCCTGAGCCCGGTAAGAGCTGTGCAGAGACCTGCTACCCCACCTGCCAGGCCGCCTCACACCCTGACCAGGAACTCAGGGAGCCACGTAACCCCACATCCTAATCCTGTACCATCCCTGCCTCAACCCTGCCTCTGCGCAGAGCCCTTCTCCTGGCCAGAGACTGCTGTAGCCTTGGGGCCTCTGTGCCAAAGTCACTGGGTGCCAGGCACTCCCAGAACCGTGTGCACCACCACCCGCTCTGTTGCTGGATCCGGAGGTGTCACACCCTGGAGCTTCTCCCACAACCAGAACTTCCTGGCTGGGGCAGCCCCAGAGGAACTACGGGTCACTCCCTACAAAGATCCAGCAACAATAGAGTGATCCTCCCCCAGGTCTAATCTCGGAGAGACACCACCACAACACAGAGGACAGCCAGAAGCAAAGATGAAAAACAATCATGAGACAAAATCAAAGGAAATACTCTGGCAATATGAATAATCAGAGTAGATCAACTCCCCCAAGGATCAATGGGGCAGACACTGCACAAGATCCCATGCACAAACAAATAGCTGAGATGTCAGAAATCGAATTCAGAATCTGGATAGCAAATAAGATCGAATTAGAATTCCAAGCAGTAACCCAAAGATATCTAAAGAATTCAACAAATTCAAAGACCAAATGACCAAAGATTTTGACACATTGAGACAAGAAGTTGCAGCCCTCAAAGATCTGAGAAACACAGTAGAATTCCTCACTAACAGAATGGAACAAGCAGAAGAAAGGATTTCTGACAATGAAGACAAAGCTTTTGAACGCTCCCAAACTCTCAGAGAGGAAGAGAAATGGAGGGAAAAAACAGATCACTCTCTTAGATAGCTCTGGGATAATTTGAAGAAAACAAATATTCGTCTTATAGGGATCCCCAGAAGTGATGATGTGGCTTAACAAGGCACAGAGTCTCTTCTCCATGAGATTATGAATGAGAACTTTCCAGACATGCCAAGAGATTCTGAAATTCAGATAGCAGACAGTTTCAGAACTCCAGCACAACTCAACCTGAATAAGACATCTCCCAGACACATCATAATCAATTTCACTAAAGTTAATATGAAGGAGAAAATTCTGAAAGCAGCCAGACGAAAGAAAACCATCACCTACAAGGGGAAGAATATTAGAATAACTGCAGATCTCTCTTCTGAAACCTTTCAAGCTAGAAGAGGATGGTCATTGACTTTTAATCTCCTAAAACAATATAACTTTCAACCCAGGATCCTGTACCCAGCTAAACTGAGTTTCATTTATGACGGAGAAATTAAATACTTCAATGACATTCACATGTTAAAGAAATTTGTCACAACTAAACCAGCTCTCCAGCATATTCTCAGACCTATCCTCCATAAAAACCAGCATAATCCTCCACCACAAAAGTAAACCCATCCAGAAAATTTTGATCAAATTCCAACTTCCACAGTCACAAAAGGATTAAAAATGTCCACCAGACTCTCGAAAGGCTTATCAATATTCTCAATTAATGTGAACAGTTTAAATTATCCTCTAAAGAGGCACAGGTTGGCTGACTGGATACAAAAACTCAAGCCAGATATCTGCTGCATACAAGAATCGCATCTTACATTAAAAGACAAATATAGACTCAAGGTGAAGATATGGTCATCTATACTCCAGGAAAATGGAAAGCAGAAAAAAAGCAGGCATTGCAATCCTATTCGCAGACGCAATGGGCTTTAAACCAACCATAATAAGGAAGGATAAGGATGAACACTTCATATTTAAAGGTAATACTCAATATGATGAGATCTCAATTATTAATATTTATGCACCCAACCAGAAAGCGCCTCAATTTATAAGAGAAACTCTAACAGACGTGAGCAACTTGATTTCCTCCAGTTCCATAGTAGTCGGAGATTTTAACACTCCTTTAGCAGTGCTGGATAGATCCTCCAAAAAGAAGCTAAGCAAAGAAATTTTAGATTTAAACTCAACCATTCAACATCTGGACTTAACAGACATCTACAGAACATTTCATCCCAAAAAAACTGAATACACATTCTTCTCATCAGTCCACGGAACATACTCCAAAATTGAACACATCCTAGGCCACAAATCTAACCTCAGCAAATTTTAAAAAATAGAAATTATTCCTTGCATCTTCTCAGACCATAATGGAATAAAAGTTGAACTCAATAACAATAGGAGCCTGCATACCCATACAAAAACATGAAAGCTAAACAATCTTATGCTGAATGATAGATGGGATATAGAGGAGATTAAGAAGGAAATCACCAAATTTATGGAACAAAACAATAATCAAGACACGAATTACCAGAACCTCTGGGATACTGCAAAGGCAGTCCTAAGAAGGAAATTTATACCACTGCAAGTCTTCCTCAAGAAAACGGAAAGAGGGGAAGTTAATAACTTAACAGGACATCTCAAGCAACTGGAGAAGGAAGAACACTCCAACCCCAAACCCAGCAGAAGAAAAGAAATAACTAAAATCAGAGCAGAATAAATGAAATTGAAAACAAAAGAATTATACAACAGATCAATAAATACAAAAGTTGGTCTTTGAAAAGATCAATAAAATAGAAAACCTTTGGCCAACCTAACCAGGAAAAAAAGAGTAAAATCTCTAATTTCATCAATCAGAAATGGTAATGACAAAATAACAACAGACACCTCAGAAATTCAAAAAATCCTTAACAAATACTATAAGAAACTCTACTCTCACAAATATGAAAATCGGAAAGAAATCGACCAATACCTGGAAGTACGCCACCTACCAATACTTAGCCAGAATGAAGTGGAAATATTGAACAGGCCCAAATCAAGTTCTGAAATAGCATCAACTATACAAAATCTCCCTAAAAAGAAAAGCCCAGGACCAGATGGCTTTACATCAGAATTGTACCAAACCTTTAAAGAAGAACTAGTACCTATACTACTAAACCTCTTCCAAAATATAGAAAATGAAGGAATATTACCCAACACATTCTATGAAGCAAACATCACCTTGATCCCCAAACCAGGGAATGTCCCAACAAGAAAAGAAAATTATAGACCAATATCACTAATGAATATTGATGCTAAAATACTCAATAAGATCCTAACAAACAGAATCCAACAACACATCAAAAAAATTATACACCATGACCAAGGGGGATTTATCCCAGGGTCTCAAGGCTGGTTCAATATATGTAAATCTATAAATGTAATTCAGCACATAAACAAACTAAAAAATAAGGACCATATGATTCTTTCAATTGATGCAGAAAAAGCTTTTGATAATATCCAGCATCCCTTCATGATCAGAACACTTAAGAAAATTGGTGTAGAAGGGACATTTCTTAAACTAATGGAGGCCATCTACAGGAAACCCACAGCCAATATCGTATTGAATGGAGTTACATTGAAATCATTTCCACTTAGATCAGGAACCAGACAAGGTTGCCCATTGTCTTCTTTGCTCTTTAACGTTGTAATGGAAGTTTTAGCCATTGCAATTAGGGAAGAAAAGGCGATCAAGGGTATCCACATAGGGTCAGAAGAGATCAAACTTTCACTCTTCGCAGATGATATGATCGTAGATCTGGAAAACACTAGGGATTCTACTACAAAACTTTTAGAAGTGATCAAGGAATACAGCAATGTCTCAGGTTCCAAAATCAACAGTCAAGGACTCTATTCCTTTCACAGTAGTGCCAAAGAAGATGAAATATTTGGGAATATACCTAACAAAGGACATGAAAGATCTCTACAAAGAGAACTATGAAACTTTAAGAAAAGAAATAGCCAAAGATGTTAACAAGTGGAAAAACATACCATGCTCGTGGCTGGAAGAATCAACATTGTTAAAATGTCTATAGTACCCAAAGCAATATGTAATTTTAATGCAATTCCTATTAAAGCTCCATTGTCATATTTTAAAGATCTTGAAAAAATAATACTTCATTTTATATGGAATCAGAAAAAAACCTCGAATGGCCAAAACATTATTCAGCAATAAAAACAAGCAAGAGGAATCATGCTACTAGACCTAAATCGATAGTGATCAAAACAGCATGGTATTGGCACAAAAACAGAGAAGTAGATGTCTGGAACACAATAGAGAACCAAGAGATGAATCCAGCTACTTACCGTTATTTGATCTTTGACAAGCCAATGAAAAACATTCTGTGGGGAAAAGATTCCCTATTTAACAAATGGTGCTGGGTGAACTGGCTGGCAACCTGTAGAAGATTGAAACTGGACCCACACCTTTCACCATTAACTAAGATAGATTCTCACTGGATAAAAGATTTAAACTTAAGACATGAAACTATAAAAATACTTGAAGAAAGTGCAGGGAAAACTCTTGAAGGAATCGGCCTGGGTGAATATTTTATGAGGAAGACTCCCCAGGCAATTGAAGCAGTATCAAAAATATACTACTGGGACCTAATCAAACTAAAAAGCTTCTGCGCAGCCAAGAACACAGTAAGAAAAGCAAAAAGACAGCCCTCAGAATGGGAGAAAATATTTGCAGGTTATACCTCTGATAAATGCCTAAGAACCAGAATCCACAGAGAACTCAAACATATTAGCAAGAAAAGAACAAGTGATTCCATCTCAGGGTGGGCAAAGGACTTGAGGAGAAACCTCTCTAAAGAAGACAGACACACGATCTACAGACACATGAAAAAAAGCTCATCATCCTTAATCATCAGAGAAATGCAAATCAAGAGATGTCACCTAACCCCAGTAAGAGTAGCCCACATAACAAAATCCCCAAACCAGAGATGTTGGCGTGGATGTGGAGAAAAGGGCACACTTCTACACTGCTGGTGGGAATGCACGCTAATACATTCCTCTTGGAAGGATATTTGGAGAATACTTAGAGATCTAAAAATAGACCTGCCATTCAATCCTATAATTCCTTTACTAGGTATATACCCAGAAGACCAAAAAATCACAATATAACCAAGAGATCTGTACCAGAATGTTTATTGCAGCCCAATTCATAATTGCTAAGTCATGGAAGAAGCCCAAGTGCCCATCGACCCATGAATGGACTAGCAAATTGTGGTACATGTATACCATGAATACCAGTTTGATGAGAATATTTCAGATTGTATATGAAACCAGCACATTGTACCCCTTGATTACATAAATGTACTCAGCTATGATTTAATAAAAAAATAAAAAATAATAATTATTATTATACTAATCACAATTACCTCACAAAAAAAGAGAGACAAAATCTAAAAAATAAATAAATAAAAAGATTTAACACATAACTATATATATGTTTTATATGTATATACATACATGTTTGAAACATGTTTATATACATATATGTGTATATATGCACCACAATTTCTGAGCTAAATCTCTGAGTCAGGATTCTGAGGAGCTACCTAACTCTACAATGAAGAGTCCCAATGATGTGATTTTTTTAAATATGCCTTTTTCAGAAAATCTGTGGCAATCACTGATCAAACCCAATCAGCAGAAAAAAGTGCAGTAATGCTCAAGACAGAGTTTATTTGCTGCTGCTAGTTAGATAAACTGAAGTTACTATTTCTGTCAAAACTCTTTTTTTTTTTTTTGAGACAAGAGTCTCAGTCTTTTATCCAGGCTAGATTGCTGTGGCATCATCATAGCTCATAGCAATCTCAAACTCTTGGGCTCCAGCTATCCTCCTGCTGGAGGAGGGGACTGAGTAAGCTAAGACTACAGGCGCCCATCATGATGCATGGATAGTTTTTCTATTTTTAGTAGAGACAAGGTCTCGCTCTTGCTCAGGCTGGTCTAGAACTCCAGAGCTCAAGCAATCCACCTGCCTTCAACTTCCAGAGTGCTAGGATTACAGGTGTGAGCCACAACACCTGGCCAAAACTCAAAAATATTTTTATAGCACTTTACATGAAAAACAAGTGAAAATCTCAGTCCTCTGGACGAAAAATCTAAGAGAACTAATGACAGATAGGATGTGGGGATAAAAAGGGAAGAATGAGTAAAAAGCAAGCTCAAAGTCCTGAGCTCCTATATATTAACTCAATAATGTTTAAACAGCTCTTTTCTTTTGTACCAATTGCAAAATGATAGGAAAGAAAGCAGCCCAAGTTGATCTGCGTTTTACACCGACCAGTTATGAGCAGCGTAAGAAGGAATAATTTCAGGGTTGAAATTTCATTTTTTAGGAGTTGGGAAGCACATTCAGTCTATATGCTGCTTCTGCGGCAATTATCTAAAAGTAAACTCAAAAGAACTTCATCCAAATCTTTGGTGCATTCCTGAAATTTAAGTTGAAATGAAGTGCAGTTCTGGTAAGTATGATTCAGTCAGAGATTAGTCAGCTCCAGGATCAATTTAGACAAGTATCTGAGAGCACCATGTCTGGTCAACATGGATTCTCCCCATTTGCTAAACGAATGACTGTTTAATGTCATTTAAAACCCACAATTCAAACAGTTTCATCTCAGTTCTTTATATTAACTTTGACATGTTAATACTGGCTAGTGTTGGAAAAAGCTTGCAAACAAGTAAATTTATCAGACATTAAGAAGCAAAATAGCTATTGCTCTGGAAAGAATAATATTGCCTTGACTTGCCTGATTTTTGACATGATGTTTAACAGGTAACAACAAAATTAAGGAAAGATCAGATCTTCAGATTCAACCTCTGGATCTCTCTTTCTAAGTTTTAAATTCTGAACATGAACACCACAATATTATACTTCACCATTACATTTCAGGAAAGAACACAGAGGGGAAAAAAATGATTTGGCTAGCAAGCTGATTTTATTCAATCCTTCCATCAAAATATAGTAAATATTTACTTTCCAACAAATAAGAATGTGTGCATGACACAGGTGTCAGGTAAGGACTGATATTAAATACTAAATGGTCAATGTATAAAATGACACACACACCACTATATGTTCTGATATTATCATAAAGCATATTCAATATGTTAAAAAAATTGATCTGGTCTCCCAAAAGATTTTATAATTTAAAGATGTGATCATATTGTAACTCAGATACTAAGAGATAGCCAATAAAATTGGACCTCAACAAGTATTGTAACTAACAATGGAAAAAAAAATAAAGCCTATCAATACAAAAGAATTTTCTAAGAACAGAAGAATCTAAAAGGTTAATCACTACATTATCTTTGTGTTTCTCATTTTATATTCTCTGCTTAAATGCTACTCCTCCAATAAACTATAAGTAATTTGCATTCCAAAGCGTGGGGTGTAAGAAAGTTCACCACTCTTGTAACCTAAGTGTGCAAGAGTATCACAGGTGCAGGCAATTAATAAGCAGATTGTCCTACACCCAGAGTCCTTAGGGACCCGTCAGAAAGCAGTAAAGAAACATTCGAGATCTCAGCTCAGTTACAAATAGAATTAAGCAGAGAAAACTTATGCACCCTGTTCTCATTTTCTCCATTTTCTTTTGAAATTGAGAACACACATAGGATTCACTTTGAAGTTAGGGCTGCCTGAATATGATATTATTGATTTCCATAACATGTTTTTGCTCTGTGATGCGGATGTGCATTTTTCAAACATATTAAGCAAGGCTTTGATCTGATTTGTTCCACCAGAACACTAAGGAGAGGCTGAAAACCATTTCTATATAAGGGTTTGCTGTGCTGAGGGGAAGATTGCTGTAGTTTAAAAGACGTTGGAAATATCCCATCTGAAAGCTCTTTTCAGTCTTCCTCAGCCTAAACATTTTACTCAGAGAGGTCAAAGGTCACCAACTGTCAAAACAAAACCAAAATTACACAGTGCTCCTGCAAGGGAGCTAAGCAGAGTGGAAACTCAAGAGTTCAGAAACTGGACTCCTTAATGCAGCATGTAATGAACAGTAAAACTGGCCTTTAAAAGTAACAGGTATATTGCTCTAAATCCTACTGATTTTTATAAGCTGTCTAATACGTTTAAAAGACTAGCCTCTTAGGTATCAACGTAGAGACAGAATCAAACTTTCCTACAAGGAGAAGTGGGGGACCTGACCAAACTCCAAAGGGGGACTGTCAGAGCAACTGGCCTGCACACTCCAAAGCACCAGATGGTGCTTTCGGGTTTCATGAACCCGAAGGTTCATAAATCTTCCTTTAAAGTTTCCAATTTCAAAAAAGAGAGGGGATTTTTTTTGTGGGATTGAGGAGTGGAGGAAATTTTAGCCACTGACGGAAAAACCCTAACACCCTTTTAGGCTTTCTTGCTCCTTGAGGTGCAGGCAACCAGAAAGCTCAAAACACGACATCACCTGAGGCCCAACTCACTGCAGAGAGACGACCTGATCGTCTGTTTTTCAGCCGTGTCTCATCACGGTGTAGAGAGGTTCTAAGGCTTTAAACATTCAGGGACAGTTTAAACGGAATGTTTATCTGTTCATTCTTCAGTAAGGACTGATACAAATAATTTTTTTTAATTTAACAAAAAACTTCCAGTTTTTAAATTAAAAAACAAATTACAAAATGACTTCTCTGAGGTTTACCTAAATGGAGGTCACTTCAACTTTTTGTAAGCCAGCTTTATCCTGGAGCTCTTCATATACAGATGCGATTGACACTCTCTCTCCACCGTCTGCCCAAGGGAAGAGGGCTTGGACAAGCAGGAAGGGTACAGAGAATTGGAAGGAAACCAGGAAGAACAAAGAACAACCAGTACATACAATGAGGATAACTGACTCATTTCATTCTTGAAGATCTGTGTATCTACACAGCAGGCTTTACATTTGTGCCCAAACTTATTTACAATGGCATTTAGTATCCATCCAACTAGAGTCTGAAAAATGAGGGGCTTTGATTTTGCTATGAAAATGAGTGAATTTGAAAAGGAAACTATCCTAAGCAGCGCATCTACCATATATTGCTTAACAACTGAAATACAGAAACATCACAGCATTTTATGTTAGTGTGGCCATCTTGTCTCTGTATGATCCTTCATTTAACATTAGAATAACTTCACCTTCCTCTCAGATTCATTCTTTCCTGACCTAAGCCTACGAGCACAAAATCTCCTTATGCATCACAAGGTTCTTGGAAAGATCAAACAACAGAGAGCATGGATATGAAAGTGCCTGTAAACTGTGAAGGTTTATAATAATTTCAATTTTGATGATTGATTCCTGTGCTGAAACGCACACAGGTACAGTGATGGGAGAAAGGCTAAAATTCATACCATTGCTTACCTTCCAAAAATTAGATCCAATATCATTTAGTAATGACCTTCAAGTACATAAAGAATTATTAGAATAAGTAGGCTCAAAAACTGGGGAAAACAAGGGGAAAAAAGCATAAAGAGTGAGTTCAAACTTCAAGGTGTATATAATAAGAAATTCCAGCATTCTGCTTTGCTGAGCACTGGAGTGGATGAATCATTTAAGGAGACTGTGGTCTGATCTTCCCAAGAACTGTAGAAGGGCAGAATGGTCGCTGTTTGATGTGATTCATACTTTAGGATTAAGCAAAAGAAATCAGAGAGATTAGGTCACTCCAGCTCCAAAATGGTCAAAGGATTATTTTTTCTAAAAACCTTATGTGAATTCTTTATAACTTTAATGTATGATACACATTAAGGTAATAATAAATTTCCTACTACTGGCATATTATTTTTAAATTCCATCTATTATGCTTTCAAACAATAAAGTTATTTTTTAAACAAAATATGCACCACACAATAAACAGAAACTTTCATGGCAGCCATTGAAGATGAAACTTCTGTTTACAAGACACCCTAAGGGGTTCAAAACTATATTAGAGAGATGCTAATAATGAGACAAGAGCAAGGTTATCTGTTTTTATTTGTAGTTCCCCAAAGCTTCTAGAATATGAGATACTCAGGAAAAAAATATTCCAGCCAAATCAAAAACTTTCATCTTTTCAGTGACTGGCTGTCATAAATGCAATCACAGCCCTGGCAGACTGGAGTTAAGGGCATCATTAGTAGGAAATCCCTCAGCTACACTTTCTGTACATATATATGTGTATACTTGGGCATTTTTATTTATATATGTGTTTTTTCACAGAATGAAGGGAACATTAAATTCTCTTCTTAATTTTGAGGTTTTGTGATGTTGTATTTTCAATTCTCTCATTCAGATTTTACTCTGAAAAGAAGAATATTTGGGTAACAACAAAAATTGACTGGTCGCTTTGTACACAGGAAAGTGGGAGCCTCACTTTTAGTTCCATGCCAATAGCTTTATTGTGGGCCACATGTGTGAGTATGTGTGTGCATGTGTGTGAGTAACACACATCTGCACGCATACAACCTCCACCACTACTCAAGAAACTTGAAAAAGTCTTATACACCAGCTGCCTAGTCCTAACAGGAAAAGTTCCTAAGCTTGGAAAACAAAACCCTTTTCTCAGTACTTTGATCTCCTCAAAAACTCAAGTGAGAGGCAAGGCTGGGTGCAATGGCTCACACCTGTAATCCCAACTCTGTGAGGCCAAGGCCAGTGGATCTCCTGAGCAAAAGCAAGACACATTTCTACTGGAAATAGAAAAACTAGCCTGGTGTTGTTGTCAGCACTACTTAAGAGGCTGAGGCAAGAGGATTGCTTGAGCCCGAGAGTTTGAAGTTGCTGTGAGCTATGACACCATGGCACTCTATCCAGGGCAACAGAGTGAGACGCTGCCTCAAAAAAAAAAAAAAATTATTAACAAATACCCATAAATGAGAGATAGAAAAAGAGAGAGGGGTTTTATTCCACACAAACTGTTCAAAATGATAAGGAACTTTGACACTTCTGAGGACCAGTCATTCAGTAATACCAATGACCATTTTTATGCAGGCTGGACTATTGGTTGGCCTTGAAAGAGATAGTACCTACCAAGATTTAGAAAGGCAAAAAATGGGGTCTAACTTAAACCAAAGTAGATTTCCAGGGAAGGATTTTTTATTCACTCTTACTCGCCATTAACTACTTAAAACACAAATCTTTCAACTTAAGTGGTACTTAAACCATCTTACAACTTCTCCATTCTGTCTCTCAGAAGATATTGCCAAGAACAAGTTTGCTTTTCCTACACAGATACCAATACCAGTATAGCTAATGTCACAAATAATGAACAGAAAAAGAGCAAGAATTTTAATAGGTATGAAGATTAAATCTCAGATAGGAGGCATGGAGAGCTCTTCCTTCCAGGGCAGCACAGGACTTGGCTGCCTGACTGTCACTGCTTTCTTGCATTTTGACCCATTAGTTTGGTGATGGCAGCCAACAGTGTACCTCCTTCAGTCAGTAGGAGTACCCCAAAGTGAGCTATAACATGGGCCCCAGAGTAGCCAAATGGAACAATAATCATTTATTAATGTGGCAAATGGAAAGATAAGTGATTTCAACGTTTAACAACTACTTGTTCTCTAAGTTTTGTTTCAAAGCTAAACCAAATAAGTAGTCATAAACAATAAACTAGGGAAATGCAATAATATAGGTAGATATATAATCATGAAAAAAATGATAGCAAATGGATTATATGATGCTGGAGGCATTTATTATGGCTGTTATATTTTTATTTCTTCTAATTCTCCAGTCCATCAGGTTAATGATATATCATGAAGATTAATACCAAACTAGAATAAGATGGTACTGAAATTATAGTGGATAGAGAAAGACAAAGACAGAATATGAGAAGCAAGAAAGGAAATCAGAGAGAGACAGCAGTAAGATCAAGAAGAGAATGGCATGGACTAAAGAAAGAACAAAGTTATCAATGTTGCTTATGAGGCTGAGAACAAGTCAGACACTAGAAAGGAGTGAAGAACAAGCTGAGGGTGTATACCAGAAACTGCACCAGAAGAAAAAGTAAGATCAGAAAATGTATAGTGAAGCTGAAAGCCAAAATTAAATGAGTAACATAAGCTGAGTAGGGAGAGAGATACTGAAATTCAGGAGCAGAGGTACATCTGAGGTCCATTACACTCATGAGTATCAAGGAAACCAAAGTACAAAAGGGACTGAACTGTAAGCAAACCCTCAGTAGGCTTATTAGTATGATCAAAAGAACAAGAAGAAACAAAGAGAAAAGCTGGTGCAAATGGTCATAAATAGAGGATACTCAGGAACAGGAGACTTGGTGGACCAGAGAACAGAAGAGGTTCCAACACACAAAGTAGAGTCTCAGAAGAAGTCTATACACTTCTTCTGGGATTTGCCACAATTTTAACACTTGTACACTTGGCACCTGAAGGCAGGCAGGAAGTAAATCTTGCTGTCATGCTGAATCAAAGACAACAGTATGTTTCAGTGTATTTGTCTCATTGAACTTGAAAATCATGCATACTTATCCAGTGATTATTGAGGTCTTCTGTTTACAGTCTGGATAATCCATTGAGTTCCTCTTTGGTGATACATTAGCTATTCAGGTATGTAATCTAGTCATAAAATAACATTTTCATGAAACAAAATTATACCTTTACTCATCTACCATTAAATGATTGACAACATTAGGACTTGAGACATTCTGCTATCCCTAAGAGTCATATATAAATTCTAATTCAGTTAAAACTCAAAGTGTTATGTAGGAAAATTATCATGCCTCTTTACTTGCCACAATAAGCTCTTATCTTAGTATGTCAAGAGATATAATCACAGATTTCCATAAGTCAGTCCTTCTTCTTGAGGACCATTTCTTTTGGTTTTATCACCTAATTATAAATAGTAATATTGTTCCTAAATACCATGCCAATTCTCAATTGACTAAGAGTGAAGAAAACCTGTTAAGTGCTAATATCTTATCCCTAATTTAATTATTACTCTTCTAATAAATTGGAAAGCAATCACATTCAGGATGATAAAATCTCTTTCATTCATCAATCTTTGCCCAGGTGAATTCTTACTCACTTAAGTCTTGAATTCTGCTTATTTTTAAAGTCACTAGCTACATTATTCTTCCAAGTTCTCAACATCTTTTTTCCCATTTTAGGAGCAAAAAAAAAAAAAAACCAAGATTTATTAAAACCTCATGATAGCTTGAAAACTAGAAGCCGCCTTGGCAGAATTATTTTTTAAAATTCCCTTTTCAGACATTTTTAAAACAAACGAGAATAGTAAATACTTCAGATAGAAAAGGACATAGGCAGTCTTCTGGTATCCTTCCTATAAAAAGGAAAATGAGTAAATAGCTCAGGAAAAAAAAATCAGAAATTATTTTTTACCCAACTGCAACACATTTTATCACTTTATATAAAATAGATCAGTTTATCTTGTAATTGTGGGAACTATAGCTATGAGGGTGTTTGTATTGTTCAACATAGGATACCAAAATATTTCTGGTTTGTAAGATTTCAGAGGAGGATCTGTCATCATTCTAAAATTTACATGGTCTTCAATTTCCTACTATAATCTAACTTTCTACTGATAACAATAATGAATTCTGGGGAAAGAAGTGGGTAGGGAGAGAAAAAGAAAGGGAAAGAGAGAAAAGGGGACAGGGGAAGAAATGGGTAAAGGAGGGAGGAGATTAGAAGGAAGGAAAGAAGGAAGCAAGAGAGTGAGAGAGGGAGGGTGAAAGGGAAAGAAAACAAGCAAAAGCCCACTTGAATATAATGAAGAGTAACACCAAAATCAGATAATTTCTGGAGTACAGTTGCTATTTACAGAAAGCAATGGTAGGGGTAATTTACCTCTGTTGTATGACTTTTAGCCTGAAAGAAGCAGTAACACTATGCTGAGTGGCTAAAACATGGCTAGAAACCTCAGAGTTATTCTGGGCAATTATAGCCACTGGAAAGTGAAAGGATGGTTTAATAAAGAAAATAAGAGGAGCTGAAAATTCTGTGTATAAACACAGTGCAAATTTCTGGCTGACAACTGTGTAAGAGCAGACACCAAGCAGCACAGCAAAGGGTTAAAGAACTGAACTGAGATTCCCACCCAAGAAAGAAGTTTGAAGTTTGAGATGTGATAATTGTCAATTAAAACAAGCAAATAAGTATCAGTGCTCTTCAGTAGGCTCTAATAAAATCTAACCTTAACCTTTCCTTTACAATAATAAGAGTGCAATTCAAAATTATTTAACTTATGAGGGAACAGGAAAAAGTAACTCATTATTAAAAGAAAAAAGAGTTAACATACTTCAATCTTAAAATGTTCAGAGATGTATAGACTGAAGTATTTCCAAGAGAAAGGAATTTTAAAACAAATATCATAATTATGATCAAATGACATGAAGAAAAGATGTTCATAATGAATATAAAGGTAGGAATCTCATCAGAGAAACAGAATGTAAAAGAACAAAACAAAAATTCCAGAAAGATTTAAGATCTAAACTTTTTAAAAATCATGGAAAAAACTTACTAATAGAATGGGAATACCAGAATAAAGATTCAGTAAATTTGAAGATAGGATGCTGAAAATTATTCAATCTGAAGAACAAAGAAAAAAATTGAAGGAAAATACATAAAGCAAATAACAAAATAACAAAATATTACAAAAAGAGAGGGAATTAAAAGAGCAAAGGTTCAAATAAATAATAACAAAAAGTTATCAAATTGGAGAAAATAAATCCATAGATTTAATCTCAATAAAACTCAAGCAATACAGATTCAAAGACAAATAAGCCCAAAAACATAATAGTCAGACTATTTGAAACTAAAAATAGGAAAACTCTCTGAATGCAGAAAGAAGAAAACAATATTATTACCCTTAAAGGAACCATGGTTAGGTCACAACTGACTTCTCATCTAAAATTATGGATGTCAGAAGCTATTGGAATAATATATCTAAAGTACTGAAGAGAAAAAATATGATCTAAGAATTTTATATCTAGCAAAGCTATCATTCAAAAACAAACCCAAAATATATTTTATATTTTTTAAAAAGAGACTTTTTATAAGTAAACCTGTAATATAAGAAATGCTGAAATAAGGTTTTCAGCCTAATGGAAAATGATACCGGGGTAAACTTAAACCTATAAAAAAGAATGGAGAACACCAGAAATGGTAAATATGCAAGACCATTTTCTCTTTTAAGTTCTATATAATACACACGACCAATGTAGAGCAACAGTAACATTGTTTTGTGAGTACATGACATATGTACACATATTACATATGATAACTGCAGTACATGTATAAAGAAGGAAGAGAAGTAAATGAGCCAATAAACTTGCAAAGTTTTTATTTTTATGTGAAATAGAACATTATGAATATCAACTAATGTGGGAAGATTACAGGTATATATTATAAACTCTAGAACAACTGCTGAAAATTTTAAAACATTTCAAATACATTAATACTCATTTTTAAGACAGTAACTCTTACCTCTATCAAATTCAAATGAATACATTTCATTCCAATGGAGTAATAATAGGCATTGTGCTCTTAATGGAATCCTTTTGCATTATTTCTTTTCAGTATATTTATGGTGTTATTACTGTGTTAGTTATTATAATAGTTCAAGGGGATCTGTAAAGTGCTGATTTAGTCACAAGAGTCACTGGATCACCGCCCCCCCATTTCAATTCCATTCTTATGAGAATTTTCTGTCACCATTTCGTATGATGGCATATACAAAAACATTTATCATAAAATTGTTTATATTGGCATGAGGAGCAGATGCAACCTGGAGCAATAGATCAATACAATGTGAATGCATCCACTGAAGTATTATAGAGGAGTTAGAAACAGCAAACTAGATGTGCACATGGCGATATGAATGCATCCTCTACAAATAACTGAGTGAAGAAAATCAAGACAAAGATCAGATTGAGATCCCTAATGGATTTGAGGTAAATTAAAAATGCATATACACTCAAAAACAATACACATCTCAGAGGAGCACACAAACAAATTTTTATGAACATATGAGAATGTTTGTTTACAGAAAAAGGAGAGGAGATGGACTTCAGAAGGGAATAAGATTAGATGATGATAGGAATAAGGGAAGAAGGAAAAAAGGAGAGTAAGTTTGCACAATACAGTAATTACCATGTATCATGAGATGTAATGAATGAATAACCCTACCTCTGTACCTAAGATCCATCCAAAAGAGAAAATAAAAAGAAAGAAATTGAATTTTTTTAATGATCTCTTCCTCCTGTTCTGGGTATCTAGAGATTTATTTCCACACTAGTTTTATAACTGACTGATGGAGAAATTTAATGAAAAACCCATCAAATAATGCTGCAATGACTCTTTGCAATTAAAATTCAAAGCATTAACAGAATATTTATTATGTCCACTATAGGTGTAGAGTTAAATTCTCAACATCTTTACACAAATTAAACCAAACAAAAAAGGCCTTAAAGAATTTAATTTGTACCATTGACTAATAACCTAAGCCAGAGGTTGACAAACCATAGTTTGCAAGCCAAAGGTAGCCCTTCAGAAGTTTTGTCCCTAAGCTAAAGTAGTATTTATTTGTATGTTTTTAAATGTCACATTTTCAGTAGTTATAAGTACCTACATACTATTCTTAATTTCACCTCTAGGTTACAAAGACAAAATATTTACAATCTAACCCCTGAACTAGGAAGAAGTCGACCACCCAAGGGACTATAACAAACTGGTCAGCATATGAAGGTGGTCCACATAAGGCATTAGGCTTACTGTATTGATACATACATGTGGTGCATGTACAGTCTGTGAAAATTAGATCAACTTAAGGAGGTGATCAATGTAGGGAAGTGGTCAACTATGGAGGTTCTACTGTAATTAATTTTTCCCTTTGCAAGACTTGTGTCCCAGATTACAAGAAATGGTTTTAGAAACAGTTTAGGGGAACAAAAGAAAAATCTTCTACTGGCAACCCCCTGAAATAGAATATGAGGAATTGCAACCCCTGTATAAGAAAATATTAATTAGATTATAGATACTCTGTATCAAAGGTCATTTGCATAATAATTGTAGAAATCAATAATAAGATTAGGACTACAATACAAGGATTATTGTAGATTACATCGTTCAAGGTGGATAGGACAAATCTTCCATTCCACATACCTTTCTTATAATGTGATGATGACACCTCTCCCAAGGAGAGATGGGGTCAATTTTGTTCCTTGAATTTGTCATGCCAGTATTAAGAAGGAAATGATGCTATGTAACTCCCAGTGCTGGTTCATAAAAGGTGGTAAAGTTTCTATCCAATCTTCTTGGCTTGGTGGCTCTTGGAACCTACCTCTGTCTATGAGGAAGCCCAGAAGGTGTCGAGAGCCAAGAAGAGGGAGTTCTGCTGGACAAGCTGAACACCCAGCTGACAGCCAATATCAACTACCAGACAACTGAGAGCCAAGGCCTCCCAGAGGACTTTAGTCCTACCTACCATTTGGCTGCCATCTACATAAAAGATCCCAAACAAGAACCCTGAAAGATAATAGCATCCCAATCGTTGTTGTCTTAAGTCACTACATTCTGGTGTCATTTGGGGTTTTGGTTGTTTTTTTTTTTTTATCAAAACAATTAATTATAGTTTTTTATTGAAGATTAAAAAAATAGTCTGAACACTATTTTATATACTATCAAATCAGGCCTGTGCAGAGAGGCTGCTGTTGCAAAAGAATGAATACTTGACCAATCAGGCTTCATAATACTTTGCCAGGATGTCACTGGAAGTTTCTAGCCATAGCTGAATTACACAGCTTCCTGAGCAGAAGGAAAGGCAGAGGAATCAGGAATTTCCACAAACCATAACAAATCATATCATCAAATTCCGTAATAAAGTAACTATTATGTCATCATCATGTAGGTACAGCCCAAGTTAAACCAGAGATAGAGCAAATAATATAATTCAAACCTTCCTTCTCTTTCGCAATAATTGGTACTTAAGTCCACGTAACACCTTACCAAACAGTGACATACAATTTGTTCTGAAGAATAAGCATATTTCTTCATTCAAAATATTAGGATTTACTTTCACATAACCTTCTCTGAAAAGATAGGCTTAAGATATAAACTTGTAAATTGGGATTATAATGAAAATAAAACTATTTTTTTTATTCTTTTTTTTTTTTGTAGAGACAGAGTCTCACTGTACCGCCCTCGGGTAGAGTGCCGTGGCGTCACACGGCTCACAGCAACCTCTAACTCTTGGGCTTAGGCGATTCTCTTGCCTCAGCCTCCCGAGTAGCTGGGACTACAGGCGCCCGCCACAACACCCGGCTATTTTTTTGTTGTTGTTGCAGTTTGGCCGGGGCTGGGTTTGAACCCGCCACCCTCGGCATATGGGGCCTGTGGCTCAGTGAGTAGAAAATAAAACTATTTTAATGTCATCTTTATGAACTCTGCTAAAATGTCTGACCAAAGGGAGAGTATACATGGTAAAGTCTTTCATAAACAAATTATAAAACGATATTTTTTATTTTATGTCTGAGATGACAAAGTTCCTTATGCTTAAAATGACATTGAAGTAAACTGCAGGGAAAAACAATTTAGATCTTTTTTTTTTTGGACAAGGACAAACCCATGACATTTTCACAAAGCCTTTGGTCTTAACCTTGCAAATCTGGCTGCTTAGGACAAAGGCAGAGAAAATGAGCAGGAAAGCTCTAAAGGTGGGATGCTATTATTAAATGCAAATATATTCATTAAGGAATTGGCCAAACAAGAAGGTATATTCCACTTTTAATAAATTTTTTCAACACACCAATATTCTGCAGGTGTGTATTTTAATTTAACCTTTGAAGCAGTAGCTATCATTGGAAATGGGCCACGTGATAAGATGCTACCTGAAATTTAGTGTTTTACCTTTTGTTATGCATGCTTGTTATACAAAATCTTTAAGTCCATCAAAAGCTGCCTTATTTTCACTTTCTTATCTCCAATCTTCCTGTAGTCACTAAAGTGCCCCTCGCATTATTTGGGGGATTTTTTTATTTTGAATTATATTTTTCAAAGTAGCTCATGTAATGGAAATACTATAAGTAGTTTTTTGGAAGAAACATCTTCTAAAAATTTTAAAACACTGATGAAGAATTAAAGTATATTTTGCATGCAGTAAATTTTTGTGATGCCCAGTGAGACTGGAAAAACTACACAAGTAATTCGGAACTGACACATATGTACAACTACCAGCCCACAAACACACAGTGTCAGGAAAGTGACTTGTAAAATTTTTTTAATTAAAATATTCAGGCAACACTGATAAATTCTACACATCAGTGTACATATTAAAGGATTCTGATCAGAGCACCAAGAAAAAGGTTTTCATTCTTCTAATCATCATTGTTTAGGTAATTTAGGAATTTGAAAAGTAAAAATTATTGAGGATTTCACTAACAATTGCTTAGGACCTACAAAACCCACCAAATAATTTGATTTATTTAATTTATTTATAAATTAAATTTATAAATTATAAAATTTATTTATAAATTAAATTTATAAATTATAAAATTTATTTATAAATTTTTTAATTTATTTGATTAATTTGAGAACCAATAAATAAAAATATAAAAGGTCCTGAACAAAAATAAGATACAGATCTACACAAACAAAAGTCATGAATACTTAAAACTTCTGCCTTGATATTTGGGAATAAAGTTCTCTTTAGACTGGATCATAGAATAATTATTTATTTGTTAAACTTTATTTATGTAGGTAAGAGTTTAGAAGATAGTTCCTTGACATACTTATCTTAAAAATATTCCTAAATGGGCTCGGTGTCTGTAGCTCAGTGAGTAGGGCGCCAGCCACATACACCAAAGGTGGTAGGGTCAAGCCTGGCACAGGCCTGCTAAATAACAACAATCGCAACCAAAAAATAGCCAGGCATCGTGGCAGGCACCTGTAGCCCCAAATATTTGGGAGGCTGAGGCAAGAGAATCACTTAAGCCCAAGAGTTTGAGGTTGCTGTGAGCTGTGATGCCACAGCACTCTACCGAGGGTGATATAGTGAGATTCTGTCTCCAAAAAAAAAATAAATAAATTCTTAAATCATAAAATATGTATTCTTATATATTTGATATGACCTTAATGAGAAAGCTTTTTATACACCAAACACGAAAACCTCCTCATAATTTCATAGCTATTTCCTAAATATCTACCATGTTTATTACTTATTCCAATGGACATTACCTCTGCTTTCGAATGTAGCTGAAAGTAAAGGCTATCTCTTATTCAGCAGTTGTTACCAGAAGCCTATACCTTATATTCATTCTCTTTCTCTTTGAAATCAATGCCCTTTTCTAGAAGAAATACCCTATTTCTTATCTATTAAGTTAAATTTATAAAGTATGAGCACAAAATGGCCTGTAGAAGGGAGGACATTCAAATGTCACATCACCTATAAGGGTAATAATAGTATTGCTTCCTTCAAGGGGTCGACAGATAACCTTTTATCTTTTTTTAATTTACAAGAATTCTTTGACTTTCATTCCACTAATGATATAGAAGTGACAAGTGAAAAAGTTAAATGAAGATTTTATGACATATGCAAGACTCATATTAGTGAAATAATTCTTAGAGACCAAAATGGCAGATAAATCAAAGACCAATTTGAACAAGAAAAAAAATGAATAGCTTCTCATTCTTTGTCTACTTCATTCATTAAGAAATAGTCTAACAAACGTATTGTTTTTATAACATGATTTAGAATCACACTTAAATTCTCTTTGACAATGCCAATGTTTCCTCAAAGGCCCCAAATTCTTTAAACATTCCATTTCTCTCTCTTCTCTCTTTGGGAATCAAATTACCTTGACATTTTCCCTTGAAATAATAATATGTTTCTCATTGTGTCTTCCAGGTCACACCTTTATCTCCTCACCGGGACTTGCCATCAGCTGCTTAAGTTCAATGGGCACAATAGGATGAGCACAGAGGGCAAGAATAAATAATACCTGAATGGCAGGCAAAAGATCTATAGTTGAATACCAGTTCTTAGAATAATTAAAAATGCTTATCTCATTTTCTTCATTTCCAAAACATGATATGTGGTGAAACGTACTCCATGACTCCTCTGACTCTCAAATACTGCAATTTAGACAAATGAGAGATTTCCCAGAAGTTGCCCTTTAGAATGAATAATCTTCCTGATGGATAAACAGATTGAAATTGAATTTGACATAGGCAGGAGAAAAATGGAAGAGACACTATTATAAAAACTCAGGTCAAGCTAACCCGGAGGGAATAGGAAAGAAAACTTCATGGAGTTAGAGAAAACAATTGCAATGTACCAACTGACTGAATGTGATGCAAGGGAGACAAAAGAAAAGGAAATCAGCACAAGTCTGAGATGTGAAGTGTGGGTGGCTGAGGAGTTACTGGTTTGAAAGAAAAAGAAGGAATCGTTAAGAATTTTCTTCAATAATCCAATAAATTGTACCTGAAGATATGTATGTTGAAATGCCCAGTAGGTAGGTGGCAGCTCAGAAGAGAAGTTAAGGGGAGATGTAGTTGGGATAATCTTCATGGGCATGCAAGTAAGGTCAGGGCATTGAATACTACAGACCAAGGGGGTAGTAAACTGTATCAGGCTGAATGCCTAAAAAGTCAGCCTAGGTGAGAACTCAAGGAGTTATTTACATTCAGCAAGTAAACAATCATTAGTGGCCACTGACAGGATGCAACACAAAACTAGCTGAATTTACTTATCTATTCTTATTGCTATGTGTTCTATTTTTGTTAGAAAGCATTTCCTTTATGGCCAAGTACAATGTCGTTCATGGTACATATTTGAAAGATGCTTGAAATACATGCACACATATTATCCTCTTCTTCTTGTGTTTTGGTTAATTTCCCCTTAAATTTTCCTAACATATGTTTTATGTTTTTTATCTTATTACTGAAGACAAAAAGATTGCTGACAGCCTTACCTCCATTGTTGATTATATACAAGATCACACAGTACTGCACTTAATGCTTTACCTATTATCATGTTTGTTACTCCAGTGATGTTAAATAATATCCTTGATGTAGTTTTCAGGCACTTCACTGCCGATCAGAGTTTCTCGACAACAGCACTGCCAACATCTGGATGGTGGAATATTGTATTCGGAGAACCACGCTATACTGTACCTTGTAGAATGTCCAGCAGCGTGTCCGGCTTCTACCTGCCAGATGCCAGGAGCACTCCCACCTTCAGTATGACAATCAAAAATGTCTCCAGGCATTGGCAAATATCCCCTGGGAGGCAAAATTCCCTAACTGCCTGCCTTTTGAACACAACTCTTTTAGGCTGGGAGTCTCCAGGATGCACTACCCCAAATATGGCACCGCTGAAGCAGGTCACTCAGCTGCTGTGATTGGCTGAAATTCAGCTACTTTAATAAAAATATGCTGTTACTTAGGTTGCAGTTCACTCACATACTAAGTTAGGCTGCAATTCGATACATATAGAAGGAGCGTTAGGACAAAATTAACTTAATGATACCCATGAATTTGATTGAAATATTAGGGTATAATTAAATCTCTACATTTTGCTTGTCCTGAAAACAATGCCATTGCAGAAAACACCTTTTCTCCACTGTTTCTTTACATTTTCTGATATTTTATATTGAAAACAACATATATTCTTCTGATCTTTTAGCCCAAGTCTTGGAATAAAACTACTTGGAATTTTTAAATCCACAAACAATGCACCTTTCATCATTTGCAAATTTCATTTTATTAAAAACAATTCACTCCTAATATAATATGCATTGAAAAACCCTTTTGATACATTTATTCTTAGGATTTTTTTTTAACTATTAATTTCTTTCACTCTTCAATAGGTCCAATCATGTCTTGCATTGGATACTTTTTTTTGCAGTTTTTGGCTGGGGCTGGATTTGAACCTACCACCTCTGGCATATGGGGCTGGCACCCTACGCCGTTGAGCCACAGGTGCCACGCACATTAGATATTTTTAAGTTACGTGAAGCATTTTAAATATGTTTTGCATCATACATGACAGAAAAAAAATTATTCCAAACTTAAAAATAGATAAGAGATAATATAAAGAAAAGACAAGTTTTGGTCCTAATTAGAAATGGAGTCCTCTAGAAAAGATGGCAAACTTATTCATTAGTTTCAGGTACTAAAAATAGCATGTGGCTTAGGCATCATTTGAGCTATTTACTCAGCTACTTGACAGAAATCCATCATCAGCTCTTAGCTTAATCACATGCCCCCATACCAAAAATGGTGAACACATAAAATTTTGTAAATAAAAGCAGACAGGTCCATTCTTTGCAAACTAAAAAAGTTATTGCTATAAATTAAGGAAGGGCACTGTTTAATAAAGAGAAAGGCCTGCAAAAGAGCACATATAAAAATTAAGGTGACAGTGGGTGACATGCACAGTAGTTAGAAAAAATAAAACTATGACTTTTTGCATAAAATATGTCTTTTGCATTATTTAAATATTGCAATATCTTGTTCACAGGAAATGCAGGGCTGTAGAGCAGCAAGGAAGCACACGATACATTTATGAAAATCACGTACCTCTTTGCAGTCAAATAGATCGATTGGCCTCCACTGAATAAACACTGCTTAGGTTTCTTTACATTTTTCTTATCCTGGCCTTCTACAAAAGTCGTAACACCTTAACATTTTAAGATTCAGTTGTTATTGTCAGTTCTGATGGCATATTTCCTTACTCTCAAATTTCTGGGAAAGGAGGGGAATGTAGGGCTGTGTTAATTTCTCTACCCTTGGCTCTTTTTTCTTAATAATTCAGACTTTCACCATACAGGGGAAAAATGGATACCTAGTATGAGTGTATTGAATTCTAACCCCGCTTTTAGATTGATAGGGCCTATGAATCATCACATTTGATGTTTATGATTCAAAATCTAGGATTACTGAAGCTAAGGCAATTAGGAAGATAGCTTTTTAGCGAAGTTAGTCTCCGTTAAGATTTTTTAGGTCTCCATAAGAGCACTTAGTTGGATAATTGCTAAAGCACATACATGGCACTAGCAACCATGGAAAAAGTAAATGCCATTGAGAGAATATTTTTTAAATTACTTTATCTGTTAATAAGTAAAGTAAGACAGTAATTAGAAAGTAAAGGTCACAGGCTGCTTTAGATGCATGGACCTAAAAATTAAGAAAGTTGTCAACAACTTAGTTATTATTCATTATAATTATTTTATTGAGGAGATCTCCAAAAGGCAAATGGAACTGTTGAGCCCATAAAAGATGAATTTCTGTCACCCTACTCGCAGAGTGGCTCAAGGTCAGAGAAGGTAGAATCATCATGTTAATAAAATTTACTCACTCATGTCCTTGAGAGGAGTAGAAATGATTGGCTGGAATTTTGGTTTATCACATTGTGTGGACCAGGATGAGTGTGAGTGTGTGTGTGTGTGCATGTGTGTATGTGCGTGTTTGCCTTCAAAAACTACTATATTGCTTTCCCAAAATAAACTCTATTAAATCAGAAGTGGTATCTCATTTGTCTTAGACCTGGGTGCACCGCCATCTTTGTCAGAGGATTCATGCCTTAGCGTCCCTCACTTCTCTTCTGATTCCCCTTGGAGTAATACTCCCTCCTGAATCTAACTCAACAACAGAAGAATTACCTCTTTCTTATCCTTTATATTGTCTCACCAAGCCATTGTTTCTTAATTTATAAACTGCAGTTTATAATATACTTTTACATACATGTCAAAATCAAAAGAAATAAACAGATGAAAATGCACATTATAAAACAAAGTACCATACAGCTATGCCATTTTTTAAAGGACAAAACAGAATGTATACAAGTGAAAAAAACAAAATGAGAGAAATTTAATGAGAATGTAACAGGGAACTGAAAATCTTAGTTTTCCCATTCTTTATTCTATACTTCCTGCCATTTAGTGTGTAAATTTTGAAATATTTACCTAGCAATCTTGACTAAGAAATGTGATAATTGATAATACATGGTACTGTTATCTAAGTGAAATACAATGCTATATATTTAGGAATCTACAGAGAAATAAAGGTAAACTTTAAAGTCAATGACTTTTGCGGTTTTACAGATCCTCTAACACAACTTAGTCTCCAGGTCTCACCTTCATCATTTTTCTCATTTCCTTTTGGTCTAATTAATCAAAATCCTTGCTAGAATGTTCATTTCTCGCCAGTATGTCTTCCTGAACATGAATAAGAAATAAAATACCATTTAATGTTTGAAATTATGGGAGTAATCTCAATGACGAAAATAGATAACCAGGAAAAGAAGAGAATGCCCAATTCAATATATTCATAAAGATGTCAAAGGTTTATAAAGCCAGCATCTGGGAACCAGAAAGCTGCAGGACTTCCAGATCTCCCGTGGTGAAGTGTGTTTCCTGCAATGGTCACCACCATGGGCAGCAAAGGATCGCCGCTGAAAGGTATGTGCCACAACTCACCAAGTCTTTGGCTTCCCCAACACTCCTAGAGGGGATTAATGTGAAATTTTAGCAAATAACAAGAGGTTTCTGGTTTACAGAATTTAGAAGCACTATCTAATCATTGCTCTAGAAAAAGTAAAACAAGGGCACAAAAGGACAGAACAGTGGTTCTCAGGGGGGGGAATCCTGGTTCTCCTTGAGATGAAGGGCAGTGGCTGGAGACTTTTTGGATTATCTTATAATAATTGAGTCAGGGGAGACAAGAATGTGCTCCTGGTATCAAATGGGTAGAGGGCAGGATGCTGCTAAACATCCTACAATCACAGGATAGTCCCCAGAACACAGAATTATCCAGATCAGTGGTTCTCAACCTTCCTAATGCTGCAGCCCTTTAATACAATTCCTCTGGGTCATGACCCACAGGATGAGAACTGCTGATCCAGATCAAAAGGCCAATAATGCCCAGATTGAGAAACTTTGAACTAGAATAAGACCAGAAGAATCTATAAATTCAGTTTGTCCAACTCCAGAAGGCAGAAACTAACATTTCCTGTTTCCCAAGCCTCTTACATGGATTGATCAATCTGAATCAACCTGATGAAACTTTCAATCTGAAGCTGTAAGATAGGCAGTGATAACAGAACTGTCTCTTCCACCACTTTGTCAATTTGGTTCAAGGCAATTGACATTTCAAAAGGAAAAATAGGCTGACTGCTAATAACTAATCACCTTTACTCTCTTGGTTGACATTTGCAAGAAAAATAAATTAGTAACAACCATAAAATTTGTTTTACGAAACACAGAACAAAAACATTTGTCTATTTTATCTCACCATGGACTGTGAACATTCCTCAGATGATAAATGTGCAGATAAATGTACTCAGAGTTAAAGAACATTCATCCAGCTACGAATTTCCTAAAGCCGCTCTTCCTATTTTTCTGTCTGCCAAGGACATTTTATTTATGCATGTAGATAAACTATCCATTTGGCTACATGATATGAATATAACATGCATAAAATAAAGATTTAGAAGCATCATGTTTTGTCTGTAATAGGAATTATCTTACTGCATTAACATTTTTTATTTTTCAGCTAAAGGGTTTACTTACTTGCAACTCTAAATTTTGTTAGGTATTTTCAGGTGTTAAGGTTTAAGTATTTTTTCACAAATTAATCTTCAGCAACTGTCTAGTTGTATCTTGAATATGTCCAATTGTATTTATCCAAGGTTCTGTGGAACTTAGTTTTCTGATTAACACATCTTTACACCACAGATCCGTTTAGAGTAGTGTGACTGAAGTTAAAAACTGAATTTAATTTGATAGCTGCATCTTGTTTCTTTCCTTTTCAAAGTAGAAATTAGTGATGTTATAGGTCTGCATCTATCTACCTGCTAAGATAGCCAATTGCTGACAACACTGTCTCTGATCATTGTTGAAGATTTTTAGAGTATTTTAGTCAGAGCAGGAAAAGAGGATCAAAATCAAGCTTCCTAGGGCCTCTGTTATCATGTAGTCAAAGGCAAAGTATTGCTCTTTACAAGTGATGGCAACCAGTTCTGCAAACACTGAGCTGTCACGGCCACTGATGTGACCCTGCCGCACAGATGCAAACTAAGAGCCCACAGGTGTGTGATATGACAAGGGTAGATGGGTTCTGGCATCCTGCCTTTCTCCCCTGCTAATAATGTGAGTTGGGGAAAATCACCTAACCTTCCTAAGCCATTTATTTCATCAATATAATTTGATGATAATTACTAAGTCCAGTTATTATGAAGCTAAATTTGGGTGGCGGAATTAAGCTTTTGGCAAAGTGTCGAACAAATGCACAGTATTATCACGATGAGTTAGCGGATCCAAGCTAAGCATCGTTTTTATGTTAGATTTCTCTTCCCACTTAGTATTAGCAATCAAGCAATCATGTGTCTATTCTTATCAGGCATAAAGATAAATCAAACAGATCAACTGTGTTGTTCCTATCATCTCATTGTCTAAAGTGTAAATATCAGACACTGAGTTAAAAAATTACAAAATCCTGAAGAGCTTGACACCTGAAAAATGTGCAGAAACTCCCAGGACGTACAACTACCTTAAGAGAATGACCTAAACACCTTGGCTCAGAATTAATTTTAGCTCCAAATGTTTGCAAAGTACAGAAGCACTATCTGGGAGCCACGCAGAAATACAGGCAGTAACCCACTTCTCAACCTATGTATCTGTGCAAATATAATTATAGATCTAAATTTACACAGTGGAAGGTGTTGATTCTTCACCCCCCACCCCCACTGTTACACTACCACGTTACACCGCTGAGGGCAGTGGAGAGAGATAAGACTTCCCCTGCGGGGTTACTTTTGATAACCTCAGCAGAACAGATCATCTCCAGAGTGGCTGGTGTTCTTGTTTCAGGAGGGTCCCTTCTGCTGCTGCTTCTGATACTGCTGTCAAACCTTCTCCTGTGCAAGAGTGTGGCCTCCCTGCCCATCTGTCCTGGTGGGGCTGCCAACTGCCAGGTGTCCCTTCGAGACCTGTTTGACCGCGCTGTCATCCTGTCCCACTACATCCATAACCTGTCCTCAGAGATGTTCAACGAATTTGTGAGTACCACACTTCTTGCTTCTTGTCCTGCAGACACCTTTTCACAAATCAGTGGGCTAGCCTACACTTTAAAGGAGAAAACCTCCTGAGCCAAATTTTAAATACTTGCACCTTAATAGGTAAAAGAAGGCATCAGCTCATCAAATGCAGAATGAGCATAAAGAGATCGTTTTGTGAAATCTCAAAGATTCTCAAAGAATGTAATGTTTTTAGATTTTTCCTTAATTTACTTTATTATTTAAAAACTAAACAAAACAAAATTTAGACACAGACATAAAGGACTTTTTGGTAGGGCTGAAAGGAAGAAGGTTGATTTCCTCTTCTTGCATGTAGAGGTCAGACTTTGCAGGCATTCTTCACTCAGCACACCACAGAGATCCTAAAAAGGCAAACTGCAGGGCAGTGCCTGTGGCTCAGAGGGGTAGGGCGCTGGCCCCATATGCTGGAGGTGGCAGTACAAACCTGGCCAAGCCAAGAAAAAAAAAAGAAATGAAAGAAAGGCAAATTGCATTGCAATAAACTGAGTGAATTAAACAGTTAAACTAAGCTAAATTCATGTTGGGGGGGGGAGAAAAAATAATAACAGCTTTTCTGAACCCCCAAATGCAATGAATTATTTTCCAAATATTTCTAGCATACAGATTTATCATTACAGTAAGGGGCTGGTTTATAATCGGAAGTAGGTACTCTTTTTCTGATTAAGATATTTTG
This sequence comes from Nycticebus coucang, assembly GCF_027406575.1. Lineage (NCBI taxonomy): Eukaryota > Metazoa > Chordata > Mammalia > Primates > Lorisidae > Nycticebus > Nycticebus coucang. The sequence goes on from NC_069788.1 coordinate 57,332,612, forward strand.
AAAGTCATATGTGAACTCTTCTAGGTCAGTCAAAGAACAGGTACTAGATTAGCACTTCAGTGAATGGAAGGGCCTCCATAGAGAGTGTGGCTCAATGTTTGTAATAAATATACATTAACAGAATTCCTTTCACTCACTGGTTCCCCCTTCGTCCTCCATTTTTGACTGGCCCTCTTTCATCTTCCATATCTTCCTAGTAATTCCTTTAATGTTTTCTAACTTTCCCTGAAGATTAGTTTTTTTCCTCTGTCAATGTGTTACCTAATCTTTTGTCTGATTTTCTCCTCAGTTCATTGATTCATATTTCCTCAAATTTTGTGCCTTGTGTTTCTGACTTATTTTTTTCACAATCAAAAAGAATTGTATCCCCTATCTATGATGAACTCGGTAAGGTAGAAGTGAGTAGACTCAGAGATTATGCAAAGAAAAGTTATAATGCATATTAATAGAAGCATGTCAGTTTGGACCAACAGTAAACAAGAGATTAACTACATATGCACTGTGGCATTTGGCTCAAATACTGGAGAAAGATGATACTGAACAAAACATTTCATGTTTCATATTTTGGCTATTTTTAGTGTTTGCTTTCCAAATATTAACTTGTGTGAAGAATGAAAGTAAACAAGGGAATCATAAAGAAAGGAAAAGTTGGAGACTTAGAAAAGTTAAATTTTTTTTTTAAGTGAGTTTATAGAACTAATGGAAAGGAAAATAGGCAAAGGGGCTATTTTCTTAATTTCCAATTTTTTAGCTCTAATTTTTAAAAATACATATCTGCCAAAGGTATTAATATTCTGGCAATGGATTCCTTTATTCGTTGCACAAACAACCCCAACTAATTGAATTTGCTTCATCATTTCCAGGATAAACGGTATGCCCAGGGTCGGGGGTTCATTACCAAGGCCATCAACAGCTGCCACACTTCTTCCCTCTCTACCCCTGAAGACAAAGAGCAAGCCCAACAGATCCATGTGAGTCTTCTATCTGGGTTTTTCACAAAAACAATTGAGGCAGTATACAGTTATTATCATGCTCTTGGTTATCAGTGGTGTTGTCATAGCTAATGGTAATTGCAAATGCAGAGAAAAAGGAAGAACAAGCAAAGAAAAATTACATAAGAAACAAATGCTAAGTAAAAATTGTAGTCAAACTCAATAGGAGATCCATAAACTGTGCAGATGATTATTTTAACCAATGTCTTGCACCTGGGATTGTATATATTACACTATATGAAAGTTTGAACTGAACTGGACTTCCATGGATAAACAGGCGTCATGGGTATGTAAGAAAAGCAAATGCAGTTTTCTTCATTATATGTGACTAGTGACTCCTGCTCCAGTAACGTTTGGTGTTGCTGACCCCCCGCTATTTGTGCCATCTGCTCTGGACTTTCCAGGCTCTCCTGTGTTCTCCTTCCATTTCTCTGGTACCTACTTCTTCATGCTTCACTGATTTCTCTGCCATCACCTACTTCTTAACCAAAAGTCAGGCCCCTAAGACTGGCTCTGTAAAACACTACATTTTGCTTTTCACCACTGCCACTATTGCCTCTGTTCTGATGACAATGAAGTCTATGTATCAAGTCTGTACATCAAGCCTATGTATCAAGTCTATGTATCACGCCTCAATTATGTATCCCAACTCCAATCTTTTATTGTTATAATCTCTCCCTTCTGATTCTCTGCTGCCATAACCCCAGTCTTAACCTAATTTAAAATAAACCTTTTCTACATATATTCCCCCACCCCCACCCCAGGTACAAAGTGATTTTTGTTTACAGTGTTATTAATGGCACCAGCATTCTGTTTGCTATGCTTATTCATAATAGTTATTATAACTATGGTAATAATAAGAAAAGAAAGTTGAGGAGGAAAAGGAAATAACATTTATTGAGAGCTACAGATTGAGTATTTTTAATGTAAAATCCAAAATAGCCCAAATTTGAAATTTTTGAGCACTGACATGACATTCAAAAGAAATGCTCATTGAAGCATTTTGGACTTGGGATATTCCGATTAGGGATACTTGATCTGTATTATATTGCCAGAGTATTACCAACTGCATAAAACACTTTATGTGCATTACCATCCTTAATCCTCCCCCAAATCCTACAACACAAGATACTATATGATGCTCGCTGAGATAAAGAAACTGAGACTCAGAGAAGTTACGGAATGTGCAGCAGTCACATGGCTAGTAAGCAGTGAATCTGGGCTCCATCCAATTCAAAGCCTTCACTCTAAATCGTTTTGTTATAATGCTCCCAGCAAAACTACACTGACATTCACTCCATAGCCTGAACCTCTCTACAGCTTTCCTTCACATCCTAGTACATGTTTCCATTGCAGAGTTCATTCATTTCTCTGCTACTCCTCGTTTTCATCACCACTGGACTGGTTCACAGACATCCACATGGCAAGCCTTTCAAATCAGCGGTAATCAGCTACTTGGAGTCTCACATACAATCCTGGTAGTAAGTGTAAACAGGGTGGCTAAAACACTGTGAACTCCACTGATGCTGTCATTAAATATAACATTGTTCCATTGTATTCACCTGCATGGGCCAATAGAGTACAGACTGTTGTGCTTGCAGATGGGGCGAAGGATTGCATAGGTTGGGGAAAACACGTTTGTGAGTACCATGCTAAACTGCAAATCACAAATGACTATATGAATGAGCAATTGAATTTATTAATATGCATAAACTCTTGGGTAAAAATTATTTGGGCCCCTTGCCATTGACACTGCTGGAATCTGTCTTGCCTGAGTCAAGTACTGTAGACACCTACTGAGTTCCTGCAAAACTTTAGTTTCTCTCCAGGGACAAGCAAAGTAATCAAATAAAAAAATCTCACTGCATGGACAGAGGACAGAATTTCAAAGAGAAAACAAAATTCTTCATGGTATCAATTAGAATTCTCACTAGAAAAGTTAGTTATTGCACTAAGCCAGGTGTTTTTATTTTAGCTAAATGTAGATTCCCTAGCTTAAATTTTGCATTTCTACAATTTCTATCACCTACAAAAAATTTTAAATACACATAGGAATAATGAAGAAGTATTTTAGCTCAGGCTTTCTGAGTTACCACATGTAACTATGTGTTTGGCTCATATGAATGCACTTGTGCTATGTGGTTTCTTAGCATGAGGACCTTCTGAACCTGGTACTCAGAGTGCTGCGCTCCTGGAACGACCCTCTGTATCATCTAGTCACGGAAGTGCGTGGCATGCAAGAAGCCCCGGATGCTATCCTCTCCAGAGCTATAGAGATTGAGGAACAAAACAAACGCCTTCTGGAGGGCATGGAGAAGATAGTTGGCCAGGTGAGCAGCCTCTCGGGGCTTTTTCATTTTTCTCATTAATGAAACAGGGAACCTCCGTGGGGGGAAATATCTCACATTGCAAGAAGGAAATTCAGACATTCTATACGCTAAGCTGTGTTGAACAAAGAAAGAGCCTAGTCATTCACAGTGATACATTCTGGGTTCAATGAACCTTAGAATTTTACTGTGATATTTAACAGCTACAGCTTTCCCGCACACGGTACACAAATCCACCAAAGACTTGCCCCTTTATGGGGACAGGTAGTTAAATATTCCACAGGGAGAACCAAAGAATAGAGTCTGTAAGAAAAACGTTTTCTCCTAAGTATCCCAGGACATCTGCTCTTGAAATTCTGGTCAGATTCTTTCCCTTTTCTCCCCTTGCTATAGGATAAGAGTAGGAAGGAAGAAAGGAGAAAATCAATTATCAGATCCATCCATACCCCACTCCTGACACAGACTTGTCAGGGAGGAGAGGAGATTGAAAAGATGAGGCCATAGCATCAATGCACACAGATTGCATTGATTCCGGGCGGGGGGAGGAGATGGGTCCACAATCACTAGATTTTAGGGGGTCACAAATGAAGGAGGTATATCATTTTTGGAATGTTCTGTATTTTGTAATTTGTGGAAAGTTGTTTCATACTAAATTTTGATTTGCTTAGGGCTCCAAAATCAGAACTCCTGTCACTGCATTTAATCTCCCCAAATAATTGGTCATATTTAAATTGCATTAGTATTTTACAATGTATGTCTCCATTCAGATGGGGTTAATGTCAACATTAGGGAGATAACATCTAAATAGCTTTCTGAAGTTCTCAGAAATAATGTTTCATCTAAAGAAAAATCCATGATTATAGGAATAATAACAGAAGCAATTTTACATTGCTCTTTTCATGCACTAAGTACATGTTATCATGTGTCATTTTTTATCATTTTCATGGTAGAAGAACGTACCTAATACAGACACAAAGCACTTTTAACATTTGAACATATGAAATAAAAACCTTGATTTTCGAGTTATTTTCTTTATTACTATAATCCTGCTTTCTGAGGTTGCTAGTTTGTTCTATAATACTTCATTTTCTGTTTTTCTCCTATCATTTATGTATTATTGCTCATATCATTGTCCCTTGCACAGTAAATTTTCTTTTTAAGGCTCTAACACCAAAAATAAAATATAAAAACCTAAAGCAAGACAACCAATACACATGTGTGTGCATTTTCTCTCTGTCTCTCTCTCTCTCACACACACACACACACACACTCATATACAAACACTCCTTAAATTCCAGTAGGGAATCTCAGATTTAAAAACTATTCTCACTCTGTAGGAAAAAGTTCAGCCAGCAGAACAGTGTCTACAATTATTCCAGATTTGTACCTAGCAGCTTTCCAGACGAGCTGACATCCCTGCAAGTTGCCAAGATGGTAACTCAGCCTCCAAGTCCTCCAGGGCTGAGTGGGAAAATATAGGGCCCTCTTTCTCTCATGCTGTTTGGCCTTTCTTGGTTATCACAGATTTGCCCCCACCTCTACCACAAAGCCTTCACCACTGAGGGGCTGCTGCCAGCATCCCCTTCTAATAGGTGCTTTTATCAGCACCTCCTACCCCAGGGACCTCAAAAAAATTTCCTCATAGAAATTTGGAGGGGGTTCCTGTCCTGCATGGAATGAAAGTCTCCTGACTACTTCAACAGATCCTCAAAAGACTTCAAAAGATCCTCAAAAGACTGGGAGATCTTCAAAAGATCCTCCCAGTCACGGTCACCTCTAGAACTCTAAGGTTCTTAGAATTCTCATTTCTACAGTCTTTAGTACATACAATATATGGGAAGTAAATTCAGCTCCAAGCAGGAAGCTGATGAATGGTGAACTGTCAGGAGGAATGAAGTACAAATGACACACAGGGACAAGATTCAGGACGTGAAATAGTTCCTCAACGGAGAGAACCAAGCTAGCTTCTTTGATGTCCCTTGGTACAATCCACATCTGTCTATATTCAAATAGCAGCTTCCTGGTTCTCCATCTATCCACTCCTACAAAAACAGACTTCATCATCTGTGATGGCATACATTCAGAAAACTTATACATGCCTTCTGCTTCTATTTTTTAGATTCACAAATTCACAAAAATCGTTTTGCTTTTGGCTTAACATTTTACGTCCTTATCTCTTTCCCAAATCTCGATTCAACAATCAGGAAGAATGAGGATGTATAAATATTAACAATATAAACACTAAGTCCCTGTCTTTTCTCTAATTAGGTTCATCCCGGAATCAGAGAAAATGAGGTCTACTCTGTCTGGTCAGGACTTCCAGCCTTGCAGATGGCTGATGAAGACTCTCGCCTTTTTGCTTTTTATAACCTTCTCCACTGCCTACGCAGGGATTCACATAAGATTGACAACTATCTCAAGCTCCTGAAGTGCAGGATCATCTACGACAGCAACTGCTAAGCCCATGCCCACTCCCTCTGTTGCTGAGATGGTTTTCAATGATCCATCCCATAGCAAGCTTCTTTTAGTTTTATTGCTTTATAATGCATGCTTGTGTGTAATGGGTCTCCTCTTAAAAAAATAAAAACTTAACTTGTTAGAGATGTTAAAATCTAAAATACCAATTTGTTTACTTTTTCAAAGTCTTCATTTACTAAAAAATCAAAAGACAATCTATCACTCCCATTGGGAAGTTCCTATCAAAATTTGTCACAAATAACAGAAACTGGCTTGCAAATAAGACAATTAACAGCTTACTTTAAAATCACAGCAGATTATTGTGGGTCAAGTTATTAGAAGCAAAGAGTTAGAATAGTAACCATGCTAGTCATCCTGTAAAGAAGATTGAATTCTCAGGGTTCTTCTTAATGAAAGCCACCTAGGGGCAGCCATCTTCCACAGTGTTAAGACAGACAACCAAAGAACTATGCAACACAATGCTCCGATAGCATGGTATTTACTGAACAGTCTAGGATTTGTTCGGATTCAAGAGGAAATGACTTTCTCTTCCTCCAACAGCTGTCTCCTATCACACTCTACTGAATGCCTGTCTCCTTAGCATCATACTGGACACATGTCATGTGTTCTAGTCACCCTGGGTGTAACCAGGTGGGTTCAGTCAATTTTCAACACTATCTCATATTCAAATTACTTAATGCTTCCCTCTTCCCTGTGTTGGCTCAGGGGACCTAATGGAGAAAGCAGATGTAGTCAGTTCCTTCTGGGGTTCTCCCCCCACCTTCTGCATCTTTATTCCTCTGGGTGTACTAGAAGGAGATAGAGGATTCAGAGAGAGAGAAGAGTTCTGACATTGCTGACTTATTTGGTGCAGGATTAAACTTGAATTTCTTCCCAGTTGGGGGTATTGCTATTTTGGGGCTCACTTGTAATTTTCCAAAACGTCCCTGTGGGGCCATCTCACTGTACAGTTCCTTTCCCAAGGGAAATGCTCCAGTTTGATTTTCCTATCCACCTGACAGCTCTAGGGTATCAAGGATTCTCCACAGCCTCCATGTTGTTCCCTTCACCCTGCAGCCACACTGTTGAAGAAAACTGGCCCATGGTTAGCCATCTGCCAACCCACCCACAGGAAACTCATGCGTCATAACCTCTCCAAGCAATGCAGCAGCAATAATACTAGATCATGCTGACCTCTTCCTGGGGTCTCTCCCAATTCTCTTTCCTTCCTGTTCACATGGACACAGAGTAGCTTAGAAAGCTAGATTTATTAACAGACATTCACCTGAGGAACAAGATGTCATTCTCCCCTTATTTTAAACCCAGTGAGTAATTCTCTCTGCCAATACGTATCTTAGAGAGTCAACCTCGTAAACATCTCTGCTAAATTACTGAACTATAACCCCCTCCTCAAATACTTAGTCTACCAGGTAGTAAGTCTGCAGAGAGGTCATTGCATGAGGGTAGCTGGGATCTCCTTACTAGCTCTCATTAGAAGGCAATGTTTGTCCCAGGTTGTTTTTTTTAGGGCAGTTTTGAGATATTAGGAGGGATTTCTAGATAAGAGACATAAGATCCATCCTATCCAAACTATCCCATTCAACATACTGATAGACATGAAATAAAAAGATGGAGTGTGGGGTTGAATAAAGAGGAAGGGAGAGAGAAAAGAAAGAAAAGACAAAAAGAAGGAAAATGAGTAAAAGACAAGTCTTGGAGGATAAGATGCAAATAGAATATTGTACTCAGTGAAGACCTAAATCTACCTGAATTTTTATACCCTAAAAGTGTAGTCCCCAACCTCCAGGCTATCTGTCCACAGCCTATTAGTAACTGGGCTGCACAGCAGGAGGTGAACTAACAACCAGTGAAGCTTCATCCATGTTTATAGCTGCTCCCCATTGCTCACATCCCCACCTGAGCTCCACCTCCTGTCAGATCTCCTCTGCCCCATGGAAAAAATGTCTTCCATGAAACTGGTCACTGGTACCAAAAAGGTTGGGGACCATTGCCCTAAAAGCAAATATTATCTCATTTTCCCCCTTTTATTTCCTTGTTCTCTTCCCTTTTCCCTTTATGAAATTGTTATTTGCATTACTGGCATTCTTTGCACTTTCCAATTGAGTTGCTATAGCTCTAGAAATGAGCAGAACTTGGCACTTCTTCAGATCTGAATTCAAGGCAACTTTCTACCCCTTTTCAAAGAAACTTTTCCCAATGTCTTTCCTCTTAGCCAGGGTTATTTTTAGCTGAGTCCTGCCCCGACTCTAGCTGTGATGACCCAAAGCTTTCAGAACACAACAGAATATTCCACCTCCAAACCAATCTATTGTTCCTCTGGAATGCATGCAAAATGTCAGCTTGCTCATATTTTAGCCTTCTTCTTATAAAAGGGAAGAGTGTGGGGGAAACCTGCATATACTTTATTTCTGGGTCATTTATTGCTTAAAATACCTAATCCTATTATGTAACCACTTAATTTCTTTCTCCCCAATTTCTAGATATTTCCAACAGACAGCATGGTATTTATTAGGGTTGAAATTTGGCAATAAATGAGCAATGCAATTATATGAAATATAAGTTAACCACTAGCCCTCATGCAACTTCATGTGCTCCTCTCTTGTTAAGCTTTTCTTCCAAGCATAAACTGAAGAGTTCTGGTAAACCACCGAGGGAGTAACAGTAAAAAGCCTCTTCCTGCTTGACTATGACATATAAACTGAATAAAACAGTTTTTGGACAAGGTTGAGTAGAGTCATAGGTGCTCTAAAGAGAATATTTGGGAAAATATAATAATCCCTCCCCTTCCAACCAGAGCTAGTCTATTTTTGTGTTGTTCTATGGATTTCCATGTAAGATTACACGTGAAGAAATGTCCCATCTTACAAGGGTATATGTGAATCTTAGTAAATGTGGAATGTAAAGGTCTTAGCAAAATAACTAAGAAAATGCTATGAAAGCTATGTTAACTAGTGTGATGAAAATGTGTCAAACGATCTATGAACCAAGTGTATGGTGCCCCATGATCATATTAATGTACACAGCTATGATTTAATAAAAATTAAAAAAAAATTAAAAAATAAAATAAAACCATCCCTGTGGGGGGGGGGAAAAAAAAAAAAGAAATGTCCCCACTGTAGCAAGAACGACAGCAGTTGAAATTTATTGATCTCATAAAGTAGTAAATTACATGGAATGGGTACTACAAGGACCAAGAGAGAAGTAAGAAAATGCTCTCTTCCAGGAGTTTTCTCCCAAGGTGTGAAGAAAAATCAGGATTACATCAACATGTAAATGACTCTGCTACACAGTCAGGAAAAGTCAGTATAACACGTGATGCGCAACAAAGTGCTCAGTAACTCAGAGATCAGCTCACAGATATCTGGATATGAAAACAGGGTTTGTCTGGGCTGGCGCAATTGCGATGACTTTGTGATGGAGTTTTGAAGGCTTGATGGGATAACTGATAGGCAAAAATAGCAATACAGTTATCTGCCTATTAATTTAGAATCATTTTATAATGTAGGAATTTATTTCATCCTCCGGAAAAGAAACTGAGATGATAATACCTATAGTATTATAAGGTATCGATAAATAATCAAGTTTGGCCAAAACATAAGACATGTTCATTTTTAACAGACATTTAGTAACTCTCATGATTATGTACTACACACATTATCATAGGGTAATTACTGGGGAAAACCTGGTAAGGACTGTTTATTTATCATGGAAGATCTTTAGTGCCAATCTGTACAGTTTGTACTTATCTTACTAGGCAATAGGAAACCAGTAGGTTTTGGTGCGAAAGAGCAATATGTCCAGAATTGCAACAAAATATTAACCTAGTTTGAGGGGTTCTAGGAATATGGGACTAGTAGAGGAAGAAAGATAGGTCCAGAAATATGTTGAAATATCATTATGATGCTCTAAAAGAAAATCAAAGCGGAACTACCAAGAGAAAAGTAGCAAAGGTTATGAGACATACAGGAACATTGACAGGCCTTGACTGTACGGAGGGAGTGAGAAAGACAGAAGGGTCAAAGTGCCTGGCCAAGGCAAACAATTTTAAAAGGCAGGTTAGGACCCACTAAGGGCAGCAATTGCCAGTTTCCCTCCACAAAGCCAACATGTGCTCTCTTGAATACCAGATCAGATTTCGTCCTGTACAGCCTGATGTCTTCCCCTCTGCTCCACTTCAAAAATGTTTCTTTCTCTGAGGTTCTAAGATTGATGTGTGTTCTTCAAACTCATCCCAATATAAATATTCTGAACACTCTATCTCACTTAGTTGAAATAAAAGATTTTATAAATTATTTTAGGCTAAAATCCCCCGAATTAAGTACCTAGTTCATGGCAGGCAAATTTGAAAATCTTCTGGTGCCTAAAGCACTAATCTCTAAACTATTTTTATTTTATAGCACCATACCAGTGCTCCAAATTATATAATTTTAACATTTCATAAATGTGTTGCTATTATATTAATGCATTTAAAATATGCACAACAATAAATGGTCACTGAAATAAAAATAAATAGAATTAGAAGTTCTAATATTTTCTTCCCCAAAGAATAAAGACATTTACTTTCAAGACCTCTGAACTAGCAAATTCTACAGCCACACACATAACTTGTACCACACTTGTTTAGCTATCTTAATTAAATAATTCATTTTACATACAATTTAAATCAAAGCTCTCATAATGCCACATGGGGCTAGAAATAAAATTATATGTGAATAGCTCTCTTCATATGCATATATAAAATTTTGTAAGCTCTATTAAGTAATTACCATTAGCCCTTTTATTATTCCATCATCCATTCATGCACTGCTAAATAATAATCCAAATTTTGCACAACAGATTCCTTTTCTTTAAGGGTTTAATTCTCAAAGCACACTGAAAGCAAAGAAATGGTCTTCAAAAATAAACAAAGTAAGTGTGGTTATCATTACATATATTCATGTGTAGAGAATTAATGGAGACATACACAAAGCTCAAATTTAGCAATAGAGAAACAGAAAATACACTCAGTCACAGATATGCACACTGTTGAGAGTAGTTGCTCAGCTTCCCATGGCTTCCAAAGAAAGAGGGCTCCCGTTTTCCATCTTCTTCTGCCTGTTGTGGAGTCCTTTTCACTTTCCCCACATCTTCCTTCATTAAAATGTCTTCCCTTGGTTTAAAACAGCCCTTGGACTTCCAATCTAGACAAGATGACGTAGGCCAGTTTGTACCCACTTCTCACCCTGAAAATAGCAAGAGGCAACTAAAGGAGGAGGCTGGATTGTTGGTAAGGAGAAATTGAGCAGGACTGGGACCCAGGGACTGGAGGAGCAACATAGCAACACCCAAAAGACCATGTCCCAGGCCCAGCATTTTCCTCCAGCCTACCACCAAAAGGCAGCCCAGGTAGGGCTAGAACTCCTTGACTGAGCCAGAGCCCCTCAGATAACACAAGTTGAGTCAGGAAGGCTCACCAAGGAGGATGGAGGAAGGGGAGCACTCTTGTCCCAGCAGAGAGAGGCCAAGGCCACCACACAGCACCTGTTAAGATGCCACACAAGCAGCCTTGCCTTAGAGCCTCTTTGCCGTCCTGAGCTTATGACAGCCCTTCATAAGGTGCCTGCAAGGACGTTCCACCATTACAAGAGACCTGGGAAATATTCTGTCCTTCAAGGACCTATGAGGAAAGTTCCACAGGCCCAAAACTCCCTTCTGTGATGTGGCCCTAGGATGGTATTTGAAACCAGGAGAGAAAAACCAGCAAGAGCAGGCAGCAGGCCTTGTAAGGTCTCTTTGTCCTCTGGGCCCTAATCCTCCCCTCCTCTGCCCACACATTCTGGGGCAGCTGTGGGCACCAACAAATCCCACCACAAGTTCTGACTGGAGATGGCCTGGTACTGTCTTCTCTCACCTAGAGACACCCAGTGACCCAATCTAGAGAAATTCCTTCTGTAAGAGACCAGTGTGAGCTCAAGCAGCATCAGATAAAACAAACAGACCAAAATAACAAGGCAAAGGCTTTGAAAATTAAACTGTCATTGGAGCCATAACCCACAAAGTAGGCCAGGAACTGCATGGTAAATCTACACGGCAATGAGTTCCTGCTAAAATAAAAGATTGAGATAGGATCTCAGGGCCTTCTAACATAAGACAAAATGTTCAGGCAACAATTAAAAATGACTTATGCTAAGAACGGAGAAAATTATGAGAAAAGAAAACCAACTGATGCCAACACCAAAATTATTCCAACATCATAATTATCTGACAAGGGTTTTTAAGAAGCCATCATAAAAAAGCACCTCAACATAAATTACAAATTCTCTTAAGATAAAATGAAATCATCTCATTAAAGAATTAGAAGTTACAAAAAAGAACCAAGCAGAAATTATAGAAATGAAAAAAATACAATAACAAAGAGAAAAACTTGCTAAATGGATAATCAAACAGTAGAGATGACAGAGCATAGAATCAGTGAACTTCAGGACAGATCAAGAGAAGCATTGACAGAGGGAATACAGAGAGACAGAAATGCACAGAGCCTCAGGGACCTGTGGGACACCAATAAAAGATTCGACAATTACCTCATCATATTCCAAAATGAAAATAGGAGAAAGAGACTACAGCTGAAAGACTAGTCTAAGAAATAATGTCTCAAAACTTTCTAAATTTGGAAAAAGACACAAAGCCACAGATTCAAAAAGTTCAACACCCCAGGTAGAATAAGCCCAAAGACATCCACACCAAGACACAACATCATTAAATTTCAGGAAACGAAAGACAAAGAAAGAAAAATGTTTTGAAAGCAGCCAAGGAGAAATGATGGACTATTAAGGGAAAATAAATTCAAGGGTCAGTGAATTTTGCTTCTGAAACCATGGAGGCTATCCGGAAGTGGCAAATGCTGAAAAGAATCGTCCATCACAAGCTCGGTATCTGTTTAAACTCCCCTTCAGAAATGAAGGGGAAATGAAAGCATTCCTTTTTTTTGAGACAGAGTCTCACTCTGTTGCTCTGGGTAGAGTGCTATGGCATCATAGCTCACAGCAACCTCAAATTCTTGAGCAATCCTCTTGCCTTAGCCTCCCAATTAGCTAGGATTACAGGTGCCTGCCACCCTGCTATTTCTATTTTTAATAGAGATGAGGTTTTGCTCTTGCTCAGGCTGATCTCAAACTCCTGAGCTCAAGCAATCCTCCTGCCTCGGCCTCCCTGAGTACTAGCATTACAAGTTTGAACTACCATGCCCAGACTATAAAAGCACTCTTAAATGAAGGAAAAACTAAAAGAATCTGTCACTAGCAGATCTAGTCTTAAAGACTGTACAGATAAATTCTTTGAAAGGAAAAATAATAAATCTTTGAGAATTAAGAAGAAATAAAGAATAATGGAAAGAGCAGAGATATGAGTACGTATAATTAACTATCCTTTTCTTCATGAGTGACATATACTTTGAAAGTAAAATTGCAATGAAGATGTAAATGCCATCCCCTGAGCAGCCTAGAGGTAAGAATTCAATTCTAGATACTAACCAAATAAAGGCACCCTTCTGGCCATGGCACCTTTTGGAAATTACAAAACTAGAAACTGAATAGGTCAGCTATTTCTAACAGATGTCATTAATTTTATTCATATTTTATAGTAGTTATATTCCTGTGCTTTAATTACCAAATACATTCTTCTATGTGACCATCAAAGTTCCACCGCTCCCTGGATTTCTGTGCTGCCTGACTGATACCCCGGGCCCTCCCAGGCTATCCAGTTACCAGCAAAGATCCTTTAGGCAGGCTCATATATTATCTAGCAACTCAGCCAAATATCACATAACGTATGTCGATATTTCTGCTTATATGTCCTAAATGTATTTTCAAACTACTTTTATTTGGAAGCTGAAGTGATGATCAGACAACATTGCGGAACTATCTTCTTTCCTCTGGGCTTTGTGCCCATGTTTATAGATGTCCTTCGAACACGGAGGGGAAAATGTACTTTTTGTGGTAGTAATTTTTTTCTCTTTTCCCCCATTTATTCAGCTGGGAAGAGGAAATGAAAAAAATATGAGCAATGGAGTTGAACGTACTATAAACTCCATCTATTTTTGGCAGGCGGCAGACCTATGACTGTCTTTACAGTGGTGTGGAACAAACTCACCACTTCTATTTGCTTTTCGCTTACACTTCATTTCTTAGCACATATTTCTTTAAAGTGACAACAAAGTGCACAAGGACAAAATAGGGAGTAATGCAGATGCCAACAGAAGGGTGAACCCAAACTAATCAATTAATGTGTCTATAATTTTTCAGCCTTTTTTTTTTTCAACCGCTAAGTTGGCCTTGAGTAAAATCTTAGAGATTTTCAAATCCCCTGTGCTGTACCATCCCAAAGTCAGAAGCAAGAACACAATGTGACCATGATTCGGGGCAGTCACGCAGAGGGTGTTGTTAAGGAGCAAAAGAAAGGAACTTTAAGGAAGTTAAGTTCTTGGCTCCTAAAAATAGGTATGTATTAGAACGAAAATTGAAAGAAACCCTTCCAACTTCTTTATATATGTGTATCTATTTGGCACTCAGATCGTTTACTCTTATCAACTTCGATATTAGTCCAGTTAAGATAGAAAATAGTGAATAGAGCTTTTACTAGAAAAAAAAATTCCTTTTGAGGCCTTAAAGAGAAAAGTGAGATGGAGACCCAAGGGCGTGCAGAAGACGCCGTCCTCTTCACAGGATGGATGGGATCCAGGCCAGTGCTCAGGGAAAGAGAAATATGCACTTCTTTGGTCACACCTTGCAACCACATTGGGCCAGAACTCATGGGAGCCCCAGTAAGTGTAACTTTTCAGCTTCAAGAACAGTGAAACAAACTTCTATGAACTGATATTTGAACCCAACAACTAGCTATGCTCAGCACTGCATCTATGGTAAATGAGTTTAAAATGGCTTACGAATTAACTTGGAGAACTAGATCTTTTCTAGGGAGGAGACTTCCAATATAAAGGCAAACAGAGAGAGAAAAAAAAAAAAAAGGAAAGAAAGAAAATTATCCCAGAAACCAGTTATCCCAGGAAAACCTATCAAGTTGGAGAAAGAAACAGGTTAAAATTTTAAATTAATTTGAGACACAAAAGCATATCCTTTGGGTAAAATAATTTTAATGTTACAGAGCAATGCTATTGCAAAATCCTTATGCCATGTAGTAATTTAATCCCACTGTTCAGTAACACCATGTGAATAATTTCACTCAAGTTTATGTAACCCATTATTTTATTTATTGGTAGGTAGTAATGCTAGAGAACTGAGGCTGGATAAATAAGTTGTTTCAATGAGTTAATCAATGAGTTAATAAGTTGTTTCAATGAGTTAATTTAAAGTATGATTTGCTCTTTAAATTTTAATGATAACATGCTTATCTCTCATGATGGAAATCATTGATTGCCTTATTTCTTAATTTTTAAATATTTGGGGTACTACCCAAAAATTGCCTCCTTCAGTTATTCATGAATTCATTCACGTGTTTGTTATCCACTTCCACTAACCAAAGAGTAAGTTCCAAGAAAACAGACACTTCATATTGTTCATAACTGCACCTCCAGTACCTAGAACAGTGGGACATATGGAGTAGTTGCTAAGGAAATGAATGAATGATGTAATAAATTGATTTTCCTATAGCCATCTTATTAAAAAAGCATAAATGCTAAGGTCACTGATGGAATATTTGAATCCATGGTTAATCTATTGGTTAAAATAAAATCATCTTAAGTAATAGCCCATATTATAATTTTATTATGGGTAAATGCTCTAATTACTTCCAAATATCTTTTAGTTATTGATAAATCATTAGCTTATAAATTCCCAACAAATGTGGTAACTATCTTAGGCTCTACCAAAAAATTCAGGTTCAATAATACTTTGTAAATATAATTCTATAAGGCAAATACCAAGGAAAATAATTCTCAGCCATTTGGTTGATAGTTAAAGGCCAACACTATTTAATAGTAGAAAGCTCTTGGCCTGAGAGTCAAGAAAGCAAGATTCTAGTCTAAACATTTACTTACCAGTTTTGGGAACTTGGGTCAGCCATTTGACCCCTCTGAGCTAAAGCGTCATCTGTAAAATGTCAGGATTTAATTCGATTTCTAAGACCTATTCTAGTTTTAAAAGTCTATCAGAGCAATAAATTGTTAGCAGCAGGAAAGTGCATAAATACATGATAATAATAGTAGTTCTAAGTGCCAGATGGTCCTCCAAGCACCTAACGCTAATGATCACACCACATCTTCACAGCACGTCCATGAGGTAGCTCTATCCTCTTCATATTAGAGAAGGGGAAACTGAGGCCTAAACAAGTCAAAAGACTTGCTCAGGGCCTAGAAGGCAGACTTGTCCAGCTAAAGACCCCGAGTGATCTCCTTGCCAGAATTCCTCTATGCTGAGTCTTTGGTCTTGGGGTTCAAAGAATGAAACCACAGACCACAGACCATCTGTTGCAGATAAGGAACAGGACAGAGTTTATTGACAGGTAGAAAGATTGATAATCACGATGAGCAAAAGAAGGTGAACAGAACTCCAGCAGTGGAGGGGGGACTCCAAGTGGGAAGCCCTTGTACCCAGTTGTCAGTCTAGGGTGTTTAAATGGGCCTTTTCCTACCTTGTTGGCAAGGGGTCTTGGGGAAGCATGTCCCAATTGGCCAGAGGTCTGCTGGCAGAAAATAACCCTACAATGATCCTAAAATTAGCACAGGAATGCTATCCTTGCAGTTTTGACCTCAGGCAAGGAATTAGGGTGTGTACTTCCTACTCAAGGAGGAACAGCCCAGAACCTTTCAAGGATGGCCTGTTTGTGCCTAGAGATGGGGGTGGAGGGGTGGGGCCTGATTTCTGAGCTCACCCAGATCCAGAGAATGGGGGGGCGGGGACCTCTGTATCAATCTCACTTCTGTCTCTCAGCTTTCTGGCTCATCTCTCCTGTGGACATCACTGACTCATCTCTGGACTTCTCTCCAGAACCTGAGAAGACAAACTTATTCCCATCTAAAAGCCTTTGTAGGACCCGTTCCCTCTGCCCAAAGGGTTCCTTTTCTAGGTCTTTGCGTGGCTGGTTCCCTCTCAATTTTTCAGTCTCATATTAAAGATCAGAGGCCTGTCTTGACCTCTCTAACCAAAGTCAAAACTACATGTGGCCACCCTGCTATATCTCCATCGCATTAACAACGATCTGAAATTATCTCCTTTGTTTTTCAGTCCATTCACATATTTATTACCTGCCACCCCTGATTAGAGCCTAAGTTCCACAGGGCATAGATGTTGTATTGCTCACTACAGAATCTCCAGTCTCTAGAATCATACAGGATACAGAGTTATTACTGGTTGCAGGAGTAAATGGATGAGTGAATGAATGATAACCTAATAGAAATGATTTTCCTATATTCATCTTAGTTATACAAAAAAAATGTGAATGCTAAAGGAACTCACAGTAGATATTGAACTTCTGATGTGCCATTTAAGTAAGAAATATTTTCAGACAAAGAAGAAATGAATTTACTGACAATATTTAGTACCAGCATTTCTCAGAATTTCTGCTTTACTGTCAACTCCTATCAAAATAATTATGTAAACATTTCATTTTTTATTATTAAATAAGTGTGTTCATTTCAGAGAAGAGTTCAGATCTTTTACTAAATCATCCATGATACTGGGTGACAATATGAATCCTCAAAAACATTAAGCTCACAGAATCTAATACTTCCAAGAAGCCTTAAATTTTATATTAAAATGTATAGGCTTCAAGTGCATAGCACAAGTGATGTGCAGAAACAGAATCAGCAGCCACTATGTTTCATGTCCTCCCTGGGGAAGGCGGTAAAATGCCACTTTATCAGCACAGAAAAAGCATGTGCAGAGAGCAGTGAGCAAATCATGAGTGAGGTCTGACTACATACAGGGACCACTTAAAGAACACAGGCGTCCCTAGACTCAGAGGACGTGTAACAGTGAAAGGTCAAGGGCTTCACTGCTCTCAAAACTCTCACACTCACTTCCATACATTATTTAAAGTAGTTTTAAAAATCTATAGAATATAGATAGGAAAAGAAAGTAAAATAAAGGAAAGATGAAATAAAAACTAGGAATAGAATAAATGGAGTCAAGAAAAAATGACAATAGAAGAAACCCACTGAGGCCAAGATGGAAGTGAGCACCCAAGATGCCTGGGGAGCCGGCCCCACTAAAGAAGCTTGCATCCGATTGTCACTGCATTATGTGGCATCCAGTGCAAGGAGGGTCTTGGGGGACAGAGTCAGAAAGTCCAGGATTCAGGATAGCCCTATGGGTGTATTGTTTATAGCCCAGATGAGGGAGTAAAATATGGTCCTGATGTTCCTATCTCTGAAATCTATGACAATCTCTTCTCATGGGTCCTCATCAAGATGACAGTAGGTAAGGTGACAAACACAACAGAATTCTTACACTCATTGCATGTCCTAAGACTGTTTCTTACAAAGTCATTCACTGTAGGGTGGGGCATTGAACCAAAGAAGCAATAATAAAAGCAATTATTAATACACAGATATGAGGAGCCAGAAGCAATCTTCAGTCAGTGAACGCATCTTCCTCCTAGATGGTATATTTTTCCAGTGATCGTGTGTGTGTGTGTGTGTGTGTGTGTATGTGTGTGTGTTTGTAACTAGATTTGTATGTTTATAAATATACTTTTGTTCAATGGGAGCAGCAGGTAGTACTTCTAACAGTGACCTGGACTGCAGCCATCCTGTGTTTGGTCTTCAGTTGGAACCATGCCCCTTATAGTCATCTGTGCTGGGATAGACTAATGTCCCCTCAGGCAAGCGGACTTGTCTGCCTAACAAGACATATAATGCATAGAAAGTCTCTTAGTCCCCTAGAGAAGAGGCAAGAACTTCCCTGGAATGCAATTTTAAATACACAGATGAAGGTGCCAACAAATCCCTAAAGTCTTCAAGCAAGCTGGGAAAAAAAATTAGCTTAAAAATTATATATACCAGTGAAATAATCATGTCTTCTGGCCATTTTTTTAAAAGTCTTAGGAAAACTCATTTGGAGTGGTTCATCTTGAATAGCAGGCCATTCTTCTGTATAGGAGAGAATTGATTATAAAATACAGAACTAAGTGAGTTAACCTATTGCATAAGATTACAAAGGTAGATTAGTTGTTATAGTTTGGCAAAAATGATGACTTTTAGAGTGGTGCCCCTAAGCCTCTCTTCTTAGCAACAATGACATGCCAGGTGCCTATTAAAGCCACTGTTTGTTTATGGAACCTCTGCTATGTACTTCCATAGAGAATACATTTACCTCTCTATTCTCTGCTTTGTTATAAGGCCCTAAGAAAACATAACACAGGTGTGCAAATTAAATTGCACATGAACTTGATGGACACCCTACATAATATGTTTTTGTATATGTAAATATTTGATATATATATGTACTTATCATATTCACATATTAATTTACATACATTATTTTAATGATATTACAAGAAGCAATTTTAAATATGTGTTAATACATTAAAAATAGACTCTTTAAAGTCTTCATCAATAGAAATATCACCACAGACATTGTTCTTTATGGTATTCTTTTAATGGGGAACATTGCAAGGATTTCTTTCTGGAATTAGTATAAATAATTATCTCTTACACAGTCTATTTTAAAACATAAACTCTGTGAACTATAGAAATGTCCATTTTACAATTTTTCAGTAGATTTCTAGAAACTTTAGTATATAGCAAGTATATAGATTTTTATGGTATGCACTTAATATCTTTATTGTTATTTGTCAAGTTTAAATTACTTAATTTACTTTCAGTGATGTTATATTACATTGTTTGGGTACGTTTTAGACCTGCTTTAAATCTACAATAGTAAAATAGATTTGCCTAAAACCTATTTTCTTTTCATGTACAGCATAGGATTGAGTAACCTGCTTTATAAAAAACAAAAGAAAAGGATACTGGAATACGTTTCTAACACATTGTTATACATTTTAATCTAATTAATCTAAGATTTGGAGGGAGAGAAAATAAATATATTGTAAACACTTATTGCTCTAGAACAGATTTGAAGATGAGAACATAATTCTGAAACATTATTAAAAGTTTAAAAATAAAATGAAATTGATCTCTCTCAGGATATTGTTTTTTGTCTGTTGTTTTACCTAAGACCATAAGAGAGAAGTCTAATTATAAAATGATACTAAATTCAAATTTTTTAATACAAATATAAAGTGGATAAGCATAATACAGGACTTCTTTCAGCATTCTTCATAAAATTTGGATCTTTTATGAAAGTACTTACTGTTAATATCTTAAATTTTTTCCCTATGTCATGAAGAAATTATTTTCTTCAGTGCCATATCCCAAAATGTCCATTAACAGATTTTTCATAATATTACTGTATGTTATGGCAGCCACTGGAACACAGTAGAACAAACTTAATGAGAATATGAGTATGATGATATTTTCTGTAAGTCTTAGAATATTTGGTAACTTACACTGCTCCAATTTATGCATCAGTTGAGTAGGAATTGGAATAGCTTGAATAGAACTAGTTACATAAATATAATAGGAATAGCTTGAATAAAAATATTAAATAAGTTCCTTAAGTTCCCATTCCAAAGTTTCCATTGTATCAGTATGTTAAAGGTGTTTGGGGTAGATAACATCAATGTTCTCTTCAAACATATTGCA
Source organism: Nycticebus coucang (assembly GCF_027406575.1). NCBI lineage: Eukaryota > Metazoa > Chordata > Mammalia > Primates > Lorisidae > Nycticebus > Nycticebus coucang. Next base: position 57,353,101 of record NC_069788.1, read on the forward strand.
CAGCAAATAACATGTAACGTTCTGTGTGCTCTTCCTATTATGCTAAGTACACTCCTACTATTACCGTAAGATCGTATTTTTTTTACTTCTACTAAATATTTTTTAAAAAATTTTCTTTACTGTTAAATATAGTTTTTCCTACATGTTGAATATGATATGCAGCTATGTAAAACTTTTCAATTCAGAAAATGAGGTACAAAAGAAGAAAATCTTTTTTGTGGAATTGCCTCTCAGATTGAAAAAAGTAAAATGAGCAGCCAACAGTTCACAAAGCAAAGAGGTGACACATGTGGAATTAGCAAATTTTCTTACTCAACTCTATTATTTCAATGCATTGAATTATTGAGGATATGGACATTGGCATTGCTAGTCACTACTCAATCATCGAGAAGGAAAAAGTAAGGCGTATGAACAGGTGACATGAAGGACAAAGCTAACCCATTAAGGACACATTCTTTAACTGCTCAGGAGCAACTGTGGGGTCTTTTTAATGTAATGTCCTCTAATGACTAATAGCTGACATGGAAACATTTTCTTCATTAGTAAAACCACTCTTTAAATAGAAAACTAAGGTATTCTCTGCTTTTTTGAGGTTTCAAGAATAGTTAAGATGTGATTTTAATGAGGCAGATTCCACCATCATATAAGTTACATTTCATTCCGTACACAAAAATCAAATGTGTGCCTCAGTTTAAGTCTTTCCTACAGAAGTCTTCTTTGGTTTTTGTTTGTTTGCTTGTTTGTTTATAACCCTGTCCTTAAACAAGAACAATATGATGGGAGAGGGTGGGAACCAAGATGTTACTGGGAAATCCTATGATAATTTGAACACATGAAGTGAATTTGGTCTCTCTGACCCCAGTAATCAGCAACCAGGAAACTTCTGTAAATGTATTTGTCAGGCCTCAGAGAGTGAAGTTAGCAAGTGACATAGAAAGGAAAGGGATACCTGGAGCCTCAGTTAATTCAGGGATTCCAAATGTATAAATGAAAAACACTTTGTAGATAAAAGGCATTATAGATAAAAGGCATTATTGTATTTCATTATAATCATTGCCAGCAAAATCGGGTATTAAAATAATAGACTTGTTCTATTGCAATTAATATGACTTTGGCTGTATATAATAATTTTATCATCACCTGAAAAACTATGTACTTTTGCTTAGTACTTAAACTTAGTTACTTGAAATACATAATATGGTACATATTTTATTGGCCCTTTACAAAAAGCTATGCAATGACGCAAGAACCACCTCTAAAATTAAAGAAACAAAGAATTAAAGATAAAAATATGTATCAGGAAGAAAATATGCATCTTCAAACAAGAGCAAAAATGAAAAATCAAGTAAACTGGAACTTTACAGAAATATATCAAATCTCCATAGTTTCAATTATTTCCATATTTTCAACTCTACGACTAGATAGTTTTATGATCTCAATAATAAATCCTCAATCTGTCTTTTCTTGACACTAGAAGACAAGTAAAGAAATGAAAAACAACAAAACAAGTCTAGAGATGGAAAAATGTTAGTCATCACAGACTTATCCACAGAGAAATGATAGATGAAGCGTTGGAAAAAGACATCCGCCAAAGAAGAAAGAAAAGAGCAGATGTGCTGAAACTGGGTATTAAAAGACACACACATATAGAAAAGTGGGAAAAAATAAAAATAGCAGGGAGAGAAGAAGCAATCCATATAGCAGACGAACCAGAATCAATACCACAAAAGCCAATTGCTTCAAGGAGCAGGGTATCGTGAACGTCAAAATCTACAGTAGTGTCATGGAGAATGAACATTGAATAAAGCCCATTGTATATGGTATATGGCTGGTGTTTATTAGTGAGATTGTAGCATCTCAGTAAGGCTATACAGTAATCATAACGATATAAGGCAGACACGTACATCTGATATTGACCACTCATTCCGGAATTGTGGTAGGAAAAGAAACAAAAATGTTAGGGCAGCAGCTATATGTGATAAAAACATATCACTGTGAAATATTATCTGCATTTCTCCTCAGTTTTGGGAACACCTACCTTTGCCCTGCATTTATCATTTATTTATTTCATTTAGTTGCTATTCTAAATATAATTTTCTGTGTTACTTAAAAATATGCAATAAGATGCTTTTTACACTAAATATAGTATAAAATCCCAAACAATGGGACATTTAAAAAAAGAAATAGAAATTGAGTTACTTTCATTTGAAAGTAATTCAATGAGTCTATCATTTAGTTGGTACCTAGCAAAGGTACATGCTAACTAAATATTCTTCATAATTAATTATATAATACTTTCTAAAATATTGTGGTTAGCATTTTCTTTTTAAAACAACTCAAGAGTTACATATATTTCTACTGAATTATATAATATATTCAAAATGGAATCAAAAAAACTTACACTACAAATAAAATACAAAGGAGATTAACAGTATACTGGAAAGGCATTCTGAAACATGGTTAATAACATCCACACTGCTTTAGAAATAAGATTAATAAGAAATAGACCCAACATATGTCTAAAGACCCCTTTGGTATTCCTGTTATGTAACTCTATGGCTTCTAACTTTTCCTCAGGAGCTTCAATTTTAGAAAAGCATAGGATTTGGGTGACTGGCCATTTACTGACTTTTTAAAAATTAATAGTCGCATTATTGCTATAAGTATACATTGACACATAGGAACTACAAGACAAATATATTTTATTCTGTTTATTATGGAGTGTTGGGAGAGAAACATGGGTAGGTAAAAGAAGGTATTGAAAAAGGTAAACTATCAGTTGTTACAGGAAAAGGTAAATTATAGTTGCCCATGACATTTGTTGTTAATTATAACAATCATCTTCCTAGACAACAGGAGGATAATGACACTCAATCAAGAGCAAGTGCTCACAATTTCCTCCCAGGCTCCATGGCCCCATCTCATTCAACTCCTGTGTCCTCCTCCAAGTGGGAATCAGATTGTTCTTTCTTGAATCAGTTCAAATCATTCTTTAACCCTTTCCTCTAGTACATTTATTAAAGAGCTCCTTGTTTGAGGATTGAGCCATCTATGAGCAAATTTGTATCAATGAAACACAGTGGTGATTTCAGAAATAAATCCACACATTGTGTGGCCAATTGATTTTTGGCAAAGTTTCAAGGGGAGAAGAAATAGTTTTTCAACAAATGGTGCTAGAATAATTGGATATCCACAATAGTTTTCAACAAATGGTGCTGGAATAATTGGATATCCACAATAGTTTTTCAACAAATGCTGCTGGGATAATTGGGTATCCATATTGAAAAATAAAAATATTAATTTTGATCTATACTTTGTCCCACATACAAATTTGCAAAGGAGTTACAACAAGAAACAAGAAAACTTTGTGGGGAAGGTGATTTTATGGCTATTAACTTGGTTTTGGGGAGGGTTTGTATGTATATATGTACATGTGTATTAAAACTTAGCAAATATATTTTAAATATGTGAAATTTGTATGTCAATTATGCTTCAAGAAAACTGTTTTCAACAAATGAATGCATTTACCCGTCCTTATCAATTACTTGTCTTTCAGTAAATGCACATATACATATGTGTGTTCATAAAAGAGAACAGCTACATATTATCATCACTTGCTGGTTCTCATCACAAGTTTACACTAGGGCTTTATTAAAGATGAGATACTTCTAGGTGTGGAAATAGTGTTCCAAAGGAAAAAGCACTGTTTTGTGGAAATTAAAAAGAGATTTTGTTTAGTTAAGCTTACATTCCATATTGCTTGGCTTCACTTACATGGAGAGAATAACAGAGCTCGCTGGCCACCAAAGAATTTCTATCATTGCCACAAATGCCCACACAGTTGTTCTGGATGAGGATTAGCTAGGACCTTGACACAGGTTTCAGAAATGTAAACTTTCATAATTTGATATGTGCTACAAGAACATGTGAAATGGTTGACTAGATCAGACTATAAACTGAAAGGGATTTAGATAGAACTTAATCCAAACCTCTGATGTTACATGTTTTAAAAAATCCCCAAGAGGGATCAAATGACTTTCCAAGACTTGGTTATGGCAGCATCAGAAGTAGACTCCTAGTTTTTTATTATTATTATTATTATTATTAAATCATAGCTGTGTACATTGATATGATCATGGGGCATCACCAGTGGTGCATCTTACAAGGGTATATGTGAAACTTGGTAAACGGTCTGTGAAGCTAGTGACTCCTAGATTTCTTGTGATTAAAATCCTGTGCCTTTTTCCTAGTGTCTGTCCTAGCACCCTTCCCCCCTTTGGGTATTTCTCCCTGTAAACACTGTACTGATTAATCATTTCCTTATATAAAAGCATCTTCTTCTTACATTTTGCATTATTTAAGTACATTTTTGTTTAACTATAATGAAAAATATTCCTTCAGTCTTTTGTTAAACCCATCTGCAGAATCCAGATTTGACCTTTTTGAAAATTAGCTATTTAATTTATACACACACGGGACAATGTCTCTGATTTTGTGCCTCTCTTCTTATAACTCATTTTTCATTATCCATGCTAAAAACAATTGTTTCTGTCCTTCACCTAGAATAATTGTTTTGAAACTCTCTTTTTAAAACAAAAGTACCAGGCTAGGAGTTGTTACTGTAACAATAGACTTTTTAAATACAAGAACAATATGCAAAATCTCAGGGACCTCTTAATCGTATTACTGCAATCCAGAACATTAAATTAGTTTAATTTTTTTATTTAAATATTCATTTTTTTATTTCAAAAGCTTCTTACGCTCAGTAAAGAAAATGTGGAAAGAGGAAAGCTTTAAAAAGATTAAAATGACCCATGTATTCACCAACCAGATGTAGCCACTATTAATATTTGGCATTTTTTAATTTTATAAATAAATAGACATAGATCTAAAGATATTTAATTAGCAAGCTATAGACATAGGTATAAAGATAGAAGTCAAACTATATATAAATTTCAACGAACATTACAATCCTTTCCCCTTCGCTAAAATTCTTTGCAATATCATTCTTAAGTGATATACATTATTCAAACACATTGCCATGCCATTATTCAATTCTTTCCCCATTGAGGAACATGTATGCAATTTTTAAGCTTTCTATTATAAATAATGTGAAGACAATTACATGCATATCAATCTTTATTAGCATTTCTTTTTTTTTTTTCATAGGATATGTTCTTGGAAAGCCTACATTAAATTTAAAAGTTTAATACTTAGCATTAACAGATGATCATATAAAAGCTAATCAAAGCCTAAAGTTCTTTTTTTAAAGACTATGTGCCAAGTATACTTTTCAAAATAAGAATGGAATGCATATGAAATGTCTTTCTCCATGCATAGGCAGCTAGCAGCAATAGCAGCTATCTAATTTTAAACATTTTGCTTTATTTCCCTTTATAGTAATAGTGGAATAATATTTGCACACAAATTCCCAGTATCTGGACATTATGGTGGATTTGAAACTGAAAAAATTGTCATGACCTAAAAGACTAGCTCCTGGAAGATCTATTTAAGATAAATTTTTAATAAAGGCCTAAGCACACGGTGTCACCATGGTGATAAAAGGAAGCTGGGAATACCATCTAATGGAATATATGTTGAATAAAAAAATAGGTTGATGGCACAGTAGAACAGGTTCAGCCACAGAAAGGATCAGAAGCAAAAGCAGAGGGTTTCTCTGATGAAAGAAATAAAGAATCACAGAGGTTTTAGATTCAGATTAAACCATGTAAATGTCACATTTAGTTTTCTTTCACAGTTTGTGTCTACTCATCAGACCCGTGCGCTAGCTAATCAGAATTCATAGTACACGGTCTTAGCAATCAGTGGGCAAATCTCAAAAACAAGAGAGACAAAACCATCCTTGCCGAGAATGCTTCTTACAACACAAGCAAGCAGTGTGGCTTTGTTGTTACTGAATGCTAAATCCACTGAGGCAAAAGGATAGAAATGGGTGAGCCTGGATTCTTCACCTCAAGCTGTTGGCTACACTCTGACATTCTCAAGGTATAATGAGACCACTGCCTAAGAAGATGGAACAAAAGAGGGCTTTAAGGGAAAATAATGATTCTCTCCCCCTGCTCATTCCTGGGGTTGAGGATCTGCGTGGACATTGTTTGAACATAATTACTCTAGAGAAAATGTTCATTATCATTTGTTCTCTCCTGAGAAGTAAAGACAGAGAACGGGAAGATGGAAAGAACATGGGCCAGGTGCTGGGCAGCCTCACTTTGTAGAAATGTGTGATCAGCACAAACACATTTAATTTCTTGGATTCTTTGTTTCTTTATCTGTCAAATGAGGCTAGTATCTCAGAGTTTTTGTGAGATTAAAGACTCCAATAGAGCACTTAGTACACAATAAATGCCTGCTAAATTATAGTGGTATTTGTAGTACGGTTTATGAATTAGCTTAAGAGACACAGAGATATCTCCAAAGTGCTATTAGTTTATATTCATATGATACAAAGTGCACCAAAATCTGAAACATTAGCGTAATTGTAGGGGGGAGAATTTTTAGATTTGTCACTGCCCTTTAATTTTTCATAAATATTTCCATTAACTTTGCTTCAAATACATTTTGCCAGTGTGTACGTGAACTTTCAGATTGAGAAGTCTGCTATAATTGACATTTTGAACCTTGGAATGTGCTATCCAAGAAATGTATTTCCTCACTAGGAAAATAAATGTCCAGATTTCTGTTCAAGATGATGGACTAAACCAGCATTTCATACAACGTCATCCAAGGATCTTGTTAAAATGCATATTCCTATTCAGTGGGTCTGGGAGAGGTCCTGAGATTTTTGCCTTTCTAATATTCTCTGAGTGATGCCAGTGCAGCTAGCCTGTACCACACTTGGAGGCAAAGGACAAAACCAGTAACTCTCGACTGGGATTGATTTTGTCTCCCCAGGGGACATCTGGCAGTGTTTGGGGACATTTTTGGTTGTCACAACTTCAGGGACATACTGCTAGCATCTAATAGGTAGAGGACCGGGATGCTTCTAATCATTCTATCGTGTATAGGACAGCTCCCATCACGAAAGATTTTGGGGCCAAAAATGTCAAAATAGCAATGGTTCTGAAGTTGAAACACCCTGAAGTAAATAATTCTAAGAATCTTCCCCCCCTTAATGTAAACACATACCAATAAGGGATAAAATGCAGGGCAGACATAAAATTCGTGTGGAATTTAAAATAGTTTAATGCAGTGAATTGCACATGAACTTTATGTCCACCCTGTAGTAGAAACAACATTAAAAACATGTGTTCACTATACGATCTATGCATGTAATAAAAGTGCACATGTACCACCCCAAAATTTGTACAAATTAAAACAAATATGCGTTCATACCTAAAGCAAGCAACCACAAAGGAAACTGTAGAAACCACACAGCCAGGATGGGTCACACCAACCAGACACACCCCACAAGGACAAAGCTGTAGTTCTGGCATGCAGATTAATATTTGAAGCATCACGAGAGCAGTGATGTTTTACCTGGAAGCATTAGGCATGAAGTTCCCAAAGCTGTCTGTCCTGGGTAGACAAGGCTAGGTGCCTGGAGAAAACAGGAACACAGTAGCTTCTTAGCTTCTGTTCCCATTACATGTAGAGAAGAAGACCAAACTCAAACTCCATGAGGATGGCTCTGGGCTCTAACCCAGGGCACAAGTACGTTGTTTCAAATCGCCTTTCTCTAAACAGATATTCTCCTCTACTGACATTTGATAAATTATTATATTTCACAAACTCCGTTTTGATTGAAAGGACGTAACCAGTCGATATGATTTTCTTATAGACTTTTTTTTCTGAATGTCCGGGTTCATCAAGGAGGTAATTTTCATAAGTTGCCTTGAAGATTTCACAAAGTTTTTTTTTTTTCTTTTTTTAAGCAAAAACCTAATCAACACCTGCTGTATTCATAAATTAATTCACCCACTTGGACAATCATTTATGTAATAAAATCATTTATCTTAGGGCAAGAGAAAGGTAAAAAACAAAGGTTATGGATTTTTAGATTGGAAACCAATTAAAATTATAGAGAAAATTATCATTTTAAACTTGTATGGCCAAAGTTTTCTAGAATGAAAAATTAGTCTTCTATATGCAAAATTAATATTGGTGGACATCTGAGCACCCCCTGACACTGGGGGAGATTTGTATGATATCGTGGGACTTCCAAGGCATCCACCCATGGCAGTCTAAAACCTCAACAAGCTCCTTGTTGAGTTTTCCTATCAGAAACATAGTGCACCTGTCCTTAGGTTTGATGTTTGGTGGGATCAGAGGAATAAAAATGGACTAGTCCACACATATCCTAGAGATAAGTGGACATCCTCCACTGCCAACCTCTTGGAGGAAGATATACTTTTTGATTTTTACTTAAGATCAAAAAAATCTTTATAGAGCCTCAAACAAAAAGAAGAAAATAAATGAAATTCAGAAATCCGGGCATGAGTGTGAATCTTATTTTTGCGTGTGTGTAAAACCAAAGTTTGAAGATTATATCTATGTAAATTAACTTCAATAAGGGTCAAAAAATATAAAAATGTTATTATATCCTTCCCACGATCTGACCTTTCTTCAACTTCCAAGTCAGTTAATCAGTATTACTAAGCACATATTATGTTGCATAATGGGACCAGGTCTGTAACCAAATGTTAGGATGGGAAAAGGCCTAAATTCCTTTTCAATGACAGAATGAAGTTTCATGCTGTGAATCATCTGTGATGATTTTTTTTTTTTTTTCAATCTATTAAGAGAAAGGGAGAGAGTAAAAAGAGCTCAGGGCAGCTGGGTCTTCTTCACTTTGTTAAGTGATGGGCAGGTAGAAATAGCCTTATTTTAAAATGTTTTATGGTTAGTAACAGTTATGGGAAGCCTTTGAAATGTATTCAACTCTCACAACAGAGGAAACAAAAGCAGAAATCTCAACACTATTAAAAGTAAATGGGTTTGTTAGTTTGTTTGTTTTGCCTTAGAAGAATTGATCAATTTCAAATCCAACCACAGAGTTTTTGGCTTGTCAGAACCTCCTGATATAAGCAGGAACACTTCCTTAAGGAGGAAAATTCTCTCAGTCCCCTGTTAAATCTGTTTGTCTATCTCTCTACCCTTCCACAACTAGCCCTCCCATAATTAAATAGAGAGACTGAAATCAGGTGATCTACAAATTCTTAATGAATTCCTTAAGAGGTCTTTGCAGGAGAATGTGGACCTTTCAAAAGAAAACAATTATGGTGAGGGAGGCTGCCTCCCCCAAATTTACAAGCTGGGAGCTAAAGCAGGTTTAAAGCAGAGTGTCAACACCAACCATTGTTCCTATCAGGGGACAATTTTCATGATATTTTTTAAGAATGTAAAATAAGGTTAGTTGGAACATGCAATTCTAATCCCTTTCAGTGCTTATCACTCCTCAAACATTCAATAGCCATCCTTAATACCATTACCTCTGAGACAACATTTGAGTAGGCCCCTGCAATCTAACAACAAGAGACCCGGGAGAAAGACTGTGGTTTAAAAGCCTGGTTAAAGATTAACACAAACAGTAATAAGAAGGTTCTTAGGAAGGAATCAGGACAGCTGCAGCTGAATCCTTGCTACCTGCTGAGGGTTGCTAAGCAACTTGGGTCTACCACTGCCCCAAGGGTGTTTTACTTTACAATTAGGATTTTTGAAGGGGAAGCAAGGGAAGGGGGAGGGGGACTCCTAGAGAAACTGATGTAGAACCACGTACATCCATACATGTTGTGTTATTTTTTTTAAAGAGGGAAACAGTGTCACTCGGTCCTTTCAAAGGTAGAACACTCACTAGAAAGCAGATTTTTTTTGTACGTAACTGACAAAAATGTAACAATAACATGGAGTTTTAAAAGTGACATTTTGACTCTAAGGGAGGAATTATTTGCAATTTGTTTTGAACAGAAGCTTAGTTCATGTCAGTGGTGAACCTCCAGACAATCATTAGTTTAAACTGCCTGCTATGTGTTTAAAAATTTCAGTCAATTTGGAGCTGATCTGAATTGCAAATGTGATGGTAATAAGCCATTAGGGAGCTGCATGTCTCTTTTTTGCACTTACAACCCTCTGCTTTAAGGAGCTCCAACTACACCCTGAAATATGAAAATATCATTTTAATCATGTTCATTGTGGACAAACAGAAATGCTGGAGACTCAGAAGTGGGGGAGTGCCATTCAGAGGCTAAGCAGGGGGAGCTGTGACAAGAATGAAGAGACACATACAACATTTACTTTAAATTATATACAGTAGTAAGATTTTCCAAAAACAAATATTCAGTTTTGTTTGCAATGCAACTCGAATCTCCAAGCCCAACATCTGGATAACATTTATTTTCTTTGGATTTTGGAATTAGAGTTAGCCAAACCCTTTATGAGGTCACTTGGGAAATCAAGAGAACTGCTTCGAGGGTCAGATTTCAGCTTGCAGTGCAAATAATGAGTTTTTAAGGGTGCTTATCAATACAAAATTTTCTTTAAGTGGCCTATTTCAGTTGTCTAGAATACTGCTGTGTTTCAGTGGTCTCAAAAACATCAGTGTCAAGAAATGTTTTATTTTCTCAATGAAGACTCAGATTGGAAGCTTTGATACTAGCAAAAAGTAATTGCCATAAATGATAATGCAAAAGTCTCTCTCTCCCCTTGGATGTTTCTGCTGTCATTTACACATTTAACTCAATAAAAGAGAAAGAAATTGGGAATAAAAAGAGGCAAGTTCCCTGTATTTTCAGTGGCTAAAGTATATTTTCTCCATTCAATAGCCACCCTCAATACCATTACCTGCAGAACAATAAATATTTTGTTGAACATTTGATTTCAAAGCTAGGCAGAACCATTGTATGGAAGGGCTGACACCAACCGGTCAACCGATCTTAACAAATCATTTAATATTTCTCTTTTAGTTTCTGTACTACACACATCTCTTCCCCATTAAATTCACTAAAGTTTGATACTTGGCTTTGTTTCCACTGCATTAATAGGACCCCAGAAGCATAATTTCTGCCACTTGCCAGAATCCTTGGGAAATATGGAAACTTGTGAGTAATGCATTCATGACATGTTTTCTCTCAACAAATTAAATATTTGCTAAGATAAAGTATAACATCATTGGTAAATATAGCACAAAATGATAGAATTTGAGTCCCCAAGGAAAATCTTAGTTAGAATTTAACTCCAGGGGGCCTTAGTCATCCACAAGGTCAGGGCTTTGGCCAATCCCAATGTTTGTTTATTTCCTGGGGAATGAAAGATGAGGGCATGAACTCTGTGATGTCAGTGGTATTGGTGTAAAGGAGCCTCCCGAGTGTCAGCTTTTAGACCGTGTCTGGGCTCCAAACGTTTTTTTAAAATAATAAATGTTTTAAAAGAAAGAAAAATATTCTCAAAAATACCAGCTCTTCTTTTCATACCACATTGCTACACTTGACTTTAAATTACTCCTCTCCAAATTAAGATTATACCAGGGAGAGGCTCTGGCTATGCAGAAGCCAGAAACATGAAGTAGAAATAGAGCCCATCACATCCATGAATGAGGAAGGTGAACTGTGTGAGGGACAGGGCTTTTGCTTGCCTCTGGCATCTTCCCTTTCTTTATTCATTCATTCTCTCCCTTTGCAAATATTTATGAAGCCCCCTCTGTGTGCACAGGATTGTAGTAGGCACTGCAGAAATACAAAGATGAATGAGATGATTGATTCTGCACACTAGGAATTTACTAAGAGGAACAAAGCCTTTACATAACCAAATAGGATCCAAGATGGAGGAGGAAAGTGTCAAAAGAGGTGCAGAAAGGTCTAGGAGGTAGGCGTCCATGGAGCCCATTTGGTGATGGTGCCGAGAACTACGACTTTGAAATCAGAAAGATCCGAGGCCCAGTTCTCTGGATTTCAATGATATGGAGTGACCTGCATAACCTTCTATGTCTCAGTTTCCCCATCTAAAAAGAATTGCTCAACAGACCTCTCATATATTTCCCTAGTCAGCTTCCTGTCTTCTTCATAAAGCTGTTTTAAATTTTCTCAACTCTCTTGAAACCTCTGACTTCCTATTTTATCCTCCCTCACAGTAGATGACCTCAATTCCCATCCTCCAGAGAAAATGGAATCCATCAGTCAGAAACCCACTCGACTTCCTGTGACCAACCCCCACACCTGAAGGGGTGAAACCTGCCACTTACTGGCAGAAACTCACTCTATGATTACATCCTTGCTCCTTCCCTACAAAGTCAACTCCTCCTCTTTGCTGACTAGGGCTCATGGGCAATTAAAATTGGGCAAGTCTTTACCATTTTAAAAACAACCCCCAAACAAAAACTTTCCTTAATACTCTCTTTCTTTAGATCCCAGGCTGCCTGTCTGCCCTCAATGGTTGCTGCTGGTGAGTCCCATGTAGACATTTAAATTAAAATTAATTAAAATTAAAGAAAATTTAGGAAGGAGGGGGGTGGGGCCTTGGTGTGTGTCACAGTTTATGCGGGCAAGACATGATTGCAAGAGGGACTTTACCTAACAATTGCAATCAGTGTAACCTGGCTTATTGTACCCTCAATGAATCTCCAACAATAAAAAAAAAAAAATTAAAGAAAATTTAAAACTCAGTTCCTCAGTGGCATTAGTCACATCTCCAATGGCTAATGGCAGCCATAGAGCACAATACAGGGTCAGATTGCAAATCCAGGGAGTCTGGAACCAAAGCCTACAATTATTATTCCCTTATGGGCCGGGAACAGTGGCACACGTCTGTATTTCTAAAACTGGGAGGCCAAGGCAGGTGGATCGCTTGAGCTCAGGAGTCCAAGACTAGCCTAAGCCAAAGTGAGACCCTGTCTCTACTGAAAATAGCTGGGCATTGTGGTGGGCACCTGTAGTCCCAGCTACTTAGGAGACTGAGACAAGAGGATCACTTGAGCCCAAGAGTTTGAGATTGCTGTGAGCTATGATGCCATGGAACTCTACCAAGGGCCACAAATTCAGACTCTGTCACAAAAAAAAAAATTACTATCCCCTTCACTATATCACATACCTGTTGTATATCACGTGCTGATATGTGTATTTGTAAAGATGGAGACCTGACAAATAGACAAGTATTAAACATATATACATTCATACATTGAATAAATACTACCCATCTGATCCTTACCAAGTTTTGTAGTGAGCCTCATGATACCACAACATGTTTGAAGATCCAAGCCTCTGCCTTACACAGAGGCCCACAGATAGAATCTGAGCTAGGGCCTAGGTCTTCTGAAATGTGTACAAACAAATTGCCTTGTCCTCTGAATATCTCGATCCACTTCTCAACGTTTGAAATGTAATACCAAGGCTCATACCACCTTTAATGGAATCAGATGGACATTAAATTAGAGGAGCAAAGCTTTAAAAAAATACAAGGACACACCCCTCCATCCCATAAAATCAAATTAAACTGCAACTAAATTCACAGACAATGACTAACTCAGATGCAAATCAATCAAAGCTGACCAAAGGATTTATGTTTCCAGTCTAGTCCAGCTCATAAAACATGGCTTGTCTGTTTTGAGCCTGGTACCAGGAGCCTCCCTGCTGTTTGTGTGGACATGTTGAGTACTCACAGCAAATCAAAGAAAGGGCCAGTCTGTCGCATTTAATGCTGCAGCACTTCTAAGACCTCAGCCTCTAGATGAATCTACATACAGAGAGGGCAGTGATCAATATTATAACTATTTTGCGCACTGAAGCACACTGTGTCAGGTCCAGGATAAGAACACATTTTTCAACATGCAGTGTGTGGTGGCTGAGCCCCTGTTTGTCCAGGGTAGCATGCGGGCTGGTCTTCTTTGTTTAGTGGCACATTCATAATCAGAGGATTCATAGGGGGACTGACACCGATCCTCTTGGAGACTTGCTTGCTGCCTCTGCCTGGAGAGCTGGTGGAGGCTCGGCAGAGGCTCTCAAACCCAGTCTCAGACACCATGGGTGTCCAGACAGCAGCCTCACCAACCTGGTTGTCTCTAGCTGAAGCTGGGCACAGCAACCCAAAAAGTAATCTCTTTGCCATCACCCACATCTCAGCTCCTTGTAGTAGGGCCAGAATCAGATGCATATCTCTGAAGCCAAAAGTTCCACAACCTACAATATCCATTAAAAATAATTTAATTAATTTTTAGACATAAGACATACCCAGCCCAGGTTACTGTGGCCAGGAGAAGCTTACTTGTTTCTTCCTATGACCACATTTCTGCCCCATCTTTCCCAGACTTTACTTGTTTTAGCTTTGTCTACTCCACAGACTCAGACCTTCTAAAGAACCCTCCTATCACGGGATTAATCAGTTCCAAGACTGTGGGCAGTGGGAATCTTGAACTACAGTCCACAGAGGTAATGCTACACATAATGAAGTAATATGATGTTGGAATTTTAAAAGTATATTTATCCACCTCACACCTATTGGGATGGCTACTATCAAAAAATAATAACAGGAAGAATAAGTATTCATGTGGATGTAGAAAACTGGGAAGCTTTTTCATTGTTGGTAGAAATCTAAAATGGTACATTCACTGTGGGAAACATAGAGCAGTTCCCCCAGAACATTAAAAATGAATAACCATAGGATCCAGCAATTCTACTTCCGGAAAGTGGACTATATCCACAAGAATGAAAAACGAGGTCTTGAAGAAATATTGGCAGACTCAAATTCACAGCCATACAATTGACAATAGCCAAGCAGTGGAAGCAAACTAAGTGTCCCTCAAAAGGTGAGTGAATAGACAACATTTTACATACAATGGAATATTATTCAGCCCCCAAAAGGAAGGGGATTCTAACATATGCCACAATGTGGATGGACATCAAGACACTATGGTGGGTGAAATAAAGCCAGTCCCCAAAGGACAAATGCAGTATGCTTCCACTGATATGAGGTAGCTAGAACAGTCAAATTCAAAGAGGCAGAAGAGGGAATGATGGTCCCCAAGGGCTGTCCTTAGGAGACATGGGGAGTTATTTTGTAATGGGTACGACATTTCAGTTTTATAAGATAAAAAGTGTTCTGGAGACAGATGGTGGTGACACAATGTGAATATACTTAGTGTCTCTAATTTGTATGCTTAAAAATGGTAAAGATCATAAGTTTTATGTTATATGTACTTCACCACAATTTTATGCCCATGAGCATATATAATTGTGTTATTTACTTACATAGTTACATATATAGTGTGTCTATATAAATATACATATGTGTGTGGGGGCACCCATGTGTGTTTAGAGAGAGAAAGAGAGACTCCTCAGTGAATACCCAGCACTGGGCCAAGCATTTTACATGAGTAGCTTCCTGTAATTTTCATGACGACCCTCACAGGTGCCACTATCATCACCATTTTTCAGATGTGGAAACTAAAGCTTCGAGTGATTAAATGATTTGTTCAAGGCTACATAAATAGGAAGTGACAGCCTTGGATGCAAACCAAGGTCTTCTTCAATAACACTCATAACAGTCACCATTATATTCTGTCACTTTGTGGCCTCAACTGCCTGGTACCACTCAATGTCATCTCGTTAGACCAAGCTAACCAAGACCTTCAGTTGTTCAGATTCCCTTTGGTTGGTCTTTCATTCTGGACTAGTAGCGTGGCATTTAGAATTATTATTTTCTGTCTTTCAAAGATCTTAGTTCATGTAGATCATGACAATTCAGATTTATAATATGTTTTTGGATGGTATGAGTGTTCATAATTATCATTTACTGAGGATACACTATATGCCAGTTTTGCCTTAGTTGCTTTGCATATTTGCTTCAGTACCTGCAACAGTCTTACATGGTAGTATTCTTATTACCATTTATTATCATTTATAAGCTAAATGTACTGAGGCTTTGTAAAATAACTGGGTCACACAACTGGTAAAACTGAAGAGTTGAATCTCAAATTGCTGACATTCAACATGCGTTTCCCTGAATCATAGTCTTCCCTATCGTCCAACATTCAGTAGACACACAAGCAACTTAGTTTCTTAGTCTTTAAATTTGGCCTTGGCTGAAGTATCCTCTCATGTATTAAGACAGCCTGGTTATCTTTAATACAACACGTACGTTTCTTAGATATCCTTTGAAAGATAATGTTTTCATCAGTTCTCTCACCAGTAGAGTGAAGAGGCTGGACTGATGAACTCTCAGTTCTGACATTTTCCAAATTTCCTATTCCGTTATGCAACAGCATTGAGAAGAGAAGGTACGTACGAAAGACTGAGCAAGGAAACTGAAGAGCATAATTCAGAGAGGCAATAAGTTACCTTACAACTTTCATGTCTTTCTACAGTCTAAACGGTCTTTCCTTAGAAGTTCAGCCTCTTAATATTACTTTTCAAATAACATACCCTTGACAGCATTTATTATTAATGATAGTCTATGTGTTATGAAGGGTAAAATCATGTGAATGGAATCCAAAAGTCAAACAACAGTCTCTCAGAAGCAGTTGAACCTGCTCCAACTACAGCATGATTGGGGGAATGAGCTAAAGAGTAATGACGAAGAAAATACTTTGCTTGAGCTAGTGATTTAATCTCTAAGAAGTACCACCAGAAATGTAAACGGAGCAGGAGAGAGGAAAAAATGGTCATTGTATTAAGAAGTGCCCGTGGTTAATCCCACAATAAGTCAGTTGTATGTGGAACTCTGAATTTTTTAAATCAGATGGATTCTGAAGTTGGAAGCAGATACATTTCTTCACATCGAGTCCCCTGCGATCCTCAGAATTGGCAAACGCAGGTTTATGAAGGGTTCAAATGTGCTGAACTCCCGTCAGACTTTCCAGGGTGGGTAAAAGTCAGTGATTTTCATCTTAATCCTGAGGCCACAGTGTGTTCAAGTTGGAAATCTACTCCATATGTTCATGATATTATTTCACAGAAGTCCTTAAAAGGTTTCTTCATGAGAATTCTGTGAGGTTTCCAAACCTCATTGGCCTCCTAGGACTGGTTTGTTTTAACCATTAAAATTAAAAATAGGAATATCATTAGTTAAAAACAGTGACCCTTGCTGAGAAGCAAGTCTACGCTGGGCACTCTTACATGCATTATTTCATCTCATTCTCACAACCAGACAGCAAACTGATGGAACTGTACCTGTTTTCAGACCATGAGGCCCAGATGGATAAACTTCCTTGAATGGGTCCAGCTGGCTTATGGCCTCTGCCGTGCATTGAACCTAAGTGGATCTGACTCCAGTGCTCATATCCTTTCACTACATCACACTGCTTCTGAACCTGGTTTCTTTTTAGATTTAAGAAAAGATAGGGATTCTGTTCAAGTATGGACCGTGCCCTCACTTAGACGGAAGCGAGGAAATGAAGCCCTGTTACCTGCCCATTCCCCAGCTGACCTCCCGCCAGAGTGATGTCATAACGTTCTTATCCTCTGTAAGAAAGTGCTCTTTATACGGGTCTTTAAAACTATAGTCATCCTGGAATTTAAAGAAAAAAAGCAAGCCATTTGAATTTATACCCATGAATTTGTTTTTATGCCCCTTACTTATACCCGTTTTCTTTAAACAGAACTTGTCAAACTGTTTTCTCAAGTGTTCGGAGCATTGCCACCTATTTAGTCCTTTCTAGAATATAAATTCTAAACGGTTTTTCTGTGGAATGGGAAAGTGCTCGTTATGCTAACATTTGGAAAATTTGAAATTAAAATGGAAAGATGATGCCAAATAATCAAAAAGCAAGAGAAAAATCCTCAGAGCCAAGATGACTTACCCTGACTCACCAGCTCCATGGCTATATTCTCCTTGAAGTTTCTCTGTTACCTCATATCTTAAGAAGATGCACATTACATTCTGGCTCAATCTTAGAAGATGCTAACCAAGTCAACTTTAAGTCTCTGTATAATAAAATACAATATCCCCAATAAATCTGACAACAGAAGAATGAAAAATAAAAAAGTAAAAAGACTAAAAGAAGCAGAAAATTATTTTGATGCATCTACTCTGTGCCAGGTACCCTATCAGGCATTTTTACCTACTATCTCTTTGTCATTATAACTTAATAAAGTGAGTTTTATTCTCATTTCGTCAACGAGCCATCTGAAACCTTAATATCTGAGGTCATATATCTCACCCAAGGTCACACAAGAAGTAAACGGAAAACCTAGAATCAAAACTAAGCCCTAACTCCAAAACCCATTCCTTTTTTCATTTTATTAAACTGTTACCTTGAATTTTAAAATATCTGTGGAAATAGTCGCTAAGCTATATTTAGCTAATATATGTTGTAGGGAAATTCTTATGGAGTAATTCATATAGCATGAGAATTTGCCAAGTAAACACATTTTTAATGAAGATAACCAAAGAATACCCATACAGTCAACTAAACAGGTGAGGTGATCATTATATTTCTCCCCTGCTTAAACAAAATTTCCATTTATTTAAGAAATATAACATGGCAGGATGTATGTTAGGAAAAGATAAGACATGCCTCTGAGCTACCATCTGAGGGGTGAAGGCGAAGACCCATAATGTGAGGGGAAAGACAGTGATGTAAAATGTGTTTTATCTCAAAGGAGCATATGCCTGAGGTCTTTTCATTGGAAGCATGAAAGTCCGTGGGGAAAAAAATTACACAGTCTTTTCCTTATTTTCCTTATCGACATAAAATGATTTATCTTACTTGACTTATGTTTTATACCATAAATAGAAAATTGTATAAAATAGAAATAGAAAAATGTGACTAAAATAACTGCGAACAATTCCAAACAACTATTTCAAGTAAGTTAGTAAAATATCATCTATTGAATCACTTCGATGCCATTAATATTAAAATGAGTAACATCACACAGTTCATTTGATTCGGTTATCAATGAAGTAAAATACACGAATATAACGATTTTGTATTTTTCCCCTGCAAGAAAGAACTGTCAATTGAAAAAATAGAAGAATACGAACAAAACTGACTGCATAAGAAAATAGGTGGCCCCAGACTGTATGAGAACTCTCAAACTCACATTCCTGGTGCCATTCATGTCCCCATATGCCTGTTCAGAAGTTTCAGCTCCCCAAGCTTTTTCTTTTTCCAAAAGACATTACTAATGGGACTTGGTGTAAAAATCTACCCCAGGGCCACTATCATAGCATCACGGTAGATGTACTCCCAAATCCTTGATTCTCTCATCCACAGAATGTGCTGCTTTCAGCTCCCTTATATAAGTGAATTCCTAACGAGGACCTTCAGCCTTACCCTATTGTGTTGCCAGGTAAGCTCAAGCTGGTCACCCCGAGGCAGAATCAAGCACAGGCTCTGTTTCAGCAAGTCATCATCCTTCTTCTCACCCATCCCATGCTAGGAAGATTCGTTTGCTTTTCTTACTCCCTGGTCTTCTATCACCAGACAGCTTTGGCTCCTCTCGGTTACTTCTTTTATCTGGAGTCCGGTCACCCCCCTCAGACATGGTGTATGGCAGATGACCTCAGTTGTTCCTGTTCCTGCCCAGCAGAACTGAGTTACTGCTGTCAGCTGGCAGGACTCCAAGCTATCACTTGGAAACTCCTCCCATGGGATTTAATGAGGATGTCTCCAAAGTGGTTGTCTTACATATAGTCCATTTTCTGTTGCTTATAACAGAATGCTTGAAACTGAGTACTTTAGAAAGAAAAGTTTATTTCTCATAGTGGCACAAATTGAGTCCCATCCCCATGATAACCTATCAATCTATTAAGCCATGAATCCATAAATTAACGGCAGAACTCTCATGACCAAATCATCTTACCACCACCACCCCCGTTTTTTTGAGACAGTCATACTCTTTTACACTGGGTAAAGTGTCATGGCATCATAGCTCACAGCAACCTCAAACTCCTGGGCTCAAACAATCCTCTTGCCTCACCACCCCTGAGTACCTGGGACTACAGGCACCCACCACAACTCCTGACTAGTTTTTCTGTTTTTAGTAGAGATAGGGTCTTCCTATTGCTGAGGCTAGTCTCAAATTTCTGAGCTCTAGTGATCCACCAGCCTCGGCCTCCCAGAGTGTAAGATTACAGGTGTGAACCACTCTACCCAGCCACCCAATCACCTCCTGAAGGCCCTAACTCTTACTACTGTGGCATTAGGGATTAAATATCAACCTGAGTTTCAGAGGGGTTAATCAAACAACTGTCTGGAAAACTCAGATAATGTCTCTGGCACATACAAGCCTGAGCCAGTTACACTATCATCTTCCTCTTCACTTGACTTTGGTTTGGGATGCAACTTGGCAGACTCCCCACTGATATCCCTTAGAGAACACACTGTGTTCTTTTATGTGGTTTTCTGCTCTATGTCAATGTGATGCCAGGTTTTTCATATGGATTTAATTTAAAACAATGCCAATTCATATTTATTCTTCAAAATATGCTTTTAATATTACATATCAACTTATAGCAAGAAAACCTATCATATGGCTATGATAATGATTGAGGAAAAAAATTAAAAGACATTGTTTCATTCTACCAGTACATACTTGTGTTTCTCAACATTGGGTGGGTACTACGTATTGGAATCCCTTATGACGGTTAAATTTATAGATGACTTAGCCCCAGGTTGTCCATGCCTCCTCCCAAAAGATCAAGCTGCCATTCAAGATTTTTCCATGATTCTGATGTAAAAGTAGTGAGCTTAATTTTGAGGCACTTACAGTAATCTGGATAATTAACAAATATCTCGACAATCACCATTGTTTGAGTAATTGAAAGAGTTACAATTTTAAACACATATTATAGAACCTATGAAATAGATCCGTATTTCAACTGGAATATGCCCTTTCCACTGGGGTATAAGAATTCCAGCTGGTAGATAGATAAATGGAATAAACATCCCTATAAATAATAAGGATATTGCTATTAGGATCTGCTCTTAACTTAAAGCTTTCTGTAATAGTTGGATTAAACCATTTGTTTTTTCTTTTTTATAAGAGTACTGTTCCCTTATAGGTGATTGCCTGACTTATACCACACCTTCCCAGGTTCCAAAAATCAAGGATACATTCAGACTATTTTGAAGGATGAATATATATTGTAAGGCCATATGGGAAACAACAGAAATGCTGATAAATCTCTCTCCAACACATACCAAAGACTGGAAGCAGAATGCTATCTCTCATTTTTTAGGGTAGAATAGACTGTGCCTAGAGAGTAATTCTAGAATTCTTAGCAAAGTATAGCATTGTGCTCCAGTCTGGAAAACAAAAATTATTCTAGGTACTTCATGTAGAAGGAATTTCATACAAGAATTGCTTTCACAAATAATGAAAAGGTGAAAAGACCAACAGGGGATGGTAAATACCTCTAAAACCAGCAATGATCTGCTATCACCCTGAGGGCTAAGAAGATAAAGAGAAAAGGTCATGTTACTAGAATCCATGGTGCCCTGGGGAGAAGTGGAAACTTGGTGGTCCTGCCTGGTATGAGGCGGTGCTGTCAGATGAGATGCTTTCAGGTAAGAGCTGGAATCATGAAGGTGGTACAGCCCCAATCAAAGATACCAACTAAGACAAGAAGAGAGAAAACAATATCCTGGCTTTTCCCTTCTTCCCACAGTCAAATCTCTTACCAGGGCCTTGCCTTTGCTTACCATAGCCAGAAGTGAGTGATACAGACCAATATTAGGGAAATGTAGGAAATGGATCTGAGGGAAAGGAGGCAAATTTCAGCACACACAGCATCTGTGCCTCCCCGCTCCATCACTCCATTATTCCTATATTCAGCATCTCTCTCTGTCTTTGTCTCTCACTTAGAGTTCTTACTTCTAACTCTCTATATGTTATGAACTCAAACCCACAAAAAGAAAGAGTATGTTTGGATTGATTAGCCCTCTTCAATCTCAAGCAGTACTCTAAAGGAGAGTTCTCTGTCAATACAGTCTCTATACAACTCCCTTTGATTGTACCACTGATCCAACAGCTGTAGATTTCTTGGCAAAGTCACTGGGTGTGACTATTACAAAAGGACACAACTATTACAAGAGGACACATCTGCAGCTAATTTTCTCAGGACAGGGATGTGTTACTTCTAGAAAGCATGACTGTTGCCCTGTGCAATTCCTCTTGACCAGGCTCACGCACTGCTGCCCAGCTGCTTCAGGTGTTGGCTGCCAAAGGTTCACAGCTGCAAACTTTCCCAGAAGACCACCTCTGGCTGATAAGAATCGAGGCCACTAAGATGTCTGAGATGCTATGCCTCAACCCCTGGGGCAAGCCATTGTCAATGACTGATTCACCCGCAGTACCCTTTCCTCTGTGTAGGATAAACTCTGCCACAGGAATCACTCTCCAGGATTCTACAATGGGAGCAATCTGAAGCTAGATGTTTTGTGAAACCACATCTTTGCCTAACCTGTTCCCCTGCCCTACCCTGTTCCCTTTATTCCCTTGGAGGATTCTCCTAAGAACACTCACCCAATAAATCATTTGCACAAGAATTTGCATGCCAGGCATGGACCCTAGGGAAACTGACATGAGAAACTCTCTTTAGCAGATATTGCTTTGTAGACTAAGGCTATGTTTTAAATATTTTCTTGTCTCTGCCATGAGATCTAACTTAATACCAGTCTTGTATTAGGTGTTTACATAAATGTTTTCTGGTTAATCAGTTGGAATAGCTTCAATAAAACATCTGCAGGAGTAAAGACTAGTAATTTCAGTTTTAAAAACCCAGAGACGAAGAATGTAGATGCAAAATATAGAAACTGTACAATGGAAAAAATGTGTTCATCTGCCTTAGCAGCTGATGTAAGTCACAGTTAGATTGCTATTAAACGTGAGTACTGCCAAAATGACAGGATCAAGTGTGTCATTTGGAAACTGCACATACACCCATAGAGAATGAGAGGAATATTGTCATTGAACACTGTCATATGCTTTGTGGACGGATTGTGTCATCCTCGTGACAGCACATCCTGCAGAAAGAGTCTCTGAGGAAGCCAGAGGACAGGTCTTTATCTCCTCAGTCCTCCTGAGATTACAGGAGCAAGTTTCAATTAAAAGCAATAAAAGAACGAGGGCATCTGACAATGCAATGAACAACCAGAAGTTTCTGCCTTATTTCACATTGTTATGTTTCATACCATAATAAAAGAAAGATGAAACTTTATCCAAAGAGATAGAAAGTCACAGCCATCTACTGTAGAATCAGTCTGGCCCTTCCTCTCACAGCTTTCTCATTAAAATCATATAAAGTAATATACGAAAGTATCTTGTAAGTAGCTGTGCACTATATAATTATGTGGTACATAATGATTATTGTTAATATTGTTAATACAAAATACATTCCCATAGGTACACATCAGTTAGTTGTTTCAAGTATTTTCTTTCTTTCTGTTTGGAGACAACATCTCACTCTCTTGTCCCAGGTTAGAGTGCCGTAGCATCACAGCTCACAGCAACCTCAAACACCTGGGCTCTAGAGATCCTCTTGTCTCAGCCTCCCAAGTAGGTCGGACTACAGGTAACTATCATAGTTATTGGCTAGTTTTTTCTATTTTTAGTAGAGACAGGGTCTCAGTCTTGCTAAGGCTGGTCTCAAACTCCCGAGCTCAAGCAATCCACCCACCTCAGCTTCCAAGAGTGTTAGAATTACAGGTGTGAGCCACCATGCCCAGCCTAGTCAAAATTCTTTTAGTGGGAGGTGGTAGAATCCTAACTTAAACTAGCCTAAGCAAAAAGAACTCGATCACTTGGTAGGTGGAACTCTGACAACATCTGCAAAAGAAAGAGTTCAACTGCTAACACTCACAGCAGTAGTAAACTAGAATGACAGAAAAAATGCACTATCTGCTTGGATGTATCCAGCATTTGAGAGCTGCTGAGATTTCAAAACCAAGAGGACAATGTTATCCAATGGCTATTGCCAGGCAATATGGATATTCTGAAGCCCTGGTTCTCAAACTTTGGCAGGCATCAAAATTACTTGGACATTCAGTAAAACATAGATTTCTAGGCCCCTAGCTAATGTTTCTGTTTAAGAGAGTCCAAAGTGATGTCAAGGAATTTACATTTTTAACAGGTTCCGAGGTGATGCTGATGCTAAGGGTCCTGGAATCTCCCTGAGAAGACCGCTCTTCTAGACAAAAGTTAAGGAAAAGTTGCAGGTGATTGACAGCCAATGAAAACTGAGTGTGAAAGCCAGAGGGCTTCTGTGGTCTCTCACAAAGACAATTTGCTGCAACAGGAGAAAAGAAAAAGCTGGACCTGACCCTAACCTAGGTGGGGCCAAACTCCTGAGAAGGGGAGATACCAAGGAAAGCAGACTGTTGGGAAAAATCAGGGCCTGGTCAGGACAATGGGGACTTTCTGTTTGGAATGGTGTAATCTGGACAAAGGCACCTCCTCAAAATTTTGAACCTGGGAAGCAGGAGGAGGGGGGGCCTTTGGGGGCACCTCACCTAATGTGCATGATGTAATGGTACATTTCAAAACTATTAAGAGAATCGCTTAAGCCCAGGAGTTGGAGGTTGCTGTGAGCTGTGTGAGGCCACGGCACTCTACCAAGGGCCATAAAGTGAGACTCTGTCTCTACAAAAAAAAAAAATTGTTAAAAAAAAAAAATCTATTAAGAAAAGAGTATAATTGTGATGGATATGTTAATCAGTGCAATGTAAGCATTTCACATAGTACATCAATGAACCATATAAACGCATCAATGTACACAGTTATAATTTAATAAAAAAAAATTAAAAAATTTTTAAAGTTTTTGAACTAAAAGAGGCCTGCAACTTTGGAGCCTGCAAAAGTGGCCCACTCTTCTCTATTAGGAGCCAGAACCCTTCCCTTGATTGAAGATAAAGCAGAGGCCTTGCCTCTGTAAGATAACATGTGCTGCCACTAACTATAGAACCCATGGGCATTGATCCCTGAAAGTGCCAGTATGCCAAATCCCATCCTAGCATCTGCTTCTGAAGACCCCAACCTGGGACAGCAGGCCTCCAGCTGGTGGGGACTGGAACCATAAGCTCCACAATATTAAGACTCCTCTCAAAAATCTCACCCTTCTCTGCTTTTCAGCTGAATTATTCCAAATTCATGATGCCATGCCTCAACCCTATGTGTGGACAGAGCAGCCATGGATGCATCAGAATTGTACAATAGCAACTCTATGGCCCAATAATCAAGGAGGCATCTCTTCTGATTGAATTTAAAAAATAAAAAATGCAGGGAAAAACCCTTACTGGTCTGGCATGAGTTATGTGCTTGTGCCTTGGACTAGTCACAGTCCCCAGAGCCGTGAAGAACATGGTGACAGCATCCTGGGTGAGGCCTTCCCTCCTGTAGCCAGGGAGCCGAGGACTCTTACACAAAGAGTTGGGAGAAGGTGTGAAATGGGCAGAATGATACAAGCAGCTTTGAATGTGACTGAAACAACTTCATACCAGCATCCTTCTCTATGTCCAAAATTATTCTGATAGCTTACAAAAGAAAGAGAGAAAAAAAGAAAAAAGGAAAAAACGACCACTTCTACCACAAATGTCCATATCTGACAGGGCATGAAAATAAGTGTCAGTATTTAATCTTGGTTGCAACAGACAGAAACCTGAACTCAAACTAGCTCCAGCAAAAACTGGATTGCACTGGAAGGCTCATACGGTGGAAACAGAGTAGTTTGGCTGGCCGCAGTCTCAAATACCACTGAGCCCTCTCTCTCCTCCTGTCTTGCCACTGTGTGGCAACATGCTCTCAGACCAGCCCTCTTCACATAGCAGGGAACAAAAGAACATGAAGCCACCTGCTTCCTGTTTGCCAGCTTCATTACAAGTGTGGAAATGCCTTTTTTTCCCTTTCTCCAGTTTGAACAATTATAGGAAAATTTTTCATGACTCTATTTGGTCACATGTGTGACTCTGGGACTAATCATACATGATCAGAAGAAAAGTCTCCTAGAGTTGAAGCAGCTTATTCATAAGGAAAGGGAGGATAAGTTATTGAAGAACATGGAAGAACCAAGAGAATTACAAGGTTGAGGAGTCAAAGGAACATTTTCCAGAAAAAAGAACTGCACAGCCTAGTAAAACCAGAATGCTAGACAGACACCAGCTCCAGTTCAGAGACTCTAACACCAGGGTTTGCTTTCTACCAGGAGTAAAGAAAGTCTCATGGATAAGCCTGCACAGTTTATAACAGAACACACAGAAGGAAGCCATCCATTTTTATTCGATTGCATTCGTCTTTATAAACATACAGAAAAACAGACTCACACAGATTGTAGGATATAAGTGCCTAAAAGGACCCTTCCAAACCACTAAATAGGATCTTATTGTTTAGGTGACAGCTAATGCTTATAGAAAAGTTAACTCATCTGAAGGCACTATTTGGTGGCAAGAGCCATAATTCCCAGTCTGCCTATTGCAAACCCTACTGAAACTTGGTTAGTACAAATACCTCCAACATTCTGGATAATTATTGTCCATAATCCCTGGTTTCAGGGTTGTTTGCAGTTTTGAATCATTTTCTCTGCTCACGCAAGTTTTCCAATGGAAAACCAATGACATTTAGAAGACCACTGAAGAGTAAATCCCTAAATACATTTCTCCAAATTTATATTTGGGAGTCCACATTTTGATTCTAATGTACTCTATACACCCTGCCCTCGTTGCTTAAATAATAATTACTTAAATTGTAATCTTTCTCAAAACTACCAACTCTTAAATTTTATACTCTTTGTCTACCTTTCCTCAGAGCTATGAAAAAGTCTGGCAAAAAGAGAAAGAAGAATAAGGATTACATCTGTGTTCAGATAGAGAAGTCTAAACTTCTAGAAAAGACACTTAGCATAGAGAGTGAACACATTAACTCGATTCTTGTCTCGGAAGGAAAAAGCAAAACAATTGCATCTAAGCTCAGTTTTAATGCTTTGGGAATTATTAATTATGAGTACAATTGGCTCATTTCATCTTCTGGAAGTTTAAATGCCTTAAGAACCCAAGTATAACGACTAAAACAAAGAAACTGAATTTATAGCTTGTATGGCCAAACTTGTCTTCAATTTACAGAATGAAAAGCAGGAAAAAAAAAAAAAACAGCAGGACTTTATGCTCCTTACAACTGAGTTTTTCCATACTTTGAATATTTCATCTGGGGTCACGACATATTTGGAAATAGTATATAGAAAGTATTCAAAGCCATTGAATAAAAGGAAATAGCCCAGGGAGTCAGGGAAGATCAAAAAAGATAAAAGTCATGAAAATCGAGTCTGTTATGCCACCATGACCACAGGTCTAGAAGATGACAAGCAAAAGAAACTAAGAAGGAAATGACAGGGAGGCGGAAGGAACCAAGAGTGAGTGACATCTTAAAATCCAAGTGAAGAAAGTGTTTCAATTTGTTTGAAGTGTTCAACTATGTTAAATGGTGGAGTAAGAAGAAAATGGAGAACTGATTTGGGGATTTGGCTATGTGGAGTTGGAAATCTCGGCAAGAATTAATTCATAGGAGTGACACGTACGGCTATATGGGATTGAAAATCTCAACAAGAATTACTTCATGAGAGTGACATGTAAAAAACTTTCATTGGAGAGGTTCAGGAGAAGATTGGAGAGAGGGCATGCAGACCACCCATTGTATGAGTTTTACTAACAGGGGGGAAAGAAATGGGGACATGGCTGTAGGGATGTGTAAGGTATGGGAGGTTTGCCTGTCTTTCTTTCTAAGATAGTAGATGGCAGAGCATATTTTTATGCTTATGAGATGGTTGAGGAAAGATGGGTTAATTTTCTTACATTGTTTTTCATTGAGGTAAAATATAGACATAAAATTTACCACCCTTGCTACTGTTAAGTGTACAGTTGAGTGGTAATAAATACATTTATATTCTTTTTTTCTCTTAATCCCTTCCTACCCATAAGGGAGAAGAAATTTATAATGCAAGGGAAAGAAGTGGTGATTGCAAGATGAATAACCTTGAGTAGGCAGAAAGAACAAGACCCAGTGCACAAAATAATGGGACTGTCCCCAGAGGGGAGCAAGGAAAGTTCATCTGAAGTAGCAGACAGGACAGTAGAACGGATGGCCAAAGATGCCAGTAGGCTAGTACATTTAGTAGTGAAATTGTGTCCAAGTACACTTCAGATTGCTCATATGTTCTCAATAAAATAAAAAGCAGAATGGTCCTCTAAGAATGAAATAGGAGAGAAAGTGATGGGAAATGGAGAACAGAGAAAATGGTATGAAAAGCTCATCCAAGACGATGTGAGAGTGAGAGGACTTGGGGGAATACATATAATAGGAATAATTTCATAACATTAAGAGCCATCTGGAGAGTCTCAGGTTTTTCTCCACCTATATCCACTTGTCTGTTCACAAACATCAGTCTGTTTTAAGAACATTGGATTTAACATAGGGTAGAATACTGCCAAGAAGGAAGAAAGGGCAAAGAACTTGAGGTTGTGTGCACAGGAGTGGTTAAGGTGGTAAGTGTGGAATCTAAGCTGGGTTAGGAGAGAAATGAGAATGTGTGTTTTGAGGAAGAGCAAAAACTAGGGTGCACAGAACTGCTGAAGTCCAGACTCCAGCACTAGTAAGTTGAAAATACAAAGGATGGTATTTGCAAAGTAGGTTACTTAAGATTTAGTCTACACAAGGGCACAGTTATTAGCAGCAACCAAAAGATAATGGAGGGGATGCATGGCTGAGGGAAGATAAAGGACAGGAGCCCTGGAGGAGAAGAGGTTGAGGAGTTGAGAGTCCGTGGTATGGGAGGATCACTACACACATGTATAAATTAGAGGTAATACTGTATTATAGTAACAGCCTCAATATTTCACTGGTTACAAGCAAACCCCACATTTATAATGCATGCCAAATTGTAGCTCATTGACTCCAGTGAGTAACTTATGGAGTCAGTTTGGGGCTCTGCATCCCAACATGTGGCATCTACAATCATTGTCCAGAAAAAAGCAAGAGAATGGACACAGCTCATCAGCTCTTAAATGCTTCAGCCTTATCAGAAATGATACCCATTTCAACTCACCATTTCATTAGCTAGAACCAGTCCTGCAGCCCCACTGCCTGCACCAAGTACATGGTGACATGTGGAATATTTAGTGAGCACATCTGGCTCACTAAAAAATGCCACGGTGTTGGCATTTTCTCACAAAGAATTACCAAGGAGGTAACAATTGAAGGACAGATGATGAAGCAGGTACTAAATTTTTTAGATAACAAGAAATTCACCCAGAAGGCTATCAATATGACTGCAACAAAAAATGAGCAGGTCGCAGGGAGAGCTGACATGGGCAGCCAGGGCACTCAGGGCTCATCTGTTGGAAATTACCTTCCTGTTAGACTGAAAACTAAACTCTGTATAAAGTTCATGCCTGTGATATCAAATATCTGGATATGGAATGAAATATTCAATCATTCCTAGATGTTTCCTAAGGCAGTAAATTTCAAGCTACTCGCAATGGGCTGTTGATGAATCTGATTAACATGGAGTTAACCATATTTCCTATGTGGATTACCAGGTTTTAAAGAATGAAAGTATGGAAATAATAAAATTTTACTGAACATAATTTATTCTTTCCTTGATGATTTAGAAGGCACCTTTAGCTCCCATAGTGACTTAGGGACATCCCTATGAACATCAATTACAATTGAACTGCGGATATGCAAGGCAATAACTCATACGGGCTCTCCGCACACTGGGAACTCAAGCAGGGCAGCAGGAAGAATAATGACAACAGGGGATGGAAGGGTCTAGAGCGGGGAAACTAACCAGGTGGCAGTACTTGCTCCCAAGGGTAAAACCAGCAGTTGAAATAACAAAGTTCAAGAAAATGAGAGACCTTGGGTTTCAATCAGAGCTAAAGGTACTGTCCAGGTGCTGGGAACACAAGACCAGAAATCTCTGCACTTATCAGACAGGCGGATCATATGTCTCCAATCTACTAGGTTAATTAGTTAGACGCAGATGTGGAGTATCCAACCATTGGAATTTCTCTCTAAATCATGGTTTATTAACCTGGGCCTAGAGCTTTCAAAGAACCAAACAAACTGCTAATCATTGTGAGATCCAGGACAAGGGTCTGGTTCTAGCAGGAAATCGAAAGGACAACAGGGAAGTTGGAGAAGTAGGAATAAGAGCCTCAACTGAATAAGCATCTCAGCTCTCAGGCTTAAGTGAGTACACTGCTTCCAGGACACAGTCACCTGAGGATGCGGTGAGGCTCCTACCATAGTGTGAAGGAGGAGGAAATATCTTGGTTGGCTTTGGGTGGGGTTTAGCCAAGAGATCATCTTGGGAGGGAGGAAAATGCAGAAACAAACATGCTGAATAAAAGGTATAAAAACGTATGATTCACTCTATTGGAGTGCCCAATAAAAGGGCTCTATCTAGACACTGGAGGAATACCTACCCATGCCATCTGTTTCCCAAGGTCTGTACTTACACTCCTCTATTTGGAAGTCAAGACACTATTCAAGTGAGGATAACAGAAAGATTGGTTCTGTAATGCAACACAATTCACATAAAAATCAAAAAAAATATTTTTGTTTGATAAAGGATTTGCTTAAATTCACATGTATTGTCTTACAGATGTTTTGCCTTTCTTCATCCCGTTCTCAAACCCTTACGGATCTAAATCTCTTGCTATCTCCACAGGGGAAAAGCAGATGGAAGTGAATCTGGAACAAAGGATGAAAAAGACGAAAGGAAGTAGGTCCCTCTGGGGTGTGGTGGGAGGCAGGAGGAAGATCTAAGAGATTAAACAGACGGAGAAGTCCTTGGGGAAACTGTGGAGGGGATGTTGTTGGTGGGGAAAGAAGGAGAGAGGAATAGGAAGGAAAAGGAGAAGGAGGAGGAGGAGACCACCTGGGGGAGGCCTTCAGACAAACCAGTAGTGAAGACTGGGGAGACAGCCACAGGAACCAGTTACAAAGGCCACCCACTGGGGAGTGTGCTGCGCGCCTTGAGTAAAGTAGAAAAGTAGTCCCAGATGTCCACCCAAGGCAGAGCAGTGATCAAGAAAGCCAGCCTGGCAATGCAGAGGAAATACGAGTTGGGTGAATTGCTAAAGTCCAAATGAATTTAATACAAGGGCCCCTTTTTTTCCATGAAAAAGATCTAAGTAGGGTTCTTTGTGTGTTAAATATATTTTTGTTTATTAAAGTAAAAAACGTTGACACATAATTTGCCTTAAATCTTTAAGTTCAATTTGCAAATCCTATTTACAAATCTAGCAAATGTTACAGAAAATAGAAGGGCTTTTGCAGGAAACGTAGATTAGTGTTTGATGAACTTAAGTTACACAAAGTTAATTCCCCTTAAAACAATTACTGTCATTTAAAAACTGGGTGAGTTAAATCCCCTTAAAACTTTTCAACTGCATCTATAAATTAAAACACCCTACTTTATATGCCCGATTGGGCAAATGTATGATCTTAACAAGCAAACTCTTCCCAAGTTCTGAAGAAATTTTTAAAGTTTAAATAAATTCACAAATACAGCAAACTCAAATTCTCCCAAGTATTCCAATATTGATTACGAATTTATTGCATTACTGAAATGCAATGCTATGCATTTCAAGGAGAACAAAAAAAAAAAATCACAAGAATCAATTGCATATTTAAAATCGGACTCAAAAGGCTGATTGAAGGCTCTGTTTATAGCTTTCTTATGCAAAGTGCAGCCAGAGGAAGGGCAATGTGGGTGATACCTGGAGCTTATTAGCAGTGTGGACTCTCAGGTTCCATCCTGGACTGTTGAAGCAGAATTTAGAGCCCGAGTCTAAGAGAGGGCAATAGGGTTACTTCCTTCAGTTTCAGAACTGGTGTTAGTGGCAGGATCACATGATCCTTCCATTCATCCATCCTTCCTACACTTCCTTCCTGAATCCTTAAGAACATACATAAGGCAAATTATATCATTCATCTCACGTGAGATTTTCTACCTAGATGGAACAGTAATATCAGTTTAAAAGAACCAAGGGGTATTGGTGAAGGAAAGGTCTGATCAATTCCAAGAATCATACTGGACATAGAAGAAAGGGAAGTAATGAGAAAATGGACCCTTCATTGGGTAGAAGTTACTGCCTGAATCAGCCAAGTAGACTCTTGGCAGGAATGTCACTATGAGCCAGATACCAAAGTCTGCTAGAAAGTGGGGTGGGTACTGTTGCAAGTTGAGATACCGTGTTGCTTGGACTGAAGATGAAGAAGAAGAATTAGGATTAAAAGAATGAAAAGATAACTAGAATAGCACACTGTGAATGAAATATAAATAAATACATGGCTGACAAGCACAGGGATACCTTACCCTGAGCCTAGCTGGGTCAGCATGTGATGCTCACCTGGAAAGAGGGACAAGATCAGGCAGGTATAAGACACTCCCATAAGGGGAATGATCTTGTGGGGTTCAGGGCCGGCCTGCTGACAGAAAGGTGACATTGGAAAGCAAAACTGTGCCAACATCCCTCTATCAATAATGGATACATAGAAAAAGGTTCTCCAAAAGTAGGGTGAGGAAAGGCAAGGATCCTTTTGTAACTTGAGAAAGAAGAGAAAAGACAATAAAAAATGGACCATGTTAGAAGCTTCACAGTATCTGGAGGAAGTAAAGAATTTGGGAGATGGGGTCTGAGTGAACAGAGTGATAACCCCTGGGGCCATGCCAGGCCACCTCTACGGAGGCATCCTTGTGCCCAGGATGGTTGTTATGCTCCACCAGCTGTAGGAAGCACAGCATACTGCAAAGGCAGGGCTGCCGGGCGAAGGGGTGCTACATCTGGGCACTGCAAAGCCTGATGTTTCCTAGTTCCCTACAGTAGAGTAGGATTAATCCAACCATCAGAGGGACCTATGTTCTTCTAGAGAAAAGGTGTCCAAAGACTTCAGGTGGGGGAAGTCAAATGCCTAGAATCAAGAGCTGCCAATTTTTTGCACAGCTGTCACAATTTAGGTTGCACAAGGGGTCTAAAGGCCTCTGCCATACCTAATTTAATTGCATAGACAAGTTCCAAAAGCCTAAATACTGACACGCTAAACCAAAGCAAACCATCCTTTTCAGTTCATTTTCTGTTCTGCTCATAGTGTGTGGCTGAAATGCACGCCACACCCAACCATTTTAAATTTGGGCCCAAAGAGAATTCCTTACAAATAATATCCATATTTCCCTGGCACGCCTCACATCTTGGAGGCTTAACTTCACGCTCATCCTACTGTCACTCCAGCTCCTCTGTTTTTGTAACTGACTACAACTCCCGGAAATCTAGTAGCTCCGATTTCCCCCGGAGGTTTTCGTTATGTAATTGCCAGATTAAAATAACTTTTTGTGTGGAAATTAAATAAAATGAAACATGTTCTCATTCAAGGTTCAGAGTGAAATTAAAGAGTGCATGTCCCTTCAATACCCACTAGCCAAGCCACTGTCCTTCCTAGTGGGTTTTCCCTATGGGCTAGACTCAGACATACTTATTAGAACCTGTTTAAAATTAAGGGTATATATCTGTAGCCAGGCGCAGTGGCTCACACTGCAATCTTAGCACTCTGAGAGGCCGAAGTGGGTGGATTGCTTGAGCTCAGGAGTTAGAGACCAGCCTGAGCAAGAGCAAGACTCTGTCTCTAAAAATAGCTGGGTGTTGTGGTAGATGCCTATAGTCCCAGTTTGGGAGGTGAGGCAAGAGGATTTCTTGAGCCTAAGAGTTTGAG
Organism: Nycticebus coucang; assembly: GCF_027406575.1. NCBI lineage: Eukaryota > Metazoa > Chordata > Mammalia > Primates > Lorisidae > Nycticebus > Nycticebus coucang. The sequence continues at coordinate 57,386,745 of NC_069788.1, forward strand.
GTTGCTGTGAGCTATGATGCCACAGCACACTACCAAGGGCAACAAAGTGAGACTCTGTCTCAAACAAACAAAAAACCCCAACCCCCCCCAACAAACCAAGGGTATATCTATAATAAATAAATTTAATTTGTTTTAATTTCAACATCATATGTGCTTTTGAAAATCACTGTAAAGACAAACATAATTTTGAGGATACAGAAGCGAATTCCTTTTAATTTGACAACAGGCTATCTGGAACACCAGTGAAGACGTTCATCACTTTTTTACATATTATTAAATATATGAGTAATTTAAAGCAATCATACCAGTTGACTTAAATTTCAAATATTATTGTTTCTGAGTGTAAAATATTTTTTTTGTGCACAAAGGAAGAAATCCCTGGCTAAAATGTGACAATCTCTAATAACTTGTATCAGTTGGATTACCTTGATAGTCTTGTTGCCAAACAACGATGACAATAGATTTTCTCATGAGAGTTAATTCATGGTAACAACCAGAAATGGAGGTTAGGAGAGGAGGCAGGAAAGACAGAGAGTAAGAAAGAGTGAGAGAACAAATTCAATTCTTTCTTCAGCTAAAAATGTATTCTCTATATATTTGCAGACTACAACATTTAAAAATAATTGACTTATCATCACAATTACACTACAGTGGGCCACGACATATATAACAGATTTTTCTGACTTAAAAATTTTCTACCAGCAAAGATTGTTTTTTCCTCAGGCCACTTGTGGGATATACCACTGGACCTCTAACTTAAACAGTTGCTCTATTCAGAAGAGAATTATTGCTTCCTGTTAATTTATGGGTTAGAGAATGTTTGGGAGATAAAGCTGAAATATTAATTTCAGATTAATCCCAGAGGGGTTGCTTCTAATGGTTCTGTGAATTCACTTTGGAAGAAACACTATTAAAGTCGATAAAAATGGCAAAGACCCACTAGCCCATCTCTAATCTAGATTTTGTTTGAAATAGACCTTATCCTTCTAATTAGAGTTGTTAGGACTCACTTTAGTTTTATTAATCATAATTAACATTTCTATAGTACTTCAGTTTACAAAGCACTTTCTCATCATTTGTTAAATTTCAAAATTGTCACAATATAATCTAGTAAAGTGGTGTATACACCTCCTATTGCTGTGATTACAGCAAATTTAATGGCTTAAAACAGCACAATTGATCTTATTTCATTTTAAGAATTCCGAAGTCCAGAACAGGTTTCATGGGGCTAACTAAACTCAAGGTATTGGGAGGTCTGTCTTTGAGGATGGAGGGGAGAATTTGTTTCCTTACCTTTTCCCACTTTTAGAAGCCACCTGCATTCCTCAGCTCCTGGTCCCTTCCGTCTTCTAAGCCTGGAAGTGATCCAGAGTCAGGTGTTTCTCAGGCTGCGTCACGCTAACTCAGCTTCTTTCTCTCTCAAGAATGGGCCCATTCTCCCAGGTAGTGAGAATAATCCCCCAATTTCAAGATTCTAATCACGTTTGACGATTCCTTTCACTGCATGAGCTAATATAGTCACAGGTTCCAGGGATTAAGACATAACCATCTTTGGGGCTGGACTTCTGCTTATCACAAGCAGCAATATTTTAAATGTTTTTATATCAGTAGTGATGGCGATAGTAAGAGTAGATTATTTTACCCAAGAAAGAAACAACATGGAAGAAGGTCTAGTTCTTTAATTACAATCACTCTATAATATCAGACAAAACTCTAATTTAAAATTGGTGTTCAGATGTTAATCTACTGCTTGTTCAACTCCATCGTGATGCCTTCGTCCGAAAGAAATAGTCCTAGAAGGCAATTTTATTGAACTTAGAATGACATGTTCAGCAATTCTTTTAGACTCTTCTTGAAAATTTTGCTCCAGGGCTTATTATTAATAACATCCACTAAACTTCTGAGGATAATATCTACTGGTGGCACCTTTGACAAGTACATGTTCATAGATTCCCTTAACAAATGAAAAAAAAAAATAGACTTTTGAGTTCCTATAGCATAATGGAAAACTATTTACATTTTAGTATTTTCACATATTATAACCACATAAATCAGCAAGGAAGGCAAATAAAATCATTTATAGCCCACATCTAGCACATACCAAAGACTCAGAGAATTGCCCCTGTGGGACTTGGAAGGCAAAGGGAAACGTGAGAAAAATGCTAAAACACTATGACTGCTGCTGTTGCCATCAGGAGAGAGTGCCCTACCTCTGACTCAGGTTCCTCTTGTTTTCCATCAGCATCCAAGCAACTGAAAACCTATTATTAGCTCGTATAATATCAGATTTTTCACAGCATCTCACAGTTTTAAGGAGTAAAAATAAAATTAAACTTGAGGATAAATGTTAAGTAAAAATTAAGCATAAATATTAATAATAGAATCTACTAATAAGATGTATTTAAAAGTAAGGGGGAGTTGGCTCAGTGCCCATAGCACAGTGGTTACTGCGCCAGCCACATACACTGGGCTGGTGGGTTCGAGCCTGGCCCACGCCTGCTGAACAACAATGACAACTTCGACAACAAAATAGCTGGGCATTGTGGCAGGCGCCTGTAGTCCCAGCTACTTGGGAGGTTGAGGCAAGAGTATCGCGTAAGCCCAAGAGTTTGAGGTTGCTGTGAGCCGTGATGCCACGACACTCTACCAAGGGTGACATAGTGAGATTCTGTCTCAATAAATAAACAAACAAATAGATAAAGAAAAAATAGAAGTAAGGGGAGTAGATAAGAGATTAAAATTACCCTCTCAAAAAATGGGCATAATTTGGAAATAAAGTACCCTGAGATTCTTGCACAGATTCAAATTTACATTAAAATTATACTTTGTTAGGCATGCTTACTAAAGATTTAAGACAGTTACTGAAATAAATTCTAAATCAGTATAATGGGAGATAGAAAATAAAACTCAATTTTCTCATAACAGGTTGAAATTAATGTCAGAAAAAGAAAACAAATAAAAAATGTGATAAATTCAAGATAGCAAAAGAAAGATTGAACCTACCAGTAATAATAATGAATATAAATGATAAAACTTGCTTATTGATAAAGACATGGATTTTCACATTACCTTTAAAATAAACCCACTATTCTATATTAAGGAATAATACACAAAAAAATGAAAATAAGAGAATGGAAAATGATTACTGGGAAATCATAACTAAACAAAGCTCATTTAGTAATTTAATATCAGACATTTAAAATTGAATAAATATATCCATAAATATATATTGTTTAAATAAACATTTCTTTGAACTAAAGTATCACAACACTATGCATTCTCTTATTGTTAATGACAAATAAAATATGAAACTGTTAATTCAGATAATGAGGTATGAGCCTTAATTCAGCTCTTTTGAGTATAGTGATATAGTAACATGTTTTCTGGTTATTAGAAAATATCCTAAAATGCCGTCTTAATTTTTAAAAAGTCACTATGGACATTTTGAAAATGTGAAAGTTATGAATAAACCTGCACATATAATCTGTACTCCCTCAAACTTTTTGTAACATCAATCACTAACTAGAAATTAAAATTAGAAAATACCACATTTTGCCCACATTTTTGGCACAAACTTTAGGGAAAAAAATCTTTCATTTGAATTTTTTAATTCCACTTCAAACCTTAAAACTTGCCATGTACACAACCCATTTTGACATTTTCCAAGGGATTGTCCAATAATTTTTGTCAAAATATCAGCTAGATTGCTAGCTCCCGCCTAAAGTGCACAAAGAGAAATATGTTGCTCTTTGGTGCCCAAAAATGCTTTCATTGCAAGTTTGTTGCAAATTTGACAAAACCAATTATTGTATTCCGGGGTATTATTGTACATATGTATATCGTTATTGCTTTTTGTAATGCATAAGCATAAATAAAAGAATTAAAAACATTCATATAGATACAGAATTAGTACTATCCATGTATAATGTGCATCCTTACTTTTTTTCTCAAAAATTTGGTCAAAAAAGAGATCTTGCAGGATACCAAGGAAACTAAGAATGTTGGTTTTCTGTTGGAAAAAATTCATCATTTTTTGAATGATAGAGTTAAAAAATGCTGTATATCAAACAATATTAACATAAATGAAACACTAAATTCAATTAAAAAAAATTGGTCAAAAGAGTGCACATTATTGCAACATACAGTACATTTTTAAAAGGCTGAAGAATGACTCCATTCAGTCCAACGGTCCTTCGTTCTGCCTATGCCAAATTGAATCTTCTGCAATCCCACCCTCACTACGAAGTTAACAGTTGTTGAAATTTATTTTTGTTTAGTACTGTTTAGTACTGTTCAGTATTCTAGCTCAGAGGGGACTCTCTAAGCGCATTAACCACTCTGTGCTGAGAGTCACATTGTTGAGTGCCTGGAGGAGGCCTCAGTTCCTCAACAGAATGGATCCATGTAAAACCTCCTTCACTCCAGTGGTTCTAAACATGTGGTCCCCTGGAAAGCAGCTTTGGCATCATCTGGGAACTTTTAGAAACACAAATTATTGGGCTGCTACCCCAGAAACTCTGGGAGTGGTGCCCAGCATGGTGTGGTTTAACGTGACTTCCAGGTGAATCCCATTGTTTAAGGATTTCTTGATTTCTAAACAAGTTCAAGATTGGCTCCCTTATATCAATGTACGCAGCTATGATTTAATAAAAAAAAAAAAAAGATTGGCTCCCAAAATTCAACAATAAAATACACAAAAAGATCAGAGATCAAACAGCAGGAAGCAGTTGTGGATTTTCTGAGCTTTATTTCTGTCATGCAAATCTGCATAGGACTAAGATACACATTGTACTAGACTCAGTGCTAGGAAATACAGATTAATAACTTCCATTTTCCAAACACAGCTCATTTACAACAAGGTATTCTTTATCAGTATAATTATGTTAGAACGTTTTTACGCTGACCTACTTGTTACATAGTACAAGACAAATACATAGACTTTTTCAATGGCAGATTCTTTTAAAATGTGACTGCTAGGAAGTGACCTACCTAATGGTAAGAGAAGAATTTAGCATTCATTACCAAGTTTAGGGTTTTTAAATAAAATCTTTTAATAGCTCCTATGAGTGAAAGAAAAGCTGAGTTGACATTTTATAGAACAATTGAAGTCAATAGTATTTGCTATGCATTTGCTATCTGGAGGAGATGCCGAGAAGTTGGTTTTTTAAGGTTGAGATCAGCTTTGAAATTTCACAAATACAAGTGTCAAAATAAACATTCAAGTATTTGTCTTGAGTTAAACCTAAGCAATTAATGTGCTATGTGAGCACATAAATTTACCAAAGCAGGCCAGAGAAACCCATTACTCAACTTTTATGTTTTTTAAGTCTTTGGGGTGATGGTGGTGACTTTAGGCTACAATTCCACAAAAATATTAGGGACAGACACTGTTCCCTCCTTAAAGACAACAGAATTGGTTCTTCAGCCAAAATATTGCAAATTCATTAATATAACAATTCAGACAAGAGAAAGGCAGGAACCAGATTTCCTGGAATAGCAAGTATTCTCATGTTCTGAGATACATCCTTTGAACAGCCACTATCATTGCTTGCAAATCTAGCATCAACATTCCCATGTTTCATTGTAGCTTCTTGTTTCATGCAAAAGAGTAATGGCCGTCCCACAGAAAGGTAACCAAGATGATGAAAATCTGCGTGTTACTAAAGGAATTGCTGAAACACTAACTTATTTTTAGATTGGGAAAGATAAAAATTAGAAGATGGTTTCTACTGTCTGTAACAAGACCTATTTGGATATTTTCTATTCATTTAGTTCCCTAAGATAAAAGTAAAAGCAACTGGAAAAAAATTCTACTGGAGCCTAATTAATTAAATGAGTAATGATTAAATACCCATTAAATGTTTTTCTAGTATAAACTACTTCTTGAGGTGGCAAGTCCCCATTCCTGCAATAGCCAAATAGGGGATGGATGATGATATTAATAGAATTTCTGTGTTACATGAAAATGGAAAGTGGAGAAAACAAATGTATTATAATGGGCAACAGCAGGGATCTGTGACTTTGGACAAGTTGCATAATTATTCTGCCTCTTTATATTCTTGTCTGTAAATAGGAAGAGAAAGAGTTACGTGTCAGAGCTGCTTACTAAGGTCAAGAAAAGGCTTATCACTATGTCTCATACATAGTTCATAAATACAATGCATACATATAACTAAGACCACATGATAGCAGCAAATCGTTCTGGGTGAGTCAGCCAGTGAGTGGGAGTGAATGGAACCATAGGGAATTGCTTTAGGCCACTGTAGACTTTATAAACAGTGAACACTTATGCTACACAAAATGTATTTAAAATTTTTTTCTTCAATAATAAGTTTACCTTAGCTTACTATAACTTTTTAATTTGTTTAAACTTTTTGACTTTTTGAATTAACATACCTTAAAACACAAACACATTTTACAACTGTACAAAATGTTTTCTTTCTCAATATCCTTATTCTGTAAGGTACTTTGCCCTTACCTATTATTTATTTATTTTCTTTTTATACATTTTTGTTAAAAGCTAAGACACAAACACAGACATTATTAGCTTGGGCCTACGGAGGGTCAGGATCCCCAATATCACTGTCTTCTACCCTCCCCACGTGTCCACCTGAAGGTCTTCAGGACCCACCACACTCATGGAGCGGTCGTCTCCTGTGGTAACAATGCACTCATCTGAAATACCTCCCAAAAGACCTACCCGAGGCTGTTTTACAGTTAACACTTTTTGTAAGTAGGAGTACACTCTAAAAGAACAGTAGTAAATACATAAACAGTGGTTTCTTAGCACTAGCAAGTATTATGCGCTAGACTCGGGGAGGGCTGGCAGCGCGGTGGGTTTGTTTACACCACCGCCACTTGAGCAATGTGTTGCATTACAACACTATGACCGCTAGGAGGTGGCTAGGCGACAGGAATTTTTCAGCTCGGCTATAATCTTACGGGACCTCTGTCGTGTATGTGGGCATTCGTTGATGAAGCGTTATGCAGCGTTGACTAAACATTACACCAGCAGCTCCTCGGATCTGCAGCTTAGAATGTGAAGACCTGCTGCCTTCACCACCGGATGGGCGGCAAACCCAGATTCCATCTGGGAGTCCAAGGGGCGAGGCTGCAGGAGGCAGAGGAGGGGGTTGCGGGCCGAGGTGTGCGGAGCCCTACCCGGCCCTCAGCCCCAGCAGGGCCCGCTCGCTGCATTCGCGGCCATGACCCCCTGGCCTGCCCGGCCACCTGCTGCCCTTGCTGCTTCTCATCCATCGTCAGGGGTGCAAGGGCAGCTGTCCAGTTCTTTGGGGACAACACGGCTCTCCACAAGTGACTGTGTCATCGCCAGTTTGGAGTTCCGTCAGCTTACAGGCAGTTATCTAGATGTGAGATGCCGGGGCTCCTGTTCCGAGCGGCTCTAAGCAGCAGATGGGGGTCCCAGGGCCTGGATGCTCTGCGATTAGCCTGGGGCTCTTCAAACACCCAGCTTGCTCCCATGCCAGTCTTCCTCCATTGGTTCGCTCCTCTGGAACCCTGAAATGACAGAAACAAGGCAATCTAATTCCAGAAAATTCGGAGGCAAAGAGAGGTGTAGGTGCCCTGCCCAGAGCCCTGACCTGTGAAGCCACAGAGGGGATCTTTCTTCACATTAGGGATTTGCATAGTCCGTTCCCAGGTGGGTGCCACTTCGATGTCAGCACCCAGGGGTGTAGATGTGATCCAGGGGTTGTGAAAAGCAAGTTTGTATCCACAGCGGAGCACCAACTGAAATTGGGGCAAAGGGTGCTTAAGAAAGCCGGGCCTGCCCGCTCACTGCTCCAGCTCCCGGGCTTCGGCCATAACCTGGGAGGTGCTCTGTGTGGGCCACTCTGTACCAGGCTCCTTGCTAAAGGCCAGAGTCACAGCCGGCTTTGAAAGTGACAAAGTCAAACATTCACAGTACAAATACACCAAGGAGACAGAAGAGAAGGAGTAAAGGACCCGGGGCCCGGAGAGGGGCCTTTGTGCCTGGAGCTGCAGCCCCGGTCTTCAGAAGTCTTCCTCCAGGGACCGTGAGGGCACCCGGGGGACTGACCGCCATGGACTGCCCAGATCTCCAGTACTCACCCCTCTTGCTCCCACTCTCTTTAGGCTGAAAACCAGCCCGTGTTGTATGTGTGGTTATGGGTTTCTGTGGTACTTGCAATACATGTTTGTGAGAAGACCAAAAAAAGAAAGAAAGAAAGAAAGAAAAAGAAAAACATGAAGACCTGGGGAGCAGGGCTACCAATATGCTAGCTGCCAAAATATGAGAGCAGAAAAACAAATGTGTGTTGTTGTAAGTTAATGGAATTTTACGGTTGCTGCCACTGAAGCAACTCTGAAAATACAAAAATTTGAACCAGAGACAGGCAATTGGTACTAAAAGTAGGGTGATGACTTAACAAAAACAAAATATGAGCCATTGGCCTCAAAGCCAGATGGTAGGTGATGAGGGAACTATCCTTGGAGGCTGAGAAAATGATGACCTAAGTTTCTGAGTGATGCCATATTTGAAAAATGTTACCTCTGATAGCATGGCAGTGAGCCAATGTACCTTTGGATTTGTGGCTTTTACAAAGCAAGAATTTTGCTAGGATGCCTGTGTTGTTATTTTTAGCCGCCTTTGACAAGGTATTACAAGAGTAAGAGAAACTCAGTAGAATTTGGATGAAAGTATATAGAGTGAATCCTGAGATGAAAGTGTAGAGACAGAATCCAGAAACTTACATTCTAACAAGGTGAAAGACACAGGTCATTTTTCATCTATAACCAGTAAAGGAAAATATTGGGAGATGCTGGGCTACAGAACAGATCTCAAGGAACTAAAGCAAATCTTTAGTATGGTCATCACCTTCTTAAACACTGAGGATGGTTTGAAATTGCCCATAGAAAACGTTTTAGTTAAGAAAAAAATCACATTCAGGATAAAGAGAAGTGAACATGGCTTATCTAAGAGGTTAGTGAACTCAAATGTAAGTAAGAGGTGTATCTCAAAAATAATTGTGGGTACAGCTCTCAGCACTTAGAGCTGTTTGGACGCCAATAAAGTTTTGGCAGATGATACAGTCATCCCTCAGTACCCAAAGGGAATTGGTCCGTGACCCCCACAGATACCAAAATCTGCATCCCTTATGTAAAATGATGTAGTACTTGCATATAACCTACATAAATCTTACTATACACGTTCAATCATCTCTAGATTACTTATAATATTTAGCAGAATGTAAGTGCTATGTAAATAGTTGTTATGCTGTATTGTTTAGGGAACAATGACAAGAAAAAAGTCTATACATGTTCAGTACACGCTTTCAAAGAAAATCGTTTCGATCAGTTGTTGGTTCAATCTATGGATGTAGAATTGTGCCAGCAAAAGTGCCACCAACCAGGAGTAAAGGAAAGACTGTGACAAATCAAAACCTAAATGATCTTTGCGGGCTTCCAAATTTCTACCATGAAATAGTGTGCTGATAAATCTGTACTAAATATGTCCAAGGAGGACCTATTTTTCAAGGTTCCTTTCAGATACACCCAAGGAAGATGGTGGAAAAGGAAGGACATCCCAAAAAACTATGAACTGAGAGCTGTCAGACAACAGAACTGGGGTTCATCAAGGACTTCCTTTTTGTTACTATAGTAAAGCTAAGTCAGCCTATTTACTGAGAAATCAACACAGCTATAAAATGAAATACACATGAGCATGTTATATATATTTATATATGTTAGCTTTAACAATATATCAAGCATCACTGATTAGAACACATTATACTTCATCTATAGATAAGCCTGACTAGAGTTAAAAGCATATTAATTAAAAAACTGAATTTTTTCAGCATTGTCAGACATTTAAATATACTGAACGATTGATTTTTTTTCCAGAAAATAAAATGTCTGACATAAGTTAGCATCAAAAAGTGTTTTCATAAAGAAAGATAAGTTGTCATTAGCCTTAATAAGCAGAACATTAACTTTTTCCCTGTAAACAGCATATAATCAAATCTTATTGTTTTATTTTAACATGACAATCTTTTATCATAGGAGAATTTAATCTATTTATATTTAATTATTAATACATTTGGTTAAATCTATCATTTTGTCATTTATGTTTATATATTATGTGCTCCACTACCTACATTCCTGCCTTCTTTTGGATTAATTAATACTTTTATTTTTATATTATTTTATTATTCCATTTTTTATACTTTACTTTCCCTTCTGCCCCTCAGTGCTTCCTCCAAAACCAACATCCTATAGGAAGAATTCAGAATGCTTGCCTTGAATCTGTGATGGTAAAATGTTCATACCTCTTTTTTGTCTGAGTGTTTTCATTTTGCTTTTACCTTTGAAGTATATTTTCAATGGGTATTAAATCTGGGTTGGAAGATAATTTCTTCTGTAAAGTTATTAATCAGTATGACTATTGCTCCTTTTCTTTCTTTTTTTTTTTTAAAGGCTAGTCAAGTGAAGCGGTGGGAGTGGAAAAGGAACAAAGGAATCTGTAACTGGTTGTGAACAACTAATTGTGAACACCATTGCCCTGGGATTAGCCCACTATTGCTCCTTTTAATGTTTTAACTTTTTACTGCACTGTTTTTCAATTTTCTTTTTGCTTAAAAAAAAAAATTGACTCTGAGGTACCTAGGTGTGTTTTCTCCTAGATGTAGATACTCTTGCTTGGAATTCATACAAGAGTATCTACAAACTGTATCTTAAAACTGTGATTTGGATACTTTTGTTAAGTTTGAATATTCTTGGCCAGTATTTCTTCAAATATATCTGTTTCATATATCTCTTCAGATTACCTTCTATATTTTCCCCTCTCTCCTCTCTCTGCTTTAATATAGTCATTTTATATGGACTTGGCCTCCTGTTCATCAATCCTCTGTTTTGCTTTGCTTAAAGAATAGAAATACTCTACCAAATGCCTAATTTCACATAATGTAATATAAAAATATTTTTTACTTCATGCTGGTTCTTCATTTTAGCATGTAATTTTTTTGACTATATTAATCAGAAATATTTTAAAGTCCATATCTGACAACTTTAATATCTAGATGACTTGCAGGATTATTTTTATTGTTTATCATCATTTTTGTTCAATTTATCTAGTCCTCTAGGGTGCCTGATTATTTGTGATTACATCTAAGCATGCAAAAAAAAAAATCCAAAGATATAATTTAAAACTTTGGATGATATTTCCCTAGATTCGAGTTTAATTTTATTTTTGATAAGTTAGAAACAGATGATTTTCATTTGATCAGGTATTTTGCTTATTTGAATCTGGGTTTAAGTTGTGGATGCTCTTTTATTTTCTTTTCACTTCTCTTTTTATTATGTAACTTGTTTGAGGTTCTAAGGAAAAACTTGGGATCCTTCCTACGGCCCTCTATATTGAAGGACCTGAAGATATTTGATTTTAGTCTCCTCAACCCGATAGGCCTGCCAGAGTTCTGCACACCTCATCAACCTCTCAGGCACTTTTTGCAAATTAGCATGATCGTGTGGAAACAAAAGTGAGTTATGACACGTTATGGATTCCTAAAGAAGATAAAGTGTAAAGTTTTAGCTGGAAATAGGATAACCATTCATCACTATTTATGTAAGTCAATGTCAGTTTAGGCCTATGATTCTGGAGTCATAATTAACATGTGCCTATTTTTACTCTCAAAATTGTCTCAGTTTAAAATATAAATTACAAGTTCACTCTGGTGAGAAATACTAGTTAAGCTGTACAGAAAAATGGATGAAGACATACGGGAATGAAGACATTTCAGGAAAGACACAGAGGAAGGAAGCAGCTCTCACACTGCAACAGATACAGCAGTATACTATATACATACTTTCTGCTCTGAGCAACCTATCTTCCTATTGTTATATGGATTAGAAAAACCCAGGAGAAGTTGGCACAAGAGGAGTTACAAAAGGAAAACAATCCTGTCCTTACATCTGAAACAGTAGCAAACATGACAAAATTTATTTCCCTTCAGTTTTGGAGGTTGCCAGTCCATGAGCGAGGTGATCTGTCATCCTAGGTTCCTAGGAAAAGCTCTGGGCCTTCTTCCTGTGTCCTCTATGGTGTGGGCAGTGAGAGGTCTCTCTTCCTCTCCTTATGAAGTTAAAGTCCCACTGGCTTAGGGCCCCACCCTCATGACCTCATTTAAAATTACCTCCAGAAGACACCATCTCCGGATACAATCACATCAACATATAAATGAGGGGGAGGGGCAGTCCGTAGCAGACACATATTACAGTTTTTTTATGATCCTTTCAGTGTTGTTTCAGGTTTGTGTTCACTTAAGCTGATCAGGTGTGTTGATGATCCAAAAGATCCGGAAGAGAGAAATTGAACACATCCTTTTTATTGCCTTCTGAAAAGGCAGCTGAAATATACAGATGTTCATGCTTTACTGGCTAAGAAGGGAGGGCTAAAAAAACACAGCAAGAAAGAAAATTAAAAACCCAAGTTAATATAATCATACTAACGGCAGGGAATGGCATCATCTTCTGATGCCTGCTGTTACTGACTGAACACTGGCCTGTCAGGGACGATATCCGAGTGATTGTCCTGGGCGTCATCTTGCAAGGGTGGGCATCCAAATTGGTGCTGGATTCTACCTGCCTAACTTCAGACGCACTGTGAAGAAATACCCCCAAATGAGACACATTTTCCCTTATTCATTTCATTCTACACTAGGAGGAAGCCAACTTTTAAACAGTGTTGTCAAGGTATACATTAAATACACTAAAATTTATATGTTTAAATTATACAATTCAATAAATTATAGTACAGTTACAGAACTGTACAACCATCATCATTCAAAAACTTTCTAATCACCCTAAAGGTACCTTTTGCCATTTCCCAGTCCCTCTCCCTACCCTAGTTAATGACTTATCTACTTTCTCTTCTAAACATTTTCATTTTTAATATGACATTGAAAATGCACAGCTTCCACCCATTTCAGTTATTTCTCTGTTGATTTATCCTTAATCTACCCAAAGAAATGAATGGTGGATTTGATTCCAGCACCAGGTCTTGAACCCTGCAGTCTGCTTTTACCAATAGAAATCCTTCATGTGAATTTGACAGAAAGAAATCAACAGGAGGAATGGGGTTTGGGGTTTCCATTCTGCTAAGATTCAGACGTGATGTGGCTGCCTCAGACTGAGGAGGTGGGCCCCCTGCTGAGCCCAGCCTTGCAAAGCCAGTCTGGCAATTCTGTTTACAGGACAAATGAGCCGCCACTTTGTTAGACCTCTGCACTTTGCCAAAATAAAAACCACTGCGTAGACAGAAACCTGCCTGGCAGCTCTGCCCCTGCCAGGTATCACCTTCTTTGCTCTTCACTCCTATCTGCTCATTTCACCACTGTGAACTGGGGGTGTCTGTAAGTTCTTGACATTTCAACTCATTTGCTTGGCCATATTTCTCATGTAGCTTTTAAAAGTGCTGCATTTTCTAAGCATTATCTAGTTTTTTTCCTCTTGTAATCTCAAAATAAACACTTATTGATACAAAGGAGAAAAGAGAGAGGTAGCAGGCACAGATCTCCACCACCCAAAGACAACTTCCATAGGGGGCACTTGGAAAGGGTGTGGAGTATAAGAAAAGACATTAGAGTCTGGAAAGGGGCGTGCATGTTCTAAAAAAGAATACTCCAAAAATTAGTTTTCAATCACAATATATAGTATATTGTGAAGGAAATAATGAGGTTTTTTTTTTATATTTATCAAACACAGACATAAGTTTTAAAATTTATCACTGAATTTTTTTCTTTATGCTAAATAAAGGCCAGGATACAATCTATGCTTTAAGAGTGTTAAAAGCAATAATGGAATGGAAATAGAGAGGAGAGGCTATTTCTGGATAACCCCGGGGAGCTTCATGGAGGAGTTGAGATCAGATAGGCAATTGATGCTTGTGTTGAGTTGGATAGGCAGGTCTAGGGCACAGATTTGGAAACCCAGTCTGTGTACAGAATAGTGAGCTGAAATCTAATCGTTCACATGGACAGAGCTGCCTAAACCTTTGCCAGGGAGAATGTAGACTGAGGAGAATGCAATGGAAGCCCCAGGCAAAGTTCATTGCAACTCTATGATACAGCACCCAAAATGAAAACCAGTCAAGCCTTGGTAGATTTTGCAGAAAGGAAATAGAATGTGAAAGAGCAAGGGGGGGAAGAAGAGAGAAGTAATAACACTACCAAGGTTTCTAGACTATAAAAGCAAGAGAGGTGATACCGTTAGCAAGAATAAGGACTAAGGATAAAAACTCAGATTGGAAGATAATAGGATGGCAAGACCAAGACTGGACTCCACAGTGGAAAGTTGGTACACAAGGCAACTGACCGCAAGCCAGAGGGCCCTCAAGTCCTTCTGCAGGAGGTGTTAGGTGGGGCTGTACTGATGCCGGGCAGGCCAGCCTTTCCCACACTTCACATGCTTTGGAGTAAATGAAATTTCTCTGCAAGCTGGTGCATTAAGGTAGTCAGGCTCGCTGCCGGCCTCCACTCTCTATGTCAGAGGAGGAGCTGCTGATGTGAAAGTCGTTTGAAACTAGTTCAGATTCACAAATCCAAAAGGCCATTTTAATTGGCCTTCTCTATGCCTCTTCCATTGTATGTATTCCTGAGCAGACTGTACTGCCTTGTCACAAAGTTAGAATCCAGACAAAACCCATCACTCTAGTGCAGTGATTTTCAACCAGTGTGCTATGAGAGGATCTTAGGTGTGCCATGAAAAATTTTCAAGATTATTAACTAGATAATTTTTGAAAGAAATTCAAAGCACAGTAAGTATATTCTTTTTTTATTCTTTTTTCTTTTTTTTTTTTTTTGCAGTTTTTGGCCAGGGCTGGGTTTGAACCCACCACCTCCAGCATATGGGGCTGGTGCCCTACTCTGTTCAGCCACAGGCGCCACCCTTCTTTTTTTTTTTTATCAACATAATTTAAGTGTGCCACAGAAGTGTAACTATAGGTTCAGGTGTGTGTGCCATGAGATAAAAATGGTTGAAAACACTGCCTTCTGGAAAGAACAAGGATTTAGTTTTAGACAGAACAGGTTGTGGAATACCTGTCCCTCCCTCCACTGACTAGCTTTCATCTCTTTGACCTTAACTTTTCTCACCTGAAAAATAGAACCAATAATGATTTCTATTTTTATGAGGATTAAATTTTTGTAATATAATTTAAAATAAGCTGGACTGGTTCCTTGAGCACAGCCATTTATCCACCTCCTTCCTAGTTTAGTGCACGAAATCAAATACTGAAAGACAAACACATCAGTCTAGCATTGAGTGACAAAACTAAGCTTGGGAAAAGCCACCAAGATGGAATGTGAAAACCTGGGGTAGAAGGTTCCTAAATGTTACGGTACCGATTATAATAATTACTAACTCAGGCACTTGGATATATACTATTTTATTTTCCACGTGTGCATCTTATCAGGCCTTAGAAGAGTGAAAACACTTCAAAGGCACATGCCACAAATCGTTTGGGTGCGTTGGCTTTCAACGCTGTTCGTCTAAAATCATACTACTAAAATGTGCCACAGACTGGGTGGCTTAACCAGCAGAAATAAATTCTCTCACAGTTCTAGACACTAGATGTCCATGATAAAGGTATCAATGGGACTGGTTTCTTCTAAGGCCCCCTCTCCTTGGCTCGTTGGCAGCCACATTCTCCCTGTGTCTTCTCATGAGCTTCTGTCTGAGTATGTCTGTCACAAATTCCCTCTTCTTGTAAAGATACCAGTCGTATGGGACTAGGTTCCACCCAAACGACCTCATTCTAACTTAACCACCTCTCTCACGGCCCTCTCTCCAAATACGTTCTGAGCTACCAGGTTTTGCACTTCAAGATATGCATTTTGGGAAACCAAATTCAGCCCATAGCACGGGCTCACCACACAATAGCTTCTGTTGCTTATAAGAAGCTGGCATGGACACCACCTCATTTGCCACTTAAAACAACTGGAATGACAGTGGGATAATTATCATGTCCCTTTAGCAGATGAGAAAACTGAGGCTCACCAGCTAGAATAGCTGTATCAGAACTCAGACCCTGGACTTTTGAATCTAAATATAGTGATCATTGCACCTTAGCCCACTGCCTATCTGAAATGAGGGGCTGACGGGGTTGGCAGCCTGAAAGAACACACTCGTGACCAGTGTAAACGGATGCCACACGAATCTACTTCACCTCTGAAAAGGCAGGAGACAACACAGCAGAATTAACATCAAATGTCTTAATTTGTGACTGAAATTAATGTGTTCAGCATGGAACTTGGTTATTTTATGCTGGCCAGAAGCCCTGATTGCTAGAATTACTCTCTTTGATATAAAAAAATCCCACTAATAAATTTGGTTGAATAAACCAAATATTTCCATGGACTACATGGTCAAAAGAAAATAACAAACAGGTTCCTTGATGTTAATAGCTGTGGCTGGCAGGAAACCAGTCTCTCCAAGTTTCTTTTCATCTCTAAGTTTCAACAGCTCTCACTTTTAACCACTTCAGCCGGCAGCACAGCACCAGCCACATGGGAGCTATTCGGTACATTTCAGGTTTACTGAAGCTAATTAAGCTCCACCACTCAGACTACACACATTATTGAGCACCCATTAACATGCCACCAAAACTACCTGCCGGCAGCCTCACAGCCCCTTCCTCTCAATTCCTTAAAACAGAAATATGGAGTGGGAAGATGACATGATAGGTGCTGGCCTTTCCATGGATACTGGTTACCAAATCAGGACATATTCCCATCCTTTCTCCCTTTCACTCTCTTTGTCAAAACTTTAAACCCAAAGAGCAATTCGGTTTTGCAGAGAGAGGTCAAGTGTTCTTATTCTTCCCAGCCCCACATTTTAAAGCTATCATTTCAAACGCCTAAGTAATTTCTATTAAACTGCCCTCTTTAAAGAAAAAGGGCCATATAATACAAATACAACTCTTTAAGGGACCAGAGCTTCTTTCATGGATTTTCTATAAATCTATGTGGGCACTTTCTAATATGGACCTAAAGCAGCAAAACCACAGTCCTGACGGGGCAGAGTTTGTATGGAAAATAGATACCAAATCAAACAGCTCTGATTCTCTCAGGAGTCCAAATGAAAGGGAAATGGTGGAAAGATTTAGCTGGCTCCACTTAATTTGATTCTTGGCAACCCAGAGTGAGCCCCTTGAAGGTTGGAACAGGTCATGATTGCATGTGGGCTTGGATACTCATAAACATATAAACATATAACATAAATATAGGACAAATGAACAAGGAAGCCTGACTGGGGTAAAGAGAAAAATGTGCCTGTGTTTAGCTTTAAGAAAAATGCTAAATGAGGATTGTTTATTTGCCAAAGAGCATCCATTTAACCTCTCCACTCTTCCATGCATTGGGGTTCTAGGGACCCCAAGATATCCCCCAGCAACCTGAATTCTCTACATTTTCAGGATCCAGATCTTTATTTTTCCTTATACTCCACACTTGCCTGATAGGTATACTAATTATATTTGACTCAGAAGAAAGCTGAAACATGCCTTGAAAATCAATCTACTCCTTTATTATAAATTTTAGGATGTGATATAAAGAAGGCAAATACTAAATACAGAATTAAAACCTCCATTAGCAAAAGAACCAGAACTTGAAATGAGATGTCCACTCCCTGGTCAATACCCATCTCTCTCTCCATCATTCCACTGGGCCCAGTAATCAACTCATCGTAAACTAATACAACAACATCCACATATTCACAATTTTTTTCTGGACATTAAGAATGAGTAGGCTCTTTCACCAAAGAACTGAGTCTAATTTCAGACAGCCCTATAACTGCCCAGTAAGACAACAGGATTTTTATCCCTTCAGCTGATTCTGCCTTTGTGTCACTACTCTGCAGCCATCAGAAAAGCCAAGGGAGCTGGCAGTCGTGAATAAGGTGGCATTTCAATTACCCTGTAACTCCTGCCCCCACTGTGGTCGCATAAACCAACCGTACTTTTATTTATGGTAGAATAATATTTTGAAATATTAGCTTATTCTCTCTTATCTTTGCCCCATTTATTCAGCTAAAACATTTTTTATGCATTGCTGTAGAGAAGGCATATGCCAGCAGAAGCCTAAAGGAAAAAAATAAATGGAGTCAATTCTTATTTTAAAAAGCCTACTTCTCAAGAAGAAATGGAAAAATAATAATAATAATAATAAGCAATAGTCTCCATAGTCTTGAGCGTAGGCTCAATAAGGAGAGCCAGGGCCTCACTCCCAAACTAGACATAGTTTCCCCACACAGAGGAGGGAGGCAGGAGGGGAAATGGGGGTATTTAAGCTCTGTGAACTTCTGAAAAACAGCTAGTTAAATGTGGGTATCTGGGAGCTCTCAAATGAAAAAGGATTGTATTTCTCTACATTTAAACCTAATTTCACTATTGAGTCTCTTATCTCTGGGCTATAATTTCATTGAGGTCAAGGATTGCTCCCTCTCCCTTTTGCACTTGTGGGAAAAGGAAATATCTCTTCTTCACCCATCACCAGGTTCATGGGTGATGAATATACAGGGTGGACATAAAGTTCGTGTGCAATTTGCTATGTTAAACTATCTTAAATTGCACACTAACCTCATGTCCACCCTATATAATAAACTAATATTTCAAAATATTATCCTGCCCTAAATAATAGTATGGTTTATAGTGAGGCCCCCATAACAAAAGACAGGTGAGTAGAGAAAAGCAGACAAAATCATTTAAATTTTATATGACATGGAGCCTTCATAAGGAAATAAAGACCCAACCAATTGGGGAAGGCTGTGTATGTTTATGCTGGGTTTGAAGAAGAACTTATCATGCAGAAGTGTAATTGGAAGAGAAAAGGGGTATAATCCAAAGACAAGAAACTGGGGGGAACTTAGCAAGCCCTGTTTGTCAGATTCTCTGCGTCCTTGTGTCTTTGGAGAAAAGGATTTTCCTTTCTTCTTGGAATAGGGAGGTGTCTCTCCAATGAGGGTCTTGGAGAGACCCTACTTCAGGGCAAAGAAACTCCTAGATTTTATGGCCTGTTACACGGGGAAAAGGCAAAGGGAAGATAAGAGTAACCTTCCTGCTTCTGCTGTTCTCTCAAATTCCTTCAGCTTAAACTATCTTGGAGTAGCATGGCCTGACACCCATCACACCTATGTTTCAGGGGCCGGGAGAGAGTCTGGTCTTCCACGGCTCCGTGTGGCCATACTGGCCTCTGTCTAGATGGGCATGCGTCAATGCTGGTGGAGACCGGGATGCCTTCTTTCGCACTGGGTCTCCCACGTGCTCTTTAGCTTCTTCAGCTCAGAATCCTTCGTGGGTGTTTTCCAGCCACTTTTGATCACACGGAGACCCTTCCATTCATTCCACACCACATTGATCCATGGGCTATTCTGACGGGCTCTTTGAGATTTCATTTGACTATAATAAATACTTTTTTCCCCAGCTCCCAGCATAAGAACATCCAAAACCCTTGGAGTTTCCTAAGCGATGGGCCTAAGAGAAACATCTTTTGTTATTCAGTCACACCCAAGTTCATGTGACAGAGGTGTCTCTTGGTGGACCCTTGATAGCTTCAGGATGGGACTTTTTGCAGAAAGAGCCAGCCACGTGATTGTTGGAACTTAGCCCCACTCCCTCAACTCCCCACTTGCAGAGAGGAAAGAGGACATCCGATTGAGTCCATCACTAATGGCCAGTGATTCAATCAATCACATCTACCTAGTGGAACCTCCATAAAAACTCCAAATGATGGGGTTCCAAGAGCTTCTTTGTTGGTGAACAAATTCAGATGTTGAGAGAATGGCAGGCCCTGAGAAGGTATTGGAGCACCATGCAATCGCAAGTTTATAAGTTAATCAGGCTTAAATGTATAAAAATAAGTTACGTTTCTTGTTCACCTGAGCTGTTGTGCTGAGATTCATACCTTTTAGAGATTTCACACTTATTTTTCATTTGCTTCTGGCTTTCACCTTTGCCTTATTTATAACTATTACAGTCATCAAATTAAAGGTTAAAACCATCAGGCAAGGCCTAGCATTGTGGCTCACACCTATAATCCCAGCACTCTGGGAGGCCTAGGCGGGGGGATATTTTAAGCTCAAGAGTTCAAGACCAGCCTAAGCAAGAGCAAAACCCCCATCTTTACTGGAGGAAAAAAAAAAAAAAAAAGCCAAGAAAAATTAGTGAGACCCTGTCTCTACTAAAAACAAAAAAATCAGCCAGGTGATATCACAAGTACCTTTTAGTCCCAGCAACTGGGGAGGCTGAGGCAAGAGGATCATTTGAACCCAGGACAGGAAGCACTCAAACCTGGGGCAAGAGAGTGAGCCTCTGTCTCAAAAAAACAAAAAACTTCATGCAATATAACTCTAAAAATAAATAAAATTACATCTATATATAGTTAGTGTTGGAATGACATAAATTTAGTTTTGTGGGGTTTTGTTTTGTTTTGCTTTGTTTTTGGTCAGGCTGCTTTTTACATTCATAACACTCCTCTGTTACAAATATTAATATATCTGAAGCCCCATTTTCTCTTGGCCTATAGAAACCATTCCTCGTCTTTCTTTATTAAGTCAATACTTATTATGGCATACTTCCTTTCTTGTAAAAATATTTATTTTTGTTCCCAGGTTGTGGAAGACAGAGGATATGTACACTTTTAAGGCCTAGGGTATACTTAAAATGGTATAAAATGTCTACATTCAAGCTCCAAGTTTCATCAGTTAAGTAATTGTGTGGGTACATCGTGTTATGCCAAACTGACCAACACTTACATCTACTTTAAATTGGTTCTACAGTAAGGCAGAAATGTTGATATCTTAGCGCAAATGTATAGCCCTTTCCAAAAGGCTGGCAATTGGGAAATGTGCTAAGTATTGATATTTGAAAGCCACTCACCCACCCTGCACTAACACAAAAGGTACAGCATAGGAAGTGCAGTCCCCTGCTGAGGTGCCACTATCCTTTTTCTTTTCTTTTTTTTTTTTTGCAGTTTTTGGCTGGGGCTGGGTTTGAACCCACCACCTCCAGCATATGGGGCTGGCACCTTATTCTGTTGAACCACAGGTGCTGCCCAGTCACTATCCTTTTTCTACTTAATTAGACATACAAGGTCATGAACACATAGACAAGGATTCCATTACTACAAATGCTACAAATGGCAAACGTGATTGGTAAACAAGTAATAAAAAGCAAAGAACAGCCTAGCTGGATTGAGAAACTGGAAGCAACAACCAATAAAAGAGTGGAAAAGTGAAGAAGAGAATGCTGATTCTGGATTTTGTGCTTATTTAATATGTTTTAACTTTATTTTTAGAATTTTATCATCTGAGTTTTTTTTTTTTTTGTAGACACAGAGTGTCACTTTATGGCCCTTGGTTGAGTGCCATGGCATTACAGCTCACAGCAACTTCCAACTCCTGGGCTTAGGTGATTCTCTTGCCTCAGCCTCCCGAGTAGCTGGGATTACAGGCACCTGCCACAATGCCCAGCTATTTTTTGTTGCAGTTTGGCTGGGGCCGGGTTTGAACCCACCACCCTTGGTATATGGGGCCAGCGCCCTAGCCACTGAGCCACCGGCACTGCCCAGAATTTTATCATCTGAGATTTTTAAAATCTATTGTATGAGATATTAAAAGCCAACATAAAGGTATTGCCAGAAGAGTCAATAAAGAATGTGAAAGCTGACTAGTAATCATTTTTCTAATTAAATAAAAAAAAATAATTGGGTGATTAAACATTACAGGTCTTTTTCTAGTTCTCACATTCTATGATTCTTCATCATATCTCTTGCCTACCATCTCATCTCGCACCTTTATGTCATTATCCTCCCTGATAAAGAAGAGCTTCTGACCTAGATATGGCTAATATGAGCTGTGGAAGACTCTTTCCTTTCTACCTAAGAACCTGTGTGGATGTTCCAGCACACAAAATGCATAAAAGAGATGTTCTTTTCAACCATAGTGTGCATGGCATAAAGGTTAACTTTGAAACCAGCTCCTCTTAATTTTGGACAATGACTTTGGAGACTCCTGAGGTTTAACAGGATTTTTACATGAGTTTAGCAGAAGAGAGAGAGAAATTCTGTGTTAAATTGTGCACTGAGCAGCATAAGGAACAGAGCATAGAGCTTTCTCAGAATAAATGGTAGCATTCAAAAAGGGGGTCTAGGAATCATCTACTCTGCAACCAACATTGTAAAGATAAGAAAACAAATCCAAGAAGTTTATTGCTGAGGCAGGAAACACACATTCCCCTAGAGCAGGGATCTATAAACTTTCTGTAAAGGGCCAGGGAGTAAATATTTCACATACTGTGAGCTCTGTGATCTCTGTCACAGCTATTCATCTGCCCCTGTAGACCAAAAGCAGCCACAATATATAAGGAATGGGTATGGTTGTGTTACTATAAAACTTTATTTACAAAACACGCTAAAGACCAGATTTAGCCCAATTGCCATACTCCACCAACCCTCACATTATAGGACATTATTCTATACCCCAGCTCAGTGTTCCTCTTGTCACAAATTAGGGAAAGGAAATATAAATCCCCTGTGTGCCTGAAATAGCTTTTATGCTTTTCTAAAATGACTTGAAGTGACCCTTAATAAAAAACATCCCTTAATAAAAAGTAGGGATCCACCTTTCACGAACAGTCATTTTTGCCCCAGGTGCAAACAGATTGCTTGGGGATGAAGACAATTTAAATGAAATATGAGTCCCAACATATTCATATTTTTGAATACTGAACCATACTTCTGAGGTATGTCCTTTATGTACCGTTAGATTTCTGTCACAACCAAAATACTAAACAATCGGCTAAGTGAATTTTCACTTCTCTGGGATATATCACATACATTATTTTACCACTTTAAATTATTTTCACTTAAATTATTTATCATAATTTCTATCTTCTATGTTGATGACTTTCAATGGAAATTCTTCAGAAATTTTTTAATATACCTCTCTGCAGGCTTACGCAGAGATGAGCATATTTTAAAGTCATTTAAAGAATAATCCACATTATAAACATGTGACTGAAACCTTACATTTGTGTAGAAACATAAAGTACAAAAAAAATTTTTTTTGAGACAGGATTTTGCCCAGGCTATAGTATAGTGGTATCATAATAGCTCATGGCACCTCAAACTCCTGGGCTCAAGCAACCCTCCTGCCTCAGCCTCCCAAGTACCTGGGATTACAGGTGCCTGCCATAACACGCAGCTAATTTTCAACTTTCTGTAGAGACATGGTCATGCTCTTCCTCTGGCAGGTCTTGAACTCCTGGCTTCAAGTGATTCTTCTTCTTTGGCCTCCAAGAGTGCTAGAATTATAGGCATGAGCCACTGTATCCAGCCTAAAATACTCTTTTATTATAAAATTATTCCCAATTCAATGTTGTGAAACAACAAGGTAAGTTATCACTGTTCCCATTTTATAGATGTAAAAAGAGAGAAATTAATTTTGTAACTCCCTCAAAGCTTGTCGCAGCTAATAAGACTAGAACTCAAGTCTTAAGAAGCTTAGTCTAGGGTGGCGCCTGTGGCTCAAGGAGTAGGGTGCCGGTCCCATATGCCGGAGGTGGTGGGTTCAAACCCAGCCCTAGCCAAAAAACACACACAAAAAAAGAAGCTTAGTCTAGTATTTTTTTAATTACTCTTCCCTTTCCATGTGTGGAACAAAGTACTTCTGTGTCTGGATTTTCATCTTTTCTTCCCATCTGTCAGGCAGCTAGCTCTGACTTACTCTCTGTTTCTGCATTGCTCCTCCACAAACACCAACTTTCTCACCATCATGATTGTACCAATAATGTACTATTTCTTTATATGAGGGACTCTGGAAAAATCAGATAATCAAGCATGTTGAAGATTATGTGTTAAAAGAGTCATATCTGCACTGACTGACAGTTTGAGACTATATGAGATAGTTTTCAAACAAAGGCTCTGTGGCTGCTATGGAACTACAAATACTTTCTCTGCATACCTCTTGGTTGAGGCTGTATTATGCTATGTTGGGATTGCTGAAACTAAGGCCTATGGATATATTTGTAGATTCCACAGGGATATTACTGTAACATTAGTAAGTGAGGATACCCATCAGACCTCCTTAAATACAAATGATGGTACATTTGGAACTCTAAATTTTGGGAAACATGAGCAAGTATCAACACAGGGATACAAATACTATACTGGGATTTATCTTTCCCTCAAACAGCAGAAGGAGGGATCAGTCTTCCAACTGGCATTATAAAAATATCTTGGCACTCTCACTGCTATCTCTTCCAGATCCACACTTAAATGAATCGTTCCCAACACTCCAATGTTGGGACAATTCAACCTCCCATTCTCATATTCATTCCTCTTCTTTGGTTATTGGAAGAAAACTAAATTTTTTCACTTTCATGAAAATAATTTAACTGGGTCCCAAGTGTTGAGTTACCTGGCAACATGATTTTTCTCTGTTGTCTAAAAGGAATATAACTTACTTGCATGTACCTCTCAAATTTAATTTGATTAGACCTAAAGGAAACAGTCTCAGAATCAGAATTTTCCAGTTCTGAATCAAGAACATTCTTCTTCCAGAATTCCAGGATACTGAGTCAATAGTTGCAAAGTATATTTCTCACGTGATTTTTTTAGTCATCATTGTCATCATTGTGGTAGTCATCAACTTCGTCATCATCCTTATCATCACAGCTAAAATGAAGAAGTGCTTTCTCTGCTCCAGTCATTTCTTAAGCAATTGATAATGTTGAGAGCCTTCAAAGCCTATTCTTGAACTCATAATTTTTGAGTCTAAACTTCAGAACCTATTCAATTGTCAAAATTAGGGGTCCTTTTCTGAAACACACATTGGAATTACTCATCATGTCTCTCTAGAGAAGCGGTTCTCAACCTGTGGGTCGCGACCCCTTTGTAACAATGAAAATACATCCTGCATATCAGATATTTACATTACTATTCATAACGGTAGCAAAATTACAGTTATGAAGTAGCAATGAAAATAATTTTATGGTTGGGGTCACCACAACATGAGGAACTGTATTAAAGGGTCACAGCATTAGGAGGCATTAGGAAGGTTGAGAACCAAGCTCTAGAGGCATTCAGTCTGGAAGAGTTTATTAGTCTTTCCTTCAATTTCATAACTTTGATACTTCTAAAAATTACAGTTCAATTATTTTGTAAAATATGCTTCAGTTTTGGTTTAAGGTGCTTCCTTATGATTAGATTCAGGTTATGCATCTGTGGCAGGAACATCACAGATGTTTCTCATTGCATTCTACCAGGTGACAGACAATTTTGATTTATGCTATCACTGACTATATTCACTTGGATCACTTAGATCAGTTGGGTAAAGTGGTGTATGTTTCTCCACTCAAAAGTTACTCATTTTCCCCTTTGTGATTAGCAAGTATTTTGTGAGGAGATATTTGAAAGTATGTAAATATCTCATTCTTCACCAAATTTTTATTGACTCGCCTATTTGCTTTCATCATTGTGGATTATGGCTCTGTATTTTTAGTGGGTTATAATGCATTACTATCATTAATTTTGATGTTCAAATTAGTCCCCCATTTAGCCTTCTTTTGAGAGCTACTATAAGGTGACCTCTGGGCCCTTTTGACATGTTACCATCATTCATCGAGCACTTCCTTACATAAAATGGCACAAAAATGCTTCATATGGTAATTCCTCTGTACAAATTCCAGAAGTTGGCCATTTATCCAAAAAGCTCTTTCTCTTTTGTGAAGATATTTAGAAACCGAGATATGGGTACAAAGTGTGCCCATTGTGACTGCAGTGGTCTTGTTCTTAGGCCATGTCAGTGGACAGAGCTAGGCATACATGCACCCTCACACTTTACCTCTTTGGGCGTCACTGTATCTAATTATAGTTATCAAAAATAATGAGTTCAAACCATTACCTTTAATTATAATAGTTTCTCCTTCCCTTATAACTTCTTTCTCTGCCAGAATCTTGGCTTCTATTAACCTCAATATACTGGCCTATTTGATTCGTCCACCATATGTAACCATTTTTTTTTTTTTAGAGATACAGTCTCACTTTGTCATCCTAAGTAGAATGCTGTGGTATCACAGCTGACAGCAACCTCCAGCTCTTAGGCTTAGGCAATTCTCTTGCCTCAGCCTTGCAGGTAGCTCAGACTACAGGTGCCTGCCCCAAAGCCTGGCTATTTTTTTGTTGTTGTTGCAGTTTAGCTAGGGTCAGGTTTAAACCCTCCGTCCTTGGTATATGGGGCTGGTGCCCTACTCACTGAGCCACAGGCACTGTCCCATATGTAACCACTTTTATATCACTCCTCCTCACCCCACTTAGGGTCTGACACCCTGTGCTGGGCCACCTCCTCAATGGACACTCTCCTTATCCTTCATGGGCTTTGACTCCCCAAGAAAAAAGCCACTCCTCTCCAGAATGCCCTTCTTCTTGATCCCTGACTCCACATGAAGAGTCACCTGTGGTCATGGTAGTTATAGTGTGCTGAACAGTGGCACATCAAAATCCATGTCTACTCCAAATCTCAGAATGTGACCTTAATTGGTATAAGGGATTTTGCAGATGTACTTAAAGTAAGGGGAGCTCAAGAGAAGATCATCCTGGATTAGGGTGGGCTCTAAATCCAACCACAAGCATCCTTATTCATATAGAACTCAGGAAAGAGCATAACACAGAGACACAGGGGGAGAACAGAATGTGGAAAAGAGGCAGAGATTGGAGTGGTGTCTACAAGCCAAGGAAGGCCAAGCATTGCTGACACCCACCCAGAAGGTAGGAGAAAAGCAGGGGACAGTTTCTTCCTTAGAATCTCCCAAAGCAACCAACCCTGTCCATACCATGATTTTGGCCTTCTGGTTGTGAAAGAATAATTTCCTACTGAAAGAATAAATTCCTACTGAATTAAGTCACCAAGTTTAATTGAATTAGTTATGGCAGCCCTGGGAAATCAATGCAGAATTTGGCACCAGGCATTGGCGCTGAGACAAATCTCTTTGGGCTCCGTATTTCGGCCCACTATACCGACAGTGACCCTCTTCACCTGACTTGAGCTCCCAAACTCCATGCAGACTGTTGTCACATGGGAACATCCTCCTCTCCCCACCAAGGCTCTGACACCTCTTGCCTAGCTGCCCCTCATCAATGCCTACACACCCTCTCGGATCTAACACACTTCTCTGGACGACTATGGCTCCTCCTTCTCCCTGCTGTAGGCTCCTACTTGCTCTGCCCACTTTATGACTTTGAGGCTGAATTTCAGAGTTACAAGAAGAGAGGGGGATTTCATTAACCTTTTACTTCAATGAAAAAGACTTTGGGTACTGAGCAGTTAGTATTCCTTACTTTTCTTATTACTTCCTTACAAAACAAAGTACAACCTCTTTCTAAAATAAAGTAAAAGGTATCAAATTATCCCCACTTCCTAATGTGAGGAAAACACATATAGTGTTCTTGGTGGAGAAGGATAAAAATTATTTTATAAAATTATTTTCTGTCTTATTTTCAACATTGTCACTCTTAATTTGATCTAAATAAATAGGAAATTTTAAAACAGTAAATGTACTTAAGAGATCCAAGTACTGAATTAAGTAGAGTTTTTCAGAGATATATCACTTTGCCAAAAAAGAAAGAAAAGGAGGTGGGGGGCGGGGCAGAGAAGTGCCGGGTAGGGCAGGGAAGGGAAGGTTAAAGTGGGTTTAGATGCTGTCACTGGGATTTTTTGGCATTTTCAAAAGAAACTCTAAGATACAATGACTGTACCAACAGAATAAAAGACAAGGTTGTTGTAAAACCATAAACAAAGCATGATTATCACAGGGAGATCTTAGATTTATGTTGTTATACTCTAACAATGAAGTCCTTAATTAAAACACTTCAAGTCCAGGGTTATTAAAAGGACATGGTGAAAGCTCTGAAACAAGAAAAGAAAATGGAAAATAAGAGTGTGTATTCCAGCCTCATTGCTTCCAATACAGCATTATAGCAAAGCTTTGAGCATTAGCTGAAACATAGAGAAAAGGAGACTTTAAGCTATCTTCTAAAGTTTATTTTAAAGAGTTAATATCTATCCGATTTTATTTACATCTATCGGTTGCCGCCATCCAATGCTAGAGTGGAGCGAAGTTTATTGGTCTCTTTTGTTATGTAGCATTGAACTAGGAAGGAAATTTTTCATGCACATTTGCTCCTTCAATTTCCCAAGATTGTTTAACAATTCTGTGCTTCTGAGACATAAAAGACAGGCTAGAAACTGGAGGCCACACTTTTCAGCTCCAGATCGAACATGACATTACAAACTGACAGCGTTTGACAATTTGGCTTGTTCTTTGAAAACTATCAGACTATGCCATGACCAAAACACAGAAAAAAATACAGTCTTTGTAAGGCTAAATTTGTAAAAACAGAGTTCCTATTATTCCCTGGCAAGTGTTAGAATTAGCAATTATTAATATTGCTGAAATCCGCGCATAAAGGATTCAAGAGGGATTTTAATTCACTGGCAGATAACTCCCTTACAATGCATTGTGTTATGCTGCAGAGAAAATCACAAATCAGCTATTTATTTGGGCTTGCTGGCCTGCTACTTCTTGCCAGTTTTGTAGTGCTAAAGAAAATTTAAACTACAAGAGTCAATAAAATCATTTCTCAAGTGGACCTATTCATCTCTCATCAGAAAGAAAAGACAAAATGAGAGAAGAGCCTTTTTCTGTGTTTGAATTATATTTAATACCATGGGAGCTATAATGATACTGAAGCCTTAAAATCTATAATATCCCCTGCAGTATTTTTTGACAATATCAACCTTTACCTGTAGAACAAATTACAGTAAAAGTCTGTGTATTTGGTAGTCCATCAACCAGAAGTTCTTCTTTACTAACAATTTTGAGCTTTGCCGATATAGTGAACATTGGTATTTATGATCATGCTGGGTAGCAAGATCACACTGCATTCTCAAGCAAGGGTAACATTTTGTTGGGCACTTTAATTATATATTACTTATGCTCCAGTGCTCGAGTGCACTGTTTTTCAAACTCTTTTATCTCATGCACACTTGAACCTACAGGAAAACTTCCATGACACATTTAAATTATGTTGATCAAAACAAAGGGTGCAAAAAAGAATATATCTACTGTGCTTTGAACTTCTTTCACAATAAGTTAATTAAAGCCGGGCGCAGTGGCTCACACCTGTAATCCTAGCACTCTGGGAGGCCGAGGTGGGTGGATCCTTTGAGCTCAGGAGTTTGAGACCAGCCCCAGCAAGAGGTAGACTCAGTCTATAAAAATAGCTGGGCATCCTGGTGGGTGCCTGTAGTCCCAGCTATTCAGGAGACTGAGGCAAGAGGATTGCTTAAACCCAAGAGTTTGAGGTTGCTGTGAGCTATGACACCATGGCTCTCTACCAAGGGTGACAAAGTGAGACTCTTTCTCAAAAATAATAATAATAATAATAATAATAATTTAATTAATGATCTTTTAAAAATGTTGTAGCACACCTAAGATCCTCTCACGGCACACCAGTTGAAAATCACTGGGCTAGTGCCTTGAAAAACTGATAATCCACATATATAGTAATCTTGGCCTTTTAGCTTTATTGTCATCTCATATTTTCAGGGGCCTGATAAGTATCTCTTCTGATGTCATAGAACCAAGACTCAAAAGGATTCTACCACCATTCAAAGCACGATTCTTTCTAATATATACCACATACCTCAATACACCGACCACTCTTCCAATTTCTAGACTAAAAATTCTTCTCCATTCATATATTCAATTTGTAACTGAGCCATCAAGTCACCAAATTTTTTTTTCTTGGCTTAGTTTCCACTTCTTCTCCCTCTCCTTACTTTCCCTTTTGTTACCCCATGGCCTTAAATTACTATAGGAGCCTTCTCAGCAGCTAATCTCATTGCCTCTAAACCACATTCTGCTTACTGGATACATCTTAAAACACTGTCTACCAGGTCATTCTATAGGAATTTGATTTTATAGGGAAACATTTCTTAAAAAAAAACAAAAAACCTTTCTCTTGAGAAACACATTTTATAGTATAACCTAATTTATGGAAACACATTCACATGCCTTTTAACACAGTTAGTTGATTCTCGTATTCACAGATCATGTATTTGCAAATTCACCTACTCTCTAAAATTTATTTGTAACTGTCAAATCAGTACTCAATGTACATTTGTGATCACTAACCTGATGCACATGTTCCCAACTCAGGCTGAAAAAGGTGACCTTCTGCCATCTTGTTACAGCTCAGACTGTCAATAAGTATCCTTTAAATGTTCTATTCAATGTCACAATTTTGGCATTCTTGTGCTTTTTTCTTGGTAATTTCACCATGAAAAATGGCTCCCTAACATAATTCTGAAGTGCTAACTCAGTGAACGAAGACTGGGATGTGCCATAGGGAGAAGATACCTGTGTTCGATAAGCTCTGTTCAAGCATGAGTTAAGAGCTCTTGGCCATGAGGTTAATGTTAATGAATCAACAATATGTGTTAAATAAGGTTTCTTTAAATAGAAACACACATAAAAAAGAAAAGTTTCACACTGATCTATGGACAAAATCTTGTGACCGAAGAATGAAGGCAACTAACCCTGTATTTACTCAAGAAGGAATGGTTCAGTGACTACAAATTCAGTGTTGCTGGTGACTTTATAACTTTTAACTACTACAAATAACAAGAATTGACTTATATAACTAAAACAAATGTTTCACACAATCCTTTATTAACTGGAAGACACCTTTATACTTTCAATTCTATTTCATTAAAATAAATATGTTGGTAGTAACACAACACATTAATTTTATAACCTCCTGAGAAGTCAAGTCAAAGTTCAAAAGTTGCTAATCTAGGATCTACTACTAAATGATAAAACAATTTTGAATTGGCTTTCAAGGCCCTCCATTATACTGCTTTATTCTGCCTCCATCTTTCTCCTATCTTACCCCTTACTGGCCCTGTTAGTTGGCTCAAGGATGGAAGATGTCAGGGGTAGGAATGAGGGGTGGTGTATGGTGTAGGAAGATCCAGGGTGGTGACCAAAGAATGGTCCCTTAGCTCCAACAGATAACTAGAATTCTGTGATGGATATCATGAAAAGTCACATAGCAAGCTGTGTGCTGAATCTTACTTGTAATGTTCTACTTTAATATGCTTATTTCAACTGAGTTGGAGGAGTTCAGACTCTATTTACATGCCCATCATGAAAAGTCTTCCTATTTGCTCCTTCTTCTTGAAACAAAACCAATGCTATAAAAAAGCAACTCAAGATCTTACTATTTATGTTTAAAATAAAACCTTCTCCAATTACTCAAGGCAACATTGGATTTTAACTTCTCTGTAATCTCTTAGAACTTATTGCTTTAAGTTATAAACTTTCCCTCTGAATTAGACGGGTAGATTTTTTGATGGCTGGTATTTATTTTCTGAACTAGTAATCTGGTTAAAAAACAGGGCAAATAGACTAGGATTAAGTTATTCTTCTGCCACAAATACCAATGTTACTGTAGTTTTTTTACTTAAACACTTGAAGCTCAGTATATCCTAATCTGCAAAATAGAGACAATAGTACAAACTATCTTACTGGTTTCTAGGAGAAGTAAATAAAATAATGCATGTAATATTTTTCAAACAGGGCGGTGCCTATGGCTCAAAGGAGTAGGCCACTGGCCCCATATGCCAGCAGTGGCGGGTTCAAACCAGCCCCGACAAAAAAAAAAAAAAAAATTCTTCAAACAATAAGTGGTAAAAATAACTGCTAAATACATTTTAGTTATTATTATCATAATTATTGTTATTAGTATTATCATGGAACTAACCACAAAATTGGCAATTAATAATTTTTGACATTAACTACTTTGTGAAATTATTTGACTTTAAATTACCTAGAAACTTCTCTGTCATTAGTCAGTCCAGGATAATTCTCGAGGTGGTCTTCAACTAACCCAATTCTCCTTCCTTTCCACTTGTGTTTCTCAAAAATAATTATAGAATATGCTGGGAATGCAACATCTTGAGATAGAGTGAAACTTGCTTGAATAACTTTGACTCTGCTCCAGTCCCTCTCTAGAAACAGGATGTCCTTAAATACATTAGCCTGCAAGTCATGTGATGCTAGGGTATAAATACCAGGGTGGGCTGCTTTCTAGGTTCCTTAAGCTACAGAGCAAATGGGGCATATAAGAAGAGACTTTATCCACTCCAGGCAGATTTCCTGAGCCTTGGGGCCCAGCTCATGAATACCAGTCTTCTGTTGTCCCTTGCTGCCTATCTATAAGTAGTAAACTGGCTATATGTGATCTGTGTGTGGGAGTGTTCTACCTCATTGAATTCAGACAAGTTGGTAACTAGGGCAAAGTGAAACTTCTATGAAGTAAGGCCATCTATTTTTGTTTTTATGCTGAGGGAGAAAGTTATTAAAGGATTTACCTTACCAACCTTACTGTGTGACATGTACTGCATGAGATTTCACAACAATATTTCTTATCCAATATTCACAACTTTTGAGATATAGATGGCATTGATTTATTTTATAGGTAAACAAGCTGTGGCTCCAGACAAATAACTGGCTCAAGGTCACAGATTTTGCTATTATGAAAAGCCATCTCTCCAAAGGGGATCAAAGAAGAATGAGGAGAAAAGCAATGTATCATTTTTCTTTTCAGGTTTTGACATTACTTTGGTTTCATTGTTCTTTCTAAGTGTTTTTCACCTTCCCAGATGTTTTAACCACTGTTACATAGCTAGAAATATTAGAAGAATACAATCATTTATAATCAAGTCAGTATAAGATTCAAAACAGCAAAGGTTTGTATATGGCTTTGTAATTAAACTTCATACCTTTATTTAATGTGAAGAGAAGAGCCCAAGCTAAGCTAGGCAAATGACCAACCAGCCCATCACTTCCCTGAAGAGCAGACCAGACTAGCACCTCATCTTGAGGGATGAAAGCTTGAACAAGTGGACTAGACATATAAACTTTGATAGCCTAAATTAATGAGGTATCTATAGTTATTGAAGACACTGACTATAGTTGAAGAAATTGCACAGAGACTACACTAGTGCACACATGCTTAACAAAGCCAACATACCCTACCCAACTGATACCCTAGGACACATGTGCAGGTAAATGTCTTTCCCCACAAAAGCCACTCTACAAAATCGAAAGAGGTGACTGTTCCACTAGATACACAAATATCAAGCAACCAGATAAGAAACATGAAAACCCAAGAAAGAAGACACCACCAAAACACAATATATGAGTGACCCTAAAGAAAAAGCTATTTAAAATTGCCTAAAAAGAAATTCAAAATAATAATCTTAAGGAAACTCAGAAAGATACAAGAGAATTGAAACAATTCTTGATTTGAATAAAAAAATCAACAAAGAAATTGATTTCAAACCAATCTGGGAGCTGAAAAAAATCAGCAAATGAAATAAAAAATAAAATTGAGAGCTTCAATAACAGGTTAGATCAAGCAGAAGACAGACTCTCTGAATGTGAAGTTAGATCTTTTAAAATAACAGTCAGACAGAAAAATAAAGGAAAAAAACGTGAAGAAAGTCTCTGAGACATATCAGACACCATTAAGGAAGCAAATGATTGCCTTATGGTAATTCTGTAAGAAGATATGAGGAAAGGCTCAAAAAACCTATTTAATCAAACAACAGCTGAAAAGTTCCCAAGTCTTGGGAGAATTATGGACATGAATTATGAACAAGAGTTCAAAGCATGCAAAATAATTTCAACCAAAAAGTTCTCTCTAAGACACATTTCGAAAGTTAAAGACAAAGAGAATTCTAAAAACAATAAAGAAAAGCATCAAATCACATATAAGGAAACTCCTATTAGAATAACAGCAGATTTCTCAGAAGTAAACATTTAGGCCAGGAAGTAATAAAAGGATATATTCGAAGTGCTGAAAAAAAAAAAAGCAGCCAAGATGCCCAGCAAAGTTATCCTTTCGAAACAAAGGGATAATAAAATCTTTATTCCCTCAGCAAAAACTGAGGGAATTCATAAATATTAGATTAGCCTTATAAGAAATGAATAAGGATATGTTTCAACTGGAAGCTAAAGAATGGTGATTACCATCATGAAAACATGTGAAAGTATAAAACTCACTGCTAGAGTAGGTAGACAACTACAAATGAGAAAGGAATCAAATCCTATCATTATAGAAAAAAAATCACGAAACTGCAAAGATCAACAATAAAAGAAGAAAGAAATAGAGGATATACAAAGAATAAACAAACAAAAAAACAGAAAACAGTAAATAAAATGACAGGACTAAGTCTTCACCTGTCAATAATAACTTGAATATAAATTGATTAAATTCCCAAATTAAAGAATATAAACTATCCAAATGGATTAAAAACAAAGACCGAAATACATGCTACCTACAAGAAACTCACCTTACCTAGACACATACAGACTGAAAATAAAGGGGTGACAAAGATATGATAAGCAAATGAATGCCAAAGTAAGCAAAAGTGAGCTATACTGATAAAATAGACTTTATGTCAAAATCTGTAAAGAGAGATAATGATGGCAGTATGCAACAATAAAGGGATCAATTCAGCAAGAGGATACAATAATTCCAAATATATATGTACTGAAAACCTAAGTAGCCAGATATATAGAATAAATATTACTAGGCTAAAGGGAGAGATAAACCTGAATATAATAATAGATGAGGACTTCAACACCTCACTCTCAGCATTGGACATACCATCTAAACAATAAAGACAAACATCTGATTTATATTGCACCATATACCAATTGGACCTAAAAGATGTTTACAGAACACTGCATCCAACAGAGGCAAAATACGCATTCTTCTCATCAGCACATGGAACAACAGAGGCAGTGACACAATCAAGGCCAATGTGGATGACAGCAAGGAGTACTTCTCTAAGCACAAGTAGGCTGGCAGACAGAGAGTGACCTTGTGCTCTTGGCCCCCATATCTAATCCTAGCTGGGTTCCCTGTGCTGAGCCAGAAAAGGCTGAACCTGCCCCTCCAAACTCCACAATCCCTGGAGGCTAGGCCAAGGTCTTCTCAAGGCTCCACCTGGAAGCTGGTGAATAGTGACTCCATCCAGCCTGGCACAGGCCGAATTAATCAATAAAATAGTAGGGACATAAAAAAAAAAAAAAAAGTCCAGGTTTTTTCAGAAAAAAAGGCTTGGTCACAAAAAAAAGTGCCTCAATAAATGTTTAAAAATCTAAATCATATCAAATATCTCTTCTGGTGACAATGGACTAAAATTAGAAATGAACAAGAGAAACTTTGGAAACTGTACAAATATCTGAAAATTAAACCGCATGCTCCTAAATGACATAGGTGAAGAAGGAAGTTAGAAAAATTTTTGAAATACAAATAGAAATATAACATACTCAAACTTATGGGATACAACAAAAGCAGTACTAAGAGGGAAATTTATAGCAATAAAGAGAGGTCTACATCACAAAAGTAGAAAAAATTCAAGTAAACAACTTGACAATGCATCTCAGGGGGAAATGTTTCAGGACATTGACCAGGGCAAATATTGAATGGTTAAGATATCAAAAGCATAGGCACCAAAAGCAAATAATAGAGAAATGGAATTATACCAAACTAAAAATCCCTTACACAACAAAGGAAACAAATGATAGAATTGAGAAACAACCCACAAAATGGGAGAAAATATTTGCAAACTGTTTATCTGATGAGGGGTTTAATATCCATAATATATAAAGAGCTCAAATAAGTCAACAGCAAAAAAAATGATAATAGTAATAATTCAAGATAAAAAAAAAAAGGCAAAGCATCTGAATGGATATTCTCAAAAGAAGACATCCAAGTGGCTAACAAGTACATGAAAAAATTTCTCAACATCACTAGTCATCAGGAAAACAAAGTGAAATCACAGTAAGATAACATCTCATCCCAGTTAAATGACTGTTATCAAAAAGACCAAAAAAATAACAAAGGCTGGCAAGGAAACTCTTATACATTGTTGGTAAGAATGTAAATCAATTCATCCATTATGGAAAACAGTATGGAGTTTCCTCAAAAAGCTGAAAATAGAACTACCAGGTGATCCAGCAATCACACACTACTGGGTATATAACCAAAGAAAAGGAAATTAATATGCTGAAGAGAGATTAGCATGTCTATGTTTATTACAGCACTTTTCACCATAGCCAATATATGGAATCAAATTAAACGTCCATCAACAGATGAATGGATAAAGAAAATGTGGTGCACATGCACAGTAGAATACCATACCATATATTCAGCCATAAAAAAGAATAAAATCCTATCATTCACAGCAACAGGGATGAGCCTGGAGGACATTATGTTAAGTGGAAAAAATCAGGCATGGAAATATAAGTACCACATTACCACTCATATGTGGAAGTTTTAAAACACTGCTCTCATGGAAATAGACAGCAGAGTAGTGATTAATAGAGGCTATAAAGGGTAAGGGACAGGAAAAAAAGGGAGGGGTTGCTTGATAGATGCAAATTTATAGCTAGATAAGAGAAATAAATTATAATGTTCTGTAGGGTAACTACAGTAAACAATAGCTAGAAGAAAAAAATTTGAATGTTACCAACACAATGATAAATGTTTGAGGTGATAGATATTCTAATTACCCCAATTTGATTACACACTGTATACATGTATCAAAATATCACACTGTATGCCATACATATGTACAATTATGTGTCAATTACAATGCATATTCTAAAAGATTTACTGTTAAATATTGTTTCTGAACTATTTATATTAGCTGCTCAATTAAAATTATTTGTTAAATATTTTTATCCAAAAGCTAACTTAATTTTATAAGGAATTTAGTCAAAACCAATTTGCCTAGTATCATCCCAGTAATAAAAATAGCTACATAATAGGAGATTGTGGTTACAAATAAAAACCATTTAGTATTTTCTAATGGATCTCTGAAGTTCTGTTCATTTTTATTTCCATCTGTTTTTCTCTCTCTTTTTACATTGAATAATTACTGTTGATTAAAGTTCACTTATTCTTTATTTTGTCAACTCTATTTGTCTGTTAGTACATCAAGTAATTTTTTTTTAGATATTGCATTCTTTAGTTATAGAATTTCCATTGGTTGTTTACTTTTTCTATTTTTCTTCACAGATCTCTATCTCTTCATTCACTGTAAGCATATTATACTTATTGCATAGGGTAGGGTCAGTATAGCTGTTTTAAATATTGTCTGTTACTTCCAACACCTGAGCCATCTTGGAGTTCATATCAGTTAATGTTCTTTCCTCATGGGAATATATTCCATTGTCCTATTTGTATGTCATGTAATTTTGGATTGTATGCTGGACATCATGAGTATTGAGATGAAGAGACTATGGATTCTGTTAGATGAAGGGACTATAGATTCTGTTAGTTCTCTCCTATAAGTGTTGTTCCTTTTAACCCCAAATCCCCTCAGAGCTTCAAACTCTGGTTTTTGGATGACATCTCTGGTCCCAATTCAGCTATTTTATCTTTACCTGACAGACTTTGAATCTGCCCTATGTAGGTGTGAATCAAAGGTAAACTACATATGTGAGAGACAGAATGTGGGAATCTTCTTCTTGAGATTTCCCCTTCTCTCTAATGGCTGAGGTATCTGTAGATTCTTTCTTCTGATTTTTGATCTAGACAGACTGCAGATTTCTTAACTAGCACCCTCTTCCTCTACATGCCATGTCTAAAGATTAAAAATCCTGATGACATGAAATAATACCATCCAATTCTCCTCCCCCAAGAAGAGACTCCTTTGTTAGATTCTGCTATTTGTATTTCCTTTTTACTACTGTCCAGTGGCTGCTTTTTGTATTATGTCCAGAATGTATTGTCATTTTCTGTCAGGTATATCAGTCTATAGGAACCTTCTTAGTAATTACATAAAGCCAATCCTTCCTTCCCTTTCCTTTGATGCTTGTTTTAGTTTCAGGAGGTCTTGACCTTGACAGTCACTGTTAGTTGGTCAAAAGTATTCCTTTCTTCTAGTTAGCAAACAAAATGTTCCCTTAGTGTTTTCAAAGAGTGTATGGTTCTCAATACTCTTATTTCAAATATTACTTAATTTTCATAAAGGGCTAGGGGTTCTGAACAGGTCCCGTTGCATTTTATTCTGTTATTTAAGAAACAAGTCACCAAGAAGATTTAGGAAACTGGAAAACCCTGGTCTTTCATGATGTAATATTTTATTTTAAATAACAATAACTTTTAAGAAGTATGTTTCCATGGTAATATGGAAATAGGATTTGACTTGAAATCAAGAAATGTGGGCCTAATATCTGGCACCACCAAATTACTTATCATGTCTGAGCCTCTGTTTCCTCATTACTAAAAAATGTCTATTTCAATTCTAAAACTGTGGCAAGCTTTCAGCCATATAGGAAACAAACAAACAAAAAACACCTCTAAGTCTAAGTATTACCATGTTCAATAAACAGTCATAGTTTCTTAATTTAAAGCAATATTAATATATACTAAACAAATGACTATAATCAGTTCAGTGTTCTATTCATCCTTTTCCAAAACTTAAATTCAATACCATTTTCAAAGAGCCCTACAGCTTGTTCATGATGGTAGTGGTCATCCCACAAGTTTATAATTGTTATTGCTTAAATGTTTTGTTATTACTATCAAAGTTATAATAACCCCTTTATGATCCTTTAGAGTATCTATTCCATTTATTCTACTCTAAATTCTATAATTTCCCTATTATCACGAATCCTCTGGGTAATTGCATCTTTGGCCTTGTA
The DNA here is from genome assembly GCF_027406575.1 of Nycticebus coucang. NCBI lineage: Eukaryota > Metazoa > Chordata > Mammalia > Primates > Lorisidae > Nycticebus > Nycticebus coucang. The sequence goes on from NC_069788.1 coordinate 57,425,563, forward strand.
AGAAAACTTCAGACTGAATTGACTTGACCGCCAGTGAACTGCATTATAAAAGGAAAATTCCTATCAAAGGCAAAGCATCAGGTACCCTCTATAGATATCAGAGGGACCTTGGAAATCAATTTCCATCAGTTGATTGATTATGAATTGGTAGCGGATTACATCCATCTCTGGGTTACTTGAGGGCACTCTATTTTAACTCAGTGGCATTAAAATATGAATAGGAGAGCATCTGTAGCAGCCAGAAAGAAGTCCCCACACTAACCTCTGGAAGCTCATTCCTCTCAATGAGCGAATGGTGGGTCATCTATCCTCCTCAGACTCCCCAGCAAATTCTCAGTGTTCCCCATCCACTAAGCTTTTGAGACATAGTTATTTGCCACATAAAAAGTGGCAAGTGATAATACAGAAGAGCACTGTCCAATAGAAATATAACATGAGCAAAATACATAATTTAAAATTGTCTAGAAGTCACATTTTTACAAAGTAAAATCAAAGAGAAAAATAATTCTAATAACATATTTTAATCAAAATATTATCATTTTAGCATTCAATCAGTATTCAAACTAATGGAATATATATTTTACATTCCTTTTACTCATATCATGTTAAGTTATCTAAGTCCAGACTGTACTTTATCCTTACAGTACATCTCAGTTTGTACTAGCCACATTTCAAATGCTATGTAGCAATGAAGGGCTGGTGGCTACCATATTGGACAGTGCACTGTCTAGTACTTTTGCGTATATTTTTCCTATATATTTATTTTTCTGTTTTCAGCTAATGTTGGCCAACTATAACCATAGATTCAAGGTAACCATATCTACTATTATGTTCCAGAAGTTTAAAAATTGGCACAAATCTGATAGATTTTCAAGCCCAGAACTCTTTTCCTTTTTTTTTTCTTGAATTTGGGAAAGAACACTAGGGCAACAGTTTCTTAAGATATGACTTTAACCTGCCTGGAAACAGACTCGCCTTAATTCATGACAGACTTCATAGCTATGGTGACATAAAGATGTGCTTTAGTCACAGCTTCAGAAATACAGGATCACTTTTGGTGGGTACTGGCAGACTGTCAGAGGAACAGAACTAGAGGCAACCTTAAGTGATTATGAATGTGCAGTTTGCTCACTACACAAGACTACACCTACTGGGTGGAATGATTCACCTAAGTTCATACAGCTAGATAGCAGCACAGCCAGGTTGGTAATCCACATTTCTAGTTTTGAAGCACCTTCTGCTAGAATATGTTGAATTTTACCAACTCAAGTCTTATACATATTTCTATTGCATGGCAATATATTAGAACTTCCCCTATATTTTCCCAAGGTGAACTCTTAATAATACATATTAAAAGTAATGAACAAGTTCAAATAACTTCTAAAACATAGGAATTATAGACTAGGTCTGAACTACAGAAACAAGATGTAAGGTGTAGCATAGTTGCAAAATATATACAACATTGAAATCATGAAAAAGAAAAAAAATGAGCTCTGATTCTGGTAAAAACTAGCTGTGTGACCTTGAGCAAATCTCTTAACCTCTCCATGACACAATCTCCTTATATGCAAAATGACTGGCAGTGGGAGGATTAGATTATTTCTAAGGTCCTTTCCAGTTCTAAGATACTTATTCTAATTCCTGCTAGACAAAAGATTATATAGTAACCTTTCTATGTTGGTCTTCTACATAGAGAGAAAAAAATGGTACCACCTGTTCTTTTTATGGTTACTTCAAGATTGGTCAAATAATATTAGATGTTTCTGTAAAGAAAAAAAGTTAAATCTCAAGTAATTATGGTAATTATTCTCTACGAGCAAGCATTCTACTCCAATATGCATCATACAAACTAATAGCATGATTAAAATCATGCTTTTCTTCAGAAAATTTTATTTTGTATAAATAAAAGTGAGAAATTGATGACATAACTGTATTCCATGGATAGACTTGTTAAAAATTTTTGAACAGAAAACTAGTGGTTTATATTGAAATTTTGGTTTAAAGTATCTAAACACCCCCATCTGCTTTCAATTCATTAAATAGATATGTATATAGTATCTTCTCTGAGCTGGGCCTTGTCTAATGGTGAGCTAAACTGATAAAATGCTTGTCTCCATGAATCCTACGGTCTGAACAATAGATCTGAAGAAAATCAATGCTCCTTTAAGGATTGAGTATATAATACAGCCATATCATTCTTCCAATATTAAAAATTGATTCTTCCGAAAAAAATTGATTCTTCCTGATACAGGATTCCATCACCCAGGGCAAGACAGGGAGGCCCCCCAATTCTCTAGGCCAAGGTGAGGTCAGACCCCCATTTCCAGGCACAAGCAGACCTCCTTTTTTGGGACATACCTTCTGGGCTCTGATAAGACAAAGCAGCCTGAGATGGTTTTGGGGGTGGTTCTACTTTGAGTAGGAGCACACACCCTAATCCCTTCTCAGAGACAAAGGCTGTAAAGCACATGATAACCTCACTGTAGTGGAGGAGGAACTACATTTATTCATTTGTTAATGCACTCACTAACTTTGAAAAGTTGTTTTTCCATCTACCAACTGCCGGCCGTTTGTAATCTTCTAGACCTAAAACCCCTAGAAACAAGAGCCCACATGGAGATTCCTCAGTTCAATTCAGTTCTTTCCGCCTTCCAGAAGCTCTGGTCATTTTTACTTCTTCTGTATACCTTTCTAATTTCTAATAAAAATCCTCTCTTACCACAGATCTGTGGTCCGTGGTTTCATTCTTCCAATCCTTAGACCAAGGACCTACCAAAGAGCAAAATTCCAGTATCATATTTGGGGGCTCGTCCGGGACTAAAGATCTGTGGTGAGCAATGGGACCACTTCCCTGATCCTGTTTTTCTTCATAATCATGATAATAATTAATAACTAATAATTTGGATGCCCATTTGCCCCTAAAAGGTCATAGTGTGTCTGCCGACCTCAAGGTCATGGGCAAGAAGCTGTTGGGGAATGAACTTTCTAATTCCCCTTGGCTCCAAAAGAAGGGAGCAGAAGGGAATGTTAGAAGGCTTGAGAGCTGAACAAATAGAAGTAACTCCCAGAGGTCCTGGGGTGCCTAGCAATGGTTCTGACCCACGGCCCAGGAGGGCCTTGGGAAAATCATGCTATCCCAACTCTATCTTCTCTCCTCTTCCATGGTCTCAAATTTTTCCTATTTATCTCTATAGACCTCTTCTGCTTCTCTCTCTCTCCTTGTAGTTTGCATGCTTGGTTTGAATGTTGGTAAAGGATTGCTCTATATACTAGTTACATTTGTATGGGTTCATTTGGGTATTTTTCAGATGTTATCAGTGTGCTTTGGATGTTGTAGGTGGGTGATAAGGTCGTTTTTACTGCCTTGCATTACAGAATTAAATTCAATTGGCTCTCTGTGTATTTGAGAAAAAGCTAAATGATGTTAACAGTTAGAGGCCAAGAAGTCAGCTCCAAACAAAGGACAAAATGACTCTCCTACAGGGCTTCTCTGGGTGACCAGGAGCCTATGAATGTTAGCCTGGGGGGTAACTCCCTAAGGCAAGAATGGCCTAAAACCCTCTGCTACTGTCCAGTCTCTTGAAAATGAAGAAAGGCAGGAAAAATGACCCCGGCTATTTGATTTTTTTCTAGTCTATTGACATAAATGGAAGAGTTCAAAGTCATTCTGGGTTTCTGTAAGACTTCACCTAGTTGTAGCTGGTTATAATGCAAAAAATTTAGAGTGTCTCTCAACACTCTAAAATTATGGTTATCTTGCTAACATTTGGGGGGGGGAAGGAACGTGGAAATTATAGCATTTATGACCTGCTCACGATAAAAAGCCTGTTTTCCTTTGTTACTTAGAAGAAGAAGCTTAGAAATAATGAAAGGTTAAATGTACAAGCACCTGTATACAGCTGTTTTCTCCAGAGTGGGGCTCATCCCCACTGTGACTGATACTCTGGAGCAGGTGCAGAAAGGGGAAGAACTTGCATCAAGTGGGACCAGGGTCCCTGATACCTGATTTCTCGGGCTGTGCTGCCAGCAAGTAATAAGCACAGGAGAACCAGCGGGTACTAAACGCTACACTGGTAAAAGTGTCTAATTCCAGACAAGAGCAAGGGCTGAGGAGGCCACTGTCCTCAGGGATTCTTCCCCAAGCATCAGAAGGACACTTCTTTTTATTTGGCCGTAAGGCTTCTTGGGTTGGTCAGAGGACCCTTTGACAACCCAGAAATACAGGATGGGTTAATTAAGACCTTTGGACGTTTGTTCTTTCCAACAGATGGGTAATGTTCTCTCTCTAAGAGAATGCCCGAGTAACATTCTCTTGCCAAGAGAATGGTCTTCAGGTGGGACCAGGCTCCCAGACACCTGATATTTCGGCCTGTGCTTCTGGAACACCCCGCTGGGCTATGTTGGGACATGTTTGATCACCAAACACTGAAAAAGAATGTAATGGTTTTCTTCTGCACCCAGGCCTGGTCTCAGTATTAACTCTCCACTGGTGAACAATGGCCCCCAGAGGGTACTCTAAATTATGACACCATTTTTCAGTTAGACATTTTTTGTGAACAAGACTGAAGTAGGCTGATGTACCCTATATGTAAGCTTTCTTTTTCCTCAGGAACAACCCCCAACTGTGTAAGACCTGTCAGATAGATTCAACTCTCCTGGCTGCAGTGACTTCTCCAAATGGTCAGGGATTCCCAAGAGAGACACTGTCACCTAGTTCAAACCCACCATCTACTTCTCCCACACCTTCCTCTGTGCATTCAGAAAACCCCAGGAGGGAGGCTGTCCCAGGAATTTTTTCTGGTTCTACTTGGACCCCCAGAAGGCAACCATATCCTTCTTTTTGTCCTTTGATTGAGACTACAGGTGGTGAAAGGGGAAGTGCACAAGTATACACTCCATTCTCTCTGGCAGATTTAAAGCAAATTAAGGTTGATTTAGGCAAGTTTTCTGATGACCCAGATAGGCATACAGATGTTCTCCAAGGGTTAGGACAAAGCTTTGACAAGAGCTCTCTCTCTTGAAGAGATGTAATGCTACTACTAGATCAAACTTTAACTTTTAAGGAGAAAAACGAAGTCTTAGATGAAGCTAGAAAGTGGGGTGATTTGTGGTCCATGTCCAATACTGATGGCAGTATGTCTCCTAAGGAAAGGGACAGATAACAGATACCCCATGGGAAGACAGGCAGTTCCCTTTGAGGATCCCGAATGGGACCCTGAGAAACAAGGATACCCTAACATGTATCCTAAAAAGTTTATGTCAATCCAAGAAAAAACCTATGAACTATTCTAAGTTGTCTACTATTTACCAGGAGCCAAATGAGAGTCCTTCAGCCTTTCTTGAGGGGCTTAGGGAGGTGATGAGAAAACATACCCAGTTAACACCTGACTCCTTAGAGGGCCAAATTATTTTAATAGATAAATTTATCACTCAGGCGGCCCCAAACATTCAAAGAAAACTCCAGAAATTGGCTCTAGGCCCAGATCATAACCTGGAGAATCTTCTTAAAATGGCCACTGTGGTCTTTTGTAATCAAGATCAGGAGAAAGGGAAGGAAAAAGAGAGAAGGGATATAAAAAGAATGACAGCTCTAGTAATGGCACTCCAACAAACAGGCACCATTCGGGGCAGAGGGAAGCCAGAAGAGCTAAGAACAAGTGCTTCCAATGTGGTCAGACTGGCCACTTTAGGAAAGACTGCCCCCAGCAGCACCACTGTCTGGGCAAGCCACCTGGCCCCTGTCCAGAATGCAAGGTTGATCACTGGAGGGTATCCTGTCCCTAGAGGCAAAGGCCTGCTGGGACAGTGATCCCATCAGCGCCCAAACTGGAGTGAGGGTGCCTGAGGCAGATTCTCATGGCTCCAGCTTGTGTCATCACCTCTCAAGAGCCCCAGGTTTGCCTCATAGTGGAGGGCCAGGAGACAGAATTTCTTCTGAACACTGCAGCAACCTTTTCTGTACTCCTCTCCTAACCCTGGTCTTTTATCCCCCAAATCTGTAACTATACAGGGAGTGTCTGGAAAGCCAGTTAACAAATTTTTTTCTCAGCCTTTAAGCTGCAATTTGGGTGAGCGGCTGTTCTCTCATGCCTTCCTAATCATGCCTGAAAGTCCTGCCCCCCTTTTGGGGAAGGACATACTAACTAAAGAGGGAACAACCATTTATATGAATATGGGACAGGAACCTATACTATGCCTTCCTTTATTAGAGACAGAAATTGGACAGCCCGCACTTGTTTGGACAAGCCTTTGCCAAGGACTTGAGTTCCTTTTTGTATCCTACAGTGACTCTTATTTAGTATGTAGATGACATTCTTTTAGGAGCACCAGGTGGAGAGGAATGCCATAAAGCTACACAAACTATTAAACTTTCTAGCTGATTGTGGGTACAAAGTTTCCAAGGCTAAGGTGCAATTATGTGTACCTGAAATTCACTATTTGGGTCTCCAGCTTTCACAGAGGAAGAGAGCATTGGACAAAGAAAGAATAAGACCAATATTGGTTCACTCTAAACCTCAAACTCTCAAACAGCTTCGAGGCTTCCTAGGAATTACAGGCTTTTACAGACTCTGGATTCCTGGATATAGTAAAATGGCTTAAACCACTCTATTCTTTAATTAAAAATGTTCAAAAAAGGAGTGCCTGATCACTCTGGAATGAGAATCAAAAAACGAATAACAAGGACTTGTGACTCTTCCCCTTAATTCACCTTCCCTAACCCCAACTTGGGAAGGTCCCTTTTCTGTTATCTTGTCTTCTTCTACAGCTGTTAAAGTTATGGGACTAGATTCCTGGATTTATCATTCACGAGTAAAATCCTGGAACCCACCACCTCCTACAGAAGCAGACCATGAAGAGAATCAACTACACTCCACCTACACTTGTGAGCCTAAAGAAGATTTGAAATTATTATTTAGAAGACAGCAAGAGAAGCGTTAATATAGTTTTCTCTCAAAATCACAAACTTTATTAACTCCCTCTGCTCACTGTTCTAACTTTGCCTTTTAATGTACTAATCAGATTTATGTCTTTCAGAAATAATATCATCAAACCACAATGAAAAGAGTTCCAGCCCAGACTTCACTCTGTTGCGGACTCCTGGATCACTGCTCATCTGAAGAGACCCTAACTGTCCCTTTCTATTGATACAGGGTTCCCTCATTCCAGCCTGGACAAGGGGCCCCAGTTTTCTGGACCTGGGCAATTTCATGAAGAGAATACACTAACATTTTTATTCTAAGGTAGAAGAATCAACCTAGATTTCCATTCATGGTGAACCCTGGATCAACCTCCTCTGAGGAACCTCTAACTGGCTCCGCCAATATCACCAGGAAGCAGGAAGCAGTTTGGAGTGGTCAGTGCCCCTTTTCCCTAACAGCAGTTAGAGCTTCTATTTGGAGAGGGAGGATTGACATAAGATTACACCACTCAGGGCTAGACAAGGAGCCCCCCATTCTCTAGACCCAGATGAGCTCAGAGGTCAGACTCCCATTTCCAGGCATAAGCAGACCTCCTTTTGGGGGACACACCCTCTTCCTTGGGTAGGAGCACACACCCTAATTCCTTTTCAGAGACAAGGACTATAAAAGACCTGATAACCTTGCCCTAGTGAAGGAGGAATGACATTCATTTGTTAATGCACCCACTAACTTTGAAAAGATGTTTTTCCATCTACCAACTGCTGGCCATGTGTAATCCTCTAGACCTAAGACCCCTAGAAAAAAGAGCCCATGTGGAGATTCCTCAGTTCAGTTCTTTCCCCCTTCCAGAAGCTCTGGTCCTTTTTACTTCTTCCATATTCCTTTCTAATTTCTAATAAAAGTCCTATCTTATCACAGATTTGTGGTCCGTGGGTTCATTCTTTGAATCCCCGAGACCAAGGACCTACCCAAGAGTGAAATTCTGGTATCATTCCCACAAACAGCTCTCAAAAATATAGTCCCTTACCCATGGTTACCTTTCTACCACAATATATATGTGATTAAAAAGGCAAAAATCAGTACCTTGGTTCTATAGAGTCCTGGAAATACAAATTCCTGAAAATACAGTAGGGTTCTGTATGCCAATGTAGTTTCTCAAAACTCCAAACAAGACTCCAAAAGGAAACCAAGTCCCTTTCCCCTGATTTGTAGCAATTAGCAACATGGAAAATTGGTCAAAAGAGGGATGCAAAGTTAAACTCCATTTGCTGGTCCTCATTTCAATGGACTCTAAGTAATTAATATTTTGCCATAAGACTCTCTCTTTTTATATTTACATATGTTGCCTAAAAAACCCTGGGGCTCCCACAATTCTTTAATTAAGAGTCCCGAGACTCTACTAAAAATTTAATGATGGTCAAATATCCCTCTTGCTACTATTGTGTTTTCTGTTGAAAATGTGAAATGCAAAATTCTATAGAATATTTTTCCCATAAGAAAGTATAAAAGATGTCCTTAAAATTATAAAAATTATAAACCCTTTTATGTCATTCTGAAAATATAGTAGAATTAAAAACTTCAGTGGTCATTCTTAGAAAAAAAAATACTGGCATTCCCAATACTTACAACTAGAAACCAAGCACCAAGCCTTTGTAGTATAAACTTTGATTACTATGGTCCTAGAAAAAGATGAAATAAAGGTTTCCCTATAACAGAGGAAGGAAAAACATATAAACCCACAGTAGCAAAGGAACAAAAAAATATTTTAAATCCAATGTCATCCACCCAGTATCTATTGAACGTCTTTTGTAAGCTTGATGTCTACCTCTGATAACAAGAGGGGTAGGCAGAGTCTAAAGCCAAAATATCAAACACATTTGAAAGAAAAACTGGGGGAGGGGGAAGAATCACTTCTATAAGGCACTAGCCAAATGCCAATTTTTATGTACTGGCTTCTTTCAAAATATTCAATCACACCTAATAATTGGCAGAAAACACAAAAAGGCTCTCACTCCCATGCTGTTGCATTCACTCACCCTGGGGTACAAGGCCATTTATATATAGCCACCAGCAGCCACAAGGAAAAAGCCCCAGGGAAACCAGATATGTTCAATTACACCCCCACCCCTCCTGCCTCTATACCTCGCTGCTATTAATATACTTTAGCCTTGTGCGTTAGGAAAGGGTTCTTAAAAGCATCAAAGTCTAACATTTCTCTGTTAGAGAACTAAAGGCTTTTTTTATTAAGAAGAAAATATAAAGACAAGCTAAAATATCAAATATTAAATTCAATGGATGTTTCCTGAACACTTTTCATTTAATAAGCTTCTCAATGGTGTGTCAGAACTAAGAACATGTCTCACTCACAACATAAGATACATGTTTTATGAAATCCCCACAAAGGAAGAAGGATCATTCTTGCTTTGGGATAATTCCTTTTTTGTTTGCTACTTTTAATAATTTGGTTTCTCATCGTCATCTCTGTGCCATACTCCATTTAATGAACATGGATTCCTTATTGGATCCAACAGCAGAGGAAGTAACAATAATGTATGTAATTTTCTCATGTATTCATTCCATAACTGTTTGGAAAGGATCCTTTATTCTTAAGTGATATTCCACAACTACTGGTATAGATTAACACATGAATCTCACCATTAATTTGTACTTAATTCTAATAGTTCATCAACATTCTACATGGCTTACTTAATATGAATTAGTAGAAGATACCGAATGGGCAAGCCTCTGACAGGCATTTGACTTACAAATATTTATTGAGCACTTAGAATGTACTTATGGATCTACTAGTTTCTGGGAATATCATATTAAAGTAAGCCCTGTGGCACTTACAGTCTAATGGAGGTGATCAGAGAGGTCAAAAGTGAAAATAAAGTTGAGTAAGTGCTTTGCTCGGGAATCTCAGGGGTGATCACATATGAGCACAATCCTGGCCACATATGGGACCAAAGGGCTTCCGATGGAGTAAGATTACTAAAGAGAGGCCTAGAAGGGACAGAGAAGTTGGTCATGCCAAGGTGAATACATGCTCTTTTAAAAAAATAATCACTGGACACAAAATCAGCTTTAGACCAAAGAATATCTATGGAGATGCATTGCTCCCAACCAATCAGGATGTCTTCAGCATAATTTTCAAACAAGGAAATCATAGCCTTAGGGTAGAACAGCAACCCTTTTTGTTCCATCTGTCTTTGATCTAATTCCAAAAAGACTAAAAAAAAAAACAAAACACTAAACTGTTTCACTAAGACAGTCCTGGAAGAGAATATGCTAAAAAAAAACACCTAAGTCAATAAAAAAAAAAAAAAATATATATATATATATATATAGAGAGAGAGAGAGAGAGAGAGAGGTGTGAAACAATAAGTACACAATTTCTTGAAACATATTGGATGCTTCTGGACTTAATTCTAGGAGCCTATATCTGATCTGCTTTTGGCTTCAGCACTTCTGAATCTAACTCCCCAAAATAAATGCTCTCGGTGACTCCTCCCATGAAGGATGCCACCAAAATCTTAAAGTCTACTGTGGATCTCATATTTCCTTGAAGGAGAGCAACTCCCAGTTATAAAAGCAAGAACTGGAGCTGGAGCTGTAGCATTAGCAGTCCAGAATCACTGAAAACTTAGTCCTAGGAGAGGGTATCTCACCCTCACAAAGCCTCTGTAAGTATTATCATCATCTTTAGTTAATGAATGAGGAAGTTCAAGCTTAGGGAAGTTCATTAAAGTGTTCCAAGTCCCACAGCTGGTAGATGTGGAGTGAAAAGTTACACAGAGGGTTGCTTGACCCCCAGGCCTGTGCTTTTAGACCACTGTCTGTCCTGGTTCACTGCCTCCCACACCATCCCCCAATATATAAGGCCAACATCAGCTGCTCTTCAACAATGAGTAAAGGCAAGGAAAGGACTCAGTGGAACAAGAAATAGGATCGTGTGGAGCTTTTAACTGAGCAGCCCATTACTATCTAACAGACAAGAGACTGGGAAGATGGGATAAAGGAGAGATCTGACTTAGGTTGTTGAAATCACACATTATTCACATTGACTAAAAAGAATATGTAAA